>NC_068279.1:26421256-27816288 GCF_025860055.1 Xyrauchen texanus
TTTGATGTTTGCAGTGTAGAGCATAGACATACATTAGGGCTGAAATGATTAGTAGATGTTATCAACAATGTCGACAATAAAAAATTGTCAACAAAAATGTTTGTTGTCGAATAGTCGTTTGATGTCATTTAACGTAACATTAGATCATATGAAACTCTAATGATGATGAGAGAGAGGAGCACAGCAGCATGTGCCTGACTGAGGAGAGGAAGAAAACACATGTCCAGATGCACTCTAAACTTTCCAAACAGATTTAGGTGATATAGATCGCAAAGTATGAGGGAATTATAATGCAAAAATAAAAAATATGTAACACAGAAGCACTGTCATCATGAAATAAAGCAGAGCCACTCCACTTAAGCACAACATGCATGTCAGAGCATCTAAAAAGCAAACAACCTGGCATTATATCTTTAATTCATTCTTTATTAAAGTTCAAATAATAAGGAAGTGCATCATAAACAAACTAAAAAAATTGCATTTCTCCCTTGTGCACGTTTACTGTTACTAGATTAATTAAGTGGTGGATTGTGACATATTGAATCATAATATACTTTAGCCTATGTGTCACGTGTGTATCTTATTGTGAAGTAAATCAGCGATAAGCAGCTCTATTAAGAAGATAGTTTGTTTTTGTAAGTTAAAGATGGATCGAAGTGAAAATAAAGGTGAGATAGTCTTAGCCCATTATAAACTGCAATCAGTCTTTTTTTACTTGTTTTCCAAAAATAATATCTAAAACTCCTTTAAAACAACATATATTTACATTAGTAGCTATATTATAGAAGAAAAAATTGTTATTGGAGAATGTTGAATACAATATTTAATCTTTTAATATTTTAAAATATCTAAAAACAGCCTACTTAAAACAAGATCGTTGTAATTTCCATTAAAAATCAAAGATGGTTCTAGCTTGAATAAGGTCTATAATTGCCTCATTAGGCTGGTTCGGATACATTGACTGCAGTGCCATCTTGGAGCAGTCAACAAGGAAAGCTGTTTAAATTCAATTGAATGGAGAAGAAGCCTCAGACTGCTGCATAAACTGCTTTTGTGTGGAAACATTTCATCATGTAATAAAATGACAGACTGCTAATTTTCAGTATGTTTGCCATGATACATTCATATGACAAGGACTTTATTTTCAGTTTACTATGTAAAAAAAACATTATTTTCGAAGTGAAGTCAGGAATTTTATATCATCTAAAATACTGCCCAATGTTTATGGAAAGTTGTCTTGAAAAGACTCCAGACTTTTACAGATCCTGTCAGTAACTGATCCTATCAGAACAGACCTGCAAACCAAGGGGCTTAAAAATGTATGCATTGAATAGCCTTAGCTTAGAAGTTGCTGCAAACTGTTATTGATGTACAATTTGAGCTATACAATCTGTGCAGTTATGACTGAGCCATGTGATGTTTCTGTGTAATCAGTATGCTGTATTCCCTCCACAGCAAGTGATGAAGGACAAGTGGATGAATGCAGGGTTTGAGGGTGATGAGCTAAAGCCTCACATTGAGCCAACGGAGGACTACAGTGACCCCAAACGCATTGGTGAGGATGTAAACCAGCAGGAAACAAGCTAAAGTCTGAACATTCATGCATCTGTTATGCATTTTACTACTGTTACATTTCACTGTTCGGTTACGTTTCTCCTTAGAAAAAGGAGACAAATTTAATTCTATATTTCTACAGAGATTATGGTCGGGATGGGTTTTACCACAGAAGAGATTAAAGACTCTTTACTAAATCAGAAATATAATGAAGTCACAGCTACATATCTACTGTTGGGCCTGAAGACTGAGGTTAGTGTATTTTTCATTGATTTTCTCCATTGGCTGGTAGTGTATTTCTCACTGGGAAATCAGCAATTAAACATGATTTAAATGCAGTGGCCATGTGACATTATCGTTATAGGATGGTGCTGAGTCTCGAGTTAGTGGCAGTATGACGTTGCCACGAGTGCGTCCAAGCCCAATTACCAACGGAACCAACAAACAATCCACCTCTTCATCTTCTTCCTCATCATCACACAGCAAGACTCAACGCAGCACCTCTACCTACCATCGCCAGCGACGGCACAGTGACTTCTGTATGAAAAACCTCATTAGGCATGAATTCCAAACAAAAAACTTAATAGATAAAGATGTTAATTATAAAAGGTATGCATGTATGTTGTGCAGGTGGTCCCAGCATGCCTGTGATGCACCCTAAGCGTAGCCCGACCAGTGGCGGAGATCGTGAGCTGCGTGAGAGCCGTATGCCGCCTAGGAAGGCCAGCTGCAGTGTAATGGGTAGCCGGACCCTCCCCCCATCTAGTCCAATGGTCAGCACCGCCAACAACCCCAACAAGGCGGAGATACCTGACCGACGCAAGGAGATGACCGCCACCACTGTGAGAGAGAGAAAGGAGGGTGGGGTTACAGAGGGTGAAGAGTTTCAGAAAGGGAAAATGTAAAATCATATGATTTCTGTAAAAGTTTTTTACTGATGGATGATTTAGATAAGGGAAAAAATGTTACATATTTTGAGGAAGATCGCAATATGCAGGATGGCAATGAAAGGAGTTTTATTAAAAAAATCAAACAAAACACAATACAAACCAAAACTCTCACAAGGGAGAAAACAAGTATTATAAGACAACAATAAAACTGAAAACAAACCAACTGGGGATAACTGGAAATGACAGGAACAACTTTACTGGAAAAGAAACAAAACACAATGATATGGCAAAAAAAGATGAGACAAAGGAGAGAATATATATATAGAGGAAAGGTAGATAGGATAAAGGTGCTGTCAATAATCACAAGCCGTGCGAGAGGGAAACAACAGCACATAGGACAGCCTGAGAGACAATCCTGCCAAAACAAGAATAAATCAAGACCAAAGAGGCACTTGCCTTTTTCAGAAACATCAGGGAATTCTAAAGTTTTCCATGCCTGAATTAGTCAATAACATTTCTATAAAGTGAATATTAATTTTTCTAGTTACGCTCTACTGTAAAATATTTAATCGACTAGATTTTACTCATGTGTGGTGTAAAACATGCTTTCAAGGCACAGTGATTACTTTTGAGTTATATCTTTTTTAATTAATAGATTGGACCACTTCACAAATCGGTCTGAATAAATCAAATCGGTCTAAAATTAAAATGATTTTTAAAAACAGTTATCCTGTAACCACAAATGACAGAATAGGTCATGTAAAAGCAAAGGAAAAGACTTGGTCAACAAGAGAGAGAACCCTTTTATGTGCATGTGTGTGTTTTGTGTCCATACTGTATGTATGTTAATTAGATATTTTGTGGGGGTAATGAAATATCATGTACCATGTTTGTTGCAGAATAATATCCCAGGAAGTACTATGACCCGCAGGAACACGTACGTATGTACAGATCGTTCTAGCACTGACCGACACTTGCTGCTGCAGAATGGCAAAGACAACAGGTGACACGCATTTACACACACAAACACAGACGCAAACTGTGTTATATATCCCAGGTCGCTGTCTACCTCTCATTTACTTTGTGTTTCTGACTCTCCCCAGCTCTCTGTCTCACCGTCTCCCCCCCACCTCTCCGTCCACTCTCAGTATTGTGGGAGCAGGAGCCTCCTCCTCCTCTTCCTCAGGTGAGCGCTGTCGGCTGACACGTGGTTCCACCATCCGGAGCACCTTCCATGGGGGTCAACTCCGTGACCGTGTACCGCCCACCTATGGACCTCCACCCACATCGCCCACCCTCAGCCATGACGCTGGAGCCCTGCCACCCAACACCCGCAGCCGGGCCACCTCTAACCTGTTCAGCAAACTCACCTCCAAACTCACACGCAGGTAAGAGGAAACAAAAACACACACTCATCATCAAATCACTGTACACACATGCCATATCACAGAAAACTTTGTTAAGCATCCTTTAAATGGGAAAGCTGTCTCTGATCCAACTAGAAATTATCTCCAACTTCTTTATCAGAAATGTGACAACAATTCAACTAATACTGCATATCAAATGCTATCTCACATCATATTTCCAACCTCTCTCTCAAAAAATGGGATTCATGCTCTCTTTTTTAGACATGCACTTTTAGACATTTTGCTCACATCGTAATAAATGAAACTGTCAACTGGAAACACCTGAAGAAGCGATGCGTCATGCGTTCAGTCAGTGGACATCACATTTCCATGTACGTTGCGTTGTCACTTTATTTTTACTGTCCATTTAAAATAAAAATGTTTATTTACAAATATCATCTATGTGAATTGATTACTAAGAATTGATTTCATTTTAAACTAAATAACTTCTGACTGTTTGATTTGCTTGTGATGGCAAAAAACACTGAATAATATAATTTATACTGCATCACAAGTTCAAATTATTACAGAAAAATAAATATGTAAAAACCTCATAAGACTTGTGCCACCCTTTGGAAACCACTGACCTGAAGATTTGAGTTTGTATCTACGATGTCAGACATCACTGCATCAAAAGGTCTGAATCTTTTCTGGAATACATCCAGATTGGATGTCTTTAGACATTTTTTTTTTAATCTGACAGAGCTTCCTTTTACTGTTGGAGTGCTGTCTGTCCAAAAATACAATGAACCACCAGAGAAAATCTTTCAGCATAAAAGTTTATTTTACACCCATCACTGCTTCAAAACTGGTCCACGCTTCCTCTCGTTCCTAATCTTTCCCTTTTTGTTCTTATTTTTGTGTTTCTCTTCTTTCTGCCATTTGCTCTTGCATTTGCTCTCACTGTCACTCAATCCACTCTCCTTCTGTCTTTGACTTACTTCATCGCTTCTCTCTCTCTCTCTCTCTCTCTCTCTCTCTCTCTTCATTGTGTGTTTCACTCTCCTAGGGTCAATCTTGACCCCTCTAAACGCCAAGGCTCTAATAAATCAGTGTCGGGTTGTACTCTTCCACAGGGATCCAAAACAGTTAGTAAGTTACCTTATCTGACTCTGTTTGCCTGTCTGTTGCCCTGTCTTGCTGCATGCTTGTCTGTCTCTGCACATGGCATGCCCATTTGCATGCACTCTCTTTTGCAGAACTGTGTGAGACTTTGAGCTACTGGTAAGCAAGATGTAATGGTGAGGAACGTCTTGATGATGGTGCATGGAGTCTCTTGTTGGTTTGCATGGATTCTTCACTGCATCCAAGAACATATACGCAGACTAAATGTATTTACTTATAGTACTATACGGTATAGTTCATTACACAAAGCTCAAGACAACATCAGGCCAGCTAGTGACCTGCTAGCAGATTAGATATGTTGGGTCATCTTCAGACAGGACTGAGAGATCCAGATGTGTTTGTACGTCTGTTTTGTTTGTTATGGTGAAGTTAGTTTTTGTTGCATGGAGCTGCCTCTGTTGGAGTAAAACAGAAATCTCAAAAAGAGTGTTTCTTTGCAGGGTCACAAATGAATCTGAGGGAGTCAGCAGATCTTCGGTCACAGGGTGAGTCCTCATATCATACTGAATGTTATGATCAGGGATAATTTCCCTAAAAATTAAAATCATGCTGTCTGAACCGGTATACATTTCTTTCTTCTGTGGATCTCAAAACGAGAATGCAGACTTTTAGGGACTTACAGCCTCAGCCACCATTCATTTTCAGTGTATGAAAAAAAGAGCAACATCTTCAAAATTGTTTTCCACAGAAGAAAGAAAGTCCTACTCCTCTGAAACTATATGATATGAGTAAATTACAAAAATGTTTTTGGTGAGCTAACGCTTTATGAGTGGACTTTGTTGACAGTTGCTATGATGAAAGAATGTCCTTCCCCGGTAACTCTAGCATTTGATCTTTTTCTGAAAATCATCTGTCATTATTTCTGTCATACTCTTTCTCTCTCTTCACCAGTGGCTATGTATCTGGGGATCAGAAAGCGTCCGAGCCCTGGGGCGGGGGAGGGGGGTGGTATGTAAGGGGTCATCTCTCCCGTCCCCAACGGGTCCCTGCAGAAGTGGTACTGGCCTTGCATGAGGCAGCAAGGGGGTGTGGCTGCCAGGTCCAGCACGCTGGCCCATTTCTGCTGTGTTGCAGTCATGGGGCGGCTGGGTCAAAGGTTGGATTCCAAGCTGAGGTGTGCCAACTGAGTGTGGGTCCTGCAGAGGCAAATGGAGTACGCTACACACGCCTGTGGGGGGCTCCACTCGCCTTCAGGCACATCGCATCGCAGATCTCTAAAGAGGTGGAGCTCTGAGGGGACGGGGTGGAGACTTGACTTGAATATGCCCCCTCACTATATCTGTTATAATAGCGAACTGACTTTGACCCACCCACCAATGTGTAATAGACCTAAAGCAACATCTGCTCCCTCCTCCAGTCACCACTCAACAAAAACCAAAACTTTAAACACACATATACACAAACACAGTCACATTAAAGGCATGGAACACTAATCTCCCTGACATGGGGAAATCTACAAAAACAAGCACATCCCTTCATGCACAAAATAAACAAGAGTGCTTCTTAACATGGATACTCACACCCACAAATGTACACACACACACACACTCTCTGAGCATCTTCATTCACTGGATCTGGATTGAATCCAGTTTAGTATTTTTATTCTCATTCAAGTCATGAAAATCTTCAATAATTGATGTCATTCTTTTTTTTTAACACTTTTGTATGTTTTCAATTTTTGACATTTTAAACGGGTCATACATTTTTTATGTTTTTGTGATTAATGTGTCTTACATTTGTTATTCCGTAGTCATAAACTGTAGAACTGTAGCTGCCAATTAACTATATGCACAAACATGTAGTTGGCGAACGTATCCTAACATCATCATAGCTCACAGTGCCCACACAAATCTAAATCAGACTTGCTGGTGAACACAAATTTGATGAGGCTGTCAGCCAATCAATCACAGACTCATCACGGAATACTCTACACTTTGTTCTTGAGATTGTCCAAGCAGAAACTATTTCCTTAAAAAATGTGTTTTTCTTATGTATAATGGCAGTTTACGTATTACCTACTGATTACTTTATTGTCCAGATATAGAAAAACATTTAATGCCAAATGACTTTTCTTGCCCCTTCTCAAGCTGGCTCTGTGATTGGCTGATATCCCTTTTTGTATGACTGCTCTTCCGTGATTCTTTGCAGTTGGAGTTACCTATCCCTTTATCCAATCAGAGTGGGGTTGAGGTTATAGAGCATGTGATTCAGATTTGGATCTAAGTGATCAGTGTTAAAAGCACACTTCCTGCATTGTAGATATGTGAAAAATGTTCACGTCTTCTATTGGACCGTTTCACACGTTTTCTATTGGATTTAATTCTATTGTCAAACCTATCGTAATGTACATTTCTATATTTTAATTGCACCACTTAAATAGAGAATCATCATGGTCTGGATAACTAAATTTTCTATGCACCTCCAGAGTAGAAAGATAAATATTAAGCTAACTATTGCATCTTAGTAATTGCCAACTTTATGTCAGCAATTATAAATTCAAAGTCATACAATTCAGTGTTCCAGGGATTTAAATTATTTATATAAAAAAAAAAATAATAATTTTGATCGCTTAACCAACAATGAGATATTACCTCAATGCACCATTTACTGTATCTAAAATGCAGGATGTTTTCATGCAGGACTGCAGGAAAAGGTTTAGTGCTCTTACTGCAGAATAGATTTTTAGAGGCAAGTGCACCAATTGGGTTTAGAAAAGAATGTATGTGTTGTGTGTGTGGCAGGTTTGCAATCTTACATTGAATAATTTGGCTAATATTCCTTATAACTCTATGTCACATAAACAGAGTTGCAATTTAAAAATGGACAGTGGATGATCTGTATGGCATTCTGTCTGACCTGAAAATTATGTGTTCTCTGTGGCTAATTATTGCTTTCGTAGCTGTCTGCTACAAGCATGTTATTATTTTATATATATATATATATATATATATATATATATATATATATATATATATATATATATATATATATATATAATATTATGTGCAGGTCTGGCACTTGAATAGAAGGTATATGCTGCTGCAGAAAAAAAAATTAAGCTCAGAATTTTTATTTTTTTTAGGAGTTTAAATTCTTTTGTCATTTTAAATAATGCCTTTTGCTTGCTTTTTGAAACTAGTTCTGGTCAATTGTTGTATAACAAGACCCAAAATGCATTAGATGTCAATTAGCAAAGCATAAAACTAACAATAAAATTCTCAATTTAGTGAAAATGTAATTATTAGTGCTGGTGATGGTGCAATAGCAATAGATGTTACTGTTATGTCTACAAGTTGTTTTCTATCATAGTTTTAAGCCATGCTTACGCCCTGTTGGTGCTGCCAGCCCATGTCCAGAAAGCTAACGTGGAAGAACATGAAGAGTACAGCAATGCATTAAGGTGTACAGGATAGTTCTTGCTAGTTCCATGATTTACTATGTTGGTGTGTGATACCCTTTGATTGGCTGAGGTAGCCATTATGCTGTCATGTTTGAAGCATTTCATAGATACTGAAGGATTACTTGTTGACTTTCTTCATGCTCATAATGGCATCTCTCTCTTTGTTCACGAGAGGGTTTTGATTTGGCTCGAGATTCTAGTTTACAGTGCGGACAATAAGGTTGGTTCTTAATTTGTATTGTTTCATCGACAGTAAGTATGTCAAAGGCTGACCAAGAGTCACACTTAGATTATTCTTTTTAGTTTCAGAGTTGAGTGACTCCACAGGTTTCACTGTGGTGCTTCGCCTTTAACCTTTGACCTCAGCCACACAATGAGCCCTCCCACCCAGCACCTTTGCCTCATCCATCCTCTTACTAATCCACTTTTTTTTTTTTTTTTTTGCCTTGCTCACTTTATTCTTTTTCTTTATGCTGCACATTCAGAAAGACACCCTGTTCCTTCTCGTCCAATTGCGAATAACTAGAAATCCTTGTGTCATTGTTCTGTCCACTCTGTGACTGGACTCCTGTTGTGGAGACATTTCCTGTTTCAAACTGAACAGAGTGCAGGTCCTGGACCAGTCTGGCTCTGTCTGGTTTGGACTGCTGAGATCTGGATCTGTTTGATGTCCATTACCACATATGTGCACTCATGTTGACTTGAATCAGCTGCATACTTCTGCTCTGTGGGTAGTGCCCATTTTTGGCCACCGGTAGGCGACAATGTCTTAAATGTGAACACATCTATTTGTGTATATTTGCACAGGTACTTAATTTATTTTCTAGAATAATTATCTTGGGAGAAAAAAATACATGGTTTATTTCAGTCAGACATTGGCTTTATATAAAGATTATGATACTGAGGATAATATTGTGAGTATAGTATTTGCAGTATCTTAGAACAGGTTAACACATAGCTAGAGCAGAAACCCTCTGCTAGCTTTCCAGATGTTTCTATGTGTGCTGAACTGAAACACCAACCTGCAATCCTGCATGATATGGTGAAAGAGAGAGAGAGAGAGAGAGAGAGAGAGGATAAATGGAATAACAGAAAGCTTGAAAGAATAAGAGGGAGAGAGAGTGTTTGTTTGCTGATATGTGTATGAGTGTGCATGAATGTGTGAGTATTATAGCCCTACTCTACTAATTCCGTTATCTCGCTCTCTCTCTCTCTCTCTCTCTCTCTCTCTCTCTCTCTCTCTCTCTCTCTCTCTCTCTATCTCTCGCTCTCTCTCTCTCTCTCTCTCTCTCTCTCTCTCTCTCTCTCTCTCTCTCTCTATATATATATATATATATATATGTAAGAAATGTTTGTTTGAGATGACTAGGGCAGATCTTTGCTGTGGCAGCCATACTTGACCTGGAGAGAAAATGTGTTGGTATGAATGAGCTTATTAATGTCCAAGGCATTAGTGTGCTGCTGAGTGTGTTCTGTCTGAATGGTAAACTCCCTCCAGTTCAGTGTTGTGCTGTCTGTGATGTAAACTGTCTGTCTATGACATTGGATTTCTCATGATGCATTTAGCTAATATGCAATATGTATACGAGAGAGAGAGCAAGAGAGAGACTGAGAGATTCCATTTCAATGCTGTTTGTAGAAAGATTTTTTTTCTTCCAGATGTCTTTGCATCTCTGGCCAAATATTAAATTGGAAACAAAAGATCTTGCGAGAAATAAACTTCACTGATGTTGGCATCTTTGCTTGTGTTCAGTTATTTAATTTATTTGTATGCTGATTAAATGGTTTATTTAGCAGATTGATATTGACCACTGGTTGTAACAATGACAATCTATAAATTAGTTACTTCCGTGATCTATTTGGCCAGAATATCCTGCAGTTATCAACATTTTACAACGTTTGAACTTATCAGACTAGCAATTGTTTTGTCTAATGTTAACAAACATTGCCTAACTTTTGTAACGTAATTTCTTTCTAAACACAAATGTTTCCAATAATTCAAAACAACAGCATAAGATATGGCACTTACCTGCTCAGATTACACGTTTTCAAATATCCGTATTTTCCTTTCTGTTCATTCGCTCTGATAAGATGACCTGTATCCATGTTCTGTGTTATAAAAACACTTCTGTTTGTTTGAGTGGCCCATCCAGCCTGACACAACAACACTGACTCAATTATTGGTGTGAGTTTAGGTTGGGACTATCTTTTTATCTGCCCCAAGAAGACAGGCGAGTGTCCTGGAAAGATGATTAAAAACAGACTTTTTTAAATTGTGTGAATTTTGTAAATTCACTAATGGTGCAGAAATGACACACTTCACTTTTAAATAAGGCATCTTTTACATTAACATTTTTAAATTGTTATAAAGAAATAACTAAAGAAATAAATAATAATGGACTGTGCTCACACAAAAGTGATGAAATATTAGAAGTTGTATGTTTTTATGGGGTATCTTTATTTAAATACAACTTGATTGACTTGATTCACGTTTTACAACCAAGGTTAAAATTGAGGTAAAGCCTCGACGACAGGTACTCCGCATTGCTGTCAGATTGCACGATGGACTGAAAAAAAATAAACAAAAAAAGATAAAAAAAATAAATAAAGGCTCCCACTTTAATTATGAGCTGGGATCATGCTGTAGATGGCCTCGCCCTTCTCCAGCTACTTCTGCAGCTCAACCATCCGTTTGACGCCATCAACTACGCACTGCACCTGTTCAACCTCAGATGAGCCAATATGGTCAGCATTGGAAATGTCAAACATGCCACCAACGGAAGCGGTCTCCACACCATCTGACAGAAACAGAATAAGCTGGTGAGACTGGCAGGGCCAGCCAAACTAAACATTTGTTTAGGGCCCCCCCAACACCCCCAATTAATTTATTTTCTGCCCATCAATTACTCTAATCAACAAAACACACAACCGTTTCAATGAAACGTAGTATGTTTCGTTTTGTATAGTTTTCTAAATTTCTTAAACCTAATTTTGGAACTAGGATGGAGGATTTTAAAATGTGTGGGAGCCGAGAGGATGATGCGCGCAGCACTCTGCTGTTTCCGTTTGTCAACTGCCAGGAGCAGTAGCTAGGTAACAGACATCCAGCCATCATGAAGTAAACGTTCCCACCTGGATCAGAGAAATGCTGTTTTCCAGAATCAGACGATAGTGCATGCCAGAAGCATGGCCTCTTTTAATATTGTTTGCTACTTTTTGTGTGCTGGATTTTATCGTCATTACAGTGGAAACACATTAAAATACTACATTTTTGGGCATACAGAACTGTAAGACATCATTATAGACTATAAAGGGTCTACCTTTATTTGTGTAAACTCACAATAACAACAAAACCTTGTGCTTTTGTAAAATAAAGAAAATACATCCATCTCTGTCTCCGCAAGCATATTTCTGAAACACGCCACAAAAATGAACTGAAACTCAAATACTTATCACACAAACATGAAACATATGTCTACTTTTAAATAAAACAATTCAAATTTAAAACAATTTAAAATATGTAAATTTAAAATATTATCCTGCAATGTAATCTGTATGAAACAAAGCTATATTAGTTGACATGCTATTTTATATAAACATGTACATATTTTGCTAGTGGGACTGTTTCCAGAATTGCCAGCCAAGATTCAGAGTATTGAAATTTGAAATATGTCCTAATAAGCAAGTTTTAGTTACATTTAAAATTTTGTTTTGACTAAAGCAGGTATTTATATTGTATGCTGTGTGATATAAATATAATATGTAATATGATATAAAAATAATATGAATTTTTAGATTATATTTTAACTAGCTTTTATGCTGCTTCATTATCATCAACAAAGCTTGCAAATATGTGTTCAGGTTAAATGAGTGAAATGCACTTTAAATATGACCATATTAGAAAATCAGCATATTATAATGAATTCTGAAGGATCATTTGACACTAAAAACTGCAGTAATTATGCTGAAAATTCAGCTTTGATCACAAATTGCATTTTACAATATTCAAATAGAAAACAGTTGTTTTAAATTCAAAAAAATATTTCACAATATCAATGTTTTTGCTGTATTTTGGATCAAATAACAGCCTTGGTGAGCAGAAGAGACTTCTTTTAAAAACATAAAAAAATCTTACTAATCTAAACATTTTAAACAGTAGTGTAGGTCTAAAGTTTTTAAGTAAAGTTTTATGTAAAGAAAATGTATAGTCAGATTACTTGTTTTAACTTAAACTTTATTGTGATCATTTAGTCTCCTCACATTCATTCTCTCACAGTCACATTCCTCATTGATAGGCCCAGGGGAGGGTCTTTGTCTCCTCAGGTGTGAATCATATTAATATTCATGATTATCCACGCCTCCTCGCATATGGCCTTTCTAACACTATGTGTCTTATAAAAGTGAAAGGACTATATTGTTTTGTATGAATGAGTGATCAGGATGGTTTTCACATAATTTTGTAGCAAAAACTCTAGGCTACAAGATGCAGTTCTCAAAAGGCTTAGTATGTGTTATATGGCCTTATTTCAATGACTTACATTTTTTGTTTTTTCAAAAACCAAGTATAAACTTTATTTTCTCAAAAATACAAACATGTATGTTGCTCACATATTATTGTAGCCCAGTTTGTGCTGAATACAGTGTTATCAGACTTTAGCCATTAATGTGTTTTTAAGCAACTGAAAAAAGCACAAATGTCAAGGCATCTCAAAATTCTCCAGGGCCCAAAACACCCTCAGACCCCAGAGGGTTAATTTTAATGCTCATTCCATGCATTATTTGTATGTATAATTTCCTTCTTCTCCTCAGGAGCATTATTAAAGTATTCCGGGACAGGACCACAAACCACCTCCACCGATGACACTGCTAGTGAATGGCCCTTACTAACTGTTTTGGTAACTTATTGGTAAAATTCTCTATCTGAAATGAGAGCTTTTTTATTTAAAAAATATCTAATTTCTCTTCTTTTTGGCTGGTTCAAAAATCTGTAAGGCCCCATACACTATTTTTGTTTAGGGCCCCCAAAACCCTAGGGCCGGCTCTGTAGACTGGGAATGTTGAAGTGTCTGTCTATCTTCCAGGAAATAGGCAGAATGATAGCCTTGGTCACCATGCACTGTTTTTGTGTATATAAAAAAATATCTAATGAAAGTGAAGTCTACTTAACATATTTTGTGTTCGGAAGAAACAACATGGAGATGAGTAAATTGCTTTTTTGGTTACTATCCCTTCAAGTCATGCTTTAGCTACAGTACATAACAGTGCTGCATGTCTCCGGCTTTGTAATCATACCGTCAAATATTTATGTGATTTATGTTTGATCCCACATGACATAAGTGTGCATATGTGTATGTTACATGTTTAGATACCTGTGCCACGCTTTTGCAGGCGCAGTCTGTTCAGGATCTCCTCAAACTTCGGGTATGTGCTCAGCTTAGGCAGCTTGAAGTGGACTCCACCACGCAGACCTGTGCCCAGGTTAGAGGGGCAGGTCAGAATGAAACCAAGATGCTCGAATCCATGATTGTGCTTTTTAAATATTTCCTCAATCTGTTAATTCAGAACATATACAGTAAATACACATTCAGTGGTGGAGCATAGAGGTTTACATGTGCATGTTTATGTTTCATCTATCTGTCCCCACAATTTAAATGGCTTAATAAATATACTAAATAATAACTGATTTAAAATCTAAAGATGACAAAAGCAAAGTTAGAGTATAGAAAATATTTTTAGGTCAATCTGAAAACAATAGAAATCCAATTAATGATAGGAATACCAATGTGCTTGTATGTGTGCGTACATGTGTGTTCTCCATACCCTCTGAACACCTCCTTCATGTTGCCACTCTTCTGCATGGAAATGACACGCAGGTGATCCTCCTCGTTCACCCACACCAAGAAGGTCTTTTTCTCATTGTGCCTGTGTGAGGTTATTACTTGAACAGGCCCAAATTAGACCACCATTCAAATAATGAGGTTACTAACTTTTGCCCTATGGCTCCTATCCTAATCACCCAACATATATCAACGATCCTCTACCAATTATTGCCTGTAATATAGGTTGTATATGAGTCCTCTGAAACTAATATATTATGTATATGCACAATCCTTTCACTCACCAAATGCCTCTGGCATTAGGCCAGTCACGGGCCATACCAGCAGCCAGCAGCAGGGGGGAGATGGGTTTGTCAAAGAGGAAGTGGTCAGCAATCAGCTGCTCCTGCTCAGCATCAGTTATGGACTTCAAGGGGTAATACTTACCCTTGAACTCTCCGTCTAAGCTGTTCAGAGCTGGAGAAAGAAGCCAACATTGCTCAGTGCAGAGATCATGTTCTTATTCTGAGAAGGTTATACAGATTTCATTGTTATTCTTGGATTCACGTCGCTTAATGTTTTATGTGATTTTCCACCCTTACATGTTATAATCCCTAGGGTAATTTCAATTGGGCAAATACAACTGATTGGATATCAGTCTAGTACTACTAGGTGTACAATGCGTGACAGGTTTGTATATTGTGCACACATGTATGTTTAATTACTATACACACCTTCAACAGATATCTTCTCCACAGATCTGTGCTCTCTGCGGCTCTCTGCGGCTGTTGGCTGGTCATCACCACCCTAAAAATGGAAATTTTCACTTTAAAATTCAGAAATCTTAAAATCAGTTTTTTTTTCTCAAAACTATTGTTAAACACTAATAAATTATTATTTATTACACTATTGTTAAACACTAATAAAAGAACAAAGGTATCAGAAAATTGTAGCTTTAATAAGAATTAAGCTATATATAATCTATTTATGCAGGGCAGAATGTTTGATAACATTATTCAATTTATATATTTTTCCTATCTGTTAGACAGGTAGGAAGGCCACAGGTAAATACAACATTTATTCTAATGGGTTATGTGAAGATTGTTTTCAGTTCACTTAAAAGTTGTTATTTTCCATAGCCTAATAAATGTTGAAATTGATATAGCTTTCAATTATACTGTCATGTTGAATGTCTATCATTAATGTTTTAAAAAAGCTATTTCATAGACAGTTGTTTTGAACTTGCTGGATTACATTCCAGCTGCTGTAAGAAGAGGCTACAAACGATTCGACACCGGCTGCATTTTCACACGCAACAAATTGATTTTGGAAAAATTTTTACCAAAAAAAGTTACGGACTGCGGCTTAAAAGTCATATTGTTACATTAACCAGAAACAAATGTAAACAAGTATAACACACATTACACTGAATTTTTTGTTTGTTTTTGGTGCCACCCCAAGATTTTGCTGTGGCCTCCACTGGCCACCCCATTAAGATTTTCTGGGGGCGCCACTGCATGGCATGGAGCAGACTGCGGTTTGGCTGTGACATGGTGCAGTCTGGAGCTTGACAGAGACATGCATGGAGTAGACTGAGTTTCGGCTGTGACATGGCATGGAGCAGGCTGAGGTGTGGCTGTGACATGGCATGGAGCTGGCTGAGGCATGGCCTGGAGCTTTTTTTTATTATTATTAATGTTTCAAGGTTCCACTTCTGAAGTGTTTCCCTCACAAAGGAATCCATCACATCCTATTTATAAAATATAGGTCATATAAAGTGAATTAACAAAATGTAATTTCAATTTCAAGCAATGGGCTTCATTAACGAGGCGATATATATATTTGTATTTTTTTTATTTATTTTTTTTATGTATAACATGCACGTGAACTGAATGAATGAGTGATCATTTGTTTTAGCGTAGTGAGTGGTGTTTTCAGACGGTCCCTTACATCTGCGAAACCGAATGTCGAACGTCAAACTTTACCGCGCTAAAGCTGGATTGGTGAGTATGGGGCGAAAATTGCAGGAGAGACAGAAGAGAAAGCAGGCAGCAGCGTCACTGTCGCATATTCAACATGTTCAAAAAGACTTCCAAACAGGGTACGGTTGTTATACTTGGTAAGCAATTTGACAACATTGTAGTAAATATTTTCAGTGCATCAAAAAGTGTTCTCGTTAAGATACCAGCACAAATTAGTGCATAAAAATCACCAGAATGAAGTATTTCAACCTTAAATACAAAATGAGGGCAAAACCTGCAAAAATGTCCACTTTATGAAAAAAATAATTTGATCTAACATTTCATTTTGAATTATTTCTTAAAGTGTTGCAATATTTATATAGCTAATGAAAATTCCATCATCACAAATACAAAAAATACTGTGGACATGGCCTCAGTCACTTTTCACTGTCATTGAATGGAAAAAAAGATGAGCAATGACAGAGGCTGTCATTCTGCCAAACATCTCGTTTTGTGTTTCATGGAAGAAAGACTATCATTAGGGTTTGTAACAACATTTTGTGAGTAAATGATGACCGAATTTTAATTTTAGGTTATCTATTCCTCAAAATTTAACAGCATTGTTTATTTTTTCCCTTTCTCCATTATGGCATCAGGTTTCACAGGAAGAATCAATGAAGGACATTAGTCTTACACTCTCCAACATTCCACCGAGTGTGAATAACATGCCAGTCTCACATGCGCTTACACACACACACATACATATATACAGTCAGGTCCATAAATATTGGGACATCGACACAATTCTAATCTTTTTGGCTCTATACACCACCACAATGGATTTGAAATGAAACGAACAAGATGTTCTTTAACTGCAGACTTTCAGCTTTAATTTGAGGGTATTTACATCCAAATCAGGTGAACGGTGTAGGAATTACAACAGTTTGTATATGTACCTCCCACTTTTTAAGGGACCAAAAGTAATGGGACAGATTAACAATCATAAATCAAACTTTCACTTTTTAATACTTAAAAATTACAGCTCAATTACAGCCTGAAGTCTGGAACGCATAGACATCACCAGACGCTGGGTTTCATCCCTGGTGATGCTCTGCCAGGCCTCTACTGCAACTGTCTTCAGTTCCTGCTTGTTCTTGGGGCATTTTCCCTTCAGTTTTGTCTTCAGCAAGTGAAATGCATGCTCAATCGGATTCAGGTCAGGTGATTGATTGACATTCCACTTCTTTCCCTTAAAAAACTCTTTGGTTGCTTTCGCAGTATGCTTCGGGTCATTGTCCATCTGTACTGTGAAGCGCCGTCCAATGAGTTCTGAAGCATTTGGCTGAATATGAGCAGATAATATTGCCCGAAACACTTCAGAATTCATCCTGCTGCTTTTTTCAGCAGTCACATCATCAATAAATACAAGAGAACCAGTTCCATTGGCAGCCATACATGCCCACGCCATGACACTACCACCACCATGCTTCACTGATGAGGTGGTATGCTTTGGATCATGAGCAGTTCCTTTCCTTCTCCATACACCTCTCTTCCCATCACTCTGGTGCAAGTTGATCTTTGTCTCATCTGTCCATAGGATGTTGCTCCAGAACTGTGAAAGCTTTTTTAGATGTTGTTTGGCAAACTCTAATCTGGCCTTCCTGTTTTTGAGGCTCACCAATGGTTTACATCTTGTGGTGAACCCTCTGTATTCACTCTGGTGAAGTCTTCTCTTGATTGTTGACTTTGACACACATACACCTACCTGTGTTCTTGATCTGGCCAACTGTTGTGAAGGGTGTTTTCTTCACCAGGGAAATAATTCTTAGGTCATCCACCACAGTTGTTTTCCGTGGTCTTCCGGGTCTTTTGGTGTTGCTGAGCTCACCGGTGCGTTCATTCTTTTTAAGAATGTTCCAAACAGTTGATTTGGCCACACCTAATGTTTTTGCTATCTCTCTGATGGGTTTGTTTTGATTTTTCAGCCTAATGATGGCTTGCTTCACTGATAGTGACAGCTCTTTGGATCTCATATTGAGAGTTGACAGCAACAGATTCCAAATGCAAATAGCACACTTGAAATGAACTCTGGACCTTTTATCTGCTCCTTGTAAATGGGATAATGAGGGAATAACACACACCTGGCCATGGAACAGCTGAGCAGCCAATTGTCCCATTACTTTTGGTCCCTTAAAAAGTGGGAGGCACATATACAAACTGCTGTAATTCCTACACTGTTCACCTGATTTGGATGTAAATACCCTCAAATTAAAGCTGAAAGTCTGCAGTTAAAGCACATCTTGTTCGTTTCATTTCAAATCCATTGTGGTGGTGTATAGAGCCAAAAAGATTACAATTGTGTCGATGTCCCAATATTTATGGACCTGACTGTATATGTGTGTATACTGTAGACAAAGGTTTTGTCTTTCTTTTGCTCATTGTGTCAATTCATTGCTCAATTCATTACTCCAACTCTAACATTTTGTGTGACTCCAGACTAATGGTTCAAACATACAGATTCACGGGGTGTAATATTTGAAGATTTGGTTGCTTGGGGGAGGCTAGTATCATTGACTACAGGACTAGATACAGAGGGAGGTCCTTGCCCTGTGGTGACACCCCATGTCCCCTCACATAGATCACACTCGTACAGCTGCCTTCTATTTGTCCTGCACACATATGGTGATTAATTTTGTTTCTCTTCTGGTTATGCATGTGGTATGGTATACAATAATATACAGCAACATCTTTCCAAATTATCTAAACCAAAGGCAATTTCGAACAATTTCATGGTAATCATTCAGCTATATAGCAAATGTCTTGATTAAGGTGTCATCTGGAAGAATTGACCTACCTTTTCTATATAGAAATAAAGGGATGTTGCCTTGCAATCGTGCAATATTAGTTCTTTCAGTTAGGTGTGTAAGAGTTGACTTAACTGTCAGAATGGTCCACTAATGGGGAAGAGGTTGTGTAACATCGGTTTGCATATATAACGAAAGAACAGAATTTCCTTACAGCTCCAGCTACTGCACAAGACAGTTACAACACAAAGAAAGTAAAGAGAGACAGAAATTTACTGCATATCTTCTTGCGTACACAAAACTTGAGGGGACTAATGTTGTTCAACACTGTCAAATCTAAGAAATTGAATTGAAAATGTAATGAAATTGAAAATTTAATTAATAGTACTTTTGAAAAATATGTTTAAAATGTCGCCTAATTGGGGCTGACATGTTCAGATCACCAGATGAATACTACACAGATTATTACAGAACCCTGTAATTGGACACTTCTGAATAAATGAATCATGACTTTTGTATAATGGTGCTGCATTCACACCACTAGGTGTCAGTATAAGTCTAAGTTAATTTCCATATCAGCCAGCACAACAAATACAAAAAATTCTGAGTGCACCTTTAAGGAATGTAGTTGTTGAGCTGTGTGATAACTACATGTAACAGTACAAGTAACAGATATCAAGATAATTCCCAAGAGGATCGGGATCATGTTGAAATGTTTGTTTATCAAATCTTTTTGGTTAATTTGGGTTTGCTTCTCAGCTACCAATAAGAATACAGTACTGTAAGCTTGTTGTGTTTATTCTGTTGGTTCCTGTTTTTTATTATGAAAAGTTTTGTTCCCGTTTCCTAGTCATGTGATGCCCTGTTTTCTCTCCATGTTTATGTGTCTTGTTTTCATTGGTTCTTAGTCTTGTTATTGGTTCTTTCATGTAATTGGTTTATGCTTATTGTCTTGTTATCTTGTTTAGAGTTCTGTTTGTTCATTGGCTTATGTTTCCCCATGTCCATGTATTTAAGCCCTCATGTTTGCCATTGTCCTTTGTTGAGTATTGTTGGTGTAGCGTTGTGTCGAGTTCATAGTCGAGTTATGTTTAAGCAAGTCAAGTTCATGTTTATTTTTTGTTCCAGTGAGGTTTTGTCAAGTTCATGTTTTGTGTCTAGTCAATCTTTTGTTCATATTTGTAGTCAGGGTGTTTAGATATCACGTCTGTAAATAAAATTGCACTTGGGTTCTTCACGTTATCGTCTCTTCATTCAGCAATATTACAAAGCTACATTTAACACTGTACAAATACCTTCTGCAGAATTACACAGATTTTCCCTCAAAATCAGCACAGAAAATGAGAGAAAAGCCCTGGGAATTCTCAAAATTCCATCTGGGCCTGCTAGTAACTAACTAAAATGAAAACTAGCTGGAGCTGTTTACTGTAAGACACACATACATATTGTACACATAAGTGGAAGTGAGGCGTGGACTTGAGAATCTCTTGCATGTAGTCTCCATGGAGAATTAGTGTGTGTGTGTGTGTGTGTGTACAGGGGAAGCCATGTCATCATGCTCTGTAGTCTTGATGAACGTAGCAAGTTAAGCAGCAGCAGCTAATAATATTGGCCTTTGAAAGAGCAGCAGGTAAACAGAGTCTAAACACTTCACATGACCTTCAGCCATGCCTGGTTTTAAGGGATACTCCTTAAAAAAAAGAGTGTGTGTGTGCATGTCTGTTCTAGCATGTTTTTGTTTCCCCCTGTGCAATTTTGTAACTTTGTATTGCAGCACTTCTAATGTGAAAGTATCCTTAATCTCTAATGTTGTGACATTCCTCATTTGTAAGTCATAAATCTTGCATAAGTCTGCTAAATGAACAAGTGTAAATGTTAATGTGTGTGATGCATGTACACTGTGTGCCCAATTATTAGGCAAATTGTATTCCTCAGGATTCATTTTTATTGTTGAACAAACACAAAGCTCTCAGTCAATCCAAAATGTTATTGAACCTCAAACCTGAATGTTTTACAAAGAAAAGGTGATTTTTGTCTTTCACAGGGGAATATATAAGTGTGCACAATTATTAGGCAACTGTTACTGTGAAACATTATTAGGCAACTGTTACTGTGAAACATTATTAGGCAACTGTGGCAAGGCGGAGGGTGAGGCAGGGTCATGATTATACACCCCGGTCCCTTATCAGGCTAATTAAGCCTCCGAGAGGGATAAAGGCCGATGGCAGACGGTGGTGCGACGAGAGAGAGATGTCCGTCATGTGTGTGTTTGTGTCTTCTGTTTTAAGTTTACCAATTAAACTATTATTTACATTTCCAAGCCGGTTCTCGCCTCCTCCTTTCCATTGAACCCCTTTACAGCAACTAAATTACAAAAATAATTTCTCCCAACTCAATTGCTTTTTCTAAATTTTTAGAGAAGGTGCAACAAATACATAACACAAAATGAAAATTAAATAACATAAAAAATATTCAGTGACTAATATAGCCACCCTTCTTTTCAATAACTGCCATGAGCCTTCATCCATGGAGTCTGTCAGTTTCTTGATCTGTTCACGTTCAACTTTTGCTGAAGCAGCAACCACAGCCTCCCAAATGCTGTTCAAAGAGGTGTATTGTCTTCTCTCACTGTAAATCTCACGTATGAGACGAAGTCAGGTGAGGAAGGGGGTCAAGTCATTATTTGGGCATCTTTGAGGCCCTTGCTGGCTAGCCAAGCATTGGAGTACTTGGATGCATGTGATGGAGCCTTTTCCTGCATAAATAAATCCCTGTGGAATTTCATTTTCAATAATTGTAATATAATACTGCCCTACAAAGGCAAAATGCAGTAAATGTGCCTGAAACTAAGAAAAAGAAATGCCTTCAAAGTTGACTTTACGTAATGTGGATTTTGTAGTTACTGCAATTTGCTCTCACTGTTTTCTCTGAATTTGAGTATAAAAGTGCTAAAGTGTCCTACAGAGCAAAAACGCAGGAACAACACCAACTGTGAAACTGAGAATTGTATTGTCCTGCCAAATGTGTATTATGAAATCTGTGACTGTTTCTGAATCAAAGCATAGTTGAGCCAAACCCATCCGAAACAAGACAGATCAAAGTCTAAGACTCAAATTCCTAAATGTAATATACATGGTACCGCATACAATGGCGGCATTTCCAACATCAGGCTGAATGTTTCTTGTGGCAGGGCGGAGGGCGGGGCCGGGTCGTGATCATACACACCCGGTCCCGTATTAGGCTAATCAAGCCTCTGAGGTTTAAAGGTCGACTGCAGGGGATCGTGCGGGAGAGAGAGAGATCGTTAGCGGAAATGTCCGTCGTGTGTGTTTGTGTCTTCTTTTAAGTTTATCATTAAACCATTATTTATATTATCAAGCCGGTTCTCGCCTCTTCCTTTCCATTGATCCCTTTACACTGGTGCCGAAACCCGGGACCGGGTGTGTATGATCACGACCCGGCCCCGCCCTCCGCCCTGCCACAAGAAACATTCTCTTTGCGGAAACATGCTGTTCCTTAATGATCCAGGCTCAATGGTTTCTTTTTTTTTAACTGTGGTGCTGCAAAATCAGGATTAGAGTAGACTGACTGGGCAAGTGACAAATGATGATTTGCAACATCACTATTGGCATTCCACTAGCACAGCTCATTGTATTTAGTTTACAGTCATTCGAATTCTGGGCCAGGAACAGTTTGTAAGTACCGCACTGAACCAATAGTGTAAAATCGTTTGATGCCTTTTTTTCATGAATTTTATTGCAACAACAATTTTCAGTGGACGGACAGACGGATTGATTGATTGATTGATTGATTCCATATCTTCCTGCTCTTTCTCTCTCTTATAGTATTTCTAGCCCCATGTCTCTATACTGACCTCCCTCCACCACAGCCTCTCTGTGTATTGGGGTTGTATTGCAATGAATCAGCAAATGACTCAGGGAATCAGTTAATCCAAATCAGCAATTAATGCTTTTGATTAATGAAAAATCTTGCCATAATGTTCTCATAGAAACATGATCTTAATCTAAATTACACCTAGAATTATGTTCTTATTCCTCGTGAACATTCATTTATACATCTACAACTCTCTACACGGGCACAGGCACTAATAGAAATCCTGCAGTGGACATTCCAGCACCCCCTCATATATATTAGAATTATTCACTTGGTGTGTTCTGCTTGCTTATGTTGTTATAACCCTGCATAAATGTTAACATTTTCAGTAGATAGTATATGGCTTACTGTTTCTATGAACACAGTCCTTGCTAATCAAAACTAATTTGGTCTGACATGTACCTTTGGAAAATTATTTTTTATTTTATTTTTTTTATCTTCGAAGTGAAATAACCAATAAACCAAAAGTTTACTTGTTTTTCATCTAGAAAGAAATGAAACGTCTAGGTTACGTATGTAACCGCTGTTCCCCGATGGAGGGAACGTGACGTTGTTTCAGAGAAGCGACACTAGGGGTCTCTCTTGAGCGCCGATATACACCTCTGATCTATGAAAAAAGGCAGGTATTCTTACGTGCAAAGGCGACCAGCTGTATCAGCTGCACGTACCCTTCCCCAATGCCTCATTAAAGCCATCAGAATCTTTCTGGTTACTCTGGAGGGGGGAACAAGGTGATGGCCGCCAAGCCTGGCTGGGCCTCTTTTCTCTCTATGTTTCTCGCATAGAGCAACTACGGCTGGGGCCCTTACATGCATTAAGGGAAGGGGGTCTTACCCCTTCTTTCAGGGGGAGAAGACTCTGCGGAGGCCACACCTACCCTGCAGGGGAGGCAAAGAGTGGCGAATACATCACATGGCCTGCTTAGGACCTATGTGGGAAAGTTGGTGCGGTGGCAGCTGTAACTGCCTAAGGGAAACACGGGGTCCGCTCGTGAGGGGACAGTACCACGGAATTACACACAGGGGGAGTCCGAACAGGAGGCCTTACCTGTGGAGCACCTATTCCAGTACAGGGTAGATTGGGTACCCGTAGTGGCTTGGGTCGGCGAGTTCCTCCGCTGAACTGCGGACCCAAAAGGGCTAGGGAGGAGTCAACCAGGGACCCGAAGATGGGATCTCCTGGGAACAAAGGCGCACTATTTTACCTCGGCTGAGGGTAAGGGCGCCAGGCGCAAGCAATTCACGTGGCCAGATCGTCAGCGTGTTACCGAGTTCTACAGGCTCGGACCTGAGAGAACACGGGACGATACTGACTCAACTCGGAGATTGTAAAATCTCGAAAAAGTGTTAGGTGTTGCCCACCCTGCTGCTCTGCAGATGTCTGCTAGGGAGGTGCCCCTGGCCAGTGCCCATGAGGACGCAACACTCCTGGTGGAGTGAGCTCAGACCCACAAGGGGGGGGGGCACGGCCTGGGTGTGATAAGCCAATGAAATGGCGTCAACAACCCAGTGGGCAAGCCTCTGTTTGGAGACAGCGTTCCCTTTCTGCTGTCCCCCGAAGCAAACAAAGAGCTGCTCAGAGCGTCTAGAGTTCTGCGTGCAGTCCAGATAGATACGCAAAGCACGTACCGGAAACAGCAACGAAAGGGCTGGGTCTGCCTCCTCCCGGGGCAGCACTTGCAGGTATACTACCTGAACTCTGAAGGGCGTGGTAGGAACCTTGGGCACATAGCCCGGTCGCAGTCTTAGGATCATGTATGTGTCTGCCGTACTGAACTCCAGGCAAGTGTCGCTAACAGAGAACGCTTGCAGTTCCACGACCCTCTTGATGGAGGTGAGCGCGATCAGCAGGGCAGTCTTGAGAGAGAGGGCCCTGAGTCCATCTGAATCTAGCGGCTCGTCTGGAGGCCTGTGAGGATGATCGAGAGATCCCAGGAGGGAAACAGGTTAGGCTGGGAGGGAGTTAGCCTCCAGGCACCTTTTAGGAACCTGATAATTAAGTCTTGCTTACCAAGAGACTTGTCATCTATCGTGTCGTGGTGAGCTGCGATGGCGGCGACATACACCTTGAGGGTGGAGGGGGACAGCCTCCTCTCCAGCCTCTCCAGTAGAAACACGAGCACTGACCTAACCGCGCACTTCTGTTGGTCTTCAGCCCGGGAAGAACACCAGTTTGCGAACAGACACCACTTTAGGGCGTAAAGATGCCTGGTAGAGGGGCTCTGGCTTGGTTGATAGTATCTATGACGGTCGGTGGTAGGCCGGCTAGATCTTCCGCATCCCGTCCAGGGGCTAGACGTGGAGGTTCCAGAGGTCTGGGTGCGGATGCCAGAGCGTGTCCCGTCCCTGAGAAAGGAGGTCCTTCCTCGGGGGAATTCGCCAGGGAGGGGCTGTCATGAGGAGTGTGAGGTCCGAGAGCCAAGTCCGGGTGGGCCAGTAGGGGGCCACCAGAATGACTTGCTCTTCGTCCTCCCTGACCTTGCACAGCACCTGTGCAAGTAGGCTCACTGGGGGAAATGCATACTTGTGCAGCCCCGCGGGCCAGCTGTGTGCCGAAGCATCTGTCATGCATCTGCCAAAGCATCAGGCCAGGTGGTAGGGTTTACGGGGCATAAGTGGAGCGCAACTGCCCTATCCACCTAGGGAATCGCCGTGTACCCATGGCGCGCTCAGCCGTCGAGGGTGGCGATGGCGGATGAGCAGGTGGCGGTGTGACAAGTGGAGAGGGGTGCTCTCCACGAAGACGTCAGCTCATCATGCACCTCCAGGAAAAACGGGACCGGGGGGCGAGGCTGTGAGCGGCGCCCAGACCCCAGGAACCAATCGTCCAGCCGTGATGGCTGTGGGGAGGATGGAGGGTTCCAATCCAAGCCCACGCTGTTGGCTTCCCGGGAAAGCATGTCGGTCATCTGTGCGTCGGCCTCAGCCTGGGCGTGCAGGCCCGAAAGCGGCAGCCCAGGGGAGTCCTCAGCGTCAGACACCGCACACTCCGATGTCGCGGCGAGCTCATCTGCTTCTGTCTCTAGAGGATAGGCTGACTGGCTGTAAGGCGAGTCGCCGTTGCCTCGAGCACGGACGGGAGTCAACGAGCGTCCCAGGGTGCGGGAGGTCCGAGGGGGCGTACACGGCGGAGCTGCACCCGCTGCCATCACCAACCGTATCGTCCTCAATCCCGTGGGAAGAAGGAGCAACGCGGGGGGCGGCTGGAGTGGCTTGCTTACGGTTGTGGCCGTCTGAAGCAGAGAGCACTCTACCGCATCCAGGAACAACACAGGGGCGGAAAGGCATTTTTATAAAGACGCGTCCTTAAAAGGACGTTCAACGCCACTGTGTTTTGCTCTTTTAGAGGAAATTACTCTTTTAATAAAATCACTCTTTTATGAATAGGACTTGTGAGAGTTCTTTTTTATCTGCGCTGTCGAAGCGCCCAGGGGCAGGAATGGAGAAAGCCGCTGTTATGCGCCGTAAGATCCAACAGCATGCAGCAGAGGAATACAGGAACTGGTGTGTAACTCGCAGCAATTGCAGACACGACCATCGGCTCCGAAGAAATTTTCTGAATGAACTCCCATATTCGCCCCGCTTAAAAACCTGTATGTCCGGGGGCAGGATATGCAAATACCGTCTGCCAACTTCTCATTGGCCTTTTTTCATAAAAAAGAGAGCGACAGAAGGGGAAAGAAAGTTAGAAAACACTTAACATAATCATGTACAAAAATAATTCAGCTTGATTTATTCTTTTTTCATTCAAGTGTATAAAATAAATGTAAGACTTAAGATTAATTGATTTGCACAAGTGGATCGACGTGACATGCCCATTTCTACTGATTGGTCAATCTGCAATATCATCTGCTCTTCCTCATTCCTTTTCTTCAGAATAAAAGCCTTTTCATACCAAGTTGAAAAAACCGCAAGTTCATCCCTTAGCCTACATTGAGTTGAATTTCTTTTTAGAATACAACAACTAACCATGAACTGATTGAATAAAATGGCACCCTTATATATTATTTAGTTGTATGTATCTCTTTAACAGCTGGACTACACAATCTGTATGAAGACAAGATTTTTCCTTCACTATATGCGTTCAAACATTACACAGTAAAATATTAGGCTATATTTTATGGACAGCAAATGTGTATAAAACTTAATGGGATAAAATAATTGTTGTACATAAGTAAGGCTCTTCTAGCCACAATTTGATTATTTTTTGTATTATTATTGTCTTATTAAGGCCCATACCCCATGTGAGTGCCTTGATGTACCAGCAATGTGATTCAGTTTGGATGGACTAGGCTACACTTTTAATACAATTTTGGTGTACTACATTTACCTTTTTGTTCCAAAAAAAGTTTAAAACAGATGAACAATTACTCATATGATCAATAAGTTAATTACAGGGATTCGTGCTTTGAGTGAGAGGGGCCATTTTCAGGTTAAAATCGTATTTATTTTTTTAAATTAGCCATACAAAATGCAACTGCATGTCAGCCAATGTAAATCAGAAATAGGGTGCATTTGGTTTAATTTTATTTAATAAATTCAATGGAATGGTGAGTGGGTCTCGGATAGACGGTAAGTATGGTGTCATTTTTATGTCACAAGAACTATTATATTTCACTTTCTCTAGCACATTTGTATTAGTGCTGGATGAAAATGTAGTGAACTTTGAGTGTACAACACACATTCTGTTCCTAATTGTACACATCAGTCTGGATTGCTTGAGTTAGCATGCCATCTCGCTTTTTAATATTTTTATAAAAATTCTGGATAGTTTAACCTCATATGTAGATTTGTAGACTACTGATGATTTAGAATCAGGGGAAAAGACCTTGGTGTAAGTCATTAACAGGGGAAGTTCTGTGGTGATGTGCTTCAGTTATTTTGTTTATCATATTCACCTGCAGTGCCTTGTCAAATGTACACAAATGAGTGCATTTTAATTAGTTAAAAGCTAATTTGCATATCAATGTGGCGATTGTGATGACGTTATTAGACACAAATTTTACTGTATTCACCTGTAGTGTCTCCATTAAGTGCAGTACGGCCATTTATGGCCATGAAATATTGCCTTAGCTAAACTTTAGCTAACTTATTACATTAGCTAGTGTTTTTCTCTCCATAGAAAAATGATCCAGCTGGGGCCTAAAAATGCTCATAAAATGTGCCAGCGAAGGCATCCTTTTCCATTCCTATTCTTTCAGGGGGTAAAGGCCCGCAGAGGCCACACCCTGCCCTGGAGGGAAGGGGAGGGTAAAATGTTGCAAATACACCATATGGGCCGGATGGCCGGACATGGGAGAGGCACGGTGGTAAGTCCTGCCCTTCGTAGTGGGGAGATTCTACAAACACAGCGACCGGGGCACAGAGGGTCTGCCACAAGGAAGGGGAAGACCGTGCCGTGGAAGATACATCGCAAGGTTAACAAGGAAACCGAAAACCTGTGGGGCACTTACCCAGTACAGGGCATGTGGCACAAGTACTGGGTCTGACCGCAAATTCCTCCACAGAATTCATGAGGCATGCCCTACATACAGTATATCTGCTAGAGAAGTGCCGTTGGCCAGTGCCCACGAGGATGCTCCACCTCTCGTGGGGGCGGCGACCGAGAACGCCAGCGATCTAACCTGAGGAGAGAGGAAACTGCTCTTTTCTTGACAATGTGGGTGAACAGAAAAGAATGGAACAAAAGATTTACCTCCAGGCCCTCCACAGGGGGAGGGAGTGGTCTTTACACCAGCTCCTGGGTTCCTGCAGTCAGCTTCTTCCTCAGGTGGCCCGTCTCAGGGCCGCTTGGGAGTCCTTTTAGGGGTCTTGGCTGCCAGCCGAGAAGCGGGGGGCTTCGCTCTCCTGCAGGGGGCTCTGCACCGTGGGCTAGTAGTAGGCTCGAGCTGGGGCGGAGCTGATTTCGCTTGAGTTGCCGCAGGGGAACACCCTCGGCGAACAGACGAGGTGCGCACTCTTGAGCCATGCTGGGGCAAGATGTGCTGTATGGCCTCTGTCTGTTGCTTCACCGGCAAGAAGTGCTGGGTGAAGTCCTTGATGGTGTCGCCGAAGAGGCCGGCCTGGGAGATGGGGGCATTGAGGAACCATGCCTCCTCTGCCTCCCTCATCTCGACCAGGTTCAGACATAGGTGGCACTCCTGGGCCACGAGTGTGGACATCGTCTGCCCAATGACTCGCGCTGTGAGCTTCGTCGCTCGGAGGATGAGATTGGTTGTCGAGCCCAGTTCTTGTAACACACGGATCAGAACTACCCTCGTGTAACTCTTTCAGAGCTTTGGCCTGATGGACCTCAGCTCGCCAAGCACTTCCGGGAAGAACGAGACTGGAGGGGGGCGTGGACCAAACCCAGTTGTCAGTAGCCCGGGCAAGCATGGCGGTCAGCTCCATGTCGGCCTCAGACTGGGCTGCCACACCCGAAAGCAGCAGCCCGGTCGAGTCCTTGGTGTCTGACATCACCAAGGTGCTCTTCGATGCAGCGATCGACATCTCATCTGGCTCACGAGCTCCGGAAGAGACATAAGGCTGGTGGTGAGGCAAGCCTGTCTCATCCTAGTGCTGGACAGAAGCAAACAAGCATACCGGGGAGTGGACGTTCCGTGGGGAATTCCTGGCGGAATCCATTGAAGCCCCTGAATCACCTCAAGCACCAAACAA
The DNA here is from genome assembly GCF_025860055.1 of Xyrauchen texanus. Taxonomy (NCBI): domain Eukaryota; kingdom Metazoa; phylum Chordata; class Actinopteri; order Cypriniformes; family Catostomidae; genus Xyrauchen; species Xyrauchen texanus. Next base: position 26,450,763 of record NC_068279.1, read on the forward strand.
AGCGGTTTCGTACCCATAGGTAAGAGGAGCCGCAAGGGGGACAGCTAAAGTGTTTTTCCCTCGAAAGAAGGAAAGCCACGACCGCAACATTGCCATGGTTTCACTCCCGCAGTGAGAACATAAACCATCCACCAACACTTCCTCAATGCGCTTATAACCCAGCCCAGGCACGTGAGGGAGTGATCGTGACCATCAGAGGCGGAAAGGTAATGACCGCATACAGGAACGGCACAGAGATTAAAGGCATCTTTAAAAAGATGTTCAACGTCACTGTGCCTGCTCTAATAGCCTAGAGGAAACACACACTTTTTAAAGAGGAAAAGCTCTTTAAAGCACTGTCGAAGTGCCCAGGGGTGTAGTCTGCAGCGGAGTGCAGAGTGGAGATAGAACCCCTGGAATGCGCCGTATATCCAACAGCAATGCTTCGCAGAGAGGTGAATGGACAGCAGTAGTGTTCAGCTTGCTGTTAATACAACCGCTCGGCTCCGAGGAAAAAGTCTGAATGAACTTGCCTGCTGGCCTCCCTTTAACCCGTATGTCAGGGGGAGTGGTATGCAAATTCAACTCGCCAATTCTCATTGGCCTTTTCTCAAAGATCTGAATGTGAATCGGGCTAAAAGAGCGACCCCTAGTGTCACTTCATCGACACAACGTCGAGTGAGTGACGGAAGCGGAACTCAATATTTTGTAGAAATCTGTTGAGTATGAAACAATTGCGTCAGTGTGAGGGAATTAAAATAAATTGGTAAGGAAGTCAGAGTTGTGTTAATATATTTAATGTTTTTTTTTTTTTCACTTGAGCCCCTGCCCCACAAAATGCCTGCGCACATCCCTGCATATGCATAATCCATGTATCATTCGTTCATTTCATATTCAATTAGGAATTAAAAATCGGAAAAACAAAAACCGACTTGTTATTTCATCATTCGTTTACAAAACCAATCTTTAAAAAACAAAGAATTACTTGTTTTTCGTAATTTTGATGGACACTGCGTCCATTCTTTTTACTTTTTAAACCCAAAAATGAAAAACGATATTGGTTTTTATTGGTCTTATAGGCCTATTGGTTTTAACACAGATGTTAACAGAATTAGCAGATAAAAACTCATTTTCTGTTTAAAAATGTATAAAGCGAAAGGGGAAAATGGATTCATATTTGTTTTCTTTCATTGTTTAAAAAATTAATGTACACCTTGAAAATTTGATATGCACATGTAAGCAGCACTGAAATGACACTTTTATGTGATTGGTCAACCCGCCTGTCTTCTGTACTTAATCAGCCAGAATTAGAGTTGGGTTTTCTCTGCAAATTTGTCTCAATTTTCATTAAATATTGTCCCGAACTGTAAACTATACATGCCATGCAATTGAACCTTGCTGCTTAGCACATCATGGTGTTGTCGTGAGGTGCTGCTAATGGACGACATCTGAGAAATTGCAAGCCACATAAATTGAACATATGCTGAGTTGGTCTATTATATATAATTTTTATTTGTAATAACATTGTATGATTTGGTAGTACCTGTGTTTTCGTGTTTAGTTAGGCTATGTTAGGCTATGTTAGGCTAAAAGCGAATGCTAAATGAATGTTTAGGCATCATGAACATGGATTGGAGTGAACATAAAATTCGAATAGTTAAGATTCGGACACAAGGCGTCCCAACGGATACAGCGTGTAAATTCAGAGGCATGTTCAGCCCTGACAAAACGTATGGTTTATTTAAATTGAAATGGGGGTGCATTGAACACCCTGTTGTTTTACGCAAGCGTTGGAACTATGGCAGCTGAGAAGGCCATTCTTTGCGTTTTTTTCGGATCCTGATGAAATCAAATTATGAAATTAAATACGTGTTTAATACTACAAAATATGCTCAATGTTACAGTCACTACCCTTGCCGTCCAGAATAGCTGAGAACATCCCAAGAAGAGATATGTGGAAAATGTGGTTCCTAATTATGGTGATCCAACATTTGCAACATTTACATTTTCAGGATGTAATTGCCTCAGCCTGGATGACAATTTAGTAAATATATTATTAAATGTCAAAAATAAATTAACTTGCATTAACTTACAGGCCTATTAACTCGTGGGGCTTTATTACAAACTGTTGCAGCTTTTTTTTTAATTACATTTATCAGTGGGACACCTCACACGGCACTACAGTCACTACAAAATCATACAATGTTATTAAAAATAAAAATAATATATAATAGGCCAACTCCCAGTGAGCATATGTCCAAGTAATGTGGCTTGCGATTTCTCACGCGTCGTCCATCACCTCGCAACTATGGCGTTATATATGTGCCTCATTCCTGAGCGAGTAATTGTAAGTTTTGAGGACAGAGAACTATATTTTGCAAGCACATTGCATTATATTTTGAACAGAAATTAACAATCGCAAATAAAAAAATCGTTTGAGCAAAGAAAAAACGATTCCGTGCTCAATAAATGTATTTGCTATTATCCATATTAACGTGCAATAATAACCCTCTCACGCAGTTTACTCAGGTGCTCTCACAAATTTATTCTCTGCGCTCTGTCAAGTCCCTCTCTCTCTCTCTCGCTCAACCTCTTAATTCTGTGCGCGCTCAACTCTTGACACACACACGCGCTCAACTCTTGACACGCGCGCTCAACTCTTCAAACACACGCGCGCTCAATTCTTGACACACGCGCGCTCAACTCTTCAAACACACGAGCGCTCAAATCAAATTTGTATCTGTAATTAGCTACAATAGCAAGTTCTGTGGTTGTCGATGAACTAATACATTTTCACATTCATTAGAATTAAAATTTCGTGTCCTGGTGTTTATTATTAATATAACAGATTCATTTATTCATGGATTTTGATTCCAGTGGTGGCTGCATAGGATTGTTTCCAATTTCCAATAACTCCAGAGCGTTGTAAAGTCCAAAAGTCAACATGTTTTGAAAAAGGATAGATGTAATAATTTCCAAAATTCACAACATGTTTTTATCTAACTAAATATTCTACCTCAATCCATGTTTGTTGCGCTTAGATCTTTCGAAAACATTTTCACTGTGGTGAAAAACTTGCTGTACGCAAGCTGAGGCACGCACCTTCCGGGCAGTCTAGCAGCTAATATATAATATATAGGCCTATGTATTTATATAGTCTAGCACTATTATATATTACAAAAAAAGATCGTATAATGTAGGACTATCTGCGTTCGCTTGGCGCTCCATTTGATCCATATTATTCTATTTTATTCAATAAATTTTTAGGGTGATGACGATATAAAATATGACGACAGACATTAGAAGCTTCATTCTAAAGAATGTTTCGAATGTAAATATGACATGACATTTGGTACAGTCTAGTATGAACGGTCAGAATGACCACTATGGCCATTCTAGTAGTTCTAGAATTCCGGTAGTTCTAGTGTAATTAGTGTCCTTTGGAAGATCAAAGCGTGTCTCAGCCATGACAGTATTACAAATGTCATAGACAGTAATGTGTTGGTATTGAAGGCCAAGTTTAAAATATATCTCTATAAATTCATGCGCATCCAGCTAAAATAGAGCTCCTGGCAGGATTTTGAGGGATCTCATTAATTCAGAAAAACAGAGCAAAAACGTTTTTTTTTCCATGAAAAATGATCTCGTAATTCTGAGATAATTAAGTCGTTAATTCAGAAAAACAGAGTACATTTTCTTTTCTCAAGTGAATGCAATACGCCTCGTGAGATAATAGCAGGGTTTCATCAAAGGCATAGAAAACCATAACATCATAAAACTAGAAATTACTAACTCACCTGACGTTGTGGCATATTGTTGCAGTTTTCACCATTTGACTCTGTCATGTTTGATGGTGGCTAGAGAAGACATCTATCCATAAAATAAATTTTTCGTCATCTTTGTGCTGCGTGGTGATTGGAGACCAACAGCCAATCACAATTGACCTTTACTTTTCCGATTGGTTGATTTTGTGGCACACTTGTAACGCTGTTGCAAGTTGAGCGAGCGTGTGTGTCAAGAGTTGAGCGCGCGTGTGTTTGAAGAGTTGAGCGCGCGTGTGTCAAGAGTTGAGCGCGCATGTGTGTCAAGAGTTGAGCGTGCGTGTGTTTGAAGAGTTGAGCGTGCGTGTGTTTGAAGAGTTGAGCGCGCGTGTGTGTCAAGAGTTGAGCGCGCGTGTGTGTCAAGAGTTGAGCGCGTGTGTGTCAAGACTTGAGCGCGCGTGTGTTTGAAGAGTTGAGCGCGCGTGTGTTTGAAGACTTGAGCGCGCGTGTGTTTGAAGAGTTGAGCGCGCGTGTTTGAAGACTTGAGCGCGCGTGTTTGAAGAGTTGAGCGCGCGTGTGTCAAGAGTTGAGCGCGTGTGTGTATCGAGACTTGAGCGCGCGTGTGTTTGAAGAGTTGAGCGCACACAGAATTAAGAGGTTGAGCGAGAGAGAGAGAGAGGACTTGACAGAGCGCAGAGAATAAATTTGTGAGAGCACCTGAGTAAACTGCGTGAGAGGATTATTATTGCACGTTAATATGGATAATAGCAAATACATTTATTGAGCACGGAATCGTTTTTTCTTTGCTCAAATGATTTTTTTATTTGCGATTGTTAATTTCTGTTCAAAATATAATGCAATGTGCTTGCAAAATATAGTTCTCTGTGCTCAAAACTTACAATTACTCGCTCAGGAATGAGGCACATATATAACGCCATACGCAACAACCCAATGATATGCCAAGCAGCAAGATCCTAATACATGGCATGCATAGTTTAGAATGCTATTTTGAGATGCGGGTTGGCGGTGTTTTGGCGGCACGAGGGGGACCTACACAATATTAGCCAGGTGATCCTAATGTTGTGGCTGATTTGTGTAAGTGTGTCATGTGTGCAGTTGGCATGTGCTTTATGAAATATGACATGATTCACTATATTAATCTACGATTCGTAAGCCCGCCAGTACTCAGTGTGCCTGCTAGAGTTATGCATTCTAATCATATCGTTTTGAGAGATTTGTCTGTCTAGAAGATAATTATATTGTGTATAATTAATTCAAATAAATATTAATTCAAATAAAAATATTATTATAAAATGTATAAAATAATATATATTTTCAAGTTGAGAATATGAAATTTTACATATTGCCTTATTTTATTTTTTACATATTTATCTTTTTTTATGCGTATAAATCAATTTGAAAACTTTTAAAGATTACTTTACCTTTTACAGAGAGAAACTTCTTACAAACAAACCAGGAAGAATTTCTTAATTTCCAGCAATACAATAGAACATTGTCATTGGCCATTTTGCTTTTTTTAATGGTAATATATATAGTATATTTTCAATATTCTAGTATGTTTTTATATATCAAAATACATATATGAGTTTCCAGGCCTTTGTGTGACCCAGGAGAGAGCATGTGAGGACAATAAAAGTGTTGATGCTGCAGAGAACACAAAGAATGGTATATAACCTTGAAAAACAGGCGTATGAGCTAACAAAAACAAAATATGTATTTCTTCAAAGACAAAATTCTGTTGGTCGGCAGTGTTCTGGCATGTACCCTTGACGATATCTCTTATCTCTTATACTTTTAAACAGTTATTATATGAATGGTGTCTTGTAAGCTGAATGTATGATATCTTTGCAGCTGGTGTTTTGCTGCCATGATGTTTTGTCTTGATGAGCTAAATATCTGTGGAGCTTGCATTTTCTTTCATGATAATGTGAAGGAACAAACAAAGCCGCGAAACAAACAAGGCCGCCTCATTGTAAGGGTTTCCATGAACTATGACATATGTCCAAGATATGTGAAGTTACCAGCTGATGTATGTTTTTTTGAATAGATAGGCGGGGGATTTTCCACCAATATTTAATTAATGAAGGAGATAAAACATATTGGTGGCGAGGGAAAGAAACAAGGCAGTGACCTTGTTAGTCAGAGATAGTGGGTGACAAGCTAACAAAAAGGTATATAAACTGAGAACTTAGGATAATGAGTCAGAACGGACAGCTGGCCGGTCTCATGTTTGTTGGTGTTCAATAAACTACAACTTTGGCATCTGGAACTCAAGACTCCGAGAGTTTTCTTACAACTTAGAGAGATTCATCGCGATATTCCACGACATAATCAGCAATATCAATAAATTAATTAATGTTTATATTGCTGTCTTTTTTTCTCTCCCTTTTCTCCCCAATTTGGCATGCCCAATTCCTCGTGGTGGCATAGTGTCTTGCCTCAATGGAGGACGAACCTCAGTTGCCTCCGAGTCTGAGACCGTCAGTCCGCACATCTTACCACATGGCTTGTTGAGCGCGTTACCATGGAGACATGGCACATGTGGAGGCTTTCTTCTTTACAACATCAGTGGACCTCCCATCTCATTAAATTGAAGATTGTGCCCCTCCAGTTATGTGTAGAATTCTGTGAATATTCAATGTGATGATATGAGTTAAACTTTACACAAGGAAACAAATTTGTTTAGAGTGATGGGTGTAGAATACACAGTGTAAAATGCTGTATAGTGTTGTTATTGTTTGAGTCTAAGATACAAAATTCCAGAACTGTTCACCAGAGACAGAACAACCAACAAATCTCCCCAGTGGCCACCTGCCGAAATTGCAATCTGAAAGCAAGAAACTCTATATAAATGTTACCAATGTGACCAGAGTGTAAATCAATAAAGAATTAATCAACAATAATACAATGCAATTTGCCGTTTCTGTCAATAATTACTCTATTAAACTGATCGCAAAATATTTTTAGCTGGTTTCCACAGGAGGTGATGTTCTGTTCAGAGTTATTGGGTTTCTGACCAGACCATGTCTGTGTCATGTCTCATGTATTTTCTGTCTCTTTAGCTCTGAAAGAGAAAGGCAAGAACACAGTTGACATGATGCAGCATGTTCGTAAAACTAATCTAGTGTTATTGGGACTGTCAATTATCTTGTAACAGTGGTGGATTTTGTGCATATTTGTTTCCTAGTTGCTCTAAACCCCAACTTCGCTAATGTCTCATATGAGTCTTTTGTGCGCACACAAAAATCATACCATTGTTGTGGTGTGGTAGCTGTTCAATGTGGTCTGACATATGTCTTAGTTCCAGTCTCAAGTTCAGCTGGGTGGGGACCCAGGATTTCAGTATTCTGCTTCATGTTAACTGCGTCAACACTCATATCTGCACACCCTGGCTGAGAGCATTGTCCACTCCCTGTTTGAGTTAGGAGTAGGAGGAGCTGGTCTGATATCTGTGGGAGCAGCCTGATTGGTGTTCTTCCTCAAATAGTTGAAGAAATGTTTTTAGCTGACAGGAAGTTGGAGCTTAATTTGTCAGTTGTTGCGCAATCAGTCTGAAACTTACCAGAGCAAATGTGGTCAGTGGTTGTGACACTGCAGGGTTGTGGTTGAGAGGGTTACAACAGAAGGTTTTTAGTTTTTTAGTGATTTTGAATTTTGGGTGTTGATATTTCCTCAGTTGCAGTTATTTTTGGGGGGTGGTGTCTTGTAGTTGGTAAAGTCTTTCAGGCCTCTCCACACTGATGCAGGCAGGGTCATTAGCTGAAAACAGTTTTTTCAGATTTTCAGAATAGCATTTTATAGCCATTCTAATCTCCTTTGTCAGTCTTTTTTGGCCTGATCATCATACAAGATTTATCCCCACTTTCTATGTTAAATCAGCCAGCTGTTGCAAACTGTACTCACACACGGGTGTGGAGGAATATAAACACTCACAAGAATACACGAGGAAAGCTCCCGCGGCGAGTAGAAAGGCTTACAGTTTATGAAGAATACTTCTAAATTAGGACTGCGCATCTTCTTCAGCATTGTTACATCTGTACACCAACATTCTTTGACATAAAAAACACATTCCACCACCTCTCGTTTTAACTCTGTGGTGCGATCCGCTCTGAAAAGCTGGAAGATGTAATGTGCTGTCCGGAATGGCTTCACTCAACCAGGTTTCAGTGAAGCACAATGCAGCAGAATTTGCAAAGTCCATATTTTTGCGGGTGAGGAGAATTAATTTGTCTGCTTTGTTAGGAAGAGAGCGCAGATTCGCTAGATGGATGCTTGGCAGTGCGGTTTGAAAGCCATGCTCTCTGAGCTTGATGCTGACTCGCTTTCCACATTTGCGACTTTTAATGCGCTTGTACAACACCGCTGATCCAACTAAATTGTTCAACAGAATGTCTGAATAATCAAAAAATGTTAAAAGATTGTCTGGTTCAGTAAAACTGATTGGAAATAAATGACTAAACACAGGACAAACAAACAAAAACAGCAAAAGAACGTTTCCAGTTTCTCACGTAACCTTAAATCCCTGAGATGAAGGGAACGAGACATTGCATTTGAATGCCCTTTTCCTCAACCTAGTTGAAGCCCTTGTATCATAATGCCAATCTTGTGCGGGAGGTGGAATCGTCCCTCAGAACAAGGGCGAACCTAGAGCGGAGCATCTTGAGACTAATGTCCTCACAGTGAGTACAGTCTGTCCCCATGAGAGCTGCTTCAGCGTGGGTGCGGCAGCTCTCAATTTGGTCTGATGGAGCGATGTGTCACTCACATGAACACTTGCGATATGACATCTTTAAAAAGACGCATACACAATAGTGTCTCTTTTATGTGTGTTTGGATCACATCACTTGGATGGAATTATATAATATATATTGAACGGACACAACTCCTTCTTGGATGCTGCGTGAAGCGGGTAGAACCCGAAGAACCCGATCTGGTGGCAAGGCGGAGAGACTTCTTCACCAGAACACTGGAGGGGACAGGTTCAACTTCACTGCAGGTGCTGGACTGTGGCAAAGAACTTGATGCGTCTGCAGGGAATCTTGTCCTCTGAAGGGTGTCCGTCAACGGTGAAGAGTGGGCTGATCAAGATGAGATGATCCTTAATAGTCAAGACAAGACAATGACAGTCTTGAAGGAAGGAATTCTGAAGAAATAATTCCCGCTTATATAGGGCAAATGTGCACCTAAAGGGGCAGAGCTCAAACATAATTTCAAATCACAAGATTGATACAAGGGCTTCAACTTGATTTACCCATAGCGTTCAAATGCAATGTCGAGTGAACTGAATCGATAGGGAACTGGAGAGCTCCATAGCAAGGTGGCCATCCACGGCACTATTTTAGAAAGATCATGAACAAACAACTTATATATATATATATATATATATATATATATATATATATATATATATATATATATATATATATATATTACAGCAGCATAAAGCATTTATTAATTTTTGTTAATGTTAGTTAATAAAAATACAATTATTCATTGTTGGTTCAGGTTAACAAATACTACTTTTGATTTGAAACATGTAGTATGTCTTGAAATGAACATTAACTAAGATTAATAAATGCCTTTAAAATATTGTTCATTGTTAGTTCATATTAACTTATGTTGTTAACAAATGGAACCTAATTGTAAAGTGTTAACAAATTCTCATATCAAACATACTTTTCGAACCCTCATAAATCTTAAGCTCCTCATCTGACTAAGACCATAGACTTATTAACAAGTCAGTCCACTGTCGGCCATCTTTGGATCGCTCTCGGGGGCTATTTCCAGTCATGCCAGTGCAGCTTCCATCTACTGGAATGAAGAAAGAGCAAAATCTCAACAACGGTTGGTCAATATTTCGATAAAAGAACATATTTCAAATCAACAATAAAATCTGACAATACTGGTATCATAATTGTGATTCTTTCCCTCATATAACGCGAATAAAACGCGATTTGCCGGCTTGTATAGTTAATGCGCATGCGCGTTCTCGAGTTGTTTGGCAGGCTATATCTGTATCTAAAGGTGATAGGTTCGTTCAACTGTAAGGCGGGACTTCCTTTCTACATACGTTAAACGTTGGGTGCTAGATCTTCTTGGTTGAGCGTTCCAATTTCTCCCATTCATTTAAATAGAAGTGGCCCATCTCTGTTAAATAATCTCTGTTAAAACATATGCATGCATGAACTTTGACTATTTGCTTTTACATTGACCTGGTGATGTTCTCTTTATGGGAGGGGTCGTTAGTGAGTCGTGATTCATGGGTTATCTATGTTCGTCCTCAGGACTTCTCTGTGTTGTTTTGTATAAATGGGTCAATGACTGCCCGATATTGGGTTAGGTTCACATACTCAATTATTGCTTTCTTGTTTAATCATTTGATTAAATTATTAATACTTTAATTTTGATGTCAACTAATATTAAGGCAATTTCTCCGCACATGCTACGTATTGGCCAATTTTTTTGGGGGGTTCAACAGCTGAACCGTTATAATGAGACTGCAGTGACTCAAACTTATTTTAACGTTTAGTGAAGTTTATTGCGTTAATCTCCTCTGGGGTGGGGCAGACGACAATGAACACTTCCTCTAGTTTCTGCAACGCGTAGAACTAACAGTCTGAAATGGCGGCTGAATGGAGACAGAAGTGCGATTCAGAGTGGAGTTTGGGGGCACAGGGTGTGCCCATGCCCGACAGCGTGGACTGGAAATCGGTTTACGAGAAGAAGCCATTTGAACGGAATCTGCTCCAGAACCCTTCGCCTTATGGTAATGACGTCACACTGTCGCATATACACGCACTGCAAGGCAACATATGATTCGATACATTCTTTGCATTTTAGCTGGGTTGGTGAAGTAATCATAAAACTCATGTTGAGATTAGAGTGTACCTTATTTCGTATTCCTGGTGGTGTGCAAACGAGCTCTTAGTACGTGTTTAAGTTCAGCCACATTTTATTGTTGAACTCTAAATATTAGACTATTTTAATTGAGATGTTATTTCCCAACGAGGTTGTTAAAACAGAACCAGCAATAATACCACAGTCTACATGAAAAGAATTGTCCCTCTGTAACACTGATTTAAAGGTGCAGTTCACCCAAAAATGAAAATTCTGCCATCATTTTATCGCCCTTGTGTTCCTGTGTGACTTTCCTTCTTCCGAGAAACTTTAAAGATGTTAACCGAATGATAGCTTCAGTCACCATTTACTTTGATTTCATATAAAGAAAATATTGGTGACTTGACTCTAGCATTCTGCCATCTCCTTTGGTGTTTCATGGAAGAAATAAAGTCACATTTGTTTGGATTGGAATTACATGTAGGTGAGTAAATAATGACAGAATTGTAAGTTTTGGGTAAACTATCCCTTAAACATTACTTGTGCAAGGCAATCTCAAATTAAACAGGCATGCCATGTCTTCGCTGTATTATGATTTAGTGGAAATCATCTGTTTTTTCTTGCTCCACGGTCAGGTGTAAACCACACCATCCCACCACCTGAACTCCATGTTACGGGAGAACGACCCCCTGCAAATCAACCACCCAAGCTTGAACCAGATGGTGAGTCATCAACTTAAACAATATGTTTCCTGTCTATAAATCCATGGTGTGAGCTCACCACTAATATATTGTACATCCACTGTAATGTGAAGTCATGCCATGTATAACCTTATTGACTAAAACATGGATTGTTAACAGATTGAACTAACTCAATGTACACCCAAAATCATTTGCCATTCTCAATGTATTATGCTGAATCAAAAGATGACCTAAGAGTTTTTAGTACACTCTGTTATTTATGTTCAACCATTACACAATCCAAAACCTGGATCTTGATCTTAGGTAATTTCTCCGGCTGGCACTCTAGTACAGAGGTTTTGCCATATGACACTGGAATTCCTCCTGGGGTTGTTGTCTGCCACATGCCTCAGTATAGGTGAGTCCCAGACAGTTGTGTGAAGAGAAATTGTCTTGTAAAATCATATAAAAGTCAGGTTCTAGTATGAGGAACTTTATTTAGTTAACTGTCATTTTATAGAAACTTTATCTCCAATGTTCCGTACTGTATGTTAAATACAGTGCAGTTGCTTATGTCCCACTAGTCAGCTCAAAACGACTGAATTTTGGTCAGGGTTGTCATGCCTACTGACTATTTTTGCTTTTCTTAGAAATGTGGCCACATGCCTAGGCTTCCTCTAATTATTCAGTGACATGTCTGAATGAGCTTATGTCTGAATAATGACAAAAAATCAACTAGTGGGGAGCCGCCTTTAATTGCCTTGCTTAAACCTACAATGATGACATAGACCAGGACTGTGATTCCAGAAATGTAGGCAATTTCTGGATGAACCCTGGTTAAGACTTTAACTTTGACATAAGTAGTCCTTCTCCTTAAATTCTATTCCACCTTTAGCTAATATAGTGCCACAGTCGGGTTTTAGAAGTAAAAAATCCCATACATTTTTAACGATTACTGACGTACCATGAGTTCCGAAGTAGTTAATCGATGGTGTTAGCTCCTGTTGAAGCCACGAGTCCCCAGATTTGAACTTTTTGGAAATCATTTTTAGTAGTAAAATTCTTGATAAAGAACTAAACTACCCATGATCCTGAAAAATAAATGCTTCTCCTATCAGAGAATTGCACCCAAGCACTTCAGGGATCTCCCACTCACATGACAGATGCAATTGAGCCAGCCTTCCTACACACTTCTATATTTGTATATATCTGAATATTTTGCAATAAAAAAATATATATATTTTTGTTATTTTTATAATTATATACTTTAAATCAATAGTTTTATATTTTTTCATTATTTTTTATTTGATTACATCATTAGCAATGTTTGAAACGACCAAGCCTATACAATCTAGAGGGGGTCCAATAGAATCAATGGAAAATCTTAAATTGCATCAGACGAACCCTTGCATCTCTAGATGTAGACTTGGCATTTTTTAGAAAAGTTAAAATCTCTGTCCCATAATCTCTTGAGAGAAGTTGAAACTCTGTCCCCCCGATTCTGAATTAGCAGTGAGTAATACATTACACTGATGCATCATGACCTCTTCCAAAAGCAGTAATCACCACTCCCAGAGTATCTGCCACTTTAGTGGGGTGTATGCTACTCCCAAAAATAGTACAGAGCAGGTGGCACAGCTGTAAATACCTAAAGAACTGAGATCTGGGAATCTCAAATTTTCAAAGGATCTCAACACTCCACTCTCATATTGGTCACAGAGTGTATTAATCTCCCTCACAATACTTCATTTTGGGTTCAGTCATATGCTCGAAGCAACATTTAAATAAATGTCTGAATTAAACACTCTGGACACTTTTGTCTATACCGAGTGCAAATGTGAGATAACGGGGTGTAACTTAACTTCTCCGATTAGTTTGATAGAAAGGCTTTGCAATGGCGAAAAATGTGCTCTCTGGAGGAAGCGACCAATGAGCCAAAGGTCTGAGCCCAAATGCATAATAATAAAACAAAATCTTGGGTAGGCCTAGCCCACCTTTGTCAATCGGCCTATGCAGCTTACTGAAATGCAATCTGGGACATTTCCCATTCCAAATGAAGGACTTCACTATGCTATCAAATTGCTTGTAATAAGAGAGGGGGACATCTACAGGGAGAGATTGTAGCTAGTAGTTGAATTTTGGAATACAATTAATTTTAATAACATAAACCTTCCCAATCATATATAAATGTAATGAAGCCACTTCGCTCAAACATTTCTATTAAAGGGTCAAAATGAACTCTAACTAAATCACCCAAATTTGCTGGGAATAAAATACCCAAATACATAATGCCATGTTTGGGCCACTGGAAGGTGCCCGGTCGAAAAGCCAATACCGGGCAATACGCTGTCAGAGCCAAAGCTTTGGATTCAGACCAATAAAATATAATCTGCGTAAAGCAAAAGTTAAGTGCCATACCTCCCGCCACCACCCCTGGAACATCATCCTACTTTCTTATAATGCTTCTAATGGTTCCAGGGCAAGACAGAACAATAATGCGGAAAGAGGGCAACCCTGCTGGGTGCCCCTATCCAGAGTAAATTCATCTGAAATTAATCCAGTAGTTTGAACCACCTCTACCGGGTGTCTATAAAGTCACTTAATACACCCATTAAAAGTATTCCCAAACACATACAGTACATTTCCAAATTTGTAAAAAGATAATCCCATTCAATTACAAATAGTGAAACTTAGAAATTCAGCACTTTTCATACCACTGTCACTTTAAGATGATGCTCTTACAATGTATTCCTCTTTTGTAAATCGCTTTGCATATAAATATAAATATTGTCCTCCTAGAACAGTTATGGAACAGAGTGTATCGATTCACACCAGTTTATGTCATAAAAGTATTAAAACTAGCAGAGTGCGCTGAGCTCGCCATTCACACGTCCGTTCCTCGCATGGTGTCACGTGACCGTGAGTACACAGCCTTGTACCTTTTGTCTTTTTGTCTGATTTTTAAATAATTTTTTGCTTCAAATTAAAGTTTGTAATAGTGTGATTCACCTCTTTTATGAAGGATTTTATTAAATGCCTATGGAAGAAAAGAATGTGAAAAATACTTCCACAACTTCAGACAGCTGAAAAAGTGGGTTGGAAAAGATGCGCTCTATTATGTGATGAGATCATTTTCTTAACTTTGAAATGTGGGACTCTTTAGCTCAGTATGAGTTTACAATATAGTGTATTTGTTTAATATAATTTGTCTCATATGACCTTTATGCTTCTTTATCTCAGGTGGTTTTCTCTAGAGCAGCGTGTGGACCTTAAGGTAGAAGGTTTGTGGGACCAGCTTCTGGATGAGTTCCAGCCTGAGATAGTCATTGAAGACTGGTGAGTTGTAAACTGCTTATAACATGAGGTATGTCTGCTAAAAGTATCATCAACAAACTGAGCTTTAAAGAAGAGTAAAAAATGTAACAAAAAAATTGTGTTACGTGTTTACAGCTAAAGAAAATTGACATGGCAAAGGAATCTGAAAAATGTCTTGTGGCCTGAACATTGTAATCTCTAACAAAGCTGTTAATGTTTATTTTAGAAACGGTCACCTCTGTTTACCTTGTTGGAAGCTCAAATGTCCACAACCACATTTTAATTACTGTAAAATATACTACTTTCACTTACAATGTTCTATGGGTCTGTCCCTTCATGTGTAGGTATGAGGAAAGCCAACTTCATAAGTCTGTCTATCTGCTTGACGTGAAGCTTTTGGGTGCTGATGGTATGACGGTCATCAAGAAACACACCTGTAGCCCTGAAGAGAACCTGGAGTGCTACTCACACACCTGGAAAAAGGTATAGCACACACGTGCATTTACATCCATATTCATATTTGCATACATTTATTAATTTTCATAAGTATTTTATGGTTGTGTGACAACATGATGTATGTATATCTGACTAGGTCTCCCATGTATTCTCCAACTATGGGCCCGGGGTGAGGTTTATTCACTTCCTCCACAGACTAAAAAACAAGTTCATGATTGAATTGTTTAATACTAAGGTCACAGACAGCTCAATCACTATCAAGGCCTCCAAATCCAGTATGATATAATCCATCATGGTCAAAGAAACTGGTTGGATGTGATGCACTCCATAGATGTCTCTGTCTTTTGGAACAAAGCATTATTGTCTAATGTTAAAATGTTTTCATTAATTGATTCCACTCTCACAAGATGTGTCTAGCAGCTTAATATCGTTATAAAAACATTCTTCAGTTATTTTTGTGTCTCTGTTTTCATTTGTGTGAAATTATGTATAAGTTAATTTGTAATGGGATTTTGTTCAAAGTTGGCATCATGTTATGCAAGTCCTGATGGCAAAAAAAAAAAAAAAGATGCTTGTGAACTTGATCTATTCAAAAATGTACCATGGCTATCATAATTTCTATTAAATACCAAAGTTACTATAGTTGTTGTTACTTCTATAAAATCATAATAAATTAATATGCAATCATCTCTCTTATTCAGGATATTTCTATAATTTATTTTTGGATGTCATTTTTGATCATGGCAGAGAACTGTAATTCAGCATTTGCCTTGTGAATGTTTTTTTTTATTTTTTATAAATTGTAATTCTAATACAGACTTAATCATTACTCATTCATTCAATAATATTTCTGTCAAGTTATATTTCATTCAGTCATGAGTTATGTGAGCTTTTTAATTTCACTCATAATTCTTAATACTAGCATCCATTTGGTTGTCTGGAAACACAGTGTGTATTTTGTTTTTTATCAGGGTTTAAAATGGGGCCCAGGGGGCTGCAGGGAAGTCTGAAAAAAAAAAAACATTTGAAAAAAAGGATAACATTTCTAAATTATTACAGTTAAATTCTGAAAGCTTGAGATTAATCACAATTATTTTATTCTAATGACAGCCATATTTTTAAACATTACGAAATAAAAACAAATCTGCATATAGTTTAATATAATATAAAAACAATTGTATTATTGTTTTTATATTATATTAAATTATATGCAGATTTGTTTTATATTATATTAAATTATATGCAAATAAGGGTTGTTTAAAATTCTCGTTTAAGCTGCCCTGAAAAAAACATTTATAATGAAAGTGAATTTGTATTAAATTGAAAATGATTATCTTCAGGTTTACACTGTAAAAATGAAACACACACACACACACACATATATATATATATATATATATATAATTTTGCTTTAGTACAACAGCGCTATAAAAACAGTTATTTTAATTTAGCAAACAACATGTCTTTATAATATCATGTTATTATGGGGTCTCTTGCAAGGTCATCATCATATTTTGGGGTTCCTTTGCATCAAAAAAGTTTGAAAACCTGTATTATGTAACATGCTGAATCTCATATGCAGGTGAGGTTCAAATACCCTTCTAAGTAGGCTATCGGTATTTTGAGATGGCTAGTAAAAAAAGTAGTTTATTTCAGCCTGAACAAAACCTTGTATATGGGTTTTTAAGGTGGTTCTAACTTTTGGCTCCAGTCCCTATTTTAAAGTGTATAAAGGGCAGTTTTCAGGTAGATTACATGTACATGGAGGTTCTGACTCTCCAATAAGAGTGTCGAGTTGCGCTGCTGTGCAGTCTGTCGCGTGCTGTGCGCGTGGAAGATGTACTATGCGAGCATCCTAAACCAGCGTGCAAGACAGAAAGAGAGACCTCACGAAAACTAATAACGCGACTCTCCTGAGGACTGGAAAAACTACCTCCCTCAACTGCAAGTCATGGCTGGTCCTGTTTGAGTTCTGCCATTTACATTAAGGTAAGTTATGAAAGAGTTATTTTAAAGTTCTTCGTGGACGTCCATCTTTTGAGTCTTGACTCAGTATCGCATGCACAATGGCAATTAGTCAATCAAAGACCGAATACGCGCTAAGTGACACAAGTTACCCGTCATATGGAACTTGAAAATCGTCGTTATAGTGTCCAAACAGTATTAGGCCTACTCACTGTAAACCACAAATACAGCTATTGTCTCTTTTGATTG
This sequence comes from Xyrauchen texanus, assembly GCF_025860055.1. Lineage (NCBI taxonomy): Eukaryota > Metazoa > Chordata > Actinopteri > Cypriniformes > Catostomidae > Xyrauchen > Xyrauchen texanus. The sequence continues at coordinate 26,468,026 of NC_068279.1, forward strand.
ACAACTTCGTTGCAAATATGTTAAATTGTCGAATAAACCAAAATAATGATCACACTATATCTTCGCAATCGCAAGCATTTAGCTGAATTTACATCGTTACCTCACTGAGGCGCACCTGTTCGCAGTCGCATCATCGGTGCATTCTGTTCGGGCAGGTTTACATAAGTTATGAATGAGCCGCTCAACCTTGGGTCTGCTCGGTGACTTGTATTATCTAAGAGTCCATGAAAGCTATAATCGAGAGTCATTCTCACCCCACAGCACATTTCTAGCAGCCCCCAATGTGGTAGGCTACCCTTCAAACCAAAGGATGCCCTGAGATAGCACGAATCTGCTCTCTCTTCTGTCACCCACTTCTTGTGTTTTGGTCTGTTAAAAAACAAAGTACTGATTAAAGACTCTTTGTCCCCCCTTCCTATCAGCTGATTCCGTGTTTTAAAAAGGGCATTTAGGATTGAACAACAAATTTACTGCAAGTACAGTAGGCCTAAATGTAACTGCAAATTTTGAAAGTAGAATGTAAAGATGGAAATGTGAAGTTGTTACATTTTAAGAGCGGTTTCTACCTGATTTGACTCATACATTTTTTTTTCCTTGGCCTAATGTAGTTGAGTCGATTCAGTGGGAGTGGGTGGTGGTCGCGGGATATCATCGCGAATCGATCATCTGTGTTTTATGAGACATTTTTTAGTTGAATCAACTCATTTAATTTAATAAATAAATAACATCCTTTTTTTGTAATATGAACATGGGAGGATTGAGTAAAAACTGATGATAGGGAAAGTATTTTTTGTGTGTATTATTTTTGTGTATGCTAATCTGTTTTTAACATTAGTAAATTCATTTTCTACATGAGCTAACAATGAACAATTGCATTTTCATAAATTAGCATAAACAAAAATTTATAAATGCTGTTAAAATACATTGTTTCTTGTTAGTTAATGATACCTAATTAATATTAATTTATATTAACAAATGAAACATTATTGTTAAAGTGTTAAGATTAACATTTTGACTTGATTAAAACCAGCAGTCACTGTATGAAGCACATTTTTAGGTTACATGACTATTTTAGAAAACTTTACAGCAAAACACCCTCATCATCCAAATATGTTGAGTTACTAGGTGATTATTATTATTATTATTACAGTATTACTACAGTGATGTTATTGTACATTTGTTAGCAGAAAAGGTCACTTGTGTTCTGTTGGTTTGTCCGAATAGATTATTACACTGATAAAGTGACCTGTTAAAAAAGTCTGTGGCAGAGTAATACTTAAAGTCTTGGATTACGTGAAAGTCACAATTGTCTGGTGGAAGTCTGTGTGCGGTCAAAGTGGAACTGATTAAATGGTAACCTGTCTAGATCGGAAAAGATGTTGTCTTTCGAAATGTAAAAAGAAACAGAATATTTAGTTACAATCCTCAGGTCAGTCAGGAACATGGGTGGAGGCACATTGTATGATAAGGTGGTGATGATGATGATGATGATGATGCTAAGGTTCTGCATCTGAATTTAAATATTTGTATTTGGGTGAAACCGAGGTGCCTCTGTCCAGAGGTTTGTCTCTCTGCGGAGAAGTGTGGGCTCAGATGTGTACGCAAGAGCAATTCTCTCAATTCATCACTTACTCATTCCATTTACCGTCCTACCCTAACTAGTCCCAGGGTCAGAATCTGCATTCTCTGACCATTATTTCGTTAGTTCTTTCATTACTGTCTCTTTGCTTCTCAATAATTCCTACAGCGCACTCACATGGACATGCATCTCCCCCATGGGCACATGTGCATGCACACTTTGATTAGTGGTTAACCTCTCTGGGATCGAGGGTCTCTTCTAAGCAGTAAAGTATCTGTGAAAAGTAGTATAAGAGACAGAAACATGAGATTCAGCATGTGTTCAGCATGGTAGACCATCTTTACAGCATCATATACATTTATAAGCTAAACACATTGGCACACAGTCAAGTATGCATTTGCAGTCAGTATATAAGTTACAACCCCGATTCGGAAAAAGTTGGGACAGTATGAAGATGTGAATACGTTTTTTTCAACCTGTGCTATAATGAAAGCACTACAACAACACACTATTTGATGTTTTACCTTGTGAATTTAATTGTTTTTTGGAAAATTATACTCATTTCAAATCAGATGATTGCAACACACTCTGAAAAAAAAAGGTGGGTTAGTTGAGTGTTTACCTCTGTGAAACATCACCATTTCTACTAATAACACTTATTAAACATTTGGGCACTGAACACACAAGGGCCAACCAATCTGTTATCAGTGTCAGGTCCAGAAGCCAAAGTCATGGTATGGGTAACTTGCATATCTGTTAGGGCACTATTAATGCAGGAAGATATGTGCAAATTTTGGAGCAACATATACTGCCTTCCAGACAGGTATGTCACTGCATTTTCCAGCAGGACAATGCCAAACCACATACTGCCTGGATTACAAATGCATGGCTATGTAAACAGAGACTACAGGTGCTAGACTGGCCTGCCTGTAGTCCTGAACTGTTTCCAATTGAGAATGTGTGGCACATGATGAAGCACACCATATGATAACGAAGACCCTGTACAATTGTGCAGCTGAAGACCGGCATAATAGATAAATGGGGGGAAATTTAACAAACATGTCTTCAGTGCCCAAATGTTTAATATGTGTTATTAGAAGAAATCGTGGTGTTACACATTGGTAAACACTCGACTGTCCCAACTTTTTTGGAGTTTGTAGCAATCATGTGATTTGAAATTAATATATATATATATATATATATATATATATATATATATATATATATATATATATATATATATATATAATTATATATATATAATTAATGTATATATATATACATTAATATATATATATATATATATATATATTAATATATATTATATATATATATATATATATATATATATATATATAAACCATCAAACAGTGTTTTGGGTAGTGTTTTCAATATAGCACATGGTGACTAGAATTTACAAATCAATCCTTTTTGTTTTATTTGCAATTTTCATATTATCCCAACTTTTTCTGAATTGTGGTTGGATGTGTAAGAAGAGTGTCACTGGAGAAGAAACATGTAGGCCTAGCATCTCAAAAGTACATTCATCATACATTCATGGAGCTTCACAAACAGAGATGGTAATCCAGCAATGGGGTTTTATTTTCCCACTGGTTGGTCCCCTAGCCTTACTGAAAAGGTGTTAATGGAAAGGAGGCGAGAACCGGCTTGACAATATAAATAATATTTTAATGAAGAACTTAACCAAAAGACACAAACACACACATATGACGGACAACTGCCCGTAAACGCTCTCTCTCTGTCACACCACCGTTCGCAGTCAGCCTTTAGCCCTCTCGGAGGCTTGATAAGCCTGATAAGGGACCGGGTGTGCAGAATCACGACACAGCCCCGCCCTCCGCCCTGTCACACTTACTTTTACTGTGATTTTTTTTTTATGTCATTCCCTCCTCATTGGTTATTTAGCTGAATTTTGCTTTGGTTTGTTTATAAAAGATTCTTTCCACTTAATTAATTTTTCTGCTGAAACACATTGGTTTAAAAAATTTATGAAGTGTTGCTGGTTTACCTTCTCTATGAATGGTTTACTACTGAATGGCACCTATATGAACTTAATGAAAGCATTCCAATGCATTCTTTCATTCCCTGTTTGTCTTACTGTTCATGCTTGCATGTATGCGGTTTGTTAAGAGGTATAGAACACACAGCCTAACCGGCATGTGTTCTGCTCTTTGGACAGGTAATGCAGTGTTTGTGTTGCCTGCAGAGTGTGATATTCTGGGAGTGAGGTAAGACTGAAATGGAGCTCTTTAGAGTCCATGTGTAGTGAAGGAATTATGTACTGTAGGAAAGGGTTGAGATGGGAGCACCTTGGTGGTGGTTCTGCATAAGCTGTTTGCATAATAGATGACAATACTCTAAAATGCACATAAATGTACTGTAATTGGATGCATATTGACCTTTACTGTACTCTGGAATGAGCTGGTAGAATTCTGCTCTTATGTTTTTGGCCACCTGTAAGTGCCTTTCTTCATGATGTATTTGTGAGTGCAGTGCACTGTTCAATATAAAGAAGCAGTAAGCTGCAATTACCTTAAAGAGCTCTTATACTTGATCTAACCTAACATCTAAATTAATAGTTTTTTAGTCCAGTCAAATTTATTATTTAATATGACTTAACCTGAATACGTTAGGTTACACCAACAAAAGGTATGTTTACAGGTTAGATCTAACCCTTTAAATTATTATTATTATTATTATTATTTTTATTTGTGCAACAAAATGTTTTAGACATGTTAAATAATATTTTGGACTTGAATCTAACCTGTAAACATACCTTTTGTTGGTGTAACCTAATGTATTCAGGATAAGTCATATTAAATAATAATTTTGACTGGACTAAAAAACTATTAATTTAGATGTATAACCTTATGAAGCACATTTGTAGGTTATCTGACAAATAACCATTTTTTGTATGTGTGTGTGCAAATGTGTATGAGTTTAGCCAATTTTTTTCCCCCTTTAAAGGGGACCTATTATGCAAAATTATGTCTGTACATAAATGTGAGTTTGCAGTGTGTGTACACAACCACCCTACAATGTTAAAAGTCCACCCTCTTTCTTATATTTCTATTAATCAAAAACAGTGTGTCAAAATGAATGGTTTTCCTATCTGCTCTAAAGTGGTGTCACTTTAGAGCAGGCCTTGCCCACGACTTGTGATGGACTCCACACTATAACATAGATCCTCCCCTGAGTGATCTACACATAGTACGCCTTTTTTTCCGTGCTGGAGCAGATACAGTGAGAACAATAATGTCTCAGCTTCGTAAGCATTATAAATGTTCTGTTGTTGGCTGTAAAAGTGAAAATACGTGTCTTCATATACTCCCGGCATCAGAGCTGCTGAAGACGCAGTGGAAAAGCTGGACTGGTAATCTGGCATACCGAGCATTTTCCCGGTGGACCGATGCATTTTGGAGCCATTCAGGGGTGGACTGACCATCGGGAGAACCGACAGCGAAAAGACAGCGAACCCTATGCATGCCCTGTAACACTAAAATCTAATGTGTTTGTTTTAACTTCATCAAACCTTAGCAAATTAATCAAACATTAACAAATTAATCATTCTTATAGTTATTCATACCCCCCCACCAAGAAAATGCTATATAGTATTATATCTGTGCTCTACATTAAATCATCTCGTTTAATGAAGTGATGATGTGTACATGCAGTTTTTTGTTTACTGTATTTTCTTGAATGTGGTGCCGCAACAGTTTCTTACACATACACTCTTAAACATTCATTTATCTTGCTTTCCCTCTCACTCAGAGAGTAGGACAAGAAATGGAACACTGCAGCTGCAGCTGAAGTCTTGCTTTTGCATGGGCTCTCACGCAGAGCTCTACCTGAACCTGACTTTACCTGCCTGAGGTTACCTGAGTCCACCCACCACCCCATGGGGCACTAGTAAGTCATTTGAGATTGTTTTGACATAGAGCTACCTCAGCCTCATTTACATAATCTATAATTATTTGTTGAATTTGGGATGCTCAGAAAAATCAGAAGTAAATGCACTCATGCATCTGAGCAAGTGCAGATTAACATCAGCCTAAAGTTGTGTTTGCTATTCACTGTGAGGTACAGCAAATATGTTGAATGATTTTGAATTCAACACTTGCAGAAGTTTATGTGCTTGTGTGTCTGTCAGACAAAATGGGATTTAGACAGCATTCGGCGGAGCATGAGTGTGTATCTGGTTTGTGTGCAGTGCTAAATATTGCATAATGGCAGTGTCGTGATGAGTGGCAGGTGAAGTTGAGACTGCGGATCCTTCTAGTGTAACGTTGGCCAGGATGAGGGGCCACCGTAACACACACCACAAGACCTGAGCTCTTGGCCTTTACAGTCTGATGTATGTGTATGTACAGTACACTATGTGTGGTTCACTCTGTCTAGTGCCAGCAACATGCTGTCTGCTTTATGTATGTCTGAGCATGTGCATATTTTTTTTTACCAATGCTTATATGTTCAATTTATTTCTATAGCACTTTTCACAATTTTATTGTTCCAAGCATACATACATACATACATGCAGAAATGTTCCTTTGATCTGATTTAAGACAACTGAAGTGTTAGCTAATTTGTTGTTTAAATATGATAATAATGACTTCTAATTGTATATGAGTCCATACAAAATGCAAACTGTAGTGATGCAGGTCATGCCTTACTGCCTGTTTGTCTTGCTTCCTGTCTCTGTTCCCTGTCTTGCATGATCTGCCTTGTCTTTGTCCTGCTATAAGTCTGTGAGGTGATCTGCTGGTCTTGGTTCAGTACATTCCATTAATGGAGGAACATGTAACATGCAACACGCAAAATCATCTGATTCCATTTCTCTGATCAGAGCACTTGATCTAAACCTGTAATTAGTTAACCACCTAATCTTAGATCAATCTGCAACAGGTTAATTATTCAATGCATGGATGGAGACCATAAAAGCAAGAGTAGAGTTTCTCAATCTAAACCCTAAGGTTAGTGTGTCAGTCACTTGCACAGTCTGAGCCCCACTGAGAGCATACACGTGTGTGTGTGTGTGCGCGTGTTTTTGTGATTTACGAGGACAATTTTGTAAGTTACAAATTAGTAATTACAAGGGTATTATGCTATAAATGTGATTTATGAGGACATTTCTAGTGTCCCCATAATTCAAATCGCTTAAAAATCATACTAAACAATGTTTTATTGAAAAAGTAAAAATGCAGAAGGTTTTCTGTGAGGGTTAGGTTTAGGGGTAGGGTTAGGTTTAGAGGATAGAATCTATAGTTTGTACAGTATAAAAGTCATTATGTCTATGGAAAGTCCCCATAATGATAGGTAGACCAACATGTGTGTGTGTGTGTGTGTGTGTGTGTGTGTGTGTGTGTGTGTGTGTGTGTGTGTGTGTGTGTGTGTGTGTGTGTGTGAGAGAGAGCGTGTATTTATCACTTTGTGGGAACCAAATGTCCACATAAGGATAGTAAAACCCGAAATTTTCGACGTTGTGGGGACATTTTGTCGGTTCCCATGAGGAAAACAGCTTATAAATAATAATAAATTGTGTTTTTTGAAAATGTAAAAATGCAGAAAGTTTTCTGTCAGGGTTAGGTTTAGGGGTAGTGGATAGAATATATAGTTTGTAGAGTATTAAAAAATATTATGTCTATGGAAATCCCCATAAAACATGTAAACCCAACACGTGTGTGTGTGTGTGTGTGTGTTTGGAAATTAGACCCTAGAGCATTCACATTAATTTGTTAAAGTTTAGTTTGTTACTATTAACAAAATAAACCTAGATTTGTCTTTCATGATCATGTAACAAGCTGAACATAAATTTAACATACAACATTCCTAGAACCTTTGTAGGTTTGTTTGTTGTGAAAAAAGAAAAAGAAAAACTACACAGGATTTGTTAGTCATCTAGTCTGGCCTGTTGTAATTGCTTTAAGTTGTTACTGTGGCTTCTAATATCAACATCAATATCTTGTTTTATTGTAGTGTGTTATGTGTAATGATAGAGTTAGATGTCTGTAACATTATGATTGTTTGGGATTTGGGAGTTCTGGTGGGGAGAGGGGAAGGGAGGGGAGGTTAAGGAACTGAGATTATGATGTATTGATACTGAAAGCAGATATCTAACCTCAGTGATTGTGTGAGTAGATGTGTACCTCATTGGCAGGTGCTCCTTGGAGACACAGGAACACTGTGTGCAAGGGCTCAGTGGCTTAAGTAGTATATTGTTTGGGTGCTCCACATGGACAGGTTCAAGTAAAGTTGACTGGCTATGGTTAAGTGCTATTGTGATTGATTATTGAAATAAGAGATATGTGACTGTCTAAAAACAGTATTTCTTAACCTTTTTTCTTATGTTCTCCCACAGCCTCATCATTAGGGCTAAAACACTCTTTCATCCAAACCAAACCAGAAATGTGTTCCATTGAACTTTTATTATAATATTTATTATTTAGCATGGTTATTAAAAGGAGTAGAACTGAAAGGGATAGTTCACCCAAAAATAAAAATTATTTCATAATTTACTCACCCTCATGTCATCCCAGATGTGTATGACTTTCTTTCTTCTGAAGAACACAAAGATTTTTAGAAGAATATTTCAGCTAGGTTGGTCAACACAATGCAAGTGAATGATTGCCAGAACTTTTAAGCTTCAAAAAGCACATAAATGCTGCATAAAATAAATCCATACTACTCCAGCCGTTAAATCCATGTCTTCAGAAGTGATATGTTAGGTGTGGGTGAGAACCAGATCAACATTTATGTCCTTTTTCTACTATCAATCTCCACTTTCAATTTGTGTACATTCTTCGTGTATATCATAACCTACTGGTCAAAGGTGGAGATTTATAGTAAAAAAGGACTTAAATATTGATCATTTTCTCACCCACACCTGTAATATTGCTTCTGAGAACATGGATTTAACCACTGGATTACTTGTATGCTGCCTTTATGTGCTTTTTCAGAGCTTTAACATTTTGATCACCATTCACTTACCATTCAACTACAGAGCTGACATATTCTTCTAAAAAGCATTGTTTGTGTTTAGCAGAAGAAAGAAAATCATACATATCTGGGATGGCATGAAGGTGAGTAAATGACGAGAGAGTTTTATTTTCTTAGTGAAATACTGCATCTATATTAATCTATATTTCTGCTCTGTGAGAGTAGTTGTAAACTTTTCGATGTTGATCCACAGTATAAGTTATTAAAGAAATACTGCCTAACTGTCCAAATCAATTTTTATAAGTTGTGTGTTTAGACTGATATGTAAATGCATGAAGCTTGCATTAGTTTACATAAATAGTAATAGTTATACTATATAGCTATATTAAAATACTCTATACTTTGAACATTATATCTCCCTCTTTCTCTGGACTTTCATTTAACATTCCACAGGGCAACAGCTCAATAGTTGTCAATGTGCAGGATGTGACATCATGCCTGATTAGAATTTGAATTCAGATACATTTGTCCTCATCTTGCATCAAATTATTTACACAGTTTAGTCCTTTTATATTTTACATTTTTTTATATTAAAATTTTTATGCATTTGGCAGACGCTTTTATCCAAAGCGACTTGCCCTATTACAGGGACAATCCCCCCAGAGCAACCTGGAGTTAAGTGCCTTGCTCAAGGACACAATGGTGGTGGCTGTGGGGATCGAACTAGAAATCTTCTGATTAACAGTTATGTGCTTTAGCCCACTACGCCACCACCACTCCAACACATCCAACCTCTTCTGACATTTAATTTCCTTTGAACTACGTATATGCGTGTATATATATAAATTGTCTTATTGTGTATTCTATATAAAAATAATTTTCAATAATATTTTTATATTTATCCTATTTAAAAAAAGAAAAATGATTATATTTTATTATTAAATCTGTCTTGTTGCTGTATTGTTTTGTTGTGCACTGGAAGCTTCTGTCACCAAGACAAATTCCTTCTGGAATCATACTTGGCAATAAAGCTGATTCTGATATTTTGAGTTGCTGGTTGTTTAGTATAAAATCAATACACTTAAGTTAATTATTTAACACATTTTTTTAGCTTATTGGATAAATTATGAGGCATTTACTAAAACTGTTCATGATACTTCTTTCACTTTTGCCGAACCATCCTCCCAGTACCCTCATTTTCTTCTCACACTCTCACATTTCCTTGAACGTAACCTCTCTCTCTATCTCTCTCTGTCTCCCTTTGTCACTTTCGCTCTCTGGTGGTGGTAATCTTAACCACTAAAAGGTGCTAACTCCTATTAAACTGTCAGAGCTCTATGTGTAAGCCAATCCGGCCAATCACTTATCAGCGGCACTGACAGATTGAAACTGTGTCATCATGGTAACCAGAGACATTTCAGCTTCAGCACACCTGCATGTATATGCACACATACTCACACAGACACATGCAATGACAGGTACACAAACAAAAAACACACACATATATATATATATATATATATATATATATATATATATATATATATATATATAAACACACATAACATATAAACACATATGCTAATGTTTACAAAGACGGACACACACACACACACACACGTGTGTGCGCGTGTGTGTTGTAGGCCCTAGTTTGATGGGCAGGTTATTTTTGGACAGTGGTGTAGAGTAGCACAGTAAAGCTGAAGTCCAGGTAACATAGCACAGCTTTGAAAGTGAAATATGAGTCCAGCATGTCACTCTCAATCTCTACTCACACACACACACACACACACACACACACACACACACACACACACACTGATGACAAGAGTAGATGATCAATGAAAACGTATACAGTGCATCCGGAAATTATTCACAGCACTTCACTTTTTCCACATTTTGTTATGTTACAGCATTATTCCAAAATGGATTAAATTCATTATATTCCTCAAAATTCTACAAACAATACCCCATAATGACAAATCTTTGCAAATGTATTAAAAAAAAAAAAATGAAAAAAAATCACATATACATAAGTATTCACAGCCTTTGCTCAATACTTTGTTAAAGAACCTTTGGCACCAATTACAGCCTCAATTATTTTTGTGTATGATGCTACAAGCTTGGCACACCTATTTTTTTGGCAGTTTCTCCCATTCCTCTTTGCAGGACCTCTCAAGCTCCATCAGGTTGGATGGGGAGCATCGGTGCACAGCCATTTTCAGATCTCTCCAGAGATGTTCAATCAGGTTCAAGTCTGGGCTCTGGCTGGGCCACTCAAGGACATTAACAGAGTTGTCCCATAGCCACTCCTTTGTTATCTTGGCTGTGTGCTTAGGGCCATTGTCCTGTTGGAAGATGAACATTCACCCCAGTCTGAGGTCCAGAGCGCTCTGGAGCAGGTTTTCATCAAGGATGTCTCAGTACATTGCTGCATTCATCTTTCCCTCGATCCTGACTAGTCTCCCAGTTCCTACCACTGAAAAACATCAGGGGTCGACAGGGATGGTATTGGCCAGGTCATGAGCTGGGCCTGGTTTCCTCCAGACATGACGCTTGCCATTCAGGCCAAAGAGTTCAATCTTTTGTTACTAATGGTCTTAGATTCCTTCAGGTGCCTTTTTTTTTTTTTAACTCCAGCGGGGCTGTCATGTGCATTTCACTGAGGAGTGGCTTTCGTCTTGCCACTCTACCATACAGGCCTGATGGTGGAGTGCTGCAGAGATAATTGTTCTTCTGGAAGTTTCTCCTCTCTCCACAGAGAAATGCTGGAGCTCTGTCAGAGTGAACATTGGGTTCTTGGTCACCTCCCTTACTAAGGCTCTTCTCCCTGGTGGTTACAAACTTCTTCCATTTATGGATGATGGAGGCCACTGTGCTCATTGGGACCTTAAATGCTGCAAAAAAATGTTCTGTAGCCTTCCCCAGATCTGTGCCTCAATACAATCCTGTCTCGGAGGTCTACAGACAATTCCTTGGAATTCCTTGGTTTGTGCTGTGACATGCACTGTTCACTGTGGGACCTTATATAGAGAGGTGTGGGCCTTTCCAAATCATTTCCAATTAACTGAATTTACCACAGGTGGACTCCAATCCAGTTGTAGAAACATCTCAAGGATGATCAGTGGAAACAGGAAGCACCTGAGCTCAATTTTGAGTGTCATGGCAAAGGCTGTGAATACTTATGTATATGTGATTTTTTCGGTTTTTATTTTTAATACATTTGCAAAGATTTCAATCAAACTTCTTTCACGTTGACATTATGGGGTATTGTTTGTAGAATTTTGAGGAAAATAATGAATTTAATCAATTTTGGAATAATGCTGTAACATAACAAAATGTGAAAAAAGTGAAGTGCTGTGAATACTTTCCGGATGCACTATACATACCTGAATACTAGGGGTGTGAATCTTTGGGTTGAAAGCGAATTCACATGTTTTCGATTCGACTTTAATGTGAACTGTCTGCTTCTACGATGAGTTTACTTTTTCAAGTCAACAACTGTCATGACGGAACAACAGTTTGAAGAGAATATTGCTGGGCAAGTAAGGTAAAGTGAATATATTTACAACAATGTACCTATATAATAACACATCCAGTTTAATGCCACAGACTTTTGAAGGTAACTCTATCGACCCCTCAAGTGCTGAGGTTTGTTACCGTCACAGTAAAGCAAGAATGCACGTTATCCAGTGTATGTTAAACCGGACCACGCTTTTGCAGTGCGTTGGCCAAGCGCTTGCATTTGCGCAACTGCACTTATGCAAAGAATGTTTCTGGCCTAACGCAAATACTGGCAGTCTATCTGGAAATAATAAACTCATTCATCACATGTAAATTTAATGACAATAAATAGATTTTATCAAATTTTGTATGAAGTAACCACACCCTCTTTTTTTCTTTCTCTGCCAATTTCAGGAGAGCCACTTTGTTCACCATATCCCTTCCTGGTCATGGCTCCTCCACTCCTCCAACTTCTCCTCCTCTCTGCACAGGTGTGCGTGGGTGGCAGTGTTCATAGGAACAGCAACAGTAGTGCAGATGACCCCAAGAGTTTCTGTTTTGAGAAAGTCCAATGTCAACCGGGGCTCCTACTTCCTGTCTGGCTGCCACATGACACCTCATTGGCGGTGCAAGCCATAAGAGCAGTGATTTACTTCTCATCTCTTCTCTACATGTTTCTGGGTGTGTCCATCATTGCCGACCGCTTCATGGCTGCCATCGAGGTCATCACCTCACAGGTGTGATGGCAATAATGAAAATTGTTATTGTGAATCCACTCCCACCCCTATGGAGCCCCCGAAGTGACCTGTGCAAAAAAAAAATCTAAGAGACTTTCGCGTGCGCACGAGAAACGTTTCTAGGGTGATGACGCCATAAAATATGATGACAGACATTAGAAGCTTCATTCTAAAACCTCAATAGAAGTTTCGAATGTATATATGACATGACATTTGGGTACAGTCTAGTATGAACGGTCAGAATGACCGCTATGGACATTCTAGTAGTTATAGAATTCCGGTAGTTCTCATGTTAAATGCAAGTACAAGTCTATTGCTTGATTAGTGTCCTTTGGAAGATCAAATCGTGTCTCAGCCATGACAGTATTAGAAATGTCATAGACAGTAATGTCTTTGTATTGAAGGCCAAGTTTAAAATATATCTCTATAAATTCATGAGCATCCATGCTCTCAGTATCTTTGAGTAAATGAATGATGGCAATGACACAATCGGAAAAGAGCTATACACACACACCGGAAACTGAACGTGTGCGCACGCGAAAGTATCTCGTGCGCACGCGATAGTTTCTCGTGCGCACGCGAAAGTATCTCGTGCGCACGCGATAGTCTCTTAGAATTTTTTTTTTGCACAGGTCACTTCGGGGGCTCCGTACACCCCTCTCTCACACTTTGCATAAATAATAAACTATAATTTGTTATCATCATATGCATGCAATTGTATAGCTTGGTGGTATGATGATATATACGATGTGTCATGGTAAAATTGTGTCAAGCAATAGAGATTTGGCTCTCTGCTTTACATTATTTACACGTGAGTGCTGCAAAGTAACATGCAAACATACAAAGTGGGTTGTGTGCCAAAAACAAGTTAGGATAAGGAAGAACTGTGGAGGAAGGACTGCATATATCAAATAGTTTACAATGGCTTTATTGTGAAATATACCATTACATATAAATAAATATAAATTACTCATAGCTTTATATATATTATTTTTTGTTCATAATGCCCAACTAATATAATGGTAAGTAAATGTATGTGTCCTTTAGGAGAAAGAGGTCACAGTGACAGGTGCAAATGGAGAGAAAACTGTAATGACAGTTAGAATCTGGAATGAGACGGTCTCCAACCTCACACTCATGGCCTTGGGTTCATCAGCCCCTGAGATTCTGCTGTCTGTAATAGAGGTACAAACAGACACACACAACATCTCACAAAAAATCATTACTCTCATATAACTCACATTGCTCAGAGGCTATCATGTGAGAACAGAGGTCAATACCTAGTTTCTTTTCACAAATAAAAACACAAAAATTTAGAAAGAATAGTTTTCTATTTCAGGTTCATTATTAGATTACTGGCACACACATACACACTCTGATAATTTTACAGTATTGACTTCAACTCCAATTCATCTATGTAAAGACATAATTTAGCTCAATGTAGTTTTTGGGGGCCAGTTCACCTCTGGCTAAACAACATGAATATAATGTCAGTATTAGTTATTTATGTGCAGTGCAACTAAGTAAGTGTTAAGGGACAGTGTTTCTACAAAGATTTTGTATGACCTGTAAGATTAATGACTAATGTTTTTGAAGTCCATCCTGGATTAACTGCAGAAGTTCACATAGATGCATTGTCCTATGTTAGTTGGCTGATGAAGGCTTTTGTTAGCAAATAATTGAAAGTCTATGTATCCCATTTTAAGATTGTAGTCCATCATTAAACCAAGGTGATGCAGGCAGAGATCAGTGTGGTGCATTGTAGTTCAACCAGCAGGTCATTTCGGGGAGGTCTATCATAATTCCAAGGTTCAGGCAATGGCATATGAAGTATCCCATGTCTTATGGTTGGAGTTGGCATCAGTTCATCCACTGAAGTCCATTATAATAGACTGAAGCGATGTCTGGCTGGCACTAGCTGCTTTTTGTCATCATCACTCAGAGACACATAACAGTTGAGTCCGACACCAAGCAGGAATGGAGTTGGATCTGTCCGGCTCTGGAAAGACAAATAGAATAATATTGGTGTAGATGCCATTAAATTTTTTGCAGGGTTATAGAGCAGGATAAATGTTTCTGGTTCCAGCAGACCTAACTAAATTTTGAGTTGATGGATAAATTAGGTGTATGCCTGGCTAAATAGATGAGTCTTTAGTCTAGATTTAAACTGAGTGAGTGTGTCTGTGTCCCAAACAGTGTTAGGGAGACTATTCCATAGTTTAGGAGTCAAATAGGAAAATTATCTACCTCCTTTTGTGGATTTTGATGTTCTAGGAACTATTAAAAGGCCAGAATGTTTTGATTGTAATGAATGTGATGGACTATAGTGTGGTAGAAGGTCACTTAAGTACTGCGGAGCTAGACCATTCAAAGCTATGTATGTACACTGGTGGTCAGAAGTGTGGAATAAAGAACAGATTTAGTTGTTTCAGAAGAAAATATGTACTTTAATTCACCAAAGTGGCATTCAACTGATCACAAAGTATAGTCAGGACATTACTGATGTAAAATTCAGCACCATCACTATTTGAAACATTTCCAGCAGCAATCACTCCAACACCTTATCCTTGAGTAATCATGCTAAATTGCTAATTTGCTACTAGAAAATCACTTGCCATTATATCAAACACAGTTGAAATATATTTGGTTTGTTAAATGAAGTTTAACATTGTCTTTGTGTTTGTTTTTTAGTTGCCACAGTATGCAATAGACTGGCATGTCTTAAAGTCAATATTAGGTCAAAAATGGCAAAAAAAGAAACTAGAGTTCTCTAGAAACTCATCAGTCAATCATTGTTTTAAGGAACGAAGGCTATACAATGCTTGAAATTGCCAAAAAACTGAAGATTTCATATAAAGGTATATACTACAGTCTTCAAAGACCAAGGACATCTGGCTATAACAAGGACAGAAAGAGATGTGGAAGGCCAGATGTACAAATAAACAAGAGGATAAGTACACCAGAGTCTCTAGTTTGAGAAATAGACGCCTCACATGTCCTCAGCTGACAGCTTCATTGAATTCTACCTACTCAACACCAGTTTTTATGTACAACAGTAAAAAGAAGACTCAGGGATGCAGGCCTTGCAAAGAAAAACAGAAAAACTAAATGAAAAGGTTAGACTGGGCAAAAAAACACAGACATTGGACAACAGATAATTGGAAAAGAGTGTTATGGATCTTAACCCCATTGAGCTTTTGTGGGATCAGCTAGACTGTAAGGTGTGTGAGAAGTGCCCGACAAACAGCCACATCTATGTCAAGTGCTACAGGAAGTGTGGGGTGAAATGTCACTTGCATGACAACTGACAGCTAGAATGCCAAGGATCTGCAAAGCTGTCATTGCTGCATGAGGAGGATTTATTGATGAGAACTCATCTAAGTAGTTTAAGAAGTTCTGATTTTTTTTTTCAAATTGTAGTAGTAATTTTTTACATTTTAAATGTCCTGACTATACATTGTGATCAGTTGAATGCCACTTTGGTGAATAAAAGTTCAAATTTCTTCCCATAAGAACAAAATCTGTACATTATTCCAAATTTTGAGTAGTTAAGAAAAATTTAAAGTTAATATGAAATTTAACAGGTAGCCAATGTAACGATGATAAAATGGAGCTAATATGATCATATTTCTTGATTCTAGTCAGCACTCTGGCTGCTGCATTTTGAACCAATTGAAGTTTATTTATTGATCTTGCTGGATAACCTCCAAGTAATGCATTACAATAATCTAGTCTTGCGGTCATGAACGCATTAATTAGTTTTTCAGCATTAGCAACAGAGAGCATGTGTTGTAACTTAGCTTATTTCTGAGTTGGAAGAATGCTGTTCTACAAACATTGGAAATTTGGTTTTAAAGGACAGATTGGTATCAAATATAACACCTATAACAAGTTCTTCGCTGGAAAAGACGATGTAACAGTACATCCATCGAGAGTCAAATAATATATTAGCTGCTTATTTCTAGAGGTTTTTGATCCAATAGCTCTGTTTTGTCTTAATTGAGTAGAAGCACATTTCTGGCCATCCAATCTTTGATTCCATTGATACACTCTGCTAATTAGGAGAATTGTGAAATTTTGTCTGGTTTTGAAGAAATATAAAGTTGGGGATCGTCAGCATAACAGTGGAAAGTTATTCCACAATTCCTGATAATATCTCCCAGGGGAAGCATATATAAGGAGAAAAGCAGAGGCCCTAAAACTGATCCCTGTGCCACTCCATACTTAACTTTTGTTTGATTTGACAATTCCTCGTTTACACAGACAAAGTGGTAGCAGTCTGCTAAATAGGACCTAAACCATGCTAATGCTACTCTCCAAATGCCAACATAATTCTCCAACCTATTCAAGAGAATGCCATAATCTATAGAGTCTATGGCAGCACTAAGATCTAAAAGCACTAGAAGAGAACTGCACCCGTGATCAGATGATAAGAGCAAGTCATTTGTAACTCTGATAAGTGCAGTGTCTGTACTGTGATGGGGCTTACAATTGTTCATATATACTATTTCTCTGTAGAAATTAACATAGTTGGGAGGACACCAACTTTTCTAGTGTTTTCGACATACATGAGATTTGAAATCAGTCTATATTTAGCATATTCCCTAAATTAATGAAGTCATTACTATTGTGCTGTAACTGAATATCTGGTTCAGTTGAGGCTTTATTCCTAACCAATTTAGCCACAGTACTGAATAAACACCTAGGACTCTTGTAGTTATTTTTTATGTGTTTACTAAAATATGCTGACCTGGCAGCTTATAGCTACAGACACTATCCTTCCATGCACCAAGAAGTTTCCTTCATGTAGTCCATTTTTAATACGCTTTTGAAAGGAAGCGTGTTTTACCTTGATGTGTTTAAAAACAGCTGTTTTTAACAAATTTCTGTTATTATTTTGTATTTGATCTGTTGTTCAGAAAAGGAATATTCCAAATTCAATACAAGTTAAGATCAACCTACAACATTTGTGGCATAATGTGAATTACCATAAAAATAAAAGTTTTGTGATAATCGGTATTATGCCACGAATGCTTTGGATTGAGCTTAATTTATATTGAATCTGGAATATTCCTTTAAGAGCTTATCACGTAATAGAGCTGTTCGGTCATGACATTAATTTGTAGGGGAACCAGGAAGGCTAATTTGCCATTGGTTCCCTCTAGAATTTCGTATGGTTTTTTTAATGGCAGGGTTTATGCGTAAAATAAGGTCTGTAGTAAACATTACTTGAAGATATGTGGCCTTTTTGTTCTACAACAAAAATTAAACACTTTCATAAGACAATTTCACTTTCTCAAATGTGAAATCTGAAGCCAACGTTTGTGTTTTTAAAAAAGTATGCTGCCTTAACGCAGCTTTAAAATTCAAGTTTATGGTATGAGGGTTTAATTTATTTACATTTCTTCAAGTAAAGTAAACTGCCATTATAAAAACTCATAGGAAAATCCAGAGGGAACCCATAGCAGGGTCAACTTGAAAAGCTCTTATTTGTCTCAAGTAATTACAAGTAATTAGGGCTGGGCGATAAAACGATATCGATATATATCACGATAAATAAAATCCATGATAAGCTTTTGAGGAATTTTCTATATTTACTGCGTGTCGCTAAAACACAAGCGGACAAAATACGCTCAAAGGCACTCACAGCGCTAGGAGAGAGCTTGCTCCACACCGCTGCCAATCCTCCTTGCGAGCATGACGATCGGCTTTCATGGGAATGAATTGAAAACGCTCTCAGCTTCGCTCACAACACGCCAGTGGTAACGTAGGGTCAGACTGGATGAACTTACTAATGCTAGCTGCCTTGCTAACAATTAGGTTACGTCGGACACATGATTGATTCCATCCGCACCGCAAAGACTTCATGACAACGGTTGCTCCCTCTCATCGTCTCTAGTGAAGAGCGCGACAGAACAACAGTGATGTGGACAACAGCTCTGATCTTTCTGCGCTGTAATCTTGAATATTGTTCTCTAGCACCAAACATGCACCATTTCTGCCCTGTCCAGCTCCGCACGCATCGCCTCTTTTCCCTGCATGTCTGTAGACATGAAGTTAATGTTAATTTCATTAACATGAGTTAACTTGGTTTCAAAGCACCTTTTAGACCATAACGTTTTCCCCTTCCAAATGTCCCACATGGAAAGAACATATATGAGGATATATGCGCATATATGAAACCTATATGCAGTTTATATGCACATATATGCTGCATATATATAGCATATATGCACATATATGATAATATATGTGCTGCATATATGCATATATATGCCACATATAGGCAACATTGAGGTGCATATATGTGCATATACAGGCCATATAGGTCTCCTGTATTTCTTCTTTATATCCACATATAAGCCCTATATGTGCATACAAGATATGTCTCCTATATAGCTCATGGCAGGATCTGGTCATTTTGTAGCTCATATCTCACTTTGGCAACTGTCATACATGATGCCTAGCTCATATTTTCTATTATCAAGGCAATAACTAAGAACTAACTAAAAAAAAAAAATTATGCACAAACTTATGTATATGCGAACACGTGAAATTGGTATCACATGTAATTGGCATGTTATGGAATTTAACTATGGCAATTATGTGAGAGGAGATGGAAAGCTATGATGTCTACATGTTTTCCTGAAACATTTACAAGGTCAAATCTTTCTTGTATGAAGATAGTGGAAAAGAAGGAAATAACAAAATGGTTTGTCGTTTTTATTATTTTGTCAATCAAGACTTTTTTCCAATTTCAAGTCACTTCCAGATTCACATTACAGCTCATACACATCCACACATTCACCATTACATCCACCAAACGCAATGCAAAATGCAATGTTTTCAGTATTGTCTTAATGCAGTTTCTAGATGAATATGGCTGAAAGGTCATTACAGTCTAAATGTAGCAAAAAAAAAAAAAAAGTACATAGTACATACATTCAAGTAATCATCATCATCATCCCACATCTATCTGAGCATTTCACTGTGGTTAATGAATTTGAAGACAATGTCAATGTCTCTGCGTCTTATTTCCTTAACGTTATTTATACTGATAAGCCCCATTCAAAAAAATGAAAATTGGTTGTTGTTGGTCCAAAGAATGTAATTATGTTTAAATTAAGTAATGCTCTTACGTTTGTGTATTAAAATTAAAACAGTTGTGTTGGCAAAATTAGAAAAAGTGATATTTCCCATTTACACAGCTCACTTGTGTTAAATGAATGAAATGCAGTTGTGTTGCTTCTGCAGTACCGCACTTTGGTCAGCAGATGGAGCTATATCTGCACATGCGCAGATGGAAAGCACATCCAACGATCAACTTTGATCCTTCAGCTCACTCAAAGTCCCTCATCGCCATTTTGTGCAGCCAAACATTTCACAATCAACGTTTTGTCTTTGTGGACACAGAGGTGAGGTATTTTACTTTTTATGCATTTATATAGGCTAGAGGCTGTCAGTAGATGGTTTATCGCGGATATCGTGTTTTGTATGGTATTTTAATGAAGTTGCCGCATTCCTCGTGTGGTTTTCGCATTTTTGTTAGTTAGGCCTATAACGTTACATTCGTGTGTTTCGATCTTTATATACTTGTTGAACTTTTATGTGAATTTCTCCACACAAAGACACAAATTACTTATTAAATTGCGAGTTAAAAAGAGTTTCTCCATTTATGTGTTAACGGATTGTTGTGTGTAATGTTACTGTATAAAGCAAAGCACTTTTTCAGATTTTAGTAACGTTATCAGTTTTAATAACTGTCTCAAATAATGGTGTTGAGCATTTTTATTTAATATCAAATGTTAACACTCAAACTTTGGAAGACCCAAATAACAGCTATAAACACATTTGACACATGAATAAGATGGCTTTGATGTTAGCTGAGTAATGTAAGCTTGGTGGTTAGGCCTAATTTAAAGTGTAAACTATTTATCATGGATATAGGTTTTTACTGTATAGCATACTACTTATTAATAATTTATGAACCTATTAACTAATAATTTATAAATGACTTATATCTGAATTAACAAAACAATAAAAATTTGTAGCATATCACTTATTAGTCATTTATGAATGTTTAGTCATGTTTTGTAAATTATTAGTTCTTCATTAACTAATAACCTTAGAAGTGACTTATAACTAATTTAGCAAAACATTTATAAAATGTTAGCACAACACTTCTTAATCATTTATGAATATAGACATGTTTTGTAAATTATTAGTTTATCATTAACTAATAACTTATAAGTCACTTATAACTGAACGTTATTATAAAGTGTTACAGTGTTGTTTATATTATTATTATTCTTTGGTGACTTACATCTTTTTTTTTCTCACAGAGTTTTGGAGTTCCTGAGTCCTACATGTGGCTGTGCAGAGATTGTGGCTCGTCTCACATATCAAGATCAAAGCTTTTAAAATACTTCAGGTTGGTACATGGACACTATGGCCGCAGACAAGCATATCCATGCGCATATTCTTACTGTCCACTGCGCTTTTAAAACCTGGAATGCACTGCGGTCCCACTTATGCAGATCACATGGTAGTGAGCAACAACCTCAAAAGCAAAATTCTAGCGAAAGTACAAAGATAAATTGTCATGTTTGTGATGTTACTGACATTCCTTCAGTAAATGATTACTTTCTCCACATAAATAAGCATTTGTGCAGTCATGAGACAGTAAGTTGTATGTTTAAGGACTGCTCGTTTAAATCAAATGTGTATAGCACATTCAATTCACATAAGAGGCTGAAAACATTGTCAGTTTATCAGCCAACATGATTTTTCCTTTCAAAATTGTATTAGGTATCTGCAGAATTCAGTAGGATTACAACTATCCCTTTGGTGTCCAAATTTATGGGTCAGCTGGATCATTTCTCAACCCAGCTCCTCAGAATCTTCAGAAAGAAAGGAGGAACAGCAACACAGAAGATGACAAAGATCCTGTCAGTTATGGATCAGGTATGTTCTCTAAATTCATTGTAAATTTAAATCTGACAATAATTAATAATAGATTAAAAGAATATAACCCAAAAGATGGAAATTCAGTCATTATGTATAGCCTCATGTTATCGAGGGGGTTAATTTTTGGGTTAAGTATCCCTTTAAAGTCTGGCATATACAGTACTGTGCAAAAGTCTTAGCATGTTAATATTTTCACCCAAATAAAATGGTTTTAAACCAGTTATTTAAATCTTTTACTGCAGTGTGTCAGTACGAAATATCGGTTTACATTTCCAAACATTTCTTTTGCCATTAATTGTAATAATCCAGTAACATTTTTATATGCACAAGGAGTCTGACAGTAGCCAGTATGATCCACAGAGATTGGATCTCATCATCATCAAGTCTGTCTGTGATTACATGAAGAAACAGAAAAACTGAGAAAGATTAAATCCAGAAGAACTGCGTCAACATCTCCAAAACACCTGAAGAAACCTTCCTGCGAAGCTACAGTACTTTTTGTACTGCTTTAAAACACAATGCCATAAATAGATTTTATTTACTTCTATTAACTACATAAAATCAATACTCTGTGTGACCAGCCTTTGCGTTTAAAAAAGCTTTTGTGCAGGTACACTTGCTCATAGTTTTTCAGGTAGCTTTGCAGGAAGGTTTCTTCAGGTGTCTTGGAAATGTTGACGCAGTTTTTCTGGATTTAATCTTTCTCAGTTTTTCTGTTTCTTCATGTTATCACAAGAATGACAATCTTGACTTGAATGAAAACAACACAGTGGGATAATCTGTATAATGCTACATGAAATGTTAGAGGTACAGTAACAAGTCTAAAAAGCAAAGTGCTAACTAATGCTCATTTCAACTTTTTCAGAATGACACCATCGAAAAAAACGTGAATGCATCTTGAAAGCCCTTACTGTTTACATGAACGAAGACCCCTCAAACCTTATGAAGGAGTACTTGGTAAGTTATTTACTTATTTACTTATTATTTTTAAAACCTATTGTATGTTTCTTTAAAACCAACCCCCACTTTCACCCCTGATCTGTTATTAATTGTTTCTATTTGTATTTTACTTTTTTAGGACGTTGAGCATGATGAAGGCCAAACTTCAATGCGAAACACCACCCTAGGCATTTATGTCGTCGTACATGAAGGGGCAGATGCTACAGACCCTTACGAAGATGTTGGCATTATCATTGAAGGCGTCCAAATACTTGAAGACCTGAACAATGTGGCAAATGCTTGTTCTGTGATGCTTGGTCTAATTTACACTTTAAACTTGGCTTACCCACAAGACCTGAGGTACACTTTTGAAGTATTTAAAAAGATTTTTATGGAGCTAGATGCATACAAGCTGTCAAACAAGGTCCAGGTCCTGAAAAATAAACTCCTTTCAGAAACGCTGTAACTTGAGGTCAGGACCAAGAGCCAGGACTTATGTTTTCTCCATAATGTTGCACTGTTGTTTGGCTGTTGCAGTACATATATTTATGTACATACAACTTTTTTTTTGTTCTTGTGCAATTAAAAGGAGGCACACGAATCAAAAGAAGACCGCTATTATTTTTTAAGTATAACACTTGTATGTGAATATTTTATAAATCCTTTAATTTAAAGACAGCTTGCTTTTATTTATTTTTATTTTCTTGTAATAAGCAGATTCTTTTCATTTTGAAAAGAAAAATTAGTCTTTTGAGATTACAGATTTTCAGAATTGTTATTGAATGGATTCAATAAAAAACTGGAACAGAATGAAAATTGGTTATTTATTTTGGATGAATTTAAAAATATTAATTTTAGGATAATTGTAGTTAATTAACTTTATTGTTTAAAACAAAACCAAGACTGTTAAGTTGATTCAACTAAACAAAATTGCATTTACCTAAAGTAATTCACTTACGTTTACCGAAATAAATAAATGTTACTTAAATGCAACATAACCCAGTTGTGTGCATCCTGTTGACATAAAAAAAGAGTTAGTCCAACATATAATTTTTTTGAGTGTGGAAAGAACCTATATAAACATATATGTTTTAATATAGGTTTTGATATAGGTTTAGAATATATGTGACATATATAAAATTGGCCGGTTTCCTATATTATATGTACATATATGCACATATAGGTACATATATGTCTACTTATATAGGTACATATACGTGTACATATATATATATATACACATATAGGTACATATATGTGTATATGTATGTACACATATATGTACCTATATAAGTAGAAATATAAAAAACATTTAATTTTAATGTAAAAATATTCCAACAAATACTGGACTGCTGTCACTATGCTTCAGAACAAACAGATGATCTTATAACATTAATTTTCAATTGATAAACGGTAAAATATTTTTATATTTTGGTAAAAGATCCCGCAGACCCCACTGCTTTGGCCATCTCTGGACCCCCTGTGCAGTTTTATAGAGACTATTTTGACTATTTAGAATGTATTTTTTCTTGTTTTCTTCCGTCAACTTTGAAATAAAAAAAGAAAGTGCAATGTGTAAATGTATATCGTGATAAATATCAATATCGAACAATATGAAGAAGATTATCGTGATAACAATTTTGGCCATATCACCCAGCCCTACAAGTAATTAATGCTTAATATATACACATACTATTACTGTTCTCTGGCCTGTGTGTGGCAGGTGTGTGGACATGGTTTTGAGTCAGGAGAATTAGGCCCTGGCACTATAGTTGGCAGTGCTGCATTTAACATGTTCGTGATAATCGGAGTGTGTGTGTGGGTGATACCTGACGGAGAGGTGAGGAAGATCAAACACCTGAGAGTCTTCTTCATTACTGCATTCTGGAGCATCTTTGCCTACATCTGGCTCTACCTCATCCTGGCAGTCATCAGCCCCGGCATCGTACAGGTGTGTATGTAAGCACATGCATTACTTCCAATATTAGATGTATAGAAAATTGTTGCCAAATTATGCTGATTTGGTCATGTTAGTGTTAACATAGAGATATTGCAGATAAAGCATCAGTTAGAATGGGTTGATAATATATACTGATAATTATATATACTGTATATATATATATATATATATATATATATATATATATATATATATATATATATATATATATATATATATACACAGTATATATAATTATCAGTATATATAATTATCAACCCATTCTAACTGATGCTTTTATTCTTGCAATTTTGAAAATCATCTTCTATGTTAACCAGCTAACATGACCAAATCAGCATAATTTGGCAACAATTTTCTATACATCTAATATATAAATAAGTGACAATGCAGCACTGGCCTGATAGGGCGAGTGACAGTTCTGTGGTCAGTGGGCCATCCTTATTGTTGAGCCATGAGGGGGTGTGTAATATGTATGTTGCTGTTTATCTGTGTATGTTAATGTCTTGCCAAATGTAATGTGTGTGTGTGTGTGTGTGTGTGTGTGTGTGTGTGTGTGTGTGTGTGTGTGTGTGTGCTCATTAGGTCTGGGAGGCTCTGGTCACTCTCTTCTTCTTCCCCGTGTGTGTACTCATGGCGTGGATTGCTGACCGCCGCCTGCTCTTTTACAAGTACTTGCACAGATGTTACCGTACTGACAAACGTCATGGTATCATTGTGGAGATGGAGGGTGAGCTAGCACCCAGAGGCATTGATGCCATCATGGGGGGGGAATATAAAAACAGCACAACTGGCACCATTGTCAATATGGAGAAAAATAAAGAGCCTGAACAGGACCGAGAGGAGGTGAGGGGGAACAAGAGAGATGAGAGAGAGAGAGAGAGAGAAGTTGTTGTGATTAACTTCATGCAGTTTCTTGGAGTAATGGAATAGTGAAAGATATGGGCATTGCTCAAGGTTTACATTCAAACCTCTAATAAAATAAAATGTCCTTGTAATAAAAGACTTGCATAAAAGCGTTCACTAGATAACAAATGCCCCAACCTAAATACACCTTACCATACAGCAACTACATATTTAGTAAAAAATGATGACTCTGAGACTCAATAATGTGCAGATGCTTTTTCAGTTTCACTTTTGGCAAAGGTACTATGTTT
This sequence comes from Xyrauchen texanus, assembly GCF_025860055.1. Taxonomy (NCBI): domain Eukaryota; kingdom Metazoa; phylum Chordata; class Actinopteri; order Cypriniformes; family Catostomidae; genus Xyrauchen; species Xyrauchen texanus. The sequence continues at coordinate 26,493,820 of NC_068279.1, forward strand.
TGCCTTTTTAAACAGTATACATTGGCCTTATGTTTAGACATCACCTTCCGATTACAGTGTGCAGCCACACACTTTTTCTTTATGTTTGCTTTCTTTAAACTACTGTATGTATAATTTTTTTGTTTTATTATGTTTCATTAAGTTTCCTTTTTTGAAGGTTAAGGCTTTAGTTCTTTGTAAAGCATTGTTTTAACCGTATACATTTTGAATATTTGAATATTGAACGGAACTTTAGATTTTTAAATGTTGCTAAGAGTCTATGTGGTTGTAGGTAATTCGTATGCTGAAAGACCTCAGAGAGAAGCATCCGGACAAAGATCTGGACCAGCTGATTGAATTGGCAAACTATGCCAACATGCAGAAACAGCACAAGAGTCGGGCCTTTTACCGGGTGCAGGCAACACGCATAATGATCGGTGCTGGTAATGTACTGAAGAAACATGTTGCAGCCGAACAGGCAAAGAGGGCAGCTGCAGATTCAAGTGATGATCTGGCCACCTGTGCTCACATCGCTTTTGAGCAGGCACAGTACCAGTGCAGAGAGAACTGCGGGGGTGTCAGTCTGTGGGTCTGCCTGCAGGGGGGAACAGGCACCAGAACCTTCCATGTCGATTACAGGACAGAGAACGGCTCAGCTAATGCTGGGGCAGATTATGATTATTGTGAGGGAACAATCGTGTTTCAGACTGGAGAGACACGCAAAGAAATAAAGGTGAGAGTAGTGATGTATGATCCATGAGCAAAATTTTCTTTTGAATTGCACCTTTTCAATAAATAAGTCAAAGCAGTTCATAGACTGAACTGATTCAAACTTTTGAATTGATTGCTGAATATATCAATAGCTGGTGCCAATGTCATTGTGTTTGGTCATATTTGACTCAAACAATTTTTTTCATGAGGTGATCCCAAGAGCTGGCCTGGTGTCTAATCAGAAAATAGATTTTGTATAAAATAGATTTAACTCAACATTTGGCTCTGGGTTTAATCAAACTGAGTGTTTTGATAGTCTTTCTAAGTAACAGATTTCAAAGATAAGGTTATCATTTTGGTTATTATTGAGCATGTTGTTAGGCCAATTAAGTTGTAAAGTGGTATTGTGTTCCATCTAACTTTAACTCAAACTGTGAAAACAAATAATTTTAGGTTGTAGGATAATTAGTCTACACACTGTAATCTGATTGTTAGGAAATGAGCTAAATCAAGGCACTGTAAATCATTGTCTCATGTTGCTAAAGATAAAGATCATGAATAACGTTGTGAAAGTTAAATACCTGTGTTTGCTCAGCATTCTGTAATGAAAGCAATATGTGGGAACTCGTATTCATATTTTTATTGACTGAAACTTTCCACACATTTCTGTATAAATAATTCCACATGAATCAAAACATTTGCAATTAACACACAAATCGATTAACATAATCCATTTTAAACCATGAAATGGACATGTTTAAATAGAACACATCGCTTAAATAACTACTGAATTAAATAACATGACTGATTAGCAATCATATTAAAAAAAGAAATGATTTGTTAAAATGACTCGTGAATGAACTTCCCAACACAAATACAAAGTGGAGCAAGTGAAAACAATCAAATGAGTGTTTGTGTTGAATTTGACAGTAGTCTTAAGATGCATGTGTGTTCTATAGGTGGGCATTATTGATGATGATGTGTTTGAGGAAGATGAACACTTCTTTGTGCGTCTCTCAAACCTGCGAGAGGGAGAGGCCGGGATTAACACTGACGGTGCACGACTGGTTGAACCCTTCGTAACCACAGTAACCATTCTGGATGATGACCATGCGGGAATGTTCTCATTCGCTCAACGGGAGCTTTGCGTGGGTGAATGCTCAGGTGTGGTTGAGGTGCCGGTGAACCGGACCTCAGGTGTGCGTGGGACCGTCATGATTCCCTTTCACACGGAGGATGGTTCTGCACGACAGGGTGTTGACTATGAACATACACAAGGAGAGCTGGAGTTTACCAATGAGCAGACTAGGTAATAGCCATCAAGGCCAGTATTACACTCTACTTTGATATTTTAATGTAACACATAAAATGCTGGCATATTCACACAAAATGCTTTCTGGAAACCCAAAGTTATGTAGGTACTGGGTGACTAGACAATGCAAATGCACACTCACAGAAAAAAAAGAAAAGAAATGAAACCAGAACTGTGTGTGTATGAGGGTGGGTTTTATTGATTGTGGAGGATCACGATATCGCAATTAGTCAGGTAGTGGTACTTAAAACTCCTACTTATGGGCCATTACAGAGCATTACCAACCATTATTATACATTACCAACATATTTTTGCACATATGGTGCATTATAAGGTTTTATAAATTGACATATATTTGCCATGCAATGCATCTACTATCTTAGATTAATGGGTGTTTTCCAAAAAGCACAGTAAGTAGTCTGAAATACATACTATATTGATCTAATTTTGTAATCATCATAATCCATTTAAACCCATAAAAGCATATACCTACAAAAATCCACTGTCACCTCTATGCTCTCACATTTAATTTGCATGACTACAGGTCTCTCTCACCCCAGTACTTATTATTAGTATTTGCAGGTATCTCTTATTAGATGGGTATTAGTAATACTGTTTGGTCTGTCTAGTCTAGTTTTATCAGACCCAGAAAAGATAGGTATGTGTACCACAGCATTTCCGAGCAGTCCCTGTACTCTCATAAATGAGTCTGTTTAGCATCCATTTTTGGTTCTACAGTTGTACCTTCAGAGAACCTTTGTAGGCAGAGTCCTATGGAGCAGATATCAATAAAGTAATGATTTTTCATTTAGCTGGATGTTTAAACCAAAGAAACTCACAGTTCACTTGTTACAGAAGCACTCCTTCTGAAGCAACCTTAGATTAAGTCCTGCAAAGGTAACAGTTTTTGGATCACCCCTTGCTCGGTTTAAAGCATAATCCACAACATTTTCACAACATAGTCACAATGTCCTGTATGAATATGTATAAGAGGAATGAATACTTTCCCAAATTTAGCAAGGTAACATAAAGGCAATTTTGGTGAATCAAGCTGGAAAGCCTAGATTACAGACTAATGCAAAATTAGGGCATTTAGCAGAATGTTTTTTTTTATTATTTCAACAAGTGACACAAATTCACATTAAGATCTTCTATATTTAAATAACAATTAGACTCATTGTTTGACAGGATTTTATTTATTAAATTCAGTTAGCATGTGTTTGTAAAATCTAAAGAGGTTCAAATATGTGCCGTCTAGTGCAAAATGAACATTACACACAGCGGTCAATAAAATGAATGACACACAAACACTATACAAGCTGACATTTACCTTTATTATAAAACCAATTAGAGCAATCTTTAGTCTGCACTAGCTAATGCAGCAGTGATCTTTGAAGAGGGGAGCATGTACACAACTGAAAACTCATCTGTGTGGGTTAATTATTTATTCATTGTGTGTTAAGTATTCATGTAGACCTAATCTGATGTGATTTAAATGCTGAGATCTCTTTTAATATTTCAGAGGTAAAATCAAAAGGAAATTATTTGTTATTTGCTCTGTGTGTGTCTGCAGTGAGACACTACAGGTACGCATCATTAACATGCAAGAATATGAGAAGCGAGAACATTTCTACATTGTCCTTGAAGAACCAAAATGGCTCAAGAGAGGCATTTCAGGTGTGTGTGTGTGTGTGTGTGTGACAACCAGAGACAGAAAGAGATGTCTATTCTTATTAATCTCAAATGTTTTTTTATTCATATTAAATTCTGTGTGGGGGAGATTTCCGTGAATACATTTGCTTGGGCTTTGAAGTCTTCTCAGACACACACATTTGTATGACCAGTGTCCAGTGTCACTCACAGTAACAAAATCCAACATTATCACACACTTTAGCCTCACATTTGTGTGTGTGTGTGTGTGTGTGTGTGTACGTAATACGAGCCCATGTGTGCGAACGAAAGTGAATGTTAAAGAGAGAATTAACACCAGGTACATTAGTGAGATAATTAGCTACTCTGGGCCACTTTATAACAATTAACCAAGCACTGTTTTAGAATAATGCGGATAACACAGACACTGCTTGATCTTATTGACAGTAACAAAACTGTGTTGATTGATTGATTGATTTCACTTGCCTGCTGCAGATCTGCTGTTAAATCAAGGTACGGTGATCTTGCAAAATCAGATTGCATTTTCAGTTTTATTTTATTTTTATTCTGAATATTGCAATTGCACTTTTTACCATGCACACCAGTACACAACCTGTATATGTACTGTAGTGTATTTTATTGTATATTTAATACGTAATGCTGTATGTATACATTGTAGATCACACTATATGCAATGTTATAACATAATTAACTGATTGATATGGCATGTTAACAGTTTATACTTTATTCTGCTGTGTATTTCGCTCTCTTTGTCTTTCTACACAACAGTAAAGAATTGTCACACCTCACATCTAAGCATTCAATATGTATCCTTACTCACGGTCTCTTTTTCCTAGCCACCCCTGGTCCACAAGTGGAGGAGGCCAGACATATAGCAGAGAAAGGAAAGCCCATTCTGGGAGAACCCAGCAGGCTAAAAGTCATTATAGAGGAGAATATGGCCTTCAAGGTACATACACTGATTAAATGTATTTATACCAAACAAGCAAACACATGAAACATAGTGCCCAATTTAGTACATTACATACAGGCAGAAATGATTTTAGCTGTGATTCCTTCCCTCTCATGTAGGTCCGACAGGGAATGGCCTCTAATGGAGTGTTAGATGTGGTATAGTAGGCCCCTTGCTCAGTGTGCAGTGTGTGTTGCCCTAACCGTGAACTTTTAAACATACTCTGGATGATGTTTAATCGCATCTACAGTATATGCCTGAATATTTATGATTTGATTTAATTAAAACTATTACTTATGGTAGTTTACTGCTTAATACAATCTTTGTTGTCATGTAAACTATAATGAACTATCATTCCTGTCATTTCCACATCCCAAGTCTTTCTTTTAATCTGTTTGTTCTTTAATTGAACGTGTGAACACAGATTAAATCTAGCCCTATTCATACCTTATCATATGACTTTTCATTAAAACTCCAATTCTAGTTTCAATCTGGCCACAAGAACAGTCTTTTGTATGCACATTAATCAGGAATTCTAGCAATATTACTGATCATGATTTTGATTTAAGCCTTTTTTAAAGAGCAGTAAATATTTGATTGAGTCTGATTGATAAATGGATATATTTATCCTATAAGAATCACTTGGCAACACTTTGGTCTGCATATTTTAGAATACAGTAGACCGTCTGTTGAAGGATACAAATCTTGCTGAGGTAATTGGCACACACTCCTGGAGAGAGCAGTTCATCGAAGCAGTAACAGTCAGTGCAGGTAGAATGAAAACATTTGAGTTTATATGTGGATGTATACTTTTTTCAGTATGTCTTAATATTTGTTATGCACCCCTTTTGCTTTAATGACAGCATGCAATCGAGCTTGAAAAATCTGATGATGCATGTTATCCCTGCATGATTTGATTTGATTAGGGACCTAGAAATAATGCAGAATTGTAAATATTTATATTTAATATCATGTCATAACTTTTCTTTGTTTTAAATGGTTCAAAATCCTAAAACCTTTTTTTAATTAAAATTAGATGTTGAATCCCTGATTTTCAAAGTAAAATAAATTATGTTGTGTGTACTGTATGTGTACATAATAACTTTTTAAGTAAGAGATTTTAATAGGTAACGATGACAATGTTTTATTGTTACCTTCCTGTCTTTCTCTCAGGAGAAGGTGACGAGGAAGATGGGGAGCCTCAGCGACCATCTTGCTGTGATTATTTCATGCATGTACTTACAGTGTTCTGGAAGATTCTGTTTGCGTTTGTTCCACCCACGGAGTACTGGAACGGCTGGGCCTGCTTTGTTGTTTCTATTATGGTCATTGGGCTACTAACCGCCATCATTGGAGACTTGGCGTCTCATTTTGGCTGCACGGTGGGCCTCCGTGACACTGTCACTGCAGTAGTGTTTGTTGCCTTAGGAACTTCCATACCAGGTGAGTGTGTAAATGTCTGAGTATTATTATTATTATTATTATTATTATGTGTAACAAAAGCCTTTTACCAACCAAGCATCTCTCAACTCCCCTTCTTCCTTTCAGATACATTTGCTAGTAAGGTTGCTGCCGTACAGGATCAGTATGCAGATGCTTCGGTTGGAAATGTAACCGGTAGCAACGGCGTTAATGTCTTCCTGGGGATTGGCGTGGCCTGGTCCATTTCATCCATCTACTGGGAGGTCAAAGGTCAGGTATTTCACGTAGATCCTGGCTCACTTGCGTTCTCCGTCACACTCTTCACCATCTTCGCCTTCATCAACATTGGTGTGCTGATGCTACGGCGACGGCCATCGGTGGGCGGAGAGCTGGGTGGCCCCAAAATCATAAAGGTTCTGACTTCAATGTTGTTCATCGGTTTGTGGCTTCTCTACATCACATTCTCCAGCCTAGAGGCCTACTGTCACATTACCGGCTTCTGAAGACAAAGAAAGAGAGAAAGACTCAATAAACATAAACTGACAATAATGACATACAGAAGATCATTTAAGGTTAAGTTATGTGAGAATGGAGCTGTGTCTAATTATGGTGGTATTTACTGCATTTTCCACGGTACAATGTCTAAATATATAAGTGTGCACTTTCTGTATACACAAACAAACTTAAAAAGAGAGAGTGAATGAGTGAGTGAGAAAAAGGGTGAGTGAAACTGAAAGATAACAAGATTGTATGTTTCCAACATTGGAAATAGCAACAATGACTGCAATTCTGTCAAGGGTGTCTCCAACTCTTGTTTGGCTTTGATTTCAAAGACATTCAAAGCACATTAGAGGAATTATGAAAATTAACTTTGATTTTTGACACTACCAGGAATTTACTGTCACGAAGGACATGAACATGTGGATCATATTTCTATCACTTTTTCCAGAACTGTGAAATGATTTTATATCCTCACTCAATGACTGGTAACTGATGTACCTTTGAAGTCATCTGGAGATGCTAGGCCTCTCTCTGAGAGAGAGTAGTGAACAAAGAACCCTTTTACAAGTGAGACTGAATTAGTTTTGATTTTAGTTCATTTTGAAACGCAACACTGATTATAATACATTATGGGACCTATTTTGCACAGTTGATTAAAGTAATAATGTGTTAAATGATAATAATCATTATCATAATTCACATTAATATATAATTTATTGAAATGAGGTTATGCAGTATTTGTCACTTTATGAAATATCTATGAAATATTTATGAAATATCTCAGTATTTAAATGTAATTAAACATTTTAATTGAATTTTTTTTGTAGTTTTTACAATGCTCTTGGTGTTCTGATTTCTGAAAAATTCTAAATGGAATTAATGCACAGATTATTTTGGTAAAAATCTTTAATTAATCTAGAGTTATGGGGGACTCAAAAGCCATCAAGAACATAGTTCGTATTTTACCCGAATCTTTATTATATTTTACACAGGGTTGTTTTTTCCAGGTGGGCAAGGGGAGAGCTAACCACCCCCCCTTAAATTTAAACTGCATTACTGTGCGTCTATCCCTCACAGCCTCGTTGGCATTCCTGTCAAAAATGTGGCAAAAAAGATGGCGCTGCTGTGAATAAAGGACGATTTCCAATCGGAAGTGAGCACCCTTATACCCTACTCAGTCCGAAGGGCAGAGCCCTTGAAGTGCGAACTCTGGAGGGACCAGGGCACTATACATTATATGTTTTTTTGCACCAACAATGACTTATTTACTTTCACACAAATCACACAAACCTAGCGATCTACCTCACTGTCTACATAAGCTTTTTTTTTTATTATTACTGTTACTGTTTTACATTTACAGAATGCATACAAATATATACAACTCTCAACCAATATGAATGTAAATTTTCTTTTTATATATATATATATATATATATATATATAAAAAATGTATCCCATTGGTTCTTTTATTGTTGGTGGCATATACATTTATGATGATGAATTTAACTTGATTTATCTCAATTAGAAGAGTGATAGAATTACCTTTATTATCCGATTTTGACTTAATATCTGACAAGAAAACCTATCCCTTAAAACAGCGACACCTGCTTTTCTACTTGAAGCACCAAAAGAAAACCAAATGTCAGAACCCCATGGATTTTTTCCAGAAAGGCACATCTTCTTCGCAGAAATGGCGTTTCTTGAATAAAACAAAAATTGGCTTCTTTCCATTTGCAGATCAAAAACAAAATGTTTCTCTTTAATGTCCCGTATACCCCTGGCATTAACAGAAAAGATTTTAATTGACATGAACTTGACCTTAACAGAACAATTTAGTGAACAATGAAATTAATTAATGTTGTAAGTGTTGAGAGTGTATATAGGGTAATCTTACTATAATATTCTCCTCAGTCGAAGTCACCGGCCTTGAGACCCATGTTCACTGGAGTTTGAGTAACATAGTGCTTAACAAATGCGTCTCCAGTCCTAATAAACAAAAACGTCACACTGGAAGTGGCATTAGAAAAACAAAACACTGTGCAAACACCCTCTGCAGCCAAAACCAACGTTTCATAAGTGCAGCAAGAAGACTTTATCTCATTAGGTTATGTCTATTGAACCTGAAATTCAAACCCCTTCTCAAGTAGAGTAAGTAGATTAAGTTTTGAGTTATTTACTATTTATAATTGCCTTGTTTCAACCACTGGCCACACGAGATTACGCAGGGCCAGCCCTGACCAATTTGGTGCCCCTTGCATAGCAGCCAGTTCCACCACTGATCATTGTGTACAAACTATCATTCTTTTTTGAAACAATAGCCATCTTCTTTGGATTTTCTCCATTGACTAAGACTATGTTAAAATAGTCATGCTGACACCTTCTCCCGTCTTTTTGTTTTCGGAAACGTGAAACAGTTTTTTACTCGATATGGTCCTCTGAGAACAAATTCTGTTCTTACCTTATCATTTAAAACCGATGGCCAGTCAGCAGAGTCTATTGGTGCAGCCTTTTTGTAGATGCATGATGTTTTGCTGGGGCTGTGCTAAGGTAGAGGGGACAGGTGCACTTGATGCTGCATCACTGGGCTGTGCTGAGGTAGAGAAGGTGTCTGCAGGTGGCCCAGGTTTTGCAGGGGTGGGATTCAAATATTTCAAAAGTGCATCTGAAGAGAGAACAGAAGTATATGGTTGATATATTATATTAATAAAAAGCTGCTGATGGTGAAACAATATACAATAATAGCACTTAAGCCACATTATAGCCTAAACACAAATAGCAAGAGTAATTACACCTAGCATTCATGCACAAAACATGTATTCAATGAGCACTTCTCTTGTATGCTGTTTGCTATAATACATATAATATATAATATAATATGTAATAATAATAAAATAACAATCAATAATGAAAATGCAATGGCTTACAACTATTAATTACAAAAGTCGATGGGAAAAAAAGGCAAAGCATTTTAAATTTACTTTTACAATTTCTCAAAATTATTTATGTTATATGTTAGGTTATTCCCCAAACAACACCTGAATAGTGTTTCCAACATTCCCTAACGGCAGTTTCACTGTTCACACAAACATCTTTGTTTAACGTAATTCATTTAAGGTAAAAGTAACTGACATTAACTCTAGCTAGCTATTTACACTACACGACTTTCAAAGATGTCGGATCGTGGTACCGTTCATATTACACAACTGTCTGTCTTGTCACTTGAAGTCGTATGCGTTTTCAAATTACACAACGAATCGGCGACAGGTGTGAACACATAACAAAACATTTCACTATTGACGAATCCCCGACGACACTGCCTGGACTCCAAATTACGTTTCACAACAGAGTACACGTAAGTGATACGAGATACAAAAACAAATGCATGATCATATGTTATGCATTTCAGAATATGATGTGTATGTTTTTAATCACCTTTACACAATGTGTAAAGGCATCATATATTTATACATATGTGGAGTGGTGGTGGCGTAGTGGGCTTAAGCACATAACTGTTAATCAGAAGGTTGCTGGTTCGATCCCCACGGCCACCACCATTGTGTCCTTGAGCAAGGCACTTAACTCCAGGTTGCTCCGGGGGGATTGTCCCTGTAATAAGTGTACTGTAAGTCGCTTTGGATAAAAGCATCTGCCAAATGCATAAATGTAAATATATTTTATTGGTTAAACTATGAAAAAGTACCTCCTACTGAAAAAGCTACCTATTTGCTTACCTGACTGTCCAAGAGAATTTGCAATTTCTCTTCAACTATTCCCTTTCTCCACCCGTTGTGGTACAGTTCAGATGAAACATCAAATATGCACTGGTGCTCCTGCCAATGTTCCACTAATTGTTCCTCTATTTCTTCGGTCCAATGAGACTTTTTTGATAGCGCAGCCATTTCTGTTTAGAGGTACATCAGGACTCCTCCCAATGAAAGTTCCCATGCCCCATTTCCAGCTCTCTCATTGACTGCAGGTCAACGCTGCAATTGTATTCAATCAAAACTTATTTCACACTGCATGATTTGGAAATCGCAGACAGGTCCAGATATGAAACATCCTAGATATCTCGCTGACATTGGCGACGCGTCTGCGATTCTCTCAAATCGCGTATTTGATAATTCATACACTGCGAATCATATATTACGATCTCCTCAAAACTAAAATTGTGTAGTGTAAACCCGGCATAACTATGATGGTTGGGGGGCGTGATTGATGCACCAGGCTGGGGTGACGCTGAGGGCAACAGAAAATATAAGTTATGTAGTTTTGTTGCTGTGGGGGCTTTTTGCTTTTTTGTAATATTTCGAATTAATAGTATTAAAATAGTATTAGCAAAAAATAATGAATTAATTCACTCACTCACTCGTTTGGACGTCCCCTATGGGTAGACGGCACCCCTAGCATTTGCCTATGGCACTTTTACATGGTTATGGTTCGACTCGCCTCAACTCAACTCTACTAGCTTTACTTTTCTGAGCCTGCATTTCCATTGCAGTTTAGTGTCACCTCAACGTGGGTGGGATTATAGGCTGATCGTCACAGATGCGCCACCTCTACTGCCGTTACATCATCTTAAACACGACACAAACTGACCAAAACAATACCCCGACTGCTAGCTGTTAGCTACTAGCTCATTGTGCTGCATAAAGCAGTTGTTGCATGGTACTTTTACACAAGTGTAACAGTTAAATTGGCCTGGTTGTTTTAGAAGCAAGCTTCCAATAGCTGGTCAACTAAATAAAGTGAAGCTTTCAAGCAGAGTATAGAGTTAACATAACAAAACATACCATCCTCCATCGTGGATCAACGCCAGTCCAGGGCACTCTCCCTCCCATTGCTCGCCAGTTTAGATAGCATCCATTTGGTCGAACCACATCCAAATTTCCTTGATAGTTCTATATTTGTTTTTTTTACTTTTCCCTACAGTGTTGGTAGGTCCGTGTGCGGCAAACAGCTGAGACAATTCCTGAGAGACTTTATCATTTCACTCATCGCTGAAATGATAAAACGAATGGACCATTTGCACCTTGTTTATTGACCACGTGGTTTTGCACACAGCCATTTCTTTTTCACAATTCGAAATTCGCATGAACAAATTATACTGTTATCGCTGTTGCTAATTTTAAAACTAGCGGGTTGATGTCGCGTGTTGGAAATCCAGTGACGCTGGTAGTGGCGATTCTCCCTGACCAACCACTGATCTGCAGGATTTTGACGTCACATTTAGTATCGGCTCGGCTCGCTTGGAACCTCGACCAAGGTTGTACTAAAAAAAGTAACAGGTAATATCCACAGTGGAAAACCCCCAAAAAACGAGCAGAGTCGAGTTGAGTCGAGTTGTACCATGCAGTGGAAAAGCCCCACTATTCTGCCTATGACTGAGATTACTATAGCTCTGTCTTTCACCATGAGGTCTTTCTTCTCTGAAAATATATCTTATTTTTCTTAAGGAAATAATTTCCCTTGGCTCCTTTCTAAATAAGCTCACAAATTGTTTTCCTTGCTGCTTTCTATGCTGGGTCTTCCAATGTGATGAGCAATATCCACATTGTGCGTCACAAAGTTACATTCTTCCTCGGTAACCACTAGATCTCTATCACCCGAGTCTTCACCATATCTTCTGTACTCTGACAGCCCCTCCATCTGCGACTATGCCAATATTGATTGTTTATTCTGTCCTCCAATTCAGAAACTTGCTTCACCATCACTTCATTTTAATTTTTCAAAACTTCGTTCTCCTTCCGAATGTCAAATATTTCAGAATGCACCACTTCCAGAGCTTCTTTCCACAGGTTGATGCTGTTCAAATTTTCTTTCACCATATCTTTTATCTCGTTGGATGACTGTCTTATAATTTGGATGATGCTGTGCTTTAACTGACTTAACGTTAGACCTTCAGTGTCATCACCTCGTGCTTGCTTCTTCGGCGAGGATAGTGCTTTGGATGGAGTTTTGGAGACAAATCACATTCACCGCCCTTTTTGCTTTGACAAGAGTAAGAGTGTGTTTCGCTGAAAAGTCTTTTCGTTTTTGGGCTTCAGTGTCCATCGCTTCAGGACACATGGATTATTGCTGTGGGCAATTAAGTTTTCAAATTCTTCTATTCAAAAGTTAAACTTTGTCCTGTTCACTGTATGTCTGTCCAAAAGATCACGCCGCCATCCTGATCAGCCTCCCGTTTAGAACACACTTCAGGAAGGGAGCAATAGGAATGGGCGGATCGATCCTAAAAGTATCGATACTTCGAAAATATCGATCCTCACACAAAAAACATTATTCGAAATCATTTTATTTTTTTTTTACTATGGGTATTATTATTTGGTTATTACAAACAATAATCATAAGCTTCAAATTAAAATAAAAATGGATTAGGCTATATTAGCAAATACTTGTGCAGGATTGTGCACAAGTTGTGCAACTGTTTCTTCTTCCACTCATCTTAACATTCATAAATGCTGAAAGACACAAGCAGACAAGCGCTTGTGACATCACAAGACTCGTTCAAACAAGAGGGACCAGTGCCTTGTAGAGGTAATGATAGAAAATCAGAGAAACAGCTTTTGGTGTGTATTCTAGGGCATACGGTACATTCGGAAAGTATTCACAGCGCTTCACTTTTTCCACATTTTGTTATGTTACAGCCTTATTCCAAAATTGATTAAAGTTATTATTTTCCTAAAAATTCTACAAACAATACCCCATAATGACATTGTGAAAGATCTTTTAAAATTTATTAAAAATAAAAAACAAAACAAAACAATCTAAATGTACATAAGTATTCACAGCCTTTGCTCAATACTTTGTTGAGGCACCTTTGGCACCAATTACAGCCTCAAGTCTTTTTGAGTATGATGCTACAAGCTTGGCACACCTATTTTTGGGCAGTTTCTCCCATTCTTCATTACAGGACCTCTCAAGCTCCATCAGGTTGGATGGGGAGCCTCGGTGCACAGCCATTTTCAGATCTCTCCAGAGATGTTCAATCGGGTTCAAGGCTGGGCTCTGGCTGGGCAACTTAAGGACATTCACAGAGTTGTCCCATAGCCACTCCTTTGTTATCTTGGCTGTGTGCTTAGGGCCATTGTCCTGTTGGAAGATGAACATTCGCCCCAGTCTGAGGTCCAGAGCGCTCTGGAGCAGGTTTTCATAAAGGATGTCTCAGTACATTGCTGCATTCATCTTTCTCTCAATCCTGACTAGTCTCCCAGTTCCTGCTGCTGAAAAACATGCCCACAGCATGATTCTGCCACCACCATGCTTCACTGTAGGGATGGTATTGGCCAGGTGATGAGCAGTGCCTGGTTTCCTCCAGGCATGACGCTTGCCATTCAGGCCAAAGAGTTTCTTTGTTTCATCAGACCAGAGAATTTTGTTTCTCATTGTCTTTCAGAGTCCTTCAGGTGCCTTTTGGCAAACTCCAGAAGGGCTTTCATGTGTCTTTTTCTGAGGAGTAGCTTCCGTCTGGCCACTCTACCATACAGGCCTGATTGGTGGAATGCTGCACAGATGGTTGTTCTTCTGGAAGGTTCTCCTCTCTCCACAGAGAAACGCTAGAGCTCTGTCAGAGTGACCATCGGGTTCTTGGTCACCTCCCTGACTAAGGCCCTTCTCCCCCGATTCCTCAGTTTGGCCGGGTGGTCAGCTCTAGTAAGAGTCCCAAACTTCTTCCATTTACGGATGATGGAGGCCACTGTGCCACTGCACCATCAATGCTGCAGAAATGTTTCTGTACCCTTCCCCAGATCTGTGCCTCAATACAATCCTGTCTCAGAGGGCTACAGACAATTCCTTGAACTTCATAGCTTGGTTTGTGCTGTGACATGCACTGTTCACTGTGGGACCTTATATAGACAGGAGTGTGCCTTTCCAAATCATGTCCAATCAACTGAATTTACCACAGGTGGACTCCAATCAAGTTGTAGAAACATCTCAAGGATGATCAGTGGAAACAGGAAGCACCTGAGCTCAATTTTGAGTGTCATGGCAAAGGCTGTGAATACTTATGAATATGTGATTTTCTTTTTTTTTTTTTTTTTATAAACTTGCAAAAAGTTCAAACAAACTTCTTTGACGTTGTCATTATGGGGTATTGTTTGTAGAATTTTGAGGAAAATAATGAATTTAATCAATTTTGGAATAAGGCTGTAACATAACAAAATGTAGAAAAAGTGAAGCGCTGTAAATACTTTCCGGATGCACTGCATACGTCGTATGCCCAACTATCTGTTTTAGGATTTTGCATATGCCCACATGAAATAACCGCCTGAACAACGAGCATTTCAGCCGAAAGTTTTCAGTCTAATAACGCGATGCTGCAGCACCGTTGAGTGAATTGTGTTTATGTGATGCACTGGGATCACTGGCAAGACAGACAGTTTGACTGAGCTGATCCACCAATCAGAACGTTAATTTCAGACATGATTTTATATTTGCTAACCAATCATATTTTACGTTTCAGTAAGAGGCGAGACATTTCCAGCATCTGACACACAAGCATCCCTGGAAAAACTATAATTTGCACTGTATATTTATTTCCCTGCTAAACGTAAATACATTTAAATGTAACTTATGCAATTAAACTTTGTGAAAATACTGCATGTTATTGCGCCCCCTTTTTTTGTCCTTTACTGCTGTCCGTGGTGCCTTTTTCTGGTGATATCAAATAATTTACATTTCTAAGTAGGAAAACAATTTCACTCTACACAGAAAAGCACATAATATTACACAAATACATAAAAAAACATATTTTTTTATGTAGGCTATATATGGTAATACAAGATAAACATTATTACACTCATATTAATGCTTTAATAATAAAAACAGTTTATTGTGTATTATTAATTCGTTCATTACTTAGAATAATAATCAAGTATTAACAATTTTCATATAGCATAAAAAAAGGAACAATAATGACATCTATTAATTTAAATACATATTTAACATGAAGTTACTATACCATTGAACCCATTGATTTACTACAGTAATATTGTAGTAGTAACCATAAGTAGCTTACGCTATGGGAAAACTCAGTTTCTCGAGAAATATTGAAGTCTTTATTTAAAACGCATTGCAGCTGCACAGCAGACAGCAATGAGCAAGGCAGCTCAGTCATTGGCTGTGCTGCAGCAACTTGCTCGAACCAATGACGGGGCGACTCTGAACGCGCGACCAATGGGCGCTGCCTTCGCGCTTGCGCGCTCAGAGCCCGCCAAGATGGCCGTGGCTTAGGGCTAAATATTAGGCGCCCCGTCATGAGAGTTCTTTAGATTTAATCTCCTTCAGCAAAGACCATCTCTTCGCTGGATCCTCCGGATTGTTGGAGTTTTTCGCCCGCCGTCGAAAAGCCTACAGCAGGACCGCTAAGAGGACGCCGGCGCCTTCAGCCGCCTTCGAAGCCTTCTGCTACGCCATCCGGCGTGCATCGCTATATCCTTTTACTGCAAGCGCTCGCCTCTGCGATGCTTTTTGATTGAGTAAAAGAGTAATTTAGGCTGAAGGCGTTGTTGCAAATGCCTTCAGCCTGCGCCTCGTGCAGAGGCCCTCTTCCTGACGGGGATCGTCACATCATTTGCACTCGCTGTCTGGGACCTGACCACGCAGAAGCTGCTCTCACTCGAGGCGGATGCCCCGAATGTGACTCCCTGGGCCTCACCGAGCTGCGCGCTCGCTTTGCCGCCTTGGCCGCGAACGAGCCTGCTACCACCGTGCTGCCGTCCCCTCTGTTCGAGCCGCGCAAGAAAAAGCGCCGCTCACGGAGGTCGCCAGAGCACGCGGACTTCAGTGACGTCACACCGGGCCAGTCCCCGCGTGCTTCACCACTACCCGAGAACTCCCCGCCGCCAGTCCATTTCAACGCAGGCGGACCAGCACCCTCCTACAGAGCGGTGGGTCTCGTCTCGTTCGGCGTCAGGGGACGACGGTGAAAAGGATGACAGCCTTTCCATTGACGCTGCATCCGACGACTGGCCGGGCTCGGCCTTCGACCCCGCGCCGTCGACATTAGCGGACACGAGCACGGGCACCAGCATGGACTCAGAGATCGTCCGCATCCTGTCTAAAACGGTAAGAGAGTTCACTGAACGCTTCACTGAAGCTCGGAAGGATTCGCAGGCTATGCGTCACTTCCTGCCCAAGCGCTCCAGCTCGTTACAGAGCCGCCAGAGACCGCCTCAGCAGCAGCGGCGAGCCAGGGCGGCGCCTCCCATCTCCAAAACGTGTAAAACATTACCCAGTCCCCTTACAGGCGGCTGGAAATGTCTGTACAGCAGTCAATGGGCCAGTCACAGAACTCGCTCACCTGCAATCAAACGCCGTTTTAACGACAACACACAGAAATCACGTGTCCACACTAAAGTGCGCATTCCCACATATCAATACTGTCCAAACAGTGCCGAATACTTCCCCAGCTCAGCTGGACGCTCCATAAATGTAGATCGTGTGCCTATTGTCATGTATGCACCACTACACACAAGCACTGTTCCCACAGTTATAAACACTTCCCCAGTAAATACTATAAAAGTAGCGCGCGTGCCTGCTGCCATGCATGCACCCCTACACACAAACACTGTATGCATAGCCAAAAAAAAAAAACCCCGCCGCAAGCGGAAGACTTTATGAAAGTGGCGCGCGTGCCTACTACAGTATATGCACCCCCACCCATAAGCGCTGCCCATACAGTTTCAAACAGTTCTCTGTCTCATGCCGCAACCATCACAGATGTGATGCGCGAGCCAACAAACTCCCCGCTAAGAGCGGGAAGCTTTATGAATGTGGCGCGCGTGCCTATTACGATTTATGCATCCCCACCCGAAAACTCTGTCCATACAGTTTCAAGCATTTCTCCGACTCATGCTGCAAGCATTTCGGAGATAGCGCGCGTGCCTGTACTCTCACACGCACCCCTGCACTCGGCACTCAACACGGCTGCTCAGCGCGCACCTGCGCCTCTGAGAGCTGTAAACTCATTGTTAGCACAAGGCAATTTGCCAGTGGGGCCCATACGTCACTGTGACACGCCCCCAGCCAGCATTCAGCCCATATCTGTGCGAGCAAAAGCCTGGGAAAAAATCCCCGACATGCCGAAATGGGTTTTGAACATAATAAAACACGATTACTCACTTCAATTCGCTCGCAGACCACCCCGCTTTTCAGCGGTGGTCGAGACGAAAGTGAGGAAAGATGTGTCACATGTTCTACGCACCGAGGTGCTCAAACTGATAGAGAAGGGCGCTATAGAAACTGTTCCTCCCTCTATGAGCGAGGGGTTTTTTACAGCCGCTATTTTCTCGTCCCGAAAAAGGACGGTGGTCTCCGCCCCATCCTAGATCTCAGACATCTGAACAAAGCTTTAATGATTCGCTCGTTCAGAATGTTAACAACCGAACATATCCTCGCGCAAGTTCGCCCCGGGGATTGGTTTCTATCAGTGGATTTGAAAGACGCTTACTTTCACATTCCGATAGCGCCTCATCACAGGCCTTTTCTGAGATTCAGCTTCGAGGGACAGTCATACCAGTACACAGTACTACCATTCGGCCTATCATTGGCCCCCCGTATATTCACGAAATGTATGGACGCGGCACTTTCCCCCCTGAGACAGCAGGGAGTGCGAATACTGAATTACCTCGATGATTGGCTAATCATAGCACAATCAGAGGGTCAGTTAACGACGCACAGATCTTGGATTATCAGCCATCTAGAATGCCTGGGTCTGAGAATCAATTTTGCAAAGAGCGTGCTATCCCCCAGCCAGAATATCTCTTTTCTGGGAATAGTGCTAGACTCAGTGCAGATGACAGCGCGCCTCTCATCAGAGCGCGCGCTCTCTATTCGACACCTTGCAACATCATTCAGAACCGTCAAACGATTTTCAAAGAATGCTCGGTCTCATGGCCTCGGCATCAGCTGTACTCCAGCTAGGATTGTTGCACATGCGTCCTCTCCAGCGCTGGCTCAAGAGCCGTGTCCCCACTCACGCGTGGCGCTGGGGCCACTTTTTGATCAGAGCGAATCACGGCTGTATAAAAGCCCTGACGCCCTGGAAAGCCGTCAACTGGTATCAAACTGGCGTGAGTCTGGGCGTAAATACGTGGAGAAAAATGATCACGACAGATGCCTCCAAAATAGGATGGGGGCCCTTTACGAGGGCAGGCCTGTCTCCGGCTTTTGGTCAAACCCGGAAAAGCGCCTACATATAAACTGTCTGGAAATGAAAGCGGTCGCCTTGGCTCTCAGAGCCCTGCTTCCGTACCTGAAAAACGAACACGTCCTGGTCCGAACATGACGGTACAACATGACGGTAGTTTCGTATATAAATCGCCAGGGTGGACTCAGGTCGAGCTCCCTGCACTCTATGGCCAGGGAGCTCATCTTATGGTCACAGCACCACCTGCGCTCGCTGAGAGCAGCGCATGTGCCAGGCGCCCTGAACCAGGGAGCGGACATGCTGTCCAGAGACAAGGTTCTCCCAGGAGAATGGTCTCTCCACCCCCTGATGGTTCAGTGGTTATGGCAAACCTTTGGTCGACTTCTTCGCCTCCAGGGAAAATGCGCACTGCCCCCTTTTCTTCTCAAAGAGCACGGACGCGCTCGCCCAAGTCTGGCCGAGCCGCCCCTTGTATGCTTTTCCCCCGATCGCGATGCTACCTCAGGTCATCAGTCGGATCAGGGAAGTGAAATGTGCAGTGCTCCTGGTAGCCCCACTCTGGAAAAACCAGACGTGGTTTCCAGAACTGATGCAGATGATGCAATCTGCCCCATGGCCGATTCCGTCGAGGCTAGACCTCCTCAGGCAGGCCAGCGGGATGATTCTTCATCCCGCCCGATCTGTGGGCCCTCCATGCATGGCCCCTCAACGGGTTCCGAGAACCTCCCCAGTGGAGTTTTGAGAACCATCACTGAGGCGCGAGCGCCCTCTAGGCGCTTATATTCCCAAAAGTGGAAAGTGTTCAGTGACTGGTGTGATACCAAGAGCTTGAACCCCAAATCGTCGCGAGATACCAAGTGTACTCGCCTTTTTGCAAGAGCTGCTGGAGGCGGGCCGCACACCCTGCACGCTCAAAGTCTATGTGGCTGCCATAGCGGCGTCACACAATCCTGATAAGGGACGTTCATTAGGGAAAAACGACCTAATCATTACGTTTCCTAAGAGGCTAGGAGGATGAACCCTCCTCGCCCCCTCGGTGCCGATCTGGGACCTGGCCACGGTCCTGGACGCACTCAAGAGTGCCCGTTCGAACCTCTCCGAACCGTGCACCTTAAACAGCTCTCGCTCAAAACTCCGCTCTTGCTGGTGCTCGCCTCAGTCAAGAGAGTGGGCGACCTGCACGCGCTGTCATCAAGCTGCTTGCCTGGAATTTGGACCTAATGACTGCAGAGTTGTCCTTAGGCCAAAGCACGGGTATATTCCTAAAGTGCTCTCCACACCCTTCAGAGTACAGGTGATATCTCTGGCAGCGCTATCGTCCCCAGCAGGCAAGCGACGCTAATTTACTCTGCCGGTCAGGGCACTCAGAGTATATTTGGAACGTTCTGCCCTGTTCAGACAGACGGAACAATTATTTGTATGCTTTGGCGGCCACACTAAAGGTCTCGCAGTTTCAAAGCAAAGAATATCGCGCTGGATAGTGGATGCTATAGCGCTAGCTTATGAAGCCAAGGGCCTTCAATGCCCCTTAGGCATCAGAGGGCCTCGTGGGCGTGGTCGAGTGGGATACCCATTGAAGATATTTGTGCGGCGGCAGGCTGGGCCTCACCTTCGACATTTATCAGGTTTTATAACCTACAGGTCCCCTCATTGCATTCCAACATTCTATCAGCCTGACTATAGAATGGACTGGAGTATGTATATGCTGAGCATTATCTCCTCCCTTATAGGTCCGTCTCTGACTGACTTAAAGGATTTTTTATGCATATCAGTACATAGAAAACTCAGTACATAAGATATGTGCTTGTGTTTGTACTATGAGCCCCACCATGGACCACTTTGGAAGGCTCTATACTATCCCATTATGTAGCTCGCCGTTGGCCGGCTCGTGGAATAATCACTTTGCTTTAAGGCTCAGGCATCTGCCTCTGGCTTTATAGAGCGAAGTCAGCACGCACGGCGTTTTGCATGGTGTTCCCATAGCGTAAGCTACTTACGCAATAGGAGAGACCTCTCGATAGGGAACGACTCGGTTACTAACGTAAGCTTGGTTCCCTGAGAGGAGGAGCGAGTATTGCGTAAGCTGCCGTGCTAGTGCTTGGTCAGTTCAGCTTCAGTCGATTGAACCTAAAGAACTCTCATGACGGGCGCCTAATATATAGCCCTAAGCCACGCCCATCTTGGCGGGCTCTGAGCACGCTGAGCCTGGCGCTACGCCCATTGGTCGCGCGTTCAGAGTCGCCCCGTCATTGGTTCGAGCAAGTTGCTGCAGCACAGCCAATGACCGAGCTGCCTCGCTCATTGCTGTCTGCTGTGCAGCTGCAATGCGTTTTACATAAAGACTTCAATATTTCTCGAGAAACTGAGTTTTCCCATAGCGTAAGCTACTTACGCAATACTCGTTCCCTCCTCTCAGGGAACCGAGGTTACGTTAGTAACCGAGTTGTTTAACTAAATACCATGGTTAAACTATACTGTATTACTGCAGTGAAATGGTTAATTTTTGTAAGGGTAAACAAAACAGAAGTCTAATCATTTTCTGTTTAGACAAAAAAAAATATATAATAATGACTTAAATAATGACAAATAATATTATTTTAAATTACCAATTTTATCTAAAGTAATCGCAAAAAAAATAAAAAAAATGTAACAGAAGTATAGGTATCGGTATTGGTATTGACGATATTGGACTTGAAAATATTGGTATCGGATCGAAAAGAAAATAAGTGGTATCGCCCATCCCTATGGAGCAATGAAATAAAACATCACTTCATCTTATATTCAACTGGTATGTTACCATGAAAACGCAGTGCAGCAACTTATTCATCGTTGCAAAATTTCTACTTTATAGTCTTCGCTGATCCCTGCATGTAGTCACATTTAAATAACGTAGCTACTTTTAAAGACACAACGAAACTTATTTAAACTATATATTTAATATATTCCATGCATGACGAAAATGTGTCACAACAAAACAAATATATATTACTTACATTTATACATGAACTCTCCCACCATCTAGCTTTAAAATGATGTCGCGAGGACGCCCAACCCTGAGTCATGTGATCACAAACGGTAAAATTACTTCCTCGAAGTGACCGTCACTTCACTAACGGTCCACGGTTCACTAAGTGCCCTAGGTGGAGGGCTTGAGTTGCTCACTTTCGTTTGGAATACCCCTTCGAGTGGTCTCCCCTTTTCGCAGTGCCCTTCAAGGGCGCAAAAACGCCGTTCGGAATTCGCCCAAGGTCGTCCTAACACGTGTAAGTTACTTGTTTCTATGGCAACACTTATAATGCCTAAATCCTTATCACTAAATTAATTCATTTATTCACCTCTATATCTTCATGCAAAATGAAAAAAAAAATGTATAATAATGCGCCAGGCATCAGTGGGATAATACAATGGCATATCAAACAGAAATATATTCGCTGCCTTGTTGGTTACATGACGTCACGACCATCAAGTCGGAGCTTTGTCGAATTCCGAGTTTACAATTTGTACTTTGCAACAACGTCGCAATGAATTGATAACAGAATATTCAGTTTGGGTTAAAGGTAGCAGTAACAATGCAAAAAGCCTTAATGATACTAAAATAGGCTTATTTTTCCTTGTGTAAAATGTATTTATGTATTATTGTTTAATTTAATTATGGGAGTGACATGTAATATAACCTAGACTTGTTTTCGTGAGATTCACCTCAACATTACTGCACACAGAACTGGAAGCATCCCATGTTTGGAACACCGGTAGAAAACGCGCCTTTAGTTGGAGTTACATCTGCAAGAGCCAATCATCTTCAGGAGTTAAAGTCCCCACCCCTTCACGATAGTGTGAGAAGAAAACGACGAGGCCGCGCTCGCTCAGCCGGTGACGCTTCCGGGACAAGAGACTCGTGAGGGAAGCGAGTTTGTAAGAGCTCTTTTTATAGTTATATATTAATATATTCTGACGTAGCAAATGATTCCTATAATTCAGAAACTGCGGTTTTATTGTATCAGATTTTGATTTTATTCACGAATTGTTTTCGCATGTCGGTCAAGGTTTGATTGAAGCGCCTTTAATCAACCGGAAGAAGAAGGCGTCCACGCGCCCTTGCACGGAACCGAGGACGTCGAGTCACATAGTCCGCGTGCAGGAGACGGTGTTGTTTATCTGATATTATTTATATGTTTTTGCTCTTTACATGTGTTTATAAGTCTTCTACGGGAGCTCGTGTTGTTAACGGTTGTACCAGCCGCCCGGTCTTCGTTTCGGTAGGTGAATCGTTTGAACCAAAAACGTGCTGAACAAAGAGCGGCCTTCTACTCTGGCGCACTTGGTAATGGCGCTAATCTTGTTACTGGCTAACATGCAAACCCCTAGCTACATTTGTTATTATTGTTATTTAAGCCCTATGTGTTACGGTCTTCAGTGGATCTGACTGTTTGAGCCTTACTCGTTTTATTATTGTTGATAAACATGATTGAGCAATCCATCATGGCCGTGGTTCAGTTGTTTCCGCGACTGATGTTACTGATAGGAAAACGAAACCACAACGGGCACGTTTCGGACAAATATTGAAGTTTCACCGAAAAGTAATGTTGCTTTAATAGTTTTACATTCTTCGCTTTTACCTATTTGTATGTGTCCGCGTGATCGGGAAAATCTGTTTAGCGCTGCTTCCTTTTTGGTTTGATTTTTTTCACATACAGAGCTGCGTTACAAAGACTCATTCAGTTACCGCAGTTCTAATTAATGAAGATGCACTCTACTGGAATAGTTAGACTTTGAGAAAACTTTACATTTAAACCTTCTCTTAACCACTTTTCTTTTAAGCTAAATTGATGTCAGTAGATGCTGGGCAATCAGTTTTTTGTATTGTAAATCAAAATAGCCACTTTTTAACTATAGTGGAGCCAGTACATTTTACAAATGTGTAGCCTCTTTGAGTACACCACTAAAATATATTGTTTCTGTACATTTTTCCGCAGTACAGGTGCAAGATGTCATACTCATCCCGAAGTTCCTCTCGCGCCTCTGATTGTAAGGTCTATGTTGGAGATCTTGGCAATGGTGCAGCCAAAGGTGAACTTGAACGAGCCTTCAGTTACTATGGACCACTGAGGAGTGTATGGGTCGCTCGAAACCCACCTGGTTTCGCCTTCGTAGAGTATGAGGATGCCAGAGATGCAGAGGATGCCGTAAAGGGGATGGACGGAAAGTGAGTCAACTTGAGTTCTACCTGCGTACATTTCCCATGATGCTACTGCAGCACATTTAACCCCCTGACCTCTTCAGGGAGCAGGGGTGAGTGTTGGCGGTTTATCACTGATCTCTTTCCGCTCTCAAAGGCCCCAACATTATATGGCATTTTCCTGGATTCAGGTTAAATATGTCTGTTATTGAACTCAGTTTGTGTTTTTTCTTTAGCTTAATCTTAACTTTGCCTGTGTCTAGGCAACTGGTCCTGATAAAAATCAGGGCTAACATGAGCGGATTTTGTTGCATTAACAGCTGGGTCACAATATGGGCACATCTCTTTGGTTTATAGGAGGGGAATCATTAACCTTGTGGTCTATAATATTCCAGGGTGCTTTGTGGAGCCCGCATCAGAGTTGAGCTGTCTACTGGTATGTCCAGAAAGTCCCGTTTTGGCCGTCCCAACCGCAGGCAGTTTGACCCCAATGACCGGTGTTACCAGTGTGGAGAGAATGGCCATTATGCCTATGACTGCTATCGCTTCAACAAGAGGCGTGGCAGACGCAGCAGGTAAATGTCAATGTATACATTTTCTTTCTTCATCCTCCTGTGACTTGACCCCTGAGATGTATGGTTGCTGTTTTGTTTGATTTTGTGCGTTTTTTTGTTGTTGTTGTAGGTCAGCGTCTCGATCTCGGTCCAGATCTCGTGGCCGTCGTTACCGCTCTCGTAGCCGTAGCAATGATAGGTAAGACCTTACACTGCTCAATTTGCGTTTCAAAGGGTTTTACATTGTACATTCACTGGTCTTGATTTCATGCTTTTCTCTTTCACAGGAAGTACCGTTCTCCTTCATATGCAAAACGCAGAAGCAGGTAAGTTGTGCTATCAGACCCCAGACCTGTTTACCTACTCAAAGCAAATATAATTACTTCAGTTTTTTACTCTGCACTTTTGCAAAAGCAATCTTTCTATTGGATGAGTCCCTGTGTCCGTTTTGTAAGGGGTCCTTTTTGTTGGTCTCTGGCTAGCTGCTTAAACTAACTACTGTGGTCTAGGTCAGCCTCCCCAGCCCGATCCAGAACTCCTGTGCGGCGCTCACGTTCACCTGTACACAGGTCAAAAAGCCCGGTCCGAAGATCCAGATCCCGAACACCTGTCCGTAGAGACAGGTACAACACGTACATTTTACCTATTCACTTTTATTACCAGGGTTTCACAACTCATTAAATGAGTTTCTACTGTTTTAAATGCCATCTAATTTTTGATCTTATTCTGTGTTTCTTTTCAAGTCGATCTCGCTCCCGTTCACGCTCTGCTTCTAGACAACGGGAACGTAGTGCGTCCAGATCTCGCTCTCGTTCGGTCAAGAAAGACAGGTTAATGCCTGCAATTTGCTATTGTATGTTCATGTAGTTCTTGACTAAGTATAGATGCTGACTGTTTGTGTGTCTCTTAGTCATTCCAGGTCTGCCAGCCCAAGGAGAAGTCCAACACCAGATGCTGACTGATCTGAATACTGATGCTTCACTCCCATTCCCCACCTTTGCCTCAGGGCTAAAATTTGTTTTATTTCCCCCATGATTTCAGTCCTTGTTCTACTGTAGATTCCAAGCTCTTCTTTTTTTCATTTCATTGATGGCTCCTACCACCTTGTAAAAGAATCACTATCATCTCAAGAAAGCTCATTTATGATTTTCTTGTCACTTTTTTTTTTTTTTATCAGACTCTTAAAACATTTTAAGCTCCATTGTTTTATTTCAGTGTTGAGCCAATGTCCTGTGGTCCGTGAATTGTAGGTAAGGTGGTGAATGAGCTGTGTTGTGATTAGTCAGTGTATTATATGAGCTGAAGTGTATGCTGTGATTTGTTTTTTTGTTGGTGTAGAAGGTTTTTTTTTTTTTTTTTGCATTGAAAATGACAATGGTCTTTTTAATAAAGTTAAGCTTTACAGATTCAACTGTTTCATTGTGTGTTGTTGCTGATCTGGGGTTTGCTTGAATCAATAACTTTTATTTTTCTGTTAGGAATGTCATGTGTAAATGTTGTCTATCCATTCAAATGTAAAACGGACAGCAAACTAATTTACGTCATGGATTAAAGGAATTTTGTAAAATTTAGTCACTGAGATGTGATTGAACTTCAGAGTAATCCCTGCATACACTGTAAAAAAACATTCTGATTTTAACGGTAAAAGACTAAAAATGCCACCGAAAAAAACGCTGAAAGCTAAAATATATATTAAGACAATACAGGAGTTTTTCAATAAAATAAAAACCGATGTAAAGTACGATTTTCCTGTATAATGGTAAACA
The DNA here is from genome assembly GCF_025860055.1 of Xyrauchen texanus. Taxonomy (NCBI): domain Eukaryota; kingdom Metazoa; phylum Chordata; class Actinopteri; order Cypriniformes; family Catostomidae; genus Xyrauchen; species Xyrauchen texanus. The sequence continues at coordinate 26,520,012 of NC_068279.1, forward strand.
TTTACATTGTTTAACAAAAGAGTGCATGCACTTTTTAATTGCAGTCAAACAATTGGGTGTTCCAACAATTCCCTGCATGATCCAGTGATTAATATTTTATGTTATTTAAATTATTATTTTTTTTTTTTACAGTGTCGTGGTCATTGTAAATTACAACAGTTTTAAACTGAAATGTACAGGTTGTTCTGTTATATAATTAGTTTGCCAACCGCAGCAGCCTTTTTTTTTTTTTTTTTGTTAAAACAAAAAAAAAATCAGTGCTGGCTTGTGTGTACAGCTACTTTCAGTGCTTCATAACCGTTATTAGTGATTTTTATTTGATTTGTTTTTTTAATCTAAGCCAAACTTATTTAATTCCATTCTGAAAAAAGCCTGTTAACCAAGTCACCTTCCCATGCACAGAGAGATCTACATAAATAGAAAATGTTCTAAAGAAGAACATTTCTCCACAATATAACAGTATAATTTTAATTACAGATCTGCTTCTGTGTCAAAACAGTAGCATCAAAGCTGTATTAATGCAACATTTCTAACAATAATTCAGTGAAGACTTTGAAACAACTGAGAAAAGTACTTTTTAACTCTAGTAATGTTTTCAGTTGTACATGGATTGGCTGTGGATGTATATTAAGTAATTATACATACTGTAGTGTTAAAAAGGTTTTCATTCAGAGAATGCTTCATCCACAATGGGCATTTAGGCAAAAAAATTTGATGGAGCAGTTTCTTTCAGGATCAAAGCACGTTTAATTTTTCATTCAACAAGCTCAAGCAGTGTGTGCATGCATGCAGGAGAGAGATTTTGGCTAGTAATTGATGTTAGATGGCCAGATGTTAATTTGAAATATTTTACATATTTTCTGGGATATATTTAATATTAAGAATATATTTGTTTAAAAAATACATAATTTTATTTTGACTAATGTATAGTTTGCTAGTTAAATGATTTATGCTGATAATGCTCCCGCATGGGAGGTAAAAATTACTTATTTTTACTTATTCTGTTTGAGGCAAGTCCCATATTTTTTAGCAATTTCTGTTTCTGTTCAGTTTCTGCTCTGAACGAACCAAAATGAAAACCATTTAGTTTTTAGCCCCTGGTAAACAGTATGCCCTGAAAGTATAGTGAACATTAGTAAAAGGACAGTTCTAGAATAACCCTGTGTTTTTCTTATATCACATTATATTCCTTTATTTAGCCAAAGCTTTTTTTATTGTCATGTATAGGGTCTACACAGTACAGAGTACCAAGAACAATGAAATTCTTACTTGGAAAACTGAGACAACATGTATAAAGCAAGACAAACAGGGAGAGACATACAGACATTTTACATAAGCTTACACAATAAAGCAATGTGCATAGATAATGTGTAGTGCAAATACATATGTGGATTGAGCAGGGCTTGTAAACTTCGCCCACGGAGAATGTGTAGTGTAATGTATATGTAATTTGAGTATGTATATATGCACTCGTATATTAATGTGTAATCTAAATATGTATATAAGGGTGTATTAAATAACCATAAATAGTAGCAATATTATTAAAAAAACATTTTGTTATTCAGAGTTTTGCTAAATATTTTGTTAAGTTTATGTGTACTAAATAGTTTTAATGTTATGTGTGTTACCCTGACGTTGTTTCATCCGTGTGTTGACTAGGTAACACTGCACTGTTTAATGTTCATTTAAAGGCCTACTTATGTGCAATTCATGCGCTTATTTATTTCACCACCTGTATTATTATGTTAAACGCCTGTCTAGTTAAACCTCAAAACACACATTTAAGTAGCTCAAATAGTCAAGTATACTAACAAAATATCAGTTAATGATAGTCTAAAATGTCAACACGTGATGGCAGACACGCGGTCGCCGTATTTCTTAGATGAATTTCTGCCAACCACAGCTGCCTGTTTAGACCGTAAATTTCACCGGATATTAACAGTGCAGGAATAATGAGATAGTTGTGTTTTCAAACAGGATTCTTGGCCACCGGGTGCATTCGAACGCGACTATGATACCCCCAAATGCTTTCAAGCTAGGCAGCTCACCAAGTTCTGAGGTACTACCGTTCTCATGAAACATTCATTTTATTATTGCTTTTTGCCCTCCTCCGGGGTGCCGTAGCTGCAGCGCGTTCCATTTTAGAACGTTTCATTCGAGACAACATGGCTGCTGCGGCTGGACACTATTACGGCGACGGAGGCAGAGCAACTAAAAGACAGAAAACAGATAGCGACGGAATGGCCATGGTAAGCTTATTACATTTATTTTATAGCAGTTCGAATGCCTGTGGGTCTAGGTATTACCCCACCCCGTAAAAACGTGTTTTACCGCTAAAGACGTGATGCTATCAGGCTAGCTTGTTAGCCAACGCTCTTTTCCGACTGTTCAGTTATGAGGAATGATTATTTGATTGTGGAGGATTATATGTTAATTTAAAGGTCTACTTATTTAAAGGTTATATTTGATGTTATATTGTAGTTATCTATAGGACAGCATATGTCCTTCACATAATCCGATACAAGCTGAAAGTTGTTCTTCGTACACATTATAATCAATGGTCATTCATTGTTCAGCGAGCCAGACATGCTCTAAATTAAAGCATGCAGACTGTTTTACAGACAGCTAGTCTATTAATTTAGCAGAATGGCAAATGTTGTCCGATTAAAGAAAGAAAAAGAAGGAAAAAAAACTGGAGAAGTTCAAAACACGAGAACGTATTCAGCTTGCCCAGGGTTGCAAAGGGTCTCATTCTTTGTCTACTCTGAATGCGATGTTGATTAGACCCATTACACCAGCAGTCTGAGCGATCTCATATTTGCTACAGACTCCTGATTTTTCATAATAGTTTAGCAGATTGATAAATATTATATAAGTTTCAGCTTTGTCATTTAACAGAGTGCAAGTACAGGGTCCGTGAAATACAGTTAGCATCTAACAGAATGGCTAATTATAATCAAGTGCAATTGGCATTAATGTAGTATGTAAAATGGCTGAAAATTTGGTAAGAATTGTTTAAAAAGGTACAAAATGGGAGTGTGTATATTGAAAACCTCTGAATTGTTATCAAGAGGAAGATGGATGGCCACAAGCCATCAAAAAATGCTGAGCTGCTTGAATTTTTGCGCCAGGAGTGACAAAGTCACCCAACAGCAATGTGAAAGAGTGGTAGAGAGCATGCCAAGACACATGAAAGCTGTGATTTAAAAATCAGGGTTGTTCCATCAAATATTGATTTCTGAACGCTTCCAAAGTTAAAATATTAGTATTGTGTTGTTTAAAAATGTATATGAACTTGTTTTCTTTGCGTTAATTGAGGTCTGAAAACACAGCATCTTTTTTTGTTATTTTGGCGAGTTGTAATTTTCTGCAAATAAATGCTCTAAATAATTTTTATTTGGGAGAAATGTTGTCTGTACTTCATAGAATAAAACAAAAATGTCCATTTTACTCAAACACATTACTATAAATAGTAAATACAAAGAAATATTCAGAATTTACTGTTTCAGAAATGAAATTGGTTCTTTAAGTGGCATTCAACTGATCACAAAGTGTAGTCAGGACATTACTGATGTAAAGAACAGCACATCACTATTTGAGAAATTCCTTTTTGATCAAATCTAGACAGTCCCCATTTTCAGCAACCATCACTCCAACACCTTATCCTTGAGTAATCATGCTAATTTGGTACTACAAAATCAATTTATCATTATATCAAACACAGTTGAAAGCTATTTGGTTCATTAAATGAAGCTTAATATTGTGTTTGTTTGAGTTCCCACAGTATGCAATAGACCAGTGTTTCCCAACCTTTTTACACTTTTTACGACAAAAAAATTCTACGGTACACCACTATTCCACATAGGCTAACCATCATCAATATTTTTCCTTTTCAAGAACTTGTCCATGTTTTCTCTCCATCTTAGTAGCGTGTTTACTTGTAATGTTTGAAATTCTGCTATGTGGAAAAAAGTCACATTTGCGTTAAACTTTCTTTTCGTCCGTCATTTTGATGGACGGGATCGTACAAATTCTGTCATTATTTATTATTACCCGTCATTTTAATTTTCATATTTTAATGATAATGAATTTACAGGACAAGCATATAGCAGATTATGCATTTTATTTATTTATGAAGAGAACAGATGAACAACAGAGACATCACACGAAGCAGATTAATGTTTTTTTTCCCCCGCAGTGACAGCGGAGGCCACTAAAACACGACATGAACAACACTATATTACAACAAACAAATATGAAGAAAATATGTAAAAACACAACTAAATCCTTCCTCCTGGTCTGCATCAACATAAACTTGGTGCTCGCCTGTGCGTAATCAAATGCATAAAGTGAGACTGATGCTGAGGCAGTTGGATCGCCATCGCAAGGTGGATTGTAGGATTGGCAGCAGTGCGGAGCAAGCTCTCTCCTAGCGCCTTTGAGCGGATTTCATCCGCCCCAGTGGAAACTCAGCCTGAGAAATCCGAACAGCTTGTGTTTTAGCGACACGCAGTAAATATTGAAAATTCCTCAAAAGCTTATCATGGATTTTCTTCATCGTGATATATATCGTTTTATCGCCCAGCCCTAATTTAAGGTCGTTTTGTAATGTAGTAGTGATATGAGCGATCACGGAGCACTGTTCTATGTAAACAATGACTAACGGATTCACATCACCAACTGTCTCGTATTACACACAAAAATTATCTTCTGTAAAAAGAGACATATAGCCTACATTAGCTCTTAACACGTATGCACTGCTCTTACACTTTAGTTTAGGACAACGAACACAAGCAGAGTAATGTACACAGTGAAGTATCGGAGTGCTGATGGTAACACACCATCAGTGCTCATGGAACGTCTCTAATCAGATTCGAGGACTGGAACTAACGTGTGTGTGTGTATGTATGTGTGTATATATATATATATATACATACACACATGCATACACACACATTAATGTGTGTGTGTGGATGTATGTGCACTTGGTATTATTATACTTGTACACACAATATGATAGACAAGTATATAATAAATTGTTGATCTGGCACCATATGTGTTATTGTACTAATTGTATTGTCTTTGGCTTTAACATTCATGAGGAATCTTGGTTTATACTATGGGTTGACCTAACCTCTCACCCTGCCCTTTGAATATGCAGGAGGGTTACGATGACCCGCACAAGACCTTGCCCTCGCTTGTGGTGCATGTAAGGGGGCTCAGTGACGGAATTACCGAGGCTGACCTGGTGGAGGCGCTACAGGAGTTTGGCACCATAAGGTAACATCACCCTGTGGATGAGAGTATTTTTTTTAAGTTGTAAAAAAAGTGTATTAATTTAAATGTAATAAATAAAAGATTGGCAGCTGTCCATAAAAATTCAACCCATCAAGTGTGATTTCCAGTGCTATCTAAAATAATGTGCATCTCGTGTCACGCTGTCTACATGCTACCCAAAAGGAACAAAAACAATTATGCCATGAGTTGTATCCTAATTCAGTTTATTACAATTTCTTATGTTTGTGTGAAGAAATTTGAGGCAGTTCACCCAAAAATTTAAATTCTCATGCCATCCCATATGTGTATGAATCTCTTATGCTAAACACAAACGAAGATTTTTCATGGATGTGATTCTTCCGGATTAATCTGGAATTCCGTATTTTACGAGCCAAAAAAGGTGACCCGTGTAAATTTGTAAAAAAAAAAATTGGTTTGTGTAAATTCAATACAAATAAACCCCCGATGAGATAGAGATATATATATATTACATATATATATCTCTCTCTCAATCTCATCAGGGGTTTATTTGTTATCTACAATATCCTGTCCTGCATTCTCTGTCAGCATTTTGTCATTTAAACTTCCCTCTGAACAACTTCACTCCAACTTCACAGCATCATGCACACACTTTGTTGAGAATGCACTCGCAAGATGGAGACTCTGGTTTTCACCTGTCTTGAAAATTCGTTCAAGACAGGTTTTTTTTAATTCATCAAGAGAATGAAAATGGTTGGATATAAAACAGCTTTGAATCATTGTCAGTTGCTGACAAAAAAAAAATGGCTATTGTGAAGCTGCAATTACTGCGTTACTGACGTGATATTTTCAGTGAAATCATGACATTCATCTTAAGTACTCATTGACAGTATATTGAAGTGATTGTAAGTATAATCATATATCAAAACCCTGCAGATACAGTGCAGACATTAGAAAATGTTTAGTTTAGACTGGGCAATTAACTTGAGTTGCAGATGTAATAAAAATGGACATGACTGTTTGGCAGGCCGCTCTGTGTAAGAACTGTTATAAATGCACAATGCGGAAATAATACTAGCCACACGATGAACTTTTCTGTTACTTTGTACAAAAAAACTTTGTTTTTTCTTTTCACTTTCCTTCATTGAACTGTTTTTAATCCCTGCCAGAAAGTGTAATTGAGCTTGAAATCATGATCGCCAAGAATACTACTGATATCAAGATTTGTATTAAAAAATTTGTTAAATTTGTATCTATTCTGACTCAATCGATTGGTTGTTTTTTTTTTTAAACATTGATTAAACCACTGGAGTTGTATGAATTACTTTTATGCTGACTTTGCTTTTTGGAGCCTCAAAGGTCTGGTCACAATTCACTTGCATTGCATGAAATCTTTGTGTTCTGCAGAATACAAAGTCAAACATATCCAAGATGGCATGAGAGTGACTAAATGGAGTATTTTAATTTTTGGGTGATCATTTACTTTAAGCAAAAACAGTCAGTAGATGAGACATTCCCAGCCAAAATTTAGTTATTTCAAGTTCGCTAGTAAGGCGCTGGTCTAACTGGAAACGAGATTACAGTACACTTAAAATGAAAGCTAGACTCACCTTTTATAGGAGAATAGCTGACGCTTGTCTATTTATTAAATTTGTAATGCAATTCTACAGAAATGGTGCAAAAGGCATTGACATGATGTCCAAATTTAGTATATTGATGCATGTTTTTATATTAATAACTGTTATATTGCTGTACTTTGAGGTCTTACTGAGAGTGTGTGTATTCGTTCCTGTCTTTCAGTTATGTTGTGTTGATGCCGAAGAAACGGCAGGCACTGGTGGAGTTTGAGGACAGTAGTGGTTCCAGTAATGCAGTGACATATGCTAATAGTAGTCAAATCTACATCGCTGGCCGGCCATCATACATCAATTATTCTACCAGTCAGAAAATCTCTCGGCCTAGCGACTCAGATGACACACGGAGCGTCAACAATGTACTGCTGCTCACTGTCATGAACCCTATCTACCCCATTACCACTGTAAGTTGTTCCAGTATTGTTCACTATGGTGATATATTTTGATGGTGTGCTGAATAGATTTAGCTGTCTACCGTCTGTCTCTATCTGCCATTTTAATGAACCTCATGAGTGTTGTCATGGTAATGCACAATTTCTTCTATTAGCTTGCTATTAGACATTTTATATGCATGGACCTTAAACACAAATGTACTGTGATGTTGATACTTTGTCATTTCATGTCTGTAGGATGTTCTCTACACCATTTGTAACAACTGCGGCCCTGTACAAAGGATTGTGATCTTTAGGAAAAATGGAGTTCAAGCCATGGTTGAATATCCTTTAGCAAAATGACTTAAATCTTCTCTTAATCTGGTTTTATGAATTCTTCACCATGTTTGGGGCTTATCTGAATAGATTAAACCCAGTCAAAGTGTAGATTACATATGTTTGCGTATTCTAATAAATGAAATTACTCTCTGATCTCTGTTAGTCAGCCTGTGTATCTTAGAAATGTTGTTCTCCTTGACCAAAGTTACATTTGACTCAGTCCAGAGTGCACAGAGAGCCAAAGCCTCTCTCAATGGAGCGGATATCTACTCGGGCTGCTGCACTCTTAAAATTGAGTATGCCAAGGTTAGTGCCCCACAACATTACATATATCGTACTGCATTTACTGAACTGTGCCATCTTTAGGCCTGAAGTCAATATGGCAAACTTATACTTATGAAGATGTTTAAGTCACAATGATTGATGACCTCAGGAAATTAGATTTGTGAATGATTGTAATTCATCCCTTGAGTTTGCTAAATAGAAATGGAGCTGATGCAAATCACACTTTGACTGTTCAGTGGCTGTTAAAGGTATACTTCACCCAAAAATGAAAATGTTGTCTTGTTTTACTCACCACGTCGTTCCAAACCCGATTACTTTCTTGCATAGAACGCGCAAGGAGAATATTTAACAGAATGTCCAAGCTGCTCTGTCCCTGGTCACTGTTCATTTTCATCATCATACTTACATCATCATATTAAGTCCAGTAAGTTGCGAGGTGGAGCCTCCATGGATCGGACTTGTTGGTCCAGCACATCCATAGATGCTCAATTAGTTTGAGATCTGGGGAATTGGGAGGCCAAGTCAACACCTTGAACACTTTGTCGTGTTCCTCAAACCATTCCTGAACAGTTTTTGCAGTGTGGCAGTGTATTATCCCGCTGAAAGAGGCCACTTCAATCAGGGAATACCATTGCCTTGAAGGGGTGTACATGATCTGCAACAATCTTTAGTTAGGTGGTACTTGTCAAAGTAACATCCACATGAATGCCAGGACCATGGTGCATCCTGCTGCCCTCTCTTCCCCAGGTAAACTAGGGCACGCACCCGCCCGTCCACATGATCTAAAAGAATACGTGCTTTATCAGACCAGGCCACCTTATTCCATTGCTCCATGATCCAGTACTGACACTCACGTGCCCATTGTAAGTGATTTCGGCAGTGGACAAGGGTCCACATGAGCACTCTGATCGGTCTGCTGCTACGAATCCCCATACACAGCAAACTGCGTTGCAATGTGTTCTGACACCTTTCTCTCATGGCCAGCATTAAGTTTTTCAGCAATTTGTGCTTCAGTAGCACTTCTGTGGGATCTGACCAGACAGGCTAGCCTTTGCTCCCCATGTACATCAATGAGCCTTGGGCACCCATGACCCTGTTGCCGGATCACCGGTTGTCCTTCCTTGGGCCACTTTTGTTAAGAAGTAACCACTGCATACCGGAAACACTCACAAGACCTGCCGTTTTGCTGCTGGTCTGACCCAGTCATCTAGCCATCACAATTTCACTCAGATCCTTACGCTTGCCCATTTTTCCTGCTTCCAACACATGAAATTCAAGAACTGTTCACTTGCTGCCTATTATATCCCCTTCCCTTGACAGGTGCCGTTGTATCGAGATAAATGTTATTTACTTCACCTGTCAGTGGTTTTATTGTTGTGGCTGATCAGTGTACAATAAAAGTGAATAGTGGCTAGGGACAGAGCAGCTTGGTCATTGTTGAACGACATGAGGGTAAATAAATTCCATTTTTGAGTGAACTATTAAAGTGGGATATTAGTGTCTTTTGGGAGTACATATTAACCTCCTACAAACTGAATCCTAACGAAATCTTACTCTTTAATGTATAGCCAACCCGTCTCAACGTCTTCAAAAATGATCAGGATACTTGGGACTACACCAACCCCAATCTGAGTGGACAAGGTACTGTAATTCTCATGCACTGTCTGTGCTGCTCCCTATGATTTATGGGGGTGTGGACTGGCCTCCTTTAGTTATGCCCTTGGGAATTTTGAAGTAAACCCAGTATTAGGTCATTTCCCTAGCAAGTCACTTCAGTGATGCTGCTTCATTCATGCTTTCTTCTCTTTGGATTATAATACATATTCTCAAAATCGTAGTTGCAAATAGATATGTTCTAATACGAACGCATAAAAAACTTGCAGCTTTAAAAAAAAAAAATTTACACATCCGTTTATTTAAACCAAAGTCGTGCACGTGAACCGGAATGATGATCAAACTGATGCGCGCATGCTCATAGTGACAAACATACACTGGTCTGTTGCACATGTCACCTGTCTTGTGGTAGAGCACAAGTAGTTCTCTCATACAAACACTGAACCTGACAAGCAGGCACCCCTTTCACCTGTATTCACTAAACTTGACACTGCATCCAACATACTACATGATGGAGATTTTTGTTTTGCAGATGCCCTTATTCAGAGTAGTTCCATATTAAATTTTTTACGGGATTGAAAATGAGAATTTGAAGGATATACTTACTCTATAATGGCATGCATTGTTTAAAGGTCCTAGATCATGTCTAATTCTCACAACTCTTGATTTTCTGGAGTTCAACTGTTTTGGGAAGATGTCTCTCTTTGTCAGCTAAATGATTAATACCAATTTAAACAACTCATTGAATAGCACAAGTCTACCCCTCACATGTTTTTATTCCCATCAAAATTCTAACATGGCACTACTCTGAATAAGGTCCAGTACATTAAAGCACACTCTGGGGAATCTCTGGGCTATTGAATGAACAGGATCTCTTAGGAAACAACTTGGGGCAGTTTTTACCCAGATTGTCGTATTACAGTGTGTGTACTGTTTGATTGTAGATTTTGCCTCTAGAATGTTCGCCAGTGTCTTTGGTCCAATGGTTCATATAAGTTCTCTCAGGGTAAATATGCTGATATTAAAAGAGCTACATTTATTTTGTCCATACAAACATACTCGTTAGGCCACAGATGGCATGCACTCATAGATCAGTATTTCTACTCTTAGATGTGATACATTTGAGCTCCTGCACTTTAACTAGCTGCTAAACACATTGTAGATTCTCAGTATTCTCAGTCCTTTGCAAGACACATTGCAGTTACTGTCCAATCACAGCACTTCAACAGGCCACATGGAACAATGAAACGGAATGATAATGAACTCGCAACAACTTAAATGCTACAAAGATGACAATTTCACTCGTCATACGGATAGAAACATCTCGACACTCAAGATATCTTTCCACTCAGCTAACATCTCCATTCTCTGCAAAGGTGGCTGCCATCTCACTGAATTAATGTCACATTTTGGGGGGTTGAGTCTAAACATGTCGGATAATACATTACAGCCAATCACTGAAGATCTTCCCACATCAACACCAACCAATCAAGCAACAAACACAACATGAAGCGGTACAGATAAACAGAATGAGAGAAGAATTGTACAGATATTTTCATCACATTCCCTGCCTAATGTCGTCATATTTCTTGGGTGTTTGGGATACTTTTGCTCTTGCTTTTCTCCTATTTCCTGAGAACGTCATAAGAAAATGCCCAGCTGACATAACAATGACAACACACCAATCCAAGATTGCTACAACACAAGTGCCATTATCAGAGATCACCATGACAACATGCCAAGCTGACATTGCCCTGACAACACACCGTGACAAGTTTTTTGCAACACATCAAATGTATCGTTTGATATTTAAGCAGAGATCGTCATAACAACATGGCATTACTTTCACAACACAAGTCAAGATTGCTCTGACACAGTGTCCGATAAAGCATGCAGTGAGTAGTGAATTTCATGACTTTATACCAGGCAGATTTTAATACAACAAGTTGAGATTGTCACTGCTCACCCATCCAAGATTGCCATGACAACACCAAGCAGACACTGTCTATACGTAATGAACAAAGATGACCTCGACTGCACATATCCAAAACCGCATGATCACAGGCCACATTGCTCTGATATCAACGAGAGTTTGTCGTGAACATATCCTGCGCCGCCTTGCTAACAATAGTGAAATGCACCCAACAAGACACTATGGGCCACATTACCGGCAATACACCGCCTTAACACATGGAAAGGACCACAACTTTAACCATGGGAACACACCCATCGATCACACAGCTCTCCCTCCTCAAGCCCTATCGCTTTGTGGACTGAAGTGCTTTCTCTCTTTCATTTCTCCATCCCTCCTTCTCCTCTTCCTCTCTGTTATGAATCTGTTTAACTCATTGAGCGCGGCTGACGGTGTTCTGATCCCTGTGTTACGCCCCCTGTGTGACGCAGGTGTGGATTAGTCTGACTGCTGGTGTGGCATCTCTCTCTACTAAACTCGACACGCCATCTGCTGTCTGCTATCCACCTTTGCTACGGTAAGCACCAATGTGCCTGGAACACACCAAAACCCCATGTAGTGGACTGGGAGGAATATCCTGAAAGAACAGGAAAATGAATAAAATGGAATCTTCTGGGAAAAGGGCGAATGGTAGAGAATATCTCTCGGTTAAGCGCTTGTACCCTGATCCCCTAGTGCATTTTCTTCTATTTTTTTGTGTGAAACCGACAGGGTTATGTGGTTTCCTAACTGATTCAGCCAGCGCATTGACTGTAAGGTATATTATGCCCTTTTAGCATGGAATGAAGAACTTTGTCTTGTCAAAAAGAACTCTGTTGTGGCCTTTTAAGGCTAAATGAAGAATCTTATCTTTTGTCTTGAGTAGTGGATGTACGTTTCTACCATTTATTTATTTCAGACTCTTCGAGGCTGGGTAATGTGGCATAAGGAACAAATATTTTATGCTGTTTGAATGCATCATTAGTTTTTTGGTGACTGGTCAACACTGAATCTTTTTATTTTTTTATTTTATTTATTTTAGAATATATCTTGAAAGATGAAACGCCTCATTAATTGTCAGCCTTGTTTATCTTCGGACTGTTTAGCTTTTCTCCTTTAAAAAATCAACACCAATTCAAAATTATTATTTAAATTTTTTTCTCCCCAATTTGGAATACCCAGTTCCCACTACTAGTAAGTCCTTGTGGTGGCGCAGTTATTCACCTCAATTCGGTGGTGGAGGACAAGTCTCAGTTGCATCAGCTTCTAAGACTCATCTTGCTCACTGTGCACGACACCGTGGACACTCGCAGCATGTGGAGGCTCATGCTACTCTGCGATCCATGCACAAATTACTGCGTGCCACATTGAGAGCAAGAACCATTAATTGCGACCACAAAGAGGTTACCCTGTGTGACTCTACCCTTCCTAGCAACCGGGCCAATTTGGTTGCTTCAGAGACCTGGCTAGAGTTACTCAGCATGCCCTGGATTCGAACTCGCGACTTCAGGGGTGGTAGTAAGCATCAATACTCTCTGAGCTACCCAGCGAGTATTGACCTTTTTTAATGCATGTTCCTGGCCTTATGCTGCCTTTTATATGCTAATTAAATTATCCTACTTCTCACTTCTGAAGTCATAATTATGAGCATGTCACTTTCAAGTTCTTTGAAATATTGAAATATATTGTTAAATATTGTTTTCTTATTTTGAAACGTAATATATGAAATCACGATTGCTGCTGATGATGGATTTTTGGTCAAATACATGCAATATTTATGTATAAATGTACAATAAGCATTAAATAGTTACTTGTATACGTAAATGCATTTGACTGAAATGACCAGCTGCATTTCTAAAAATAAATAAATAACCCTCATTCACTATTAAAACTGTATTCTCTTTTGAATATTGACGCCTTTTCTCAGAATTTCTGAAAATTGTCTCAAATTCCCAGTCATAGTTATTTCTTGATGGTGCGTTCATGTACAACTTCCCGAGTAGGAAACTCGTATTTTACGATAATTCCGATGACATGTGAAGGTAGCGTTATTGTGCCCGATTCAACTGTTCAAATTAATTTAAATTAATAGATAAGGTTTCCTTAATCTTTTATACAAAATGTAATTACTAGATCTGCTTCTGAAATTACTTTCCTTTTTGGTTAATTTCATGAATCACTCTTTTTCAACCCTTTCCCTCTAACCACTTGGCTCCATTCTGATATGTATCCAATCTGTTATCGATTATTAAAACCATGTCCACCCTACAGTTTTCCACATTAGATGTTGTTTCTCTCAGAAAAATTTCATTTTACGAAAGTAAAATGGGTTGTGAACAGTGTTTTGTGTTGACTTGAACTTCTCATTCCTATAATCGTCTTTTCTATCTTTTTTGTTTTTTTTGTTTTATGATTTTCCCCTTTTTCTCCCCAATTTGGATTGCCCAAATCCCAATATGCTTTAGGTCCTCGTGGTGGCATAGTGACTCGCCTCAGTCCAGGTGGTGGTGGACAGATCTCAGTTGCCTCAGTGTCTGAGACAGTCAATCCACGCATCTTATCACGTGGTTTGAGCGTGTTACTGCGGAGTCATAGCGCACCTGGAGGCTTCACGCTATACTCTGCGGCATCCACGCACAACTCTCCACATGCCCCACTAAGACCAAACCACATTATAGCGACCACGAGGAGGTTACCCCATGTGACTACCCTCCCTAGCAACCAGGCCAATTTGGTTGCTTAGGAGGTTGCTTATTCTATTTTAATAATGTTATTAGGAAATAAACTGGACCAAAAAACAAATAATACTCATAGAAATAAATATGCTCCTCAACTTTATTTAACTTCTACTTGAAAAATAATGAACAAATTTATGCAAGATAAAACAAAATGTGATCCATGACACATTAAACACAGGATATGTTTTATACTATGGTGGGTTGCTACTTGATGTCCAATGTAAAATCTGGGTCCAGAAGCAAAACCATTTGAGAACCACTGGTCTAAACTATTCTCAGGGTTATGTATTGTTATACATTACTGGTCATTCATGTTATGTATAGATGCATTGAATTGAAAGATTTTAAAAAGTGGGTTCGTTTCTGTAAGTGCTAAAGCAAAAATTAAACCACTGGTCATTCATCACTGATGTAGTTCGAATCGAGCTACAGTAGGTTTGATTTGCATAATCCAGCTGCAACTTCATTTTTGGTTAATGGAATATTTAAAGAGAATACATCAGCTGAGGATGTGTTAAACATACACTACATGCGTCACCTCTGTCTGAGGCCTATTGTGGTTTGTTTGACATGTATAAACTCTTGTTTTTTAGGACTGAATTTGCATTATATTTTAATCAAAGTATTGTTTTATTCTGAATTAAACGAAACTTTTTAAAGTTCCTGTAAACGTACTGACTGATTCAATCATTCTGTGATGCTGCAAAGGTGACTCGAAGGCTACTGTATATCCCAACTGCCCTGCATGTTTAGTTTTTTTTATCTGTGATTTTTATTATGACTGGGGTGATATGGGCATCATTTTATTGGAGAATGTATAAACCAGACAAAAGTTATGAAAAAGGATTTAATCTCCCCATCGAATGAATTGTCAATTCATTTTAATTTTTGCTTTTGAAAAGCAGCTTTAAAAAAAATAGTGCCTTAATGCTCCCCGTGAGCAAGCCAAAGGCAAGAAAAACAAGCTCCCATGGATGTTTAGATGTAGAGGGGCAAAACCTTTTTTTATTAGCTTTTTTCTTGTTGCATATGTACATCTAATTTTGTGTGTATACCTGTCTGTGCAGATACCGATGCAGATGGCAGTTGGAACAATTCAGAAGGTGTGTGTTTTTGGTTGTGTGTGTTGATACATAAGTCAGAGTGTATGAAAGACACTGAAAGACACTGACCATGGATAATACAAATGAAGCCATTTCTTTTTGTTGCACTTTTGTCTGATATATAATTTGAATCTCCATTATTACTTACTGTACTATTTCAGTCACTTAATCATATTAACACCCAATGCCCACTGCATGCCAATCACAGAACTGCACAGCCCTCCCACTCTGTGTTTGCACTTTTTCATGGCAGTTGTCACTGTATTGCTTGTTCTCTCTTTCAGACCCCAATGCTAACCCAAACAAGCGGCAGAGGCAGCCAGCACTGTTGGGTGATCATCCACCAGAATATGGTTAGTTTGATGCACGTTCAAGAAATATTGCCCAACTAGAACATTGAACATTTTTACAGCTTATGATGGCTTCCAACATAAAAAAGCTGATCAGTTTGTCCTCTGAAATTTTTTTTGATGTGCAATTTTAAAACATTTTGAAAATTAAAACAAAACAACACTGCTGTGTAAACCTGTAACACTAACTACATATTTTGTCAAAACAGAGTCATGTCCGAAGTCTGGTTTCTTGCACTATTATCTGTCCTATAATAGAATATGGCTAAACTATGCTCAGATTAAATGTAAATGGAGTGTGAAAATGACATGAATTACACCATTTTGAATGAAATCCTTTTTTCTGTTTCAGGTACAGTTTTATGTTTTATGCTTTGTAATTGTTTGTGGTGTACAGTTGATTCTCAAACCTTCATACCTATATCTCTCTTCCTAGCTGGTCCACAGGGTGGCTACAGTCACTATGATGACACCTATGGACCACCTCCTCCACCCCCACATTACGAGGGAAGGCGCATGGGGCCCCCAATGGGGCGTGGCCGTGGCGCCCCTCGGTATAGTGGAGCGCAGTACGGACATGGACCTCCTCCACCAGACTACAATGCTCATGCTGACTCTCCTGTGGTCATGGTGTATGGTCTTGAACCCACCAAGATCAATGCAGACAGAGTGTTTAACTTATTCTGTCTCTACGGCAATGTAGAAAGGGTGAGTGTTGGTGTTTTATATGTGAAGAAACATTTAGGTCATACAGAGTTTTCAAAGCTTTCAACCATTAATCTTTCAATTGAACCTTATATTTAGAAGGCTCACTCTGAACAAGTACAATCTATTTGGATTAATGTATGATTTGTAGGTGACGTTTTTTGTTTCATGTATGTAGTTTTGTGGTTTATTTAGTAAATTTGTGTGTTTAGGTGAAGTTTATGAAGAGTAAACCTGGTGCTGCAATGGTAGAGATGGGAGACTGTTACGCCGTGGATCGAGCCATTTCACACCTCAACAACAACATGCTGTTTGGGCAAAAACTTAATGTTTGGTGTGTACAAAGGAGTATTTTTGAGCATGCAAGACAAAAGTTAAACCTCCATTCACTTAAAGATTTCCTATGCTAGTCAAAATATTTTTTTACCTTAAGCTTTCGTTGTCATATCGGAACCATAATTATGAGATGTTCTACTCAGAATTGTTTACATCCCCGGGAAGTTATTTGTTTCTATAGCAACACTCATATTGCTGAAAAACTTTCTTGATAAAAGTAAAGTATTTGTCATTACAATAATTCACTTCTATACAGGTGAAACTCGAAAAATTAGAATATCGTGCAAAAGTTCATTAATTGCAGTAATTCAACTTAAAAGGTGAAACTAATATATTATGTAGACTCATTACAAGCAAAGTAAGATATTTCAAGCCTTTATTTGATATAATTTTGATGATTATGGCTTACAGCTTATGAAAACCCCAAATTCAGAATCTCAGAAAATTAGAATATTGTGAAAAGGTTCAGTATTGTAGGCTCAAAGTGTCACACTCTAATCAGCTAAACACCTGCAAAGGGTTCCTGAGCCTTTTAATGGTCTCTCAGTCTGGTTCAGTTGAATTCACAATCATGGGGAAGACTGCTGACCTGATAGTTGTGCAGAAAACCATCATTGACACCCTCCACAAGGAGGGAAAGCCTCAAAAGGTAATTGCAAAAGAAGTTGGATGTTCTCAAAGTGCTGTATCAAAGCACATTAATAGAAAGTTAAGTGGAAGGGAAAAGTGTGGAAGAAAAAGGTGCACAAGCAGCAGGGATGACCGTAGCCTGGAGAGGATTGTCAGGAAAAGGCCATTCAAATGTGTGGGGAGCTTCACAAGGAGTGGACTGAGGCTGGAGTTACTGCATCAAGAGCCACCACACACAGACGGGTCCTGGACATGGGCTTCAAATGTCAAACGTCTTACCTGGGCTAAAGAAAAAAAGAACTGGTCTGTTGCTCAGTGGTCCAAAGTCCTCTTTTCTGATGAGAGCAAATTTTGCATCTCATTTGGAAACCAAGGTCCCAGAGTCTGGAGGAAGAATGGAGAGGCACACAATCCAAGATGCTTGAAGTCCAGTGTGAAGTTTCCAAAGTCTGTGTTGGTTTGGGGAGCCATGTCATCGGCTGGTGTTGGTCCACTGTGCTTTATTAAGTCCAGAGTCAACGCAGCCGTCTACCGGGACATTTTAGAGCACTTCATGCTTCCTTCAGCAGACAAGCTTTATGGAGATGCTGACTTCATTTTCCAGCAGGTTTTGGCACCTGCCCACACTGCCAAAAGTACCAAAACCTGGTTCAATGACCATGGTATTACTGTGCTTGATTGGCCAGCAAACTCGCCTGACCTGAACCCCATAGAAAATCTATGGGGCATTGCCAAGAGAAAGATGAGAGACATGAGACCAAACAATGCAGAAGAGCTGAAGGCCGCTATTGAAGCATCTTGGTCTTCCATAACACCTCAGCAGTGCCACAGGCTGATAGCATCCATGCCACGCATTGAGGCAGTAATTAATGCAAAAGGGGCCCAAACCAAGTACTGAGTACATATGCATGATTATACTTTTCAGAGGGCCGACATTTCTGTATTTAAAATCCTTTTTTTTATTGATTTCATGTAATATTCTAATTTTCTGAGATTCTGAATTTGGGGTTTTCATAAGCTGTAAGCCATAATCATCAAAATTATATCAAATAAAGGCTTGAAATATCTTACTTTGCTTGTAATGAGTCTATATAATATATTAGTTTCACCTTTTAAGTTGAATTACTGAAATTAATGAACTTTTGCACGATATTCTAATTTTTCGAGTTTCACCTGTATGCTCTTGCAAAGTGTTTAAGAACAAAAAAGCTCTCTAGGAAACAATGGCATATCAAATTTGTTCACTCTTACTGTTAACTGTTGAGTTGGCTATGGCTCAACAGAGCCCACACAAACGCTAGGGTATTGATACAGATTTCTCAATTCGATTCAGATTCAATATCTGTTCATATGGGTATACTGTATATTCAGTGATTTTTTTTTCCATTTTGCTTTCATATGAAAGATATTCATATCAGCTAATGCTGTTAATTATACAGGGGACCTTCTACCTAGGCACATTTCGAAAATATTAATTTTACAAATATTTTATTCATTTAAATTTTTGGTCACATTTTAGCTTATTAAAAATGTACAGTAATTGTACTATTATTAACATTGATTTGTCGCACACATGCTAAAAATCGGTACTGTCTCTGAGAATACAGGCTGTTCTGGAAAGAGCATCTATAAATGACCGCACATTAACGAGAAATGACTGGAATGGTTTCTTTACCTCATTTGTGATTAGAATTAAATGTTTATTTAAATTTTTTAGATCAATAACTGTAAAGAACAGAAAGGGTATTAAAATAGTTATGACAATTGGATCTCGTTGTTGGACATATAACATGGAAAGAGTACAAATTTTACTGTTAACATGCAGTGAAACGAACTGTGCTGCACTTTGTCACTATACTACTCAATCACTGACGAGTGAAATCTTAAAAATTAGCAGCATGAGACTAATCACAGATATTTTATTCACATAGTGTGAAATTTGGGCTCATTTGCAAGTGGTTTATTTGCATTGAAGAGAGTTGTGCATGGAGTAAAACATCGATCTTGGGCGTTAAAGAGATTTAACATTTTGAGATCGTTCATCTTCAAATGAAGATTGAGATGCATCGGAAAATCTATATTTGTACACTGTCCTAGAGGCTGCTGCCTCATTGGTTGTTTTTACATGACATCACAACTGTCAAGTCAGAGCTTTCAAAAAATTCAAGGTTTACAAAAATGTTTTTACAATTCAGAATCTCATAAATCCGACATGACATAAATGCTCCATTAATCTACATTATTCTGTCTAATCATGTGTATTACGACTGTTTATCATCGGTTTGTCTGTCTGTTGATCTTCAGTGTATCCAAGCAACAAGCCATAATGCCAGGCCAGTCATACCAGTTGGAAGATGGCAGTTATAGTTTTAAGGATTTCCATGGCAACCGAAACAACCGTTTCAGCACTGCTGAGCAGGCAGCCAAGAACCGCATCCAACAACCCAGCAATGTACTTCACTTCTTCAACAGTCAACCAGACAGCTCTGTTGAAGCTTTCAGTCAGGTCAGATATCACTATTTGTCCTTATATCCCATAGTCTTGTTCTTTGTCTGTGTGTGAACGCCAGAGTTGAATTGCCTTTTCTGGTTCTTCGTCTTCAGATTTGCAATGAATTGGGAATCAAGAGCCCAAGCAGTGTCAAGCTGTTCACTGGCAAGAGTGAGTTACTAATGAGTTTAATCAATTTGGTCGATGCGGTCAAATATATTTTGTGAATTACAGTAAAGTGTTGAGGTGTTTCATGTTTGATTCTGTGTGTGTGTGTGTGTCTTGTGTTGGTGGGACCACAGGTGAGAGAAGTGCATCTGGTTTGTTGGAGTGGGAAACTGTTAATGACACTATGGAGGCTCTTGCCTTGATGAACCACTACCAGATGAAAAATCCTAGTAAGTACTACCCACACAAACAATGGACCTTTTGTTCCATGAGGCTTGTACAAGAACAGCCAGGTTTAACACTACTTCACTTTGATCCCAGTTATAAGTCTGATTATTCTAATGAATCATTAAGTTCAAGCTTATTTCAGAGCTAACTCACTTTCTTTTTTCCTCAGGTGGGCCTTACCCATACACTCTTAAATTGTGTTTCTCAACTGCACAACATGCAAACTGAACCCATGACCACCAAACTTTGACTCTTGCTGACCTTTTTAACCGCATTTTGATGCTCATTACCATAGCATTTCTTAATTCTTGACCCCAGAGGGAAAGAAATAAGATGGTTAAGATTATCTTTATTTCCATAAGACATTTTGTACCATTGTTTCATTTTAAATTTAGTCTTTTTTTCATTAATACTTTTTTGTATTTTCAGTTGTCCTGTCTTGTATAACACAGTAAATTTGTTGGAGGAAAAAAAAAAACATTAAACGAGACATTGTGAACCATGTGTGTTGGCTCATTCACTTCTGCACTCTAACAGCTGGATTATTGGCCTACCATGGAAACATTGGACTCTGCAACCAGGAAATTAAATCAAAATTCAAACCAAATGTGAACACAATCCAGCATATAATTACACTGATAAAACTAGGGTTATATCTTGACTGTCACTGTACAAGTGAAGCGCATTCAAAGTTTGTATTGCCATTTGTGTGTCCACAGCATTTAAATTTGTGAATTGCAGTTATTAGGAGTTGTGACATGCAATAAAATGCCACCAAACCAAGGATGCATGCCAGTGCCATCTGAAATGTAAAATAATCATCATGCTGGGATAGTATCTATGACCAATTAAAAACTATTTGCTTTACATTAGGGTCGATCTTGAGCCAAATCCTTTCCTAAGTTTTTTATTTGAAGTACCCATTCATGATATTTGGAAATGAAGAGTATTCTGGGTTCAATACAAGTTAAGCTCAATCAACAGCATGTGTGGCATGACGTTCATTACCACAAAAATTAATTTTGATAAAGGAAAAATCTGTTTAACAGTGCGATAAGATGTTAGTGAATGGGGCCAATCTGTAAACTTAATTCTCACGGTTTCAAAAGTATGGCCACAAAACAATATGTGTTAACTGGATTTTAGTAACAATGATATTCTTACTTTAAAAACTGCAAGAAAGGAGTAATGGGAGTAATATTGACCCATCCTTCTTACAGAACATACAGTATGATGTCATACCTTCTAACTAGAGTGCTACACCATAAAATTAAATTTTGGGAAATTATGCCAACTCCAAGCAAAATTGCAAAAAGAGTGCAGTTTTGGGGCCGCTATACCCCAGTACATCCTCAGGGCTGTATTCACAAATGTTCTTCCTGGAATAATGAAACGTGAACACTAATGCACAAGTCACTTTTCCACTTTACGATTTCTGGTGAACAGAAAAGCAAATCAAATTATGAAAAGGGGCTATATAATTGCATTTGAGCCTCACCTGCCCAGAAATTCCTTGGCTCTCCCAAGACTAGATCCTGAACCAGGAAGAATGGATAGAACACTAGGGATTAAGAAAGACCTTTATATATACATTTTTTTCCACATTTTGTTATGTTATAGCCTTATTCCAAAATTTATTAAATTCATTATTTTCCTCAATTCTACAAACAATACCCCATAATGACAATGTCAAAGTAGTTTGTTTGAAATCTTTGCAAATTTATTAAAAATCAAAAAATGTACACCACATGTACATAAGTATTCACAGCCTTTGCTCAATACTTTGTTAAAGCACCTTTGGCACCAATTACAGCCTCAAGTCTTTTTGTGTATGATGCTACAAGCTTGGCACACCTATTTTTGGGCAGTTTCTTCCATTCTTCTTTGCAGGACCTCTCAAGCTCCATCAGGTTGGATGGGGAGTGTTGGTGCACATTCATTTTCAGATCTCTCCAGAGATGTTCAATCGGGTTCAAATCTGGGCTCTGTCCCTAAGCCACTCTTCGTGATTAAATTTTTTTTATTGATTCACACAGCAAATAAAGAAAAATAAAACAGATATACACAGAATCAACATTTAACCCCCACTACCACCCTGCCCGACTCTCAACAAACACCCTTATGGTCACACATGAGCACATACACACACACACATTTTTTTTATAATAATAGAAATTAATAATCACACACATTAATAACTACACATCTCTCTCCAATGCCCCACCCAGAGAGCCTTCCAAGAATGCCACATTTTTGCCCCATTTTCCACCAAAGTCTTTTAGTTGACCCTTCTTTGAAAGCCACCACCTCCTCATCTCTGAGTACCACTCATGAAATGGGGGTGCTCCAGCCAACTTCCATCCCCTTAAAACCACTTGTCTGGTGATCATAACACTGGTTCGGACCCAATTTTTTACGTGTTATTCACTATACTGATGAGAGCCCCATCGCCTAAAATGCAGAGCCTTGTGCACAATAATATTTGAGTGCCCAATAAGTCACACATAAAACTCTAAATCTTCAACCAAAATTCTTGGATCTTAACACACCCAAAAAACATGGGTTGTGTCTCCATCTTCTGAGTGGCATCGCCAGATCGCCAGGTGGGTGTGTTTTTAAGGCCAAGCCTAGACAATCTAGAAGGGGTCCAATAGAATCCATGTAAAATCTTGAATTGCATAAGGCACACCCTTGCATCTCTAGATGCAGACTTGACATTTTTTAGAATCCTAGCCCACACTCCCTCCTCCAATACCAAGTTTAAATCTTTCTCCCATAATCTCATGACAGAAGTTAAATCTCTCAGACTCTGAATTTGCAGAGAGTAATACACTGATGCCTCATTACCTTTTCCAAAAGCAGTAATCACCACTCCCAGAGTATCTGCCACTTTAGGGGAGTCTATGCTGCTCCCAAAAATAGTACAGAGCAGGTGGTGCAGCTGTAATTCCCAAAATGTTTAACCAAATTTTCAAATTGCATCTCAACACTCCACTCTCATATAGGTCACCGAGTGTATTAACCTCCCATGCAATCCACTCTGACCAGCAGAAAGGGGACTTATAAATACATAATTTTGGCACTTTTGTCCATACCGAGTGCAAATGCGAGATAACAGGGTGTAACTTAACTTCTCCGGTTAGTTTGATAGAAAGGCTTTGCAATGGTGAAATAGGGGCAAGAACGTCCTGTTCAATACAAAACCAGGGAAGTGCTCTCTCAGGTGGAAGCGACCAGTGAGCCAATTATCTGAGACCGAATGCATAAAAATAAAACAACCTCTTTGGTAGTCTTAGCCCACCTTTGTCAATTGGCCTATGCAACTTACTGACATGTAATCTGGGACGTTTACCACTCCAAATGAAAGACTTCACTATGCTTTCAAATTGGTTGAAATACGAGCGGGGGACATCTACAGGGAGAGACTGTAGCAGGTTGCTGAATTTTGATAACATTAACTTTCCCAATCATAGATAAATGAAATGAAGCCTGTCTGCCCACATCTCTTGAAAACGTTTTTAATAAATTGTCAAAATTAACTCAAACTAAATCACCCAAATTTGCTGGGAATAAAATACCCAAATACTTAATGCTCTGTTTGACCCACTGGAAGTTGCCCGGCTGAAAAGCTGTTACCGGGCAATGCGCGGTCAGAGACAAAGCTTCAGACCAGACCAATCGACTCTGTATCCCGAGAAATTAGACAAATAATAAAATATAATATGCGTAAAGCAAAATCTTATGCGCCACACCTCCCACCATCACCCCTGTAAAATCATCCACTTTTCTTGACGCAGCTGCTAATGGTTGCAAGGCAAGACAGGGCAATAATTGGGAAATTATTGTCCCTATCCAGAGTAAATGAATCTGAAATTAATCCATTAGTTTATACCGCCACTACCGTGTGTCTATAAAGTAACTTAATCCAACCAATAAATGTAATCCTGAACATAACATCAAACTCTTAAAAAAATAATCCCATTCTATCATATCAGATTTGATAGAACAGAGGGCTGCCAACCCTCACGTATTGAGCGTGAGACTCACACAATTGACACTGTTCTCATTCTCTCACACCACATTTACCTTTTCTCATGCAGTGATAATGTCACAGAGCAAAGAGGACACTGACAGCAGACAAGACAGATTTTTTTATAAAAAGTTGGCAGCCCTGGGGAATGTAACTGTAAATGTGTAGTGACAATTTAGTTTCCAGTAGGTGGTGCTAGTGTGGAGATGATAACACACATCCACCTCAGTTGGTAGCCTCTGCTCTAACAGTTCAAATGTGTGCTATTACATCAGTTAATGTAAAGATCTTTTGCTTCGAATAGGACAATTGTTAGTGTTTAAAGTTTTTATATAATGCCAAAGGATGTTTCATTCTCTCCTTTCTCTGTGGTACACATATAGCCATTCACATGCTAAAGCTGCCCACAGGTTCACCATTACAGGAAAAGAGAAAGGCTATTATATGCAGATAATGATTTATGAAAAGAAACTGACACTCTCACTCACACATTTTCTCACATACACACACCTTTTCTCAGGTAGATCCTGAGAGCCAAATCCATTAGATTTAACCTTCAGCCTGTACACCACTGAACCACTGATGATGGGCACTGGGGCAAACCAACCAAACAGACACATCTCACTTCCACAGGGTGCTGCTACACACACAAGCAAATCATACAGCATCAATAAATGTGTTTGTATTGACATGCACTGAGCAATCACTGAAACACATACATACCGCTGTCTGATAGTGGGGTGGTTTTGAGGTCCAATTGTTCAGTGGTTTGAGGCGAGTGGGGTGTGTGAACTCCTGGAATCTGGAGTCGAACCTGTCAACAACCACTCCAGCATGGCTTTCCCTGAAGACTCCTACAGACATACACACTGAGCAATGTGTGTATGAGTGCACTCATTAGAAATAAAGTATGTACAGAAGTGGATTTTACCTTAGAAACACACAGCAGGTCTGATCTGATGTAATACGGAAATCCCATGAATTTCTGTGAACCATTACACACAAAACTAGTTTATATCAAGATTCAAGTCTCACATTTTTCTGTGCATCCAAAGGCTGGTCGGTTAAAGTTTCCATTATGGCTTGTACACCGGGGTCCAGATCCTATGACTCTATGGCCCACTATGCCATGATACTGGAACCCACAGACTGGTTGGTTCTCTTTCAGTCAACTGCCAGGAAACTTTGTTCAGTAAACTTCTACTCGCTGATGTAAACAGTTTGTGCTAAATCATAACCTCTGATTAGTCAAAGTCACAGTCACTGTCTCTATATGATATATCCTTGAAACCTCTCATCAAGGCCAAGGGACATACAGTGGCACAGGTTTTGTGTTTACTTCCTCTGGCCCGCCAAGAAGATTCACATACATGTGCAAAAAAATCTTCAATCTTTTCTGGAGTCAGAGGCAACTGTTTCGACAGGATGACCACCACCCAAACAAACTTGGTTCAAAAGTGCTAAAGGACAATATCTACTTCTCCCTCAATCATCGTTCTGCAGTGTGTGCCAGTCCACTCAATCTGAATGGCACACACACACCTGGACACAGTATGAATGACCACAGGACTTCACTTCAGTACCTGAATGGACGTGCGGTTGACAAATCACACAAGGACAATGATAACACCACTCAGCCACAACAATTTCTACTCACGGACACAATCTCAGCTGAGCCCTGCCCACAAAGTTCACCACAGACAGACTGTGACATATTAGAACTGCTCCAAGATTCAGCATCCAAGGATGACTTTCTGGAAAACACCCAGGAAACCAGGACAGCATATTACAGCCCCTCTCACCAGACAAGTTATCCCTCTCTCCAGCATCTCCAAATCTGTGCTTCTCAGAGAAAATGGAAGAACTGGTGTATGCTGGAACCAAACTATCCCACTCTTTTGCTGCAAGCCCCCAGATATCAAGCAAAAAACGGCAGGCCCCTCAACCACCTGCGGGCCCAGCTCGCCCTCCCCCTCCTCCTGAGAGAGCTCTTCGACCTCTGCCACAACGCCAGGGCTCACACCCTCCTCCATCTGCTCGAGGTGAACCAAAAACAACTGATACCAGCTCTCAGTGATATGTGTCGGGTCCCAGCTATGATAACAGTAACTTTCTCAAATGTTTACAAAACAAGCGGGAACCCAGTGTGCTTGTATCTTTCTCTATTGCTGTTCGATTACATGATAGAAAGTCTAAGGCCTTCAAAAGCCGTACAGCAAACCCATCTAATCTGGTGCCTATTACACGCCAAACTAAGATTGGTATGGGGACAAAAACTGTCAAGTTAGCACTTTTAAACATCTGCTCACTTAAAAATAAATCACTTCTAGTCAACGACTTAATAAGCACATACAACCTGGATTTTATGTTTCTAAATGAAACTTGGCTAGAAGACAGCTGTAGTGCAACATTCCTTAATGAAACATCCCCTCCTAACTTTACTTTTTTGAGTGCCTGCAGAGAAGGTAGATGAGGTGGGGGTTTAGCTGCTCTCTTTAAAGATGTCTATCAATGTAAGCAAATATAATTTGGGAATTACCCGTCTTTCGAATATCTGGGTAATGTGTTAAAAGGTGCTCCACGCATTTTACTTATCATTATTTACAGGCCTCCAAAATACTCTCCAGCCTTCGCTGAGGACTTTACAGAACTGTTATCAACAATTACCTCAGAGTTTGACTGTTTTGCCATTGCTGGAGACTTTAACATTCACATAGATAATGCAGAAACCAATATGACAAAAGAAATCAAAACTGTTTTAAAAACTTTTGATCTGACTCAGCATGTATATGGGCCCACACACAATCATGGACACACTCTAGATTTAATTATCAGTAAGGGTCTAAACATTTCATCGATTGTTATTAAGGATGTAGCACTGTCTGATCATTTCTGTATTTTCTTTGATATATTGATCTCTCCTGCCACTGAAGCTAGATCTGTGTCTGTCAAGAAGAGATGCTTAAAGGAGAACACTAGTGTACTATTTATGAAGGCTATATCTTTAACACCAAGTATATCTGCTGACTCTGTTGATTTTCTCCTTGATTCTTTTAACTCAAAAGTTAAAAGTGTAATTGATGATATTGCTCCTGTGAAAGTCAGGAAGAAGAGTGGCAGACAAAAAGCACCTTGGAGAAACTCAACAGCAGTGCAAAATATGAAAAGACAATGCAGAAAAGCAGAGCGCATGTGGTGGAAGACAAAACTTGTAGTCCATTATAACATCTACAAAGACAGCATCCATGCTTTTAATATGGAACTAGGCAAAGCTAGACAGACTTTCTTCTCGAATATTATAAACAGCAACTTAAAGGACACACGCACTCTTTTTGCGACTGTAGAGAGACTGACAAACCCCCCAAGCCAGATTCCCAGTGAAATGCTCTCAGACAGCAAGTGCAGTGAGTTTGCTTATTTCTTCTCTGAAAAAATCAATAATATCAGAAAGGTGATCAGCACATCCTTGAGTTGTGCTGGGTTCAGACAAATCAAACCACAACCTGAGAAAGTAACTATGTCTGATTTCAAAGAAATTGATGGGAAAATTTTGGAAGAAACCGTACAGCACCTTAAAACATCAACCTGCGCCCTTGATGCACTTCCCACATCTTTTTTCAAAAGTGTGTTCAACTGTTTAGAAGCAGATCTCCTAGAAGTGATAAATGCTTCACTTCTCTCTGGGAGTTTTCCAAACTCCCTGAAAACTGCAGTTGTCAAGCCTTGAAAAAGAGCAATCTGGATAAGACCATATTAAGCAACTATAGACCGATCTCAAATCTTCCTTTCATAGGCAAGATCATTGAAAAAGTTGTCTTCAATCAGCTGAACAAATTCTTGAACTCAAATGGATACTTTGACAATTTTCAATCTGGTTTCCGATCGCATCACAGCACAGAGACAGCGCTCATAAAGATAATAAACAATATTCGCTTAAATACTGATACAGGCAAATTATCAGTACTGGTACTACTCGACCTCAGTGCTGCATTTGACACTGTCGATCACAATAAAAATTAAAAAAAAGTGGTGAGGGAGCCTTTTGCCCCACACCTGGGTTAAAAGGCCCCCAGGGTGTTTAAAGTGATATCATGTAGATCCTGGGGCAATAGTTATAGTACAAAATTTGTCAACAAATGCAAATAATTATGAGATGCCAAGAAGCTTTTTTGAGAAACAAATCAAGATCTTACTCAAAATAACTTCAGAAAAAGTCAACCATTTCTAGTTAAATTCAAACAGCATTTTATTACATCTTAAGTATTCTAGAAACAAACTAATCTCTATTATGATTGGATGTGTCAATGAGAGACCACTTTGAAAAATGTTCATAACAAATCTGCAACAGGGGTGCTTTTTACCCTAAATTCTCTCCTTACATTTATTGGACAGTTATTGAAAAATGTGTGAGTTATATATCATAAACAAAACTGAAAATTATTCATAAGTATTTTGTCTCAAAATAAATGTGAACAAACTTTCCAGTGTATAGTGACAAACAAGTGTTTAGGAAATTCCTGTGGTATTTTTTGTTGCTATTTACTTTGGGAGAAAATAAAATCAATGGAGCCTTTTACCCCGCTGAGCGTTTAGCCCCGTTGTACCCTATGGTTTATTAGGAACATCCGAGTTTTTCAAAGCTGTCCAAAAAGTAAAGAAGAAGAAGAAAAAAAGTTTAGTAATAATTAATCCAGTTAGAAAGCAGACAATAACATGTTTTCTCATGTCAATTCTACTAAACGCTTATATTTAATGATTAAATGTATTTACACTAAAACACTACTGTCAGTTATAATAGAAGTCATTTTAGCTGGGAAGACAATGAGAGCTGTCCATTGTGCTGAATTTGTGAAGGTTCACTACGAAATTCACAGCACATTATCACTCTGCTACTCTTTGAAAGGGTGCCCAACAGATTTTGGGGTGGAGGTTTCATAATAGAGATGTTGTTGCTGAGAAATTACTACCGCTCACACATTTTAATCTTGACCGCACAAACTACAGCTTTTAAATGCACTGAACAACAGTGAATGTGGTGAAACAGGGCTGTGTAAACGGAGGGCACCCTCTATTGGAATTAAGGAACAAAACAAGAACACGACTTCCCTAAATAACTTTGAATTTGATTGGTTTAGTCAATACCTAATGATAGTAAAATTTTATTTTCTTTAAACAAACAAACAAACAAACACGTATTTAACGTTTACATATTGCTTTTATTTCCCCTATTAAAGGTGCAGTATTTTATCCTCATTAGAAATTAATTGTTATTTTGAAATATACATACATACATATATATATATATATATATATATATATATATATATATATATATATATATATATATATATACATACATATATATATATATATATATATATATATATATATATATATATATATATATATATATATATATATATATATATATATATATATATTAAATCATTACCACTCACATGAGATGAAGACGCCAGTCATATCAGTAACCTTATAAAAGCTGTTTAAATCTACATGGAGAGGGTCCCCTTGCAATGCTATGATCACATGACCAGCCGAATTCTAATCAGAGTAAGCACACTCCTATTGAACATTTTCACTCATGGAATAAATTAATTAGGCTGACTGTGAATAGTGAATTTTTACAATGGCATTGGAAACTGAAAACTTTTCAGTTTGAATGATGCTGCATCCTTGCCCCTAGGTGCCAGTGTAAGTTAAAGACGACGTGCGTGAAAAATGACTTGACGCAACATTAAATGCTCTCTGTTATGATAATGCCATTTTCCTCAATAACACTTGCTACAGAACAAGCAAAAGCAAGTATTACAATCATGGTTATGCCAGGCTGTGATGTAAATTTAAAGCTTTTGGCCATTAAAAAAAGAGAAAAAAAAGGACAAGCCCAGAGTATGTCCTGCCCCAAGTTTTTGTTTTAATAGAAAATACGTCATACCATTTCATGGGGTTCATCTGGTAACATTATATTTTTGCAACTTTGTGTAACAGAACAGTTTGGGATAGTTACCCAGTGTGTGTAGACACAGAGAAAGGCACAATGTGGAAGAAGAATCACCAGTAGGAGGTACGATTAAAGGGATATTTCACCCAAACATATTTGTTTTCTCATGAATTACCCTCCTGGCATCCCAGATGTTTATGACTTTCTTTCTTCTGCAAAACATACATGAAGATTTTTAGAAGAATATCTCAGCTCTGTAGGTCCAATCAATGCAAGTGAATGTGTGCCAAAATTTGATCCAAAAACCACTAAATGGGAGCATAAATGTAATCCATACAACTCCAGTGGTTAAATCCATGTGTTCAGACACAATATGATGTGCATGAGAAACAGATAAATTCTAACAGATCAAATTCATTTTTTAACATAAGTTCTTCTCCTTGCCCAGTAGGAGGTGATATGCCCAAAGAATGTGAATCACCAAAAGTGAAAGTAAAAGGAAAAAGGACTTAATTATTGTTTTCTTTATCTGTTTCTCACCCACTCCAATCATATTGCTTCAGAAGATATGGATTTAAGCACCTGTTGCCCTTATGTGGATTTGGGGGTTTTAAAATTTGGCACCCATTCAATTGCATTGTATTGACCTACAGAGATGAGATTTTCTTCTAAAAATCTTCGTTTGTGTTCTGCAGGTGTAAGAAAGTCATACACATGTGGAATGGCATGAGGGTGAGTAAATAGAATGTTCCTTGGGTGAATTTGACTACACCTTCACAGTCCTGGCTTCACCCTAATATGAGAGATGATGCACATGTACACAATAATTAGCCAGCTACAAGAATTGCCAGTGAGTTAAAACACATATATTTTTTATTCATGCATGATTTGTGTAACCTTGTCATACATATACTGTACATGACGATATAAATTATGTAAAGATAGCCTTTTAATAGAGATATTAATTTAATTAGAATGAGATAATAATTCACAA
The DNA here is from genome assembly GCF_025860055.1 of Xyrauchen texanus. Lineage (NCBI taxonomy): Eukaryota > Metazoa > Chordata > Actinopteri > Cypriniformes > Catostomidae > Xyrauchen > Xyrauchen texanus. Next base: position 26,551,197 of record NC_068279.1, read on the forward strand.
AAATATATTCTTTCAACAATTAACAACCACTACAATGAATTCGATTGGAATTATAATTGGGTGAAATCTTGGACTTTGTATAATGAGGAACACCAACGCTCTGAAAACAGTAAATTGTGAAAGTTGAAATTACCAAAAAATGTCCCAGAGAACCCTAATTTACCTACTTACAAACTCCAGTACCTACTATAAAACTCCTTGCCATAGGCTTGCCAGAAGAAACAGGCAAACATCAGTGACCTGTACCTGCTTTAACTAGTTGTTTCCATGTACTTGAAATTTTAGATTGATTTGTACATTGCAATAACTTGATGAATAAATTATTATAGAAATATGGAGCTTTCACATCTTTTATTTTGAGTAGGCCTATATGTGCTTAAATTGTGTACATTTTGGAAATGTAAACTTTTGTTTGTCATATCATTTAAGTATATTTGAACTACTCTCAATTGAATAGAGAGAGAATCTAAGTTAGAGGGCCGGATAAATTGTCAATTGGTTTTTGGGGCCCTTTCAGGCATACAGCCTTAAAACTCTTTAAAACTCTTTTAATCTGTGACCATAAGTCTGTCCTCACTGAGACATATTGTCTTTATCATCATAGAAATTGAACACAACCCCATAGAAACACATTTACACTCTTAAATTGTCCACCAGTTGTTTTAAATAGCTGGATGATAAATTGATTACAGTGACTGGTTATAGTAGTCTGAGGAAGAGAATTTACACATTTACCACATATGCTGTTTGTGACAACATTCGTGTCTGATTGTGTACGGTCTTTGGACTAATATATGTATGCTTCACTCACATTGTTCAGAGAGTATGTGTGTGTCCGATGTGTGTGTGTTTCTTTGGGGATTAGAATTGTGTGAGTGATTGTTGCTGACAGCGGTCTGTGTATTACTGGCTGGCCTGCAGATTAAGCCGCTCCTTTTTAGACTGCCTAATCTGGATTAACTGATGCAGTGTGCCTGCAATGATGTGGCCCACTACCCTTCTCCCTCTCTCTCTCTCTCTCTCTCTCTCTCTCTCTCGCTCTCTCTCTCTCTCTCTCTCTCTCTCCTTCTCTTTTTCTTTCTCTATCTGTTACCTGAGTCACCCTCCTTTACCCCAACCCATCTTAAAATTTTTCCATCCTCTATATCTCTATTGACATAGCAACATTTAGTTTCTTGCATCTATGTTAACTATCCACTCATATCCAATGCTTGTTGCAATGCCACTATGTTGGCTGTGCATTTCTGTGCTGATGTGTTTTGGAGTGTTTGTGTGTGTGTGTGTGTGTGTGTGTGTGTGTGTGTATGTGTGTGTGTGTGTGTGTGTTCCTGCAGATTAAAGTTTAGTCCACTTCCATAATTGCTCTTGTGCCTGCGTAATTGGTTGTTGCCAGATGGGCGGACCGGTCCCCCCACCCCCACTGCATCATCCTCTACAAAAACTCCCCCTTTTCTGCAAACACACCAGCTCAGACCCTAAAACATATACACACAAACATCCCACATGGACACAAACAACAACAACAAAATATAATTCTCTTTTATTTTATTTTAAAATTAAACAACAACTTCTGAAAGGCTTGTACTTTGGTTTAATAATCGATGAGCACAGTGTAAAATAATTACAAGAAAAAAGGTCAGAATACCTGATCATTAGTTTGTCACATCTTAAATAGTTATTTTGGGACAATATTATTGATCTTCTGCCAATAATTCCTTGTTCAAATGTAGAAACTAGTTGGTGGGTACTAAATAATAAATGAAAAATAAAATGATGAATGAAATACTGCTTTAAAACCCTTTGAAAATAGTGTAAAGCTAATTTGGCTGCTTTGATGGCTATTTAAACGTTTTACTAATACATGTTTCACTTTCTCCAATTTCAATATTAACATTTCATGCTTTGTTGTAAAGCTCCTTTCCAATTTACTCCATTCCATAAAAAATGTTTTACATTACCCTTTATTGCTGTACAGTAAACCTAAACAGGTTTGAAAATTGAATTATATGAACAAACAAATATAGCAAAATAATTCGGGTTTCGAACAAGAAAGGATACATTTGAATTTCTTCCTTCTATTAAGATTTGACCCCCTCCACTGAACCACATCTTTCCATTATATTTTACTCTTTAAAATTAACATTATTTGTTGTGTGGTAAACATGCAGTTAAATAGAATCCCAAACAACATATATAGCTATCTTGCTGTTGATGCTCTTCACCTGCCTCAAGCTTCCAATGAGTTTGCCAGCATAAATGAACAAATTCAGTGAAAAATAAAAGTTTTAACCGAAGCCTCTCATGCTGGCATGTTGGTCAATATATATAACTGTCTTTGGGCAAGACAAATAAATTCTGTATTATTTTTAAATATATTAGTAAAATAAATAAATGTAATATTTCAGCCATGTACAGAAAGCCTATATTTTGGGGAATCTGAAGCATTTTTGCCACCCATTATCCCATGGGGTTGGCTGTGGAGTAGACTACTTAGGATGACAGTCACCTCAGTCACAGCCAAATAACCCTGTCTGCACTGTCTCTGATTTAAGCCAACCTATCACATTCAGTTCATCTTGAATACCATTTGACACTTTTCTCTCTCCTCACTCATTCTTTCTCACACTCTCTTTTTCTATGTCACTAACATAACATAACAACATATACACTTAAACACAACACATTTCACACTTTCAAATGAAACATGTTATGGTCTCTTTCTAATTTAGAATACATTAACAGCTCTACTACAGAAAGGATGAGTGAGAGGGTTGAGATCTTGCTTCAGAACTGGTCAGCTATCCATCTATATAGATGTTCTTCTTCTGCTTTCTTCAGGGCTTTCAACCTTGGTCAAGATAATATTCCTTTCGCTGTCTGTCCTTTATCCACACATGTCTCTTTATTTAGTTGTTCTTCTGTCTGTTCTGGTTTAATTTTTTTATATTCCTTTTAGGGTTCTTGTACACATTCTTTCCATCAAACTCTGCTCTTGTGGTCTGATGACAAATCTATCATTCCTCTCTTTATCCAGGGTTAAGAGACTTTTCACATAAAGCATATTAAGATCATTCAGAGTGTGTGTCTGTGTGTGCGTTTAAATCTAGTTCAAAAATTATGTACAAACCATCATGATGTGAAACATCACATCAAAACGTGTCAGACCATACATTTACTGACAATGATGCTGTTTTGTGTTCAGACAAAGATAGTGGGATAAAAATACATTTTAAATTGTTCTTTTATATATAATCTTATAAAGATTAAATATAATCTTTAAATAATTTAGGCTATTTATCGCAATCAGTAAACAGGCATAAAACGATTTGGCAATCCCACTAAATAAAATGCTGCTATTATGCAAAACTTTTAAAAGACGAAATGCACACAACTTTTTTTTTTTTTTTTTTTTTAATTTAACGTTTTAGATATGGGATCCCTTTTAGAAGAAACAGATTTATTCGATCAAAATAAACCAATTAATAATCCCAGAATCGAATAAATCAATTCCAGATTGTTGATGTTGACTTTTATTTGTGAGTAAAACAATAATCTGTCAAATAAACAGAAAAAAAAAAAAAAGAAAAAAAAAAAAGAAGATTCAAATTACGGTTGCATACAAAATATTATATGATAAAAAGATTTATGTGGAACAACTATAGCTGGTACACAATTCGTTAGGAAAAGTAGCCTAATATAATTATGGTTGTATCCAAATGAAAATTCCCTGCGGAATGGTTGCTAAAATGTGGAAAAAAAAGTTTTCAGAAACAAAAATGCACGAAAATTCTAAAATTGCATTGATTAACTCTTCTATATAGTAGCCTTGTATGCCTGTAGATCCGCGATATTTCGACATCTCAACAGTTTCGATTCGTTATTTGTGTTCGATGTATTATTGTGTGTCAGCCTATGTTTTCTATTATAAAATGTGACATTTCAGTTGTATTTGTATTGTAACAAAATATTCGAAAATCGAATTTTATGTCTCGTAGTCATAACCAGACCAAATAACCTCCAACAGCCATAACCTTTTGATTTAATATTTTTGGTTAGATTTCTTTATTTCTCTGTTGTCACACCACGTGTTAAGATACACGTCAAAAGTGGTGTGTGTGTGTGTGTGTGTGTGTGTGTGTGTGTGTGTGTGTGAGAGAGAGAGAGAGAGAGAGAGAGAGAGAGAGAGAGAGAGAGAGAGAGATTTTCTTTGATTAGCTGCTCAATCTGTTAGTGCTCATAGTGTCCGGCTCCTGTCCGGTCTCATCTACGGACACTCGCCAAACCAGTGCCAAAAGCACAGGGTCTAAAGACATATGTGTACAGCCTAAAATTTACTTTTACCTATACCTCACATTTAAAAGAGAACGACCTTTTCAAACTTGGACAAGAGTGAAAACTTATTGAAGACACTGAAAAGCGGGCAAACATCTACAGGTGTCTGAGCTTGAGGAGGCACGAGACTGACGGAGGACCGCACGCGCCAGGCGCGAGCAAAAAGAAGCGGCCCTCAGGACCCCCGGCCCGTAAAAGCGTCACAGTGAAAAAAAAGAGCGTGAGAGAGAGGGGATAGAGAGAGGGAGGGAGAGAGAGCAATAGATAGTGTGCGAGAGACGCGGCCGTCCCAAGAATGATGTCCTACATAAAGCAGCCCCATTATGCTGTGAACGGGTTAACACTGTCCGCCTCAGGAATGGACCTGCTCCACACCGCCGTCGGCTACCCAGGTCAGTTCAATTCTGATTAATAATTGATGCTAATTCTGCCCAAGGCATTTTATTAATTTTGTTGCTCGTTAAACTTAGGGAGCAAAAAACATTTAAGATAGAGGAAAAGACGGGGGGAAGTAAAACTACAAGCTAGCCTCATTTACCTTTTTTATTACATCAGGCTACTGATGTAATACAGTTTTTCTCCTAAATTTTAAGCAATGTATAGTGAGTTGATATCCACATTTAATGGATTGCTGCCCAAGTACAAACAAAATTCATAAATAAACGAGACATGTTAAATATATAGACTAGTCTTGTTTATTTGAAATGAACCTTATATCGCTTTTTTCTCTTGGCAATTTACCAGTTGAATATTTGTATTACGTAGACTATTGTTAACTATCAATGCTATCATTCCAATCTGACCAGATAAAAGAAAAACATTTGATGAAAATGTCACTGATCTCAGTAAGCATAAAGATCTATCTATCTATCTATCTATCTATCTATCTATGTATCTATCTATCTATCTATCTATCTATCTATCTATCTATCTATCTATCTATCTATCTATCTATCTATCTATCTATCTATCTATCTATCTATCTATCTATCTATCTATCTATCTATCTATCTATCTATCTATCTATCTTCATAGTCAGTATATATTCAGTAATTGTTGAAGTAATTTTAACAATGAGAGCTGTCCATTGTGCTGAATTCAACTGGTCAGACATTCTTTCTATATCTCTGTCACTTCTAACATCAACATTATAATGGACTGTTTCAAGCTCACATTAAATGAATAAAATACAATTATTCAAACAAATGTCTTTATCTGTTACAGCATATAACGATGCATTCCTTCCTTTAACTGGAAAAACTGAAGTTGTTTCTAATCAGCTGTGTGGTGTTCATGTTTTTATGTATAGCCACTCCGAGGAAGCAGCGTCGAGAGCGCACTACCTTCACACGCACACAACTGGACATTCTGGAAGCTCTGTTTACCAAAACCCGCTACCCAGACATATTCATGAGAGAAGACGTGGCTCTGAAAATCAACCTCCCAGAGTCCAGAGTTCAGGTGAGCCTATGTGACACAGGTGAGATCTGAGCACAACTGGCCTCTGATGCAGTAGTAGCATATGAGGAGCTAACAGTACGCTAAAATGCATTTATCCCAGAATCCAGCTTACTTGCAATGATGCAAGGTAAACCATGAATCTTGCAACTAAATATGCAAAGTGTTGGATTGAGGTTGAACCATTTCATAAATGTCATATTGTATAAATAATTGAAAATGATCTACTTGAAAATTAGACAAATGTATCACTTTGGCTAATTATTTTAAACAGTCTTTTTAAACTGTTTTTTCACCATGGCAGTCAACCCTGGAAATGTTTGTATTATACAAATACAATTTTTGTTCTGCTTTGTTGTTGATACTGGCTGCTTATTGTACCATACAAGAATTTCAGTTTTGTCTAGTTGAATACTATTGTGTATCACTGAACTTTTTAGATACAGATTTCAACAGTATAGGTAAAAGTTTACAGGGAAAAGTCAATACTGGACAATACTGAAGTACACAGGAAAGGGATATGCACATTTGAATGTATACAGTACATTTATTTTTGTTGCAATGTGTTACATGTAAACAGAAAATTCACATTTGCATGTCCATTTTTACACATTTCTTACATGTAAAGTCATATACAGTGAACAGAAAATTGCCGCAAAATGACATCCATGCAAAAAACAAACAAAAACACAGCAATGAAAAAACCTGCGGTAGTTCTGTAAAAAAAGTTAATTGTACCTCCTCACAGTTTGTAACACTACATGTTCAAGCTTTTTGGTGCTCTTTTTCCTGCTGCTCTTTTTGGTCTCTCCAGAGATTTTGCAGACATCACAAACGTTCCATACCATAGATATTTATTGAATATACATGTATGTCTGACAGATTTTGATAAGTGAATGGATAATTTTGCATGTGATGGCTCACACCTTGAAAGAATGTTTAGAAGTTCTGAAGAGTATGACAATTTCTCTGAGAATCAACTCAACAGTTTTGATCAGCAAGTCATGTGTATTTAGTTATTGTGCAAATTGAAGACAATTGTACTTACTCTTTAGCACACATGTGCCAAAACATGTGCAATTTTCTACAAACAGAAAAAAACAGAGATTTAAACTTGTTGTTTTTAAAAAAAATTCTCATTCGAGAATTGAGCCACAAATCACAACAGCTCAGTGTGTGTGAGGTACATTGTTGGTGCACTGAATATATAATACAAGTTATTTTTAAAAGAAGAGAGAAATGGGCTGAAACATTTATTTGAATTTTTTACCCCTCTCTTATTTCTCTCGGTCTTTCCCATTCTATCCCTCAGGTGTGGTTTAAAAACCGACGTGCTAAATGCCGCCAACAGCAGCAGCAGACCAGCGGTCAGCCGAAGCCCCGTCCCCCCAAAAAGAAGTCCTCCCCAGCACCTGAACTGACCTCTGACACTGTTGCCAGCTCCTCTGTGGCAGCTGTCCCTGCCCCAGCCATGCCCTCTAGTGTCAGCAACGGCACCGCACCAGTTTCGGTGTGGAGTCCCACCTCTCTATCCCCCCTTTCTGATCCATTGTGTGGCTCTGGCACACCCTGCATGCAGCGCCCAGCCCACTATCCCATGAGTTACGGTCAGCCCTCTGCTTACAGCCAGGGTTACAGCTCCTCTCCTTACTTCAGTGGCCTGGATTGCAGCCCGTACCTCTCTCCCATGACCACTCAGCTGTCAGCCAGTGGGGGTGCTCTGTCTCCCCTCACTGTACCCTCCATGGGTGGCTCGCTCAGCCAGTCACCCTCCCTCACCTCCCAAGGATATGGCTCCACCTCACTGGGTTTCAGTTCCGTAGACTGCCTGGACTACAAGGACCAGCAGGCCTGGAAACTCAACTTCAGCACTGTTGACTGCCTCGACCATAAATTCCAGGTGCTGTAGAAGAGAGAATGAGGAAGTGAAGAACAAGAGCAAGAGGAAAGGAGAAATTGGAGAACAGTGTGGAGAGAAAGAAGAATAAATGAAATAGAGCTATTGCTTGACATGCTAAAGACATTTTGATAATGAGCAGGACTGAATCAGAAGGGTTTTTAGAGAAGTAAAGGGATGCCTATTCTGGAACAGGTGAAGGCTGTTCCTCTATAATGCAGATCTGCTCTGTGATTGTTTGAGGATGAAGGGACCCCTCGAGTCTACTGCTCAGTCATCATTATTAGTCATTAACACACACACACACACACACACACACACACACACACACACACACACACACACACACACACACACACACACACACACATGTTGTGTTTCCATGTTTTATGGGGACTTTCCATAGACATAATGGTTTTTATACTGTACAAACTTTATATTCTATCCCCTAAACCTAACCCTATCCCTAAACCTAACCATCACAGAAAACTTTCTGCATTTTTAGATTTTCATAAAAAATAATTTAGTATGATTTATAAGCTGTTTTCCTCATGGGGACTGACAAAATGTCCCCACAAGGTCAAAAATTTCGGGTTTTACTATCCTTATGGGGACATTTGGTCCCCACAAAGTGATAAATACACGCTCACACACACACACACACACACACACACACACACACACACACACACACACACACACACACACTCAAACATAATCTAATAGCTACTCTTTTTCACAACACATTGCAAGTACATATGCACTAACACACACACACACACACACACACACACATACACACTCTCTCAAACACAATCTAATAGCTACTCTTTTTCACAACACATTACAAGTATATATGCACTAACACACACACACAGGCATCTTTAGCTTACTACACACAAGTAATCACACAAAGAGATACAGGCATGCATGTATTTGGTGTGGAACTTCTTGGTTTTTCTGCAGTTACAAGTTGCTCTCTGTGGGACAAAGTTGTTCTTTCTTCTTATATTTTTTCATATGTTTGGTTTGGGTTGTCTGTATTCGCGAGGCATTAGGAGTTCCTGTGTTGTGCTTTTAGCTTGCTGTTATTTATGTATTGTTCAATTATGTTAACTTATAACAAATAATGTCATTTTCTGTTAGTTTGAGTTACAGTAATCATTACTAATTAAACTTCATTTACAGTAATGGCATTATGTGCTCTTGATCTATATTTTCTATTTGGGTGATTTTGTGTTGAAAAATGTTGGTGTTCTCAGCTGTCATTTTGTTGATTTGGCTGAATATATTCAGATGGGAACAAACGTTTAAAATTTTACTCTCAGTGTAACTACAGAATTAAACATGGATTTGTTTAATGATATATGTGAGAGTTGTCTAAAACGGTTTCACACTTATTATGAAAAATCATATAAGAACAATTGTCATTAATAAATACATGAAATACATGGCTGGCAACACTTATCCACATCAGAGTAAGGGACAAAATTCCCCCCAAACTAGACTTTAGTCTAAATTTATGTGAAATGCAATGCCCCTCACACAGAATGAGCATTGTAATAAATATATTTACTGGATTCCCATAAGGTAATTGGATTGTAACTCTTAAGATGTAGACTTAAAATCAGACAAACACACAGGTGGCCCATAAGGTGAAGGCATCTGGGGGTCCAGAAGGTTGTTTTGATGATGTCGTCTGGTAATCGTGTTGCTGTGATGGTGTGATGTGGCTGGCCCCACCCATGCAACCGGGTGTGTGAGGTTATTTTAGCCAATGACCCAGAGAGCACCTCAATCTCCTTACTGTTGCCAGAACACTACCATAAAGCAATTAAACAGGATTACTGAACCTCTCTCTCTCTCTCTCTCTCTCTCTCTCTCTCTCTCTCTCTCTCTCTCTCTCTCTCTCTCACCCTCTCCCTCCTCTTCATCTTCTCCTGTTGATTATATTTCCGTCTTTATCTGCTTTGACTCTGTCACTTTTTCTTTTCAGTTCTATGTGCCACTCCCCACAGTTAGAATAAGAATAAAAACCAGAATCATTATTAGGATTAGGCTACACACGTATTGTTACAGCAACATGTTCATTTACTGAAGACTTGTTAATAAAATAGTTTTAGAACAATATTACATTTGAACTAGTTTGAAATCCTTCACCCTCCATCACACAAAAACATGAAATCAAAATGTTTTGCACTACATCCAGACTTAACTGACAAGCAGACAAATTTAACTCACAACCAAAGGAACATCTAGTATTCATAGCACTTTTACTCCATCAGCAGGACAATTTTAACCAAGTGTTTTCTCATGTATAGTTTGGAATCTTATCTGAATACCTTGTATAGTTCATTATTTTTCTTTACATACTGTACATTTCTCATAACTGTCCCTGCATGTAGATAGTGGAGACAGTGGAAGTCTGTCTCTCCTCAGTACCATCTTCCATGCCCTCTGTCACTCATTCTCTTTCCATCTACCCCCTCTCCAGAGTGCTTCATAATCCCACTCTGACCTGAATAAAGCCACATGCACAGGACCAGGAGTGTGTGTGTGTGTGTGTAAATATTTATGTATAGTATGGGCTCACAGTACATACACAGTGGCCCAAAAAAAGTATTTGGACACTAATGGCAGAAAATCATTGTATTAGATACAAAATATCAAACAAAGTGTCATCTTCAAACAAATAATGCTACACCTTTTCTTAAAACTACTTTATGTTTCTATATAGGCCGTTTATTTTATTACCTCCACACAACTGGTCTTAAGATGATTTTAGTGGATGTATGAAGTTGGTTCCCCTCAAGTTCACACAGGCGTTCTAGCAGAGTAACCACAGGTGTAGCTCATCAAATACATACATCAGCTACCTATCTACCTTCCTGTCTGTCTGTCTGCCTGTCTTACTCAGTGCACTCTCTTTTCCTCTCAATGTCCACCAATTTCTCCAGATATTAATCTTTCTCTCTCTGTGACAGATTGTGTGTAATTCATGCAATAACCCTTACCATTCTAGAGCTTAGCAAACACACACACTCACACACTCACACACACACACACACACACACACACACACACACACACACACACACACACACACACACACACACACACATGTTGTGTTTCCATGTTTTATGGGGACTTTCCATAGACATAATGGTTTTTATACTGTACAAACTTTATATTCTATCCCCTAAACCTAACCCTACCCCTAAACCTAACCCTCACAGAAAACATTCTGCATTTTTACATTTTCAAAAAACATAATTTAGTATGATTTATAAGCTGTTTTCCTCATGGGGACCGACAAAATGTCCCCACAAGGTCAAACATTTCGGGTTTTACTATCCTTATGGGGACATTTGGTCCCCACAAAGTGATAAATACACGCTCACACACACACACACACACACACACACATACACACACACACACACAATCTCTCTCTCTTTCACACACACACACTTGGAAGTATGCAAATATGAATACACTCAAGAAAATTCAAAAAGTAACAAAAAATAACATTTAAAGTTTAAGTTGCAATAAAGGTTTTTTGACCATTAGACTTTATTTCTTCAGTGGACACACCAGAGTAAATATCCGATCTGCTCTTTTCCATAGAATAAAAGTGAATGGTGATAAAGACTGCCACAAAAGATTTTCAAGGAAAGATTTTCAGTGAATAACAACATGTCTGTTCCTCAAAAAATGCTACTGTATGACTTCAAAAGATTGGAATATAGCACGTAGACGTGATTTTATTATTATTATAATTTTTTATCTTTTTTGGAGCTTGAAAGCACTTTTACACATTCATTGCATAGAAGAAGCAGCTCGGACATTCTGCTAAACTTCTGTCTTCTAGAGGAAAGTCATTCAGGTTTGGAACCATATCTTAAAGGGATAGTTCTCCCAAAAATGAAAATTCTCTTATAATTTACTCTCCCTCATGCCATCCCAGATGTTTATAACTTTTGTTCTTCTGCAGAACACAAATTATGATTTTAAGAATATTTCAGCTCTGTAGCTCCTTACAATACAAGTGAAAAATTGAAAAAGCACATAAAGGCATCATAAATGTAATCCATATGCCTTCAGTGTTTTAATCCATATCTTCTGAAGTGATTTGATAGGTGTGGATGAGAAACAGATTAATATTTAAGTCCTTTTTTTTGCATGAAGAATGTGAATCACATCTGTTTTTCAAACAAACTATGTTCTGAAGTTATCGATTTAACCACTGGATTCTTATGGATTATATTAATGCAGACTTATGCGATTTTTGGAGCTTCAAAATTGTGCAACAAATTTTACAACAAACTTGCATTGCATTTACCAAAAGAGCTGAGAAATTATTCTAAAAATCCTAATTTGTTTGCAGCGGAAAGTCATACATATCTGGGATGGCATGAGGGTGAGTAAATGATGAGAGAATTTTCATTCTTGGGTGAATTATTCGTTTAAAGGTTAAGACAATGATTCAGCCCAAAAACACCTAGCGACAGGGATTATCAGAAAGAACGAAACATTAAATAGGGCTATTTGTTGAAAACATTTTACATTACAGGTGCTGCTAGAACTCATATTTTAACAACAACAAAATATATAATTTACTTGAAATACACTAGTATTTTCTTACTGATGTACCTTCGGAACTCTTAAAGGACAGAAAGTGCTGTATTGTCCTTGTCTCTGTGACTTTATGTACTCTACTGGAAAGAAATAGCTCCCTCTGCTGGTGTTAGACATACTTAAATTGGCGTCAGGTCCCACAAATTAAGCTCAGCCTTAATTTCTACGAGTGACTCATGAGGAAAGTCGTTGAAATGAACAACATATATATATATATATATATATATATATATATATATATATATATATATATATATATATATATATGTGTGTGTGTGTGTGTGTGTGTGTGTGTGTGTGTGTGCATGCTGCTGTCATATCAATTAGACTTTATCAGTTTAAAATTCTTTATGTATTGTTCTCAATTTAGATTTCTTTTTTTCTTTTGAACATTTCTGTCGTTCCACTGCATTGCAACCAAATACAAACGGTTCCCATTAGCATGGACTCACCTATAAGTCCACAGCTCAGACCATAAAACATTACTTTAAGGTCAAACATCTTACAATACTTTCTCCTATCCTAATTCAATGTAAAAAAAAAAAAAAAAAACTTAACTAAAAGTAAACCTTGACTCCCTATTAAACACTATGCTAACATCATTTCCTCACCAAAGTAAAATTTTCCCTGGCTGCAAAAATAAACACTTTCTCTTTCATGTTAAAGAAACAAGATATAGACACCGCTCAACAGCTGTTGAATGAGGGATCCTGGCAGACCTTTGTACACCAAAAATGACTAGAAAGCTAGTGTGAAATTTGTAGTGCTGCAAGTTAAGTATTAAAATAAAGCCCAGAAAAATCAATATGAACATAGTGCTATCTGCTATACATTTCAAAACCTATATGAGGTTTTCATGGCAAATAAGCATGGCCCAACTTTGGCTGTGGAACATTTTAGATGTCTAATGTGTTTGTGGTTTGAGTTACAAAACTCCAAGCCATACTTCTATTTGTTCAAATGTGTTTATTTGGTAACACTTTATAAAAGTTCCATATGTTAACATAAGTTAACGTGAACTGACCATGCTTTTACGGCATTTATTAAACTTGGTTAATGTAAATTTTTTAAATCAACAGTTGTATTAGTTATAATTAGTTGGTGCAGTATAAACTAACAATTAACAATTCTATTTTTATTAACTAACATTAACAAATGCTGTAAAAAAATTATATTGTACATTGTTTGTTCATGATACCTAATGCATTAGGTATCAGTACCTTGTTATGAAATGTTAACGTATATTTACGACACATACAAGAAAACTATTTGTATAACATCTATTTATTACCACCAGAATACGTGAAGTTTGGAAAATACAAAGATCAGCTTATTTAAATTTCTGAATAAGAAAATGAAAGAAGCACAAACATGAGGTTACATTGTGTATCACAAGGAGAGGGAAAGAGCAAAGTTCTACCCAAACAAAGTGAAAGACTTGTTACTACAGTACTAAACATAAGGAATATTTTTGCTAGACTTTGTTTTGAAAATCTTTAATGCCTGATCTTTAATTTGAAAAAACTGAAAGAGAGGAAATGCTTGACAGAAAAAGAGAGGGAGAAAGAAATAGCAGGATGTAGGATGCTAGTTGAACAGTGAGGTTGAATGAGAGGCTGGTTTAGAGCTGCCTGAAGTTATAACAGGAGAACCAGGATCGGCTTGCACTACAAATACAAAAAAAATGTCAGACTGATTCAGTGGATTAACTTTTTTTTTTTTTTATCTAAACAGTGGTAAGAACAATTGATGTATGTATTGTAAAAAAAAGAAGAAGAAAAAAAAAGAGACACCATATCAACAATAATAGTAATCATCAATATTACAAGTAACAACTTTTAACCAATAGATGCTGGTTTGCAGTTGAATACGATTCTGCTTTGATGATCACATCACCCACAAACACTCACACAGAGAACAAGTCTAACCCCACAATCACCTCCACTATGAAGGGACAGATGGGGACAAATAAGGTTAAGAGAGGAATGCGGAAGGACTTGTACAGGTTGGATGGAACTAGGGGTACAGGAAGGAAGAGACAAATGTATGCAATGTGGGGTTTTAAGGTAGGACAGGTTTCAGTAAAGGTGGACTGAGGCAGTTTTAGTAGCACCCTGCTGTGGAAGTTTCTACTCCCCTTAAGCAGACTGACTCAGATACCACCCTGTTCTTCTTTCTCAACAGTGAAGTATGTGTGCGGGGGAAGACTCTTTCTCATTACACACATTTTGAATGTGTGGCCCCGAGTTGGGCATGGATGGACCTTGTTTACACACCCAATCTGAATGTGCGAGAGTAAGTGTGTGTCTGTGTTTATGTGTGTGTATGTGAGTGTGTGTGATCAGCAGCACCTGTTACATGCAAATATAGGTACCCTACGTGTCATTTAGACAGCACTAGCAGACTGAGACACAGTTACTCCCCATCACTGATACTCTAAACTCTACCAAGAAAAGCAGGAGGAGAACATGTGGAGAGACGGAAAGAAATAAAAAGGGCAATAGAAAGAAGGGGAGCGTTTAAGCGCGCTCTCCACGGATGCGACGTGCCAACTGGATGTCTTTGGGCATGATGGTGACACGCTTGGCGTGGATGGCACACAGGTTAGTGTCTTCAAACAGACCAACCAGGTATGCCTCACTGGCCTCCTGCAAAGATATACGCAAACACACAAAACTGGTCAGTGCATTACATATTTCTACATGTTAGAAAATAAATAACACATGACAAAGAAAACAAAACTTTAAACAGGACCAACAAACATACATTGATGCATTTTTTTTTAAAGAATTTAACAAATATGGAATGGATCAATAGAAAAAACAAGCATATATAAAAAATATTTATGTAAGATACACACACACACACACACACACACACACACACACACACACCTACCTGTAATGCACCGATGGCAGCACTCTGGAAGCGCAGGTCAGTTTTGAAGTCCTGGGCAATCTCACGAACCAGACGCTGGAATGGCAGTTTACGGATCAGCAGCTCGGTGGATTTCTGATACCGACGAATCTCACGCAAAGCCACGGTACCGGGCCTGTAAACCACACAAAGATAGAAAAGAGGCTAACTGCAGTGGTCATCACAGTAATATAACTCTTTAGGGATGTATATTGATAATGGTATCGGAATCGGGTCCGATACCATGCTCATGTACTGGTACTCCAACTAATAAAAATGCTCGATTACAAAAAACAATACCATCTGATGTACGGATTCCATTACTGAAACATTCAGCACACAAATTAAGATCACGTCATGTCCTAGTGAGATTATTTAGCAAGCAAAAGCTGCCATTTAATGAGAAAAATAGATTGTTTCCATGTGCCGCATTTTAAATGTGAGTGATTGTGAATGTGTGGAGCAGGTGTTGTGCTGACATAGAGACACAAACTGCTCATACCTTTAAGAGATCCTTGGCTCATACACGGAATACACTATTATGAGCATCACATACACTGTTTGTAGCAGATGACAACAGGCAGAGCACTAATTCACTTTTTATACTGTGAGTTATATAGAGACTTCGTATTTATTATTTATATAGTAGCCTTTTACGGTTTAATAATCACTGTGATTCACGTAACGACCTGCTTTTCCGGATTGGGAATCTGCCATCATTACGGCACTACTCCTTGGTCTAACAACACAGAAATGTCTTCAAAATAAAAGCTCTGTCAAAATTAAAGCTCAATTTAAATGAAAGAAGTATGACAGAAATAAATCACTACTATATAGTTAAGTAATATTCACTATTATACTACAACTACTACTAATAATAAATCAATAGTAACTGTATTATACTTAAGCAGTATCTAACATCTGTGATGCTCTGTTAGGCAGCACTTTATTTGACAAAAATAACTCCAATGTTGTATTTAAATTCAATTCATTTGATAAAAATTATACAATTTCATGTTGAAAATTATTTGTTATACTTTCATTTGATTAAATTTTTAATACATGTATTTATTTAAACAAAATGTTATTGATAAAATTGAAATAAACTGCTGAAATGGAGTCAAAAAATGGCATTGGGACATCCCTATAAGTCTCTGTTTGTTGAGTCTATGTGCAACTGTAAGCCTGACAGCAAGAACATGTATGCATGTGTAAAATTAACAAGTTTTGTTTTGTTTGGCGTGTCTATGTTGGAATGTCACCTGTAGCGATGAGGCTTCTTGACTCCTCCAGTTGAGGGCGCACTCTTGCGGGCAGCTTTGGTCGCCAGCTGCTTACGGGGAGCTTTTCCTCCAGTGGACTTACGAGCAGTCTGCTTAGTACGGGCCATTGCAAGTCAATATAACTTAAGAGGAACAAGAAAAATAACAACAATGTTAGAATCCAGTTGCTAGAAGGTTAATCATTGGTGGATTTATGACATGCAAGCCAGTAAAACACCCTAAATACTTCACACATAAATTAACATCCTCCATAGTACTTCCTTTTAATTGTTTAATACCAAGTATTGAGTCTTGCATGCAAACATACTGAACAATAAATTAGATTAATCTCTACTAAAAATAGTCTCTCCTTTTACACTTGTTTTGGTATTTGACTCCCTTTCCCATATGCTATTTCAGGCCACTACCTCCGGTAAATCAGATTATACCGAATAAATAAAAGCAACCACTCAAAATAGACTGAGACAGCCTTTGAACCAATCGCAGGAGACAATAAAAAACAATAAAGCAGTAGCCAGTAGCATTTGAGGAGACCGAAAAACTAGCCAATCACAGACTATTCCCCCAGTTGTGGGGGCAGATCAGAGCGTTTAAGCTCCGCCCTAAACCGCAAGATTATGGCTGCAATTTGAACAGCAACTGGAGAGAGTCCGTGCACTGAGGCACAGGGGAAGACGCGAACTTTGAAATATAATTCAAAATCTACTGCATGCACCGCAACAAACATAACACGATACTGTAACAGGCATTCTTGGGTCACTAAATAATCACTTAGAAGGTTTTTTTGCCGCGAATTTACGCCGTTTCACCGAAGTAACTATCCGCACTTGAGAGTGGGACGGGTTTCACTATGTCCTCCGACACGCAAAGGAGAGCCTATTTCTCTCGCGTCTCGCCATCGGGTTTCTCATTTTCAGACGATGACATTTTTACGTTTTAACGCTTAAAATAAACATTATTCAACAAGTAAGTTTCACAAAGCTGTGGAAAATTATATCAGAGAGGAGACGTTGATTCATTGGGGCACTTACCTCAGGTGAATGTGTTTTAATTCGCGCAGTGAAATATGTGCTCGGCTTGTATGGCAGTGTCAGTATTTACTATCTCTCACACAATGGGAACGGGCGGCCAGAGCCAAAATGGCCGCTATGTCAAACATTTTCTCCCAGAATGCACCTCAATAAAATTGTAAACATAAAATGGAACAATTTTAAAGTCCCCTTTCATTGCTACTGTGGTCCGTTTTATTTTATTCAAACGTTAAAAGATCAATTAATTCTGACTATTGATTGAAGTACTGTATATCACGTTGTAGTTGTTGTTTTTACTACATCAAACCCTTTGTTTTTGTGATTATGTTTCATGGAGAGAGGTTGATGGGTTAACCCACCGATAATCATATTAATCTGGTTTAGTCAAGCCAGTCGTATCTGACCTAATTTATGTAGTTTTTAAATTATTATGATTAATAATGGAGGTAACGCTTTACTATAAGATTTAATTTGTTAAATATATTAGTTAATATGAAATAACAATGAACAATACTTATAGCATTTATTAATCTTGGTTAATGTTAATTTCCACATATACTAATACATTTTAAATGAAAGTTGTATATTTTAACATTAATTAATGCATTATGAACTAACAATAGTCAATTGTGTTTTATAAACTAACATTAAACAAGATTAATAAGTGCTGTAAATATATACTGTTCATTGTTAGTTCTTAATACCTAATGCATTAACTCATGTTAACAAAGGGAACCTTAAAACATGCTAAACCCACTTTTTTATTCAAACTTTACACACATTCTCCATTCATTCATTTTAATTTACTCTCATTTTGTCTAAGCTTTTGGCTGTTCTCTCTTAAATGAACTGAAATAGATTATAGATTATATAGAATATACACATTCACCCATATACCAGGCATTTTCTGTTCTTTGATTAAATTCTATGGGTACAGAATTGCTTTGGGGCCCAACTGATGTCATAAGGATTTTTATGATGTATTGAATATTTTTATTGCAAATTCTGCTAATTTAATATAATCACCAAGGTAATATTATCAAGCTTGACAACAAAAAGTGGGTTGATGAAATCGTGAGATTGATTAGTGATAGTCTTGGACACATAAGTAAAAAGTTGTTTAAAATTGAAAAGTAAAGTATATGCCTCATATATGTCCTTGATTTCCAGTAAAATTTGTTTATTTTAAAGAAAATCTAATGCAAAATAAGAGTAGAAATATTGGGACACATACATACAAAAATACAGTTTAATATATATGTTTAATAAACTTAATATATATATATATATATATACAGTGGGTACAGAAAGTTTTCAGACCCCCTTACATTTTCACTCTTTGTTATATTGCAGCCATTTGCTAACATCATTTAAGTTAATTTTTTTTCTTAATTATTGTACACACAGCACCCCATATTGACAGAAAAACACAGAATTGTTGACATTTTTGGACATTTATTAAAAAAGAAAAACTGAAATATCACATGGTCCTAAGTATTCAGACCCTTTGCTGTGACACTCATATATTTAACTCAGGTGCTGTCCATTTCTTCTGATCATCCTTGAGATGGTTCTACACCTTCATTTGAGTCCAGCTGTGTTTGATTATACTGATTGGACTTGATTAGGAAAGCCACACACCTGTCTATATAAGACCTTACAGCTCACAGTGCATGTCAGAGCAAATGAGAATCATGAGGTCAAAGGAACTGCCTGAAGAGCTCAGAGACAGAATTGTGGCAAGGCACAGATCTGGCCAAGGTTACAAAAAAATGTCTGCTGCCTTAAGGTTCATAAGAGCACAGTGGCCTCCATAATCCTTAAATGGAAGACGTTTGGGACGACCAGAACCCTTCCTAGAGCTGGCCGTCTGGCCAAACTGAGCTATCAGGGGAGAAGAGCCTTGGTGAGAGAGGTAAAGAAGAACCCAAAGATCACTGTGGCTGAGCTCCAGAGATGCAGTCGGGAGATGGGAGAAAGTTGTAGTAAGTCAACCATCACTGCAGCCATCCACCAGTCAGGGCTTTATGGCAGAGTGGCCCGACAGAAGCCTTTCCTCAGTGCAAGACACATGAAAGCCCGCATGGAGTTTGCTAAAAAACACCTGAAGGACTCCAAGATGGTGATAAATAAGATTCTCTGGTCTGATGAGACCAAGATAGAACCTTAATTCTTGGCCTTAATTCTAAGCGGTATGTGTGGAGAAAACCAGGCACTGCTCATCACCTGTCCAATACAGTCTCAACAGTGAAGCATGGCGGTGGCAGCATCATGCTGTGGGGGTGGGACAGGAAGACTGGTTGCAATCGAGGGAAAGATGAATGCGGCCAAGTAAAGGGATATCCTGGACGAAAACCATCTCCAGTGCTCTGGGCCGAAGGTTCACCTTCCAACAAGACAATGACCCCAAGCACACCGCTAAAATAACGAAGGAGTGGCTTCACAACAACTCCGTGACTGTTCTTGAATGGCCCAGCCAGAGCCCTGACTTAAACCCAATTGAGCATCTCTGGAGAGACCTGAAAATGGCTGTCCACCAACGTTTACCATCCAACCTGACAGAACTGGAGAGGTTCTGCAAGGAGGAATGGCAGAGGATACCCAAATCCAGATGTGAAAAACTTGTTGCATCTTTCCCAAAAAGACTCATGGCTGTATTAGATCAAAAGGGTGCTTCTACTAAATACTGAACAAAGGGTCTGAATACTTAGGACCATGTGATATTTCAGTTTTTCTTTTTTAATAAATGTGCAAAAATATCAACAATTCTGTGTTTTTCTGTCAATATGGGGTGCTGTGTGTACAATAATGAGGAAAAAAAATTAACTTAAATTATTTTAGAAAATGGCTGCAATATAACAGAGTGAAAAATTTAAGGGGGTCTGAATACTTTCTGTACCCACTGTATATATATATATATATATTAATAAAAAATATATGAGGGGCAGGATTTCTGTTATTTCAGGTTGACATTCAGAATCATCCTCCAGCAATGCAGAAATTCTTATCTTAACCAAAGGCTACCCATCTTTAAGGCTTCACTGACATTTCCGGAAGGATGTCAGTAGTGTGGAGCAGTATTCAATTTAGTGTGTTGAGTGTTTGTCTCAAGGGTTCTGTTTTGAAAGCTTATAGTAAAACATCAGGGAGTCTCAGAGGCTAAAAGTATTTTTAAGTATTTAATGTTACACATTCTTTAATTCATGTAGAAACTGGATAATGCATCAGAAACATTTAAAGATTAGCAAAGTGGTCATTGAAATAATGAATGTATCAACTGTGAAATCTCCTCAAATACTTTGTTTTATCCAACAAGATTCAGTTGAAATATTTAAGATCCAGCTAGGGCTTCAGCAGGCCGGCAATATGATTAACTCCTGACGGAAGTGAAACCAGTGGTGCCTAAGTATTTATTTGTTTATTTTTTGTATTTATAACCAACATTTTAAACCCATAAGTTGTCCAAATGCAAGGAATCATTTACAAAAGCAAGTGATCTGAAAGAATGCGTATTGTGTGTTTTACAGCCTCATTCATGTTTATTATATATTTCCCCAAAACTAGATTCTAGAATCACATCTATACATATATCTGAATTTAACTTGCAATTGAAAAAAATATTTCTTTTTTTATTCTGAGGTTTTCTCCATATAAATGTGTTAGAGTAGATTAATCACAGACAAGATGAGATAGATGCCCCTCTAAGATTTTTCAAACATACTTACTTGGATAGAATGGTATTCTTATACAGCTATTCATTTGCAGTATTAAACATAACTCTTCCTTTTACCCTTCCTTTGGGAATAAATACATCTTGTTCAATGTTTCTTCCTGTGCCGGCTGCAGTGCCTTTTTTCAAACAACAGATGGCACTATCTCCCTAACAATGTCAAGCAAACAGTAAAATGTAAGGAGGTGGGAGGCTCATTCATAATAACTTCAATGCAGCTGGCAAGCCAGCTATAAGGGAACGCATTTATCATAAGTCTTATTTCTAAAATGTATCTGAACAGGCAGCCTTCCCTGAGATACATAAAAACATTTTATAATATTTGTTTTATAGCAGGATAATGTATGTTTAACATTAATAAACAAATAACTAAATAAAGTATATTTATTACCTAAACAGATGCTCATGAGTTGTGAGTGTATTACTTGTTTGAAACACAAAACCAGTATTGGATATTGCAGACTAAACATTAAAGCAGTGTCAATATGTAATGTACATCCGGAAAGTATTCACAACGCTTCACTTTTTCCAATTTTTTTTATGTTACAGCCTTACTTATGCAAATGTATTAAAAAAAAATAATCACATATACAGAAGTATTCACAGCCTTTGCTCAATACTTTGTTGAAGCACCTTTGGCACCAATTACAGCCTCAAGTCTTTTTGAGTATGATGCTACAAGCTTGGCACACCTATTTTTGGGCAGTTTCTCCCATTCTTCTTTGCAGGACCTCTCAAGCTCCATCAGGTTGGATGGGGAGTGTCGGTGCACAGCCATTTTCAGATCTCTCCAGAGATGTTCAATCGGGTTCAAGGCTGGGCTCTGGCTGGGTCTCTCAAGGACATTCACAGAGTTGTCCCGTAGCCACTCCTTTGTTATCTTGGCTGTGGGCTAAGGGTCATTGTCCTGTTGGAAGATGAACATTCACCCCAGTCTAAGGTCCAGAGTGGTCTGGAGCAGGTTTTCATAAAGGATGTCTCTGTACATTGCTGCATTCATCTTTCTCTCAATCCTGACTTGTCTCCCAGTTCCTGCTGCTGAAAAACATGCCCACAGCATGATTCTGCCACCACCATGCTTCACTGTAGGGATGGTATTGGCCAGGTGATGAGCAGTGCCTGGGTTCCTCCAGGCATGACGCTTGCCATTCAGGCCAAAGAGTTTCTTTGTTTCATCAGACCAGAGAATTTTGTTTCTCATTGTCTTTCAGAGTCCTTCAGGTGCCTTTTGGCAAACTCCAGACGAGCTGTCATGTGTCTTTTACTGAGGAGTGGCTTCCATCTGGCCACTCTACCATACAGGCCTGATGGTGGAGTGCTGCAGAGATGGTTGTTCTGTTGGAGCTCATCGAACCCATCGGATTCTTGGTCACCTCCCTGACTAAGGCCCTTCTCCCCTCCCCCTCCTTTCCAAATCATGTCCAATCAATTTAATTTAACACAGGTGGACTCAAATCAAGTTGTTGTAACATCTCAAGGATGATCAGTGGAAACAGGATGCACCTGAGCTTAATTTTGAGTGTCTTGGCAAAGGCTGTGAATACTTATGTATATGTGATTTGTTTTCATTTTTAATTTTAATAAATTTGCAAAGATTTCAAACTAACTTCTTTGACATTGTCATTATGGGGTATTGTTTGTAGACAAATTTTATATATTTTGGAATAAGGCTGTAACATAACAAAATGTGTAAAAAGTGAAGCGCTGTGAATACTTTCTGGATGCACTGTATTTGTAATTATTTAAAAACGTACATGCATTTAACTCAATTTTATACAAACAAATAGGCTATGCAATTGTAAGGTTTCATGCTTTAAAATGGAAACAAAAAGTTTATGCCCAGCAGTTTTCATATACACCATTAGCATGCTATAACATTTGCAGCTTTATTTCACAAATAAGAGAAATAACAATCTTGCCCATTCCCCCACCCACACTGATCGCCTGTGTGCTTCGAAAGGTCAGCCAGGTATCACAGCAAGGTGAGACTCAGTGTGAAAGCAGTTACAGCCCATATGTCCTCACTTCCACACAGTCACATTTTCCCCTCCCTACCAGATTCTGGACCAGGTTTCTTTCATAATCTCTAATGTACAGTAGGCCCCTTAAGATAATACATTTATGCTTTTGAGGTGTTTTCTTAAAGAACTGCATAGGCACTCAGCCACATGTTAAATGGACAATGTCTTTGGAAACAGACATGATAGTAAGACTTGTTGTTATCAGGCAACAAGACCATTCTCCTGAGCTACTACTGAAGATGGATTCTGGTGTGATATAAAGGACATGATGAATTACGTTCAGCAGAAATCTTTTTGAATTAGAAACAAACAAAAAAAAAAACATTTTAAAAAGTATTTTAAATTAAGAAAAAGAATATGCAAAAAAGTATTTGCATATTTTAAATATTTAATATTAAATAGCAGTATCACATTACAATAAGGTTCCATAACATTAGTTAATACATTAGGTATCATAAACAAACAATTAACAGTATAAAGGTTACATTATTAATTATTATTTGTTCATTTTAGTTAGTAAAAATACAATTATTCATTGTTAGTTTGTGTTAGTTCATAATGCGTTAATGTATACAACTTTTGATTTAAAAATGTATTAGTATATGTTAAAATTATCATTATATAAGGTTAATAAATGCTGTAAAAGTAGGGTACAACGGGGATAAAGGCTCTCTGGGGTTAAAGGCTCCTTTGGTTCCCCTTCTGTCAGTCACTCGATGTTGTGTTGATTGTAGTGACACAAGGGGTCTCTTCAGAGAGCCTCACGAACCTCTGAACTTGAGAAAAGGCCAATGTCAAATTGGCAGACAGAATTTACATTTACTGTTACATTTATTCATTTGGCAGATGCTTTTATCCAAAGCGACTTACAAAAGTGGAAAACATAAGCGAATCATCTTAAGGAGACAGTGGTACAAAAAGTGCCATACTACAAAGTTTCACTATCATCAGAATAGTATACAAAACAGATTTAAATGCAACAACAATTGTAAATATTAATATTATTATTTTTAGTGACTGGTTAAGTGCTTTTGGAAAAGATGTGTTTTTAGCCGTTTTTTGAAGATAGAGAGTGAGTCAGCTTCACGGATTGAGTTGGAAAGGTCATTCCACCAACGTGGTATGATGACACTGAAAGTCCGGGAAAGTGTTTTGGTGCCTCTTTGTTTTGGTACGACTTAGCCGACCGCAGGCATCTGGTGGGAACGTAGCTCTGCAGAAATTATTTTAGGTATGCTGGAGCAGACCCTGTGACTGTTTTGTATGCCAGCATTTAGTATGTGCATGAACCGGCAGCCAGTGGAGAGAGACAAAGAGTGGTGTAACATGTGCTCTCTTAGGTTCATTAAAGACCAGACCTGCTGCTGCATTCTGGATCATTTGGAGAGGTCTAATAGCACATGCAGGACGGCCTGCAATGAGAGCGTTACAGTAGTCCAGTCTAGTTATGACAAGTGACTGAACGAGCAGTTGTGTGGCATGTACAGAGAGGAAAGGTCTTATCTTCCTGATATTGTAGAGTGTAAATCTACATGATCTTGCAGTCTTTGAGATGTGGTTTGTGAAATTTAGCTCATCATCAATGGTTACCCCTAGATTTCTGACCGTTTCGGAAGGTGAAACTGTAGTTGTACCCAGCTGCACAGTGATGTTGTGTTCAACAGCAGGGTTGGCTGGAAAGAATTTGACCTGACTCCCGTCCTCGGGCCAGCCCACCCAGTCAGAGTCTGACGCGCAGATGGCCGACATTCTTTCCCGGGCCACTGTGAGCGTTGGGCTGGACTGGAACCCAACCCACGCAGCTTGACAATTGGTACCTTGGCTACGGGTGCCGCTACCAGACACGTCCACGGATCCACGGAGGTCCCTCAGGTGGACAGGACGTTTGCGATCCACCTGTGTCCCGAGAACGCCGCCACCTGGCGGGAACGCCCGGTACTCCTCTCCAAGGTCTGTAGGACAACATCGTCACTGACGGCGAAAGCCTACAGTACCACTGGACAGGCCGCCTCCACCTTGCATGCCTTGGCCCTTCAGGTACACCAAGCCAAGGCACTCAAAGATCTGCACCTGTGTATTCCTGATCCCGACGTGCTGCAGGAACTGCACTCTGCCAACAACCTCCCTCTCAGAGCTACGAAGGTCAAAGCGCAAGCACTTGGGCAGGTGATGGCCACCCTCGTGGTCCAGGAACAACACCTGTGGCTGAACTTCGTTGAGATGCGTGATGTTGACAAAGCCCGATTTCTCAATGCCTCCATCTCCCAGTTTGGTCTCTTCGGCGACACCGTTGACGACTTCGCCCAACAATTTACGCCGGTGAAGAAACTTACGGAGGCCATCTTTCACATCATGCCACACCATCGCAGTGCAGGCCATTCCCCGTCTGCTCGCCGTGGGCGTCCCTCTTGCGAAGAAACCACCAGCAACTCCACCTCAACTAATGCTCCTGAGATGGCACACTCAGGAAGCCAGACGTTTTCTCCGGAGCTGGTAGCAAGACCACGCTGTCCCCCGGTGGAGGGCCGGGAGGAGAATCCTCAGTTCTCCCTTTTTCCAACCCAAATTGTCAATAAAAGAGCATTGAACTCTGGAACCTCTATGTCTGGCCCTTGGACGGGACGCGGAAGACTTAAGTGGTCTACCACCTGCAGTCGTAGACATGATCAACCAAGCCAGAGGTCCCCCAGGCAACTTTACGCCTCAAGTGGCGGCTGTTCACAAATTGATGCTCTTCCAGATCTGAAGACCCACAGAGGTGCGCTGTTCAGTCAGTGCTTTCATTCCTGTAAGAGAGGTTGGAGGGGAGGCTGTCCCCCTCCACCTTGAAGGTGTTTGTTGCAGCTATCGCAGCCCACCACGACACAGTAGATGGAAAGTCCCTTGGTAAGCATGACTTGATTATCAGGTTTCTTAAGAGGTGCCCGAAGGTTGAACCTTCCCGGCCAAGCCTGTTCCCCTCCTGGGATCTCTCAGTGGTCCTCTCAGGCCTTCAGAGACCCCCCTTTGAGCGGCTTGATTCAGTCAAGCTCAAAGCCCTCTCCTTGAAGATGGCCCTCCTGATCGCGCTCGCTTCCATCAAGAGGGTTGGGGACCTGCAAGCGTTCTCAGTCAGCAACACTTGCCTGGAGTTTGGACCGGTAGATGCTCACCTCATCCTAAGACTGTGACTGCGCTACGTGCCCAAGGTTCCTACGACCCCCTTCAGGGATCAGGTCGTGAACCTGCAAGTGAAGCTGCCCCGGGAGGAGGCAGACCCAGCCTCTTCATTGCTGTGTCTGGTACATGCTTTGCGTATCTATGTGGACCACACGCAGGGCTTTAGATGCTCTGACCAACTCTTTGTCTGTTTGGCGGATGGTGGAAAGGGAACGACAGGTTCATGGGTTGTTGACTGCTATTTCCTTAGCCTATCACACCGAGGCCACGCCCCCCCCCACCCCCTTATGGGTTTGAGCACACTCTGTGAGAAGTGTGGCATCCTCGTGGGCACTGGCCCATGACACCTCCTTAGCAGACTTCTGCAGAGCAGCGGGCTGGGCAACACATTTGCTAGGTTCTACAACCTCAGGGTTGATTCAGTCTCGTCCCGTGTTTTGTCAGGTCCGAGCCTGTAGAACTCGTTAATACGGAACAGATGACCGGGTGTTCTGCTTTCAACTTGCGCCCTTCACCAAGTTGATCCAGTGCACCTTCTTTCCCAGGTTAGCCAGTAATATTTCGCTTCTTGGATGCTCTTCCTCCCTAGCCCTCTGACCGCAGATTCAGCGGAGGAATTCTGATATGTTGTTAATTATCAAAAGTGATTGAAATTAACAAGAAATTATGCACCCTTTATTTTGAAAAAGCATTATTTTAATTTGTTACTCAAAAAAAGCATTTTGCTGTATCAAAATTATTTGCATAAGTTGACAAATTGTGCCCTTTAACTATTGCCCCTAAATCTACACAATATCACCATAATCCCTCTGGGGTAGCCACCTTTAAAAAAATTAAAATTTTTTTTATTCAAAACAACCTTCTGTTGTTATTTATTTTCACACAAATTATGTTGCTCCAACAATATTCAATAAAAATAAATACCTTGTTGTTCATTGTTAGTTCACGTTAACTAATGTTGTGCAGTGCTTCCATAGTTTAGGTAAAATCATCCTTCTCTGATGCATTAATGCTTAATAATGTAGGCCTGAATGCTAAGGTTTGGGTTAGCAGAAAGAAGAAGATAAAAAACACACAAAAAAATAAAATGAAAAAATAAAAGAGGCATAATTCCTGTTTCTTTCTTAAAAGAAGATTCAGATTCAGTCCTAGTTGACATTTTCATGTCCCTCGCAGCTATGCAATTACATAAGAACTTCCATTCCTCATATAACTGCTACATTGCATTTGCTTGTGGAATTTGTCTTTTGCTCTAAATTACACTTCATTAATTGCAGTACTGAAACAAAATGACATAGTTTCTCAGTGATTATGCAGATGAACTGCTAATCCATTATTTTATGTACCCATGTGTTCATATTCCTTCCCCTTAAAATGATGACACAATTAAATTAAATTTAGTAACATCATGGAAAGGATCAAGACCACAAACACAAAAGTTTGATGCCAAGAGATGAGATCTTGCTCCTTTTGCCCTTGAGCCAAGCACTTTGCTCCATGTTATTCCAGAGGAGACTGCCCCTGCAATTAGTGAATTGTAAGTAGCTTTGGATTAAAAGCATCAGCTAAATGTCAAAGCAAAGTAACAAACCCTCAGCAGTATTCATGCTTGTTTTGATCTTTCCCAACAGCACGTAAATCTCAAAAACTCAAAGATATGTTCTTAGTCTTAGAGCTAAACCCTGGGGTTGCAGAGGCTTTCATGGAGTTGTAAATTACATGTGGCCACATAGACTTAAGTTTAACAGTTTTTGGACAAATTATTTCTTCATGATGGGATATGCGAGCTTTCAGTGTGATACGGTACATCATAGGCACACACAAGCACAAGCAGCTCTTGTGTAAGATGAATGTAAAAAGTGCATATTATTTAAGAAATGTCTAAATTAATTCCCTGTATTCCCTTTACATGCAAACACGTACTATGTCTTGGATTGACAACGAGGCATATGACTTGTGAGCCCATGTGAAAGAACCTATTATCCTTGACTTTCCATGATAATGTGTGTGTGGCAAAAACACACATAATATGCTGTAAGAACAACAATTAGTCATTGTGATGTATTTATCCAACATTTAATTGGAATATGAAAAGATGATGTGCCATTAATATGAATTAAACTTCACTAATAGTAATATTTTATGGTTGCCACAGAAAATAGAAACAGTATCGAGTACTTCATAATTTGCTCTATGCTAAATACATTTTGTTAATAGAATTTCAATGTTCTACTCTGCCAGAACAGTGATATTCCTCATGACATCCTCAAATTATGTTATTCTTCATAAACCCATATCAAATGCTTTAAAATCTGAAAATCTTCCCTGGCCATGCAATTTCTACTCTTGTAATTTTCGGCATGTTAGTCCACTCCCTTCCATCCCCTTTTCTGCTATTGGCCTGATTTGGTACTCCAGTAGAGTAAATTGGCTCTATATTTAACTTCACATTACTGTAACCTCTGTAGCTGGCTATAGGTGAATCTCATTTGTAGTTTGCACTAAAGTGAATGTGAGGGTGAATGGTGTATAGATTAGCAGTCTGCCTGTTTTTAAAACTATGCTTTAAACTCATCTATTCTCTTTTGCATTTAATCAAGCTTAGAGTTTTGCTTATGCTATCTCGTGTTGTTGGGTTTATGAATTAATTATAAACTTTACGTTAAGGTTATATAAGTTAACTCATGCATATGTAACATGTATTACATTCTAAATTAGGTTTCAAGAAATAATGAATATTTTTTCACTGTTAATCTTGGAATTCTTGGTTTATGTGAATACAATCAGTATGGTTCATTGTTAGTTCATGTTAGTTCTTAATGATGTTATATTACTAACTTTTAATATTAAACCATATTAGTATACAAATTGTTCATATTAATTAATTGTGTAATGTCAATGTATACACACGACACAACCTTATTGTTACTGATACATTTAATAAGAATGAATCAAACAATACTTCCATGGATAGACTACCTAAATGTAAATATTATCATGCACTCTCAACTATTCCTAAATTAAATTTCTTGTTGACTTCACTGGTGATTGAAATCTCAGAACAAAAGGAAGGATTTATATATTTGTTGCAAATATCACTCCATGTTGCTATAATTTGCTATCATTATAAGGCTTAACTGAACTGGCCTGTGAGTGGGGTGCCAGGCTTCTGTAAGAGGGGACCGCTGCCCCCCAGCTAATTTTGGAGGGTTTAAAGGCAAAAATATGATGCAAAAAGTGTTGTTTTCAGAGGGCTCTGTAAGTGTTTTTGCTGCAATATTTGAAGCATTATAAGCAGTAAATTTGGAGCATCCCTGGAAATTCCCAGCAGATGAGTGGCCTCTACTTCTATTTATGTTTTTAAGGTGACCTAAAAACAGAAAGAACACAGTGTAACTTATGTGAAAGTGACACATTTTGATGACAATTTATATAATCTGAAATGATTGAGTCATAATACATTTTTTTTAAAGCATTTATATTGTTTGTACATTGTGCAGATCTTTAGCTTAGTTGCCTAAGACACCTTAGTTTTTACAATGCAGGTGTAGTAAAGTAGTTAAATCTCAGGGCTCATCTTTGGAAGGTCCCTGTTTTAAACTCTATAAGGAACTGCAATCACTAGTATGCCTTTGAACAATGCGCTTAACTCAAGATTGTTCTAGATGGATTGTGTGCATCATACTATAAGTTGCTCTGGATCAGGGGGGAGCCAGGAGTTCCCTATCTGTCACTCACTCAACGGTGTGTTGATGTAGTGAAACTAGGGGTCTCCCTTGGGAGCCCCAAACACCTCTGATATTTGAGAAAAAGCCAATGGGAATTGATGAGTGGAATTTGCATGCCACTCCCCCGGACATACGGGTATAAAAGTAGCTGGCTCGCAACCACTCCGAGCGGTTATGTTTCAGCGAGCTGAATTCCTCTGCAGGTCCATTCACCTCTGCATGCTGTTGGATTTACGGCGCATTGCAGCAGCTTCTCCCCCTCGTGCACCAGTTGAGTGCAGAGAACACACCTGGTGTTTACGGCCATCATTGTCACGATCGCAGGACACCACACATTTACGGCAGGCACGGCACTGTGGAGGTGAGCCCTGTGCCCTTGCACGCCCAGCTGTTGCACAAACACACCCATGCCCAGGCGGTTGTGATGGATTATGAGGACGGTTCCACTCCTCCCCGTCGCTGAACGGTCCTATGGTGGGTACCTGGAGGGAGGTAAGTTCTTCGATGTCTCCCGACTCAGCACGGCCACGAGCTCCACCCGCCGGTATATCAGACGTGATTGTCCCCTTGGACCCCCCCGGAGCTTGGAGGCGCAGCTTGCGCTCCCCAAACCATCGCGATGGCTGACTGCTGACTGCTATGTGATTCAGTTCACCAGGCGTCTGCCCGGGTTCAGCAGCATCCGTTTTACCTCAGTGAAGGGTGAGAACGTCGCCGCCCTGCGTGTGGAGATTGCAATAGAGCTTGTCCCTCCAGCTGAGATGAAGAAGGGTTTCTACATCCCCTATTTCGTCGTACCCAAGAAAGGTGGTGGGCTGCGACCTTGCGCAGACTCCCTTTCAAGGTGCTGATGCAGAAACGCATTTTAGCGAGCGTCCGGCATCAAGATTGGTTTGCAGCGATAGACCTGAAGGACATGTACTTCCACGTCTTGATTTTACCTCGGCACAGGCCCTTTCTGCGGTTTGCCTTTGGTCTGTCCCTGTCACCACACATCTTCATGAAAGTCACAGAGGCAGCCCTTGCCCCGCTAAGGGAGGTTGATCTGCATTCTCAACTATCTCGACGACTGGCTGATCCTAGCTCACTCCTCAGCCGGTTGGGGCTTTGGGTCAACTGGGAAAAAAGCAAGCTCTCCCAGTACAGGGCATCTCTTTTCTCGGGTTGGAGTTAGACTCAGTCTCTATGATTGTGCACCTTATGAGTGAGCATGCGCAGTCAGTGCTGAACTGCCTAAAGTCATTCAGGTGGAGAATGGCGGTCCCACTGAAACAATTTCAGAGGCTCCTGGGGCATATGGTGTCCTCGGTGGCGGTTCAGCCCTTGGACGGACCTTGCATTTCTGCGGGCAGGTGTCCCCTTAGTGCAAGTGTCCAGGAGTGTTCTGGTTACGACAGATGCCTCAAAGTGTGGCTGGGGTGCCGTGTGCAATAGGCACACTGCTGCGGGCTCCTGCACAGGTCCGCAACTGCGTTGGCATATCAACTGCCTCGAGTTGCTGGCAGTACTTCTCGCCCTGCAGAGGCTTCTGCCGTTGATCCTGTTCAAGAACTTGTTGGTTCGATGGACAACTCGACAACGGTAGCGTATATAAATCGCCAAGGTGGTTTACGCTCATGTCACATGTCACAACTCGCCTGCTGTCTCCTCCTGGGAAACGAGGAGCAGGTCATCTTAGTAGCACCCTACTGGCCCACCCAGACTTGGTTTTCGGACCTCACACGCCTCGTGACATGCTACTAACCCCGTTTCGGGATCAAGTGGTAAACCTGCAAGCGCTGCCCCAGGAGGAGGCAGACCCAGCCTGGTCGTTGCTGTGTCTGATGCGTGCTTTGCTCATCTATCTATCTGGGTCATTGACGCCATCGTTTTGGCTGCCCCCTCTGGGGCTATGAGCACACTCTAACAGGAGTGTGGCAGCCTCCTGGGCCCTGACCAATGGCACCTCTTTAGCAGACATCTTGCGAGGTTCTACAATCTCTGGGTTGAGCCGGTTTCGTCACGTGTGTTGTCAGATACGAACTGGTAAGTTTGTGGGACAACTGGCCGGGTGTACCTCTTGCGTACAGCACCTTTCCTCTCCTGGAGAGGGAGACTTGTGCTTTTTACCCTCAGCCATGTTCACGAGGTCATGGACCCTGGATGTCCTTCCTCCTTAGCCCTGTGGCAGGCGAGTTTGCTGAGAAATTTGATGCCGGCCCAGTACGTGTGCTATTAGGCCCTGTACTGGGGTAGGTGGTCCACATGTGCTGGTTGCCTGTTTGTAACCCCATGTGATGTATCTTCTGCAAGACGGTTTCCCTGTTGGTAAACCCGCATCTTACTTGGGCAGAGTTCCCCTCTACCACCGGTCGCCATGTTTGTAGAGCTTCGTCCCCTCTGGGTAGGACTTACCATGGGGAATTCTCCACATGTGACACAGCCGACAAAACTCGGTAAGACCATGTGACATATTTCCACACAATTGCCTCCCCTTCGGTCAGGCTGTGGTCTCCGTGGTGTCCTCCCCTTGGGAATGGACACCCCCCCCCCCCGACGTCGACATTTATGGCCTCCAGCAGAACCATTTCCATACTTTTTTGGGGAGAAAAAAAGAAGAGAAGAGGCCATGGCTGTTGCAGCCTGTCCCCATTTTTTGCAGTCGACTTGTCTCTGTGCGATGCTCGTTGGAGCGTTGCAGGAGGTTATGTGATGGCCACGAGGCACACAATGGTTTGCCCGTCTTGGACCGCCAGTCCATTTAACACAGTTCAGCTAGTTGTGGCGTTTTGTATAGGGACCCCTAGTGTCACTACATCGACACAACCTTGAGTAAGTGACAGACAGGGAACGTCCTGGTTACTTTCTTAACCTCTGTTTCCTGATGGAGGGAATGAGACGTTGTGTCCCTCCTGCCACAACACTGAACTAACCACTGAAATTGTCGGGACCCTGTCTCGGCTCCTCAGTACACAACCTGAATGAATGGTTACAAGCCAGCTCCTTTTATACCCGTATGTCTGGGGGTGTGGCATGCAAATTCCACTTGCAAATTCCAATTGGCCTTTTCTCAAAGATCAGAGGTGTTTTGGGCTCCAAAGGGCCAACCCCTAGTGTCACTACATCAACACAACATCTCATTACCTCCATCAGGGAACAGAGGTTATGAAAGTAACCAAGGTGTTTTTCACAGGGGTGGCTGGGCAAGGTCCAGCGATCAGTGATCAGAGAAAATGAGAGAAAACACACGTTAAAATACGTATTTGTTTAAAGAAATTTGTTTATGTATGTGTGCAAGAGTAAGGGTCTGTAGAAGAAATGTAAAACCGGACATTGTCACATGTATAGTGTTGCTGAATTGGCATGTGTGTATCTATGAGCAGGCATGAGTTCATAGTGAATACCCCCATGGTCATCCATATGCATGTAATTTGATTGTGTGCATGTGTGTGTGTGAAAAAGAGAAAAAGCTGTTCTAGGTCACAGACGACACACCTGTGTCTCTTGCCTTCGAGCTCATACATCGACTGAAACCCGACAACATTAATTCCTGTATTTCCTTCACTTTACTACGAACTCTGCCCTCCACCATCTAACACACAATGTATAAAGTGTTCATGCATATGTGCATTATAAGAGTAAAAGCACTTGACATAGCCAAAGTCAGCGTGTCCTTATGACATTGCTGCTCTGCTTAACTATTTAATTTCAGAGTCACTCAGGCAGAGAGAGCAAGAGTGCGAGAAAGGTTAATGGCTTCTTGGCTGTGTGGAGAGTGAACTCTTCTCCTCTCTCTGTACAGTACAAGACTATTGTAATTATATACACAATGTTACCATGACACTGACACACACACACACACACACACACACACACACACACACACACACACACACGTTGTGTTTCCATGTTTTATGGGGACTTTCCATAGACATAATGGTTTTTATACTGTACAAACCTTATATTCTATCCCCTAAACCTAACCCTACCCCTAAACCTAACCCTCACAGAAAACTTTCTGCATTTTTACATTTTCAAAAAACATAATTTAGTATGACTTATAAGCTGTTTTCCTCATGGGGACCGACAAAATGTCCCCACAAGGTCAAACATTTCGGGTTTTACTATCCTTATGGGGACATTTGGTCCCCACAAAGTGATAAATACACGCTCACACACACACACACACACACACACACACACACACACACACACACACACACTCAGGTCTGCACGCTTTGTGTAACTGCATCAGTCATCACACAAACACAAGGTGCTTTATTAAAATGACTGTACATCAAGCAATATCTTATGAGTCTGTCAATCTCCCTTTCCCTTATTCTCTATATTCACATTCACACCCTTAGTATATGAGTCACATGGCAGAGGTAAAGTGAGGGAACATGTGTGAGGAGGGGAGGGGGGAAATCAACCCGAAATATTAATCATATAAATGCAGCACTCACAGTCCAGTGGCAGCGATGGACGGTGAGAGGAATGAAGTAAAAGAGAGAGAAAAATGGGGGACATAAGAAAATGAACAGAATGCAATATGAGTGCATGACAGGGAGGGAAAAAAAGATTGCAGAACAGAAGTGAAGAATAGGTGTGATATTAAGCTGACCACAGCAAGAGAAAGAGAGACAGGGAGAGTTGGGAGAGGTATAGTGAAGAATCACTATTCCCCAATAATCCTCTTGACAACAACACAACCTGAGAGAGAAATTTGAAAAAGAGGAATCAGAAAGTGTAGATGTGTTATAAATTAATATTCTGAGTTCAATGCAAGCTTAATCGACAGCTTTTGTGGCATAATGTTGATTACACCAATTTTTTTTTAGCATCATTAATCATATTCTTAAAAAAAGAAAAATCAAGGTTACAGTGAGGCACTTAAGATGGATGTGGATGAGGCTAATTTTTGGAGGGTTTGAAGCAGGCCCAGCTCCAGCTCTAATGTTTAAGGTGGGCCATGGGACCCTCTGGGTGGGCCAGATATTTGGTGCATTGGGTGGGGGTGTGGCTGCCAAGGTGGGCCAAGCTCATGATTGCCAAGCTCTAGAGCTGGGCCTGGTTTGCAGGCAGAAATGTGAAGTTTATAATTAATTAAAAAAAAGCACTGACATTATTTTTTAACTTTTAAGTTGTTTAAATAGTCATTTTTACAGTCGTTTAGGGCATTCAATCATTATGTGAAGTTTTAATATTGGATGTAACAGAAATGGTTTTTGAGCAATTTAATGACACTAAAATCAATTTAGCATGCATGCTGTTTACTAGTGGCAATACTTTTGAAACAGTGTTATAATGTTTACAGATTGGCCCTGTTCACAACTATTTGTAAGTGCCTCACTGTAACCCAGATTTTTGCTTTTTTTAAAGAAAAGAAGGGATTTGTCAAAATGTAACACTTCACCCTACCCAGAGTGTAAACATTACCTTGATATTAATGTTAAAAGCCCTGATGTTTAATATGGAAAAAAGCCGGGTACTGAATGCATGTTCATGAAGCGTATGTGATTGGTATATACAGTATATTAGTAATTTTCATACAAATAAAGTCATACAAATTAGTATGGATTCATCGCATCACAGTATTGTGACAAATTCTTATGAGACAATGTAGCCTAATTCCACAACTGTGTGGTCTAGTCTTTCCAAATTTATTCAAATGTAGCAAGAATATATTCCTGTACCTGAAGCATACAGGTGAAATTAAAGTAAATCTGAATGCACAAGGGAAAATCTGTTTCACTCCTGCAGTACATACATCTAGAACTGCAGAGAAAGTGAAACAGTCAGCACACAGAGGAGGAAGAGAGAAAGAAAACAGGAGGGGAGAGCAGGTCTAGAATGGAGGGAGGGTGGGTGGCATGCTTATGGCATGTGACAGAGGAAAAGAGAGAGAAAAAGGAGGAGCAGAGGGAAAGGTATCATCATCAGCAACAGCAGCAGCAGCAGCAGCAGTGCAGCATAAAGACATAAGGAACGGGGAAGGTGTAGAGAGAGTGAGCGAGTGGAGAAGAGAGGCTTAGGTTTGAGGGGATTGAGCCCTTTGCTGCAGACATGACTACGGGCTCATCTTTCAACTGAACGTAACCTTGACGATCCTTGTCTGCCGCTGCTGCCACCACACACTGGAGCACAGCAGAGTGTGTGTATGTGTAAGGGTGTACTCAGGCATTGCTATGAGATTCAGAGAGCTGCATCATCTGTTACGGCGTATTTTTCTGCATGTGTGTTCCTTTAGCTCAACTAATGGGACAAGAAAACCGGCATTTACCAACGAGAGAGTGAATGTATGTGTGTGAGAGCGTGATAGGAGTGTGTATGCTGATGTAGGGCAGAAAGTGTTAGATAGGTATAGAGTGTGTTTGTAAGAGTGTGCATGTCTACCTGTAAGGTTATAAGAAGACAAGCATATGGTAGGATGCAAGAGTAGGCAAAGCGTTCTTAACCCTGAGAGAAAGAGAGAGATAAAACAGTTAAAGAGAAAAGGGGAAAGAGGAGATACAGACAGCGTGTATGTGTGTGTGTATCAGAGAGAGATGCAGTATGGTTGAAGTCTCTGTGTCTCAGCATCATCAGATTTTTTGCTGCAGATGCTACACTAGCTCATCTCTGCTCTAGAGCGCTACCCTGACACACACACACACACACACACACACACACACACACACACGCTCGCATATAGACGCACACATCGGTGGCTTTGAGGGGGAGCCCAACGAGTCTGATCAAAGGTCAACAGAGGGACACTGAAAAAGTTGCCGAGGGCAGAGCTTGTGACTCCTCAGGCTGAAGGTCAGAAGTGGAGTGAGATCCATAATTGAGGCATCATGGGCGAGTGGACTATTTTGGAAAGATTGCTGGAGGCTGCGGTTCAGCAGCACTCTACTATGATCGGCAGGTAAGAGCTAAAGTGCTGCACGCACGCACACACACACACACACTTGCACACACACGCACACACACACACACACTCTCGCACACACACACACACACACACACACACACACACACACACACACACACACACACACACACACACACACACACACACAGTATATACCATATATGTGGCTCAAAAGGGGTGTTCTTGTGTTTTTGTTTAGGGGTTGGGGGGTGGTGAGAAGTGGAAATTAAGATTTTAGAAAAATAAAAACTTTTGAAATTTGAAATTGTTATTTACATTTAATTTGTTTGCATTAAAGCAGCTTTTGTTGTTGGTAAAGTTTAGTTTTACAGAAGGCATCACACAATACACCCAAGGCATCACCCCCCGTTAATTTTGAATAAACGATAGGCTGCATCATAGACTCTAGAGTGTCTCTATAATGCTAAGAGTACTTGTTATCCTTAACTGCAGGTAGCCACACATCATGGGCACGTCCTTCTCCTATGGTTGTGTGTATGTGCATTTGTGACAGAGGGTCTGTCAGAGTATGAACAGAGAAATATATGTATTTCTAAACAGGGACAACATATTGGCTATAAGGATGTAAATGCTCTCAAGAGTGAGGACCCTTTAGTGATTAGAGAGATGGAACAGGACCCCTGTTATATACAGTGCATTCATAAAGTATTCTGACCACTTCATTTTTCCACATTTTGTTTTGTTGCAGCCTTATGCTAAAATCCTTTAAATATTTTTTTTTTCTCATAAATCCACACACCCCATAATGACAGAGCAATAACAGATTTTTTTATAATGTTGCAAATTTATTAAAAAGAAAACATTTAAATATCACATTGACATTAAGTATTCAGACCTTTGCTATAACACTTGAGATGTAACTCGGGTGCATCCCGTTTCTCTGGATTATATTCGAGATGTTTCTACACTTTGATTGGAGACCACCTGTGGCAAATTCAGTTGATTGGACATGATTTGGAAAAGTACACGCCTGTCTATATGAGGTCTCACAGGTAAAAATGCATATCAGAGCAAAAACCAAGCCATGAGGTCAAAGGAACTGCCTGCAGAGCTCAGAGACAGGATTGTGTTGAGGCACAGATCTGGGAAAGGCTACAAAAAAAAAAAAAAAAAAAACTGGCTGCATTGAAGGTTCCCAAGGGCACAGTAGCCTCCATAATTCTTAAATGGAAGAAGTTTGGAACAACTAGGACTCTTCCTAGAGCTGGCCACCTGGCTAAACTGAGCAATTGGGGGAGAAGTGCCTTGGTAAGAGAGGTGACCAAGAAACTGATGGTCACTCTGGTGAGTTCCAGAGATGGCTGTAATCACTGCCAAAGGTCCTTCAACGAAGTACTGCATTAAGGGTCTGAATACTTATGTCAATGTGATATTTCAGTTTTTCCTTTTTAATGAATTTGCAGATCAAAAAATCTGGTTTTTGCTTTGTCTTTATGGGTGTGGAGTGTAAATGATGTGAAAAAATATAGATAATTTAAAGTAAGAAAAAGTAAGTACAAATGTATTTATATAGTGCTATTCTCAGGGATGGATTACCGATCAGCCCTTGACTACCAGGGGCCCTTGACTTTAAGGTTGGGACCTTTAAGAACCTGGGCTTTAAGGTTGCGCGATCCAGTTTGGTGATTCCACCCGTTTGAAAACCCATCAACAATGAAAACTACAACAGTAGGGGGGCCCGTCGAGATAATTGGAATATCATAATTCTTTGCAATTCATAATCTGTCCCTGGCTATTCTAGACATTTTTTGTTCCTCTCGCTGTTCCTTTGAGGTCTGATCAAGCACTTGAGGTTGATATCTAGCGACAGACTGAATAAATGAATGAACGAAAGAGCAGATGAGTAAAGTGTCTACAATAATTAATCTGCTGCTACAGCCCAATGCTCCCTTAGAACACACATAAAATCAAGCACAGAGTAGCTCTGAGAATTTCTCAGCCACTTTTGTTGCCAGATTCTTTTTTAGCACTGACATACTGTACTGTACACATGGGTCTAAATTATGTCAAACAGCCTAATCTATCTTTTTTACCCAACTGATTACAGCAAAAAGACAATAAAACACTACTCAGCTACATGTTTGTGTGTGCAAACTGATAGCTTTCTGTTTGCTTTCTAATATATTTACATTTACATTTAATCATTTGGCAGACGCTTTTATCCAAAGCGACTTACAAAAGAGGAAAACATCAGCGAATCATCTTAGGGAGACAGTGGTACAAAAAGTGCCATATTACAAAGTTTCACTATCATCAGAATAGTATACAAAACAGATTTAAGTTTTTTTTTTTTTGTGACCGGTTAAGTGCTTTTGGAAAAGTGTGTTTTTAGCCGTTTTTTGAAGATAGAGAGTGAGTCAGCTTCACTGATTGAGTTGGGAAGGTCATTCCACCACCGTGGTATGATGAAACTGAAAGTCCGGGAAAGTGTTTTGGTGCCTCTTTGTTTTGATACGACAAGGCGACCGCAGGCTTCTGGTGGGAACGTAGCTCTGCATAAATGGTTTTAGGTATGCTGGAGCAGACCCAGTGACTGTTTTGTATGCCAGCATCAGGGCCTTGAATTTAATACGTGCATGAACCGGCAGCCAGTGGAGAGAGACAAAAAGTGGTGTTACATGTGCTCTCTTAGGTTCATTAAAGACCAGACATGCTGCTGCATTCTGGATCATTTGGAGAGGTCTAATTAATATGGTCTAATATGTTATTTTGAGTGGACACAACACTGCAATCTGTACTGTTGTCAATTTTCTTTCTGGACTGAGCAACATATGGATTAGCACAATTTGCATTTGTTCACATTCTCTTCTATTTCATCACAAGAACAATTTGTGTAGTTTGAAGTCAAAGGCAATGATCATGCTCAAATCTAATAGTCTTTTGCAGATTAAATACAGAATCATCAAATAGTCTCATCATCAGCCTTTATCTTTCATAATCTCTTCTGCACGTGTGTGGACATACACGCACCTTGTGTAAATGCAGAGATTTAAACCGCACTAAACATGTGCAAGAGAAATCATTCAATAAATCAAGAAAGCAGGTGAGTGAGAGACAGAGAGAGAGAGAGATAGAGGGAGAGGGAGAGAGAGAGTGACAGAGAGAAACATTACGTCTTGAAATAGATGGGTGGTACCCAATAAAATATTGCTCTTCCTGTGGGGATATTCATCTCCTGTGACTGCCCCAATATCCCAACCTTAATCATTAGCTCCTACACCAACACTTACAAACACAAACATCCCACAATCTTGGTTAAAATAAGTCTATAAAAGTTTTGGGATTTTTATGTGTCTGAAAGCACAAGGAAAGTTTACTCATATTAACAGCATCCTCACAAGTTGTAAATTATTCACAAACATAGAGAGCTTTTCAGAGGTTTTCAGCTCACTTTTGTTGTCTGTCTCTCTATCTCTCTCTCTCTCTGTACATCTTCTCTCTTTCTCCACAACAAAACACACACTCAGATCATCAGACTCACAGACACACTCACTCTTCAAATAAACAATGCTCCTGGTAAGAAAGCATTTTCTAAAACAAAAATATATTTAGAGCTGATAATCTTTGTGTCCCAGTTCCCCAATAACTCTTTACAGACAGAACTATTAGCACCTCATATGTAATGCTTTATGTGAGTTAATAGAATACTTGTATTTCATGCTTTCCGAGAGCCAAAAAAAAAATATCATACTTTATTGCTGTAGATGACAGCAATAAAGTATGACGTAACAGTATGCCAATTCAGCTGAATGAAGAAAAACAATAACAAATTTTAAAGAAAACAGACCAGTTAGTACTAATTTAACATAAATATTTATATTAGAAATTTGGTCCCCACAATGTAGGAAAAACCTGTTCCACACATGCCGTACAATCCACATAATTATTCAGACATTAAGGTGCTTTATTGGAATGATGAATATTTGTACATTGGTATTGCCACATTGTTTACAGCTGTGCTGCATACAAATAAATCAGTGCAAAACAAAAACAGTACAAAACGTCTAGGTTAAGAATTTAACCTCCGTTCCTTGATGGAGGGAACGAGACGTTGTGTCGGAGAAGCAACACTAGGGGTCTCTCTTGAGCACCGAATATACCTCTGATCTATAAAAAAAGGAATGAGAAGTTGGGAGTCAGTATTTGCATACCCCGCCCCCGGACATACGGGTACAAAGGCGAGGAAAATACTAGAGTTCATTCAGGATTTATCTGAGGAGCCGTTCGGCTCAGTGACGTGGCCGGGAAGACATAACGTCTCGTTCCCTGTCTGTCGCTCTCTTCGACGTTGTGTCGGAGAAGTAACACTAGGGGTCAAATTTAAATCCGCCATGCGCTGAGCCGTGTACGTGTTCTGCTGACACAGGAGCGGGCAGGTATTTCTTACGTGCCAAATGACCGGCTGTGTCAGACTGCACTATCCCTTCCCCAATGCCCCAAAAAAGTCGTCGGAATCCTTCTGGTTACCCTAGACAGGGGAACATGGCGACGCTTGCCAACCTGGGAATGGGCCAAGCCTGGCCGGACCTCTTTTCTATCTATGTTTCTCGCATAGAGCAATAGACAGCCGGGGCCCTTACATGCATTGAGAGAAGGGGGTCTTACCCAATTTCCTATTCTTTCAGGGGGAAAAGACCCTGCGGAGACCACACCTACCCGGCGGGGAGGTAAAGTGGCGAATACATCACATGTGTTTTTAGGCGACACATGGAAGTGGTGCGGTGGTAGATCCAGCCTCAGCGAGGGGGAGTTGCTACAACACGGCGACCGGGGGGCAGCCGAAACTTACCCAAGGAAAATGCGTGTCCGCTCGTATGGGGGCCGTATCGAGGAAAATACAGGCAGGAGGAGTCCGAGTAGGAGTCCTCACCCTGCAGAGCACCTATTCCAGTACAGAGTATACTGAGTACCCGCAGTGGATTTGGTCGGCAAGTTCCTCCGCTGAACTGCGGACCCATGAGGGCTAGGGAGGAATTGACCAGTGATTCGAGACATGGAATCTCCTGGGAAAAAAAGACAAAAATTTTTACCTCAACCGAGGGAAAGGGCGCTATATGCAAGCGATTCACCCGGCCAGCCCATCAGCGTGGTACTACTGGCTTGGACCTGAGAAAACACGGGTTGAAACTGACTCAACCCTGAGACTGTAATATCTCGTAAAGGTTTTGGGTGTTGCCCAACCTGCTGCTCTTCAAATGTCTGCTAGGGAGGTGCCCCTGGATGAGGACGCAATACTCCTCGTTGAGCGAGCTCGGACCCGCAAGGGGGGGGGGCACGGCCTGGGTGTGATAGGCCAATGAAATGGCATCTACTACCCAGTGGGAAAGCCTCTGTTTGGAGACAGTGTTTCCTTTATGCTGTCCCCCAAAGCAGACAAAGAGCTGCTCAGAACGCCTAAAGCTCTGCGTAGGGTCCAGATAGGTACGCAAAGCACGTACCGGACACAGCAATGAAGGGGGTGGGTCTGCCTCCTCCCGGGGCAGCGCTTGCAGATCACATGAGTGTCTGCCGGACCGAACTCCAGGCAAGTGTCGCTGACAGAGAACACTTGCAGGTCCCCGACCCTCTTGATGGAAGCGAGCGCGATCAGCAGGGCAGTCTTAAGGGAGAGGGCCCTGAGTCCAACTGATTCTAGCGGCTCGAAGGGAGGTCTCTGGAGGCCCGCAAGGACTACCGAGATCTCAGGCTTGGCCGAGAGGGATTTAACCTCCGGGCGCCTCTTAGGAACCTGATGATTAAGTCGTGCTTACCAAGGGACTTGCCGTCTACTGCTTTGTGGTGAGCCGCGATAGCAGCGGCATACACCTTTAGGGTGGAAGGGGACAGCCTCCCCTCCAGCCTCTCTTGCAGGAATAAGAGCACTGACCTAACTGCGCACCTCTGTGGGTCTTCAGCCTGGGAAGAACACTAATCTGTGAACAAGCGCCACTTCTGGGTGTAGAGCTGCCTGGTAGAAGGGGCTCTGGCTTGGTTGATCGTGTCTACGACGGTAGGTGGTAGAGCAGCTAGATCTTCCGCGTCCCATCCAGGGACCAGATGTGAAGTTTCCAGAGGTCTGGATGCGGATGCCAGAGCGTGCCCTGCACGGAAGAAGGTCCTTCCTCAGGGGAATTTGCCAGGGAGGGGCTGTCGCGAGGAGCACGAGGTCTGAGAACCAGGCCCGGTTGGGCCAATAGGGAGCCATTAGTGTGACTTGTTCCTCATCCTTCCTGACCTTGCACAGCACCTGTGCAAGAAGGTTCACTGGGGGAAATGCATACTTGCGTAGCCCCGTGGGCCAGCTGTGTGCCAGCACGTCTGCCCCAAGGGGGAGCCTCTGTTCGGCGTACCAATGGGAGGTGCCTGAGTCCTTTGGAGACCTTTTGGAGTCGCTGCTGTGTCCAAAGGAGGAGACGACGGGCGAGTCGTGAAATGTGGCGGGAGAATACGCCGCCTTGGCGATTTATGTACGCTACCGCAGTGGTGCTGTCTGACCTGATTACTACATGTTTGTCTCGAATTAACGGGAGAAACTTCCGCAGGGCAAAGAAAACAGTCAACAACTCTAGGCAATTGATATGCCAGCGCAGCGGGGCCCCTCTCCAAAGGCCCACAGCTGCGTGCCCTCGCCTTAGTACCCGTAT
The DNA here is from genome assembly GCF_025860055.1 of Xyrauchen texanus. NCBI lineage: Eukaryota > Metazoa > Chordata > Actinopteri > Cypriniformes > Catostomidae > Xyrauchen > Xyrauchen texanus. The sequence goes on from NC_068279.1 coordinate 26,594,929, forward strand.
GTCCGGGGGCGGGGTATGCAAATACTGACTGCCAACTTCTCATACTGACTGCCTTTTTTCATAGATCAGAGGTATATTCGGTGCTCAAGAGAGACCCCTAGTGTCGCTTCTCCAACACAACGTCGAAGAGAGCGACAGATGGGGAACAATGTACATAATGTTTAGCCACAATGTATTCTTGGCAAATAAAGTAAAAAGGACTTTCTTTTTTGCTTGTCTGAGTGAAGATAAATAAATAAATAAATAAATAAATAAATAAAAGGCTTTCCACTCCAAACAAGAGACAGCTAGCAATGCCTTATATTCCGATAAAAAAAAAAAACACAAGGAATTAATTAAATGAAATCACAAATTCCTGAAAGACAGAACCAAATGAACTGATCATGAGAAAATTAGGTGGAACATTAGCTGTGCACTTGAACCATGACTTTAGAGAGACAATTTGGACAGAGGGTGAGAGAGAGAGAGAGAGAGAGAGAGAGAAAGAGAGATAAGGATAACTGTTTTTCCTGATCACATATCTTTCCCTGTGTCCTTTCCTGCACATGCTCAACGTGTGACTGTGTATGAGAGACAGGAAATGTGTAGCAAAATGTTTTGCTATCTTTCTGGGGACCAAATGTCCCTCCTAAGGGGTCCCCCAAGAAAATGGCTTAATCAAGGAACTGAGTAATGTTTAAATTAAATCTAGAATTGCAAATGTTTTCTGAGAGCGTTTAGAGGTAACAATATAAATAAAATGTGCTCCATATTAAAACAATAGATGACAATGGAAAGATAAGTTAAATTAAGATGCTTAATAGCTCTGTCTGCAGAGAGGCATTGGGGCACTGGGACACCCAATGCAGGTCAGCTTTATGTAATGGGATGAGATTGTCAACTAAACTCAGCAAAAGAAGAAACGTCCCTTTTTCAGGGCACTGTATTTTAAAGATAATTTTGTAAAAATTCATATAACTTTACAGATCTTTATTGTAAAGGGTTTAAACAATGTTTTCCATTCTTGTTCAATGAACCATAAACAATTAATGAACATTTACCTGTGGAACGGTCATTAAGAAACTGATAGCTTACTTAAATTAGGTCACTAAAGAGACCTTTCTACTGTCTCTGAAAACACCAAAAGAAAGATGCCCAGGGTCATCTGCGTGAATGTGCCTTAGGGATGCTGCATGGAGGTATGAGGACTGCAGAAGTGGCCAGGGCAATAAATTGCAATGTCCATACTGTGAGACGCCTAAGACAGCGCTACAGGGAGACAGGAAAGACAGCTGATCATCCTCACAGTGGCAGACCATGTGTAACAACACCTGCACAGGATTGGTACATCCGAATATCACACCTGGAGGACATGTACAGGATGGCATCAACAACTGCCCAAGTTACACCAGGAACGCACAATCCCTCCATCAGTGCTCAGATTGTCCGCAATATGCTGAGAGAGACTGGACTGAGGGCTTGTAGGTCTGTTGTGAGGCACAACGTCGCCTATGGGCACAAACCCACCTTCGCTGGACCAGACAGGACTGGCAAATAGTGCTCTTCACTGACAAGTAGCGGTTTTGTCTCACCAGGGGTGATGGTTGAACTTGTGTGTACTGACGAAGGAATGAGCGTTACACTGAGGCCTGTACTCTGGAGTGTGATTGATTTGGAGGTGGAGCGTCAATCATGGTCTGGGGCGGTGTTTCACAGCATCATCGGACTGAGATTGTTTTCATTGCAGGGAAAACATCCTCCTCCCTCATGTGGTACCCTTCCTGCAGGCTCATCCTGACATGACTCTCCAGCATGACAATGCCACCAGTCATATGGCTCGTTCTGTGCATGATTTCCTGAAAGACAGGAATGTCAGTGTTCTGCCATGGCCAGCAAAGAGCCCGGAACTCAATCCCATTTAGCACTTCTGGGACCTGTTGGATTGGAGGGTGAGGGCTTGGGCCATTCCCCCCAGAATTGAGGAATAGTGGGGAAACATCTCACAGCAAGAATTGACAAATCTGGTGCAGTCCATGAGGAGGAGATGCACTACAATACTTAATGCAGCTGATGGCCACACCAGATACTGACTGTTACTTTTGATATTGACCCCACTTTGTTCAGAGGCACATTATTCCATTTCTGTTAGTCACATTTCTGTGAAACTTGTTCAATTTTTTTCTTAGTTGGTGAAACTTTTTATGTTCATAAAAATATTTACACATGTTAAATTTGCTGAAAATAAAAGCAGTTGAAAGTGAGAGGACGTTTCTTTTTTTGCTGAGTTTCATGGTCTCTTACCAGGGACTTTGTTTTGTTTGAAGCGTGAGTGTGTGTTTTGCTGTGGAGAAAAAGAGAAGATTGAGAGGGAGATGGAGAAAATGAGCTGAAAATCTTGGTAACACTTTAGAGTACAGCCCGCAATTTACAGCGTAAGTACACAAAATGTACAGCGTACCTTTTTGTAATAATAATGTACTTAGAAATTACTTACGTGTAGGTACAAGGGAACAATATGCAAATTTTGAGGAAAAAAGGGTAACAACCTGGAAAATGACAAATAATTTATACTGTAAGTATTTTATAACTAAGGGGTAACTATTCTAATATTACATGGTATGTATAACCTATAATGCTAAACAACATGGAAAATTTAAAATAATTTATACTTTAAGTATTTTATAACTAAGGGGTAACTATTCTAATATTATATATCATATAATATATATTACGTGGTATGTATGACCCAGGGCCGGTTCTAGACATTTGGAGGCCCTAGGCAAAATGTATGTTGGAGGCCCCCCGCCATGCCCTCCTCCCCTCCACCTTTCAGAATTCACGAGTTCACACTTACATCAAATTAAATAGAGTAAAGATTATGCGTATTTGGCATGCTGTCCAGGGGAGGGCTCCAGGCTCTGAATTTTGGCCAGATTTACACAGTGTTACATTGGATTGCATTGTATTTTGGATTGTGTTGTTTACATCCAATAAGAGATTATTAAAATCAAAGTGAGGAGATGGGGGCGGTGGAGGGATGCTGATAAACTGTCAATGAACAGAGGTAAGTCTGCAGTATATATACCTCTTATCTCGTTGATTATCTGAATGTGCTCCTCCCGAACTTTGTTAATAAAACATAATTTAATAAAAAAGACTTGAAAACAAATATGATTCCTAACCATTTTATTTATACAAAACCTGTTATCAGTATTTTTATATTTTTACTTAAATGTGCATATTAATGTAACTTTAATTAAGGTAAACAAAAAAAAAATCATCTGAAAAGTCATCTGGACAAGCACTTATTATTCTTATTCCATGGCCACCTACAGAAGCACTCTTCTGCTTTTTTTTTTAAGCAAACTCATCAATAACTACTTCATAAGAAATCTGCTGTGCGAGTTCTCTGTTAATACTGATTAAAGCAAGTCCACTAAGCCGTTCCTGAGTCATTGTGGAGCGCAGGTAATTTTTTAAAAGCTTCAGTTTTGAGAAACTTCTCTAGGCAGCTGCTACGGTTACTGGCAGGGTAACTGCAATTCTGAGAGCAATCCAGAGGTTTGGAAATATCTCCTGCAGTTGCTTCTGGTGAAGAAATTTCAGAAGCGCCAGGGCTGTGTGTTTTGATGGTAATGGTGGAAGGTTGAGGATCTCTTCTGCCATTTCAATTCCAGAGATATCTTCATGTCCTTCCTTGCTGAGTGCCTTCTCAATGTCTTCACAGTGTTTCTTCACTGTACCTCTTGACATGGTTGCAACATCATTAAAATTAAAAAGGATACCAAAAGTGTCCCTAACATTTTCCATGTTCTGAAATCTCTCCTCAAGAGAATGAAGTGCTACATCCACAACTGTGTTAAAAAATGTCACTTCCAGGTTTCGCAGTGCGTCGGTCAGAGGCTCATCAGCAGCCTCATAAGAGAACTGATTTCTGGTGTTACGTAGTCTCTTCTGTTTGAGAACTGCCTCTAGGTTCATTTCTTCACATAGATCCTTTGCAGTTGCTTGTGCTGCAGCAAAGCCAGAGGCCCTATACTGTGAGAGTGCTGCTTTGGTGGACGTAATCAAGTTTGAAGCAACATCCAGTCGCATAGAGGATGACTGGAAAAGCTTATTGACCTGGTTGACAAGTGTCAGAATGTCACACCACACAACTGAACAAATCAAAAAGCGATAAGACCCCAATTCTTCAGCAAGAGCTTGGGCCTCCACTTTAGAAACGGGGTCAGATAAACTCTGTCGTACTTCTACAAGTGCTTCCCTGATTTGGGCAACCTGGAACCTGACAGCCTGAACACTTTGCAATCGGCTCTCCCACCTTGTGTCACTCCATGATTTAAGAGTGAGATCCACATATTTTTTCAAAATAGACCAGGATAGAGTGGATCCTGAAAAAAAGCTGAATAGTTTCTGCAGGTGTCCAAAGAATCCAATGGCATCCTTTGAAGCTCTTGCAGCATCTGCCAGAACCAGGTTCAACGTGTGTGCCCCGCATGGGACAAACAGGGCTCTTGGGTTTTTCCCAGCAGCCTGGCTTGTACACCTTGCTTTTTGCCCTTCATATTCGAACCATTGTCATATGACTGACCTCGACAATCCATGAAGTCAATCTGAAGGTCCTTCAGCCTGTTTTTCCAGTTGTCTCTTCCACAACCAAGAATCCCAGAAAATATTATTTTATTTCTGGCTCTGGCTGTAGTTCCACAATGCTTAGAATGATAGACATCTGTTCCAGGTGGCTAATGTCTGGTGTACAATCAAGGATGATAGAAAAGTACTTTGCAGTGTGGATTTTTGCAACAATTTCTTTGGTCAGTTGACTACTCATCAGATTCAACAGCTCATTTTGTATGTCTTTCCCCAAGTAGTGTGTGTGTGTACTTCCATTTTTGATTTTAACCAAGTGCTCCTGCATGACTGGATCAAACTTTGCCAGGAGCTCCACTTCCTTTAGAAAATGACCATTATCAGAAACATTGAGTTTGTCTGTGGATCCCCTAAATCCAAGATTCCTCTCAGCAAGAGACTGTACATTCCGCCACCTCTGTCTTTCTTCCTCCAAAAGGGTCATCTGTCTCTGGTCTATGGTTTGACCTGTTGTAGACCGCAATTCTAATTCCCTCCACTTCTGCATGGTGCTAATATGCTCAGAACTGTTCTCATGACTGCGCAGGATGGTGTGGATGTTCTTCCAGTCTTTCAATCCTCCTTTAATGAGCTTAATTACTTGGGTAGAGAAAAGTTTGCAGCTGTAGCAAAAGACTGCATCATTCACTTCTGAAATGACAACCATGATCGTTTGACTCTTTCACCATTAGGCATTTTTCTATAACACAGACTGTGTGAAAAGGCTCGTCCATCTATATTTTTTTGAAAAACATAACTTTCTCTGACTTTAAATGGTCCTCTTCGCACTGCCTCTGCTCTGTAACTTTGCGAAATTGTGTCAGGCCACAAGGCTGGATCAACAGGTTGAGCTTTGGGTACTGTGCTTCCTATTTCACTTTTTGTTGATGTTCCAGGTCTGACATTGTCTCCTCCAGACTCAATGACTTCCATTCTCTCATTACTATTGCGTTCAACCTCATGGCTCCTCTCTGGCCCTTCACTCTCTTTGCTGACTTGATGTTCTACCACAGAAAAAACACTCTCTGGACCTTCACTCTTTTTGCCCTGTAGTTGCCCTGCCTCAAAATCACTCTCTGGACCTTCACTCGTTTTGCCCTGTTGATGCTCTGCCTCAAAATCACTCTCTGGATCTTCACTTGTTTTGCCCTGTTGATGCTCTGCCTCAAAATCACTCTCTGGATCTTCACTTGTTTTGCCCTGTTGATGCTCTGCTTCAAAATCACTCTCTGGATCTTCACTTGTTTTGCCCTGTTGATGCTCTGCCTCAAAATCACTCTCTGGACCTTCACTCGTTTTGCCCTGTTGATGCTCTGCCTCAAAATCACTCTCTGGATCTTCACTTGTTTTGCCCTGTTGATGCTCTGCCTCAAAATCACTCTCTGGATCTTCACTCTCCTTGCCCTGTTGACTACTCTCTTGCTCCTCTCTCTCTTTGCCCTGTTGTTCTTCTGACTCACCGCTGGCTTTTAGAAACCTCATCAGTGATCCTACAACAGGTAATGTTTAAAACAAATAATGTCATTAGGCTACATTTGTTTTTCTACACTGTAAAAAATAATTTGTTTAAAACAAAAAATTCCCTAATAGTTTAATTTTAATTTAATAACTTTTTTTTTTTTAGCAGTCAGGAAGTTTTTTGCAGTAATTTGTTCAGTAATTTATTTATGGTAACACACTAACCCACTATTTGGGATAATGAACAGTTTTGTTTTTGTTAGACCAAATATAGTTATATTAGGTATGTATTGTAGAGAAATACCTTATGATACACAAATCAGCTGCTAGTGGAAGTGAAAAGACAAGTTAATTTCGTCAACTGTAATTGTGTGCTTATTCATATGCTTAAGATTGCATACTTATTGTCAATAAATATTGCAACAGTATTTATGATTGGAAAACGAAATAAATGAAGTCTATTATGGTCTATATGCGTCTATTATGATAGACTAGAGCAGTTAATGTAGGCTAAACATCTGCGTTTTAGAAGATATACAGACTGTTTTAAAACATAATAAACAATGCTTTAGTATAGTGTGTTTGCTCTTTGACTGACAATCTTTACTTTTTCTGTAGTATTTTGTGAGTCAACTCCTGACTAGGACTGGAAATTGATTCGATTCCTTGATTCAGAGGCGTTAGGAATCAAGATTCTATACCACAGGTTGTAATCGATTCCATCAAGGAGAATCGACTCCTTTGTAAGATTCAGTTCAACAGTTAATCATGAATTCACCTCTATCTCTCCAACAGTGACTGGAAGTCCGATTCATTTCCGCGAATCAGACTCTTTCGGATGGTTCATTTAGAACGTATTTCTTTTTTCTAACAAAAGTCTGCATTGTAGCTACACACGCTCGGATTCAAAGTGTCAGAAGCGAATTCAGTCCATCAACGGTGCTCGTGCTCTTTTGAACTGGAAATAACCGTCAAATGATCTATCTCAAAATGACGCTGATCGTTAGAATCAGTTTATTTTTTACAATACATTACAATCACTCAAAAATAGATGATACCTGAATCACAAGCTGCACTTTCTTTGCCTGCCTGCTTAGCCTTACGCTTAGCAGCCCCTGAAGAATGAGTTCGTTTCGGCACCATCAGATAAATTTGCAGAAAAGTTGGATTTTATTCATTTACAATCTCTTCATTCATAAATTGAGAGGTTGGGAGTGACTCGCATGTAAACGGTGATATTAATTGGTTTAACTACAGGTGAATGACAATTGTTATTTCCAATGGACAAACAGCATAGTATTTTGCTGCTCTTGATTGGTGGATAAGCATGTGTAAGTTTTGGAGGCCCCGCCTCCAAGGCCGAGGCCCTAGGCAACTGCCTAGTTCGCCTATAGGTAGCGCCGGCCCTGGTTTGACCTACTATGCTAAACAACAATCTTATGTTTGCGAGCAATTTAGCAAGAACATACACTGCGTACCTTTTTGTAATAATACATAGGTATTATATATACCTGTATTACCACGTAATATTACAACAGTTACCCCTTAGTTATAAAATACTTAAATTATAAATAATTTGTAATTTTCCATGTTGTTTATATACAGTGCATCCGGAAAGTATTCACAGCGCTTCACTTTTTACACATTTTACACTGATCATCCTTGAGATGTTACAACAACTTGATTGGAGTCCACCTGTGTTTAATTCAGTTAATTGGACATGATTTTTTATAAAGGCACACACCTGTCTATATAAGGTCCCACAGTTAACAGTGCATGTCAGAGCACAAACCAAGGAAGTCCAAGGAATTGCCTGTAGACCTCCGAGACAGGATTGTATTGAGGCACAGATCTGGGGAAGGGTACAGAAACATTTCTGCAGCATTGAAGGTCCCAATGAGCACAGTGGCCTCCATCATCCGTAAATGGAAGAAGTTTGGAACCACCAGGACTCTTCCTAAAGCTGGCCGCCCGGGCAAACTGAGCGATATTTGTGAGCTTATATGTGTAATGTGAAGTCAAGCTAAATGTGGCTAAGCTAATATAGGTTTATATTTATTTTCCCATGTGCTTTCATAAATAGGCACTGCCGTATTTTGTGATACCTTGTTGTCATGTCTATATTATTTAAAAAGAAACGTTGACAATGTTTGATTTAAATGAAAAAGTGTTATAAATCTGTTTTTAAATCAGTTGTTTGTAAAATAAAGGTTATGACGTAAAGGATATATTTTGTGTATGTATATGATATATATATATATATATATATATATATATATATATATATATATATATATATATATATATATGTAATAAAATACCTATGTATTATTACAAAAGGTACGCAGTGTATGTTCTTGCCAAATTGCTGCATAAGCGTAAGATTGTTGTTTAGCATAGTAGGTCATATATACCACGTAATATATATATATATATATATATATATATACTATTAGAATAGTTACCCTTAGTTATAAAATACTTACAGTATAAATTATTTGTAATTTTCCATGTTGTTTAGCAATATAGGTCATACATACCATGTAATATTACAATAGTTACCCCTTAATTCCCCAAACTTTGCATATTGTTCCCTTATACCTACACATAAGTAATTTATAGGTACACTATTATTACATAAAGGTACCCTGTAAATTCTGTGTACTTACACTGAAAATTGCAGGCTGTACTCTAAAGCGTTACCAAAATCTCTGCAAAGCTCTGAAGTTTGTGAATAATTGACAAGCTGTGAAGAGGATGCTGTAATGATACACTTTTTCAATACAAGAAACTCCTATCAGAAGCTACCAGAAATAAAATCTGTTTTATTTTACACATAGCGGTATGCCACATGGGGACACATTTGCTCACAGAATAAATACACAGTGGCTAAACGTAAATAATGCATTCCTACAAAGTTTTAGCATGATGTTGCATTCACGGCACAAGCTGTAGAAGACAGTTTACGCTTATGTCTGCTATAGCATGTTTTATTGTGATAAGGCAAGGCATACTTCTGTGTAGGGAGAGTAATATGAATTGCGGCCTGACATATTTCAGAACACTGTAATAAATCTAGCTAGAAACGTCTGCATTTGCATACTTATATAGAGAATGTTTTGGGCCGTAAGAAACAACAATGGCACAGAAAGCTCTGCAGTCTTATCTAAACATAGAGTCAGTATACCGTATATATTTCCAGCTGCTTGATAACATACACACGCACACACAGAGACCAAGCCCCACCATCACACTGTATAAATTACATTGCTGCAAACTGACACACTACAAGCATATTGTGAGGTGCATTTCTGCATTCACACACACCACACACACACACACACACACACACACACACACACACACACACACACACACACACACACACACACACACAGCAAGTGCCATAAAATTAGTCCTTCTGTTGGCTTTGCTTTTAGTTCAAACATACATTGTGATTCTCTGTATATGCTCCCAGTCTCTCCATCTGTCTCTTTGAATCTGTCTTGCTGCTCCTAGTCAGCCTCTGCTCTTCCCATCTGTCTCCTCTTCCATTCTTCTGTTTCTTGTCATATTCACTCTTATAATGTAGGCCTTTCACCTCTCTTTTCTTTCTTTATATGTTTCTCATCGCTCACCTTAAAAGAAAAGTTTACCTAAAAATTCTGTCATCATTTACTCACCATCATATTGTTCCAATCCCACATTATCATCTTTCTTCTGTGAAACACAATATTGTGTTTGGCTAAATGATAGGGACTCGCAGCTTCAGTCACCATTCACTTCCATTGCTACTTTTTTCCATACAATGAAAGTGAATGTTGACTGAGGCTGTAATACTTTCTTACATATATTTTTATGTTCAGTGGAAGAAAGGACACAGATATGAATTTGTAACAACATAAGGGTGAGTAAATTATGACAGAATGTTCTCTAACCCAGTCCCTATACCTATTTTGCATTTTGTTTCCCCTCTCTTTCCTCACAAGTAGGCTTGTTCCTTTCTGTGCCCTTGGTATGTCCACTTACTGTATTCATCTCTCATTTAATTCCATACTCTCTCCTCTCTGTCCCAATATTCCATCAATCATTCCTCTTTCCCTCCTTCTCTCTCTCTCTCTCTCTCTCTCTCTTGCATGTGCACTCTCTCTCCATCACTCTGGTACAGTGGAGTGCTGAGTGGTTCACTATGTGGTTGCCATAGTAATGGCAGCAGGGAGTGGGGGATGTGCTGCTAATTTACAGAACCACCATGGCCCTTGGCCAATGATATGGAGCTCAACAGCTAACGCTTATCTTTTGTATGCAACGCTAACTATTATAATGTGAAGGATCCACCATTTTTCAACTGTACATCTGAGGAACATCTATTGTTGTTCTATTAAATAGCTGTTGACTTTTATCAAGAGTCTCAACTGCCCTACTTAGCACAGTGCAAATATTTACCATGTCCATTAATTCAGAAAAACAGTGCTAATTGTCTTAGACAGTGCTGAGCTAATAATTAGCCTCTCAGCCACTGATTCAAAGCAACAGCACAAATATAGCTTTTCACCACTATGTCACTGTTAGTCTCAATAGTCTTAGCACTTCGCATTAACTGCCAAACACGTTACTTCTTGGGAAAAAGGAGCAAGTTCGATGAATTCTGCCCATGACAATGCTAATAACGTATTAATGGCTGCTTGCACCATTCTGATAAACCTCTTCTGGAATTCTCCAACAACTCAACTCCGCATTTATTCTCATAATTAATAATGTCCAGGAAAGGCAACTTGTGCTCGATCTTCTCAATTGTGGATAGCAAGCCAAATCTGTTTGCCTTTATCACTGTAACACAATTAAAGGGAAAGGAGGGAGAACTGACTTGACAATATAAATAATATTTTAATGATCAACTTATCCAAAAACACACAAACATAACCACACACAGGGCAGCTGCCTGTATTTCTCTCTCTCTCTCTCCCTCTCTCTCTCACTCTCACTCTCTAACTGTCATCCCTGCCTTCCTCAACCTGGGAGGAGACAGGAGAGGAAAAACAAAAAAAATAAGCCAGAGAATGGACAACACGGAGTGACAGAGAGAGAGAGGAGAGAAAGAAAAAGAAACTCACTCATCGGTTCTCTGATGCGCCGTCACGTGGTCCTCGATCACTCCTCCACCCTCTCAGGGGGATGGCAGCCACTCCTCCCCTGACCTCCAGAGTCAGACCTCCGCTCTACAATCACTATCAAAGATTTTAAAGTGAACCTTACCATGACAACGTTGCGGTCGCGGCTTACCTTCCTAAACTGGAAAACAACTCTGGCCTGCGTCGCTCCTTCTTCCCATGGGATTGAGGATGACCCGGCTGGCGATGTAGGCGATTTGGGGATGGTAGTGGGCTCGGTTTCGCTGGGTATATCCCTCCTGCAAGTTCACCAGGCCAAGGCACTCAAAGATCTGCACTTGGGTAGTCCTCACCCTGACGTGTTGCAGGAACTGCGCTCAGTGACCAACATCGCCCTCAGGGCCACAAGGGTCACAGTGCGGACACTCGTGCAGGCGATGGCCACCCTCGTGGTTCAGGAACGACATATCTGGCTGAACCTGGTCGAGATGCAGGACTAGTGGCACGCTTCCTCAATGCCCCTGTCTCCCAGTTCGGTCTCTTCGGCAACTCTGTAAAGGACTTCACCCCGTAGTTCTCAGCAGTGAAGAAACAGATGGAGGCCATCTCTCACATCATGCCCCTCCACGCCATTAGCGTGGGCCGTGCTCCATCTGCTTGCCGAGGGCGTCCTCCTGTGGCTTCCAGAAAACTCGCAGCGTCGAGCGCCCCACAGGAAGCGCATGCCCCGCATCTCCCGAAAGTCCTCGAGGACCCGGAAGGCTCCCAAGCATTCCTGAGACGGACGACCCAGGGAACGAGACATTTTCTCCGGATTGAAGACAGGAGCTGGTAAGCAGACCACTCCGTCCCCCAGTGGAGGGCCGGGAGGAGAATCTACAGTTCAGTTTGTTTTCTCAATAAAAGAGAATTTCCTCTCTCTCGGGGTCACCTGGCCTGCAAATGCCGTTCTCACGGAAACCCGGAGCCACACCTCAACAGTCCCAGCATGTCGGACACGGACCCCCCGCCTCCGGTCCCATGACTGCTGCCCCCCGGCCGGCTGGTTCTAACGAGTCCAGAGGATGCCTACATGGGACCTCCTCCTCAGTCACTAACAGGCCCCCTGCCGGGTGTGCGGAGCAAGGTAAATGCTTCGAGTTTTCTCTCGGCACGCTTCTGCCTCCCGACGCCATATTGCCTGCTCCGCCCCGCTGTGAAGCATTGCCAGGTACATCAAAAACGATAGTCCTCATAGTGACCCTTGCACGGATCTTGGACGCGTGGCTTTCACTTCCCAACCCATCGCGCTGGTTGGCCAGGATCATCCGACTCGGCTACGCGATTCAGTTCGCCAGGCCCCCGCCCCCTATCGCCGCCGTCCACTTTACCTCTGTGTACGACGAAGACGCCAACACCCTGCATGCAGAGATTGTGACCCTTCAGCTCAAAGACGCGATTGAGCCTGTCCCTCCAGCCGAGATGAAGAAGGGTTTCTATAGCCCTTACTTCATCGTACCCAAGAAAGGCTTACGACCGATCTTGGACTTGCAAGTTTTCAACCTGGCCCTGCACAAAGTCCCGTTCAAAATGCTCATGCAAAGACACATTCTAACTTGTCTCCGGCATCAAGATTGGTTTGCATTGGTAGACCTGAAGGACACGTACTTCCACATCTCTAACTTGCCTCGACACCGACCCTTCCTACGGTTCGCGTTCAACGGCCAGGCGTATCAGTACAAGGTCCTCCCATTCGGCATGACCCACTATGGGTACTGAAACTACTCTGTACTGGAATAGGTGCTCCGCAGGATGGGCCCCTGTGTGGACTTATCCCCCCTGTGTGTATTTTCCATGGTACAGTCCCCCTACGGATGGACCTGCATCTCCCTTGGGCAGTCCCCGCTTCCCCCTGGTCGCCATGTTGTAGCAACTCCTCCCTCGCAGCAGGTAGGATCTACCACCATGTCATTCCCACGTGTGGCCTGAAAACCCATGTGACGTATTTCGCCACTCTTTACCTCCCCCTAGCCTGGGCAGGTGGTGTCTCTGTGGGGTCTTTTCCCCCTGAAAGAATAGGAGTTGGAAAGGAATGCCTTCCTTGATGTGTGTGATAAGGTTAATATGGCCCCAGCTGCTTTGACTCTATGCGAGAAACATAGAAAGAGAAAAGGCGCGGCAGGCGCAGCCTGCTTCCATGCTTGGCATGTCAACTTGTTCCCCCATTTGGGTTTCCGGGAACTGACGATTTTATGGGGCGTTGGGGAAGGGTATGTGCAGTCTGATGCGGCCTGTTGCTTTGGCACGAAACTGCCTGCCCGCACCTGTGTCAGCAGTGCACGTACACGGTTCAGCGCATGGCGTGATTGAATATGGACACCTAGTGTCGCTTCTTTGACACAATGTCGAAGTGAAACCTGAATGTACAGACACATTTTCCTCCCTTTATACCCGTATGTCTTGGGGCGGGACATGCAAATTCTGTCTGCCAATTTGTCATTGGCCTTTTCTCAAGTTCAGAGATGCACGAGGCTCTCAAGAGAGAGACCCCTTGTCGTTTCTTCGACACAATGTCTTGTTCCCTCCATCAGGGAACGGAGGTTACAATAGTAACCTAGACATTTTAATTTTACACATTTTAAGAACATTTATGGATGATTCAGAACTTAGTTTATAATCCTTTTTAATTACATTACATTAAATTACTTACCATATTAAAATTAGCCAAGATAGAGATGAGAGTGAGAATTTGGGGAGAGATTATATTATAGTGTTTGTTTAGTGTAATAATTGATGGGATATAATTCAGTAGTTTGGGTGACCAGATCTTTGGTGACCAGAACAGTGTCTGTTTTCTTTATTCACATCACAAATAAATAATTTATATTCACATTGACAATTTGTTTGTCTGAACAGGTGGGAAAACAATATATATTTTTTGCCATTTTATTTGGTGAAGCTTGTGCCGCAGAAATTGCACACTTCAGCTTTAAGGTTCTAATTGAATCACAACAATGCATAATATAGAATAGAATAATATATTTATTATTTATCACCAAACAACATTCACGCAACTTTGTCATAGAATGACAGTTTGGTCCTATGTTAAGTTACAAAGACAGACACTGTATAGAAATATGGGGTTCAGCGCCTTGTTCAAGGGCACAATAGACATATTTTTTAGGATCACCTCATGTGGGTTTGAACATGCAATCTTTTCGTTTCCAGCACCAATATGCTTAATTAATCTTGGACTGAGGGCAATATGAATCATTTGATGTTGAACAGAATAATATTCCTTTGTTAAGGGTTAGTAGATTAACAGGTTGGACAGGCCTAAATTAAGTATTGTATGATTATACAATGAAGTCTTGTACAATACAGAATGTAAAATAAGTGTACTATATATAGGCCTATACAGTATAATAACCCTAATTCATAATAATTCATATTAATAACATTTGCTCACAGCTCACACATTGGTTGTGTGTTTGTGTGTTTCTGCATCAAGACCAGCCTGCAATGAATGACGTAATGGCTGGTTCTAGAGCAAGGTTATAATCACTGAGTGAAGGACAGTCTCTGCACAAGTGTGTGTGTGTGTGTGTAGGTGTGTGCTAGGATGGTTTGTGTGCTTGGGCTGCATCTGTTGAGAGCGAGATGTGTGTCTGTGTGAGACAGAAGGGTGTTTTGCTCTAAATGGCATGCTCACGTGAGACTCAGTCATGCATTAATGGTTGAAAGTGTAGTAATTCTCATCAGAACACTCAAAGCAGAATCAATGCTCTGTTGTATGCATGTATGTACTGTATGTTTGTCACATTAGTATGCTGGATGTGTAATTGTGGGATTCTCTCTGTGTGGTGGCTGTACTTTGATCACAAGCGTCTCCTCTGTTCTTATCTATCACAGTCATCGGATGTGTGTTTGTGGTACAATTCACTGTGTTTTTATACTGAGCTAATGATATTTTCTATGCCCTCATCACAATATTATTTAATGTTTATTTAGCTGTTTTCCTCATGGGGACTGTTGGCTAATCTGCACAATGCAGGTGATTTCAGTTTTACTATCATTGTGTGTACATTTTGCTCCCACAATGAAGGAAAAACCTGCCCCCCACACACACACACACATATCCCAAAACCAGCTTGATGCTCTGATAGCCTTGTTGCAGTATGCCCCAGATATCATCATCAGGCAGCATATGCCTGCACACACTCACACGTGAATGAAAGTTAAAGATGTTCTTGAATGGCTTCCACAGATATTTCAAATCCTAACTTTTTTTGCCCCACTAAATTCAGTAAATCATTAAATCAGTGGCTGGTAATCTATTAATTATAAATACAATCTGCTTACCTCTGTTTCTTACAGTAATCACTGGCTATTTGCTGTGTGTTTTGCTGTGTATGTTAGATAAAGGAAATTAGAAAATAAATTTAACACTGTGCTATTCTTCAGCCCGGCACAAGATTAAAACTCAATGCTAATCTTTTTATCTCTTCTTTTTTTCCCCTTTTTCCTGTTTTCTTTCTTCAATCCTGTTTCTACCACTCCCTTTCTCTTCTCTATCTCTTCCTCTCTCTTTTCTCACTCCCTCAAAGGATCCTGCTGACAGTCGTGGTGATTTTCCGGATCCTGATCGTGGGTATAGTGGGAGAGAAGGTGTATGAAGATGAACAGATTATGTTTATATGTAACACTCTGCAGCCAGGCTGCAACCAGGCCTGCTATGATAAAGCCTTCCCCATCTCTCATATCCGTTACTGGGTTTTTCAGATCATCCTGGTCTGCACACCCAGCCTCTGTTTTATCACTTACTCTGTGCACCAGTCTGCCAAGCACAAAGATCACAGATACACCCTCCTGCACGGCCCGTACATCGATCACGGACACGGACCAAGCCGCAAGCTCCGAAACATCAACGGTATCCTAGTGCACCCAGAAAGTAAAGATGACCATGATTGTCTGGATTTGAAAGATATTCCCAACATTCCACAGGGGGTCACATACTCCAAAAGTGCCAAGATACGTCAGCAAGAGGGCATCTCTCGTTTCTACGTCATACAGGTTGTGTTCCGGAACGTTTTGGAAATTGGCTTTCTCGCAGGCCAGTACTTCTTGTATGGATTCAATGTTCCCGCCATGTTTGAGTGTGACCGTTACCCCTGCGTGAAGGAGGTGGAATGCTACGTGTCGCGTCCCACAGAGAAGACAGTTTTCCTGGTGTTCATGTTTGCAGTTAGTGGGATCTGTGTGGTGCTGAATTTGGCCGAGCTTAACCACCTGGGTTGGCGAAAGATTAAGGCAGCGATCCGTGGCGTCCGGGCTCGCAGGAAGTCCATTTGTGAGATCCGGAAAAAGGATGTATCCCATTTGTCCTCTGTGCCCAACTTGGGCCGCACCCAGTCTAGCGAATCAGCTTATGTCTGACAGCGAATTGGGGGGAGGGCTTAGACGAGGTTGGGAGTGGCTGATGAGGCGAGTGTCACGCCCTGCGCTGCAAACTTGACATTGCAATTTTTATGCATAGTTCAAACAATGTGAGAGAAGGATAGGGTAAAAAGACTATAGTTGAATGTAGCTGTAAGTAATATTTAAATTTGGCATTCAAAGTTTGTGGATAGTAAAATTATGAACTTTCAAACTAAGAATTTATTTCTTTCTGCTGTTGTCGGACTGAAAATGGGGGCTTAAACTCTTTACATGAACACTTTACACTGCAAACAGACACAGACACACTCAGATATCCTTGAACCCCACAGAACAATAAAAGTCTTCCAGCAGAGAATGAGACAGTTAAGAAAGTAAATTGTTTTAAGGTGCTTGTTGTCAAAAGAGAAAATGGATTGTTCAGCAAATGACTCTGAAGCATGTTAAAATATGCCATCTTCTTCAGGGTCAATGCTATGACATCCCTCATGACAAAGGAGCAAAGAATAAAACTGAACCTCAGCACAGACTCCTCTATGCCTCTCCCCCACATGCTTTCTTTAATTTAATTTCTCTCTTTCTTCTGTCTCTGTTTCTTTCTGCATAGTTTTATAGATATAGCTATTAAGTATAAAATGAAAGGAGAGAAAATGAACATTGAACTTCTTATAAGCCAAGCCCACATTTGCCCAAGGGCAAGAAGAGACTTCATTCTCACATAATAATCCACATTGACCACACCAATTCCCAAATTCCTATTTCACAAGCCCACAAAGCATTAATGTACATATATTATAACATCAATAATGCAATGTCCATGTATTTCACACATTGAAGTGTAGCCATTATTAATAAAAAAATTAAAATAAAATAAAAACAGTTAATTGCCAAAAAGAAAATAGAAAGAAAAAACAAAGATGTCATAATAATTGGGTTTATTTGCATTTGTTATGTGATGGACAAGACAAAAAGTGATTTTATACTATGGACATTTCCAGAAAATGCATGTTATGGTGCATCATTAGAATGGCTAGATAGTGTTTTGAGCTGTGTATAGAAATATCCTTTTTTTCACCCAGTATTTTGGAGGTGTATTCTGAAGCATGTGGGCAGGAGATCTATAGGTCAATGGGAATGGCAGAGAGAGTGTCTATACTCTATACACTATGGCTCTATTGCAGCTATGTATATGTTATATATATATATATATATATATATATATATATATATATATATATATATATATATATATATATATATATACATACTTATACCTGTATATATAAACATTATAAATAAATAAATATATGTGATAAAAAAATAAATAAACTATTAAAGACAAAAATTAAAAAATGGTGTAAAAAAAATTTCCGGATGTTTCTCTGTGTGTTTGTAGGTAAATGTGTGTGTATGTGGGTTGCATGTTTTTCCATCCATGTGGATCGGTAGCTCTGGGGTCTCTTTCCAGAATGCAATAATTGAAGGGAGGAACCCAGCACAAATCACAAACACTCACAAACCAACACACAGTACTGGATCTTTTACATAGGTATTCCTGGCATAAAAGTGAAACATTATGTGTGGGTGTGTGAGTGTATTGCCTTCACAGAGGAAATGCATTTACACTAAAGAGGTTGACAATGTATATGATTCATTAATTGGCCAAAGAAATGGACAATCTTCACTGAAAACATGAGCAGTAAAAAAGCAGTAGCTAAATGAAAACATTGGAAATGAAAACGAGTGCAGATAAGACAGTGTAATGGTTGCTAACTAATGTGGAATGAGTCAGAGTTGTTAACTAAACATAGCACCAGTCTGTGCTGGTGGAATCTGCCTCCACATTTATTTAATACAAATACCCTGTTCTCAGTGTACTGCAACTATTTTTTTATGCAAGATCAATGATGAAAATGAAAACAAATTATTATAAATGTTATTATAAATTATCATATTCAAAGTGTAATCTTAACAGTAATTATACATATAATTAATATTGAAAATAAAAAGGAAAATAAAATGAAAATAATTTATGCAAACTTGTTGTCTTGATTCACTTCAGTAAGTTTTACTAAATTATATCAAGTAAAATTTAAGTCTCATTTATTAAAGGCAGATACTGTTTGCACCCTGCAAAAAATAGAATTCTATTTACATCCCAGTGCAAATACAGTAGAGGCAGATATTATTTGCACCCATATTTAAATACTAACATACAGTATGGGCATCACTGCAGAATGTTTATTGTGTTGATTTAGAGTCCCACAGACACACTACATTAATCTCTACCCCTATACCCAACCTTAACCGTACCTTAGAAAAATAGGTTTTACTACAGTAACTATGATTTTACGTGGGAACGAGAGTGCTCGACAGACCCCACCTCTGGATCTCTGCACTTCCCGACATTCACCGTGACAAAACCACAGTAATGAAATCAATCTTTATATTAATTTATATCTATTGTCTTAAGTAGTATTAAAGGAAATGTTAAGAGTAGAAACAGGAAATCATGTGGGGAAAAGAGTGAGACACAATGCAGATTCGAACCGCTGTTGCTAGGACAACAGTACTCATTCCCACACAGTTTTAACACCCCACGCCACTGCAGCCAGATGTATTGGTTAGTTTGTCAATTAATTCTGTGTTTCCACCAGACAATTGGGGTGCAAATAGCTGCGATGTGTAGAAGATGCTATTTACACCAGGGTGTAAATAGTCACACCATTTATGAAAATATCCACACCACACCATAGTCACCAGCCTATGATGAACCATTATTGATATCAGTACATATCTTACACTGCAATATCCTCTCTCTCTCTGTGTTTGTGTGTGTGTGTGTGTGTGTGTGTGTGTGTGTGTGTGTGTGTGTGTGTGTGTGTGCGTGCGTGTTTTTGTGATTTACGAGGACAATTTTGTAAGTTACAAACTGGTAATTACAAGGTTATAATGCTATAAATGTGATTTATGAGGACATTTATAGTGTCCCCATAATTCAGATCGCTTAAAAATCATACTAAACAATGTTTTATTGAAAATGTAAAAATGCAGAAAGTTTTCTGTGATGATTAGGTTTAGGGGTTGTGTTAGGTTTAGAGGATAGAATCTATAGTTTATACAGTATAAAAGTCATTATGTCTATGGAAAGTCCTCATAATGATAGGTAGACCAACATGAGTGTGTGTGTGTGTGTGTGTGTGAGAGCGTGTATTTATCACTTTGTGGGGACCAAATGTCCCCATAAGGATAGTAAAACCCGATTTTTGACCTTGTGGGGACATTTTGTCGGTCCCCATGAGGAAAACAGCTTATAAATCATACTAAATTATGTTTTTTGAAAATGTAAAAATGCAGAAAGTTTTCTGTGAGGGTTAGGTTTAGGGGTACGGTTGGGTTTAGGGGATAGAATATAAAGTTTGTACAGTATAAAAACCATTATGTCTATGGAAAGTTCCCATAAAACATGGAAACACAACATGTGTGTGTGTGCGTGTGCGTGTGTGTGTGTGTGTGTGTGTGTGTGTGTGTGTGTGTGTGTGTGTGTGTGTGTGTGTGTGTGACCAAGGGTCTCTATTCAGAATGCAATCATTGAAGTGAGGAAGCCATGAAAGCACAAATCACACACTCATAAACCAATACAGATTCAGTTACAGATACAACAGAAAAATGGTTTTGAGTGTAGGTGTGTGTTTTACCTTGACCCAGTTGGACAAGCATTCTCACACTAAACAGGTTGACAATGTAAGCCATAATTTAGCCAAGCTATAAGGTTTATTACTGGGCCATAATTGGATGCTGTCACAAAAATGGAACATCTAAATGTTTGATAAATATTTTGAACATATAAAAAAAATGCTGTAATTAATAATTGTTCATTTCATGATACATAATGTATTTAGTAATGTTTACAAATAGAACCATATTGTAAAGTGTTACAATTGATTTTATAAAAACTTTAAGTTTTATATTTTTATGTCAAAACCAATACAAATCCCCCAGCTAAATAAAAAAATATTTAGAGATATTTAAAGGGGTCCTGTCATACAATTTTTTTTTTATATACATTGAGGTTAACTTATAATATTAGTAAAGTTTTTAACCCACGCACACGCGCACACACACACACACACACACACACACAAACACCTAGATAACACCTTATTTGCATATCAATGTGGCGATTGTGATGACGTTATTAGACACAAATTTACTGTATTCACCTGTAGTGTCTCCATTAAGTACAGTACCGTACATTAGCTTGTATGGCCATGATATACTGCTTTAGCTAAACTTTAGCTATCTTATTACATTAGCTAGTAGTTCATGAGTCATGCATGTTAGCAAGACACAAGTTAACTATATTTGTCTTTTGGCTTTTGGCTTATTAGCTGTAAAATCGAGGCACTGGTGGCTTAGACTTTTGTTCATCACCACTCACCTCCACACAAGCCAAGAAAAATATAACTGGGATAAGAGCTGGGATGGGCTGCTGCCTGCCTGTCTGCCTGTCTATGTGTCTGATGTGCCAATGTGTGCTGCCCTGCTGCACGGAGATGTGGAAGGAGAGAGAGATAGAGAGAGAGAGAGAGAGAGAGAGAGAGAGAGAGAGAGAGAGAGAGAGAGAGAGAGAGAGAGAGGGAGGGAGGGCATCGGAATTAGACAAAGTCTTCCGACCTGATATGGGGTGTGTGGAGTCATCCACAATGCTGGTTGCTTTGCGAATGCAGTGTTTTGTGTAAATGGATGGAGGGAAGAGAGACCCCGATGATCTTCTCAGCTGTCCTCACTATCCTCTGCAGGGCTTTGCGGTCCGAAACGGTGCAAGTCCCAAACCAGGTAGTGATGCAGCTGCTCAGAATGCTCTCAATAGTCCCTCTATAGAATGTAATGAGGATGGGGGGTGGGAGATGTGCTTTCCTCAACCTTTGAAGAAAGTAGAGACACTGCTGGGCCTTCTTGGTAATAGAGCTGGTGTTGAGGGACCAGGTGAGGTTCTCCGCCAGGTGAACACCAAGGAATTTGGTGCTCTTGGCGATCTCCACAGAGGAACCGTCGATGTTCAGTGGAGAGCGGTCACTCTGTGCTCTCCTAAAGTCAAAAACCATCTGTTTTGTTTTGTCCACATTCAGAGACAGGTTGTTGGCTCTACACCAGTCCATTAGCCGCTGCACCTCCTCTCTGTATGTTGACACGTCGTTCTTGCTGATGAGACCCACCACAGTCATGTCATCGGCGAACTTGACGATGTGGTTTGAGCTGTGCATTGCTGCACAGTCGTGAGTCAGCAGAGTGAACAGCAGTGGACTGAGCACACAGCCTTGGAGGGCCCCAGTGCTCAGTGTGGTGGTGGTGGAGATGCTGTTTCCGATCTGGACTGACTGAGGGCTTCCTCAGGAAGTCCAGGATCCAGTTGCAAAGGGAGGTGTCCAGGCCCAGTAGGTTCATATTTCCAATCAGGTGATGAGGAATTATTGTGTTGAATGCTGAGCTGAAGTCTATGAACAGCATTCGAACTTATGTGTCCTTTTTATCTAGGTGGGTGAGGGCCAGATGGAGGGTGGGAGTGATGGTGTCGTCTGTTGAACGGTTGGGAAAATACGCGAACTGCAGTGGGTCTAGTGAGTGGGGCAGCTGGGTGTTAATGTGCCTCATGATGAGCCTCTCGAAGCACTTCATGATGATGGGTGTGAGTGCGACGGGACGGTACTTCTTTGGCATGGGGACGATGGTGGTGGCCACGTCGCTACCACATCGTTTTGTGCTTCAAACCTAGCGTAGAAGTCATTCAGCGCATCTGGAAGGGAGGCATCTTTGTCACAGGCAACTGATGTTGTCCTGTAGTTTGTGATGCCTGGATGCCCTGCCACATGTGCCACGTGATGCCGCTGTCCTGGAAGTGACGTAGTTGTGGAAGTTTTACCCTAGTAATGGAGTTGTGTACTTTGTCTACCTCTGGAGATGACCAATCAAATCAATGAAGCTGGGACACATTTATGTCACTGAAGTTAATTGGGAATCAAGTGGAGCAGTGCACCACCCCTCCCCATCCCCTCAAATGTTCAAGACATGTTTATGGCCCTGGAAACATATATAATTTACACTAAAACAGTGATACTGCAATCACACACTCCTGTATACACCAAATGACTCAGCATTAAAAATTAACTCCTAAAGAGAGACTGAGAGCACAAGGGAGGCCGAAAGAGAAAGATTGTTGTTGAATTTGAAATAAGGATACCAGAGGGAGGGCAGTGCAGTACAGCAATCTGTGTATTTGGCTGCTAAACAAGTGAAAATAAAAATGCACAGTAAAAACATTAACCTGTCTGACCTTTGATCTCAAAATATATTTTGGTCCCTCAGAGTCAAGCAGTAAAGCAGCAGAGGGCAGCAAGACTGGAGCAGTGGAGAGGTGGAGTGTTGGATTGATAGAAAGGTGTTTGACAGTGTTATTTTGATTGGTTCCTTTCTGGTGCTTCTGACGAAAATGTATAAACAATTTGTAGTTATAGTAGAAAATATAATTGTGGCAGCAGGGGCATGTTCGAGCGCCAGTCCGGAGATACAAAGCGGTAAGGGTGCTTACACCTGAGCTAAATTATGTCTTAACACTTGTCTCTAATTCCAGTGAGCATGGGGAGAGTGGCATATAAACAGCCACGCCACCGCTAGACGGGAGAGAGAGAACGACACAAGTGACCAGTGACCGGTGTGTTATTGTGAAGCTGAAGACTTATAGAATTTTATGTTGACAAAGTTTGTGTTACACTGATCTGATTAAACTGAGAAAAGCACAGAGAAGAGGGCATGACGAGTGTTGAAGGCAGATAAATAAAGAGCCTTACTTGACTGCCTCACTGCTCTCCATCTCAGTCATAGCAATGACTTCAACCCGATTGAGATACTTGGCATGGCCTCAAAATAGCAATACACCGCAAAACATCCCAAGAATATGACTCAATTGAAGAACTGAAAAGGACACATTTGATGGTGGTCAAATTTTCTGCCTAAGGAGAGTCGACTACTTATTAAATCCAAAGGTTCACATACTTATTCCACCCTGCACTATGGGTGTCCAGGTCAATTCAAAGGATGTAAACCCTTTTTCTTGTAACTACATATTAAAACCAATGTGATACAAAAATACACAGTGAACAGTAACATAATTAAATATGCGAGATGCGTTTTCAGTTAAAAAGCAAAGATATTTCTAAACTGAGCCCCTCTGAAATATTTAATGTTATAGTATAATAATCTGAATCTTCTGAATCCTCAAAAGGTGTTATCTAAGTTATCTAAGAGGATGACATTATGAGACACAGTTCAGCAGCTAATGGATTTGTAGGACATAGAGAAAGGCAAAGGGAAGAGAGAAAGAAAGAGAGGGCATTAAAGTGGATTAAAACACCATAGAGGAAATAAATTGAACTGAATTACAGCACAACAGTGGCCCATATGACTGATCACAATACCTGGATTTTGAAATTATCCTGATAAGCAATTTGTGGAGGAGACAAAAGGCATGAGGCCTAACAGAGAATCATCAGCTTTCAAGGGCCTGCAGCAATTAAATGAATTTGTTCAATAGGTTATTAAATGATATTTATAGAAATATATAACATTGTTAAATCATGATAAATAATAACTAAATGTTGTAAAACCTGGGATGTTTTATTCATTTGTAAATACAGTGAGAGATTATAAAATTTAGCTTGAGCTGTAATTGACTTTAAAATCAATTAATGAAAAGATCAACACACAGTGAACCAAAGAAAAATGCAAAGGCATATATTGAGATCAATCAGGATATTTATACTCAGACATGTGAGTCCAAATGCACTTACAGAATGCAGTTTTTTCCACGTTTAGATCAAATAAAATAAAATAAAATAAAATAAAAAATTGAAAGAACAAATGTTAAAGATCAAAAGGAATTTCATTCTCAAAAGTGGTCTGAGAACAGGAGATAATCTGCCACAGAGCTGCACATGAGAGAAAATTAGATTAGCCAGAGAGAGATGAAGGAAGAAAGGAGAAGAAAATGCAATCTTAAAGAATCACATCAGAGGAGCAAAACCGTCCTCACTGCTCACAGATGATCTTGTGTGCTCCAACTCCCAGACAAAACACACCGTCATGCATTCATGCATACGCACACAAGTGCTTAACACACTGGGATCACAGCATATTCAGTGCTTAAGTAATCTACACTTCTCAAAGTCTATCTCATATGTTCAGAAATTTTTAATTCTGAAATGTGTAATTAATGCTTCTTTATAATAAATTTTTAGAATGTAGTTAGATCTGCACCAAATAAAGGCAGAGTTAGAGTCTCTGCCCAGCTGTAAATGATCAGTAGAACCAGATGTTTTTAAGCATGAGCCTTGAAATGAATTCATTACATGAGTCATGTGTAAAAGAAAGAGAAAAAGAGAGGGCGAGAAATAGAGAATGAGTTAGAGAGAGATGATAGATAGAGTGACAGAAAAGATGTTCTGACATTCAGAAAGAAATCTTGAGGCAAAGACATATACCCAACAACACACACACACAAATGCCAACATACATTTACATCCAATAAACACAGTTGCTTAATTATGTGTGAGTGATTCCGTCAGTGAATTCTTACTGGAAAATGTGCAGAAATGCTTTGTTCATCAGAACTGTGAATTCTCCCTAAACGCCAATACACCCAATATGTCCGTCTAAAAACCTTACTACTCAAATTCTTTCTCTCCTGTGTGAATCGACTTATCTGTTCAGTGCTAGATTAATTTATTAGTGGCACAAAATAACCTGCACATGCAGAGGCTCTTTTGGCAGGTATGACAAAGATAAACAGACATTGACCAGTGTTGCCAAACTCCTTCCTTTAAAAACCTCCAGAACCACCCTCAAAAGACAAAAACGCTAAACAAGAAAACACTATATAAAGGCCTACATATGTATGTGTATATTATAAAATGTATAAAAAAGGGGCATAAAACAAGTAAAGTGTTTAATTTGACGGCAGCAGCATTAAAATAGGCTTTACATAAATCTTCTAAGTGGCAAATTGATTGATCTATGTTCAGCACTGTAAAGGACTAAGGTACATTCAGTTTCAGCAACAGACAATTTCCGATGTGATGCAAATGAGTACATATGCACCTGCCTCAGATCAGAAAAGGGTTTTTCAATCACGATGTGCTTGGTGGTCAATGCATGTTTTGTTAGATCTGACTTCTTATCACACAGTATAACTTGTGTGTGTTTAATAATTAATCGCCCAAAATTGCCAAAAGAATTAATACATAAAATCACCAAGTTTATTTAAATACAGCCAAAGTAGCTATTTTTTGCCAGGCATCAAGTCACAGCAACTATGAGAAAGTCACAAAATTTGGTGATAAATTTACCAAATTGGCAACACTGACTTTAACCGCCAAGGACACTGGTCAAGGTAACATGGAGATAGAGAGTTGCTACCATGGTACAGTCAGTGTTTTGAGCTATGCTGTGACAGGACAGTTTGTTGAAGAGTGAAGCACTAGGGGAATGTGACGTGTTGCGCATCATCAGCTCTAATTGTCACCTCTGTTTTCAGAGAACCTGTTAAGAATGCAGACGAGGAGTGGAGATCTAAATGCGGTTCTTTAATGAATGAGTAAAAAGTGAACAAGATAACTAAAAATAAAACAACACTGGGAACAAACAAAACATCCACGAGGGTAAAACAACATAAACATGAACAACATCCACGGGCAGGCGAAACATCAAGAAACCATAACATTCACATTCATCCAAGTGAGCACAATAACACAGTGATGAGGGCCGGGAATCATGGGAAGTGTAGTGCATGACAATTGACAAGTGAAACACGGGCCAGACAACAGGGGATCGTGACAGAACCTTTATAATTAAAAGGTCACAGAAGAGAAATGTGTTTATTTTCAATTGCTCTTCATTGAATTTTTATACAGTACTGTGTTATACATAAAAGTTACTGTGCAGACAACATCAGGATCTTAATGTTCGAGGATAAACTTGGATTGACGTGAGGTGAGATTCTGTTTAAAATTACAATCGACTTGAAAAATACTGCTGAGATAAAGTAAGGCTAAAGTTTAGATGAATAGTTTTAGTCTGTTATTCATGAACTGAAATGAACTGCTCTACTAAGGTCCTGGATGGGAGTGAGAGGATAAGAGTGTGTGTGAGGGCGAAATGAGAGGGCGAAGGTGAACTACAGCAAAACATCAGATCCTCAGAAGGTGTGTAAAGGAGACATGCATTTTTGTGTGTGTGTAATAGAGGAAGGTTAATGATGGGAGCATACATGTATAAAAGCAGCTGGAATAGAGTTACATAACACAAATACAGCTCACCTTATCTCACTAAGAAAAATATGGGCTGCATCATCCAAATAACACAATGATTATACTTATGTGAAAACTCTGCACATCTACAAACTAAAAGGCATGAAACTGAAACCGAGAAGGTCTAACTATCACCAATTTTGTACAACTAATACTGGAACTTTTATATATCATCCTAAAGATTCAGTTTAATGTTACTTAACAGGTAAGCAACAGCTATGTGATGCAGATAGATACACATGTTTGTTTTTCTATCATTTCCATTGCCTTCTATAGTTTTTCTATAGAATTTATCCCTTCTCCCCTTTATGTTTATAAAGCCATTTTCTTCATTGGGACTGTTTGCTGGTCCCCACAATGAAGTTGATTTTAGTATTTACACACACATACATCAGCAAGTTAAATGACAAAATGCACTGTAAATGATTTATGTTGTTTTGACAGTATTATTGCTGTATTTCCAACTGCAACTTACTGTAGAAACTTATTTAGGACAATATTAGTGGGGAATAATTACAGTAATTTACTGTTAAATTGCATGAGAACTGGCCTAATCTCAAACCTGTAGGCCAACATAAACAATTTAGAGCAAAATTCTGTTGTATTTATTCAGTGATCTATTATCAAACGTAAATATAGTGCTAAATAATAGTATATTGTTTGTTTTTTTAGCAATTTTATATTTATGTTATTTACTATATTAAATTGTGTGATATACCAGAATTGTATTGGCCTGTCAGCCACCCTGCTCTCTGGATATTGGCATCGGCCATTAAAAAACCTACATCGGTCGCCCACTGGTTATAACAGCCATTCTGTTTGGTATTGAAGTAAGCACTTACAAGTTTTGAAGTACTAAGTAGCCAAATTACCTTGTCTGTGGACATATTTTGTTGTACTGGTTGCACATGCGCAACTCAGCTGAATTATACTGGCCACGTTATTTGACCCGTCCATCTAAAATAAAGTTATATTTTGTAAATATAACTTGTGTAAATATTTTGCTAACTTCTGTCTCAGTACTTTCTGAATGATGCAAAACCTTGGTTGTTGAGAGTGTATTATCTCCCTTGTAGCTTAACTGCCATGTTGATATAAAACAAGACTGAAGTTACATGATACAAATTGATTTTGTATTTTGTTCTCTAGGTCTGGACAGGCCTGTAGAGTGTTCTTTCAGTCATTTGGACATCTGGTGAACTTTATACTGTGATTTTAGGTGACTTTTAGGTGATTTACCTTTATGTGTGACATGTATGTGATATTTGAGTGTAATATTGTGGAATAAATGTTCTGTTTACAAAAAGGCCTCAATTGTAAAAAAAAAAACACAAAATAATTTGTTTAAAACTTGTAATAGATTTAAGTTAGTTATTCTATCTCTGTAAGTTAAAATGTGCTTACTGTGGTTAGTTCTATGGTAAGGACACTAGTATATTGTATAATGCAAACTGTACAGCTAATATACTGTATTTTAATGTACATCATACAAATAACAACTGTAATTAATTTTACTGTACAGCACATACTGTAAATCATTATACAATATGCTGTAAACTACTGTAGATTTACATTAATTTTACTATGGTATGGAATACAGCCGCTTGCTGGCTATTTCTTGCCAATAAGTTACTGTTGATTTTACATTACCTTTTTTACAGTGTGGTGATTGCAGCATACAAAGAGCGTGTTAATCACAGCGGAATTATTTCTTTAGCTACACATTGAGAGTTCACTGAAGTACTGTGATGGAATCTGTCTGTGCTGTGTGCTAATATTCCTCTCCTCATTATTTAAAGACCAGAGGCTTTTTTTATGCCTTAAACATATTGATTCAAATATGATTTAGAAACAAGCCCTTTAGTGAATTCTACACACTATTCTCTAGTTAGAAGTGAAAGGCATGCACTTATGTAAGTAGACTTTATTTTTCTGGTGTGTGAGAGAATGTTAATTCAGTACAGTAATCTGCAATGCAGGTTCAGAGTTAATACATTACAGAGAGTGTTATTAGGAGACTCTTTATAGTGAGGGTGTGTGTGTGTCTTGAGGAATGACCAGGGAAAAGTGCAGTGGCAGCAGAACTCAGCTGCAGAAACTCAGCACCCCCCTTCTCAACCTCCCATCCTGTCAAACCCCAACCCCACCCCTTGAGAGGGATTCTCTTTAATCTCCATCCTCCCTTTTTAATAATCAGTTAGACTTCAACAAGACAGGACAATACCTGTACCACCCAACCCCTCCATCTCTCTCTCTCTCTCTTCATCTTTTTTCCACACATTTCCCTACAACACACATCCTTGAATGGTATGCAGTCAGGTTAGGAATTAAAGATGTTTGAACACAAATACTTCCACACATTTACACACTGAATACTGATAAATACCCAGATATTATGTGGATTTTCTTTCATATTCAGATGCTCTTTCAACCTGTCATGCTTTTCTCTGAATACCTGAGGCACACAGTGCCATACTGAGATCATTAGGTGGTCTCTGTATAGGCTGCATAAATTAAGTGCAAGGCTAATCTTATTTCTTAATTGCTCTAGACAGAGGCTGCAAAAATACAACATAGTACAGTCCACAGCACAAAGGACTGCACAGAGAACACTGCAAACTAAAAGAGATCACAGTACAGCACAGAGAGGAGACAGCCCAGGGATCACAGGCAGCATGACACAAGCAATGAGCAATTGACAGAGCAGTAGAACAAAGCACATGGGTATCTGAATATGGGTGGGGAGAACAGATATTAAATCAAAGTTAAAAACTTGGGATGAATCTCTCAGAACCAGACAAGAACATGTCCAGGTCATATTTCACCCTAAAATCTAAAGAAAGAAATAAGAATTTTTTGTTTACACAAAGCTTATTATAAAGGCCATTAATATTATAATTATGACAATCAAACATTTCCCCCTTGTGTCATTATTGTAATATAAAAAAAATTAAAAAAACAACAACAACGACAACAACTGATTATTCTAACAGGGGAAATAATTAAGCAGGATGTATTTTTCAGTAAAATATTTATACATTATGGTATTATACTGAAGGCTGCCATAATTTATTTACATTTACATGTATGCATTTGGAAGACGCTTTTATACAAAAGTGGTATACAATATATATATATATTCTTTTCACTATGTGTGCAAAAAAATAGGCTTCATTTCCTTCATGAAAATGTTAATTTCTTATATTCTGATTATGCGGTGAAATGTGTCCTGGACATGTTTTTGTCAGATTTAACCATAATTTGTTTTTTACACTCATACTCTCTCTCCTTAAAGAGATGAATGGCTATGGGAGCGGGTTTCTTATAAGGCGTAAGGAATCATTCCTGCTGAACAAAAAACAGCAATGCAGATATACAATATACACAGAAAGCTATAGAAAGAGATAGATTGTGGGAGAGAGAAGAAATTTATTAAGCTCCTCTCTGTCAACAATCCATTCAAATCCCAATAAGACCACACACTAACCTTCAAAACACCTCTCCTTTATACATCCAATGACTCTTTCCTGCATCACTCCTTTTAGCTGCAGTCACTCTGAATCATCCCTCACTCGATGTACAGTGGAACTCGTGACTTATGATTAAAACATTTTAACGCAGGACAGAAAAAAATATGTCCTTGCCTCAAACTATTTTTTTCAGTTCACTTCTTGATTAGGAACCTACACACATTCTGAGAGCCACATTTAAGTGTATAAGATACTTTCAACAATTGCAAGTATCTTATAGACTTAAATGTAAATGTAAGTGTCTAAAGCAAATTTTATTGATTTAAAGTAAATATAAAAATGTACTTTATTTATATACAAGTGAGCCCACACGCTTGTGAAGCTTCGTCAGTGTGGCTTCAGGACTCTGCTGCTGATTATTCATCCGATGAATGTCCGCTCCCTCACCAACAAAACGGACGAAAAATAAACAAATAAGGACTTTTCAAACTCCGCTGCTCTGTGTTTCATGGAAACCTGGCTGAATGAAGCCATTCCGGACTGCACGTTACATCTGCCGGTCTTTCAGCTGTTCAGAGCAGATAGAGTCGGAATTATCCGGGAAAATGAGAGGCGGTGGAACATGCTTTTACGTCAACGAATGTTGGTGTACAGATGTAACAGCATGGAAGAATATGTGCTATCCTAATTTAGAAGCACACTTCATCAACTGCAAGCCTTTCTACTCACCCTGAGAGTTTTCCAGTTTATTCTGGTGAGTGTTTATATCCCGCCACAAGCATGCCTGAATGCAGCATTGCAATAGCTGCCTAATCACATCACAGACACGGAGCAACAACAGCCGGACTCTCTAATAATTATTCTGGGAGATTTTAATAACGCTAACCTCACCCGTGAACTGCCAAAATACAAACAACACATCACATGCCCCACAAGTATTCAGTCCCCTGACCAATTATCTCATATTACTGAATTACAAATGGTACACTGAAATTGTATTCTGATTTATATTTTATTTTAAATAAAACTAAAACTCAAAATCAATACATGTTGACATTGTATTTTTGTTGGGAAATATTTTTATGAAAAATAAAAAACTGAAATATCTTGCTTGCCAATGTATTCAACCCCCACACTTTAATATTTGGTTGAGCCAACTTTTGCTGCAATAAATGCTTTAAGTATTTTGGTGTACATATGTACCAGCCTTGCACACAGAGATGAAGAGATTTTGGCCCATTCCTCTCGGCAGATTTTCTCCAGGTTGTTCAGGTTGGTTGGGTGATGCTTGTGGACTGCAATTTTCAAATAGTCCCACAGATTCTCAACAGGATTGAGATCAGGACTTTGACTGGGCCACTGTAGGACATTTATCTTTTGTTCTTGAGCCACTCCAATGTTGCTTTGGCCTTGTGCTTGGGATCATTGTCCTGCTGAAAGGTGAATTTCCTCCTAAGCTTCAGTTTTTTTGCAGACTGAAGGACCTCTTGCGGTATTTCCCTATATTTTGGTCCATCCATTCTTCCTGCAATTCTAACAAGATGCCCAGTCCCTGCTGATGAGAAGCATCTCCATGGCATGATGCTTCCACAACCATAGGGATGGTGTGTCTTGAGAAATAAGAAGTGTTATGTTTGCACCACACACAGCGCTTTGAGTTTTGGCCAATAAGCTCTATCATGGTCTCATCTGACAACAAAACCTTCTCCCACATCGCAGCTGGGTCACTCACATGCTTTCTGGCAAACTCCAGAAGTGCTTTTAGATGGTACTTTTTAAGTAACGGCTTCTTTCTTGTCACCCTCCCATACAGGCCAGCGTTATGCAGTGCTCTTGGTATGGTTGCACCATTACTCCACTCCCAGCCACTGAACTCTGTAGCTCCTTCAAAGTGATTGTTGGTGTCTCCTTTTTGTTGGAGAGCTGAGTTTTGAGGGACGGCCTTTTCTTGGCTGTGCATGGATGGTCTGGTGCAGCTTCTACTTCCTGATTATTGATCCAACTGTGCTCACTGGGCTATCCAAACATTTGGATATTATACCCTTTCCCTAATTTATGCATTTGTATTTCTTTATCTCTAACTTCTGTGGAACGCTCTTTTGTCCTTATTTTCCTTCAGATTCACAGCCTGACCAATGATCTTTCAACAATGTGATTGCAACTTTAATGATTCACAGGTGGACGCCAATGGTAAAGTAACTGTGTCCTTGTTAGGGCAATTTCTTTCATTGGTGTTACTTGACAGCATTCACAGCTCAGGGGTTGAATACTTATGCAAGCAAGATATTCCATTTTTTTTAAATATAAAACCAATGTCACTTAACGATTATTGATTTTGAGTTCCAGAGTTAAATATCAACAAAATGAAATTTCATTGCACATTTGTAATTCAGTAATATGAGATAATTTGGTCAGGGGTCTGAATACTTTTGTAAGACACTGTATGTATATACACATACACATACCAATGAATGAACACTTAATACAGATTTTTGTGTAGATTACATGATCAAAGTCATGAACAATGACATCACCTTGACAATTGGTGAGGATTCATTTCTTTGTTTACCAGAGAGAACAAAGATAAGAAAAGAAAATATACACTGCCATCTGGTGTCTGATTAAAATGCCACTCACTTTCTTTGCACAGCTGCATCTATGAAAAAAGCTAGGACTGACTCAGCCCGAAGAGGGAATTTACCTTTCAAAGTAGTAAACGATAAAAGATGTCAGCAATGTTAAATCTAGATATTAAGTGGTAACTCCTCAATCAAACACGCCCAAACAGTAAATCAATCATGCAAAAAATGAAATCAGTGTTGCAGGCGCGTCGTTAGACATGGGCATCCGGGGCTTCAGCCCCGGATGTTTTTTTTATAGCCCCGGATCTCAAAAAATTTAATTTATTGATAATTATTATTATTTTTTAATAATTTTGTATTTATTTAAAAAAATGTACCGGGTCTTTTAATCTATCCTTCGGAATCATGTATTAAAGACGATTAAAATGTGTTCAAGCAGATCAAAGTTACTATGGTTACAGAATGCTTGTATTTAGAGTGCGCACCAGAGGAGAGAGCCTGAAAGAGTCATCGGTTAACTTACAGCTTTAGGGCTTGACTGTCATTGTTGTTTGTGGCTTCTGGTGGTAGCTATTATGGACATTAGACACTTTTTAAAAAGTAAAATAAGGAGTCCTGAACGATACGAGGGAGGCAAGAAGAGTTATCTACTGGCGCCGTTCCCTCATCATTAAGCTCATCGGTGAAGGCTCTTAAGCAAACCCTGGTCTAACTTACTAGCCCTGTAAGTTACTCACTGTGGTATTAATGCAGAACATGTACTGTATATATAAAGTACGTGGGACCTTACTATTTCGCCTATAGCTAATCCATTTTGTGAGCCATAATCCGTTTCTCGTGAGGAATGTAGATGAAGTAGCCTATACATCTGATTTGGCGATTGAAACACGATGTGTTAACGTTATTCAGGGATGTAGTGGAGGCTAAACAGAATTAACAACAACTCATTCATTGTTTCATTCCTATCATTGAACTTCAAGTCAGATGACTATGCTGCGTTCATACCGGAAGCGAATAGCGCGTCAGGCGCGATTGCTTTCTATGTTAAGTCAATGCAAAGACGCATTACGAGCGTAAAAAATTCCTGCGGCGCGAATGAGGTGTAGAGCGCGGCTTTGCATTGACTTAACATTGAAATCACTCGCGCCTGACGCGCTATTCGCGTCCGGTGTGAACGCACAGTCACCGTTAGGTCCACCAAACCTCCTGGAGCAAATGGTGAAACTCCTGAAACCCTCCGGAGGGTCTGGTGGATCCACACCCTTATGCTCCCCCAACAACACACACATCCCGAGGAATGGACGCTCCCCGAAACCGACGCTGGACACATTGCACCTTTCCCCGAAACCCCAGTTCCCTACTCCCAGAGGAATGGAAGCTGGATACAGTGCCCCTCTTCCCTATTATTTATGTTTATAGCTATGTTATTTAAATGTATATAGTTCTCTTTACAAACCTATACAGAGTGCCTGTGTTTACTGTCTGTTGAATGCCCTCTTTACTGGACCTGCACTATCTATAGTTCCTTTTCCAGACTTATACAAGCAGACTGTTGGAGTGATTTATGTGTTTGTGTGTGTGTGTGTGTGTGTGTGTGTGTATAGATAGATAGATAAATAGATATAGATAAATATAGAAAGATAAATATCTATATACACATTATACAGACCCCCCATTTATATTATTATTGCTTATTATTATGTGCCTATGAGTACAAGAAGTAGTTACCAAAAGCGGGCGGGCGGTGGGGACTGGGCTAAGCCCCCAATGTATCAAGATCCTAGCAACGCCCCTGCAGTGTTGTAACAAAAGGCAATGCTGTTTCTGCGCCTCGTTTTGATGACAGCTGATAATGAAAAAAAAAAAAACAGATATCAAATGATTTCAAATTCCCCAAAAGACCTACAGGGTGGAATTACCAAAGAAACAAAGTGCAGGGCACTTCGATGGGACAACAACATATAGCATGCTTTAGAATTGTTCCGGAAATAATTTCCAATAAAAATGACAAAAGGATGAGTTAATAGTTAATAGATATTTGAGCACAACGACCTCAGTAATGGCCATATGGCCACAGGATGTCAGGCACGATCAAGCGCGCATAACGCATGCGCATCTGCCCTTTGGAAACTGTGATCCGAACGCATGCGCAGTGCGTGTGTACTCCATGGTGTCTGGTTACAAGAGTGGCTTTGGGAATTCCCCAGGAAAACACCTACGCAGCCACACGTCCTTTTCTGGGCAAAGTGGACTACATCAAGCCGCTCACAAAGTGAGCAATTTGCACTCGTATAATGCTCCGGACATGGAGGGAATCTGAGGCTTGTGCAGCAGCGCGTGCCGCTGTTGTTTTGGAATTCGTCCAGAAAAAGCTCATCTTCTTCCCCTGAAAACATCAACAGTGTAACACCGAATTCTTCTGGATAGAAGCGAAATCGGTGCACTGTCGTGTCGATAAAAAGTTGTTTGTTAGCAAAGGCAGTTTCTCTCTTTACGGGTGACATCATTACAACGGCTGTTTCAGACATAAATGGAGGGGTCGCAAGATCTTCACGACGAATCTCGGAGACAGAATGCACGGCCTGGACCGAACTCCGCGATGGAGAAACAGGGGGGCATGGACGCTGTCCCGGATGACTGGTGTGACAGCGGGCTGGACTCTTTCAGCGGAGTCGGATTCGGTTTTGAGGGTCCCTTTGCTACTTACGCCGAGGCCGAGCAGATATGGACACCTGCTCCGTCAGGTGAACTCGAAATCAAGACATCTGCAGGCTGTTTTTTAATTGGCGGCGGAGAGAGGCTCGATTCAGCCCTTGGGGACTCGATTAATGACGATGTGGTCGTTGGAAGCCTCTCAGACGGGATCGGTACAATGATCCTGAGCGAGCTTGCAGGTACAGATAGACTGGAAGTGTCAAACTCTGAGGAGGGTCGGCAGCGGAGGGAAGAAGAGCTCTTCAAAACGCGCAACTTTCTGTCAGAGGATGGTGACACGTAAGTCTCTGCAGTTTTTCTGGTCACCTGGACAGGTATTACTTGAATGCATGTACTTTTGTGCCAGTTTCAACTGGAAGGCCATTGGGTTTTCCTGGACTGGCTGTTTAGGCTCTAATTGTTTCTCAGTGTTCTCCATTTGGCGCTGATTCACGAGCAATGGGGCTTTGTTCAGTACCTGCTTGAAGAAATTAAGTTGGACAATAGCTGGACTCCATACCTGGACATTCAAAACGAACTGGGGCAGGTAAATGGCACACACCAAGTCTGTATGTGTTACCTATCCATCCATTCATTTTTTTTTAAAGAGATAGTCCACCTGAAAATGAAAATTCTCTCATAATTTACTCCCATTCATGCCATCCTAGATGTTTATGACTTACTTTCTTCTGCAGAACACAAATATTTTAGAAGAATATCTCTGCTCTGATCAGATTATAAAGTTTCTGAAGACATGGATTTAACCACTGGAGTTGTATGGCATACTTTTATGTTGCATTGATGTGCTTTTTAGAGCTTCAAAATGTTGGTACCCATTCACTTGCATTGTATGGACCTACAGAGCTGAGATATTCTCCTTAAAGTATTTGTTTGTATTCTGTAGAAGAATACACATCTGGGATGGCATGAGGGTGACTAAATTATGAGAGAGTTTTCATTTTTGGTCACTTTAAACGTCATTCTAATTTCTTCGGCCAGACACCGCTACATTTAGCAGTCATTGTAGACCGGAGTGAGTGTGTTCGGGCGCTTTTATGGAGTGGGGCAAGTGCAGAGCTCCAAGAGAGGGGCGGTAACACACCTTTACACCTGGCTGTAAGAGAGCTTCGCACAGCCTGTGTGAGAGAGTTGACCAGCTGCCCACTGACCCCTCTAGTGCACTTGAATGTCACTAATTATGCAGGTACAAACCCAAATATACTCCAAAATAGTTTTGGCTCTCTTTGTTTATATTGTTTATCTCATCATCTTTAGCAGTATTCCTTTCTCTCTTTTCTAATGACTACTACACTCTCCATCTCTCTTTAAGGTGTGAGTGCACTGCACCTGGCCGTGTTGAAGGGCGATTGTGACATCATCAGAATGCTGCTGGAGGCAGGGGCAGATGCCAATCAGCCGGTTAGAGGCGGATACATTACACTAAATATAAAGCCACTTTTTATAACAGAATACAATTTCTCACTTTAGTCATATGATAACTTATTAATAGTTCAGATTTTGTTTTTTTATCTTGGTTAATCAGTAATTCTCTTTGATTTTATTCGTAGGATCTAGGGTCAGGTCGGTCTCCATTGCACTGGGCGGTAGAAGGTCAGAGGTCCGCAGTTGTGGAGTTACTATTGAGTGCTGGTGCAGTGGTGAATCAGCGCTCTTATGCAGGCCACACCCCACTCTATTGTGCCCTCTACAGACCTAACAAAGAGGTGCAGGCCCTACTTAGAGCCAACGGGGCCATATACACACAGGAGGATGAAGAGGATGAGTACAGAGAGAGTGAGGAGGTTAGAGACAAATCAACACATTCACCAACATTCCACCACTGTAAAAAGGTTTTTCTTCTGTGCTCATTGATTCTCTGTACTGTTCACAGGAGGAGTTTGATGATGTCATAATTAATGGACAGCGGGTTCTGTAGCTATATCGGACGCTACTCTGGCTTTAGAGGCTTTCAACTCCAGCTGAAACATTGTGGTGTCGGAGTATATGCGGTGGAGGCTGCTGTGTTTGTGTGTGATCATATGTAATTTGTTTTACGGTACAATATGATTTCAGAATGCAGGTTTGGGTTCAAGCTGATGGAGTTCATAGAGATTTAGTTAAGGTGGATCCAGGTTATATGAGCTTTTATTTAAAAGTGTCTAAAAACAATACAAATGGAGGCAGCTTTTCATTTAGTAAAACCTCTCCTTCCACCGTGTATATGCTACACACGAGTGGCACAACTGTGATTCTCTGATTAGTGGGTAGATTCATTATGATCCACCTGATTATCACAGTGGCTTCATTCTTTATTTTTAAAACAAAATTATTAGCTGATTTTAAATGAG
The DNA here is from genome assembly GCF_025860055.1 of Xyrauchen texanus. Classification (NCBI taxonomy): domain Eukaryota; kingdom Metazoa; phylum Chordata; class Actinopteri; order Cypriniformes; family Catostomidae; genus Xyrauchen; species Xyrauchen texanus. Next base: position 26,632,976 of record NC_068279.1, read on the forward strand.
GAAATTAAGTGAAAATGAATGGTTTTTAATAAACTGGCTATTGCTTGTTGTTACTTATGTACCAAAAATTGGATGTTTATTGAGTGCAGTGTAACTGTCTCTATGGTGATGACCCTTCTAACTATTCATTGTGTATATTTACAGGGGGTAGCTTTTTTTTCTTATTATAATTTAGTAGCCATGAGAGGTGGATATGTTGGACGGACTGTAGACCAGACATGGATGAAAGTGTTCTTTTTATGCATAACAAAGCAGATGTCAATGTGTTTAGTGCACTTTCAGAGGGATAGTCACCTTAACAGCAGCACTGAATCCCACAATACACTAAGCCATTTTACAACAACAAATTCAGAACTCGAACGCACAGAAATCGAATCAGACTTAAATTCCAGATCTAGGGTTGTTCATATCTGAGATTTGACCAACAGTGAGATTATCATATTGTTTGAATTGTAATGCATCTAACAAACATTCTAAATAACCAGTGGTCAACCAATATCGCAGAGGCTGGTAAATCGGCCGATATTTGGTATTTTAAATAATCGGCTATTAAATTATTTTTACATTTTCCTGTCTGGCCGATTAGTTTCTTAAGCTGCAACGACACAGAGAATCGCCTGCTTGCACGCTAAGGAGTGTCTGAGACATGTAAATGACCAATCACAGTTTTTGTTGTAACATGCCATCGTGTTACAATAAAAATATGCCGGTGTGTAAACCTGCAGTATAATTAAATGTCATACTGACTGCACTGTATATTCAAGTTTGATTCGATCTTCTTTTGAAATAATCTGATTACTAATGTGCACATACTGTCTGTGTTTGCTTGGGGTTATTGCCTTCTTCCGATTGTATTACAGTTTCTTTATGTGCAAACCATTAATAAAATGGGAAGAATAAACAGAAATCAAGAGAAACTGCTATCTACCGTCCATAGTGCATAATTTTAGTTTTTAACCATTTTTAATTCTTCAAGTTTGAGTAAGCATAATGCTTAATAAAAGTAGTTTTTTTTTTGCCAATTTATTTATATGTAATTTACTTTTATATTAAATCATGTGATATATTGACAATATATCGACCTATTGGACACCATTCTCTTTGGATATCAACATCGACCATTAAAAAACCCATATCGGTCGACTTCTAGAAATTACATTACTGAACAGTTTTTTTTTTTTTTTTGGCTCATTACATAATTTAAAATATTTGAAAGGTATTTTTGCAATTTATATAAAAGTAGTGAATGGTGATCTGTGTGATGGCATGATGGTTTTGGACATTTCCTGTCACCTATTAGAAGGTCTGTTTAAGATTTTCTGTTTTCTTTGGGCAGGAAAGTATATTTTTAGCTGATAATGATTGGTGCCCTCTGTTGGTGATATTGTGTCTCCTGCTTTTTTAAATTGGTACAGATATTCTAAATCAGGGCTCCTGATCTACCTTTAATTGTCCTCTGTGAGTTGACTGTATACTGTTGACAGAATAAGTGTAGTCCTATTTTAAATTACAAGATTAATGAGAATATATTATTAAAGAAGGTCAGGCTTGACCTTGTTCTCTAGGAAACCAGGTCAGCTTAACAGGCAGGGAAAGACAGAAAAAACTGAGATTTGCAGTTGATTTTGGGGGCACCTGGATTTTCCTTTGAAAGCATCTAATCTATGTATAAAGAAAAAGGCTACAAAGTGACAGATGTTTCTCTCCTGTACGTATTTCTCTTTACTTGGTGATGGGTGATGTGATTTATAAACCTCTTAAAACTATTCAAATGGACAATAAACAGACAAGTTTATATAAGAAGATTTGAATCAATTTGTTTTTTCAATGCACTTGTTCAGTATCACTTACAAAATACAGTTGAAGTCATAAGATTACATACAGCTTAGCCAACTACATTTAAACTCAATTTTCACAATTCCTGACATTTAATCTTAGAAAACATTCCTTGTTTTAGAATGTGAAATGTCAGAATAATGGTAGAGAATGATTTATTTTGGCTTTTATTTCTTTCATCATATTCCCAGTGTGTCAGAAGTTTACGATCACTTTGTATTTAGTAGCATTGCCTTTAAATTGTTTAACTGGGGTCAAATGTTTTGAGTAACATTCTACAAGCTTCTCACAATAATCCATCCATCCATCTTCAACCGCTTATCCGAAGTTGGTTTGCAAAAAGTTCTCACAGTAAGTTATTGGAATTTTGTCCCATTCCTCCGGAGAGAACTGGTATAACGGTGTCAGGTCTGAAGACCTCCTTGCTCACACACGCTTTTTCAGTTCTGCCCACAAATGTCCTATCGGATTGAGGTCAGGGCTTTGTGATGGTCACTCCAATACCTTGACTTTGTTGCCCTTAAGCCATTTTGCCACAATTTTGGAGGTATGCTTGGGGTCATTATCCATTTGGAAGACCCATTTGTGACTGAGCTTTAACTTCCTGGCTGATGTCTTGAGATGTTGCTTCAATATATCCATATAATTTTCCTTTCTCATGATGCGATCTATTTTGTGAAGTGCACCACTGCAGCAAAGCACCCCCACAACATGATGCTGCCACCCCCATGCTTAACAGCTGGGATGGTGTTCTTTGTCTTGCAAGCCTCACCCTTTTTCCTCCAAACATAACAATGGTCATTATGGCCAAACAGTTACAAAAATATTTTATAAGACAAGAGGACATTTCTCCAAAAAGTTATATCTGAGTAGCTGAGTCCTCAGTAGCCTTTCAGGTTATGTCGATATAGGACTCGTTTTACTGTGGATATAGATACTTGTGTACCTGTTTCCTCCAGCATTTTTACAAGGTCCTTTGCTGTTGTTCTGGGATTGATTTTCACTTTTCGCACCAAACTACACTCATCTCTATGAGACAGAATATGTCTCTTTCCTGAGTGGTATGATGGCTGCGTTGTCCTGTGGTGTTTATACTTGCATACTATTGTTTGTTCAGATGAATGTGGTACCTTCATGCATTTGTAAACTGCACCCAAGAATGAACCAGTCTTTTGGAAATCCACAATTGCTTTTATGAGGTCTTGACTGATTTCTTTTGATTTTCACATGATGTCAAGCAAAGAGGCACTGAGTTTGAAGGTAGGCTTTAAAAGACATCCACAGGTACACCTCCAATTCAGTACACCTCCTATCAGAGGCTAATTGTCTAAAGGCTTGACATAATTATCTGGAATATTCCAAACTGCTTAAAGGCACAGTTAACTTAGTGTATGTAAATTTCTGACCCACTGGAATTGTGATACAGTCAATTAAAAGTGAAATAATCTGTCTGTACACAATTGTTGGAAAAATTACTTGTGTCATGCACAAAGTAGATGTCCTAAACTACTTGCCAAAACTAGTTTGCTAATATTAAATCTGTGGGTGGTTAAAAAATTTGTTTTAATGACTTTAACCTAAGCGTATATAAACTTCTGACTTCAACTGTACACAGACCCCTCTTGATGCGGATGCATTTTCTGTCTTCTCTGAACACAAAGCTTCAGATAGCAGACTAAATTAAATGTGACTGACTGCAGTTTTTGCACTATACTCTGAGCTTCATTCAAAAGAGACCACACTGAATAGATTAGCCTATGGTGATGTTTAAACCAGTCTGGCCTCTTTTATACACACATGCAGTTCTTATGTGGTAAATTATAAATGAATTGATCTTGTTTGATTAACAAAGTAAGCCACAAGGTATAGTGCACCCAAAACTGAAAATCTTGTCATCATTTACACTTATGTTGTTTCAAACCCATATGACTTTCTTCTGTAGAACACAAAACCAGAACATGTTATGGAGACTGGGACTGACAGCCTCAGTCACACTTTCATTACATGGGAAAAAAGATTCAATGAAAGTGAATAGTGATTGAGGCTGTCATTCTGCCTAATATCTCCTTTTGTGTTCCACAAAGGAAAATAAGTCATATTGGAACTACATGATGGTGAGAAAATGACAGATTTAACATTTTATTCAAGACTTTCCATAAAATTGATCAAATAAAAATGCAGAACAGAGTCTGTAAAGAAAAAAAAATGTTTGAATTATGGGCTTTTTAATGTCTTTTAAGGACATTACAAATTGAGAGGAATAGGAAACCATTGGGGAAAGAGATGAGGAATGCAGTCAGGATAAGATTCAAACCTGTATCTGTTCAATGGTTCTTTATGTGTTGTGGGCACTTGCATTACCCACTCTGCCACAGTTCTAACATGATGAGAATTTTAAGAATAGAATACCAAGATCAGTTCATTTAAGTGACCCCCTCCACTTGCCCCACTGATAAAGTGTGTTCATAAATGCAATATGATTTTTCATTTTTATTAAATACAGATAGACAAAAATATAGATTAAAATACTGCCTAGGTCTGTTGAACCTTCCAGCAGGGTCTGGGTTAAAGGGCAGGTCAGAATTCAGTGGTATGTTCGGTAGTTCTTCTCCAGCATACACAGAGTTACAGATGATCCAACACCAAACCCAGCATAAAGATGTTCTGAGAACTTAGTCTGGAATTTGTGGATGAGCTCCATTGTCTCAGACACAGCATAAAAGGACACAGAACCTCCAGCGTAATCCAGGTAAACACCAATCCGTGAGGCATGAACTGCACCTGGCAGATCTTTTTTTCATCTTATTGTGCCACACAGAGTATCCAGATTCTGAGCACAGGGGGCTCCAGGATTTATCATTGCATCCCAGGAGGCTGTCCAAGTTCTTACCTTTGTGACTGATGCTCTTGTAGGCAACTTCGATGGAAAATTCTCCACTCCACTCTGCCTAATAGTAATGTTGCAATTCACTTAGTGGTTCCTTGCACAGGATCTGGCAAAACCCATCAAACCACTCCAGGTGATTTGGGTAGAGCTGAGTTTTTTTTTACGGATCACCCTGGCGATTCCCCTCTGATTGTCCGATTGAAGGCGGCATGCGTCATTTTGTGCTGTATCTTTATTTTCATAGAGTATTTTCTTCCTTTGTGATCTCTCTAGTTTAACTTGGATCTTCGTAAATACCATATCGCAAGTAGAGCACTTGTTTCATCGTGTTACCTGAACCCTTTTAACGTCTGATAATTTTGTGGGCTTTTTATTGTTTTAGAACGAAGAAGTACTCCTTGCTTGCTGCCTTTTCTAAAAATGTGAAATGTGCGGAACAGTTAGAGAATTTGCACAGGGCCAGGAACCCAAACCATGTAGTTGGAAAAGGGCTATGAAAGGACTAGCTCTTTATAGGCTGTGTTGGGATCAAATGTCAGTTTACAAGAATCTATCAAATAAAAAAAAATAAAAAAGACTCATTAAGGGGGTCTGGGTATTGACGCTGACTACCACCCCAGCCAGGTCTCTTAAGCAAACAAATTGGCCCAGTTGCTAGGCAGGGTAGGGTCACATGGGGTAACTTCTTCGTGGTCGCGATTAGTGGTTCTCGCTCTCAATGGGGCGAATGGTAAGTTGTGTGTGGATCGCTGATAGTAGCATGAGCCTCCACATGCTTTGAGTCTCTGCGGTGTCATGCACAGCAAGCCATGTGATAAGATGCAAAGATTGACAAATTGCAAAGATCTGTCTCAGAAGTGGAAGCAACTGAGACTTTTCCTCAGTATAATACAGTATAAGCAATACATAATTGACCACAGCTTTTTCTGTTGCACACGTGTATTCAACTCAGAATACTATATTCTATTCTAATGTAAAGGAAATTCTTCTTACCATTCAAACAAAAAAAATGAAAATTTGTATGTCTTTTCCTCTGTCTCTCAGTGGTTAAAATCTGTAGTAGGTACTGAGGTTGTTAGTTTTAAAGTTACCTTGGAGATGTTCCCCAGTTCTTTTTTGCAGATGTTTCATGTCAGAGACAGTCTTGGTAATCTCACTGAAGGAAAACTTTATGAGCACTTTGGGTACCATGGGCTCCAGTGCAACAAACAGTGTGGGGAAATTCCACTTAAATAAGACACACACACACAAAAACTGATGTTTGTTGATAATATTTTATCTCATCATTTTCATCACCAGACAATGGTCCAGAATTTAAATATCCAGTCAGGCAAGCCTTTTGATTTCAACTTTCTAAATGATGGAAATTCAGAAAGATAATGATAATCATTAACATAATCCAAATAATGGATAATTATACAACTAATACGTTTAATTAAGGCTACATAAACTCAGTGTAATGACATGGACAGTGGTGGAGGCTACAGAACCAGACCATAGACACACATAGGAAAGACCATTTGTGGTTCTTTCTGAGCCCTTTTTTTCTATATTCATTCATTTGATTTATTATGTAAACTGTATATTGTAATGATTGCTATATATCTTTATATTTCTTTACCTGCAGAAGATGAATGGTGTCCTCTGTGTCAAGTATGTGACGTAGTTCAGCATCTCTCTTCTGAAGCTCCATGATCTCTTGTTCAAGTCTCTCTATGTAACCTTGAGCCTGTAGGTAAATTAAAGATACATTATGTAAAGTATGAGCTAAAGCAATTGTTACGTCCAAAGACGTATTGGGTTTGTTGTTTCTTTTTCTTTTCTTTCTTCCCGTTTCTCTCTCTCTCTCTCTCCCTCTCTGTACCATAAGCAGGAAGTAATGGCTGCCACCTGACTCCAATGATTGGTAAGCTGATGTGATTGGAGGAGGAGGAGGAGAGGAAGCTGTGGGGATTTAAGCAGCATGATTCCATAGACCTGTGTGTGTGTGTGTGTGTGGAGGCTGCATCGTGTGGTTCCAAATCTCAACCCCGAAGTTCTATTGAAATGTTCTTTTTAATTATATTTAGTTGATTGATTCTTTTCAGTGTCATCTTGTTGAACACTCTTGTGGTAATTGGTGCCTACAACAAGAGGTTCTTGTTCTGTTGTAAGTTATTATTTACAAATATGTTTCTGTGTTAAAGTCTTTATTATTAGTATTACTATGTTAAGTCTTTGGGTAAAGGATTGGTAGAGAGGTGGGTGTTTTTTTTTTCTTTCTCTTTATTGTATCTTGTTTTCTCCTGGTTAAGTTAGTCAGGGAGTTAGAGTATTTATTGTATTTTTCCTTTTCTTTTCTTGTGTAGCCTAGTTAGTTTTTCCCCCTTAATAGTTAGAGGGTTTATGTTTGTTATTTTTCCTTTTCCCCCTCTTGAAGCCTTGAAATCCTCCATCACTCATAAGAATAAAACCCCTTATTTGCTTTTGAGTTTGTCTTGGGTTATCCTTGTTAAAGTATTGGGGTTGGGAGCTGAACTTTGCTGCCTCCACACATCACATCATTTATTTCTTTGATTTTATTCTGTTACACGTTCCTTCAACCCTAGACTAAATAGGGACGTAACAGCAATACATTGATAAAGTGGGGATAAAAAAAACATACACACTGTACTTATCGGTTTAAATTAGGATTTGGCTCTACTTTACATTGAAATTAATATTGGAGTCTGGGCTATAACAAACAATTATTGTCAGCTGTTTGGTTACTTTGAACTTGTGACAATGCCAGTTACATCATGTTGATACTTTGATGTACTTTGGAGTATGCCATGTCCTTCCAGGGTTTAGACTGACACAGCAATTCTACAGACTGCTAAACTGTTGCATTTACCTACATATTATCCATAATATTTGGTCAATACCAAGGATGTAACCAAATATACAATACTGATCAATACATCAATATTTTGTAAAATTCCAAAGTTGTTATTACCCTGGCCAATACTGGGATTTAAATTTTGGGTCCAGGTTGGGTTTGGTTTGTAATTTAGGATGTTTTCGAAAAATGAGAATTATAGTGTTGTAATTACACCTATATTACACAAAAGTGAGAAATAATACTCAAACTGGGTAGTGTTTACTCTCAATAACAGTCTTACATCAGAGTTTTTTTTACAGTTTGATAGTGTGACGGATACATTGGGTATGGTACATCTAAGAATGGGGCAAGGAGTGAAGTTTGTCTGGCACTGCGGAAAACTGTGCACACCAAGGTGGTTCAGATAGTCCCAGTAGATCTTAATCCAGGAAGAAGGTGTCTCCACAGGGTATGATCACAGGGTCTCATTGGGTGTCTGCAGAGAGGGGGCTGTTGTAGTCAAGGTAGTCTGATTCTGCCATATTCCAAAAGAAAGAGGTGAGAAAGACAAGTGAATTGAAAAAGCAACTGTGGCAGAAACACAACCAGTATTTATAGATTAGAACAGTAGGGGGGAGGTTGGGGCTCTTTGGTGCTGAAATGTAGTGATCATGTTTTGCTTATTGCAGTATTGCTTATAAAGATCACAGTAGGAGCTTTCTGTATAAGGAGGTCACTCAGCACACAAGTGCAGATTTTTTTTAACATACTGTATATTTATTTGATTTTACATGGCATAAGTATTTATTATCTATTTGTATTTAGAGTTTACTGTAAACATGCAATACCACAGTGACCAAGTATCATACACGTAGACAGTGCCTGAACACACACACACACACACACACACACACATACAATACATGCTGCGTCTGAGGAAGGACGAATGTCAATGTAAAACTGTCCCAATGGTCCCTCCATTAAGTATGGGTCTGAATACTTGTTGATGGAGATAAAGACATAACTGGAAACCTCTGTTATGACCAGTTCAGAGTGGACAGCAAAAAGAAAGAAAGAGGGAGGGAGAAAGAATGATATTTCTTTAATAATTGGTGTTATGAGAACTACCCACAGGGCCTTTACATCTTTAGATATGTGGTTGTGTTGTCAGTTAGAGGTGAGCTGCCATGAGTGTGTGTGTTGGGTGAAGACACTGTCTGAATCCTCCTCTCTATTGCTGCTCGATGCCATTAGAAAGAGATGTACAGTCTCACTAGAGCCATCAGAACAAATAACACTCCAGAACACTCCAGAGCATCACAGTCCTTCACTCTGTAACATCTGAATGCTGCTGTTCAGAGACTGATGGGAAAGGGCGTGGCAGCAGAGAGAGATGAAAACAAAGAAAGAGGGAGAAATGAAGAAGGAAAACAAGGCTGAAAGTCAAGGACAGTCTAGGCAGCAAAGTAAAAGATGGGACAGGGAAAAAGAGGACCGAATGGACACGGAAAATTAAAATAGAGGAGAGAGAGAGAGAGAGAGAGTGATGTCATCATTGTGCTGGGCTGTGCTCTCTCCTCCCCTCTGTCTCGTGACATTGTAGAGACACACAGGAAGGAGCAAAACAGGGTGGACACACATACATACATACATAGGAGAACCAAAGAGGAAGACGGAGAAGCACACACACCCACATTCAGCATCCTTTCGGTGGCAGTTTAGCATCAGTACCAAAGACTGTCCACCCCTCTGTCAGGTAGGCTAGATCTCTCCTACTTTCTCTCTCTATCTCTTAAATACACCCATCCATAAGTATTTATGTTATGTATGTAAGGCCAAGGCAGCAGGGAATATTGCATGAGACATTATTAGCTTATTTTTATGGTAATACATAATACTGCATACATAGGTAATGCATTGCACATTTAAATGCCGTCTTTGAAAACACATTTAGCACAGATATTTGTATTGAATAATGTGTAAACATGGGATATAGGCAGCATGTTTACCAGAGCTTTTTAATTTCATTACATTATTCAAAGACATGCATTAATGAGTATTTGTATTTAATGTAACTGTATTAACTATTCTGTCTATAAAGGCAAATGCAGTGCTCCATTCTGTTGTACATTATGCTTTCAGTGATTAAAAATACCCTAATAGGAGGGAGGAACAGTGTGACAGAGATAGAGGGGGGAAGGGGGCAAGGGAGGGAGGGAAGTGGTAAAGTGGACTTCATTGAATTAAAGCTTTTAGTGTGAGTAATATACATTTGTGTCTGTGTGAGTGTGTGCATTTTGGGAATGTAAAATTTATTGTGATGCTTGCATGTTGGGGTGGACATTTCAGTCCTCCTAATGGAGTCAATTAGTAGATATTTGTAAGCATGGAAGATTATGGAAAAGTGAGGGAGAGTGTAAATGGGTGGAACCATCAGACAGCAAGTAGAACATTACAGCTTTCACTACAAATAACCATCAAACATTATTGCAATCATTTAGCAATATCACACGAGAATAGTGCTGTTGAGATGAATATAGTTAATTACAGCTGTACCGATATTCATTACCAGTTACCACAGCACGCTTGCTTATGTAATATTGCTTTTATCCAACAGTTTTATAAACAAGAAGTTAATATCGAGTAATGAACTGTTACTTTAGCTAATGGAATTAACTGTTATATTAAACAAAACATAAATTCCAGAAGCAACATCCTTATAACCTTTGGTTGGATTTTACAGTATGTGTATTTTCTGTATACTTAGAGTGTACTTACCCAAGAAAAGTAATATTACCAAAGTAATATTATGTAACTACATGTACTTAAAATGGTTAAGTTTAAGGTTGGAGTTAGGTTTAGGGTTAGTACCTATAGTAATTACTGTAGTTGATTTAATTATATAGTACATAAATGTAGAAAAGTACTGTCAATTAAAGTGCTACCAAACTCTTTCTCTCTCTCTCTCTCTCTCTCTCTCTCTCTCTCTCTCTCTCTCTCTCTCTCTCTCTCTCTCTCTCTCTCTCCCATCTTTTATGGATTCCTATTTCTCCCTCTTATGCTAGACAGTATGGCTGAGGGTTCAGGCGAGGTTTCACTAGCAGAGGTTGAGACTGCATTTCGTAAATTTGCAATTCATGGAGACACCAAGGCAACAGGGAAGGAGATGAATGGGAAAAACTTTGTTAAGCTGTGTAAGGACTGCAAGGTCATCGACGGGAAAAATGTAACCAGCACGGATGTGGACATTATCTTCAGCAAAGTCAAGTACGATTATGCTCACTTCGACTGACAGTCACTACCTGAAAATGTAATTGCTCAGAGGTTGCTCTTTCATAACTCAGGAGACATATTGGAGATGTCAGCTATGTTTTATTTAAGTATCAAAATAAAATACACTCAAATGAGACAGTTGTTGACATATGATAATAAAGCAAACAAATTAATGTTCATAGCACAGCTGAGAAAGTTCATATTAAAATCTCTGACTTTGTTATCTTGGCAAATCTGTGCACAGTCTAAGATCTCTTCTGAAAATTCAGTGGAGACACGTGCAATAACTGGGATTTTATTTTTCCTCAGAAGAAGCATCTGATAAACAGGAGACTTAAACCAAAGCTGATATTTGGTCTCCATTTAATCTCATTGCTGTCAAGGAGAAACAATGAGGATATTCAATCTCTAGATCTAATTTGTGATATATATTTTTTCCTGTCGGTAGGCTTCAGTTATTTGTTGAAAGCTGAAGTGTGTAACTTCTTTAGTTAAAATACTTTCATGTATCCCAGCTTAATATGCAGAGACAACAGTAAGTAAACAATTCATAGGTACATTTAAAAAAAAAATTTAAACACCGTGTATTTGTGGCGCCAAAAAGTTCTGCCGTTTGTTAGAGCGACCAGACAGCCTGACACAACAACATTGACTCAACCAATGGCATGAGCTGGGGGCAGGACTGTTTGTTTGATCAACGGCACACTGTAAAAAAAATTTAAATGCTGAACATTAATTGGTTAACAGTAGTTATCTTAACATATACTGTAAAAAGTTATTAATAATATATTTAACAAAACAATACATTATACATTTATATACATTTTTGTAGATTCAAAAGTATATTTTAAAGCATAGCTAACTGTAAGAAATGTATGTTATATTTAACAAGAGAATACATGTACTTTTACGGTAAAATATTGTTAAAATTACAATAAAAAAACAACAATAATCGGGCATTCCCAGAAGTCCCTGTATGACCTATCACATTTTATTATATTTTATGCAAATAGTTTCCTCTTTTAAAAAATAAAAAATAATAAAAAATTATATTGGGGTGTTCTATGTTATATATAATGTAGTTTAGTTAATGTTAGTAATTGCATTATTTTAGTGTCACAACTTTGCACTGTCTCTACATGGGTATTAATTATTGCTCTTTAAAGGAGCACTCTTGATGAACTTAAAGTCATCATGATGTCTTTTGTAGTTACTAAGGTGATTAACAATACATTTTAAAGTGAAAAGCAGACTTTAAAGTTCCAGAAGATTAGTATATAAGATTATAATTTAATAAATGTTAGTTTATAATAAAAAATATAAAGGCATCAAAATTACTGTACATCCCATAAAGTCTGAAACATGGTCACCTTGCATTTTTACCATAAATTTAACAGATTTTTTTTAACAGTGCAAACAGGGAGTCGTATTCAGTAGGCTTTTTGAAAACAATGTTTTTTTTTTTTTTTTTTGGCAATTCTGTTTGGTGTTGATAGTGGCACAGAAATTACACACTTCAGCTTTAACTTTTGTATTAAAGCATTTTCCATCCTGTGCACTGCAATGGATTGTGTGTGTGTGTTTGTGCATGCATGCATCAAAACAGTATACAGTACAGTATATGCATAAATACAGTATGCATGACATGGCCTAAAGGTTTGTGTTTGTGTCTTTTTATGCATTTTAGGGCTAAGACAGCACGTGTGGTCACGTTTGAGCAATTCACTCAAGCCATGTCTGAGTTAGCTCCCAAACGTTTTAAAGGGAAAAGCCAGGAGGAGGCAGTACAGCTTCTCTATGGTCTTATTGCTGGCAAAGAACCCACCAACATTGGTGTCACTGTGAGATTCAGCCAATCATAACAGTCTCTTTTTATAGACAAAGCAATTACTAAATGTTTCTCTCAGTACAATAGCCTATCAGACATGTATAACCCCCCAACCTTTCTGTCAACAGAAAGTTGCTAAAGCCTCAGCTGTGGACAGGCTAACGGACAGCAGTAAGTATACTGGATCTCACAAGGAGCGCTTTGATGCATCAGGAAAAGGAAAAGGCCGTGTGGGGAGGGAAGATATCCCGGATACTAGTGGATACGTCTCAGCATACAAAGGCCAAGACACATATGATAGCAAAGTTAAAGAGGACGAATGAGAGAGAAATGGATAAAAAGAGAAAAGTGCTTTATGCATGACATAATATGTATTTCTGAAGTCTTCCTGATTTCGTTTTAGCAGCTAGCTCTTCTCTAAAAACAAATCTCTTGCAAAATCCTTGCATGAAAACCTGTCTCACAAACTTGTGTTTGCATCAAATTGCACCTTTATCTTCATGTGGTAACAAGCACTTTTGCCTTTGACACATTTGCCTTTCTTAAAATTAATATATCATTACTTTTCTTTATCTAATTAAAGGTTAATATATTTGCTGGCTAGATGAGCTTTATTGTGAAGTCTTTGTGCTTCTTAGCTCTGTTCAACTGAGATCTCTATTACCGGTAGTCTATAAACACTGGAATGGAGTCGACTCAAATAAAGTATATACAAAGAAATGTCTCGTGGGAATACTTGATTTCTATTACAACACACGTTATGTGATGCTTTGCACAATTTTTGACTTTGTTAGGTTTTATTGTGGGCAGAGGTGTGGTGTGTTCCTTTGAATATGTGTTTTGGGGCTTAAATCAATAAGAGGCAAGAGACAGATAGCAATCCTTTACTGGGAAAGGATTGCTTGGAATAGATAACAGTTCTTCCTTAGAGATTCATTTTTGCGGTCAGCTTCATCATGCTACATGTCATGGCTTTGATTGAGCGTTTCATTGTGTTGATGTGTTGAGCTGTATTGTAGTGTAAAGCTCAGTGGGGTATTGTATTTCAGTGTGTCTGAAGTAGGTCACAGTTACAGGACCTGATTTCCACCTTGACTAAGGGGAAAAGAATAATGGCCTTCTTCTTATTCATATTAATGGTGTAAAGCTCCCCTTTACAAACAATTACTCTCTCTCTCTCTCTCTCTCTCTCTCTCTCGCTCTCTCTCTCTCTCACACACACACACACACACACAAATCTCCTCCATAAATAAACACAGAGGAAGGTGGAGTGCTGAGGCTATAAAGCAGAGCACAACACACAGCAGAAACAGCCTTCAGACATGAAAGGTAAGAAAATTCCTTTTCTGAACAAAAAGAGAAGAATCCTATTATTTTTAAAACTTGCCAGTTGATTGCACCTGTTAAACATGCAGTATAGGAAGATTTCTTAGCACATTTCAAAATAAATTAAACTATTTTAACTTAAAGTGTAGGTATTTGTTTTAATCAAGGATATATATATATATATATATATATATATATATATATATATATATATATATATATATATTTTTTTTTTTTTTTTTTTTAAAAGAAATATATAATAAATGTAAAAGAATAAGCTTCTTTAATATTTAGGAGGCAGTAGCACAATATTTAAAATATATTTACATTTTGTTAGTTATTAGCGACAGATTTGTCAACCTTTGATCTCATAACTCTTTGTTCCTGTTCATATCTGTCTTCTCTGAGCAGTTGTACAGGTGGTATAGTTGTTTTATCAGAAATATGACATTGCCATGAATTTAATCATGAAAAGGTGTAGCTGTGCTATTCTGTGTGTTGCCATTGGTGCTGGGGCAGGGACAGATCTACTCCTGGGATGAACCAGGACAAACTCCTGCTCCAGATCTCATCAACCGTAAGAGTTATTACAGGTTTCCTTCTAGTAGCTTCTAAATAAATTACAACTATTGACAAAATATATACAGAATTTTAGAAGTGGGTGGATATTATATTAATTAAAGCTGAAGTGTGTAACTTTTTCAGTCTTAAAATAGGCTACTTAATCAAGACTCTGTACTAAAAAAAAAGTACAGAGTCGACTAGAAATAAGCCATTTATACGTTAAATGTATTAAAAACTGTAAACACAATGTGGCACAATACAAATGTGTCTGTTTGATTTGTGCAGCCCATCCAGCCCAACAAAACATTGGCTTGAGTTGGGGGTGAGGCCATCTGTTTGTTTGATCAGCAAAAGAGAGCAGGGCATTTTCAAAAGGCTGTTTAAAAATATGTATATATTTATTTAGTTAATATGGGACTAATATTACAATTTCTCTCTCACTAGCATGTCTGGCTGACCAGAACTCATGTGGTTGTTGTGTGATGCAAAGACAAAAATGGCAGTTAGAGCAGTACTTAAACTCTAGTCTGAATTCACTGGAGGACCTGCTGACACGAGCACAGACTACACTCACGAACATCAGAGGTACTGTACTCCAAAGCACAATCTCTGACTCACACTGAACAAACTTACTATCTCGGAGCACAGACATCCTCTCAAAGGGCACTAACTCTTGAATCTCAATGGACATTTTAAAGAGTGCTGTGATTGTTTTGAATAGTTTAGTGCTGGGTAAAATAAAACTACCAGAAGCTTTAGTTTAATGTATTTTGGCACTTATTTATCACATGAAGGGCACAAATGGAACTCAAATGTCACTATACAATAGAAATCTGAGGTGTCAGTTATGCTTATAAGTATCTTACAACCCAATTCCGATTAGTTGGACAGTAAGAAAAATATGAAGAAAAACAAAAAGGAATGATTTGTAAATTATATTCAGCCTTTGCTATATTGAAAGCACTACAATTACACATATGATGTTTTACCTAGTGATTTTTTTTTATTTATTGTTTTGAAAATGTACAGTAATTTCAAATCAGTTGACTGCAACATACTCCAAAAACGTTGAGACAGGGGCAATTTAAGACCAATAACAATATGACGTGTTGAAACAGGAGATGTTAAACAGGTGAGGCAATCGTGTCATAGTCCTCTGTACTGTATTAGCAGCCTCCAAAAACAGCCTAGTCCTTTAAGAGAAAGGATGTCAATCAACATGTCAATTTGAAAACAGTTGTTTCAGCAAATAATCCAACACTTTGAGAACAATGTTCCCCAAAGACATATTGGAAGGATTTTGGGCATTTCACTCTCTGCAGTGCACAATATATTTAAAAGATTCAAGGATTCTTGTCAAATCTTGGTGCGTTAAGGGCAAGATGAAAGACACTGCTGAATGCGCATCACTGTCTTAAAAAACGTCATTCATCTGTAATGGATATCATGAACATGGGCTTGGGATAACTTAAGTAAACCTATTTTAGTCAACACCATTCTTCACTGCATCCACAGATACAAGTTAAGACTTTACTATGCAAAGCAGAAGCCCTACATCAACACTGTCCAGAAGCACTGCCGACTTCTCTGGGCTCAGTCTCATCTTAGATGGAAAGTAGAACAGTAGAACTGTGTTTTTTGGTCCGAAGAGTCCACATTTCAAAACATTTTTGAAAAACACAGCTGTCGTGTTATCCGGGCCAAACAGGAAAAGGACCATCCAAGCTGTTATTAGTGTCAGGTCCAAAAGCCTGGTATGGGCCAGGGGTGTGTCAATGCCCATAGCATGGGTAACTCGCACATCTGTGAGAACAGAGTGAATGCAGACAGATATGTAAACATTTTGGAGCAACATATACTACCATCCAGCACCATCTTTTCCAGGGACATTCCTGCATTTTCCAGCAGGACAACTACAAATCACATACTGGCCAGATTTCAAGTGCAGATTTCAAGACCCCGTACAATTGTGCAGCTAAATACCTACATAATGGAGGAATGGGGGAAAATTCCACTCTCTAAACTTAACAAACTTGTGTCATTAGTGCCTAAATGCTTAATAAGCGTTATTAGAACAAATGGTGATATTTCGCATTAGAAAACACCTGGCTGTCTCAACTTTTTTGGAGCGTGTTGCAATCATTTGATTTGAAATAAATTTTAGATACAAATGAAATTCATGGATTAAAATATCATATAATGTGTCGTTGTAGTGCTTTCAATATAGCAAAGGGTGAATATAATTTACAAATCACAAATTTATTAACATTTTTCATAGTGTCACAGCTTTTTCATATTGGGGTTGTATATGAATCTGTTTTTATAGCATACAGTATAGAAAAAGAAACCATGTCATGTTGCCTCTCTTTATAACAACACAGTCACATATTTTGAGGACCAAAACTAGCTGTTGTATAAAGTGTTATATTTTTTAAATGTCTTACATACTCTTTGTTACTCTAGAGAATCGGGTGGCATTTTCTGTGGGTCTAACCAACAAGAGACATTGTGTTGGTCCAGTAAAGACAACGGCAATAAATGTGGTGTATCAGAGCATCTTTATCAACATTGGAGAAGCCTATAACTCTACCACTGGTGTGATTACGGTGCCACGGTCAGGCGTGTATAACCTGGCTTTAACTGTGTTCAGCGATGCAGGCTCACCAGGCTCACCACTGGCGGTCTGCACTAGTATCAGACGAAATGGTGTGGCACTAGCAGCACTTAGGGAGATATATGATCAAGACCAGGAAGATCAGGCCACAGCAGTCATTCTCGTGGAGCTTCGTGTCGGGGACCGTGTTTCTGTCAGTCTCCAACCCGGCTGCTGGCTGTGTGATGATCAGAATCATTATAACACATTTAGTGGATTTTTGCTGTATGCTACTGATTAGGGCACGCACACAGGCTCACACACACACACACACACAAGTTCTTACACATACATACATCTCACAAGACCGTGCTTATGACAAGTTACAAGAAAGTATTGGAGTACAAAATGTAATGCATGGTTTATGTGATACAACATGGTTTGAACACACATATGGTTTTGAATAATACACTGTCTTGTAAGACAATTGGATTTATGAAAACACATCTATCAATACTGAAGATCGGTACACAAAAAAATGTTGTGTGCTGTATAAATATAAAGATCCTGAACTTATATTTTATTCTTTTTTTTTTTACAGAAATGTTAGGTATTTCAACCAGGTAGTTATTCATATTTACCAATATGTTATGAAGATCAAAGCTTAGATTTCTGTATGTGTATACGTGTTGGATAAACGAGTAGAACATTTTGTGGGATTTGTTAGTTGGTGGGGTATTTTTTGGTGAAGAAACATTTCATCTTTAAATTTGTGTCAAACTATATTAATGTACAATTGTATCATCTGTTATCAATAATAATCAACAAATCTCTCTTTTTCTTCTATACAAAATTCCTCTGATTTGTTTCTTTTTCTCTGAGAAAATTCGTTTCTCTGCAAACGAATCTAACTCAAAATCCAAGCGCCACAAAATCCCATTCACGCTATTCATTTCCTTTCTGCAAATTTTCTGCAGAGATTTAAGAAACATTTGAATGGATTATATATTTTAACATTACATAGAAACTGTTGCAGGATTACAGCACTGGGATGAACTACACTACACCACACAAACACACCCATTCAGTCTCACAAATGTATAAATCATTAGTGACCTACTGATAATGATGTAAATACATCCAGAAGTGATCAAATAAACAGGTCTTCTTCACCCACATACAAATGTGCAACCAGGGCCAGATGACCAACTGATGCTCTTGTCCTCCTGTTTTATCAGTTCTGAATCACCACAAACCATATACACAACCAGTTCACTCCAATGGGAGACATGAGAGATTGATTTGTAGTTCTTTGGGATGTGCAAAAACAGGGGTTTCAAATACATATACAGATGCAGACTGTGGTGCTCTCAGCAATGTTTGAAGACAGATGGGGTGGGACAACCCTCTGTGCCTGACATAAACATAATTATCAACTAATTAATAGAACAGATACTTAGGTAATCTTTATATGCTTAAAAAGATAGTTAATCCAAAAATTAAAATGTTGTCATCATTCACTCACCTTCTTGTTCTTCTAAACCTGTAGGATTTTCTCTCTTCCGTGGAACACAAAAGGAGATATTAGGCATAATGTTTAGCCTTTAGCCACTATTCACTGTCATTGTACGGTAAAAAGGTGCAATGAAAGTTAATTGCAACTGATGCTGAAGTTTTTGACCCCATTAACACCTTGTATTAAGATGTGTTTCAGGTGATCTGATGACAAGAGGACAGCACTAAACACAGATGTAAAAGGCATTCAAATTTTTTGTAATCAGATCACAAAAACCACATACGGAGGTAGTCAAAGGCCACATTGCATTTGAGATGTAACAGATGTAAACAGACAGCAGTGAAGCACTACCCAAAGCACCACCCACTTACTAACAAGAGTTTTAGACATTATAAGTCTTTGAAATAACCATACAATTTGAAAATTTGAAGAAGCGCATACACTATCACAATTAAATTCACAGAACGTCTTCAGTGTGCCTGATTTCAACATGCAAAACACACAGATGAGAAACACGCACATGTGAAGCTCAGTAATACACGTAGTATGTAGTAACACACTGACATAGTGATTAATGTAGGTCATCATGAAATCAGAGACCCTTCCCTTTAAGATCTGTTGTCACAGGAGATACATTTGAGCACTCCCTTGTCCACTTGTGATTCAGAAAACCCTATATGTATCTTAATACTAGATGTAAACAGGTCACATGTGTTTGTAAAAACATGAGGATGAGAAATGGTGACAGAATCTCTTTAAAGCCAGTTTGAATATTATACAGAGGAGCAGTCTCAAAAGCATTGTGAGTGCCTCGTTTCTGTGAACTTGAAGGAGGATCTGAAAAAACAAAACACCAACAAAAATAACAAAGCTGGTTGGAGAAAAAGGTTAAAGAAGAGAGAAAAAAAAGTGAGTTTTCAGAAGAAAACATTTTTTGCAAACTAAAAGATTTATTTTTTAGCAGGTGATTTCCCATCATAATATCTCATAAGACCAGCTGAAAGGGTCTCAAACTGTGTTTTTTATTTTTGTTGTTTTGTGCTGTTTTTGTTGTCCGAGAAAAACCTAATTCAGTTACATCTGTCAGGTAATAGGGGCTCATAAGTACATTTTCAGCATGTAATGCAGCAAAAAATGCTTATAGCATCTTTATCTAATAGTACTGGAATATGTTACAATTTTACACATGATTCTGTTGGTTAAATTGCTTATTTTTCATGTTCACTCTTTTGCATTATATTGTAGCTGGCGGGAGTATTGCGTTTAAACATCTTCGTGTTTGCTTTACCTCACCTAGGACTAAGACAGCACCATATGTGACAGCTCAATATGGATGCAAACAAAGACAAAAACACACATTCTGTGCAGTACACAAAGACAGACATATTATCATGTAATATTAAACATATTAAAAAAACAAATTTATGGCTTATGTTGCTCTCTTACATGCGCACACTGTAAAAAGTGAAAAAGTGCAGTTGTTAACTTTTGATATATTTCTGCCAGAGCAAAATTTCTCTTGTTGGTTTTGATTCAATCATATTAAATAATATTTTGACTTGAATAAAACTAGTTAATAGAAAAAAAAACATGATCCAGAGTAGTAGATAACTACAGACCGGTCTCTCTTCTACCTATTCTGGCTAAAACTCTTGAAAGGGTTGTATTTATTCATTTGTCATTTTTCACAGACCTACTCGACAGACATCAATCTGGCTTCAAAAAAGGACAGTCAGTGAAGACTGCCCTGTCATTAGCTGAAACCCGACGACGGGTGAAAGCCTACTTCAAATCATTTGTCCTCATTCACCTTGCAGCAGCGCTATGACTGGGACTCCAACAGGTAAGGTTGAAGTTTAGTAAACAAACAAACAAACAAAATCGGCTAACTTGTAGTAGTACATGCTTGTGTACTTGTTAAATGAATGTTTTTGTGCGCAGAAAGAGCGAACAGTGATTTAAAAATGTGTTTTTACTGGTAAGGCTCAAGAGGTTTACTCCACTCTGCCCTTATCAGAGAGTGAACATTACACAATGGATAAAGAAGCTGTTCTAAAAGCTTATGATCTGGTACAAGAAGCATACCACCAAAAGTTTAGAACTTTGTCCAAAGGGATGAATGAAGCTCAAGTTGAGTTTGTCAGAGAGCTCTTCACCCTGTTCAATCATTGGTGTGTTGTATCTGAGGTACAAGCGTTTGAGGAATTGTGTGATTTAATTGTGCTTAAACAATTCAAAAATGTACTACTTATATAAGTCAGCATAAAGTTAATACCACTGTGGAAGCTTCTGTGCTCACTGATGAGTATGTTTTGACTCATAGGCTTAGTTTTGGTGTGTCTCATAAAAAAAAAAAAAGGAGCTGTCTGGTCTTAAAAACTGATCGTATGACACCTAAGAATACTGATTTGCTTTGTAACTACTGCTGTGGTAAAGGACATTGGAAAAACAACTGTCCTGTGATTTTTCTAAGTCTAAAGGTCCAAGTCTAAATGTAAATATTAAAATACTTCTATGTGCGTTAAGCCTGCTGTGCTTGTGGTGCCCGTAAATATTAGTTCTGTTAAGTCTACCAGTGAAGAACAGTCTAATGCTGTGAATGCTGTTAAAGACTTGGATTATGCTCCATTTATTACAAGTGTCTTTTATTGGAAGTGACGAAAAGTATCCAGTCAAAATGTTTAGCGTTACGGGGGCTTCAGAGTCTTTTGTCTTACAGTCTGTACTGCCATTTTCCTGGGTAAGTGACACTGGGGATCCAGGGAACTGGGAACTGTGTCTTTGTCTGTTCCTTTACACAAAGTAGTGTTATCTTCTGATCTGGTGAATGGGGAAGTCTTGGTTGGCATGCGTCCCTAATTGCCAGTTGAACAGGTTGACGTAATCCTGGGAAACAACTTGGTAGCTACCTGAGTCTCTTTCTGTGACCTGCCCTGACATGATAGCTGAAAAGCAAGCTGATTCTACTCTCACAGAACTGTTTGATTATGTTTTACCTTTTGATCAAATCAGAGATGTTGTTCATGGCTATTTTTTGCAGGATGGAATGTTGATGAGTGTGACGAGGAGGAGGGTGTGAATCATCCTAATCAGCCGGGAAGGGGATAGGGACGAGCCGGAGATGTCAGTTAGAGAGAGACAGATGTACAAAGCTGTGTGTGTGCATCTTTGTTTGTTTTGCAGTTTATTTTATGTTTGAGTTCAGTTTTATGTTGACTGTTCAGCTGGTTCCCACCTCCATGCCCATTTTAAGAACCTCGTTACAAGGAGAATATAGATTCTTTGTGGCAGCAGTTTTGCAGGTGACGCTATTGTGCAAGTGGTGGTTCCAACCAAGTTCTGTTCTTTAGTACTGCAGATTTCCCAGTAGCTTATGAATAGAGTGGTTTCTGGGTTAGAGGGAGCGGCTGATTATTTGAATTATGTCATCGTTGTAAGTGACTCCTGGGAACAGCACTTGAGTCGCATTGCAGCTCTGTTCAGCCTTCTGGAGTAGACTCATTTTACTGTCGACATGGTCAAATGTGAGTTTGCTAAGGCGACAGTGACATAACTTGGAAAGGTGGTTGGTCAGGGGAGTGTGAGACCTTTGCATGCCAAGGTTGATGCTATTGATGATTTTCCCTCTCCGACAATCAAGAAAGAGTTAATGCGTATTTTAGGACTGCTAGGCTACTCTCTTTGTTTTTGTAAGAACTTCTCCACTGTAGTGGCCCCTCTTACTGATTTGCTCAAGGCTAAGGCTGCGTTCAACTAGACACCTGTCTGTCAGCAAGCTTTTGAGGTGGCTAAATCGCTTCTCTCATCTGCCCCTGTGTTGGCGGAACCACAGATTGATAAACCTCTCAAGTTGTGTGTGGATGCCAGCAACGTGGGTGCAGGAGCGGTATTTCTTCAGGCTGATGATGAGGGTGTTGATCTGTCAATACGTCCTGTCAGTTACTTTTAAAAATATATATACTTTAATCAGCTGAACTACCCCGTGGTTTAGAAGGAAGCATTGGCTTTAATTTGGGCCCTTTAACATTTTGAGGTTTATGTTGGATCAGTAGTTGTTCCATTGGTGGTGTACACGGACCACAACTCCCTCACATATTTACATTCATTGAGGTGTTCAAATCAACCCCTCACAAGATGGTGTCTGTTTTTACAGTCCTATGCACTGGGCATTAAATGCTCGGATAACAGGTTGGTTGACACCTTATTTAGAGTCTTTTTGCCCTAAGTCTTTGTAATCGCCCTTGTTGGGTTGCCCTACTGTCTACCCTGCTCCTCTTGTCTTCTTAATTTGCTTCTGTGTGGCCCGTGGTTGCTGAAGGCTGGAGTTGACAGGGTGTACATGTTGGGCTTGACTGTTTTTTTTTAAGGTCTCCTTTGGTTCCCTTCTTTTTATGGGGGAGAGTGTTAAGGCCCTTTGGGCTGTATTGGTTTTCTTTTTGTGTTTCGATTTTGTTTTACAGATTGGCAGTGGCAGAGTTAAGAATTGATGAGTCCAGTGATTAGACCTGACAGGATTCACCTGTGCTGAGGGTTTCCTTGACTTTAAAACTGGCTCTCTGCCAGTCTGCAAGTGCCTATCCCCGATCCAGACCTGTGTTGTTTTGGCCTTATTCATGTTTTGTTATTATTTCATTACCTGAATATATTATTTTTTTAATAAATTATATTCTTTGAGCTTGATATCTAACGTGTAGTCTCCCTCATTGTTGCGGCTTACGAGCCATCCATGACAATATGCTGCGCATCTCCTGGTCCAAGCTCCAGTGATATCAAAACTGGACTACTGTTGGCAGGCCTCCCAGTTAGTCTCCCAGTTAGCGCGATTAAGCCACTGTAGAGGTTCCACAACGCAGTAGCTCACTGGTCTTCCATCAACCAAAGAATTCTCATGTCACCCCCCTCTTGATTTTAATTCCACTGTCTACCTGTAGCTTTGACTCTGGTCTTAAAGGGACCTATTATGCAAAATTCACTTTTACATGGAGTTTGAACATAAATGTGTGTTGGCAGTGTGTGTATACACAACCACCCTATAATGATAAAAATCCACCCATTCCTTTTTTTATCCCCATTAATCATAAGCACGGTTTCAGAACAAGCCGTTAGCAGATTCTTTATAAAGTGACGTCACTTTGTACAGGCCCTGCATACAACTGTTGATGGACACTGCTGGTGGACATGTTTGTTTGTGTGTGTTGTTTCATTATAGCGAATAGTGAACATTGTAACAGTATTTGTGTGTATGTGTGTTGCTCATCCATCGTTGCAAAACTGCTGAAAAATCTCTACAACAAATAAATCAAATAACCATTCAGAAACTTCCTGGTTCATTCTCAAAGTTGTTACTTCTGACGGAGTCTCTCCCTCATCAGTGTCTGACTCCGGTTCAAACATATAGGGCTGAACACTATTTTCGCTGTCAGTCATATTGCTTATTATTATGTCTAGTTATCTGAAGCAGAGATGTCAAAACTCCGCCCTATTCTGGATATGGGGCAGGGAGCACCAGCTCATTTGCATTTAAAGACTCTTATGCAAAAACAGCTCGTTTTTATTCCCACCCAAAATTGGCATTTTCAACATGATATAATAAATGATCTGTAGGGTATTTTGAGCTGATATTTCACAGACACATTCTGGGGGCACCAAAGGTTTAAATGACATCTTGTAAAAAAAGGGGCATAATAGTTGCCCTTTAAGGACAGCCAATGTAACAGCTTTCTCTTCCTTCAATTAACTCCTCCATGTCTATGTCCTCACCCACTCTCAGCGGTCCAATCACAAAGAGGCACAAAGTCCATTTAACGATCGTTCACTTTAACTGTTCCTCTGTGGTGGAATGAGCTTTAGCCTGATCTGCTGAAACCATCTCAACATTCAGAATATTGGTGAAACCACACCTCTTCTGTGAGCATTTAACCAGTCCACACTACTTACACTTACTATTTATTTCAATTATGTTCCTTATTTGTGAGTTGGTTTGGATAGTGTCTGCAAACCACATGAAGCCCATTTGTTAATTACTTGACAAAAATGTTTCTCACAGTTGCAGTTCCTTATTTAAGGGAGGACTATTTCACCTTTGTCCCATCCTCTCAGAAAGTGAGAGAGTGGGGAATCCCATCCCTAGCCCCTAGCTATTTTGTTATCTCATCTTAGTAAAAACACACCCCATGTGTTGCCTCTACAACTGATGAATAACAACAAGAGCGAGAACAGGCTATGCTGAGCCCTGATTTAGTTTTGTGGGTAATACATATGACATACAAAGATTATATATTTTTTTAAATCCAAGTAAAAGTTACTTGATTTCTTACATCAGACATGTGTCTATCAATAATAAAAAAGTGCATAAATACCACAATATATTATACTGTACTATTTTACAAGGAATAACAACTTTCATTTATTGAATGATAGCATAGGTAATATCCAGGACATTGGGAACTAAAGATGTGACAATATATTTGGATGTTTAGATATTTAAACTCACCACGCACCCCACAGAGAGAGAGAACCACATTATAGCGACCACGAGCAGGTTACCCCATATGACTCTACCCTCCCTAGCAACCGGGCCAATTTGGTTGCTTAGGAGACCTGGCTGGAGTCACAGAGCACACCCTGGATTCTAATTTGTGACTCCAGGGGTGGTAGTCAGTGTCTTTACTCGCTGAGCTACCCAGGCCCCCGGCACATAGCCTTTTCTGAGTTTGACAGTGGTTTTTGAAAGACCAGTGCCAAACTCCAGACAAGAATTGTCAATTGACAGTGCATGCAATTCTCCGACCCGTTTCACTGAGGCCAGAGCCAGCAGTAGTGTGGTCTTACTGGAGAGCATGCATAAATCAACAGAGTCCAAAGGCTCGAAGGGGGGCCCTGCAAAGACTTTTAGGGCTAAAGTGGCAGAAAGAAAGGTCTTGAAGGAACAAATTCTGAGTAAATGGTGTTTGTGCACCCGTTGAAGACAGCTTCACGCCAAAACAGGAAGGGCTTTAACATCATAGCCAATATTACAATACTGGCATTATTGTAGAGAGGTTTCAACTATTTAGTGTGAGAAGGCACTACCCAAAATGCGTTAATAAATGCGTGTGTAATCATTTCAAGTGTACTGAGTGTAAGGAAATTGTAAGTTTCATTGCGATGAGGGTCGGATGAAGTGTAGCAGGCAGCACATTTGATGCATATTTTATGTGCATTGCTGTACCTGTTTGCAGCTGTACAATACCATTTCTGATGAGACATGTCTCTCCAATGGCCTGTCGACTACTGAATGTGGCCAGAATGTGGTCTTATAGCTAGTATCCATTTTACTGAAACTGAGCTATTTCACATCAGTCAGAGTCAAGTGCATATCACATTACAGATATCACTTTATTCAAATTCTGTATTATCTCAGTACACGATTGTAATAGAAAAGAAAATATCTCAAACAAAGAAATCTTTGCTGTCATTTTTCGTTACTGTATGTTCCTTCTCTGTGTTGACATGGAAAGTTCTCCACACGCAGCACATCCCAAACCAATATTTCCCTTTTACAGCTAATATTTGAATGCCTTTTCAATTAGTTACATAAAAATAATATAACCTACTATTGGCTTGATAATGATTACTTCTGTGCTTAACCACATACTTTTTTATTCTAAATGTGAATTAAATGTAAATCACAGTTTATAATCAGTCTGTTCAGTTCATTATTTGTCCAGCTGGAGTTGTTAATTCACAAACACCAGTAAAAGAGTATGTTCGCACAGTCAAGAGTGCCAGGCTGGGGTGGGGCGCACATATTAACGCCTATAAGGTTAAACCTTATAAATCACGATATGTTCATGGGAAAATGCTTACGCACATTTCAATTCCCATTTTGTGCGTACACATTCTTTTCTCTGTCAGCTGACATATTTGCATGCATTTACTCTGTAACTTCCTGTTTCATCAAACCTTGTAATCAGTAGCCCACTCCTCGTCAGAAAATGCAAACACATTTTCTCATTCATGCCCCTGTCATTCCTCTCTCCCTCTTTCCTCTGTTCAGGGTGGAGTGAAAGAGAAGGCATGTGAAGAAATTCCTTGCTCTGTCCAGACCGCTTCTTTTTCCTATCCCAAATAAGGCTGTACATTGCAATACAGGAAAACGAGAGAGGAAGGGAGATTCAGAAAACAAGAAAAGAGAGAGAGAGAGAGAGAGAGAGACTCTGAAAAAAGTAATGACCTTTTATGGATGTTGTTACCTCCTCTTTTTTTACTTTATTGCTCTATCCATCACTCCCTTTATCTCATTCTCTGTTGCTTTCTCACTCTGTGCTATTGGTGAAGTCATTTCCACATAAGGGTGGCACTCCCTGAACTCTGTCATAAAGGGGAAGAGACTGTCTTTCTCACATACACACAGTTTGCACACAACCAAGAATACGCACTCCCATACCAAGACTACTGAGCAAGCTTTCTTCGCATAAACTGGTAAGTACATATAAAATGACTTGCGTATTAAGTTAAGATGGTTTAGTAAGAATATATGTAATATGCACAAATACAGAGGGAGTGAGCGTGTACATACTGAATTTGGCTGAAAATAATGGTTAAATTTCACTCTGTGGAAATTTCATAGCTGTACTTATGTCATGCCTCTGCCTGTTTTTACATGTTCGGAGAGTTACAGACTGTGTATGTTTGTGTGTGTGTGTGTGTGTGTGTGTGTGTGTCTGTGCGCGAGCATGTAGGCCTGTAAACTTTATTTGTTGGCAGCATCTAATATGTTGCAAGATTTCAATCTTCTCCTCCCTGCTTTCTCTCTCTCGCTCTCTCTCTCGCTCGCTCTCTCTCTCTCTCTCTCTCTCTCTCTCTATCACACACACTATTTGCCTAAATAAATGACAAAAATTGAGGGCTGTTTTTTTTCCTCCTGTGTGACTCTATTTTCTTCTAATTCAGTTTCAATACAGTATGTGTGTGTATAATGTGAATAGTGACTATCGGAGACTATCAGATCTCATTCAAATGAATGGTTGTGAACTGAAACCAACTACACTAATGGCTTCTGGTTTCCTGTTCTTGAGGACTCAGTGGGCATGGTGGTTAAAGACCACCAAGCAATGCTTAGACGCTTTGACTATTTCATTTGACAACAGCAACCAGTATTGAACGATGTAAAGCAAAACAAAGGATAACGTTAACACTCTCTTACATAATTCGAGACAGGAGAATTATTTTTTTTTACATTTTTTGTGTGTTTTTACATCTGTGTGTGTGTTTATTTGTACATTACCTAACAGGAGGAGTTCTCTTGCTTGCAAGCACAGGAAATGCTTAGCGGATGTAAGCTGATGATATCCACAGTTATATTAATCAAGGCACACACACACAAAACTAAACATGTTTCATTTTTATGTATTGTTTTTTATGTGGTGGGGACTTTCCATCGACCTCTATTGTTCAACAGTGAGCTAATGATATTTCCTGTCCTCTAACACAAACCTTGCATTTTAAGATTTTCATTAAGACGTGATTTAATGTTTTTTAAGTCCTTTTTACATGGGGAATGTTGGCTTGTCTCCACAATGTAGGTGATTTCAGATTTTACTATCCTTTTACTATCCTTTACTAAACTTTCCACATAATGTAGGCAAAACCTGACCCCCACACAAACTTGCACCCTTCCTCCAGGTGGTTACTTGTCATTTTGGATATAACACCAAGAGGATTGATGCTATTCCCTGCACCTCAGTTCCTCATTTTAAAGGACTAATTCCACCTGCGTGTGGTTTTATAAGTTTAAGTGTATCTGTGAGTGAAAGTTTTGTGAATGTCTAGTATCGTAACATAATTTTAACGATTTGCTGAATAATGCCAATGTTCACTGTGAATTCTCAGTGCTCAAAACTGGAGCACAATGAAAAAGGGGTGTATTCTGTGTGTTTTGATACTGCACAAAATGAGTTGAAATTTAAAACAGCACTCAGAAATTCTAAAGATACAAATTCAACTGGCTAGTGAACAAATTTCTTTGGGTGCAAGTCAGGGCAGTGTCCCATTCCTGTGTTTTACTGATTGTTGGAACATTGACAAATCTATCTTAGAGTTAAAATATTAGTGCCATAGAAGTTTTAGTTTGTTTAGGCCTCTTGTTTAAGCTTGTACCATCTTGTCTCTCACACACGACCTCTTTCTCTGATCTGTATTGTGTTTGCATTGGAGTTCTTGAAATGAATACTGAAACAGTTATGAATTCAAATTATGGCCTGATAATTCATGTGAATTTACAGCCCTTTTATGATAAGAACATGGTGACACAAAGCATTTGGACACGCACACACGCACGCACATGCACAAAGCACACTCCGATTGATTCAGGTTGAAACCATTGTTTGTCCAATATTTGCATCAAAGTCTGTCTAGAGATGCAAGTGATTTGCATAACAGTCATCACAGTTAGATATTCCTAACTTAGCTAAATATTGTGCCTAAACTGATTCAGGCTTTTCAACAATAAGGCCAAACTTGTCCAAACAGTCCATGCTAAATAGTAAGGCAGCTTAAAAATAAATAAATACATAAATAAATTAGAAAAAGATGGGTATATTTATCCCTGCTTTTGCTGCCAAAAATAAATAAATACATAAATAAAACCAGCAAACGTTTGGCTGGTTCAAGGTGGCATTAGCTGGTCTCTCAACTAGAAGTCTGACCAATCTGGGCAATCAGTTGACACCAGGCAACTGGCTGGTTTTATCTGTGTTTTATTCTTTTAGCAGGGATTTTGTACAGGAATGCTTCTAAATAAACTTGCTTCTGTTCTGCTTGTATGTTTGCTCAGTCATAATGGCAAATAAAGGTCCATCCTATGGTCTGAGCCGTGAGGTGCAGAGTAAGATTGACAAGAAATATGATCCTGAGCTGGAGGAGCGACTGGTGCAGTGGATCATTGCTCAGTGTGGGGATTCAGTAGGAACACCTCAACCTGGAAAACAAGGCTTCCAGCAGTGGCTTAAGGATGGATGTGTAAGTCATCAGGGTCAATATCTCTGTGAATAAAATCTAATTTAAATTTCTAAATCTAAAATAAATAAAGATATGACATTTTTATGCATATTGAGCTAATTCAGCTAATCTCTCATCCTCTCTTTGTAGATTTTATGTGAGCTGATTAACAGTCTCTATAAGGATTCAAAGCCAGTGAAAAAGATTGCAAGTTCTGGAATGGCTTTTAAACAGATGGAGCAGATCTCACAGTTCCTCGGTGCAGCTGAACGCTACGGAGTCACCAAGTCTGACATGTTCCAAACAGTGGACCTCTGGGAGGGTGAGTGCCCAGTTTCCCATCATTCTTCATATGGCATGTTGAAACCATGTGATTGTAATGCTTTCAGATTTATGGAAGATGATGAACATATCCCACCGTTATTCTATCATTAAATATGGAACCAGAACATGAACAAATAATAAAATGAACATTCAAAAGAGAAAAGAGGATCTACATTTACATAATTTTGTCACTGACGGTCCTCATTTTTAGGTGAACAGTCTTTTAATGAGTGATGGCGGCCCATTAAAACATCTGTATGGTCCGTTTAGGTAAGGACCTTGCTGCTGTGCAGATGACCCTGATGTGTTTGGGGAGTCTGGCTGTTACTAAGAGTGATGATTGTTACCGTGGTGACCCCAGTTGGTTTCACAAGTGAGTATTGTAATTTCCTCTTCCTGTACCCAAAATAAACCATAGCAACCATAGCAACCAGATAACAAAAACAAGCCACTGTACTGAAAGTTTCCAAGTTGTGGTTTATAGTCATAGCAACATGATTACAAACATGGCCAGACATTGTATAATGTGTTCAGCAAGGGATCAGCAAATTCAGATTTGTGTGTTGGGGAGGAGGGGGGGTTGGTGGTTGGCATACAAGGACTTTTTATTATTATTTAGTAATTACAAGGGTATAAAGCTATAAATGTGGTTTATGAGCACATTTCTAGTGTCCCCATAATTCAATTAACTTAAAAAAAAAAAACATACTAAACAATGTTTTATTGAAAATGTAAAAATGCAGAACGTTTTTTGTGAGGGTTAGGTTTAGGGATAGGGTTAGGGGATAGAATCTATAGTTCATACAGTATAAAAATCATTATATTTATGGAGAGTGCTCATAAGGATAGCTGCACCAACATGTTTGTGTGTGTGTGTGTGTGTGTGTGTGTGTGTGTGTGTGTGTGTGTGTGTGTGTGTGTGTGTGTGTGTGTGTGTGTGTGTGTGTGTGATACATGAAAATTGGATTCATATTTTCTCATCTTTACATCAGGAAATCGCAAGAGAACAAGAGGGACTTTTCTGACGAACAGCTGAAAGAGGGTCAAAGTGTAATTGGCCTACAGATGGGCACTAACAAAGGGGCATCGCAGACAGGCATGACTGGTTATGGTCGACCTCGGCAGATCTTAAACAATAAATAAAGGCCTGATGACCTGTGATCTGTCTGTATTGGCCCATCACCAGGGTGGACCAGGCACACAGTCTCATTTAAACCTTCAGCAAAGCCCAGCTGGACAATCAGTGAACAGAATACACACAGCATTTGACCAAGGTTTATAGTAGTTTACAAATCATTTATACATCACATGAAAAATGCAGTGTGATTCCAACCTGAAAAATTGCTCCAGGAACCATCATTTCCCATAAATGGGCTGGCATTGTATTCTTCAACATTCCATTAGAATTTAATCTGCTTTGAGGAAACAGAAATTCATTTCATTATTCTATTACATACGTACATTCCAAAGAAATGGCTTTTTCAGCACTCCATGGAAACAAAATGCCTGTAGAGTAAAATTGTATCCCTGCACAGTCAGGTATTTGTCTTAGTCTTATGTTTCTGTGGATTTCAAGAGCTCAATATGTTTATACATTGTACATGAGTAACTAATAATTGATTTTGCTAATAAATTCAGTTAAATTTAGAAATGTTATTGTGTTCAGTTCTGTTCCAGCATTAATACATTTCACTTCCAATAATGAAGCTGGCAGTTACAGATGCCAGATTACAGTTTCTCTCGCTTTTTTCTCCTTGCTTTTCTCTCTCCCCATTCTTACCACCATAGTTATTTCCCTTTTTCCCATTATCTCTTCTCTCTTTCTCCTTCATATGACAAAAATCATTCCTGAAACAAAGAAAAAATCCACACAAGGAAAAGGGTATTAGAGAGAGACAGATCTTAAAGTGCTAATGTGGTAGGGATGAGCGGATCGATACTAAATTATTGATACTTCTGATACTGATGTGGTATCAAGAATATCGATTCTGAAATAGTTTTTTTAACTAGTGATCTTATTACTTGGATTACATTAATATTAATACATCTCATAAGCTTTGAAGTGGAAAAAAAGAATTCTACTAGCGAATAGCTGCATGGCACCAGAACAATTTTTTCTTCCGCTCATCTTGCCTCGCAGAAATGCTATCAGTCAGACAGCGCTCACCCTTTCAGTCACAGCGCTCATTCAAATAGGGAGCACTGTTTTTTTGAGGTAATGACAGAAAAACAGCATCTGGAGTTATTCACACCAAGTAATGACAAATCTAGACGTGACGTATTATAATGGGCTTGTGTGACCATTTTTACTGGTTTATTTAAATTTATAGTTGTTAAAACATTGATATTGATCTTTAATCCTCTTTAATAAATGATACCTTATGAAAACTAACCATGACTGTAGTAACCATGTCTTTTCTTTTCTTTTCTTTTTGGTAGTAACCAAGGTTTTGACACAATTAAACATGGTTTTACTACAGCATTACAGTAGTATCCATATGTAACTTGGTTTTACTAATTCATGTTTTAAAAAGTAAGCAAAGCAGCAAAATGATCTTCTGTTTAGGCCCATAAATATATAAAAATGTAAGTAATAATAAAGTTACTAATTATCCAAATAATTCGTAAAAATTCTGTTTAATAGAGGTATCGGTATTGGTATCGATATAGGTGATATTGGCCTAAAAGTACTTGGTATCGGATCGAAAAGACAATAAGCAATATTGCCCACCCCTATAATGTGGAAAAACTTTTAAACATGGAGAAAAAGGAAGATGGAGTCTGTGGGTGGAGCCTATTTTTCCTTTGTACTGTAATAATTTTTTTCTCACTTAATCACAACCACAGTATCATAGCAATAATCTGTGTGCAAAATAAATCTACCATTGAACATGACCTGTCAAACAATCCCCCACTGCTTTTCCACTTCACACTCATGGGCTGTGTCTCGTTTCGAAGGCTGCATGCTAGGTAGGATGCGTCCTTTGTAGGCTGCAGTATACCGAGTGTCCTCCTTTAAACAAGCCTCATTTAAATGAGACTGCCTTCTAGAACAAATGGAAACTGAATGTAACATGGTTACTATGACAGCACGCCACTCTTTAACAAGCACTTTAAGTGAGAAGGGAACAAAGTCCCTCTGGAAGGGAATGTATGCGTTAAATTTTAGGAGAGTTATAATGATGTAAAGAGAAAAGAAAATAGATTTTACAGGTGTACTTTTAGTCTAATACTTCATTTTAATTATATATTCATATAATTATACACATTATATACTCTGCACCCATCTACTGAGGTACTTCAACTTGGGAATTAACATTCTTTGTGTATGAACATCATATTTACTGGCAATTTGGCGTACATTTCTGTTGAAGCAAAGAATTGTGGGTTGTGAGAGCCCACTAAGGATACACATCAAGTCAAGTCAAGTCAAGTCAAGTGGTTTTTATTGTTGTTTCAACCATATACAGTTAGTACAGTACACAGCAAAACGAGACAACGTTCCTCCAGGACCATGGTGCTACATAAAAACAACAAAGGACCAACACAGGACCACATGAGACTACACAACAAAATAAAATACCTATATAAAATACCTATATATACCTATATAAAGTGCAAGTGCAAACATGTGCAAAGTACGGGACAGTACAACAAATGTCTGACAATGAACAGGACAATAGACACAGTGCAGCGCCGACCAGTACACAGTAGTGCAAAAAGATGACAGTTTCTAAAAACGTAAACATAACATACTATGAGATAGTGTTCTTTGCACATAGCAGTTATTGAGGTAGCAGACAGTTATAAAGTGACAGTAATTAAAGTGCAACTCAGGACACGTGTGTGTGTGTGTGTGTGTCAAACCAGTCTCTGAGTATTGAGGAGTCTGATGGCTTGGGGGAAGAAGCTGTTACACAGTCTGGCCGTGAGGGCCCGAATGATTCGGTAACTCTTGCCAGACGGCAGGAGGGTAAAGAGTTTGTGTGAGGGGTGTGTGGGGTCATCCACAATGCTGGTTGCTTTGCAGATACAGTGTTTTTTGTAAATGTCTTTGATGGAGGGAAGAGAGACCCCAATGATCTTCTCAGCTGTCCTCACTATCCTCTGCAGGGCTTTGCGGTCCAAAACGGTGCAAGTCCCAAACCAGACAGTGATGCAGCTGCTCAGGATGCTCTCAATAGTCCCTCTATAGAATGTAGTGAGGATGGGGGGTGGGAGATGCACATCATGCATCCTCCGAATTCCCGTGAAAGAAGTTCACATTCGAAGGCTGCATTTGTGTCCTACTCGCTAAACGAGAGAACCTCGATGACGTATGCGGCCGACAAATGCGACCTCCGGAGGTCGCAGCCTTCCAAACGAGAACACATTCTTAAAGAACAACTGCTAACATGGTTGACATTGTAAACAATGAGAATTACAAGATGGCCGTCAAATTTCGTGCCATCTCCGGCTGTCTACAAAACTCCGGTGGGTGTCTTCATGGAAAACACTAACAAAGGTTGCACTCGGTGGACTGTCATTTGTAACAACAAATCTCTGCAATAATAATAAAATCATTCCATTGTCGAATAGTCGCTTGATGTCATTTAACATAACTTGACATCATAGAAAACTATAATGATGATGAGAGGAGCACTGCAGCTTGAGTGTCTGATAGAAACACAGATCACAGCTTGGCGATATATCTTTATTTCATCCTTAATTAAGGTTCAAATAATATGAGAGCGTGACATGTAAATAAGCACAAACTCCAAAACTGTCATTATATATATATTTATATTGGTTTTGGATAGACAAGATTGACAAATGCTTACCAATAATACTCTTATGGCTAAAATGTTTATAGTGTCAATATGACTAACTGTTACTAAAATATGACTAAAATGTCAACAGTTTTCATTGACTTAAACTATATTAAAAAGCCCAGACTTTGTTAACTAAAACTTGACAAAAAAAGAAAAATAGGATAAGGTTGACTAAATATGATAAAAACTAAAAAGGACATTTGACACAGGATTAAGAATAAGACTAAATAAAAAAAAAAGCTGACAAAATTAACACTATTATTCAGTTGCAAGATCATTAGGAGTGTATTAATGCAAAGCCAATGTTTCCGTGTTTTTAACGTCACTTTTTTCATCAGTATTGTACCACCTCCGCCTAATTTTGATCCTGGAAAAACCCTGGAGTCTCTGCCCATCACTTCAACTGAGAAAAATCTGCATGTCAATAAAATTTTGTATAAATGCAATACATATGTTTTATATAGAATAGGACTGAATGCATGCATCAAGTTGCTTACAGTCATTTTGATCCTGAGTACTCTGACTGGATGGGTTTATTAAGCAGGTGCGTGGACAGGGGGGCTACTGGGAACATTGTCCAAGGCCCTGAGATGAGAGGGTCTGTGTTAACTCATTTTGCAAATAATGACAGGTTTTCTTTCATTAAAGCACTTTCACAAGATGCTTTGTGAAATAATCATGATCTTGCAAGAGAATTATCATAATCATTGGGTTTTGCACCAATTTTTCACTCAAACCGTCATGCTGTTATCCTTCCCTGGAGGGGAAAGGGGCATCAGCACAGCCATTGACCAGGAAAATAAAAGGTTTCTGACCCCTGCCATATAGCTTACTTATTGGCCTCAGGCCCAGTGAAACTTATCGACAGCCCTTGGTTTATGTCTGAAAATTATTGTATTGTTAGGGTGGTGCAGGAAAAGTGTTAAGAATTTGCTAGTGCAGAACAACATTACTCTCAGAAGCTCAGGGAATGTCACCACTATGTCTGCAAGCCTACCATAACTCCTCCCACCATAACTGACATCTCTTTGTCCTCCCTTCCTTCCCTCTCTTCATTCTTCCTTCACTCCTCTTTCCTGATCTGTCTGTTTCATATGTCTCTGGTGGCTCGATAACCAGAATTTTACATAACAGGAATCCCAATGGCATCACGGTTTAAAACAACAACAACAACAACAACAAAAACAACAGTTCCATCAAGAACCACAAAAACAAACTACAGCCTTAGAACAGCGACTATTTAGCAGAGATGGGAAACTTCTATTAAAATGAATGGGAGAAATTGGAACACCGTACCAAGGAGCTCTAGCGCACAATGGTCAACGTATGTAGAAATAAGTCCCATCTTACAGGCAAAAGAGCCAATCACCTTTTAGATACAGACATCGTCTGTCAATCATCTCGAGAAGGTGCATGTGTATTAGCTAAACAAGCCAGGAAAATTGCGTTTTCAGCGTAATATGAAGTATAGAAGCACAATTTATGATACCAGAGTTGTCCGCCATTTCACTGCTGATTTGCATTATGTTGATCGTAATCTTTTTTGTTTAGTTTTTTCCCTTTTTCTCCCAATTTGGAATGCCCAATTCCCAATGTGCTTTTAAGTCCTCGTGGATGCATAGTGATTCACCTCAATACGGGTGGCAGAGGACGAATCCTAGCTGCCTCCGCGTCTGAGGACGTCAACCCGTGCATCTTCTCACGTGGCTTGTTGAGCACGTTGCCACAGAGTCATAGCACGTGTGGAGGCTTCAAGCCATCCACCGCGGCATCCACGCTCTACTTACCACACTCCCCACCGAGAACGAACCATTTTATAGTGACCACGAGGAGGTTACCCCATGTGACTACCGTCCCTAGCAACCGGGCCAATTTGGTTGCTTAGGAGACCTGGCTGGAGTCACTCAGCATGCCCTGGGATTCGAACTAGCGAACTCCAGGGTTGATAGCCAGCATCTTTAACAATTAGCTACCCAGGCCCCCATTGATCGTAATCTTGACCAACCATTTTTGAGATTGCAGTGTTCCCCCATTCAAGTAGATAATAGCTGCACTTTAATGACTGGAAATAGCCTCCCGAGAGGGTTCCAAAATGGCTGACAGTTGACAGACTTGCTTGAAAGACTTTGTTAAGAAGAAATATAAAAAGAAAACATGATTATTAATTACTAATTAACCAGACCACAAGAATGTTTGACCATGAAACAAGCATGTAGAAATGATCTGTCCTATCCTGCCCTCTGGTGTCAACCTCAAACTGATGGCATGTTCCATACCACCACTAAACCAGCAAAAGATTTGACTCATTGATATTGATAGGTCCTTGGAGCATTCAGAATGGTTTGTGTTAGGCTATTAAATTAATTATTATAATTAATACAAACAACATTGTATTTGCTTGAATCTGCAAGCACATACATTTGTACAACCTCATATATTCAACAGAGAGTAGAAGTGGTGAAATAACAGGCCTACCCTTTTAGTTGTTCGATCACATGCTGTCAAGTCCATTTGATCTTCAATGTGAAAAAAAAACAATCATAAGAAGATAGATATAGCAAGATATGTATAGATAAATAAGAACCAGTCAAGAAATGCATGCACATTACTAAAACTGATGTTGTTATCAAACAAGTATGGATAAACTCCACCTCAGCAATTACGGTTATGTCTCACAATACACTGTCGAGTTATACTGTATCATGTTCTTGCATGTTTTAATGATGCACCCTAGCGGGTGGATCCTGCCTCCCTCATTATTCTGCATGGATTCCCAAAAAGTCATAAAAATAGGTATGGTCCATTGACACATGCAGCACTGTATGTCCCATAACAAATGGGATTGTATTGACTGAAACACTTATTATTCAGGGGGGGTATTATCTAGGCAGGACCATTTGTACACCTCTGCCTGGATTCTACCTCCCTCAATATTCTGCATGTATGCTCAAAACATCATAAAAATAGGTACAGTGCATTGACCCAAGTAGCACTGTTTGTCCTATAACAAATTAGATTTTCTTGACTTAAACACCAATATTATTCAGGGGGGTATTATCTAGGCAGGACCATTTGTACACCTCTGCCTGGATTCTACCTCTCTTTTTATTCTGCATGGATACTCAAAATGCCATAAAAATAGGTATGTTGCATTATCATAAGAAGCATTATATGTCTCATAACTCATTTGATTGTTTTGACTTAAACACTTACTATTCAGGGGGGTATTATCTAGGCAGGGCCATTTTGACACCTCTGCCTGGATTCTATCTCCCTTATTATTCTGCATGGATGCTCAAAAAGCCATAAAAATAGGTATGTTGCATTATCATAAGAAGCATTATATGTCTCGTAACTATTTTGATTTATTTGACATAGTATTATTGTTCAGGGGTACAAACAGGAAAACAATAAAGTATATTCAGTTAAATTCAATTTCCACCTTATCTGGACTCTAACTCTCTGTTCAGGTAGGGTAATTTTTCTGATCTCAACATAATCAGTGCAATCACCAACCCCTCAGCAACATCAGTGCCATCGCCCACCACCTCAACATCATCAGTGCCATCATCCAACACCACATCATCATCAGTGCCATCACCCACCACCACAGCATTATCAGTGCCATCACCCACCACCACAGCATTATCAGTGCCATCACCCACCACCTCTGACATGGTTGCAATATCTTTCACCACAGCTGCATCTGTGTCATTCTCTACCAACTCTGCAGCATCTGCAACACCTTCAGTTGCAACCATACCATCACCCACCATCTTTGCCAAAAAACGATCACCTATAACCTGAGCAAAATCTGTGTCTTCTCCCTTCAGCTTAACAGCAGTTGTGGTATCAACCACCACAGCAAAAGCAGTACAGCACAACCTCTACAGCAGTACCTCAACAACAGGATTAACAGTTGTAAACCAAAGGAAGTTAGAAATCTTATTTGATCACATATGTTAACTGATAGTGCTTTGAAAAGTTTACTTATAACATCCATCATTACATATATCCAAGTGGCTTGGTCAGGATACATTTCTATGTGTTGCTGTCTAGAAGTGGACCATACAAAATCTTCTTTGCAGACATTAATAAAACTGCTCCAAATAATGAGCTTGAAAGTGAGGTAAATGTTTTAAAAAATGTCAGTGATTTAAATCATAGACAAGTGTTTTCATCATAAATCATAGACTTTAACTGTAAATCCCTCATTGTCTTGCTTAAGGTCACAAATGCATACATGTCTCTTCTTGTAAAGAGATTCAATACACATTCAAAAGAACAAGCATTCCAAATTGACTCATTCGAAATTACAAACATCTGGAATGGAAAAAGATCTAAATGTTATAATACTCTTTTCTGAATTTCAGGTTGATCCCACAATGTACAAATATCTCATTGGCATTGTGAATGACCATCACCACTGGACAGTTTTGGTAAAAAACAAAACATTTAACTTTACATGTAAATAAGACACTTGCACGATTTCGTAGTACAATACAGATATTTAATTATTAATAAGATTGTGTAAACTTTTATAGTGATTTTTCTAAAACCTTGTGATGTACATTGGATTTACTTAATGATGAATCGTAAAGTATCCTTATCTCCTACATTTTTTATTTTCTACACTTAAAAACTTAAAAGATTATGCTGCCATCCCAAAGGAGGGCTTTGTTCCTTGATCCCATGGGAGAAATTTCTACAAATCTGAAAAAGTGTCAGAATCTAACAAGGTACCAGAAGGTGTTCAACTACAAAATGTGCTTTTAATGTTCTAATATTTAGTAAAATCACTACAAAAGTAAAATCAGTTGTGTTTCAGTGTCAAAATAATGATGATTTTTATTTGTTAAGGGCTTTTTTGCGGCACAAGGGATGCAATGTGTCAAGGTGGTCTTGCAGAACGCTGTTTATGCAGCTGTATAACACATAGGTATAACCTAAAGAAGAGTCAGACATGCAAGTGCAGCTCTACAACCCCCTTTACAAATATGAACTAAAGAATCCCCTTCTAAAATAAGAAGTAAATAAGAACAAAATACTATATAAACTTTAGGCAACATAACCTTTAAAGCAACTGCAATAAATTTCAAATTAGGCACTAATGCCATGACTATAGAGTCCTTGTTACATTAACTGTTCTTTTCCTTTCCAAAACTGCCACAGCAGCATTTCTAACTTATTACAAATCAAGCCTCTTGGGTGGCTTGGACAATCGGCCAGCCCTAGTGTAAGTGCGAACATCTGATGATGAGGGTTTGACAGGGCCAAGTGAAGCCTGTGGCGTGGCCTTCGCAGGAGGTGAGTCAGCAGATGAAAGGGACTCTGCAACACTCCCTTCCAGCATAAGAGGCAATTTGGGTACAGTACTGTCCAATGCTTGTGTGGTGGTTGACTCTGCCGTTCTTAGGTGCACTTGGTTTTGTCTATATAGGGATCCACCCACATTCACAAGATAAGAGCGTGGTGCCACTTTCTGAAGGCAGGTGCCGACCCTCCATAGCGCAGGGTTTTCCCCTGGAAGGGGCTTCATGCGGATCCTCTCTCCAATGTTTAGCTCTGGCAGATCACGACCTGACCTATCATAATAGGATTTTGCCAACTGCTTTCGGTGGTGAAGCCGCTCCACAACCCCAGTTACAACACATGGCTCTAGAAGCTTGTTTGTTACTGAAGAGACGTTTTCAGTCTCTGCGACATTAACCTTTGTGCAGGGCTACTGTCCATGTCTTCAGCAGGGGTGTTTCTCCAATGAAGGATTGCTTTCCAAGGGTCAGTTCTGTCATGCATAGCTTTGCGCAGAAGGTTCTTAGCAATCTTGATGGCTGACTCAGCCTTTCCATTTGATTTAGGATGTCTTGGTGAAGAAGTGACATGCTCAAATTCCCAGCTGGAGGCAAAACGCTTAAACAGAGCACCAAACTGAGGGCCATTATCTGTGATCACTCTATCTGGCTGACCATGTCGAGCAAACTGAGCCTTGCAACGCTTAATGACCGTTTCAGCAGATAGATCAGTAAGCAGTTCAATCTCCCAAAAATCTGAGTAATGATCCACAATTAGAAGATAGTCATTTTGCCGGTGACTAAACAAGTCCATGCTGATGATCTGCCATGGTCTACCGGGGATGGCATGAGATAGCATGGTTTCCTTCTGTTGGTTGTGCGCAAATTCCTTGCAAGTCGAGCAATTGCTCACAAAGTCTTTGATTTCTGCTTGCATACTAGGCCAATACAGTGTGTCACGGGCTTGACGATAACATGCGTCACCTCCTATATGGCTTGAATGTATGCGCTTGAGCATCTCTGGACGTAGTGACTTGGGGATAATAACTTTCTGTCCACGGTACAAAATACCGTCTTGCCCACTAATTTCATCTTGATAAGGCCAGAATTCTCGGATGATGCGTGTTGTTTTTTCTTTCTCATCAGGCCAGCCTGCAAGGACAGTGGCCTTAAGCGCCTGTAGTGCATCATCCCTTTCAGTATGCTCCCTGATTGTCTTCAGCCGCTGGTCCGTCACATTCAAGTATTTTGCTTGGTTGATGAGTTGTACATCCTCTTGCTCTTTCTGCAGATGGCATATGGCATGCCGCTGGTAAACTGCTCCCTTGCCTGTACAGTCAGCAGCTGCCCTGCTCAACATGTCACTGATGAAAATTTTAGACCCCGGCTTGTAGACAACCTTGAGACTGTAGTTTTGAAGTGTCATGAGCATGCTCTGAAGTCGCTTGGGTGCACTGAGAAGTGGTTTGCAGAATATAGTGATCAAGGGTTTGTGGTCAGTCTCTGCTGTGACCAACTCTCGGCCGTACAAGTAATGGTGAAATCTTTGGCAAGCGAAGACGATACTGAGACACTCTTTCTCGATTTGAGCGTAATTTTTTTCTGTGGGAGTGCGGGCTCTTGAAGCGAAGGCGACAGGCCGTCCTTCTTGCATAAGACAGCACCCAAGACCACTTTGGCTGGAGTCACTTTGTACTGTGATAGGCTTAGTAACATCATAAAAGCGCAGCACAGGCATCGATGTGGCCATGGATTTGAGCTTGCGAACTGCATCGTCATGTTTGGGTAGCCAGTGCCACGGTGTGTTTTTGTCAAGCAAACGCCGAAGTGGCTCGCAAACAGTCGACAAGTGGGGCATAAACTTGGCTAAATAATTAGCAAAGCCAATGAGACGCTGTACACCTTTGGCATCTGTGGGGTTGGGCATGTTCATGATAGCCCTCACCTTCTCTTGGTCGGGCTTCAAGCCTGTGAATGAAAGGATATGACCATGGAACTTCACTTCGGGGACCTTGAATTGCAATTTTTTTAAGCAAAGTCGTAGCTTGACCTCTCTGCAACGCTCCAACAGGGCCCGAAGCTTAAGATCATGATCACTTTCAGCTTGCTGGTCTGTGTCACCGCAGCCAACGACAAGAATATCGTCAGCGATGGGCTCAATTCCCTTTAAACCTGTTATCAGTTCATGCTGTTTCCGCTGATACACCTCAGGTGCCACTGAAACACCAAATGGGAGCTTTAGCCAACGTTTCCTGCCCCATGGGGTCCAGAATGTGGTCATGAAGCTGCTCTCTTGGTCCAGCTTGTACTGTAAGAATGCATGTTTGGCATCAACCAAGGTGAAGATCCTTGCTTTAGGCAGTTTGTATAGCACATCCTCCAGAGTTGGCATTATATAATGAGAGCGTTTCAGAGCTTTGTTCAGGAACTTTGGGTCCAAACAAATCCTCAGCTTGTCTGTTTTTTTTTACAATCACCATGTTGCTAATCCAATCTGTTGGCTCTGTAACATCTGCAATATGACCCTCTGCCTGATACGCATCCAGTTGGGCTTTGACGGCTGCTTTCATAGCGATTGGAACATTCCGGGGGGCACACTGTACTGGTGTAACACTGGTATCCAGCTCAAAGTGGACCTCACCGGGCAGAGATTCCACAGGCAAGTTGAACACATCACTGTATGTGTCAATTAACTGTTCCTCAGTCAGAGGGTAACACCGTTCATGTTCCATTTTGAGCACGTCATCTGGGATTGTGAACTGCATCAGGCCTAGCTGTTCACAAGTAGATCCTGAGAGAAGTGGACTTTGATTTGTTTGTACTATCTCAAATGACAGTTGGTATCTCTCTCCTTTGACCAAACATTCTGTGTCAAAAACACCCACAGAGTCCAGCGACTTGCCTGAGTACAGCCGTAATTTGATGTTACTGGGGTGGAGTGGTGTGTGCGGTGCCACCTTCACTTTATCCTTGTAGCTCATCACATTGCATGTTGCCCCTGAATCTAACTGACAACGCAATGACTTGCCATGTAATCGCAGGGAAACAAACCATTTCTTCCCTTTCATGTGCACCGTGCTAATGGACTCAACTGTGTAAATATCATCATCACTGTCCCCAACCGGCTCCTCCGTGGAATATTCAATGCAGTGGAGCTTCCCCTCTGTAGTTCTGCTTTTGCTTTTAAGACATACTTTCGCAA
Organism: Xyrauchen texanus; assembly: GCF_025860055.1. Lineage (NCBI taxonomy): Eukaryota > Metazoa > Chordata > Actinopteri > Cypriniformes > Catostomidae > Xyrauchen > Xyrauchen texanus. The sequence continues at coordinate 26,676,246 of NC_068279.1, forward strand.
AGTGATTGTCAGTTCCACAGAGTCTGCATGTTTTGCCGTATGCTGGACAATGATCCCTGCCTCTTGAATGCACGTTACCACAGTATCGGCATGTCTTGCTTGTGTCTAAGAGTCTTGGTGAATTACTCTGCTTCTGCTGGTTAGGCTTGAAAGGTTTCCTAGCAACAGCGTGAACCGTTTCGGCTGGCGGCATGCACGCGGTATCCATCGCTCTCATATGCATATCGGTCTGTTCAGCTGTGCGACACATCTCAATGGCTGTGAGCAGTGTTAATTTTTTTTCACTTAACAACCTGCGTCTGGTCCCTTCATTTGTAATGCCCAGTACGATTTTGTCACGAATCATTTCATCCTTCAATCCACCATAATCACAAATTGCAGCTTTTTCTCTCAATCTGGTCACATAATTTTCTATGGATTCCCCTTCCTCCTGTTTACAACAGCCGAACACATACCTCTCATAAATGACATTTCTGGCAGGCTTGAAGTATCCGTCCAATGCATCTAGGATGGTTCTCTTTCATCATCTCGTGTTCGAGATCCACCTATGGGAAGGGCATCCGTACCTGACCTCTGCAGAAGCATCCAATTGCACCAAGTCTGGCTAGACAGACAGAAGCGCGTGTCCTATGCTCGGTAAGGTCCCGCCTCTTACCTAAGGGCATATAACAATCTGCACGCTGCTGCTCCTCAGTTGACATTCGCTCTCGCGACCTCTGTTTTGTACTCAGCTCGGTTGAAATTAGAGTTTTTCACTCACCCGCCTACAGGAGGATACATCGCACAGATCAGCCTCCGCCTGACGTGATTAACCTTTTTTCAGCCAACTTAGCTGTTTATTGTTTATTGCAAGTCGCCCAAGCTCGCTCTAAACTACCACCAGGCTGCCCGCTTTTCTCTCTCCTGCTCCACGCAAGGATTTTTCGGAGTTTTCGAACATTTATGGCATTTTCTAAGCCTCACGGCCTCCTCTGGGGCAGCCTATCGCGTGCCTGCCCGGCCGCGTGCGGTGCCCTCATCGCAGCCAAGGATTCCCATCCTTTATGTGTTGTGTGCATGGGTCTCAAACATGCGGAGGAGGCTCTAGAGTTTCCGGAAAACTGTAGCCACTGCCTGGCGCTGCCTAAAAACTCCGCCGGAGGCTCAAGGTCGCCGCTACCCAGTGCACCGACCTCGAACTCTCCGACTCGATGGGGGTAACGGTGATGACGACGCGCCCTGGTTTCCTCCCGGGCGCTGCCTCGCCAGCTGGGCTGATCAACACAACCCGAATTTCCTGAGGAGATTCTCTCAGTGGACCCCTCGCTCGCCAATGAGCCGGCTGGTTCTGGTGACTACGACGATGCGGGCCTTCTTGAAGGTTCGGAGGACGAGGATGCCATCCCGCCTTCTGTGACTCAGGCTAACGCTCCTGCAGCCCTCACCCAGTCTGTCCTCATCGAGGTTTGTGAGCGAGCGCCGCCACTCAATATCGAATGGCCAGCTTTACAAAGTGCCACTGACCAAGAGAGGGACGTGTATGACGGAAACTCCTGGGACCTCCTCCAGGCTCGAGAAAACAACTTCTCCCTGCCCTTCCTGCATGCTAAAGCATATGAGGTACTTTTGGGGGACCCGCTGGACCTAAAACACGGTCTCGCGGGCCTTGAAGTAAAGGACATGACGGCCCTTGGGATGGGTGACCCCCGCCATCGAGCCCTCTGTCGCCAGACACCTTAATCCATCTCAAGGTGGTCTACTTGCCCCCCAAACCTGTTCTCCTAACAAAATGGACCGGTTTTCTGCCTCTATACACCAGGCCTCTTACAAAGCCTCGGCCTTGGCCGCCAGAGCCCTCAATGTCTCCTCTCTTCTGTCTGCATACCAGGCTGAACTCCTGGTCGATATGGGGCAACAATTGGAAAAGGGACCCCCACACCCTCTCTGTGGAAGGAGATTGTTACGGTGAATGACCTTGTTCTCCGTGAATGCCCGCCAGGTCGTCCAGCCTCGCGGGCGCTCTATGGCGCTCTCAGTGGCTGGAGAACGTGCTCTTTGGCTTAACTTGTCGGGCCTCCCTGACAGTGAGAAACGGGCGATTGTGGGTGCTCCTGTAGAGCCTGGCCAGGCTCTATTTGGCCCTGCTGCCGCTTTAATGCAACAGCGCTATGACGACAAGAGGAAGGAGGATCGAGCGCTAAAATTATGCCTCCCGAGGAGAGCGGCACCGCGCCAGGCACCACCACGCGACCACCCAACCCTCCTGCTTCGGGCGCCCTTTCCATTACCCCGTAAGGCAAAGCCTCGAATAAGCCACCTCATCAGCAGGGTAACCCGCCTTCTGCTAAGCCTTGGGGTAGAATGTCTTTCACGCGGCTGCGCCAAGAAACCCCCACTCTACCCCTCCGATTCTAAACGGAAGCGGCCGGCCTGATCCATGGCCTCAGGGGCTTTGAGTCCACGCTCGGGCCACCAGCCCCCGACTCTTGTTCGACCCTCCAAGTTCTCAAGAAAAGGAGGGTTTCACTCGGTGGGGTCAGCCCCCTACCAGTGGGTGCCCACCCTGTGTGTTCGGTTCAGAACCATGTGTGTTCCCCTGTTCAGCCCATATCAGGGAACTTCCATGTGCTGGAAGTGTTTACAGTGAGAAACAGTATGAGAGCAGTGTCACCACACAGCCCCTATTACATCTCTCCCACACACTCAATAAAGGCTTCGGCCCAAGTGTTTCAAAAAAGAAAAAGAACACAAAAAATCACAAAAATCCAGCACAGAGAGAGAACATCTCTCCATCAACCCCTTATGTCGCCTCTATGTTGTCCACTAGATGGCGCCATTGTATTTCAAATGAGCAACTCGGGCATAAACGCAGCAATAAGCGCTTCCCCGCTCAGGTGGGCTCACTTGCGAGCCACACAACAGCTTGGCAGGCTGTGTCGGCTCCCGAGTGGGTGATTCGAACCATAACGAAAGGGTACAGGCTCCAGTTTGCCAGGAGACCTCCACCTTTCGGGCGGCTTATCTTTTCTCACACAGAAAAGAGCTGCACACATTCTGAAAGAAGAAATTTCCTCCCTCCTCGTGAAGGGGCTGATTCAAGTAGTACCCCGAGATCAATGCAATCAGGGGTTTTACTCCCGCTATTTCCTAGTTCCAAAGAAGGACGGCTCTCTCCGCCCTATTATGGATCTCAGAGTGTTAAACAAACATTTGAGGAAATACAATTTCAGAATGTTAACACACGGCACACTCACGCTCAATTCATCAGAACGACTGGTTCACATCAGTCGATCTGAAAGATGCCTTTTCCACATCAATATGTACGCTCAAGACAGGAAATTTCTTCGCTTTGCCTATCAGGGCATATGCTACTAATTCACAGTCCTCCCTTTCGCCTCTCGCTGAGTCCGAGGGTGTTCTGTCTATGTGCGGAAGCGGGCTTAGCCGCTGAGAATAACGGGTCTCAGGATCCTAACATACATAGACGCATTGGTTAATCATAGCCAATTCCAGGGAAGAGGTGGTGCAAGACACTGCCGTGTGCTCACGCACATCACATCACTCGGGTTCAGAGTGAATGTGAGCAAGAGCAATTTCACACCTGCCCAGAGTGTTATATTCCTGGGTCTGGAGCTGAATTCAATCTCAATGCGCTACGCTTTTCACAAGAACGCTGCTGCTTCTAATGAATTGTCTATCACAATTCAAGGAGGGGACGTAATGTGCCATATCGCAAGTGTCTCAGATTACAGGGTCTTATGGCATCAGCTATTCAAGTTTTGCCTTTGGGCCTTCTGATGTATGAGGGCATTCATGAAGTGGGTTTTATCCTCCACTTCAGCCCATTACGCCACCTCTGCCGCTCTGTCACAGTGACGCTGCGTGCACAGCAGCCTTGCGCCACTGGAGGAGTGCAGACATGTACGCGACATGGGACCCCTCTCGGGCTGTTATGTTGCGAAAAGTGGTAACGACAGACGCGCCCTTAACAGGCTGGGGAGCCACTCAGGAGGGCAGGACGGTGAACGGTTCAGTGGCCGAGCTGAACTTCGCTCAGCCCACATAAATTATCTGGAGCTCATGACCGTATGGAAAGCTCTGAATCATTTTCTTCCCCGCCTGCAGGGGCATCATGTGCTCGTTCGCTAGCGACAATACCACTGCAGTGGCACACATCAATCGCCAGGGCGGCATGCGCCGCCCAAGCTTCATGCCCTAGCTCACAGGCTTTTGGTGTGGAGCAGGCGGCACTTCCTGTCGCTACGCGCAACCCATGTTCCAGGTGTCCTGAACAGGGGCTGGACCTTCTGTCGAGGGGGAACCCGCTCTCACGGAGACTGGCTGACTCCACCCCCAGATAGTGGGCATGTTGTGGGAGAAATTCGAAGGCGTAACGTAGATCTCTTCGCCGCGCAAAACTCCCACTGTCTTATGTTCTTCTCGCTAAAGGATCGAGGACGCCACCGGGCGTGGACGCACTTGCCCACCCGTGGCCCAAAGTGCTGCTCTCACGCGCTTCCCCTGTGCCTGTTAATTCCTACCCTGGCCAGGGTGAGAGAGCAGGGCCTGTCCCTAATTTTGATAGCACCCAGGTGGCCCAAGGCACCATGGTTGGCAGAGATAATTCCTCTTCTGCATGCCCAACCGTGGCCCCTCCCTCTTCAGCACAGACCTGCTGTCTCAGGCTGAACGGGAAATATATCACCCACACCGGACAGGGTGGCTCTGTGGGCTTGGCCCGTGAGAGGACAAACTTAAGCTCGATGGGGCTCCCCCACGGGTGGTTGCAACTATACAGAACGCTAGGGCTTCCTCCACAAGGTCCCTATATGACTGTAAGTGGCAAGTGTTTGAAGGGTGGTGTGATGAGCGTGGTTCAACATCATATCAGTGTTCAGTCTCTGATATTTTATGTTTTTTACAAGACCTTATGGATAAAGGCAGGACTTTTTCCACTATTAAGGTCTACCTGGCAGCTATTTCCGCTTGTCATGTTGGGTTTGATGGCTTAACGGCAGGGCAGCACCCCTCATTCAGTAGATTTATGAAGGGTGCCCGCCGCTCTCTCCCAGTTACTAGAAGGACTGTCCCTGAATGGGACCTCTCCATGGTGCTGGAGGCTTTATGTCAGCCACCTTTTGAGCCCCTGGGAGGCGCTTCCCTGAAAATTCTGTCTTTTAAGACAGCGTTGCTCCTGGCCTTAGCATCAGCTAAACGTGTCAGTGACCTACATGCACTCTCTGTTCATTCCTCGTGCACTAAATTCTCTCTTAGTGGAGATAAGGTTTTTCTTAAGCCTAACCCGCCTTTATGCCGAAATGCTTCCCAGCATTCTCGTGTGAGGTAATGGAGCTTTCCGCTTTTCACCCTCCTCCTTTTTCATCTGAAGAGGATCAGAGGCTGAATGGTCTGTGTCCGGTCCGTGTCCCGCGGGCTTACTTGGATAGGACCAGTGCTTTTCGGAAGAGCAATCAGCTCTTTATCTCTTGGGCTCCTCCTCACTCGGGAATCCCATTTCTAAGCAACGCCTCTCACATTGGCTTGTGGAAGCTATAATTTTGGCTTATGAATCTTCAGGAGTGCTGCCTCCAGAAGGCATCAGAGCCCACTCAACGAGGGGCATGGCCGCCTCTTGGGCTCTGTTCAGGGGAGTTTCATTGCAGGACATCTGTTCTGCTGCCAGCTGGGCTTCTCCCCATACTTTTGTATGCTACTACCGACTGGATGTAACCAGGACCCCGGTAGCTCATTCTGTCCTGGGGTGGGTTCTTCATAGCCCTCCCCTGTTGGTTCCTTTTTCTTTATATATGTAATATATTTTATATATATATATATATATATACATATATGAAGTAGGGAAAAAGGGGTAATGGGCCGGTTGGCTGTACACATTCATGTCACCGAGCATGCATTAACATTCCTGCTGGGTGTTGTCTTTACTGGGTGCTGCTGGGCTGATATTTATGTTTGTGCCACTAACATGTTTCTTCAGCTCTGCCAGTACACAGTTCTCACTTGTGTGCTTCAGGGTTGCCATGTGTGTAATTACGGACGTGTCAAGCACCGCCTCCTTGGGGCTTAACCGCTCCCTTTTCTGGCTTGCAGGACCTCACTGTGAGTGTATTGGGCAATCGGGAGCTGTCCATGTCTCCCATAGGTGGATCTCGAACACGAGATGATGAAAGAGAACAATAGGTTACTCACGTAACCTCGGTTCTCTGAAACATCGAGTGGAGAGATCCACTAGCTTGCCCCGCTTGCTGCACGAGAAGCTTAATATTCTTACTGAGGAGCAGCAGCGTGCAGATTGTTATATGCCCTTAGGTAAGGGGCGGACCTTACCGAGCATAGGACACGCGCTTCTGTCTGTCTAGCCAGACTTGGTGCAATTGGATGCTTCTGCAGAGGTCAGGTACGGATGCCCTTCCCATAGGTGGATCTCTCCACTCGATGTTTCAGAGAACCGGGGTTACGTGAGTAACCTATTGTTTCAATGTCTCTCTGTTGCGCGTCTGTGAGATTCAAATTGTGCCGGTAAACATGTCTGCATTCGGATCCCATCACACTTCTCAACGTGGCAGCTTGGACCTCCCTGGTCTTGTCAGCCAGGCCTGTGACCAGCGCATAATCCTCAAACTCTGCTCTGAATAAGTCCCAGTTAGCGCTCCAGTCTCCGTTCATGTTCATCGGTGACGGCGGAGGTATGTTAGCCGCGATGTGGGCTGGTACGCCGCTAGACAGGCGAGGCGCGACCGCAGCATTATCAGCGTCCATAATCGAAGAAATGGTCGAAATCAGCAGTTACAGCGTGAACTCAAGAACGAACGCGCTAGGTATCTCCTGACACCATGTTTATGCAGCTGTATAACACATAGGTATAACCTAAAGAAGAGTCAGACATGCAAGTGCAGCTCTACAACTGTATTGTCAACAGAACAGCGCGAGGACAACAGCCAAAAGCAATCGACTGCCGATCGCATGATTCATTACATACCGTAACAAACGCTGCCTCACCCAAAGCATAAAGATGGCACATCATGTGGTGTCTTTGCTTTGAAAGTAAGTGATGTAAAAAAGCTTTTTATGCTATCCTCCTAAACTGACAATGTCCTCAATTATGATCTTGGAAAACACAATGAAGACAATTGTTTTTCTTAATACAGCAGAGGGAGTGGAAGAATTGAGGAAAGCAATAGCTGTCACTCTTCTACAAAACAGTGGTATGTTTAATGTAATTTATTTGCATAATATTTGATATCACGCTTTGAATTTCCAGTCTGCATAGGTTTGTTTAGAAAACATAACAAGCAAATTTTAATTTAAAATGCATTGTGTACATTGATTGAATTAGATCATTTGTGTTCTCACATTTTTTTTTTCTTAGATGACCTGAACCAGCTGTGCCATGCCTGTGGAGAAGAAAGTGGAGATTATAACTGGGTAAGTAGTTACAAACTGTTCAATGTTTATCTTTAGGTCTCAATCACTCAATTTTTGCTGAGATTATAATTTATTATTAACAGTATTATTGTTATTATTAGGGTTTATTATTATTATTATTATTATTATTATTATTATTATTATTCTTTTCACAGTTTTGGGTGCATTTAAAGCATTTAGCATACTTAAATTAAGAAAGTTGGCACACATATCTAGTTAACACATTGGTGTGTGTGTGTGGGGAGACTAGCGCCACATTTCAGCAACATTATGCCAAGACATTTTAGATGCTAAATTGTGAACAGATTTTTGATATATTGAAAAGGTGTTATGATGGTGAGGCAATATACCTTAATGGCATAAATATGACATAAATGTGGGTATGGTGGGTCATGTCAATAGTGCCTCCTGCTGATGAGACACTTCACATAGACTTTGAAAAAAAAAACAATCCCTCTTGTGTGTATATATATTTTATGTCACTCACAGTGTGTAGTGGGAGAGGCAAATTTCCTGGGCTCTGTTGGTCATGGTTCTCTAAATGGTGAACCTTTCTCTGCTGTACCATGGGTAATGTAGTTGTTTATCAGGAATTCCACTTTAAAACACGCTATGTAAACAATGAAGTTGAACTAATGCAGACAGGTGGCAACTGGAGAAACCATCCACTCCCAGGTCAATATCAAAATGAGTGAAAAAAATACCAATAAATAAATGAATAAACATGATATTACTATGACAAACATAATATAGCATGATATAAACATGATGAAGTTATAAAAACAAGTTGTGAGAGTTTTCGCCGAACTGGAGGAGTCATAATAAACACCATGGTAATGGCATACTAATTCCCTACTCTTATTTCTGCCATAGACAGGCATAGCAGATGTATTAAGCATTGTATATAAAGTATGCAATTGCGGACACAGCCCATGAAACACATGTAACCGTTGTCATGTTGTGAGTCTGGCCAATCGCTAATGAGCCGTGTCGTCATCAGAGCTTGTGCAGCTCCACTGGAGCAACTGCGGCTTTGTCTCGTTTCGAAGGCTGCGTTCTAGGTTGGAAGCATCTTTTGAAGGCTGCAGTATACTGAGCGTCCTCCTTAAAACAAGCCTTGTTTAAACAAGATGGCCTTCGTAGGACAAACGGAAACGTAATGTAACATGGTTGCTATGACAGCACAACACACTTTAACAATCGCTTTGAGTGAGAAGGGAACAAAATCCCTCTGGAAGGGAATGTATACGGTACATTTTAGGAGAGTTATAATGATGTAAAGAGAAAAGAAAATAGATTTTACAGGTGTACTTTTAGTCTAATACTTTATTTTAATTATATATTAATATAATTATACACATTATATACTCTGCACCCATCTACTGAGGTACTTCAACTTGGGAATTAACATTACTTGTGTTTGAACATCATATTTACTGGCAAATTGGCGTAATTTTTTTTTTAGACATTTCCGTTGAAGCAAAGAATTGTGGGTTGAGGATACACCTCATGGATCCTCAAAATTCTTGCGAAAGATGACTGCATTCGAAGTGTCCTACTCGCATTTCTGAAACAAGACATTCTTGATGACGTATGCGGCCGAAAGCTTGTTCGCTGTCCTTTACCGCATATCACAGCGCCGTTTTGTGGTCCATTCTTCTTTCTGCATTCTGCATTTTAGCTTCTCGCAGCCGACCCACCGGCCCGCTCGGTTCTCCCGACGCCCCTGTTCAGCCTCAAAGTGCGTCGGCCCACCAGGAAAATGCCCGGTATGCTAGATTACCAGTCCAGCCCTGAATGACACTGATTATGATTTTTTTTTTGTTGCTTCAAATCTTTGTCATTCACAGCAGCTTAAAGGTGTGCTTAATTTTTTTTGATCACCAGATGGCAGTAATTTGAACTGTATACAGTAGCTTTGAGTAAAGATACATTACATAATTTGTATGTAATATGTATATGACAAATGCAAGAAATGTTAAATCCCAAGTTGAAGTACCTCAGTAGATGGATGCAGAGTATATAATGTAAAATAAAGTATTAGACTAAAAGTACACCTGTAAAATCTATTTTCTTTTCTCTTTACATCATTATAACTCTCCTAAAATTTAAAGCATACATTCCCTTCCAGAGAGACTTTGTTCCCTTCTCACTCAGAGTGCTTTTTAAAGAGTGGCGTGCTGTCATAGTAACCATGTTACATTCTGTTTCCATTTGTTCTAGAAGGCAGTCTCATTTAAATGAGGCTTGTTTGAAGGAGGACACTAGCATGCAGCCTTCGAAACGAGACACAGCCCATGGACTAGAAGAGGAGGTGTGGTAAGGGCAAACTGTTTTGTTAGTAACTTAATTATTTGTCATGAAAAGGCATGGACGAATATCTATCAGCGATAAGCTCAATATTATTTTAGATTCTCTTTACAATATTATGTTATTAAGTGTTGTCAGTACGGCATATAGCCTATACTCAGTTCTGTTTGACAGGTTATATTAAGTGGCTGACTAAAGTTTGCATTTTAACTAGGCCACTGCCAGTATATCGGTGTCTGTATAAGCTTAATGCTTAAATTAATCCATATAATAAATGTTATTTTCTCTCTGGCAGCTTCAAAGTTTGGTGTTTATTTGTATTTTATCACCACAAAACAGCATATATATAACGTATCGAAATCGAACATTGCAAGATACATGAAGAATAGTTTTATTCTTGTCATCTCAAGTAAGTCATATTTTATAACAATATAGACAATGTGTTGAACATAATCCATATAATTCATTTTGGAAATACAAATACTAGCCTACACATTTTTCATTTGTACTTTTTGTTTTGTAAGGTTAAGAGACTAAAAATATCTATCTGTAATTGTATAATTATTATCTTGTCTTTTAGAGACTTTGTTTCATAGATTTATAGCAGTCATCTGCATGTAATAATCATTATGTATGAATCAAATAAAGGCTATATATTTCTCTCTCCCTCTGTGATATATGTGACAGAGTATAAGACATGTTATACTAAAACAAGGTTTTAATCCCAAATCAAACTTAAGAAGAAATAGGACTGTATATGTTCTCAATACTGAATCAAATGAATAAAAAAATTAATAGTCATCATCCATACCAAACAAATTCACTCCCAAATACTCAGCAACCTCTCATATTCTTTAAAAGACTAAAATCCCAGATGCTCAAAATATATAAGTGGGCTACTACTAATATAAAAAGCTTAAGGAAATACAATAATTATTTGTCCTAGAACAGCAAAGAGACTTAACGGTTTCTGTGTGCCATCCTGCTCCATGTAAAGGCTTTGAAAAACACCCTTTAGCTCCAAAATAGTCAAAGCTACCAATGTGGAAGTAAAACTTCAGGTCTGATTATTTATACATATATTTTCTTAATACTCCATCTAGTCTTCTTGTTCTCCGTTATTATTGGCTTCCCACTCACGATTTGCCAATTTCATTTATGCAATGGAAAATAATTTGTCACAGCAGGTAAAGGATTAGTTCACCCAAAAATGAAAATTCGCTCAGTATTCACTTATCCTGATGCCATCCCAGATGTGTATGCCTTTCGTTAGCAGAACACAAATTAGGATTTTTAGAAAACTGTTAAAGCTCTGTAGGTCCTTATAATGTAAGTAAACGGGTGCCATCAGGCTGCTGGCTATTTCATGGTCCAAAAGGCATATTTAGGCAGCATAAATGTAATCCACATTACTCCAGTCAGTAGTTGACGCATCAGTGATGTAAGCGCTATGGCGCGTTCATGTGAGAAGTCACTTGGAAGCACTCTGTCTCTGGCTAAATAGTCTATGAACACATTCTTTAAATTTATTTCTTCATTGTGCTGTGCAGTAAAATAATCTCAAATCATGTAAAGGTCATAAATCCAGTTAGAAAAACAGTAAAAAAAGTTGTAAGTAAAATAAAGGAAATGCAAAATTGGCAAGATCATTGGCATTAGAAAAATAAATAAGTAACTTTAAGTTTCACATACAGTATGTATGTAAACACAACAGGTAGTAGTAAAGTGGTTTGGTAAACATATAGTGATTAATACATTCAGTTGAATACTGTGGTGCATTTAAGTGCCCACCATTGTTTATCTACAACACTATTGGTCTATCAGCATCACTGCATACAGTATGTACTAAAATGTAAACTCTGCAATGTCTTTGAAATCTTACTCCCCTTTGCCTTTGAGTTTTTGCCTTTCAGTGCTATCTACCACAGGTGAATGATAATACAGTGTAGATGGTTACAGTGAGGATCACTGGAAAATGGGACTCAGGATTGTTGGCATGCTCTCGTTGACTTTTTGCTTGTATAATGTGTAGAGAGCATCTTTCTTGCTAGTCTTTTTCATGAAGCTGTAAGAAAATAAATGTTTTAAAACAAATCAATCCATGAAGAATAAACCAATGAAATCTGTATGATCTATTAATATATCAATAAACCATACACTCACATCTTCCTTAATATCCATAATGAAAGACAGAGGACAAGGACTAAAACAATGACGATAACCAGGAGGCCCACCAGAGTGAGACGATCCCATGCAGGTATGTATATCTCTTCTGAAGCTGATAGAAGCAAAATGTTTGATTTGTGAAATTGTTTTAAGAGCAAAAAAGCATTTTTTTTTCTCCTTTGACATTCTTAAAAATTGAATTGGATCTCAGATGTCAGGTACAGTGAGATCATTGTACAATAAGACATTTTGGTTATTATGCCCTTTTTCAAATAAATAAATAATTACATCGGTATGATTTGTTAATTAAGATGTAATCAGAAGAATAATTTTTGTGTATTACTCATAAGAACACATTTGTTCAAGATGCGATGACATTCTTTCAATCATCATAAATACACCTCAATTATTGGTTAAAAAAAAATTCTATGCAAAATACAGATTTTGCATCATTTTCTTAAATTACTGGATTAAGAGTCAGCATAATAAACAGCAAACACAAAGAACTGTTTAGTCTCACCTGTGCACTTTGTTTGGCTCCAGTCGCTCCAGAATCCTGCATCTGCACAATAAATGTTCACCTTTGACCTGACCCGAAAGCAGATTTTCTTACTTTCTACCTCTCTCAGGAAGTCAAAAGACATATTCTCAAGAACTTTCCTCTGCTGAGGGGGAAAGTAAAGGTAAAATGGATGGTTATGCTAGAGTGAATTTCTTTCCGGCTTTTCTAGTTTGATTTGGCACACTAAAACTTGTTCATGTAGACAAGTATCATTTACAAATTACTGGATGTTACAGAGCATTAAAAAGACTGATTGCCTTGTCATATTTTTTTTATGTGAGAATCCAAATTTAAATAAAAAATATTTATTCTGCAGTCATGTTTTCTCACAAACAGCACAAAACGTTGTATCAAGAAGTATAAATATGTAAATGGTATTTATAGAATTTAGTCTATATAAGGTCATGTTTTTTCCTGTTAGATTATTTATAGGTACACTATATAGAATAATGAGAAAATAAGTAGATAGATACCTGGTGATCGGTGCCATCTGCCATCATAGTGCTGCTTTCCACCTCATAATCCAAACAGTGTTCTGGCACCAAGCCACTGGGTGGCGTCCAATCGAACTTCACAAGCCTTTTAATTTCTGAAACTTGGAGAGAGGAGATGACTTCTGGTTTCACTGCACAGACAAAGAAATTTAGAAGAGAGAATGAAGAATAACTTTAGCCATTGCTTCAGATCAGGTGCCCAAGCATTCTGTATATACCCCTGGTTAGCTATGTTTACAGTATCTAGACATAATGCAAGATTTTCTTAGTCTGGGTTAAGATAGTTACCATGGTTTTGGACCTCCAAAGAGAAAAAGGCTGTTCTTAGAATTCCTGCTGGAGAGGATCCATTTACACACACATTAAACTTTGCGAACTCTATGAGAGATTCTCTAGGAAACCTGCATCCTCTCCGAACTTTAGATATCACAATGTATTCTGGACATTCCATTGTCTCATCCATTTCACTGTGCCTGCAAAATGGAGATGCATATACTAATTTAGTCTGTAATAAAGTATTTACTTTGGTCAATTGAAAAAGTGGGATATCAATATAAGAGTTAATAAACAAAGGTTCGGCAGGTGCTCAATTCAAGCCTCATCCTCGAGCCCATCTTTTGTGGACAGCAAGCCACACATTTAACTACATAACTTAAAGATTATATGAGCAGGCGAACTCGTGAAACGTATTTGTATTTTGTGCATTATTCAAAATATTCAAAGATAATTAAGTAGAGTAGAAAAATTATGGGCGACACTAATATTAGCTACAAATCATGAAAATTATTAAAGTATGAAAAAATTTAAGATTCTGTTGTGTTTTGTTGTGATCTGTTACTTAACTGAAGAAGAAAAACTAATCGGAGGAACCGAGGCACTGGCTGATTAGAGTATTAGAGTAAGAATGAAGGAGCAGTCGTATAATACAGTCTAAGAGTAGTTCTGTCCTGACCTGTCGAGCAGTGGAATCTAATCCTGATCAAAATCTGATCGGCTTGTGTTGAACACCAAGCGCATGTTACTCTATTGAACATGTCACTTTATTGTCGTATTTCGCAGAACAGAACAAAACACCTGAATCATCTAAATAAATAAGAACCATTTGCATTTGAACACTGTGATCAATGTTATATAAGGAAGTTGCACTTCAACCTGTCCTCTCTTCCCCCTGAGGCACAGTGCCACAGCTCTTAATGCATCTGTGAGTGTTTGAAATGTTATGCTGGAGTTTGAGATGGAGAGTGGAGCATTCACATGGAGCCTCACCAGTAATAGAGGTGGAGCTGTGAATTTGGAGGCTCAGCAGGTCCTGACTCCCAGGTGCAATCCATGTACTCATTACCATAGAAAACACAGTGAAATTCTCTTATTCTTGATCCTTCCAGACCTGAGACAAAATTACATTGTTCAATGAGTATAATCAAAATAGAAATAAAAAATATATAAAAAGAAATAGATTCCCTAACATCTTTTATTTAGCCATTTGCAGCAAGGGTGTTGCCAGGAAATGACTTTTGGGTGGGCCTCAATAAAAATGGAAGGGCACCTTTTTGGCCAATTTTCCATTTTTACAAAATTTTCCTTCATAACAGAAATGCAGCACATTCAAACTGTTCTTTCACACTTTCAGAAAATCAGAATGTATGCATTTTTAAACTATTTTATTAATATATATTTGAAGTCAAACAATAATCTGTAACATTCTAGGTGGCCCTGGGTCTAATTTGGGTGGATCCAGGCCCACACCGGCCCACCCTTGGCAACACCACTGTTTTGCAGAATGTGGAGCAGAGGGGGGCGGGGCTGGGCTGGGTCGGAATATCGCGCGCCCGGTCCCCAATCGGCCTGATGAGGTGCGCGAGGGATAAAGGCGGCCGGTGACGATGGTTCGAGACTCTCTCTCGAATTTACACGTAATGCTGTATTTCTCTCTCTTTATGTATATATATATATATATATATATATATATATATATATATATATATATATATATATATAAACACATACATATATACACACACACACACACACATGAAATATAGCATATGTAAACTTACTTAATTTGTAAATTCTGCAAATATATATACACCAATCAGCCACAACATTAAAACCACCTGCTTAATATTGTGTAGGTCCCCCTTTTTCCACCACAACAGCGCCAACCCGCATCTCCGAATAGCATTTAGAGATGATATTCTTATACCACAATTGAAAAGAGCTGTTATCTGAGTTACCATAGAAATTGTCAGTTTGAACCAGTCTGGCCATTCTCTGTGGAACTCTTTCATCAACAAGGCATTTCTGTCCACAGAACTGCCACTCACTGTAAGTTTTTGGCACCATTCTGATTCTGAAGACTGTTGTGCATGAAAATCCCAGGAGATCAGCAGTTACAGAAATTATCAAGACACCATTCCATCTTGCACCAACAATCATGCCACAGTCCAAATCACTGAGATCACATTTTTCCCCATTCTGATGGTTGATGTGAACATTAAATGAAGCTCCTGACCCATATCTGAATGACTTTGCACTGCTGCCACACGATTGGCTGAGTAGATAATCACATGGATGATTGTTGGTGCCAGACGGGCCTGGTTGAGTATTTATGTAACTGCTGATCTGGGATTTTCACACACAACAGTCTCTAGAATTTACTCTGAATGGTGCCAAAAACAAAAAACATCCAGTGAGCGGAAGTTCTGTGGATGGAAATGCCTTGTTGATGAGAGAGGTCAACAGATTTGTGGTGAGAAGAATATCATCTCAGAATGCTATTCTGAGATGTGGGTTGGTGCTCTTTTGGTGGCACAAGGGGGACAACACAATATTAGGCAGGTGGTTTTAATGTTGTGGCTGATTGGTGTTTATATAGTGTATGGCAATCCTGCTTAAAAATATGTAATGCATCCTGGTTTCCTCAAAGTCAATACATAAAACAAGCAGTTATTAAAAAAAGTAAGATAACATGTTTTGCAAACCCAACACAGAATTATATAATGAAAAGTAAAGAATTCTATCGGTTTCTTACAAAGCCTTAAGTAGTGTAGCAGCTGTTTCATCCCTCAAAATATGTTCCTTCTACAGAACACAGAACCTTAATATTACGAAACACTTTTGTATAACTGAGGCCAGGAGGAGTTTACTTGTTACATGTTTTTGAAAAGCTCCTTTTACTAATGCCAAGAAAAATGTATGCAATCAAGGGCAGATTACAAGGGCTGGGAAAACGCAGGAATTATTCACCCATGTTAGGTCAGGTCATTTGTAAATATTTATGTTTCAAGATCTGTTGACAAAAAATGTATACAACTGAAAGTACGAAGAATGATTTCACACTTTACTTTGCATCACGCTGATGACTGTTGTGTATTATGATAATTCGATGCCTCATTTACGATTAACGTTGCAACCTTCATTTTTTCTATTTGTTATTTTCTCTCTTATTTCTCTGTCGCTAATAAAAGGATATTCCAGATATTCGTCCAAAATATGAGCACCACACAGAATCAAGTAATCGAGATTTGATATGACACTAATGAACAAGGGTTTAGCTTAAGGGGAAGGTGATTCAAATTAAGATTAGCAACAAAAACGATATTAATACAAGTATTTAAAAAATATAGAATCAGTTTACATCACAGATTTTATAACATTCTGATTGGTACAAACAAGTAAAAGCTACAATAATATGTACAATTAGGGTTTTTTCTATGAAAGAATTCTTAGTCCTAGGTTTATTCACAAGCAACATGAATACACAAAAAAGTGTCAAAAAGTGCTTGTCTAAACATACTACAATAAGGCATAACAATTAAATAATCTTTTTCAAATGAATTATTAAACTTGAGCATATAACGATTATAGAGTCATCAGCGCATATCTATTCTCTGGATAAAGGCGAGCAAATCGAGTAAACACTGTTACTGCACTCCTGACATGGGTCAGACCCAGGAGTCTCTTCTCAGATATGAAATAACCTCATTGCTTGTGATGATATAATACTGTAACAAGATAAAAGAGAAAGGAGGATGACAACATAGAGAACCGTCTTGACAACATAAATAAAGTTTAATGATAAACTTAAACAAAAACACACAATCATAAAACACATACAGGGCAGCTGCCTGTAATTCTCTCTATCTCGAGCTGCCACCTCTGGTCACCTTTATCCCTATCGGGCTTGATCAGGTGTGCAGCATAACGGCCCGGCCCGGCCCCGCCCTCCGCTCTGCCACAAACACATTAATGTATGTAGCTTGAAATAAAAAAACAGTCATGATAATGATTGTTGGTAAATTTGTAAACTCATCCTGAACCACAGAGAAAAACAATCAATTTAATGGGTGAGTATCTTAAATCCACCCCCTCAAACGTGTTGTGCATCTCTGATATGCTCTTGTTTGTCTGCTCACTTTGCTCCATTCACCAAAGGTTTCCTGTCTCATTCCAAATATCTTTGTTTATTAGTTACATTTTTACACAATTATTTTAAAAGTAGCATTTAAGAGGACATCAGAAGAACAGAATATGGATGCAAAGTTTTACCTGGAAGTTCAGGTGTGTACACCCTCTCTGTCTCCTCCCCTTGGACCTCTGTCCCATTGGTGCAGGTGCACTTTAACAGAGTGAGTATTTTCACTTTGACTGGCTTCTCAAGGTCAAACTGGGCAGTATAGTTCAGCTTGACAGTTCGGACACTCTGAACATTACAGAGAGAGAGAGAGAGAGAGAGAGAGAGAGAGAGAGAGAGAGAGAGAGAGAGAGAGAGAGAGAAAGAACAGCCAAACAAACAAAGGTATACTGTCATTATATGAATCTCTGGTAACACTTTACAATAAGATAACATTTGTTAATATTAGTTAACATAATTAGTTAACATGAACAATACTTTTACAGCACTTATTAATTTTGGTTAATGTTAATTTAAACATATAGTAATATATTTAGAAATTCAAAAGCATTTGTTAACATTAGTTAATGCACTACGAACTTACATTAACAATGAGCAATTGTATATTTATTAACTAACATTAACAAATATTAATAAATGCTGTAAAAAATAAACTATTTGTTCATGAAACCAAATGCATTAACTAATGTTAACGAAAGGAACCTTTTGTAATAAGTAGCCTTGTGTGTTGTATGTGTTGTATTTTCAGAGGGGCTCCATTAAAACAAATAAAGATATTCTTTTGGCAATAGTTCCAAGGGCTTAGCAGCCACGGGGGATGTAGGGGACACGTCCCACGCACACTTTAAAAAGGTGATTTCTGTCCCCCGCACTTTTCCAAGCCAAACCCATGTTTTTTATCGGCACTGATGTTATCTAAATGAATAATCCAGAAATGAGGAACAGACAAAAGAGATGTATTTATCAGCATATCATTATTGATTGGCAGCATTACTTGAAATGCACTGCAGAAAAAACTTGAACTTCTTTTAAGCTCACATTGCAAGCAGAGTTTATATCAGTGCATGAGTCTTCAGTAAGTTATGCTTTTTACATTATGTTTGTGAGGTAATAGTTTAATTGGTTGTTTTTGACAATTTAAGTAGATTACTAGATCTGTGTTAAATATATAAAGCTATTTTTCACATCAGCTCCTGTTTTTTTTACCTCTATGTTGGTGTGCAGTCGACATACTAGGACAAAAAATAGATCTGCTGTGTTTATAGAACACTTATGCATTTTAGTGAAGTCAATATATATCTAGAAACTTTTTTATATGAAAACATACAGATGTTATTCAAACTCATAATTATTATAAGACTATTTTTGTTGTCTTTTGATAAAAGTCATGCTCAGCAGCTCACAAACTGTAAGGAAATGATAGATTTGCTTTGTTCTTATAATGCTTAAACTCTCTACTAAAGTCTCTCTGTAGGTCTGTAGACATACACATTTGAAAGTACTAAAATTGTCTTTTGATCATTAAATCAAAAGACAATTTCACACAAGACAGTCATTTGCCACCACCTTATGGCATCACCAGAAATAGTAATTGAATCATTAAATGGATCTGAATGAAATTTGTTGAATGTAGTCAAAACACTTGAGCCACTTGGATACATTTAAATCCTACAATGCACAAGCACAGAGTAAAATAAAATGTGTTTGCCGTTATTGTAATTGATTAAATAATTTATTCAGGACCAGCTTGTACTCAGTCTTTTATTGTCATGTGTGAAACAGAAGCAAGTGCTCCACACGATGCCCTTTATTTTTGCAGCCAATTTTGTTACGTTTCACAATTATTTAGCAATAATTGAAACTTTAAATACTACAAATATTAAAAGTAAATACTTTGCATATTTTAATATACTACTTATATCATGATTATATATTAATATATACTGTAATATATTACAGTACTAATGTATAATACTGCACTGTAAGAGTTGGGTCAGTGCGAGCCACCTACTGACAGCTGTGTTCCCCCCACTTTTAAAATGTCTGCTACTTTTCAGGTTGAATCAAATCTTAAAGAGTTCCATGGAACACCGAGCTCAGTTCATCTGTGGTGTTCCAACCTCAACATTTTGAACAAATGTTTGCTGAACTTCGATTTATAAATAGACACATATGTCGTTACTGAGCTGGCTCTGAAACTAGTGTGGCACTTATTGTTGTCCAAGCTTTTGTAAAATAGATTATATAAGTTCTTGGTTTTGAGTAAAAATAATGATAAAATTGTTCCTCTTTTATATCTATCATGCTTCTGCTGTACTGAGATAATAATGTGGTCTCACTATCAGTTCTGTAAATCCTAAACAATCCCCAGAAATATTTGGGTATATATGAGTGAAGCGTTCAAATATACTAATCAGTAGATAAGCTTGACCTTATATTGTGGTGGCATTAAATGCTGTTGTAGAGAGGAAAATAAAGGATTGCATGTGTATGTTTTGTGGGGGATGCGTACCCTCCACCGTTCCTCATAGGTATCATAGTATCGGAGTTGGTATCGTACTGTGCAGTCTGTAAGGTTCTGTAGGCTGACTGATTGAGTCCAGTGGATAATAAGGTGACCCAGGTGACCAGGATCCGTTATCTCAATATTGGTAGGTGGATCCACTATGAGAAATGGACATAGAACAGTAAGAAAGCTACTTTACAAATGTGGTTATTAAAAACATACTGTATAGGTCTATGAAAGATAAATTACTATTTGGTATTATGCTTGCATCCATAATTAAAATGTTTGGATAATACCGTAAATAACAAATTATGCAGAATTATGCAAGATTGCATCCTTAAAATCAATTTTATTTAGGTCCCAAGGTCAACAAAACCTACCAAAAACAAATGCTCAGATGTAGTTCTAGAATTTCAAGCTGAATGTATTACATAGACATATATTACATCTCATTTTTAAACTAAGTGGGAAAAACTGAACATGAGTCAAACCGTTGAGTGGGCACAGGGACAGCAGTTGTGAAATCCAGGTGAATTCAGTCAAAATTATCAATGATCTGTGATGCACCATAAAAGGTCTAGGTTACGAATGTAACCTCCGTTCCCTGATGGAGGGAACGAGACGTTGTGTCGGAGAAGCGACACTAGGGGTCTCTCTTGAGCACCAAATATACCTCTGATCTATGAAAAAAGGCCAATGAGAAGTTGGCAGCTAGTATTTGCATACCCCCCCCCGGACATACGGGTATAAAGGCGAGGAAATACTAGAGTTCAATGGTCCGGCCACTACAGCGGTTCGGCTCAGCGACGTGGCCGGGAAGACACAACGTCTCGTTCCCTCCATCAGGGAACGGAGGTTACATTCGTAACCTAGACGTTCCACGTCTGTCGCTCTCTTCGAC
This sequence comes from Xyrauchen texanus, assembly GCF_025860055.1. Lineage (NCBI taxonomy): Eukaryota > Metazoa > Chordata > Actinopteri > Cypriniformes > Catostomidae > Xyrauchen > Xyrauchen texanus. Next base: position 26,697,018 of record NC_068279.1, read on the forward strand.
ATTGTGTTGGAGAAGCGACACTAGGGGTCCAATTTAAATCATGCCATGCGCTGACCCGTGTACGTGTTCTGCTGACACAGGAGCGGGCAGGTGTTTTACGTGCCAAGACGACCGGCTGTATCAGACTGCACGTACCCTTCCTCAATGCCCCAAAAAAGTCATCGGAGTCCTTCTGGTTACCCTAGACAGGGGAACAAGGAGACGCTTGCCAACCTGGGAACGGGCCAAGCCTGGCTGGGCCTCTTTTCTCTCTATGTTTCTCGCATAGAGCCGGGGCCCTTACATGCATTGAGAGAAGGGGGTCTTACCCAATTTCCTATTATTTCAGGGGGAAAAGACCCTGCAGAGACCACACCAACCCGGCGGAGGGGTAAAGTGGTGAACACATCACATGTGTTTTTAGGCGACATGTGGGAGTGGCGCGGTGGTAGATCCAGCCTCAGCGAGGGGAAGTTGCTATAACACGGCGACCGGAGGGCAGCCAGAACTGCCTAAGGAAAATGCAGGTCCACTTCGTAAAGGGACCGTATCGCAGAGAATACACATAGGGGGAGTCCGAGTAGGAGTCCTCACCCTGTTGAGCACCTATTCCAGTACAGGGTAGATTGAGTACCCGCAGTGGATTGGGTCGGCAAGTTCCTCCGCTGAACTGCGGACACATGAGGGCTAGGGAGGAATCGACCAGGGATTCGATGAGTGGATTTTCAATTTTACCTCAACCGAGGGAAAGGGCCCTATTTGCAAGCGATTCATCCGAGTTTTTACCGAGTTCTACTGGCTCGGACCTGAGAAAACACGGGATGAAACTGACTCAACCCTGAGATTGTAATATCTCGTAAGGTGTTGGGTGTCGCCCAACCCGCTGCTCTACAAATGTCTGCCAGGGAGGTACCCCTGGCCAGTGCCCACGAGGACGCAACACTCCTTGTTGAGCTCGGACCCACAAGGGGGGGGGGGTGCACAGCCTAGGAAACTTGGGCACGTAGCCCGGTTGCGGTCTTAGGATCACATATCTAAGGATCACATATTTAACCTCCGGGCGCCTCTTAGGAACCTAATGATTAAGTCGTGCTTACCCAAGAACTTGTCTGTCTACTGCGTCGTGGTGGGCTGCGATAGCAGCGACATACACCTTTAGGGTGGAAGGGGACAACCCTCCAGCCTCTCTTGCAGGAATAAGAGCACTGACCTAACTGCGCACCTCTGTGGGTCTTCGGCCCGGAAGAACACCGATTTGCGAACAAGCACCAATTTAGGGCGTAGAGATGCCTGGTAGAAGGGGCTCTGGCTTGGTTGATCGTGTCTACGACGGTAGGTGGTAGACCAGCTAGATCTTCCACGCTCCGTTCAGGGGCCAGACGTGGAGGTTCCAAGGGTCTGGGTGCGGATGCCAGAGCTTCTTCCTTAGCCAGGGAGGGGCTGTTGCGAGGAGTACGAGGTCCGAGAACCAGACCCGGGTGGGCCAATAGCGAGCCACTAGTGTGACTTGTTTCTCGTCCTCCCCGGCCTTGCACAGCACCTATGCAAGAAGGCTCACTGGGGGAATGCGTACTTGCGCAGCCCCGTGGGCCAGCTGTGTGCCAGTGCGTCTGCCCTGATGGAAGCCTCTATTTCGGCATACCAGAGTGGGCAGTGGGAGGTCTCTCAGGAGGCAAGCAGATCTATCTGGACCTTGCCGAATCGTTCCCAATCAGCTGGACAAAGTCAGCAACTCTAGGCAATTGATGTGCCAGCGCAGTGGGGCCCCTCTCCAATGGCCCGCAGCTGCATGCCTGTTGCACAAGGCGCCCCAACCCAGTCTGGAGGCGTCGGCTGTGACCAGACACCTGCTGCAAGGGTCCTTATGTCCGTAGAAAGCAGAGCTCTGTGCAGGGTTTTAAGGTTTGGCGGCAGGCGGGGGTGATGATGCTTGTCTCGTGACTCAAGTCTGGGGCCAGTGTTGAAGTGGTCTCATATGCATCAACCCCAGCGGTGCGACTGATGTGGAGGATGTCATATGCCCCAGGAGCTTGGAAAGGTTTTAAAGGGACCGCCGTGCCGGCCTGAAGGCGGCGAGGCATCTCAGCACCGACTGCGTGCGCTGGTTGGCGAGGCGAGCTGACATTGAGACTGAGTCTAACTCCATGCTGGGAAAAGAGATGCTCTGAACCGGGCGAGCTTGTGCTTTTCCCAGTTGACCTGAAGCCCCAGATGCCTGAGCACCTGGTCTCTGTGAGCGCATATGAAAACATGAGGGGACGGAGACATGCCGAAGGGGAAGACTTTGTACTGGAACGCATGGCCGTCGAACGCAAACCGTAGAAAGGGTCGGTGTTGAGGCAGAATTGAGACATGGAGGTACGTGTCCTTCAGGTCTACCGCTGCGAACCAATCTAGCTGCCGAACGCAAGTTGTAAATGTGTTCTTGCGTGAGCATTTTTTGAAAGGGAGTTTGTGCAACGCCTGGTTGAAAACTCATAAGTTCAAGATCGGTCGTAAGCCGCCGCGCTTCCTTGGGTATGATGACGTAAGGGCTGTAGGGACCCCTCTTCATCTCGGTTGGAGGGACAGGCTCTATCGCGTCTTTAAGTAACAGACGATTCCACACGCAGAGATTTGGCGTATTTGCCGTGTACTGCGGTAAAGCGGACCTGGCAAACTGAATTGCGTAACCGAGTCGGATGGTCCTGGCCAGCCAGCATGATGGATTGGGGAGAGAAAGACACGCATCCAAGCTCCGTGCTGGGGGCACTAAGGGGACGATAACTTTTGACGTACCTGGCGGGGCTTCGCAGCGGGGTGGAGCAGGTAGTACAGCATAGGGAGGCGAGGACGCGTCCCAAGGCTCTAGTGCTGAGAAAGGACTCGAAGCACTTACCTTGCTCCGCAAACCCAGCAGGGGGTGGTTTAGTGACTGAGGAGGAGGTCCTGTAGCGGCATCCTCTGGACTCGTCAGGGCCGGCCGGGGAACAGTCGCGGGGGTGAGGGCGGAGTGTCCACGTCCAGCATGCAGGGACTGTTGAGGTGTGGCGGCAGAGTGCAGTGAGAACAGCATCTGCGGGCAAGGTGACCCAGAAAGCGGAAATAGCTCTGTTAGTAAAAAACGTGCAAAAAGATTTTCCGGTCCAGCCTCACGCTCGCGGTACCTGGGAAAGCATAGCGAACCTCTGTGCATCAGGCTCAGACTGGGCGCACAGACCCCAAGGTGGCGGTGCAGACAAGTTATCAACATCAGACGCGGCTGTAACGCTCTCCTATGCAGCGGTGATTATCGTCATCCAATTCCGGGAGCTCAAGGGACCGACAGGCCGGCCGTGAAGCGGGCCGCACTCATCCCGAGCTCAGATGGGAGCAAGCAAGCTTGCCGGGGAGGCGGGTGGTTCGCGGGGATTTACCCGGCGAACACAGCCCGTCATTTTCCCGAAATCGCCTCCATCGCCTGCCGCAATCCCGTAGGACAGAGGCGAGGCGCGGGGGGCGGCTGAAATGGCTTTCTCTCTTGACAAAAGAAAGCCGCGACCGCAATGATGAAACAACTATGTTCTCGCACTGAGAATATAACCCATTGGAGAGAAATCGCTCATCCCGAGCTCGGACGGAAGCCAGCAAGCGTGCCGGGGAGGCGGGTGGTTCGCGGGGATTTACCCACCGAACACAGCCCAGTCATTGTCCCCAAATCGCCTTCATCGCCCGCAGTGCCTGCCCCAATCCCGTGGGAAAGAGGTGAGGCGCGGCTGAAGTGGCTTTCTCTCATGACAAAAGAAAGCCGCGACCGCAATGCTGACATGACTATGTTCTCGCACTGAAAACATTCATAAAAACGCTGCCTGCGTGTAATCGCAGCCCAGGAACGCCAGGCAGCTTTTATGACCGTCAGAGGTGGGGAGAAATCAACCGCATCCAGAAACTACACAGAGGCGGAAACACGTCTTTAAAAAGACGCGTCCTGAAAAGGACGTTCAACGCCGCTGTGTATTGCTCTTTTAAAGAAAAGATTTAAAATGTTTGATTTTGTACTGTAAACTTGTTTGACATTCATCAGCATTTTGCCTGTATCTTCTAGAGCTTTGCTAAATGGCATGATATGGCAAATACTGAATGTTTGTCTTGAATGTTAAATTTTAGATGGCTATCTTTGTATAGAAAGAGTAGAACTCTTGGTTTGTGTTTTTCCCCCTCTTTATCATTTCATTGGAATCAGACAGGAAGCTTACCAGACACTTCACAGGCCATGACTGAAGATGTGCAGACAGGGTGTTGAGTCCACATAAGCAGTGTGAAAGAAGAGATCCATGCAGAAATCTTATTCAGCAGCAACATATTCTTCTGCCTAGAGGGGGAAAAGTCACCACACGGACCCTTAAATAAGTAATCTCTATTCACATGTTGTTTTGCTGCTTTTAAAGATATGGAACTTGTCCATGATTTGCATCACACACTTTTAACCTTTTCACATTTGGTTTTAAAATTGATAGTTATTCTCAAACATTAATTGCTCAAGCAGGGGGTGTGCCCCATTCATTCCCCCAGGCTGGTTTGTCTCTGTTCGAATCCTCACTGTGTATTTGATTAGTTTTTAGTCTAAGATGTTAAAGCATGCTTACATCTGATTTATCTACAGTAAATAACAATAACCGTACACTTAGATACAGTACAATACTAAATATGGTACATATGGAGTAAGCAGATTGTGAATCATATTAAGCAAACAGAGTATAATTTGTATATACATTTAAATACATTATTATAGGTTGTTAGTTAAAAATTTGTTTACTAATGATATTTTGTTAGAACATATGTACAGTATAATTTTCAGCTATTTTCACTGTGACCTTTTTATGTCCCTGATGGTTATAGCATGTTCTCTTAAGTTTTTAAGGTTTATTTTATAATATTAATAAAAATTATATGTACACACACACACACACACACACACACACACACACACACACACACACACACACACACACAGAGAGAGATAGTTCTTATTCACTTCTAAATGTGAAAACTGTTCATCTTATTCTCATTCAGAAGAGAATAAAAACAATCCACATATATCCACATATAATAAACACAAAAAGCTATTTTTTTTTTTTTGTTACAGGGCAAAACAAAAGAGTGAACAAGTATACTCACTGTGCCTATTGTGTAATAGAATGCTCCTGATCTAATCAAGTTGCCTGAAGATGGTCTGAGTGAAGTTGCCTTATGGTTCTCAGATTTTGTATGTTAGGAAGATTGACAGAACACCCTCTAGTGCTGAATTCATTGTGTGCGCCCACGCGAGTTTTTTTTCTTCTTTTTCTTGGACAGCATACAATTCGCACTGCCAGCATTTGAATGGCGTGGCCTAATTTAATCAAATAGATTATATAGGCTACTTGCGGTTTTCTCATTTATGCTATTATTTGTAACAGCATTTCAGGTGAAAATATTATTAAAATAATTATTTGGCATTGTTGCTGCAAGTGCATTCACACAGGGCATTTTTTATTCAATTGCGGTTTATGTAAAAATGTTTTAAAGAATAAAAGCTAGGCCATAATAGTGCATGATTTTTTGTTTTTTGCATTGAATAGAAGATGCTGTTAGTTTTCCTTGTGACTGTAAATCTCTGAAGTTTCAGTGATTCAATGCGTCAAACATAGTTAAGTCTATTCGCAGGAGGAATGTAAATGTTGAAATATGTGCAATGGATATCAGCTCTCTTTGAGCTCACAAAGAACAGTTTTTTTATTTTCTGCTTTACATTCTGCAACAATACCTTTTGTTGAGAAACAGGTCTGTGGTAGTGGGGGCGTTGTTGAGCGCCGGCGTGTGAATAGAGAGCGAGATCGGAGATAAGGATCGTCACCAGGCAATGTTTGTCTCTAACAGCTGTTTGTCATTGCAATGAAAGTGGAGGAGGGTTTAAGAGCGAGCCAGACGCCCTGTGTCTCGTTTTGAAGGCTAGGTGTTAGGTAGGACGCGTCCTTTGAAGGCTGCAGTATGCTGAGCGTCCTCCTTTAAAAAAATAAAAATCCCGTTTAAACGAGACGGCCTTCGTAGGACAAACGGAAAAGGAACGTAACATGGTTGCTATGACAGCACGCCACACTTTAACAAGCGATATGAGTGAGAAGGGAACAAAGTCAATCTGGAAGGAAATGTATGCGTTCAATTTTAGCCTCATGCATCCTCCTTTCACGGGAATTTGGTCGCATTCGGAGAGTCCTACTCGCTTTTCTGAAACGAAACCGCCTCGATCTCGTGTGCGGCCGACAAATGACCTCCGTAGTATGCAGCCTTCCAAACGAGACAGTCAGTGACGTCGGAGAAAGCTACCCCCACGCGCGCACACCCAGGAAGAGTGTATCAGTTTTTGTGTTGTAAAATAAATTACCTTTGAGTTGAATTTCGACATCTCTCGCTTCCTCCTTGCACTCCATTACGAACTTTGTTACAATGGCCTATTAGAAAAAAAATGTAAAACCTGATCAAATGCACATTTTAGTTTACACTGAAATATATTAAATGTAAAAAGACCGCTAAGACTAATGTTTAGCATAGACCAATAAACTCATCTTCAGGCTTGCAATCTCTCCCCACCCCTAATCTAAATTAATTTAACACAGGCAAAATTCACTCAAGATTGTTCAAAAAATTCTGCTAAAAGGTTTTGTCTTCTATAAATAAAAATATTGTTCAAATGTGTCATTAACTTCTCGTTTGTTCATTGATTATAAATGTTGTTTGCCACCACTGGCTCATGAATTATTCTTTAACATTAAACAACACTATTGCAAAACAATGTTAAGTTGACCGTGTCTGTTAACTTTTGGTCATGAGTGCAACTGCAGAACCACAACACTTCCTTTCTGAACAAATGTGTTCACAGATGGAAATCATCCCATTTTCTTTGGAAAAGATACAAATGCTTTCCTCGGAAATTAGGAACTTTCCTAATTCATTAATCATGTAGATAATGGACACTGACAGATGATGAAATCTTCACACGGTGTTAAAGTAATTGCTTATTTGATCATATGAATAGCCTTGTTCCCATTAGTTTGTTTTAAGTGTCTATTAATATTATTTCACTTTGTTGTGAAGATACATCGCGGGCTGATGTTTTGCAGTACCCCAGGCACTGACCCTTGAAGCAATGGTTATGTGATGTGTTGTACTGCGAAGTAGATGGAGATCAAACCAATGCAAAATGACACAGAGACACTAGAAAAGGTTGTTTTATTCCAGTATTCTGACATTTCAAACTTTTTGTTTTCCTTTTAAAGAAACATCCTAATGTGTTTATACAGAGATTATGTACATGAATGATGGTTTGATGCAGGCATGCGATTTCAGTCGTCATAAAAAAAAACACCTATACATACAGTATTATGTGTGCACTGCATAGGAGGTGCCTCCTGTCTATTCATTACATTTTAATCAATGTTTCTTTATACAAACTGAACATTTTCAGATAATATTTCAAAGCATTGCCAGTATGAAGTTTGATGGGAAGATTCAAATAAATATTGTACCACAAGAATGGTTGTGCTTTCACACAACTTCATTAAATTTGACAGAAATTTGGAACGCAGCACACAGTAATAACAGTATGCAGATTGTCATACTGTAATAATCAAGAACTGTTTCCCACAGTGCAATATGATTGTCATGAAACTTCAGTTTCAGTATTTCTGCAACTGGATATGCTGTAGGTTTTAGATCATATGACAATGATTGGCTACAATTTGAATCATTACTGTAGCAGACTTTGTAGTTTTGCATACATTTCAAAATGTAGCATGCAGTATGTAGTCTATACCAGTTGTTCTCAACCAGGGGGGGCTCTGCAAATTTCCAAGGGGCCCCAAGATAACTTAAAATAATTTTTTCATAAATTATATTAGAATAATATAAAAATGAAAGTGCTAAAACTTCTAAAAATCAAGATGTATGTATACAATATATAATGGCATTATATTTCTAACTCTGATTAAAATCAGATTGCTTACAATGATTTTGCATGATCATGCTTAATGGAGGTCCTGTTATTGCAAAGTAGACCAATACTGTAGAGCGTACAACCTTGGAAAACAAATGCATGGAATTGTAAATAGTTTTTTGTAGTTGGGGTACGCTGTAACGCAGTGTTACAACGTGCTCCGTCGGCGCAACTGGGATTTAAACCTGGGAATTAAAAGACTATGCAAAATGCTAGCTAACAGATTGGAGATTACAATTATACCAAGTTTGCCTCATTTTAAATAAACAGTTTACAACTAGCCACACGTTAGTTTGTGCCCCACTCTCCCCTACTTACATCTGGAAAATGTATTCTTTATGTTGCTTGCTCACCTGCAATACATCTATGTCAATACGTATGTCTCGGATGTCAATAAAAGACATTCAGTAGATGTCTTTGAGACGTTTATGATTTCGATTGTTTGTAAATTTGATCTTTTTAAGATGTTTAGCAGATGTCAATTACATTGTGTTATCTGGGCCCTTGAAACTGTTGATTTCATTCAATAAATTACGCATTTTGAACTGGATTCCAATAAAACATAAATGGGGAAGGGGCGACTGCCAATTTGGGGGGGCCTTAGTGTCAAAAAAGTTAAGAACTACTGGTCTATTGTTCAGATGGTTTCCTCAATTTTCATGTCTGTCTCTGTGTGCAATATATAAAACACTTTCTCAAATTCTACTGGCATTGCAAATTGTTTTTATGAAAAAGTAAATACGATTCAACAAATAAATATAAGTAAATGTAAGGTAAATAAATAAATGAATACACAATTTTAAAATTGTGTTCCCCAATTAACACATCTTCACAGTTTACGGTGGTGAACAAAATTTCCTGCATCAAATAATTTACAACTTGAATATTCCAAGCATCAAAGACTCCTTTGACTTGTTTTTCCACAAGATATTTAAAAAAAAAAAAAATCTTTAACTTAAGTGATTGAGTGTTTCAATCATTACAAACTATTGTGTATTAATTACTAATGGACTGTTCCAACTGTATGGAAATAATATTCAGCTTTGCAGGAACATTTAACAGACCTATTCTTAGTGCTGCAATTATGCATACCTGCACATCACACAATAAAAGTGATTTTTTTATGTAAGCACACTGCATTTACACAGGCACAAGGGCAAAAACGTTTCCAATTGATGCAGGGAATGCCTAAAGCAGGCATCGATTGTTCATGAGAATTGAAGTATTAAATAAATCTCCCTGGAAATAACAGAGAAAACAATAATGAAAAAAGATAAAACATTGGAAAACACTGGCAGGCGGGTAAAAGCATACACGTGAGACTTTGTCTTGTACAGGCATGTAACCACATCCATCCAGACTTGTAGACTAAAAGTGAATACTTTATAGTGCAAAGCCCATTGTCACAGCAATGAGTCAACAGTTGTTTCCTTGGGACACACTGTTTACTACAACCAATTTTCCGGATTTCCTCTGTGCTTGTCTGGTTAAGATTTACATGAACATTTTTCTGTTCTATTATTCTTCCTCATGTAGCAAGGGAGTGACAGAATGTGAGGTGATATAGGGTGCAGTTAAACAGCTCTTATTGACTTCATACAGGTGAGGGTTGGTCTGGCATTTAAGTAACACCTTCCCTCTTGTCCATAATCAGACAGACAGCTGTGTACTTTTCTCCAGTCCTCACCAGTAAGGCTCACCGGTCCAAGAGAAGAGACAACAAGAGAGATGAGCAGATAAAAAAGAAGGTTTACCTGCCTCATGGAATAAAAACAGATATTTAGAGTTTATCCATGAAAAGGTGAATTCAGTAATATGGTACTAGTCTACTGCATTTAGCTGGCCCAAATGGTGTCTGTAGCCCACTTTGGTTTTAGTCTGCTTACCCGTTCTCCCTCTGAATTAAATGTGTGGTTTTCAACTAGAGTAGGCTTAATATGTCTAGTCCCTTTCATTGGGAGTTAAAAGAGATAGGGGATGTCGGACTTGTCACTGTAGTTGAGCTAGGGTGAAGAGTCATGATCAAGATCAAAGTTCGGTATTGAGAGGTTATCTGGGGTAGAGGATGTGAGTATGAGGTGGTAAGGCAGGGTAAATGGATGCCAGTGGTCATCCCATGATCAAGCAATGCTACATGGTGGAGAGTTGGTTGGGTTTTGTTGATGGAAGATCCAGCAAAGCCTGTACAGTGACACCAACTTTTACCAGACCTCGCTCCTCCAGGATGTGATGTGGCAAACACAATTTGTCCTATGATACACAAACACATAAGAAAAGTTCATCAAAAAACTATGAGACAGTCGTTCACAGTTGCTCACGTGTTTTGGTTTGTTTTTATCAGGGTAAATTATCATTTTGGGGTAAATTATTCCCTTAATAAAAATAGAAGTAATGTACAGCTGCTGATAATGGAGCTTAATCCTACCTGTGGCACTCCAAGCTTTTTACAAGCATCCAAGAAATTCTCAACATTCCGCCGGCACTTGGCCATGGTCAGCTTTGGCTATAGGAGAGATACAGAGAGACAGAAGACACGCACTCATGTCAATTTGTATCTGACACGTAACCTTCACATCTGGCAGTCCAAACCAGACGTGACTTTTCCAGCAACAAGCAATTTGTCCACACTGAATGCGAAAATGTTGCACTACAAATTCCTGTCCTCAGGGTTTACATGGAGCAGATAGATTTTAATGTTTGTTGCTTTATTGCCTTACACCTGGTTAGGCATATCCATTGTACTTTACAAACACAACCTCAAACAATGTACTGTATTCTACATTTGAACTGTATTGCAGTCTTCAGTGTTCTGCATTTCTGTCTTCAGTATATTTGCACTGCAATCTTCAGTTTTCCATTGCACATGTTGTACAAAGTTGTTTAGGTTCTCAGTATGTCTTAATTCAAATGCTCAATATGGAACAATGAATGGTAAAGTGCTCAGAATTTGGAAACACTGTTCATTAATGGTTTCCAGTAAAGTGGATCAAAGAAAGTCTGAAGCAAGCCAGAAAGAAAGGTGTGAGATGGAACTTACCACTGCAGGGGAGGGCACATGAATGCTGGCCACTGAACGAGGACAGATATGATTGGCCAGATGGCATAAAACAACACCATCCATTAAAGCAACACCCACATCATCTGGCAATAAAACCTTTAACCTGCACTCGAGATTCTGTAAACACACACAACCAATGGTTACTTGATTCAGAGTTCCTACACCTTTTAATACATTTTCATTAATTTTCCATGTCTTTTCCAGGCATTCATGATTACTAGATAAGAATTTGTGAAAGTAATTTGATAGCAATTACACTAACAAAGAGCAACGTATAGCCAATCAAATATTTTACAGTGGTGCATAACTCAAAAAATGTACCGGTATATTCACGATAAAATATTCCAAGCTCTTAAGACATTTTTTTAAATTATTTTTTTAGGGTTGATTTTAAGATTTTATTAATGACATATAAAGCATTACATCATGGGTTGGCATCAGATTATTTAGCAGCTACTTTAAAAAAAAAAATTTCATACTAACACAACATAACATTTTTTAATTAATTATTTGCATTACCCTACCACCACAAAAATTTACTACTGTGGTCACCAACAATTAGATCATCCAAATAAAAAATAAAAAATAAAAAATACAAGATATACATTCAAACAAAATCAGTAAAACACAAACCCAACTAAACTACAAATCCATCATTCCCAAAATGAGGGTGCCCCAGCCGATTTCCATCCCCTGAGGATGATTTTGTTTTTACCAATCATGACTCCGGTTAGGACCCAACTTTTTAAATATCTGTCCCCAATGTCCAGAGTCATCCCATCACCCAGGATACAGAGTCTGGTGCTAAATGAAAGTTCAGTGTTCAACACTTCACTCATAAAGTTCTGAACCCTCAAGCAAAATTCTTGGATCTTTACATCCCCAAAATACATGTATTGTGTCCCCATCTTATTGGCACCGCCAGCAGATGGGTGTCTCTTTAAGACCCAACCTAAACAATCTAGAGGGGGTCCAGTAGAACCTATGCAAAATCTTAAATTGCATCAGACGGACCCTTGTATCTCAAGATGCAGACTTGATGCTTTTTAGGATCCTAGCCCACACTCCCTCCTCCAATACCATATTTAAATCCTTCTTCCAATATCTCTTGAGAGAATTTGAAGCTCACTTCCCAGACTCTGAACGAACAGGGGGTAATACACTGATGCTTCATGACCTTTCCCAAAAGCAGTAATCTCCATTTCCAGAGTATCTGCCACTTTAGGGTACAAAAATACTCCAAACTCCAGCCAACAGGAGGCATAAGCACAAAGAACGATCAGATTCATCCACAACAGTCCCAAAAGCAGTGTTATTCCACAAAACAAACTCCAGCCGCTAGGCAGAACCAGCACAAAAGAAACAAAACAGGCTTCCTATTTCCTCGGATGATCAAGAGTCAAATTCACTCAGAGGCTGTTTAAAAAATAAAAATAAAATAAATAATAATAATAAAAACACCCTGACTTACTCAGTCAGATAACTTAATAAAAGACATCTTTTATGTGAGCATGTAGATATTTTGCAGTCATCTATGGTGTCCATTCTCAATCTGGCCTCAAGTATCAGTGCAAAAGCGATATTCCGTTGATGTAAGAGTTTCTTACGTTCCTTGAACTGATTGCGTTTCACTCTTGTCAAATTCTCAAACACAAGATCACAAGATCTGTAACACAAGATATACAGTCAGAACCATAAATATTGGGACATTGACACAATTCTAATCTTTTTGGCTCTATACACCACCACAATGGATGTGAAATGAAACGAACAAGATGTGCTTTAACTGCAGACTTTCAGCTTTAATTTGAGGGTATTTACATCCAAATCAGGTGAACGGTGTAGGAATTACAAAAGTTTGTATATGTGCCTCCCACTTTTTAAGGGACCAAAAGTAATGGGACAATTGGCTGCTCAGCTGTTCCATGGCCAGGTGTGTGTTATTCCCTCATTATCCCATTTACAAGGAGCAGATAAAAGGTCCAGAGTTCATTTCAGAGTGTGCTATTTGCATTTGGAATCTGTTGCTGTCAACTCTCAATATGAGATCCAAAGAGCTGTCACTATCAGTGAAGCAAGCCATCATTAGGCTGAAAAATCAAAACAAACCCATCAGAGTGATAGCAAAAACATTAGGTGTGGCCAAATCAACTGTTTGGAATATTCTTAAAAAGAAAGAACACACCGGTGAGCTCAGCAACACCAAAAGACCCGGAAGACCACGGAAAACAACTGTGGTGGATGACCAAAGAATTCTTTCCCTGGTGAAGAAAACACCCTTCACAACAGTTGGCCAGATCAAGAACACAGGTAGGTGTATGTGTGTCAAAGTCAACAATCAAGAGAAGACTTCACCAGAGTGAATACAGAGGGTTCACCACAAGATGTAAACCATTGGTGAGCCTCAAAAACAGGAAGGCCAGATTAGAGTTTGCCAAACAACATCTAAAAAAGCCTTCACAGTTCTGGAACAACATCCTATGGACAGATGAGACAAAGATCAACTTGTACCAGAGTGATGGGAAGAGAGGTGTATGGAGAAGGAAAGGAACTGCTCATGATCCAAAGCATACCACCTCATCAGTGAAGCATGGTGGTGGTAGTGTCATGGCGTGGGCATGTATGGCTGCCAATGGAACTGGTTCTCTTGTATTTATTGATGATGTGACTGCTGACAAAAGCAGCAGGATGAATTCTGAAGTGTTTCGGGCAATATTATCTGCTCATATTCAGCCAAATGCTTCAGAACTCATTGGACGGCGCTTCACAGTACAGTTGGACAATGACCCGAAGCATACTGCGAAAGCAACCAAAGAGTTTTTTAAGGGAAAGAAGTGGAATGTTATGCAATGGCCAAGTCAATCACCTGACCTGAATCTGATTGAGCAAGCATTTCACTTGCTGAAGACAAAACTGAAGGGAAAATGCCCCAAGAACAAGCAGGAACTGAAGACAGTTGCAGTAGAGGCCTGGCAGAGCATCACCAGGGATGAAACCCAGCGTCTGGTGATGTCTATGCGTTCCAGACTTCAGGCTGTAATTGACTGCAAAGGATTTGCAACCAAGTATTAAAAAGTGAAAGTTTGATTTATGATTGTTAATCTGTCGCATTACTTTTGGTCCCTTAAAAAGTGGGAGGCACATATACAAACTGTTGTAATTCTTACACCGTTCACCTGATTTGGATGTTAATTAAATTAAAGCTGAAAGTCTGCAGTTAAAGCACATCTTGTTCATTTCATTTCAAATCCATTGTGGTGGTGTATAGAGCCAAAAAGATTAGAATTGTGTCGATGTCCCAATATTTATGGACCTGACAGTATATCGGATGATCTCATTAATTTGGCCAGAATTGAGCAGAACCTTTCTCCCTAAGCAGATCTCCGAGCCGGGACTCTGTGAGCTCGCTCGATTTCCAGTTTATGGTCTGTTATGTCGAGCTCATCCAAGAATTTCACAATATCTCTACCCTCTACATCCTCAGGAATTCCAACAATCCTTATATTGTTCCTTCGATTCCTATTTTCAAGATCGTCCAGTTTTTCCAAAATGAAAACAAAGAGACGCGGGCAGATTAACAGATAATTCCCTTTCTGATGACTCCAGATAATTGATCCATTTCTCATCATCTGCCACTCTTGTGACCAACTCAGAGAATTTTGTTTCCTTCACCATAATCGATCGCCACATTACAGCGAGATCCTCCAAGTCAGCACAACCTTCGTCAGCATCACCGAAATGTTGGACAGTTGACGCTGGATTTCTTCTCCCGTCGTGGCCTCCAAATTGAGTCCCCGATTCGCAGGGCTGCCAGAGGTTTCAGCTTGAGCACGTCTTTTAATGTCTCCAGAGTCTGAGGATTTTGACTTCTTTACTATGTTTACCTCAAAAAGCAAATATGTAACTGGGTGTATTGAATCTCACCTAATTATAACATGAAAATAATAAAAAAAAATAGCAAAGTGCACAGAGCTAGTAGCTCCTACATCTGTTTCTTGCATGGCGTCACTCTTTTTAAGACATTTTAATATTTAATATATTTCATTACCTTTCCAGGCCTGGAAATCACAATTTTGTAAATTACCAGATATTTCCAGGTTTACCATGAACCTTCCAGGAATTTGAAAATTTGCAGTGATTTCTAGGCCTGTAAAAAAATATTTGATTAAAAATAAGGAAAACATTTTAATTCTATGAAAATGTTTCATGTGCTGAAACGTCACCGTAAGACCCCTGTGCACAGTTCATCTATTCTGGTTCATCACAGGTAGCCCTTCAGCACCAAGGACAGCACTGAAGATGTGGAAGCTGTGAATTGGACATGGAATTGAACAAGACTTGATGCATTGCCATAAATGTAACAATATGTTTCTGTTAATGGGATCTGACTAAATGGCTGGCTAACTAGTTGTAATATTGACAGAAATGTTCTGTTTTGATGCTAGGTGTGAGCACATGAATATGTATTATCTCAATTACTGTAAAAAAAATGCAATCCATTGGACAGATGATGAAACAAAAGAGCTCCTCTTCATCTAAATGTTAACAACTGATATTCTAATGGAACTACTACAGTTCAGGTGCAGCTGGTTAAAGGTTATATCCAGAGACTTTTGAGTTTCAACAACATTTTAGTGGTGGTGTGTGAATGATAGCAAAATGCATTAACGTGGAACGTTATTGCTTTTGTAAATAACAGATGTGTTAAATTTACAGAAAAGCGAGTCAGTTCAGCAATTTTAAAGCAATTCAATGGGCTTCATGTGTAAAAATAGCTACACACTTAATTTGAACCCTTAACCCGTATTAATATTAATCTTCATTCTTATCTGAACATTCCTTTCCTCACTTAAAGTAAACTTTTGTTGCAGAAGGGGAGCCCGGGGGCAATTGTAACACTAATAAGCACATACTCAGTCATTTTCTCTCTCTGCCGCAGAAAAAGTAGCATCATTTCCTAAGGATTTTTCAATAATAACTTTTTTATTTGGATGTCTGCTGTGTACAGGTTTTATGTCTTTAAATTTAAACATTTATCCACTTTATCTCTAAGTTTTTGGTTAATAGTTAACATGAATGACAGATGCCTAGCTGTCGCTAATAGCCACCATACAGAATTTTATCATGGATACGCAGTCCGGGGAAACACTAGCTTTGAATTAAAAATGTAATGACTGATTTAAAATTTGTATCTTTATAATAGGTAATTGTGGAGGTGAGGGCTTGGTCCAGCGCTCATCTGGGGAGAGAAAAAGCGGTAAGGACATCCACCTGAGATTAATTGCTATTAATGACCATTTCTATGTTCGCAGTAAGAGGGGAGAGATAAAAGGAGACCCAGTCCACATAGAGAGGAGAGAGATTTGCACACCAGAGACTGTGTTTTTGTATTATAGAATGTTGTGCTGAAAAGCTGACCTGTCTTTCCCTTTTATGCTGCAAAGCAGACTTTTGTTTTGAGTGTGAGTTGTAAAGCCATTCCTGTTATTCACATGGAACATGGAAACCGGGTCCCACTTCCTCTTTATCTGCCCAAGAAATTAACCTTTGTTACAGTAATTAATGTTATTTCATTAAAGTACATAGCTGAAGACTGTCAATTAAGTTGTAATTTGTTTTTTAATGCAACAATTGCCTCCGGTCTCCCCCCACTGTCCGGTTAAAAGGTACCAATTACTGTCTGAAATAAACTAGAACAAGAAAGACACTAGAGTCAACAAGAACAACACTCATGATGACAAGTAGAAACGTGCTGTGTGATTAATACAGAAGACTCAAAAATGAAGCATAACAAGGTGACTGTTTTTACATGTGCACCAAGACACTGTGTTAATGAAGAATTTTGAAAGAATGCTCATTATTACAAACCTCAAGCTAAAATCTTCAAAGACAGATTATATATTAGAGCAATATAACGTGTTTCTGTGTATTATTAATATTTGGCTAACACTAGAAATATGAATCAATCATTTTGCTAATAATTTTGCAATTTGTTAAATAACCCAGAGGTATTAAGGTGGAATGTGACCTGCCGCAGGAGTCCGATCTGCTCCATCTCTTCCCTGAGGTGCTCCATCTTTCTCCTCATGGTGAAGGTTGGGTCTGTGGAGCTGAAGTCTTGTCGACTGCAATGGGAGAGGACTGAGTAACAGATACACAGATTGAGAGCCTGTTCAGACGTGAGCTTTGGACAAAAGTACACAACATTCTGCTTTGTCCATTGGCTTTTTCCACAGTCAAATGAAACATCACCTCAATGTCTGCTTTCCTTTGGTCAATAAAACCATGTGCAATATTCAATCCATCCATTCCTACTTATATCAAAACATACCAAATCAGGATGTATCTTGGATGCTTCTACTTGCTGAGATCGGAAAATGTATGACTTCTTTACATAAATACATGCGAGAAAGTTATTCTACCTTTCCATTTAACCACAGTTTTCACACCTCAATAGGTCATAATGACCTGACCTGACACCTTGAACTATTGCTCAACATTGTGCAGAATTTCTGCACCTAAAAAGGAAGTGCTTTCTGGCACAATCTCAAGAAGGTATAAAGACCTTTGGATGGCAGACTAACATCTCTGTTGTCTAGCTCTTTGCATCTTATTCCAACTTTGAGACCTCATTCTGTACTTAACTTTTTCTCATCTACTTACTTAGTTCATTAGATAAAGACAAGGCTTTTATTGTTAGGTTTGTTCCAAGACTTAGACCTTGGGTATATCCTTAGGTTATATTCACTCAACATTTATAATCAAGCATTTCTTAACTGTATTATCGAATTAATTCAGAATTTACTATTTCACTATTTATTCATTAATTTTCACAAATTAAAGTTGTTATTCCTTCTACAAATCATCTGATTTTTTGAAGTTATTTCCATCTGCTGGATCACTCTGCACCATTATTGCTCCGTTGTATATCTTATTTTCTTATTTTTATGACACGTTATGTAAATATATTTAAATGCATTTGTTTGTATGTATGTATACATGGTTGCATTCTCTTTGCACTGCAAGATTCTGTCACCATGACAAATTCCTTATGTGTGTAAGCAAACTTGGCAATAAAGTTCATTCTGATTCTAATGTCTACTATACTGGATTCTCTATATTCTTCTGATAGTCTTCTAAAGATTTGTGACACACATTCCGTCGAACATTTATTAAAAACATGACTTATGCATTGAAAACACTTTGATACAAAACACACTAACAACATCAGATGTTGACCTAAAATATTTAAACCCCCAACTGTTTTAGCGTCTCTTTTTGTTCAAGCCACACAATCTAATTTCTGGGTGAAGTGACACTGACTCTTCTCTTTTTCTGTCTGTTTGGCAACACTTTGCAGTTTATATAGTAAATGTATTTATCATTGCTCTGAGGACTATAAATAAACAGAAGAAAAATTCGACATTATAGGGACCACAAGGAGGTTAACCCAACATGACTTTACCCATCCTAGCAACCAGGCAAATTGGTTGCTTATGAACTGGCATTAAAGGTAAACTCAGTAACTTTTTCTCCTGTCATCTTGGACTTATGACACCACTAGTGACACCTAGTGGTGTGGATGCAGCATCATTCAAAATCAATTGTTTTCAGTTACAGGTGCCATTGTAGAAATTCACTATTCAAAATCAGTCAGGATTAATTAAACCCAAGAAAGAAAGTGTCTATTAACAAGACTGAGATTAAGCAAGTAGTTTTCAGATGGTCATGTGAATCTAAAATGACAGCCCTCATGAGGATGCCTTTCCCATGTAAAATAAAACAGCTTTTATAAGGTTACTGATATGACTAGAGCCTTCACCTCATGTGAGTAGTCACGATTTTATCCACATGTTTCAAAATTACTACTCATTTCTTTAGGACTAAAACCTTTTTATTAGGGAAAAAATTACTGAGTGCAACTTTAAACCACCTGAAAAAAATAACAGGGAATAGACTGACGATTATGTGTATCAGCAGACAAATGCATGTAAGGCATGTATGTATCACCAGTCAAACTTTAGCATAAAACATATAGAAAAGCATGATTTATTTATATTTCTACTACTGTATTATGCCACTAAGATATTCTGAAGTAAACATCAACACATTTTAAACAATTTATTGACTGTTTTTTAGAAGCACTACCTCTAAAACCTTTGGTGAGAACAAGAAACAGAGCTGAATCTTTTCTAAAAATATGACTGGTTTAAATTATAAAAGGGAAGCATTGGAGAGAATGATAAGCTTGCAAAACAAGCAGTTCTGATACTTCACATTTATTAATTGTATTTTTGTGAGACGGGAAGTACAGGTCTTCCTCATCCTGTCCACTGAATTGCAAAGTTGTAAAAAGAAGATAATAAACAATAGCACTTATTTGTGCAAAACTCTATTGCTATATTTCAAAACCTACAGACTGTTATCTTGAGATAGTTTTCCAAAGAAATGCTCTTGCTGAAATTCCTGTTAAACTAAGGCCAATTATTGCCTATACAATTATTACCTTGTTTATGAAATAACAGAGGTCAAAATTCTGTCTAGAAAAAAAAATGTGTGAGAACACTGCTTATCAGCACATCACATGAAGTATGCTTCTCAGAGTTTCACAGCTTACATCTGATTTCAGACATCATGCTTGCATGTTTCAAGTGCAATCAATAGAAAAGCTAAAATAGATTTGAACAATTCAGCTGATTTTGACCATGCTTCATGCATGAATGCTAGAATTTCTTTTGAGGGGAAAATCCTTATTGTTAACGCAGCCATCTAAATTTCAGTTGACATAAGCATTGGATAGAATTCTTTTTTCACAGGAGCCACAATACATGTAAGAGGCTTAAATGTCAGTGTCTTTGGAAGACTTGTGATGAATAGACATGAAACAGAAGAGGAGAGAAAGATTTACTCTACCTGATCTAGGTTTCAGGCCAAAGACGGTGAGGGTTGTGGTAGAATCATTAGAACACATTCCCTCCTGCAATAAGAAAGACATGATTCTCTGTGAAAACACTGGAAATGTACATTTATAAAACAATCTTTTATAAAGCCTCTTGAAAGCAGGACTACCGTTGACCTGAAATGTACCATCACTGGTGTAGAAGTTCTGTAATAGATTCATGTAATTTTGATGGTCCAGTATTGCATGTGTGAATGTTTCCCTCCTTAAAATGCATTGTGAATGTAGTGTTTTATTGTACTTTTGTACTACTGGGCAGTGAAACAAAAGTATTATACCAAGAGAGACACATGCAGAGGGAGAGTCACAGAGATACTGACATAAGGTCTCACCTCACAATCATTGTCATGGCCACTGGAGTGTCTTCGAGCACTTTGGCACTTGTACTGAAATAGGAAACCGAGAGAGACACAGGGCACACGATTAGATTGTAGCACATTTCAAAAACATCTGTGATCAGGGTTCCCACACAAGCATTCCACTCATTTGTGATTATTGAATAAAGATATTTAAAAATCATTTAATAGTGTTTTTTGAGGTGGATTTTCACTAGTATGTTAGGTTCCAGTCCTTTTCAAATGAACAGATATTAACAATTACACTTTTTAGTTTAAAAATATCTCCAATAATATTTTCTGGTTCCTGTAGCTTATCTGGCAGAGCATGGCACCAGCAATGCCAAGGTCTTGGTTCTTGGGTAAAATCTATATGCACTGTAAGTCACTTTAGATGAAAGCGTCTGCAAAATGCATAACTGCAATAAGACATATATATATATATATACATACATATACACATTGGCAGCCAAAAGTTTGGAATAATGTACAGATGTTGCTGTTTCAGAAGGAAATTGGTACTTTAATTCACCAAAATGGCATTCACGTGATCACAAAGTATAGTCAGGACTAGAGGTCGACCGATTAATCGCCCTATTTTTAGCCTTTTTTAAAATAATCGGCATCGGCCAATATCCAAGTATATCAAGCCGATTATTAGGCAGGCGCATCTGTGGACGGCCTAGTGTTGTTGTGGAACACATGTTTGACGCACGCTGCCCCTAGAGTCATTTTCCAGCAGAGTGATCAGACCTCATCCAGTGCCTAAGGAAGGAGCTAAGTTCCTTGGAGAAAACAGTAAGGATTAAATTTGTATAAGTTATTTATATTTAATTAAAAACTTTTGATATGTTACTGCCAACTTTGAGAAAAATGCGACGTTCGGCTACTTTGGATATTGATAGCGTAGTTGAAGTTGCATTATCACAGCAGAAGGGTTGCTATCATGTCACAATAATTAAGCAAGAATATTAGCAATTACAGACAGTGAATCTGAGACTTGTATTTGTTCTGTTTGTGTATCTTATATTTGAGAGGGTTGTCACTCAATGCAGAGAAATAAGTAATAAAAAAGATACCAACGCACTATAGGCTATTGAAGGACTGGCTTTGGTAAGCTCGGACGTTATCACTTCTGCTGTCAGTACTGGAGAAATTAAGAAAATACATTTATTATTGCTATAAAGAGAAACTTATTTTATCTCGCCAGCCATTTCTATGTATAATAATATGAAACCATTTGTCTGTGATGCAATTTAGCTATTCGCAGTAAGAGAGAGAGAGAGATCTCGCTCACACGGTGCCACAGCGAGCACAACGCGAGCCCTGCTTAATGAGTGACAGAACTAAACATTCAAACATAGTCTGGTTACACTTTAGATCTGTGATATTAGTCTGATTTTATTTTAGATTTCGCCTTCCAAAGATTATAAAAAGAATATTTATACATAAGCCACATTCTGTCTAGCACAACTCCCTTCCCTTCACAGCGGTGCACTGACATTTCTCCCTAAAACTCAAACTTAATGTCAGATTCAGCACGATCGGTGATTGTTGTAAAATATAGTCTAGCTACTGTTGCTAAATTGCGGGACGCGTTTAATAATAAAAAGAGCGCAAGATATACCGTTCCCAAGGCGGCGCGCACTCCGAAACAGACCACAATGAGACAAGCAAAGTATAGGCTACTTTGGGTTTCATGTGCGCGTCTAAACGATGAACTATACACAAAAATATGTCAAAACGACCGGCTTGGAGATTCACTTAAACACAGTTTATGTCTTAAATGGACGTAGTTATGGAAATAGTTGGGAGAAAATATGGTGCATCAGGAGCCTATTAGACTCGGTCTTAAAGGGGAAGCAGTCTAATAAACATGCTGACGATTGAGCCATTACTGCAAATCAAACAAAAAAAAAAGGCAAAGAGAAAATCACTTACAGCTCTTGAATGAATAACTTCTGCATTAATAGGCATTAATCTATCTATGATAAACTATGCAGTGTTATTTTACAATTGATTCCTTTATTACATTTCTTTTTAGACCACACCTGAACAGTAATGTTAGTAGACCATCCTGAAATTAAATCACTGTGCCTATATAACATTTATCTTTGTTATATATATATTATAACAAATAGAACCGTTAAGAATACCGTTAAAGTACCGGATCGATAAGCAGGATCGGTAATAGTAGTAATACCATTAAAACCTTAACGATACCCATCCCTAGTTATGCCTGTGCTTCTCTTGGATGCTCTGAATATTGGATTACGTGTCTGGATTGCCCCTTCATTAAAGCTGCATTTGGATCTCAACCTTCCTGTCTCGGAGCAGTTCATAACACCTGCTTTGTTTATTTAATATATTTGTTACACATTATTTATACAATATGTTTTTACATTAAACATTTCTAATTTAAGTGTACAAGTGCAGATTGGTCAAGTGTTCAATAAATGTATTTGTTGAGAAATGTTGTCTCTCTTAAGTAATTATTTGTGTTACATTTTATCTTTCAAATAAAAGGTTTAAATAAGAGGTTAAAAACAAGCACATATCGGCCAAAATAAATCGGCAGCATTAATCGACCATCGGCCGACCCGGATTTCAAAAGATCGGCATCGGCCTGGAAAAAAAAACAATATCGGTCGACCTCTAGTCAGGACATTACTGATGTAAAAAAATAGGAATAACTTTAATGTAAAGTGCACGTAAACCAAGTCAAGAGGTCTAAAAAAAAAAGAGGCACACTGCCCTAAAGATATATTCACATTGTACAGTATATTTCACAGCATGTACACTTATAGGCTTTCATCATTACTGGGGAGCCGGAGGCCCATCAAGTACACAATCTGCTGTATTATGTTGTTGTAGGGGGGTTTAAAATTATACATTTTATTTATTAATTTTTGCAAAAACAGCACCAAAGCATTCATATCTGGTGATTATAGGAGCATAATTTTCTTTAGTAACCTATATATATATATATAGTAGACTATATACAGTAGATTGTGTACCATTAATTTCACATTATAAAGCACAAGATGGTTTATCAAAGTTACCTTACTCAAAAGCCCACTGTGGCAGAATCATGGTGAAGTATGTTAAAACCTTGTTATTACAATAGGCCTATATCATGGTATTTATATGGAAGGCTACTCCAAAGAACGTGCCCAAAAAACATTTTAAGTACTTTTAAGTGCTTTCATGTAATGTGCTTTGATTCACTTTTTTTTAGAAAGTATCTTTACCTGCAGTAGACAATCATTCACAGGCTGCACATGATCCTCATCACTGTCAAACGATTGAATACAGCTGCAGGTTTTGTTTCAGTGAATGTAAATTGTATTTCACGATGTTCATGTAGTTCATGGTGCTTTAGTACACTTTTGAATAGTTCACTTTCTACCAAATGACACACGTTTGTTGCCCAGCTCTTTGCACATGACAATAAAATGTGTGAAAGAAAAGGATGCAATTTCTTTTTGCTATGCATTCCCAATAGCACGTCTTTAACAAACAACCAAACATAACAGATACAGCGGACTCTTGGGAGTATTATTGAAAAATATCTGTGTATTTAAAAGCTTCAGTTTGATTGGCTGTGAAAATGCAAGTAGGTATAGCTGCAGGCCGGAGATCTCCAAATGGGGGCAGAATCTCCAAAAGAGGGAGGGGTTACTCCAAAAGGGAGGCGGGTTCTTATAAAAGGGGATGGCGCAAACCCCAAAAGGGGCATCACTTCCACTAGCGGTTAAGGTTAGGGAAAGGGTTAGGTAAGGGGCTCCCTATTTCTTTAATGGCGGTTTAGAGCGACCGCCTCCTTTTGGAGCACTGCCTGCAGCTATACCCTTCTCTGAAAATGGGGTGTGACAGTAAAGCGGTCAAAGGCAGTCATTAAGTGTGACACCTTCCCTACGTTTTTTTCCCCAATTTGGCATGTCCAATTCCCAATGCGCTCTAGGTCCTCGTGGTGGCGTAGTGACTCGCCTCAATCCGGGTGGAGGAGGAGGAATCTTAGTTGCCTCCGCATCTGTGACAGTCAGTCCACGCATCTTATCACGTGGCTTGTTGAGCACATTACAGCGGAGACATAGCTTGTGTGGAGGCTCACGCTATTCTCCGCGGCATCAATGCAAAACTCACCATGCGCTGCACCGCGAGCGAGATCCACATTATAGGGACCACAAGGAGGTTAACCCAACATGACTTTACCCATCCTAGCAACCGGGCCAATTGGTTGCTTAGGAACTAGAGTCACTCAGCACTCCCTGGATTCGAACTTGCGACTCCAGGTGTGGTACTCGGTGTGGTAAGTGTGACAGGCACACTGACTAGGAGTGTAAGATCAGCGAAAACAGTTAACGTTTAATTAACAGTTAACAATGTTAACGTTTCCTAATATTTCTAGATTTTGCATAAGTAAAAATATTTCAACTAGTATTCAATATATACATTATACATATATATCAGTGGTCTTCAAGGTCAACAGTGGATCTCCTCACTGACAACCCCCCCAAACTTTAAAAAAAAATCTGTGCTTCAAAAATCTGTATATGTTGATGTTCTAAATCTGCCCACACACAGTTTCTTGCCAAATGCTCTGATTAGGTGCGTCATTAAGTTTCCTACAGAACATCACTGAACAAAACTATTACAACTTCTATCAATCTTTCTCTGATTCCTTCCAAATTCATTTCAAAACTCTCAACACTCCCTCTCTCTCTCTCCCTTTCTCTCTCTCTATACATGACTTATGTTAACCAGGGTGTTCACAACATCTCAACTTGGATGGCTAATCTTTTTTTAAGTGCAACCTTGAGCAAGATCTCACCTTCCACTGAGCCAAAACATTCCTTATAAAGTCTATATTCTAAAATTGCACAGTTTCTGCTTCTGGAAACTGTCCTGGATGACCATCTTTCCTTTTTCCAACCACATTGTTCTAACTTCCCCGTTCTGTTGCCACATCATAAGGAAAACCAGTTAAGCCCTACTTTAAACAGATCCTCTAGATTTCTCAGAACAGATCACTAAAAATCACTCAAAACAAATCTGCCAACATCTAATCCACAAATAATCCAACATTATAAAACATGACATGTGGAATGCAGTGTTTGCGAAAGATGTCTGAAATCCTGGAATTAGTACAATCGCCTGTCATACAGTGTCATTCAGTTCACATTTAATATCTGCGATTCAAAATCGAATTAAATCTAGGAAATAAACAAATCATTTTAAAATTGTTTTGAATTTGATTTTTTTTTATTTGTGTCATACACTGAATATAAGAAATATAAGAAAGAAAGATTTTGTATTTACAGATAACTAATCAAATAACCAAATTTGTGACTACGACTATGTTAACACCATTGTAAGTAAAGTTTTATTTATATAGCACCTTTTAAAACAGTGTTTACAATGTGCTTTACAGATGTTCACATATATAGAATAGATCCACAAAAATAAAAATATAGAAATAAGAGAATAACATAAAAAAAAAAAATCCTCCTATTCTGATCAAGAAGGGCCACTTAGTTTGTTGTTCGCAGTAATTTTTGACCGGACAGTGCATAACATTTTTCTTTTTTTAAAGAAAGTATACGTTGCAAATTTTTTGGGATTATATGTTTTTTTTAGATCTTATTTACATATACATTCTCTCTCATAAACCCCGTTGGTTGTTATCTCCATAAATAAAAGAATCTCTGGTTAAACTCACCGCTGATGGCTTGCACATATAAAGGCTGAGTTCTGCGCAGAGAGCACTCTGGTATTTCAGAGGCAAAAAAAAAAAAAAAAGATGATCTTTAAAAGAAATGTGAAAAGGCCTGCACGTTCCCACTATGGGATTCACAGAATGATGACATCAGATGAACTTTGCATCAGTTTCATGAAAGTCCTGCCTGTGCGAGTGTGCATGCATGTTTGGATGGGTGGTTGAGTAGGTGTGTTGCTGGGTGTGTATGGGAATTCTATTGTGCAAAAACATTCCAATTTCTTTTTTTTTAAATGTCAGCCCCTCATTATTTTCAGTATATAGCACTGCTGGAAAAAGCCATAAATGTAGACATAAACATTACATGTAAATGGTGAGTTGACATGATATTTGAAGCAGTGACAGCTGTGTTTTGCAGTTTGATGTACTGTAATTATCTAAAAATACTTTAAACTACATAATTCTAATACCGGAGTAACAATTTTTTTTACATGCACTTTTTATGACTCATATTAATTGAGCGACTACATGGAATACTTTAGTTTTTAAAAATGATATGGTCACACTCCAGGAGTATTTAAATGAACCGCAAAACAGCTAAAAGATTATAAAAATGGTGAAAAGACTTGTTGTCATAATATAGATACAATTTTAAGTCAAAAGTCAAATTATACAAATGTGTTTTTGTCTAAATAACTAGTCTAAAACCCTCTTAAAGCAGAGTAATTTTTGTGAAATGTACCCCACCCTGAAAATAAATTTTACCATTCATGGCAAAAAAAAGTGAACATAATCAAAACAAACTGGTGCACATTACGGCAAACAATATTACGAAAGCTGATTTTTACCGAACGTTTAAAATATGTTCTTGGGACAAAGGTAATTATTTCATTATAATGATGTGCTTTCGAGCATTTTAAATGTCATAAATATAAACAATATATTAAATACAATATTTGTGCCAAAACAATATTTTTGTACATTACCGTTACCATTTCTTTGTTTAAGGAATTGTTTTTTTTTTTTGTTTCATAATTGTTTTACTTAAAAATTTGGTTGAAAAGCTTATAATACGCTGTTCTAATGCAGGTGTAGATTTAAAGAGAGGTGTAGATCTTGTTTTGGTGATGATGAGGACAAGTTCCCCCATCACCCTCTTATGTTTACATGACACCTTCACCACTGGTTTAGTAGAAGTTTCCAGTGAGACAACTCATATGGTGTGACAATCTGGCCTGCTGTTGGGGCATGTTGTCACAACAGCTCAGTGTGTGTTAAATGACTAGAATCTTTTTTTCTTTCTTTCTGGGCAACAATGGTGAAACTGTTCATAGCATTTTTGTAGCCAAGGCTTCAAGGTATGTGGCTGTGCAGAAATGGACTTAAATAAATATAATAATTATAATGAATGATATTTACAGTATATTGATACCTAATACCTAATACAACCTCTCTCTTTCTCTGAGAAATAAACAAATAAATAAATATACACGTCCCAACACTCCTCCCTTTACCCTCATTTCCACTCAATTGTAATTCAGTACTGTAACAATGCTGTTCTTGTGAATTAATTATGGCCCCAAACTAGGCTTGACCAAGGTTTCACTGTTTTTACACTTCCAGGAAACCTGACTGAAAAATGCACGTTTGTGAAAGGCGGCTGTGTAACTTTGTGTTACTGTATTTCCCTTGACAAACAATAAAGGGAAATTCCATCACAGACAATGGTCTGGTGTGGCCTATGTATTTCTATGCGTATGTATCCTGCATAACATTAAACCCAAAAATAATGAGAAGCCAACTCATGTTTTTTCTGCTTGGGACAACATTCTTTGCTTAAGGTAAAATTCCAGTTCAACAGTCATGGAACTAAAATCCCAAACTGAAATCTGAGTATCTGAAGTGGAATGACTCCAGTAGGATGAGAAAGTGTCACTGCTGTGCCAATATTCAAATGCTGTTACCAGTTCTGAGTGAATCTAAAGTGGAATCTGCAAGGTACAGAACGAAATGAGACCTCACATAATATTCCACAGATATGCTTGCAAACAGGGATGGCAACAACACTGGATTTCTGCTGTCCACTTCAATGTGCAAAACTGAGCCCAAATGTGTGCGTGTACAAGATCACGAGCCAAGAATGAAGGATTTATGCACAAGAGACTGATACTAATCTTTCCATAAAACATCTCCTCCAGAGCACCTAAACCAAAATATGTTTCCCACATCCTGAACGGCTGAGATTTAGATAAGGACAGAAGGAGACTGCAAGGAATCAGTTCACATTATGATTCACTTAAAGATCATAAGTGTACAGTAGTTTCTGAAGCCATATGATAGATTTAAGTGAAGAATAGATTTAATTTTAAATAATTATTAACAAAAATAAACAAATAAATAAAAATCATCCAAATCATGATTAAATAAATAATAAACAAATAACTCTTTAAAAAAATAAAATAAAAAAACTATTTTTGCGTTTCACAGAAAAGTAGAAATCATATGGGTTTCGAACAAAAAATAATTTTAATGTTGCTAGCTGGTTTTACAGGGTTTCCAACAGGAACAAGCTCATTAGATGGTCTGAGCTGGTTTAGGCTTTTGACCAGCTGAACTATCAGCTGGTGGGGACCTGGAAGTGCTTGAAGGCCCTTTTTGACCAGCAAAAAATCAGCTCATATATTCTAAAAACCATCTTGACCACCTGAAGCTGGTATGACTTGTTCATGTTTTCTAGCAGGGATGTCAAGAATGCATGATTGATGTTCAATAATTTTTCATAATATATCAATTAATTTGCTCTTAAATATTAGCTTTTAACTTTATGCATACTGATAAAATGCCTTCAGAAGACTTAAAATACAGTGCACAAGTTATACATACCACTTTTATGGTGCTTTTGATTACTTTTTGAAGCGTTTTGAAGCTTCAGACACAATTAACATTAATTGCATGGAAAAGGGCAACCAGGACATATTTCAGAATTTATTATTTAGTGTTTCACGTAAGAAGTCATTCAGGGTTTGCAATTACATGAGGGCGAGTAAATTAAGAATGTTCATAACCTGCAATTTCATAACATTATTTCTGCAATTGTAATATCTGTGCAAATGTACACCTCAGTATATGCAGTATATGCAACTTCAGATGCAGCTTCTGACTTTGCGGTGTAAAGATGGCATTATACAAAATTATATTAAACTTAATAAAATGAACTTAACTTAAAATTAGCAACAAAACAACAAATAATAAAAATGGGGAGTGACGTGACACCATGCGAGGTTCGGACGTGTGAATGGCGAGCTCTGTGTACTTTGCTAGTTTTAGGAAGACAATGTGTCAAAGAATTCAAAATCTTCAGGCTCTGGAGACATTAAAAGACATTTAATTGCTCAAGCTAACACCTCAGAGCAGCAGGCTACAAGCCATGGAGCCGATTTGTCTGTAGGAGTGAGTGAAATTTGGAAATCATGTTGGATGAACATGTCGGCAATGCTGACAAAGGTCGTTGCTGACTTGGAAGATCTTGCTGTAATATGTCGATCAATCACTGCCATGGAGACAAAATTCACTGAGGTGGTTACAAGAGTGGGGGATGTCGAGAAATGTATTGATTATCTGGAGTCATCGGAGAGGGAATTAGTTGGATTTGGAGCACGTCTGGGAGAAGTTGGAGGACTTGGAGAATCGTAACAGGTGGAATAATGTCCGAATTGTTTGAATTCCTGAGGACAAAGAAGGTCGGGACATTGTGAAATTCCTTCCCGAGTCTGCTCGACATAACAGGCCATAAGCTGGAAATTGAGCGAGCTCAAAGGGTTCCGGCTCGGCAATCCGCTGAGAGGCCCTGATCGATTCTGACCAAATATTTGAGATCATCCGATAAAGATCACATGTTGTGTGAGGCGAGGAGTAAAGGAAGGCTTTCTTAGGAGAACCACAGCATTTTCTAGTTCCCACACTATACGAATTGAATAGGAGAGAAACGTGGTCGATTCAAGGAATGCAAGAAACTCTTACATCAACGGAAAGTCACTTTTGCACTGATGTTGCTGGCCAAACTGAGAATAGATGCAAAGGATGACAGCAAAATATTTACATGCCCACAGCAAGCGATGTCCTTCATAAAGTCAATGACAGAGTAAGTTATTTTGTGTTACTCATGTTGCAGCCAAGTGGACCGACCACTGAACATTCACTTGTTAATGTGGACGTTTTTTATTTTTCTGTTTATTTTGTTTAGGGGGGAAGTTTGGGGTTTGCTTGTTGCACTAATGTTGGAATGTGGCCTTTATAATTGTATTTTTGACACACAAACTATTTTTTCTATAATGGCAAAATGTCAAATGTTAGTATAAGTGGATTGTCTCTCTCTCCGCATGGAATGTGAATGGGTTAGGGCACCCCATAAAAAGAAGGAAGGTTATTTCTCTTCTTAAACGTAACAAATATGATATAGTGTTTCTTCAAGAAATGCATCTTTCCCTGCAGGAAGCTGAACATTTTGGGAAGATATGAGGTGGACATGTTGTCTTTAGTGCTGGCTCAAGTAAGAGCAAGGTAGTCATTACATTGGTAAGTAAGCATCTACAATTAAAATGTCTCAAAATCACCCCGGAGCAACCTGGAGTTAAGTGCCTTGCTCAAGAACACAATGGTGGTGACTGTGGGGATTGAACCAGCAACCTTCTGCTTAACTGTTTAGTGCTTTAGTCCACTACGCCACCAACACTCCGATATTTACGCACCTAACGCTGATGATCAGGGATTTTTTTTAAATCTTGAAGGGATGTTGCAAGCTGATGGCACCCCTCATGATATAATATTGGGAGGAGACTTTAATCTTTTGATGGACTCAGTCCTTGATCATAGTGAAAGCAAAAGTGTGCAAGCCTCCTAGAGCAACAATGATGCTTCAAAGGATGTGTAAAAATCTTACCGATATTTGGAGACATTTGAACCCATCTGGTAGGGACTATAAGTAGTGATTAATTCTAGAATAGATTTTTTTTTATATCTAAGTCCCTCATTTCATCTGTTGTTGATTGCTCAATTGGAAACATCTTAGTCTCAGATCATGCCCTGGAGTGTTTAGAGGTGTTGCCACATACAGAGAAAAACAAATCATATAGTTGGTGTTTTAATGAATCCCTTTTGCAAAATCCTGAATTCCAACAAATGGTAAAGGCTGAAATCAATGTTTATATGGAGACCAACTGGTCCTCAGTATCTTTTGTGGGAGTGGCATAGGAGGCATTTAAGGCGGTTCTTAGGAGTCGAATCATACAGTATGCCTCATTCAACAAACAATTCAAAGCACGAGAACTTGTGGAGTTGGAAGGGAATATTAAATGTGCAGAGGCAGAGCTGAAGCGCCGAAAGTCATCTGATGGCCTTAGAGAACTGACCTGACTGAAATACAGATACTATTTTGTCACAGAAGATGGAGTTTTGGCTATTCAAGACAGTCATGCTTTGAGTCGGGGGATAAAGCAGGGAAGCTTTTGGCTAGATACATAAAGCAGAGAGAGTCTTTTTCTACCTTTCCTTCAGTGAAACTTACCTCGGCCACTGATATTAATAATGCCTTTAAAGAATTCTCTCTTAATCTCTATAGTTCCACATCTTCATCTACTGCTAAAGATATTAGAAACTTTGTAGAACCATTAGAACTTCGTAAACTGAAGACTGAGCAAAACATTTCTCTTCATTCTGAGATACATTTTTTCTGAGATAAATTCTTTACAGGAAAGCTCAGACAGCTTCACCATGCCAAAGAGGATGCTTACAGAGATGGGGATAAAGTCTTGTATAATCAGGCCAGGAACACACTGAATAAGGAAATCAGAGTGGCAAAAATAAATTACTCTGAGAAGCTGAAAAACAAGTTTTCAGCTAATGACCCTGCATCAGTGTGGAGTGGCCTGAAACAACTTAATCATTACAGGACTCCTACCCCCAACCCTGTGGCGGACCAACAACTGGCTGATGACCTGAATGTGATTTACTGTAGATTTGAAAGGCCCAATCTCACACCCCACACCCATTCTGACCTTCACTACACACACAAACATCAACACCTCCTGCAACCCCCCTCCACCCATCTCTTACTAATCTGTACTCAAGATCTGTGAAGATGATGTGTGGCACGTCTTTCGGAAGCAAAAGATGAGGAAGGCTTCAGGCCCAGATGGCGTCTCTCCAGCGTGCCTCCGATCCTGTGCTGACCAACTGGCCCCCATCTTCACTCAGATCTTCAATAGATCACTAGAGCAGTGTGAAGTCCCATGCCGCTTCAAATGCTCAATCATTATACCTGTCCCTAAGAAACCAAAAATCACAGGACTTAATGACTACAGACCTGTCGCCCTGACGTCTGTGGTCATGAAGTCATTTGACAGACTGGTGTTGGCCCACCTGAAGGACATCACTGGACCCTTTCTGGATCCCCTTCAATTTTATCGTGCAAACAGGTCTGTGGGTGATGCAGTCAACATGGGATTGCATCATATCCTGGAACATCTGGACAGACAGGGGACATAAGCAAGGATCCTTTTTGTGGACTTCAGCTCGGCTTTCAACACCATCATCCCAGCTATACTCCAGACTAAGTTAAACCAACTCCCTGTTCCTGTATCTATCTGTCAGTGGATTACCAGCTTTCTGACGGACAGACAGCAAATTCACTTCCAGCACCTGTACAGTCAGCACTGGTGCCCCACAGGGATGTGTGCTCTCCCCACTACTCTTCTCCCTCTACACCAATGATTGCACCACCAAGGACCACTTGGTCAAGCTCCTGAAGTTTGCAGATGACACCACTGTCATCGGCCTCAGCAGAGATGACAATGAGTCTGCAAACAGAAAGGAGGTTGAACGGCTGGCTCGTTGGTGCAGTCATAACAACCTGGAGCTGAACATGCTCAAAACGTTGGAGATGATTGTGGACTTTAGGAGGAACACCCCAACACTGACTCCCCTCACCATTCTAAACAGCACTGTGGCAGCAGTGGAGGGTTCCTGGGCACTACCATATCACAGGACCTGAAGTGGGAGACACACATTGACTCCATTGTGAAAAAGGCCCATCAGAGGTTGTACTTCCTTCACCAGCTGAGGAAGTTCAACCTGCCACAGGCACTATTGATACAGTTCTACTCGGCAGTCATTGAGCCTGTCCTCTGCACTTCAATAACTGTCTGGTTTGGGGCAGCTACGAAATAAGACATTAAAAGACTACAAAAGGACAGTTCGGAGTGCTGAGCGGATTATTGGTTGCCCCCCCCCCCCTTCAAGAACTGTACACTTCCAGAGTGAGGAAAAAGGCTGTAAAAATCACTCTGGACCCCACTCACCCAGCCCACTACCTTTTTGAACTGTTGCCTTCTGGCCGACGCTTCAGAGCTATGAGCACCAGAACCTTCAGTCACAGGAACAGTTTTTTTCCCTCAGGCTTTCCATCTCATGAACAGTTAAAGTCACCCCATTGAGCAATAATTATGTGCAATACACAGTTTAAGTCTATTTATATTATCTAACGTATCATCTTCTGCCATTACATACAAAGGAAAAAAAAAAAAAAAACTTTTTGCACTGTACATAACATACTGTATTTTTGTACTTTATAGAACGGATTTGTTTTAGATTTGCACTACGTATGTGTGTGTATGTATGAAGGTGTGTTTCTGTGTGTATGTACGTATATGTATAATTATATATATTTTATTATCTATGTCTTGCTGCTGTTTTTGTATTGTTTTTTTGTATTGTTGTGCACTGGAAGCTCCTGTCACGTGTAAGCATACTTGGCAATAAAGCTGATTCTGATTCTGATAACCTTGGAGGAGGTGGCGAGGGAATTACTGCCGTGCTTACAGGCAAGTCTCCAGGGCCAGATGGCTTTGCCGCTGAATTTGTTTAGATCTTATGCTACAGACCTGGCTCCACTTTTGTTAGAAGTTTATACAGAATCATTATAGAATGGAAAGCTTCCACCAACCATGACACAAGGACACAGATCCAAGTGAGTGTGTTACAGTCCAATTTCCCTAATCCAGCTAGAAGTAAAAATATTGTCAAAAAGTTTGGTTAACTGACTAAGTACAGTTATGACATCTCTTATACATATAGATCAGGTGGGGTTTATTTGAGAATGCAGCTCTTCTTATTACATTAGGCATCTCATCAATATCATGTGGTCAGTGGTCAGTGGCCAGATCAGACTCTGCCATCAATTGCTGCCATCTCACTTGACGACAAAAAGGCGTTTGATATGGTAGAATGGGATTATCCATTTTTGGAATTTGGAAATATATGGGCTCGTGAATACTTACATTGGATAGATTAAGTTACTTTATAGACACCCGGTGGCGGCGGTAAAAACAATAGGGGCACCCAGCAGGGTTGCCCTCTTTCCCCATTATTGTTCTGTCTTGCCCTGGAACCATTAGCAGCCACAATAAGAAAGGAAGATGATTTTCCATAGGTGGTGTATAAGCTGTATAAGCTTTTGCTTTATACAGATTGTATTTTATTTTTCGTCTCCAACCTCACCAGATCTATGCCATGCCTCCACCAAATTATTAATTCCTTTTCCAAATTCTCGGTATATAGAGTCAGTTGGTCTCAATCTGAACCTTTGGCTCTGACAGTATACTGCCCAGTAACGGCTTTTCATCCAGGTGCCTTCCAGTGGCCCAAGCAGGGTATTAAGTATTCTGACAATTTATTCCCAGCAAATTTGTGTGATTTAGTTAAGTTAATTTTGACCTCTTAATAAAAAGATTTTAAAGCGATGTGGGTAGGTGGGGACATTACCTATGATTGGGATGGTTAATTTTATTAAAATTCAACTACCTGCTATAATCTCTCCCTGTAGATGTCCCCCTCTCTTATTTCAAGCAATTTGATAGCATAGTGAATTCCTTCATTTGGAATGGTAAGCATACCAGATTACATTTCAATAAGTTACATAGGTCGATTGACAAAGATGGGCTAGGCCTTCCCAATAATATTTTTTATTATTATGCATTCGGTCTCAGACATTTGGCTCATTAGTCACTTCCACCTAAGAGAGCCCCTCCTTAGTTTTGTATTGAACAGGAAGTTCTTGCCCCTATTTCGCCATTGCAAAGCCTTTCTATCAAACTAATCAAAGAATTACACCCCATTATCTCGCGTTTGCACTCGGTGTGGACAAAAGTGTCCAGAGTGTTTAATTTGGACATTTATTTAAAGTTGCCTCGAGCATATAGCTGAACCCAAAATGATATATTAATAAGTCCCCTTTCTGCTGGTCAGAGTAAATTGTGGACACGGAGATGGGGAGGGAGGCAGCTTTCGAGGAGTTGTCATATATAAGGCTGGGGATCTGGGATGCGTTTTTCCACCTTTAATGTGACGTATAACGTGAACAATTGAAAAACAAACTGAAATCTTTGAGGGAGAAAAACAAAAACTACAAAAACTCACAATAACCTGGTTGCATAAGTGTGCACACCCTTAAACTAATACTATGTTGAAGCACCTTTTGATTTTATTACAGCAATCAGTCTTTTTGGGTAGGAGTCTATTAGCATGGCACATCTTGATGTGGCGATATTTGCCCACTCTTCTTTGCAAAAGTGCTCCAAATCTGTCAGATTGTGACATCTGTGCACAGCCCTCTTCAGATCACCCCACAGATGTTCAATTGGATTCAGGTCTGGGCTCTGGCTGGGCCATTCCAAAACTTTAATCTTCTTCTGGTGAAGCCATGCTTTTGTGGATTTGGATGTGTGCTTTGGGTCGTTATCGTGCTGAAAGGTGAACTTCCTCTTCATCTTCAGCTTTCTAACGGACACCTGAAGGTTTTGTGCCAAAATTGCCTGGTATTTTGGAACTGTTCATAATTCCCTCCACCCTGACTAAGGTCCCAAATCATGATACTGCCACCACCATGCTTCACTGTGGGTATGGTGTTCTTTGGGTGATGTGCAGTGTTGTTTTTGTGCCAAACATACCTTTTGGAATTTTGACCAAAAAGTTAAACCTTGGTTTCATCAGACCATAACACATTTTCCCACGTGATTTTGGGATACTTGATGTTTGTTTTTGCAAACTTCAGCCGGGCTTGGATGTTTTTCTTTGTAAGAAAAGGCTTCCGTCTTGCCACCCTACCCCATAGCCCATTCATACGGGAGATTTTTGTCACATGTAGCAGTTAGTACTTGCCAGAAGTACTTTCTCTGTTGTGCCATATTTTCTCCACTTGTTCCATGGTCTATCTAATTGTTACATCCCTATGCATGTATGTGTATGCATGCTTGTTTTGTGTTCTCTTCTCTCTTTTTACACACTCTGATTAGGTTGCTGTTATTGGTTATCTGGGCTGCCAATCTCAATTACCCTGATGACATCATCTCCACTCTCCACCAATGGATGGTCCTTCCTTCATTTTAAAAGCTGTTTGAATCCATGTGTCTTTTTCATTTGATGACAGCTTTACTTGTTAGCTGCTGATTTTGTGTATTGTCTCTGGTTCTTTGTGACCTTGTACATTCTTTATGTATACTGACAAAGTCACTCGTTACCCATTCGTGGTTATGTGACTTTTCATCATCATCATAATTATTTATATAACTCTCTGCTCATCAAACCAGAGTGGAAAAGTGGACAGGTAAGAAGTCACGTGACATACACCTTGCACCACGTAGACTGATTTTTGTATTAGACACCTTAGGTTAGGAGCGAGTGCCAGACATTGGCGTTTCCAACGCTGATGACCCGTTTTATTTTCTTTCTTGTGTTTTGTTTGAACTAACAATTTATGGAGTTTAAAGGGCTATAAAAATAAGTTAGAATTGTTTTGTTTTGATTGTTTATTTTCTTTGGCTCCACTTGTGACCTTTTTCCCTCTGGTTTCGTTATTAGTATGTTCTTTGCACAACCTGTAAACACCCTATTCAGTTATCTTTGACTTATCGTTACGTTGATACAACTCGGAATAAATTACCTTTATATTCCGTTTACTTCCCTGTTTGCTTTTTGTCATTTGCCAACCCATCATACACCTTAAATCCATTTTCAATTAAAATGTTACCCCCTCATACCCTTGGACAACCCTAGGGGTCGTAACACTAATGCTTTGGAAATTCTTTTGTACCCTTCTCCTGACTGATATCTTTCAACAATGAGATCCCTCTGATGCTTTGGAAGCTCTCTGTGGACCATGACTTTTGCTCTGAGATGCAACTAAGAACATGTCAGGAAAATCCTACTAGAACAGCTGAACTTTGCTTGTGATTAATCAGTCACTTTAAATGATGGCAGGTGTGTAATGACTTCTATTTAACATGAGTTTGAATGTGATTGGTTAATTCTGAACATAGCCGCATCCCCAGTTATAAGAGGGTGTGCACGCTTATGCAACCAGGTTATTGTAAGGTTTTTCATTTTCATTTTCCCCCACGAAGATTTCAGTTTGTTTTTCAATTGAATTGTTCACATTATAGGTCACATTAAAAGTGGGAAAAGTTCTGACATGATTTATCTTTGGGTTGTGTAAACTTTTTATATCCACTGTATTTTTTTTATATATATATATATATATATTCACACTACTAGTCAAAAGTTTTGAAACAGTTATTCTTTATTATATTTTTTCAAGTGGTTTTTAACCATATACAGTTAGTACAGTACAAAGTGAAACGAGACAACGTTCCTCCAGGACCATGGTGCTACATAAAACAACAGTGCAAACACAGAACCCCATGAGACTAAAAAGACAAAATAACATACCTATATAAAGTGCACGTGCAAAAAGTTCGGGACAGTACAATAAAATGACAAAAAATTAACAGGACAATAGGCACAGTGAGAGACAGTGCAGCGCCGACCAGTACACAGTAGTGCAAAAAGCTGACAGTTTCTAAAAATGCCAAACGTAAACATAACATACTATGAGATAATGTTCTATGGACATAGCAGTTATTGAGGTAGCAGCCAGGTGTAAAGTGACAATAAATAAAGTGCAACTCAGGACACATATGTGTGCGTGTGTGTGTCAGTCCAGTCTCTGAGTATTGAGGAGTCTGATGGCTTGGGGGAAGAAGCTGTTACACAGTCTGGCCGTGAGGGCCCGAATGCTTCGGTACCTCTTGCCAGACGGCAGGAGGGTGTTGAGTTTGTGTGAGGGGTGTGTGGGGTCATACACAATGCTGGTTGCTTTGCGGATGCAACGTTTTGTGTAAATGTCTTTGATGGAGGGAAGAGAGACCCCGATGATCTTCGCAGCTGTCCTCACTATCCTCTGTAGGGCTTTGCAAAACTTAACCGAAATGGTGCAAATCCCAAACCAGGCAGTGATGCAGCTGCTCAGGATGCTCTCAATAGTCCCTCTATAGAATTTAGTGAGGATGGGGGGTGGGAGATGTGCTTTCCTCAGCCTTCGAAGAAAGTAGAGACGCTGCTGGGCTTTCTTGGTAATAGAGCTGGTGTTGAGGGACCAGGTGAGGTTCTCCGCCAGGTGAACACCAAGGAATTTGGTGCTCTTGACGATCTCCACAGAGGAGCCGTTGATGTTCAGTTCACTCTGTGCTCTTCTAAAGTCAACATCCATCTCTTTTTGTCCACATTCAGAGACAGGTTGTTGGCTCTACACCAGTCCATTAGCCGCTGCACCTCCTCTCTGTATGCTGACTCGTCATTCGTGCTGATGAGACCCACCACGGTTGTGTCATCTGCGAACTTGATGATGTGGTTCGAGCTGTGCATTGCTGCACAGTCGTGAGTCAGCAGAGTGAACAGCAGTGGACTGAGCACACAGCCCTGTGGGACCCCAGTGCTCAGTGTGGTGGAGATGCTGTTCCCGATCCGGACTGACTGAGGTCTCCCAGTCAGGAAGTCCAGGATCCAGCTGCAGAGGGAGGTTTCCAGGCCCAGTAGGTTCAGCTTTCCAATCAGGTGCTGAGGAATGATTGTGTTGAATGCTGAGCTGAAGTCTATGAACAGCATTCATACGTATGTGTCCTTTTTATCGAGGTGGGTGAGGGCCAGATGGAGGGTGGTGGCGATGGCAGCGTCTGTTGTACAGTTGGGACGATACGCAAACTGCAGTGGGTCTAGTGAGGGGGCTGCTGGGTCTTAATGTGCCTCACAACAAGCCTCTCGAAGCACTTCATGATGATGGGTGTGAGTGCGACGGGACGGTAGTCGTTGAGGCAGGACTTTGAAGACTTATTTGGAATGGGGACGATGGTGGTGGCCTTGAAGCACGTTGGAACAACGGCGCTGCTCAGAGAGATGTAGAAGATGTCGGTAAGAACATCTCCCAGTTGGTCTGCACATCCTCTGAGCACTCTGCCAGTAATATTGTCTGGTCCAGCAGCCTTCCGTGGGTTGACTCTATGTAGAATTTTCCTCACATCAGCCGTGGTTAGACAGAGCACCTGGTCGTTGGGAGGAGGGGTGGTCTTCCTCGCCACCACGTTGTTCTGTGCTTCAAACCTAGCGTAGAAGTCATTCAGCGTATCTGGAAGGGAGGCATCTTTGTCACAGGCAATTGATGTTGTCCTGTAGTTGGTGATGGCCTGGATGCCCTGCCTGATGCACCGCGTGTCGCCACTGTCCTGGAAGTGACTGTGGATTCTCTGGGCGTGTGTGCGCTTTGCCTCTCTGATGGCCCGGGACAGTTTGGCCCTCGCTGTTCTTAGGGCAGCCATGTCACCCGCTCTGAAGGCGGAGTCTCGGGTTCTCAGCAGCGCACGCACTTCCGCAGTCATCCACGGCTTCTAGTTGGAGTGTTTGGTGATGGTCTTGGTAACAGAGATGTGGTCTGAGTAGCCGAGGTGGGGGTGGGGCTCCGCCCGGTACACGCCTGGAATGTTTGTGTAAACAAGATCAAGCGTGTTCACCCCTCTCGTTGCAAAGTTCACATACTGATGGAATTTAGGGAGCACTGTCTTGAGATTCGCATGTTTGACATCTCCGGCGACAATAAACTGTCCGTCAGGGTGAGTGTAAAACAGTTAAAGGATGGGAAAGGAGGAGGCGAGAACCGGCTTGACGATATAAATCATAGTTTAATGGAAAACTTAAAAGACAACACAAACACACATGACGGACATGTCCGCTAACGATCTCTCTCTCCCGCACAGCCCTCTGCAGTCGACCTTTAAACCTCACGGAGGCATAATTAGCCTAATACGGGACCGGGTGTGTAGGATCACGACCCGGCCCTGCCCTCCGCCCTGCCACAGTGAGCATTCTGCAGTTCACTAATAGCCCCATACAGTTCACTGAGTGCTTCCTTAGCGTTAGCGCTGGGGGGAATGTAAACTCCGGTTATAATAACAGTGGTGAATACCCGTGGTAAATAAAAAGGTCTGCGTCTAATAGTCTCCAGCTCCACCAGCGATGAGCAGTAACTAGAGTCTAGCATAGAATTATTGAACCATTCCGTGTTGATGTAAACACACAAGCCACCACAGCGAGTCTTACCGCACAGAGCTGCATTTCTATGGGCACGAAACAAGGCGATACCGTCTAGCTGAATGGCGGCATCTGGAACTCTGTTGCTGAGCCACGTCTCCGTGAAAACAAAGCTCACGCTGCATAGTCTGCTGGAGTCGGATGTAGTCCAGTTTATTGTCCAGGGAGCAAACATTTGAGAGCAGGATAGACGGGAGAGCCGGACGGCTAGGGTTTGTTTTTAGCCTAGCATGGACCCCCGCTCTCTTGCCGCGCTTTTGCTTCCTCGCACACCACTTACGATGTCCCCTCCCTCGGCATCAGGCAACGCCGAGGACTGGAGGCCTGGTCTCCGCAGCAAGCCGAGTTCGCGTAGCTTCTCCTGAAGATCATCATGCAGCTTGGTTGTTGCATGAATCTTATATTTTAGCAGTGTCTGGCGTTGGAAGACATGAACACCGGTTTCTCCGATGTCCATGTGTCCATGGGCTAAGTGACAAAAATAGCACCATTTTGGATCAGGAGTGGTCGCTGCGTGCTACCACGCCGCAATCTTGGATCATATTTTAGAATAATACAAAACTATGGAATAACATAATCTGAATTACAGGAATTATGTTGTGACTAAAAAAAATCCAAAATAACTCAAAACTGTGTTATATTTTATCACCTTCAAAGTTGTCCCTCTTTGCCAAGAATTGCAGACATTTTCTCAACCAACTTCTTGAGGTATCACCCTGGGATGCTATTTAAACAGTATTAAAAGAGTTCCCATCTATGTTGGACACTTTTTGGCTACTTTTCTTTATTATTTATACCAAGTCATCAATTTAAATATATATATTTTTTTTTATAAAATTTTAGTTTTATAATGAAATGAAATAATATGGTGGCACAATTATATTTTTGGCTACAAAACTAATTTCAAACATTTAATAGTAGTGTAGTGTATAATATATATATATATATATATATATATATATATATATATATATATAATTTTTTTTGTGTGTGTGTATACTTATATGTGACCACAGGGATGGTCGTTGAGTGTCAGGGTGTGGTTGTTGAATGGGGAAAGGGAGGGGTAATAATGGAGGTTAAATGTTGATTCAGTGTATATACGTTTTGTTTTTCTTGTTATATGTACGAATCAATAACAAAATATTAATTAAAACAATAAAAACAATATTTATTTGTTGTAATTTTTGCATATAACCTGGTGACACTGCATACTGTTAGTGGTAAATGTACCACAGTTTAGGAAGCCCTTACATAAAGTAATTAAATCTGAGAGAGAGAGAGAGAGAGAGAGAGAGAGAGAGAGAGAGAGAGAGAGAGAGAGAGAGAGAGAGAGAGAGAGAGAGAGAGAGAGAGATTTTTCAAAACCCTTTTTATTACAATTTACACAACTATTATTACAAACTGCTAAACAACGTCATTAATTTAAGACCAATAAAAAAGATAGAAAACAGCAACTCTTCTTCAACAATTTCACCAAGGACCTTATTTAAACACCATCTTACCTCAAAAGATAAAAAATCATGCATTAATCTATAATAATGATAATCAATCAAAATCCTAGATTTGACTAATTTTACAAAAATTGCTACCAAACTGTTGCAAACATTTTGCTAAATATTTTCTTTTCTTGTGGTATAAATCGCCATTTTTGCCTGACCTAACAAGAAATTCAACAATTGACACCTATGACGAAATTTTTTCACATATTTAAATCCACAAATAAACACTTTCATTGAAAAAAACTCATCAAAAGAATCAAAAAGTTCTCTCAAAATATCAAATAAATGTTTTAACCTCACACAGTGCATAAAAGCATGAAAAATTGTCTCTTTTTCCAAACAAAAAGGGCAGCCTTCAGTCACTTCAGAATTTATCAAGGAGACGAATGCATTTACTACAATAGCTCCATGTAACACTCTCCACTGTAAATCCCCAGTTTTTTTGACTAATGGTGACTTGTACAAGGCTCTCCATTCTGGCTTTTCATCGACAGCAAGATTAAGTATATTTCGGCATGGTGTATCACACTTGTTATCTAAAGATTTCTTATTAAAAGCTTTTACACAAACCTTGTACAATTCTTTTCCAAGTACAACATTTGAACCCACAATCATTATTTCTTTACAATCTAAAAACATGCTGTTGTGTTCTCCCAAAATGGGAGAAATACCCAACTTAGGAAAAGGGTCTTTACAGTCTGGGTTTATTAACCCCTGTGAGTAATGATCCAACAGTTCTGTCTCTTCCTCAGTGAGGGCCGATCTCCACTTTTCCAGTGCTTTTGCTACTATACGGCATGATTTGAGTCCTAAAAGCTCAGCAATCGCGGTCACATTCCTAAAAGCAGGTCCTGCTATTTGATGTAGATGATCAATTTCTGTCAACTTGGCGTTACACAAAATCCTTTCTGGTATGGCAAAAGAAGACTCACGTGATAAGTCCAAACGTGAGCCACAGACCAAAGGTTCTCGAAGTAACCAAAACAGAGAAGCAACATTGCTTTCCTTACTT
This sequence comes from Xyrauchen texanus, assembly GCF_025860055.1. Lineage (NCBI taxonomy): Eukaryota > Metazoa > Chordata > Actinopteri > Cypriniformes > Catostomidae > Xyrauchen > Xyrauchen texanus. The sequence continues at coordinate 26,740,041 of NC_068279.1, forward strand.
TTCTTAAACAGAGACCAGACTTTAAATAAATTACGATAAAAAACTGGAGAATTAGACAGTTTTAATGTTTGAGAGTCCAACCAGAATAAAGTTTTGTCCAATCGTAGCCCTTCGATATTCCGGAGGATCGCACAGGCAGCCGCCATCCAAATGGACTCTGAAGAGCACTTTAAAAGTCTCTGTACGTATTGCAGACGAAATGCAGCCGTTCTGCTCTGCAAGTGTATCAAACCAAGTCCTCCATCTTTTGATAGATACAAGACACTTTTTGATACCCAGTGCATTCTGTCCCAGAAGAAATCGATTAACATTGACTGGATTTTCATCAGTACATCCACTGGGGGATCTATACAGGCTAAGCGGTGCAAAAGTGTAGAGGCAACTAGATTGTTTATGATCAAAATTCTACCTTTATAAGAAATTTTAGGGAGTAAAAACCTCCACTTATCCAGTCGCCCTTTGACCTTTTCAACAGTGCCTTCACAATTCTTTTTTACAACATTTTCATTTCCTACAAAGACTCCTAGATATTTAAAACCATCCCTTGTCCAGTTTAGTCCATCAGGAACTCTTGGTTCACCTTTTGGCCATTTTCCAACTAATATGGCTTCACTTTTTCCCCAGTTAACCTTTGCTGAAGAAAGAGATTTAAAATCATCTAAAATCTTCAACATCACATTGACATCATTGGGTTCACTGATTATGACAATGACATCATCAGCGTATGCTGATAAATTAAACGCATTAGCACAATTTGGCATACACAGACCACACACATCAGATCTTAGCTTGTTTAACAGGGGTTCTATGGCTAAGGTGTATAACATGCCTGACAGCGCACAGCCTTGTCTGACACCCCTGTACACACTAAACGGAGAGCATAAGTCACCATTAATCTTGAAAATACTCTCAACGCCACAATACATCATTTTAATCATATCAATAAACTCTGAACTAAAACCAAAGGTTTTTAAAACACTCCATAAATAAATATGCTCGACTCTGTCGAAAGCCTTCTCTTGATCGATTGATATCATACCAAAATCGACGTCAAAGATTTTTCCACAGTCAAAAATGTCTCTGATAAAAGAAACATTATCAAAGATTCTCCTTCCTGGTACGCAATATGACTGATCTGGATGAACAATCGATTCAGTTACTTCTCCCAATCTGATTGCCAAAGCTTTAGACAATATTTTGTAGTCGTTACATAATAAACTTACTGGTCTCCAATTTTTGATGTCGTTTAAATCTCCTTTTTTAGGCAATAAAGTAATAATTGCTCTCCGGCAGCTTCTTGGCAGTTGTCCATTTGCCAGACTCTCATTAAAATCTATTACCAATTCTGGACCCATTTCTACCCAAAAAGATTTATAAAATTCAGTTGTAATGCCATCAATACCTGGTGCTTTTCCATTTTCCATTTTTTTAAGGGCATTTTCGAGCTCAACTAAACTCAAAGTTTTACTAACTTCCTCATTTGCATTTTTAGTTATCTGAGGTAAATTTTCAAAAAAATCCAAATTACCATCTTGCTCTTCGGAAATTTCACTTTTGTACAACTCTTTATAAAAATGTACAGCTCTCTTCCTAATATCTGAGGGATTTGTCAACAAAATCCCTTCTTCAGACTGCAAGGCATGAATGAACTTTTTCTGACCGTTCTTTTTTTCTAGACTGAAAAAGAATTTTGAAGGAGCATCCATTAATTCTGCACTTTGGAAACGGGATCTAATGACAGCACCTTGTGTTGTACAACCTAACATATCAGATAACAAAGTCTTTTTCTTTTTTATGTGCTCTATATAGGTGGCATCTTTAGTGGACTCAGCAAGCTCCTGTAGCTTCATCAACTCTTCTTCTAACACACTCATTGAGCTATTTATGTCTCTTGTGGCGTTGTGAGTATATTGTTGACACAATTGTTTGATTTGTATTTTTACAAAATCCCACCACTGCTGCAATGTTAAGAAGGACGATTTCATAGCTTTAGCATTTGTCCAAAACTCTTTAAAAACTTCTCTAAAAAAAGTATCAGATAATAAATTATTGTTAAAATGCCAATAAGCACTTTTTGATTTGACAAAACTTTTTGCTACAACACATTTTATCAAGCTGTGATCAGAAAAACAAACCGGACTTATTGAACATTCTCTAAACATACTTAATTGATGCTTAAAACCATAGAATCTATCAAGCCTTGCCAGCGATAATTGACTATCATGAGCGTGAGCCCAAGTGTACTGTCTCTGTATACCATGGAAATTCCTCCATATATCAATTATTCTATGAGACTTTTTCATTTGAATTAGCCTCTTTCTAGATTGCATGTTTGGTTCAACATGATTTTGATCTATGACATTTTCAGTACAATTAAAATCCCCTCCTAACATTAAAAAATCATCATTGTTACACTCATTTAAAACATCATCCAAAGTGTTCAAAAATATCATTCTTTCCAAAGCCATAGTTGGAGCGTATACACAGACAAAAACAAAATAACTATTTTCAAATACAGCTTTAATCTTCAGCAACCTTCCTTTAATTTTTTCCTCTGCACTATAGGAATATGGAGTAAATTCTTTAGAAAATAACACCGCAACTCCACCACTCAATGAGGTATGATGGCTTAAAATCACTAATCCATCAAATTCTTTAACCCATTCTACAGCATTTGATACATCAGTATGGGTCTCTTGTACAAACAACACATCAATTTTCTTATATTTCATTAATTCAAATACTTCAGCTCTCTTCTTAAAATCTCTTGCTCCGTTAACATTCAAGGAAGCAAAATTTATTTCCCCCATAAAGGATAAAAAAAGAGAGCAAAAGAAATAAAGCCATAAAAGATGCATAAATTTACCCATTCTGGCTGTTTTCACTGGGCCCGCCTGACTGACTACTTAATTTCGTAATAATTTTCTTAAGACAGTAAACCTCTTGATTAGTGAAACAACTTTCACTTCTAAAAAACTTTACCTTCTCAATGAACTGTGTTATGTCTGGAAAATACTCCTCTAGTTTGACTTTTTTCATATTTTTCGTCATTTTCAAAAATGACTTAATATCCACAACAGTGTACGTTCGGCTAGAGAAACCACTTTGGGGCAGACTAGCAGTGACACTACATTCTGAAATGTCACTTTCGCTCTCAGTGTCAGTCTGGCTCATGTGGATGCCATCTATTCTTTTTGCTTCTTTTTCAGCAGGGCATTCCAACAACTTCCTTTTTTGGGGGATTTTAAAAAAAACATTCTTCATCTCCCAACACAGAATCACCATCTTCTGGATTTACCATAGCCTCGTCTTCACTGTTACTGCCATCATCTGAATCACAAACTGCTTGTTCTATCCTCTTGGAACGTATAACCTCTTCCTCCCCAGCTGCAGCTACACTGACTTTTCCAACAATTTCTGAATTTCCCAAACTCTCAGAAACCTTCTCTACCATTTTTGGAGCAACCGAAGCCCTACTTGGACCCGGCATCTCCTCAGCAACTGTAGCGATTTCCTCCTGCACTTCAATTACACTTTCTGAAGCAACAGTTGATGCAGTTTTATTAACGTTTTCCTCTCTTTTTGGACAACCACGAATAAGGTGTCCATTTTCACCGCAACCAAAGCACCTCATTGTATTAGTTGTAGCACATATCACGTAATTAAATTGTTCATGTCGAAAATTTTGAGTCAGATCAAGTTCCTCAACGTTATCTTTCAGTACCATATAAACATAACGCCTAAAAGACACCACATGTTTCAACAACGATGACTTACTTCCAATTAAAATCATCTTAATGGGAGAGACCAGTTTCCCATACCTCGAGAGCATTCCAACTAGAACTTCGTTCTTGATGAACGGCGGCACATTAGATAACGTTACTCTCTTAGACGGCGTAGAAAGAGGTAGCACTGAGGTAAAAATACCACCAATCTCTACACCACTCTCCACCAACAAATTCGCCAATTTGATCGTCTTAACGAACAAAACAATCGCGTTGTTCATTCGTGACGCCGATAAAACATTCTCATGACCAACTACTGCACTCACCGCTAAACTACACTCCTCTATACTTGCAGTAACATCGATTTTCACACCGTGACGCCTCGTTAGAAACTCCAAACTTTCCGCACCGGGAGCTGCCATTCTCCCAGTACACCGACTGGGAGTCAAACTCGCCCAAAAACCACCTTAAATATTCCCTAAAACCCCAATATAAATACTAAAAATAATTACCAAAGATAGAAAAGGGTACAAAAAGTTTTTCAAACACTCGTACCTTACACCGCCGTCACACACTCTCCATCCACGCACCTCACTCACTCAACGCATGCAGAGAGAGAGAGAGAGAGAGAGAGAGAGAGAGAGATATGTATGGGAAGAAAAAAATATGCAAGCGTGAAAAATATTGAATGCATGTGTGTGGGGGGCTTCACCTTCAGATAGTCTTTCCTCAGGTACTTGTTTCTTCTGCGATCCTCATTCTGGTTGAGTACAGGAGGAACCTCTGGCCATCTTGGTTCCGAATCACTGCTCAAACTTCCATCAAACGAGCAAGAAGAAGGCTGAGGGACAAATCACAATATTACACTGGATGATTGTGTGTTTACTGTGCAAACACTTCTTAATGGTTAAAATGATGCAGGGATAGAGAAATGAATAAGAATGAAGAAAAATTTGATAAAATGAAGAGTGACCTCAGAGAAAGCTGCATCTTCGTCAGTGAGATCAGTCTCCTTCAGAAATAGAGAAAAATAAAATATAAAAGAACAAAATGAGAGTAATAATGGAGTTCAGAGAAAACACAAACAACAAATCAGAAACCAGACAACACACTGAGAAATGGACAAAAGAAGGTGGATGTTTGGTATATGAGGTTTCACTTGGGCTACAGGCAGGTGCGTCCCCAGGTTGACAAAACCCCAGCGACCGTGGCCTGTGCAAGGCCCAAGACCAAAAAGGAGGTGAGATATTTTCTGGGGCTGGTTACTATCGAAGGTTTGTGCCTAGTTACTCTGACATCACCAGCCCACTGACTGAACTTACAAGAATGGGGGCCCCCTATCCGGTCCAATAGACAGAGATGTGCAAACAGGCTTTCCTAAAAATATAGTCTGCGCTTTGTGGGGGGCCAAATTCTCTCTCCCGTTCATTTTGCAGATGGATGCATCGGACAGGGGACTGGGGCAGTGCTCTTGCAGGAGTTGGAGTGGGAGGAGTGACCGGTGTGGTACATTAGTCGTAAGCTCTCACTGAGAGAGACTAAGTACAGCACTGTGGAGGAGTGTCTGGTGATCAAGTGGGTCATCATCAACCTCTGCTACTACCTGGTGGAGCGGGCCTTCACCCTCTTTTCAGATCATGCCCAACTCCAAGGGCTCCACAGCATGAAGGATACCAACGTGCGGATAACCCGTTGGTACTTGGTACTTCAGTTAGCAGGCTGGATGCTGCCCTGGCCTGAATCGGGCGGTGGGGATATGTGGGGATGGGGGCATGGTCATGTGTCTGTCTACAGGAGAGAGAGAAAGAGCGGTAAGGCCTGTCACCTGGGTTGTAATTATCTCTAACACCTGTCTCTTGTTATAGTAAAGGCGGAGGGAGACGTAAAGGCCACCAGCTCACCAGAGAAGAGGAGAGAGGGAGAGAGAGTATGAGCTTAACATTTACTAATGATCTCACTGTGTGTTCCAGAAGAAGAGTATTTTTGTTATCTGATTGAGTGTTAAGACTGCATTAAGTTACCCTGAACCTTAGGCGAAAGGAAATAAAAACCTTGCCTGCACTGCTTCGTTGCCTCATGTCCATTGCTCAAAAGAACTTGTTACAATTATGAACACATTTTTTGTATCTTTGTACCTGTCCACTCAGGGCAGAGGCTGAGCTGCTTCCCTCATCTAGTGATGCACTGTGAAGAAGATCAGAAAATAACATTGAGTCACACAGACCCCCAAAACATACACAATACACACCAACAGTATATATGTGAGGACCTTCAATTGATTTCTTTTGTTTGTTTTTTAATTTACCACTCACAAGCATTGCAAAACTTGCGCACGCACGCATGCTCACACACACACACACACACACACACACACACACACACACACACAAAAAGTTTGTTTTTCGATCACACTGTGAACTTTCCATAGATGTCAATTGTATTTATACTGAGCTAATGTGATAGTCTTTCCAAATTTTTATAAAAGACATTATTTAGTATGCTTACATCTACATTTACAGCTACCACAATGTAAGTGACTTTATTTTTACTACTATATCCCCACAATGAGCCAAAAAGGCTAGACCTAACATAATCCACACTACATCCACACTACACTCAGCAATAGCCAACTTATGATGAGTATGGCCCTTCACAGACATACACACTAAGATTACGGTTGAATCTTGCAACTGCAGTCTCCTTGCCGATTATGATTTGAAACTTAATTACACTTCCTCCCTTGCTTCATGCATGTGCACAACGCTATACACATGCTCTGTCAGAGATTCTTTTATATACTGAGACTAGAGTTGTCAAAAATACTGGTACCCCGGTACTCAAACAAAAAATGATTTACGATACCATCATTTCTGAAGATACCGGGGTACCGAGTACCGGGTCTACCCAGTACCCGTGCAGAGTCGGGAACTTTCGAACGCTCACAACAAGCAAAAGATGATGGCAAGCAAAGTAGCTGCTGCTGCGGAGTCTCAGCTGAATCTTGTTGAAAAGAAATGTGGAAAAAGCCAGGTTTGGAAATTATTTGCATTTGAGGCTGATGAAAAGGGAAACATCATAAATTAGCAAAAACCTATTTGTAAACGCTGCTTTCACAATTTTCTGACGAAAGGAGGAAACACATCAAACTTAATAAAGCACCTGAAAGACAGATTTATTCAAGCAAATAAAGCAGGTGAGTTTAAAAGCATATTATCATTTGCATTAGGGCTGAAACGTTTATTAGACATACTGTATCAACATCGTCAAAAATACAAAATTGATGAGAAAAATGTTCGTTGTCGAATAGCCGTTTGATCTCATTTAACGTAACATGAAACCACATTACATTTACATTTATGCATTTGGCAGACGCTTTTATCCAAAGCGACTTACAGTGCAATTATTACAGGGACAATTCCCCTGGAACAACCTGGAGTTAAGTGCCTTGCTCAAGGGTACAATAGTGGTGGCTGTGGGGTTCGAACCAATGACCTTCTGATTAACAGCCCTGTGCTTTAGCCACTACGCCACCACCACTCCTACATTAAACTGTAACGATATTCAGCAGCGTGTACCGTTGTGGAATAAGCGGAGGCGGAGCTCTTTAAAGGAAACATCCTGGCGTAACATCTTAAATGCAGTAAAATGACTTTATTAAAGTTCAAATAATACAGAAGCAGGTCATGTTAATAACTATAAACTCAGAAACTGGCATTTCTCTGTGTGGTTGGTGCCTCTTCTATGAGTTGCTTGAATGTCCCGATCTAAGGGGGACAGATTGAAACTGCACCCGGCTGAGAGAGACTCTGCCTCGGGGTCGCTCATCCCTCGAGCGCAGATGCTTAATGCAGCTAAATTAGAACGCGATTGCTCGCAACTTATTTAATCATAAGAATATGTGCATTTCTTATCATGAAGACAACTGGCAATATGCAGCTTTATTAATAAGAGACCACTTTGCACATTAATTTGGAAATTGTTTTTTATTAATTCTATTGTATGCTTGTTTATTTAGGCTTTTATTTTTAGTACTTGGTAAAAACTTAAATTAAAAGTTGCAAAAGTTGAAGCAAATCTTATTTAAGTGTTCAAAAATACTTTAAGCATACAGTTTTGTAATAATTAAAAAATAATATATTTAAATTAAAGTGTTGCTCAATGGCATATTTTTGTTCTTAGTTCTGCTGCTAATGTTTTGTAGACTTTGTTAATAAAAGAGTGTTGTTTAGTAACCTGTTTTTGCTTTGGTACCGAAAATGGTATCGAGTACTGTGAAATTTCACTGGTATTGGTACCGACTACTGAAATTTTGGTACCGTGACAACACTAACTGAGACACCAGCCTCTGTGACTCTACCATAGGAGAGAGCATAATGGTCAACTTAGATCACATGATTCTTCGAAGTCAATCACATAATGGCATTCTGGAATTCTTCTCACCCCAATTATACAGAGTGGTTATCTGAGTTACTATAGACTTTTTCACCAGTCTGGCCATTCTCTGTTGATCTCTTTCATCAACAATCATCCGATAAAAGACATTGTGTTAAGCTAGATTGTACAGGCTTGGTCTTAAAGACACACCCACCTGTTGGTTATGCCAGTCGGAGGATGGAGACATGGCCCATATTTTTTGGTGGTGTGTTGAGATCCAGGAATTTTGGTTGAAGGTTCAGAGTTTTGTGTGTGACATGTTGGGCACTCAGGTTTTGTTTTGCCCCCAGAATCTGTGTTTTGGGCGATAGGGTGGTCATCAATGTAGGGAATAGACATATTGAGAATTGTGTTCTGACCAGTGTGATGATTGCCAGGCAGATTATTTTAAGGGGTTGGAGGTAGGGTTCCAGAGGTATACTGGTTTCACGGTATACCACGGTAAGCAAATTAATAGTTTTCATACCATGTACATTTGCTTATCTAAGGTATTGAGAAAAAAGAATCTCACTTGCACGTGTGCATCTCCTTTCCTCCTCGACTGCCTTACAGACTCGTCAACTTGCGCCACACACACACATGAAGTGGAGATAATGTCAGAGAGAAGCAAGTTGAGGGGATCTGTGTGTGAGTGTGAGTTAAAGCAGTTTTTCAACTGGTGGGTCGCAGGTCTATTTAGACTGGTCGTGGACAGCAGGGAAAGAACCCCAACTCCCATTGAAGATATTTATTTCAGCAGCCTCCAAGTGATAGCCTATTTAGGACTGCCGAGGCAGATTTACTGGTAATCTCGCAATCACCTAAAGGCTTCTCATCTGCACTTTCGCATGAGTATAACGGAACCAGCTTGCGATCACAATCTGCTGTTCTCTCTCTGCTTCCCTTGATATTGCGGAGCGCAGACTTTAAAGTGTTTTTTCTAGTTTAAAGTGTTACGAAGGAAGACAAGTCAAACCTCTCAAATAGTAGGCAGCCCTGACATGCCAAACAGCACTGAGGAGGAAAAGAGCAACACTGTGTTATGCGCAAAAAAAAAAATTCATTATCCCATCACCTTTACAAAATTGTTTCAGGATTTTACATGAGTAAAAGTAACTGTTATATTTTGACATATTAAAGTTATAGTTTCACATGAAATAATCTAATGGTAGAATCTATTAGACCTCATTTTATATCAACAGTGACAGTTGTAGTTAAAGTTTCAAGATGTGTTTCAGCTAGTACTTATTTTTTCATAAATACTATAATTTGTTATTATTATTACTATTATTTAAGTCTAGCTACACTGACCTAAACAGGGTAATGAGGAGCCTTTCCTCCTGTGTAATATGTTTGTTCCGTTTGAATTATGTTTGAAATTAGGAAACAATAATAATATAATAAGCCCATAATAATGGGCTCATATAAGTAAATACGCTCTTTAATTTTTGAAAGTGGGGAGAGAAAATTTCATGTAGATTTTGTTGTTGACAACAACAAAAATAATGTCACTTGATGCATGTCCATCGTGCTTGGTCCACCAAAACCATGAACAAAACTATGCAACAAAAGGAAATGAAACCCGGGATACATTAAATACAGGTTAAGTTTTTACTATGGTGTGTCGCCACTTGATTTACAATGTAAAATCTGGGTCCTAAAGCAAAACCAATTGAGAACACCTGAGTTAAAGGTACAGACAGGAGAAGTCTGGCTGCGCTGTCGCACACCTACAGTACTGTATATGTTAATTGTTAATAATCATAGGACAATACTTTAAAAGCTCACACAGCTGATGTTATTTTTCATTTAGTAGTTAATTTAACATGTTATGCTAACATGCTTTAGTTATATAAGATGTTACAGTTACATTATTTTTTTTATCATGTTTACAATTCTGTTAGCTTTCTATTTCTATTTCTATTCTACTTATTTTCAAAAGGGAGACTTTTTTTTTTTACACATACTTTACACAAAAAAATGGTTTCAAGTTTCAATTATAATGAAGCTTTGAAAAACAAACAAACAAACAAACCTTCTGTTTTCACTCCTTTAAGGGTCATTGTAACTGTTAATAATAATTGTATAATTCCGTATACCGTGAAACCGTGGTGGGGAGAGGGGTGGAGGTATAAATCTGTGTGATTATTATATTTTTGGTATGTTTTGCTTTTCATTATTTAATGTAGGAATCAATAAAAAATTTATAAAAAAAGAAGTTCCAATCAACTGGAAATGTTAAGAATCGACCTGGAAGAGGACGCGTGTTGTCTATATTATCTCCAAGCATGGTGAGGAGGATGGTTCGAGTGTCCAAAACGTCTGCAAGGATCACAGGTGGAGAATTGCAAAAATTGTTAGGGTCAGAAAATCTCCAAAACTACAATCAGATGTTACTTACATCACAACAAGTTGTTAGGCAGTTTTTGAAGAAAAAAGCCACTGCTCTAATCCAACAACAAATTCAAGCATCTTCAGTTTGCAGACACTACTGGAACTAAAAAATGGGACTGGGTTCTATGGTCAGATAAAACAATAATAGAGCTTTTTGGCAGCTAACACCAGAGATGGGTTTGGAGCACACAGATAGGTAGACATGTGGAAAAGTACCTCATGACCATGGTTAAATACACTCACCTAAAGGATTATTAGGAACACCTGTTCAATTTCTCATTAATGCAATTATCTAATCAACAAATCACATGGCAGTTGCTTCAATGCATTTAGGGGTGTGGTCCTGGTCAAGACAATCTCCTGAACTCCAAACTGAATGTCAGAATGGGAAAGAAAGGTGATTTAAGCAATTTTGAGCGTGGCATGGTTGTTGGTGCCAGACGGGCCGGTCTGAGTATTTCACAATCTGCTCAGTTACTGGGATTTTCATGCACAATCATTTCTAGGGTTTACAAAGAATGGTGTGAAAAGGGAAAAACATCCAGTATGCGGCAGTCCTGTGGGCGAAAATGCCTTGTTGATGCTAGAGGTCAGAGGAGAATGGGCCGACTGATTCAAGCTGATAGAAGAGCAACTTTGACTGAAATAACCACTCATTACAACTGAGGTATGCAGCAAAGCATTTGTGAAGCCACAACACGCACAACCTTGAAGCGGATGGGCTACAACAGCAGAAGACCCCACCGGGTACCCATCCTCTGATGGCTACTTCCAGCAGGATAATGCACCATGTCACAAAGCTCGAATCATTTCAAATTGGTTTCTTGAACATGACAATGAGTTCACTGTACTAAAATGGCCCCCACAGTCACCAGATCTCAACCCAATAGAGCATCTTTGGGATGTGGTGGAACAGGAGCTTCGTGCCCTGGATGTGCATCCCACAAATCTCCATCAACTGCAAGATGCTATCCTATCAATATGGGCCAACATTTCTAAAGAATGCTTTCAGCACCTTGCTGAATCAATGCCACATAGAATTAAGGCAGTTCTGAATGTGAAAGGGGGTCAAACACAGTATTAGTATGGTGTTCCTAATAATCCTTTAGGTGAGTGTATGGTGGTGGGTGAATAAGGTACTGTACATCTTGTTCGGATACATGGCATCATGGACTCTATTATATACCAACAGATAAAAAATAAAAACCAGACTGCCTCAGCCAGAAAGCTGACAACAAAATCAAGGTTCTGCCATGGCCATCTCATTCTCCTGACCTGAACCCCATAGAAAACCTGTGGAGTGAACTGAAGAGGAGAGTCCACCATGTGGACCTTGGAATGTGAAGGATCTGGAGAGATTCTGTATATAGGAATGGTCTCAGATCCCTTAAAAAGATACTTTGGGTGCCAATAATTGTGCCACACATATATTTGACAAAAATATTAGTTTTTTGAAAAAAACTTATGTTATGTTTGCAATTGTTTGATAGGATATATTTTTGAGAACATGTTGAATGAAAGATCAGAAGGAAAAACAATAAAGACATTTTTCACAGCCTTCTTTGCTCATATTTACTGAGGGTGCCAATATTATTGGCCACCACTGTATGTGACTCCTAACCACACTATTATGCTTGCAGCCCTGTCTCTCAAGAAGAGACCTTCCTGCAATGCAAAGAATGCAGGACTAACATGACAGTTCAGACCACTTTTTAGTTTGTGAGATAAACTTTTCCAGTGAAGTCTGTAAAACTAATAAAAAGCCCATGCAAAAAAGACACTAAATATAATGAGTTCAATCAACAAAATTTCACTACTCACTTGCACATGTTGTGCACAATCAAATAGTTCACCCCAAAATTCTGTCATCATTTACTCACTCTCATGTTGCTACAAACCCAGACTTTCTTTCTTCAGTGGTGCACTAAAGCAAATAATTAAGCAGAACGTTAGTAACTAAAAGCCTCAGTCATCATTCATATTCATTGCATCTTTTATCCATAAAAAGAAAAAATGTCCTTTGGGCTTTTTCCTTACAATAAAAGTGAACTGTGACAGACTGTCAGTCCCTAATGTCTTCCTTTGTGTTTCATTGAAGAAAGTAAGTCATACTGGTTTGGAACAGCATGAGGGTGAGTTTTGGGTTGAACTATCTCTTAAATCTTATTAATGAAAATATTACAAAGCAGAACTATTATTATAGATTTGTTTGAGTGTGTGTGTGTGTGTGTGTGTGTGTGTGTGTGTGACAGAGAGAGAGAGAGAGAGAGAGAGAGAGAGAGAGAGACAGAGGGAGTCAAAGAAAAGGTGTTTATATAAATTTGTATGTGTGTATTCATCATATTACCTTCTGCCAGTCTGAGATGGGGATCTCTGTTTGCTGCTGCTTCCTGAATGACTGAGAAATCTGTAAGATCAGAACAACCATAAAATATTTAATAACATTTCACCTGGCACATCAACTAATTTATTCAACTGTCATTGTATCTGACTCTGCAGGAGACTATATAAGAGACCTGCATCTGCAGTCTTTTAAACAAGCAGGGCAGAGCAAGTTTTATTGTTTAACAAGGACAGATGCTTGAGAACACAACTTCTGGAACAGTTCCATCCTCGCAACAAAGGAATTTTGGGTCATGTTATTGCACCAGTGTACCGTAGTGTTCTGTTAAATGCTCACAACTATATGTAAACAAACAAACTGTGTCTCTCCTGGAAAGGCTCGAGATAGCACTATTTCTATCTTTTCAGTAAGGTTTTATTTGTTAACAGATACCATGAACCAACAATAAACAATATTTTTTGTACAGCATTTACTAATCCCTCAAGTGTAGGCACCCCATTCAGAATGTCCTGAATTCGGCCAAAGTACAGGAAATCCCTAGACAGCTGGCAACCCTATCCAAGGTAGCTACTAAGGTGTTTTGGGTGGATGCTTCCAGCCCCAAGTCAAAAGGGACCACACCCAAGTCTCTAATTTTCTGTCCTAGATAAGGTTCTGGTCCCTACTTCAATGCAAATCTATGGGATATTTTAACACATACATTCATACAGTAAATAGTAAATGATTTAATTGATTTCAGACAGGCTATGTACTGCAACCAGTTCTCAAGAATTGTATTTAATAAAAAACAAAAAAAAAAAAGAGAGAAAAAAAGAAAGTGTTTCATGAGTTAAAATCTAATTGAATTGGTTTCCCTCAAATGGAATGGGGGGTTAGATCATGTAGAAGTACATCCTCAAGGTAACAATTACAGGTTACCACTTTTTACAGTGTATGTCATTCCAGTGTATCGTTATAGATACACCGGATATTGACTATCCAGTTTGAACAACCGGTTCTAATTTCATCACTTGCAATTATGGATTTGAAAAACACTTTTTTTGGCCAGATGAAGCCGCTTCTGGCTTAGAATTTAAATAATTTTCCTAAGAAAGTAATTTACAGTATATTAAATCTGAGCCAAGACATCCAGAAGGAGGCCGTTTCCACACATGCACATAAATAGTCTTCGCCGAAATGAATGTGGGAAACTGTGGCATACTAATGGACAGCGTTCATGTAATATTGTCAAGACATCTACACATGCAATCTCATGCCATGCTTCTCTCAATATAGCAGAAGCTTTAAACATGGATTTAAAATTACAAGGCAACACAGCAAAATGCAACACACACTTGATTTCTATCAAAAAAGTAGCCAAATCTAGGTAAAAAGATATCATCAAAACATGCATTCTTACTAACACCCAACAGGCACATAAACACACATGACCATATAGATTGGACATGTATAGTCCAACTACAAAAAAGACACATAAGGACACACATCTCCTTCTACCTGTGAGCTCTCCCCGCTGCTCTTCTACGGTGTATTAGACTCTCTGCCCTGCAAATTAGGGACCGCCTCCTGAGAGTCATGTTTCATAAGTGTACCATTGAGATCCCAGGATTAGGTGGCAAAGCAGGAAGTGATGGAGAAGGAGATGGAAGGAAAAGACAGGGAGGAATATGGTGATTCAATTGTTAGTGAACGGAGAGGGTCTGATCCTAATATTAAATGGACCTGACACTCCTCTCTCTGTCTCAGAAGCACTGGTGAACAGACTGCATGTATGAGAAGAAAGAGATACAACTGCTACATCTGGTTTTCATCCAGAAACATGAGACAATACTAATGTAATAAATGGAGGTGAGAAAGAGAGGAGACTCATTTTAGGTTTTGGGAAGAGACCCAAGAGAAAAAAAAAAGTAGTGCAGAGGAGAAGAGAAGCTTTATTGGAAGTATACTTCTACATTTATAATATAGAGCCTGAAGAAGCATTGTCACAAATGCATTGTGAGTCTTTCTTAAACAATTTTGGATCAATATGTTTTATTATATTTATAATTCTGGTTATTGAGAAATATGAAATATGCATACATAAAAAAAAATGCTGGACAAAACCTTTGTGATACTGTAAATAAGTGGCAAGCAATGTTCAACATTGCACAAAAGCGCGCATCTGCAGTGCTATTTATACAAATTTCATACAGGCATACTTTTACCAGCACCAATTTCTTATTTACAATGACGTCATGCTAGTGTCCAATTTGTATTATGAGCAGGGATGGAAAGAGTACTGGAAAAATCATACTCAAGTAGAAGTACTGTTACTTCCCAAAAAAAATTTGTGTGAGTACAGTAAAAGTAGCTGTCCTAAAAACTACTCAAAGTAAGAGTAAAAGAGTAGCTCATTTAAAAGTACTCATGAGTAGTGAGTATTGAGTACCAAGTTGCAAAACCTATGCCCCATTATAATGAACACTGTATGCCAAATTTGAAAATGCATCACTTATCTATGATAAACACTACATGAATCTGATTCCAAAAAACAAAAGGGAGACATGATAACAGAAATGAAAAAATGAAAAAGGTATTTTCAATACACTGATCACCATTTTAAATCGTAATGTATGAAACAATTACATTAAAATCAGTTTATGTGTAGGGTCATAATTTCCATAAATTTATTTTTGTGCATAAAACATGTTCAAAAAATGCAAGGAATGCAAAAAGATGCTAAATAAGCAGAATGACTTGGCACGTCATGTCCTGCACAACAGAAGTAGAGCAGGCATGGGAAAAGTTGTTTGGAACAGTGGCTACATCATGCTTAAAAAGGAAAGATTCACCCAAAAGTTTAAATTCTCTCATCATTTACTCACCCTCATGCCATCCCGGATGTGTATGACTTTCTTCTGCAGAACACAAATTAAGATTTTTAGAAGAATATCTCTCTTGCTCTTTTGGTCCATACAATGAATGTGAATCGGTGCTAAAATATTGAAGCTCCACAAATCACATAAATCAGCATAAATGTAGTCTAATCCATCAAGCCTCCAGTGGTTTAATCCATGTCTTCAGAAGTGATATGATAGATGGGAAACAGATCAATATTTAATTCAATTTTTCTATTAATTCTTCTCGGTGCTCAGTCAATCTCCACTTTAAATTTCACTTCTTGTGTTTTTGGTGATTCACATTCATCAAACATATCACCACCTACTGGGCAGAGAGAAGAATTTCTAGCAAACATGGACTTAAATATTGATCTGTTTCTCACCCACACCTGTCATATCATTTCTGAAGTCATGGATTAAACCACTGGAGTTGTATGTATTACTTTTATGCTGCTTTTATGTGCTTTTTGGAGCATCAACATTTTGGCACACATTGAATTACATTAAATGGACCAACAGAGCTGAAATATTCTTGTAAAAATCTCTTAATTTGTGTTCTGAAGAAAGAAAGTCATAGACAGATGGCATGAGGGAGAGTAAATGATAAGAGAATTACAATTTTTGTGTGAATTATTTCTTTAAGTAGCACATGGGGGACCACATTGTCCTTCTTTTGAGATACAATGTTCCACAATGATTTAGTTCTTGTATCTTTTAAGCCCAGAAATAGTTGTCACATTCCCTGTTGTCTTTTGTTTTTGTGCTTTTATGTTGAAGTTCTTGTTTAGTTCCTGTTTCCTGTTATGTTTTTGTTGATTCATTTTATGATTGGTTTTCCCCTGATTGTTTCCCCATGTGTTCCTCGTTCCCTTGTTTGTTCTCTTGTGCATTTAAGCCCTTGTTTCCCCCAGTTTATTTGTCAGTTCTTGCATGTTTTGTTATGCTCTGTGCTAGGTTCCCTGTGTTTTTCTTTATTCTGAGTTTTCTTGTTTATTTTAATAAAGCTACACTTAGATCCTCATTCTTTGCCTGCCTCGTCACAGTTGTGTTCTCATTTTCATGCATGATGAACAATTTTCTGAGGTTTGTGACTGTGACTGGAATGTTCTGCTCTGCAAATGTTGATCTTTATAAAGGCTAAGCATAATTATCAATTATTTTATCATCTCTTCCTGGTAATTTATTATACCAATTAACACACTCTCTCTACATTAATTCTCATATTATTAAAAAAAAAAACAATATGTGTAAAACAAATATTATTATTAAAAATGGCACTGTTCACTATTACATTAATTATTTTAAAAGCTACTCAAGATATTCAGCCAAAATTAGTGAGTGGTTTTCTCATTTCCTTGGTAATGTTTTATTAATAGACTTTATATGACATAGTCTACTAGACAGTGCTCAATTTGGTTACAAAGTCCAACATTTTGATGCAAATACGCTATTTGTCCCACTGTTTAAATTCACTTTAGACATAAACGACTGCATTTACATTATAATTCCGCCAATGCCCGTCTTGTTGAGGCAATAAAGTGTATTTGATCATTTAGCACATTAGTGCTCAAACATTAGCCGCCTCTCAATCAAACAGCACACAGCTGTTTAATTTTTAAACTACTTAAAGTACAATTCTTGGGAAAAAGTAGTTAATTACAGTAACATGAGTATTTTTAATTCGTTACTTTACACCCCTACATTACGAGTGATGTAAACTGTATTTAGTCAGAAACTCGTAATCACAGTAATTCCAACACAGCACAAATGGACCATTAAAAAAATCTATAAAGCACGTAACCAGCCAGGAAAAGTAACATTTACAGTATACGAAAGTGCATATTTTATAATTAGTTTTTCATCATTATTATAAATCACATTTTAGCATTTTTTATGCATAAATTACACATTCTATCAATTTATATGATGTCATGAAATTGCATATATAATAATGATATCAGCTGCCATTGTGGAAAGTATTTGTACAATTTACAAATATTGTTAAGTTTACATTAATTTGTTTACCAGTTGCTAATTTTTTAACCTTTTTTAAGAAAAGTGGCAGTTCAGTGAGCATCCCAAACCTCAAAGTGACTCGGTTGAGTGCAAAGAGAGAAGTCTCACAGTTTCTGTATCACATTCGCATCTGAGCTATGTGTGATAACAGTTAATGTTTCTTTTTTCTTTTTCATCAAAAACTGATTCTTTTTCATTAAGAACAGAAAAGAATATTAAAGGGATATTCTGCCAAAAAAATGAAAATTCTCATTTAAAGAGAAAATTCATAATTTACTCACCCTCATTTCATCCCAGATGTGTATGACTTTCTTCTGCTGAACACAAACAAACATTTTAAGAAGGATATCTCAGCTTTGTTGGTTCATATAATGCAAGTGAATGGTGGCTAGAACTTTGAAAAAAGCATATAAAGCCAGCATAAAAGTAATCAATATGACTCCAGTGGTTAAATCCATGTCTTCAGAAATGATATGATAGGTGTGGGTATGGAAGCACACAAATATTTTGAGGGGCAGTTGCTTAAAAATTAATGACACTTTATAAATGGAGTAGGAAGGCTTAATTTTGTCTTAATAATTATTTTTTATTCATAATTATTTTCCAAAATATGCTAAAGATGAAAATATTAAAGGTGGGATAATTTGCACTATACAGGGGAGAATAAAAAAAGACACCTGGGTTTAGGTTGCATTCACTGGTTCAAAAACGTAATTGTGGATAAGAAATAAATGTGAGATGCATTGTGAACAGAAGAGTGCACAACTGTAAGAAGATTCAAAATCTTTTCCAAATATTGTTTAGTTTTATGGAGTAAAAAAAACATGCATTACTGTTGTTACACTAATTATTGAGGTAATGTATATAATGGATACCAGGGTTGCTGCAGAGTTTTTCAAGACCTGAACCGATAAAATTAATACTGTAACCCCATCCCAAAGCAAACCCACTAAAAACACAATCTAAAAAAGTTTCAAATACTCACACAGGGTTCTTACACCTTTTTCAAATTCAAGCACTTTCAAGCATTTTCAAGGTGAATTTTCAAGCTTTTCCAGCACCTTACAACTGTGGTAAATTATATGTTTACATCCATATACATACTTCATCACATTAAATCTGATGTTATTGTGCTATTAAAAAAAACATGATAGCATTTGTTATAGCATTCTACGGAAGGGTGACAAATTAAAAGGAAAACATGTTTCATGGCTCAAAATGTATCACCTGTCTAAGTAGACTTGGCATACTATATAACCTGGATGAGCCAATATAAAAAATCACTCATATAATCACAAGACAAATAACTTCAGTTTCAATAAATTCTTTCCTTTTCTTTTGCAGCTCTCGAAGGCCATTGGATTTTGAGATATTTTTACATGTTTTTACATGTTTTATTAATCATATTCATATTGAATAAATGGCTTACCGGTTGAGATGGGAATGCTAGATATGATATAACTGTTTAACTTGAAAACACCACCTCCATCGCGTCACGGTATGCAAGAGGAGCATTTGGTTGTGTCTGGAGCATTGTGGGTAAGTATATGTGCAATTGCACTGCTCAATCTCAAGGTGCTTTTTTATGTCACATTAGACACTGTTAGCACGTTTGAGCTTATTTGCTGAAAAATAAATCATGCAACAATGTGAAAACAGGTCTCTAGCGTGCAAGCAAATGTGAGTCGAAATTACTGTGTGTGAATGTAGAAAATTATTTGGTGGCACTAAATGTCTGACACCTGTCATCAAATGAACTTATGAACTTAAACCATCAGAATCAAAACTCCTTATGCATCTAACCTTAAATACAAATTATAAAATATAAATAAAAATTTCCAACATTCTTTTGAATGTCCATGAACTAAAATAATTGATGCCATGAGTGTGTCTTCATTTACTATTATTTTGAATGGCCATGGAAAATGAAGCAATGTGATAACAATTTTACCTGGTCGCAAAAAGTAGTCCCTTTTGCTGTCCCTTTATGCTTTACATTGCTAATGTGTGCTTCTAAATCACTTGCACCTTTATTAGCAACTGACACTTAAGTGCCAGGTTAACATGTCATGCTTTCTGCTTCCCACGGATCTCCACCTGGACGAAAGCATCGTAAACGTTCGTTTGGGCATCGTTTCCAATCAGCTTTAATTTGCTGCTGCCAAGCAACTGTTTGATGCTAAACACAACATTGCTTTGCGCATTCCCGGCGAGATTGACAGGCAGGAATTTGGCCAATAGTTGCTGCAAGCCTCTTATAATCGACCAACTGGTGTGCGAGAAGGCGGGACTTACAAAGAGGGGTTTAAGCTTTGTAAATAAGCGCACACACACACACACACACAATGAAGTATTAGACCTGATGCACATCATAATGCAACTTAAGTTGAATCCCGGACATTTTCGCAAATTTAGAAATACAGAAAGTGAGCAACGAACGTTCCCCATCACTGAAACGAAAGACTTCAGTCTAGCGCGAGCTAACTATGCACTCTCGCATAAACTTCCGTTATAATCACTGAATCTAACTGTCTAATCTGCTAAATTAATCTCTTTTTTACATCGTATCTGCACTTTGTTGTTTATGATGAGAGAATTCATGAGGGTGCAGAATTCAGTCAGTGAGTGCATGCACTGAACAAACTTTTTCACATCCCTCCGCCTCCCGAAAATCGACTATCATTAGCAAATTTGCCAGCAAGCTAAAACTTAATTGGCCTAATCGAAAATTCCCTACATCTTACCTTTCACATGTCTCGAAAGCGCAGACTCTCCCATAGTGAAAAGCTGCACATCATTTTTGCAGACTTTACAGGAGGCTACTCGAGGATTTGGTCCTTGTTTTAACCATCATTTGTATTTTTCGTTCTCAAGACAACACTCATTAAAGCGGCAACCTCCCGGCATGTTGACATCTCCCACTCTGTTCCATCAGAGGGCGCACATCAAAAAAGACTGGCAGATCACACTATAGCCACACACGCAGACTGGTGTGGAGTTGTTTTCGTTTTATGCAAAAGCAATTAGGCTTATTTTATCTAAAAAGTGAACTATTCAGTAAGATAGTGAATTATTATGAAAGCAATGCAATTACAATTTCAAGAGGTTTCAAGCACTTTATCCAAAATCCAAGCACTTTTCAAACACTACATTAAAATTCAAGAATTTTCAAGGATGTCCAGGATCTGTAGGAACCCTATCAGATGTTTTCCACAAATATATCACATTAAAATTGGTTTATGTACCATTTTATAAATAAATACAATATTGAGGTCAACCAATATTGGATTTTGCTGATAAGATGATGTGTTGAAAGAATGGCAATTATTCTACCAATAGTTTTTAAAACCGGTAGTCTACATTATGTTCTTCCATCCTGTTATGTGGAGGGCCAGACAGAAGCTACACAAGTCCAAATTGAATTAAATAAAGATAATGGAAATAAAAGATGCACTCCTACAATACACTACAACGTATTACAATATATGCAATTAAACTTAAAAATTGTCATATTTCCTCAACACTACATCATCATCATCAATAGCTGATCATTAGTGATCACTTGTCATAGATTTCCATTATGTCCTAATGATTATGAACTGCTCTGCAACAGCTGAAAATTATGGGTTACCTATTCTGTAACCCCAGTTCTCTGAAAAATTGAGTGGAGAGATCCTCCTATGGGAAGGGCATACGCCCCTGACCACTGCAGAAGCATCAAATTACACCAAGTCTGGCTTGAACAGACATGAGTGCATGTCCAATGCCACTATAAGGCCCCGCCCTTACCTGAGGACATAAAAGGATTTGTACACGCTACTTTCCTTAGTAAGCATATTCGCTTCTCATGAAGCAAGCGGGGCAAGCTTGGTAGATCTCTCCACTCGATGTTTCAGAGAACTGGGGTTACAAAATAGGTACAGAATTGTTCTCTTTCTTCATCTCCTGTTTGGAGCCCATTAGAACTATATGCCAAATATATCACTTCCACAAGCCAATGGGAAAGGTGTTGTTTTAATATAGGTTTACCCATGTGAGGGGAAGCCCATGAGACAAAGATCTGGTTGATCTTTCTGATATTCTCAGTGCTATGAGAATTACAATGGAGCGCACGAACAGTGCACAAAGCATTCAGCCTCTCATGTTCCAGAGAGGTGAAAGGAGGTGGGTGGAAAGCGCTGAGATCTAACACCTCCCCTGTGAATTTAGGGAAGAACTTATGCATAAAGGCTGGATAAACCTTCTCCATGCCTGGGGAAAATCTTGTACATAAAAAATGAACAGATAAGGCATGTAGATCACTGACATGCCCAGCTGATGCCAGCGCCAGGAGTAAAGCTGTTTCATAAGACAGCAACTTTAAAGGAATATTCTACAAGGGCTCGAAAGGCTGCTGTGACAGAGTCTCCAACACTATAGAGAGGTCCCACTCGTAACTGGCACAGAACGGCGAGCACCATTCCTGTATCTACGAATGACAGGGTGCTGTCAACTGTTGTGTCACTAAATCCAACGTGGCTAGCATAAATGGCTGCCAGGTAAACCTTGATGGTAGAAAAGGATTTGCCCTTGTCCAGAAGGTTTTGTAGAAAGCATAGTATGTCAGTGACTGAACACTGATATGACACCAATTGATGTGTATTACACCTTTTTTAAAACGCTTGCCACTTACAGACATACAAAGACCTCATGGATGAGGCCCTGGCATATTGTATGGTGGCAACGACCCTGGGGGGAAGTTCTAATGTGTTCAGGTCGGACCTCTCACAGGCCAGGCCCATAATGCCACCCTGTCTGTGTGAGGGTGGTATATTTCGCAGTTCGCCTGAGACAAGATGTCTGTGCGTAACGGGAGCGGGCATGGCTGGGTGTAAAGCAAGAATTGTCTCTGCCTGCCACGGAGCTTTTGGCCATCTGTGCGCTATGAGAATTAGTGTCAAGCTCTGCTCCCTTACTCTGGCTAGAGTGGAAAAAATCAAGCTGAGTGGGAAAGGCATAGAGCAGCACATTGGGCCATGGGTGTGCTAGTGCGTCTACACCGAGGGGTGTAAGAGTCCTTGTCCTTTAGCGAGAAGAACGTAGGACAATGGGCATTTCGCACAAGGCAAAGAGATCGACGAAAGCCTGACCGAACCTATCCTATATCAGGTACACTATTTGAGGGTGGAGTTGGAGAGGTGGAGAGGTTTTCCCCTCAATAGGAGATCCACACCCAAGATTAAAACACAGAGAACATGAGTTGCACGTAAGGACAGGAAGTGCTGACTGCTCCATACAAACATTTTGAGGGCTAGGCAGTGAAGCTGAGGGGAGCAAATCCCTCCTTGGCGATTGATGTGCGCTACGGCTGTAGTATTGTCGCAACGTACTAGAACATGATGCCCTTAAAGGCGGGACAGAAAGTGTCTTAGAGCCTTCCAAAGTGTGAGGAGCTCCAGATAATTTATGTGAGCTAAGTGTAGTTCGGTCGGCCACGTCCCATTCACTGTCCTTCCCTCCTGGGTGGCACCCTAGGAGGGAATTTCAACCTAAGCTATTGAAGTTAAAATTCAGGAAAAAAATTGGACTTACGTGGACTGCACCACTGACTCCCGACTCCCACGTCCTCCATTCCCCCGATCACTGATGAACGTTACAGGCACAATCTGGATTGCTGATGCCATAAGGCCCTGTAGTCTGAGGGAAATGCAATACTGCACACTCACTCCCTCTTTTAACTGTGAGATACAATTAATTTGAGATAGAATGCTCTCTTCTGACAGACGAGTGCGCATAGCAGTGGAATTCAGCACCAGTCCCAGAAAAGTTACATTCTGGGACAGAATGAAATTGCTCTTGCTCAAATTAATTCTGAAACCCAGAGAGATGCGAGAGCACTAGGTGTGTGTCTTGCAATACTTTCTCCCTTGAATTGGCTATGATTAACCAATCATCTATATATGTCAGGATTTTCAGCCTTGCTAGGCGTAACGATGCTAATCCTGCTTCCACACACAGACAAAAGGCAGGACCATGAATTTGTAACAAATGGTGTGATATAATTGCCGGCAATACAAATACGTTTTCAGTGTGGGGATTAAAAGCTGATAAAACTAAAAGATATCTTTCAGAACGACTGATATGAACCAATCATTCTGATGTTTTGAACGAGAGAGACATTTGAGAATATACATTTTCAAGATGTTAACATACAAAACTCTGTTTAATAGTCTGAGGTAATTGACTGTAATGATTTCCTTCCACAACGTGGGCGAAGGAGCGCCCTTCTCTAAATGCTTACCCATATCAACAATTACATTATTTTGCTAACGAGCACAATTATGAAAATTGAGACAGAAATCCAAACTAAACCCTATTAATTGAAAGAGTGATATTGTTTTCTCAGTCACTTGCTCCACATCTGTTACGAGAGAGCGCAAGTTATCTGAGATGGCCTTATTGGGTACACATTGAGTATTATTATTATAGTCATTATACTGTATGCTAGGTCTAAAGAAATTTTAGAAATTATGAGGAAAAATTTGATTGAAATACATCAGTCTGGGAAGATATACAAAGCTATTTCAAAGGCTCTGGGACTCCAAAGTTCCACAGTGAAATCCATTGTCTCCAAATGGAGAAAAGTTGGCACAGTAGTGAACCTTCCCAGAAGTGGCTGACCTTCCAAAATTGCTCCAAGAGTACAGCAAAGACTCATCCAGGAAGTCACAAAAAAGCCAAGGACAACATCCATGTAACTGCAGGCCTCACTTGCATCAATAAAGGTCACTATTCATGACTCCACTATCTGAAAGACACTGACCAAAAATGACATCCAAGGAAGAGTGGCGAGATGAAAAACCACTGCTAACCCAGAGGAACATAAAGGCTCGTCTGAATTTTGTCAAAACACACCCTGATGATCCTCAAACCTTTTGGGAGAATTTTCTGTGGACTGACAAGTCGAAAGTGGAAGACAGGGATCCCGTTTCATCTGGCGTAAATCAAACACAGAATTCCACAAAAAGAACATCATACCAATGGTCAAGCATGGTGGTGGTAGTGTGATGGTGTGGGGATGCTTTACTGCTTCAGTGACTAGCAATAATTGAGGGAAACATGAATACTGTGCTCTACCAGAAAATCCTAAAGAGAATGTCCGGTCATCAGTCCGTGAGTTGAAGTTCAAGCTCAACTGGATTATGCAGCAAGACAATGATTCAAAGCATAGGAGTAAGTCCACCTCTGAATGGCTCAAAAGAAGCTAAATTTAAGTTTTGGAGAGGCCTAGTCAAAGTACTTACTTGATTGAGATGCTGTGGCAGAACCTTAAACAGGCAGTTCATACTCAAAAACCCTCCAATGTGGCTGAACTAAAGCAGTTCTGCAAAGAAGAGTGGGCCAAAATTCCACCACAACGTTGTGAAAGACTGATCGGAAGTTATCGGAAGCATTTGGTTGCAGTTGTTGCTGCTAAAGGTGGCATGACTAGCAATTAAGTTTAAGGGGGCAATTCGTTTTTAACATGGGTGATACAGGTTTTGGATAACATTGTTGCTTCAATAAAAATTATATATATATTAAAACTACCTAACATATCACTTCTGAAGACATGGATTTAACCCCGGAGACGTATAGATAACTTTTATTCTGCCTTAATATGCTTTTTGGAAAGTTCTGCCCACCATTCACTTGCATTTAATGGACCAAAAAAGCTGAGATATTCTTTAAAAATCTTTGTTTGTGTTCTGCAGTAGAAAGTCACACACACATCTGGGACAGCATGAGGAATGAGAAATGATGAGAGAATTTTCATTTTGGGAACTATCCCTTTAAAATAGACATTATTCAATGAAAATGGGGTGAGCTTTTCATGCCGATCAAATAGCCACTTCCAATTTACAGCGATGTCTGTGCTCTGTGTATGGGGGATATTATGATTATCATCAAATATGTGTGAAAAGTCAGTTGTTTCTCAGAAATGCTAACTGCAATGTTTCTTTTTAATTTAAAGCACTTTTAAGCACTTTCAACAAAACAAGCCGATTTTCCAGGTATTTCTAAAAGCTATATTCATGCACTTTAAGCACTTCAAGGACCTTGTGTGAAACCTGCTTATAACATGCATTTACACAGTGCAAACAAACATGTGTGGGAACTTTAAGATCAGTTTAACCACAAGGGACAAGAAGGCTGCACAAGTCTATTTCACAGCATCTTAAAGAAAACAACCAACTAAGTTCTGCATCATTACTTCTATAATTAAAGCGAATAAATGTATTAACAAAGGAATCACAATAATGGGACACAATTTATCACATGCAGAAAACCAAATAGGAGGGAGCTAAACAACAAAATTTAAGGTCAATCTGACGTGCCATTTACACAGAAAAAAGAAGCAGAGCTGCCTCTGATTATAAGTTATTTTACCCCTTAATTCTGTTTCTATTGGTGGTTCTGAACAGACAAATGTTTAAAACAGTTTTAATGCAGACACTTGCCACCAAATTTGGCATTGAGCCACTTTAAAGGGTGTTCACCCATTAATGAAAATAATGTTTACTCACCCTCATGTCAGTCCTAACCCGTATGACATTATTTCTTCCGTAGAACACAAATGGACACGTTAGACATATGTTGGAAGTGACGGAACAAAATGAGTGCGAGTATACAGTTCAGTATGATGACAGAATTTTTATTTTGGGATAAACTAGCCCTATAGCTTGCCAATGATTTACGCCTCTACACTGGTCCTGAAAAACTGAAGACAGTGAGCCTTTATCTGCACATACACAATATTTTGGACATGCTTTATGGACTATGATTATGAGTGATTTTGCATGCATATCACCTGTTCTGTTGTTCTTGTTGTAGCAGCTGTACTGCGATCTTCCTCAGATCCAACACTTCCTTCAAGTCATCTTCCTCTTCTTCAGCTAACTGCTCTTTCTCTGAGCTGAAAAAAAGGAGAGAGACGGAGTGAGTGAGATAAAGGAGACAAAAAGAGTAAAAAAGGACAGCATGAATGGTGGTCCAAGCTGTTTTTTTCTGATTAGTACTGGTTTGGTGCTGGTATGACCAAGGGAGGCTTGCTGGTTAAGAAGTCTGGTGGGGACACGAGCACACTAGTATCCAAAACACAAAACAAGCTGGTGACCAGCAATGGTCTTTTCAACAAGGGAGAAAAAGAGACAAATGTAGATTGTTTTTAAATTCTTAACCTAGTGTAATGCAATATTTCATTTTTGAAGGGAATGAAAACAAGGCTGTAAGGGATAGATTTACAGTCTATTTAATCGCATAAAGTTTATGAAGGTTCTGTAGATCAAATCAAAGATCAAAACTTGTTTTATAATTTTTAAAGTACTGAACCTTTTTTTTTTTTTTTTAAAGATTTCTTGCATTGTTTCATCAGCGGAATGATTAAAAACAATTTAAACAACAGTACCACCTACTGAAGAAAAAAAATATATGGAACTACTCCAAGTAAGGTCCATCCTTACACACTCTTATCAAATAGTTGTATAAAATGTTTACAGTAAACAGTTCATCCAGCAGTTCCTAATTTTCTGTCGTGTTAGTGCGCACTTTACACAACTGATCAAAGACTAGATAAACTCAGCAGAAAAAGAAACTTCCTTTTTCAGGACACTGTAAAGATAATTTTGTAAAAATCTAAATAACTTTACAGATCTTTATTGTAAATGGTTTAAACAATGATTTCCATGGTTGTTCAATAAACGACAAACAATTAATGAACATGCACCTGTGGAACGGTCATTAAGACACTAACATCTTACAGACGGTAGGCAAATATGGTCACAGTTATAAAAACTTAGGACACTAAAGAGTCCTTTCTACTGACTCTGAAAAACACCAAAAGAAAGTTGCCCAGGGTCCCTGCTCATCTGTGTGAAAGTGCCTTAAGGATGCTGCATGGAGGCATGAGGACTGCAGATGTGGCCAGGGCAATAGATTGCAATGTCCATACTGTGAGACACCTAATACAGCACTACAAGGTGACAGGAAGGAGAGCTGATCATCCTCACAGTGGCAGACCATGTGTAACAACACCTGCACAGGATTGGTACATCCGAATATCACACCTGCAGGACATGTACAGGATGGCATCAACAACTGCCCTAGTTACACCAGGAACGCACAATTCCTTCATCAGTGCTCAGACTGTCCGCTATAGGCTGAGAGAGGCTGGACTGAGGGCTTGTAGGCCTGTTGTAAGGCAGGTCCTTACCAGACACCACCAGCAACAATGTCGCCTACGAGCACAAACCCACCTACGCTGGACCAGACAGGACTGGCAAAAAGTGCTCTTCACTGATGAGTCGTGGTTTTGTCTCACCAGGCTCGGACTCGCGTTTATCGTCGAAGGAATGAGCGTTACACTGAGGCCTGTACTCTGGAGTGGGATCGATTTGGAGGACATTTATTTTTTTGCTGAGTTTACATAAATTATTAAAGGAGGAAAAAAGCAATGCTTTTGTCATGAAACAACATGATGGTAGGCCTTGAAGTAGTTTTTTGCAGTGATTTGCAAAAACTGAAGAAAAAGAACAATGCAAGATGAAAATGATTGGTAACACTTTACAATAATGTTCTTTTTGTTAACATTAGCTAAAAATGAACAACTGTATTTTAAAAACTAATATAAACATAAATTTACAAATTCTGTAAAAATATATTGTTCATTGTTAGTTCATGATACCTAATGCATTTACTAATGTTAACAAATAGAGCATTATTGTAAAGTATTACAAAAATACTATTATAAAAAAATATGAATTGAAAAATGAATGAAAAATATTTTTTGGGCTACTTCTTTCTACTAACTCACTTTCAGACATATTCTGTGTCTCGCAATTGCATTGGCTGTTGCTCACTGCCACTCTCTCGGTCGTCAGGACAGTGCGCAAGCCTGACAGCTGGTCAACGGATTTTAAAACCCAAAATCTGTTGTAGTGTTTGTGACTAGTTGGAGTCACAAGTTTGCACACTAACATAGCTTTAAGTGTACATGTGCTCCTGGTTGGATAGGATCTAGGGCTTTTTGTAACTGGCTTAAACATCAAAGGGTGGCAAAAAGCCTTGCGGTATGTGCTTGGCTTTAAAAAAACAAATTCTTGCACAATGTTACTTGCCAAATTAAGATGTGAAGTACTGTAAAGGTTAAAAGTGTACAACAAATAGTTCATTATTTAGAAATACTACATGGAATCATAATCAACAGGGCAAGAAATGTCCCTGCAATCTGCATGAAAGCATCCATCTAATTTGATCTGGACAATTACTGGTTTTTATTTGGAACAAAGACATGCCAGTCTTTGCTAGCAGCCCTGCATTGATCGCCTTCAGTCACATGTGTCTGCATGACCAACTGCACATAGGCAGGAATAGGACTAAAATGAGGCCTTCACAGTGATGTGATGCATTGATTTAGCAAAGGAGATACACCTTTATATTTGATTGCTTAGTGAGTGAAAGAATGGGGTAATCTAACTACTTACATCACTATAGTGGATCACAAGGGCTATATGTCAGCAACTATAAGGTTCTGGGGCAAAAGCCCAATTACACAAATGTCTGTTTTCTCTACCAGTAGTTTTGTATATTGATTTCAAACACTTAGTTCAAAACCCTCTTAAATTAGATTAATTCTTGTTCATTCTGTCCTTCAAACTAAAATATTAGCATTCATTAGGAGACTATCACTTTTACCATACACTAACAGCTGTTCCCGCTGTTAAAATCCAGGGCTTCAAAAAAAAAAAAATATTTTTACAGATGAATTTCTATGACCTTTACAGTTGTTGATGATGATTACTGGATAAGGATGTTTTTCACTAAATGCAATTGCTGTGCCCATAATACTTAATAGTGTACATACTGTATGTCTCCAATTATATCCTCAACAGAAAGACACTTGTGGACATTTTTTGTCCTATATCTAGCCTATACATGTATTTTAGAGCAGAGCGGAGTGTAAAATACAATATGTTAAATTCAAAAAATTTATTCACTACAAACATTATTTCCATTAAACTTTTACAAAGAAAAAAATAGTAACAGTAAGAGTATTTTTGAAAAATCGGTTTAAAATGATGTACACTAGATATGTCAGTTATTAGAAAAAGCTGCTTTACTTACAGCGCTGAGCCCACAATCAGGAGAACAGCCATGTTGAGATCATATGACCAGTCGAATATTCCTCGGTTTATCCGAATAATCCCTTGCAATTGGATCCTTACAATCCTATCAATTTAGAACAATTTTGGGATGGGAGTAAAACAGAACAAAAAGTGTATATGGACAGTGAACTAATGTGGAAAAAAGAAGATTTCTGGGGAAGAATTTTCCTAAATAAATAATTATCTTATTGATGTGGCTGGTAAGGACCAACAAATTACACAAATCACATATCATCCATCCTTTGACTCCACCCTTTTTACAATAAGAAATGTAATCTTTCCATTGACTAACCAAAAAGACAAAGACATATCAGGCACCCACAGAGACACACACCTAGACTCACAGAAGCACCACAACACTGCAATTAACGCTTTTAACTCTGAATGCATTAAATGATTCATGTATTTGTATTTGGTAGCACATCTGGGTACTTGGAAAATCTGGGAAACATTTTAGGTAATTTCTTATATGTATAATATGAAATCAAATTATTGTGGCTCACCAGTGTCACAAAAAATAAAACAAGCAAACCACCATCCTTTGGCTCAAAACTTTTTTTATATATATATACGTTTAGGAAACTGGATCTTAATATTAGTGATCTGTCTGGCCACCAACTAATCTTAACGCTGATGCATTGCCAGTACAGATGAATCTACATTTGCATTTAGTGCAAGGGTGAGGTGTGTCTTTATGCTGAGTACTGGAATTTCGACATCTGGATAGCATAACATCACTTCCTCCTTATTGTTTGTGTTCTTCTCTGGAATAACAAGAAAAAAAGAATTCCAGCACATAACACAGATGACATGCCAAAAAACATAATTGCTGTGGAATGACATTTGGCTTTCATTGTCACTGGCACAGCCCTTGCCACATAAGATGTAATCGGTGGGTGTAATAGTCCAGTTGCAAGGAAAAAAAGCTAATTGAAGAGTTAAACCA
The DNA here is from genome assembly GCF_025860055.1 of Xyrauchen texanus. NCBI lineage: Eukaryota > Metazoa > Chordata > Actinopteri > Cypriniformes > Catostomidae > Xyrauchen > Xyrauchen texanus. The sequence continues at coordinate 26,770,940 of NC_068279.1, forward strand.
ACAAGCATCTCAAGTTTTAAAATACTCGTGCCCTGCAGACTTCTTCAGCCTTGTCATCCTTTTTAACTCTTGTGTGTCAGACCAATTACAAAGTCTCTATCAGAAAATAAATTACTTGCTGACAGAAATTAACTGCAGAAGATTTAACTAGACTTAAGTTTGTTGTATTCATTACTCCTGTATCTTTCTCTATTGCTGTTCGATTACATGATAGAAAGTCTAAGGCCTTCAAAAGCCGTACAGCAAACCCATCTAATCTGGTGCCTATTACATGCCAAACTAAGATTGGTATGGGGACAAAAACTGTTAAGTTAGCACTTTTAAACATCTGCTCACTTAAAAATAAATCACTTTTAGTCAACGACTTAATAAGCACATACAACCTGGATTTTATGTTTCTAAATGAAACTTGGCTAGAAGACAGCTGTAGTGCAACATTCCTTAATGAAACATCCCCTCCTAACTTTAATTTTTTGAGTGTCTGCAGAGAAGGTAGATGAGGTGGGGGTTTAGCTGCTCTCTTTAAAGATGTCTATCAATGTAAGCAAATATCATTTGGGAATTACCCGTCTTTCGAATATCTGGGTAGTGTGTTAAAAGGTGCTCCACGCATTTTACTTATCATTATTTACAGGCCTCCAAAATACTCTCCAGCCTTCGCTGAGGACTTTACAGAACTGTTATCAACAATTACCTCAGAGTTTGACTGTTTTGCCATTGCTGGAGACTTTAACATTCACATAGATAATGCAGAAACCAATATGACAAAAGAAATCAAAACTGTTTTAAAAACTTTTGATCTGACTCAGCATGTATATGGACCCACACACAATCATGGACACACTCTAGATTTACTTATCAGTAAGGGTCTAAACATTTCATCGATTGTTATTAAGGATGTAGCACTGTCTGATCATTTCTGTATTTTCTTTGATATATTGATCTCTCCTGCCACTGAAGCTAGATCTGTGTCTGTCAAGAAGAGATGCTTAAATGAGAACACTAGTGTACTATTTATGAAGGCTATATCTTTAACACCAAGTATATCTGCTGACTCTGTTGATTTTCTCCTTGATTCTTTTAACTCAAAAGTTAAAAGTGTAATTGATGATATTGCTCCTGTGAAAGTCAGGAAGAAGAGTGGCAGACAAAAAGCACCTTGGAGAAACTCAACAGCAGTGCAAAATATGAAAAGACAATGCAGAAAAGCAGAAGCATGTGGTGGAAGACAAAACTTGTAGTCAATTATAACATCTATAAAGACAGCATCCATGCTTTTAATATGGAACTAGGCAAAGCTAGACAGACTTTCTTCTCGAATATTTTAAACAGCAACTTAAAGGACACACGCACTCTTTTTACGACTGTAGAGAGACTGACAAACCCCCCAAGCCAGATTCCCAGTGAAATGCTCTCAGACAGCAAGTGCAGTGAGTTTGCTTATTTCTTCTCTGAAAAAATCAATAATATCAGAAAGGTGATCAGCACATCCTTGAGTTGTGCTGGGGTCAAACAAATCAAACCACAACCTGAGAAAGTAGTTACTATGTCTGATTTCAAAGAAATTGATGGCAAAATTTTGGAAGAAACCGTACAGCACCTTAAAACATCAACCTGTGCCCTTGATGCACTTCCCACATCTTTTTTCAAAAGTGTGTTCAACTGTTTAGAAGCAGATCTCCTAGAAGTGATAAACTCTTCACTTCTCTCTGGGAGTTTTCCAAACTCCCTGAAAACTGCAGTTGTCAAGCCTTGAAAAAGAGCAATCTGGATAAGACCATATTAAGCAACTATAGACCGATCTCAAATCTTCCTTTCATAGGCAAGATCATTGAAAAAGTTGTCTTCAATCAGCTGAACAAATTCTTGAACTCAAATGGATACTTTGACAATTTTCAATCTGGTTTCCGATCGCATCACAGCACAGAGACAGCGCTCATAAAGATAATAAACAATATTCGCTTAAATACTGATACAATACTGATACTGATACATACTGATACTGATACAAATTATCAGTACTGGTACTACTCGACCTCAGTGCTGCATTTGACACTGTCGATCACAACATACTTCTTGACAGGCTGGAAAACTGGGTGGGGCTTTCTGGGATGGTCCTAAAATGGTTCAGGTCATACTTAGAAGGGAGAGGTTATTATGTGAGTATAGGAGACCATAAGTCTGAGTGGACGTCCATGACATGCAGAGTCCCTCAAGGCTCAATTCTTGTGCCACTCCTGTTCAACCTGTATATGCTCCCAATGAGCCAAATAATGAGAAAGAACCAAATTGCTTACCACAGCTATGCAGACGACACACAGATCTACTTAGCCCTATCACCTAATGATTACAGCCCCATTGACTCCCTGTGCCAATGCATTGATGAATTAAACAGTTGGATGTGCCAAAACTTTCTTCAGTTAAACAAAGACAAAACTGAAGTCATTGTCTTTGGAAACAAAGATGACGTTCTCAAGGTGAATGCATACCTTGACGCTAGGGGTCAAACAACTAAAAATCAAGTCAGGAATCTTGGTGTGTCTCTAGAGTCAGACCTTAGTTTCAGTAGTCATGTCAAAGCAATAACTAAATCAGCATACTATCATCTGAAAAATATTGATAGAATTAGATGCTTTGTTTCCAGTCAAGACCTAGAGAAACTTGTGCATGCTTTCATCACCAGCAGGGTGGATTATTGTAATGGACTCCTCACTGGCCTTCCCAAAAAGACCATAAGACAGTTGCAGCTCATACAGAACGCTGCTGCCAGGATTCTGAGCAGAACCAGGAAATATGAACATATCAGACCAGTCCTCAGGTCTTTACACTGGCTCCCAGTTACATTTAGGATTGATTTTAAAGTATTATTACTGGTATATAAATCACTCAATGGGCTAGGACCTCAATATATTGCAGATATGCTCACTGAATATAAACCCAACAGATCACTCAGATCATTAGGATCACATCAGCTAGAAATACCAAGGGTTCACTCTAAGCAAGGAGAGTCTGCTTTTAGCCGCAGCTGGAACCAGCTTTCAGAAGAGATCAGATGTGCTCCTACAGTAGTCACATTCAAATTCAGACTCAAAACACATCTGTTTAGCTGTGCATTTACTGAATGAGCACTGTGCCACTGTGTGTCCGACTGTTTGTACTGTATTTTATTTTATTTTATTCTAAACTGTTTCAATTATTCTTATTTTTTTTTATTCTTATTTTAATCTCTTCTATGTAAAGCACTTTGAATTACCATTGTGTATGAAATGTGCTATATAAATAAACTTGCCTTGCCTTGCCTTGCCTTACTATAAAATATTATGTCATAGTAAATTATGTAATCAGTGCTTATGGTTTGTTGACCATAGAAGACATGTAGTGATGTTAGTCAGGGAAAATTTGCCACACCTGTTCTAAGCAATTTAACAAAAATGTTTATCACTTTCTCCTTTTGTCACAAATACTGTTTTTGACCACCAACGTTTTAGCGCAGTGGATGGACTTTTCAGATCTTTTCAGGTCTCTTACGCACCTTAAGGGAACATACAACGAACCTCAAACTACCCCGCTTATAATTAATGGTCTGCCCACAAAAAAGCCTCTTTAATAAAAGCCAAAAAAGGAGAATGGATGGTAAGAGCCCCATACAATGCAGGTCAAGATAATCAAACCACAAAATAGATGTATCATACCTCTTTGTCTTTGATTTGTCTGATTGTTTAGTCTATTTTGATATTAACAGAATTATAACAGATGGGGGGTGACAAAGATAATATTAAAATAAAATGGCTAATATTAACAGTTCGTTTTTGTTACAATTCGTTATCTGTCCTCTCAGCACAGAAGGGTAGGAAGTCAAAGGCATATTTCAAAGTTAATTTCAGATATACAAGGATATTGTTGTTCAAAGGCATCCAAAATATGCTTTAAAAGACCTTTACATTTAGAAAGGAAAGATCCTGACGGCTGTCACCGGTGGTTTCAATCAATAAAAAGGAGGAATCATAAAAATTGAATTTTTTATTTTATTTAGTACTGCCCAAAGAAGCTATTTGACATAACACATCCTCACATATATTCCACACGACAAAATAGTAACTGAATTTTTACACATCAAATCAAATCACTTTATTGTCACACTACTGTGTACACAAGTGCAACAGTAGGTGAAAGTCTTGTGTGCAGTTCCGAATAACATAGCAGTACCAATTAAATGATCCTGTTAGGAAGTTTACATTACCCTGGTTTCTAATATGGTGTGTTGCTTTCAAAATACAAAATACAACCCCCACATCTGAACATCTAAGTGCTTGCACTATGTAAAAAGTGCAGTGTAGCTGTCTAAATGTGACATTGTCTGATTTACATCCGTTCTTGCGGGAAATGAACATTACAGAAAAATATTCACATGCTGCACGAAGAAATGGATCGGCCTCTTTTCAGCTCGAAAAACAAAATTTATGTTGCATTTCTACTTGTGCTGAATGACAGGATGACAAAGAGTGTGCGCCAAGCATATGATGTCATTGACATGGTATCCAGATACATTTCAGCAGATTTGCAGAAAGACTAGAATGAAAGTATCGTCAAATCAACATGCAACGCTTCGAAATTGCTTCTCTTCTCTGCAAACGATACCAAAGACAATAGCGAGAAGGAAAATTAGTACATCAAATGTAAGTAGAAAAAAAATCAGTGAGACTACCAGCTAAAACAGGACATAATTACAAGGTTTAGAGAATTGTCAGGACACACCTCTTCAAAAACCCCAGCTTGGTGGACTCCGTGTCAGCGGCCAAAATGCTTCACCAATAGGGTACAAAGTTCTCTTCCCTTTACGGTGCAGAAAGATAGAACTGATTTTGTAAGTAGGAACTGCTTTATCTTTGAGGGATGGAGTTCAAAAAGTCCTTGTCCTTGAATACAATGAGCAGGATTTTATGATTAGAAACTCTGAGTGAGAGCTCCCTGTGAATGGAATTAGATTTATAGGCAGAAACTCAGGCTGAAAATGTGACATCATTCATTGCAATGGAAATACACTAGAAGCCCAAAAGTATATGGACACTCGAACATCACACCCATGTGCTTGTTGAACAATTAATTTCAAAACCAAAAGCATTAGTCCCCCTGTTTGCTGCTTTTACAACATCAACTCTTCTTGGAAAGCTTTCCACGGCTGCTGGGATTTGTTCCCATTCAGACACAAGAGCATAAGTGAGGTCAGACACTGAGTTGTTCAGGCACACATACCCTAAACGAGACAGACTTACCCAGACTCCTCTTTACAGTTCTCTTTGTCTTTGCTTTGGTGTGTTTTTAAAACCCTCTCCAACTCCTGAGGACGAGAGAAGGGAAGCTCTCATCAGTTCAAATCTACTACTGTTGAGTGCCCTGTTGAGTGCCCTGCTGAAAAGACCAGCTTAGACCAGCATTAATTTCCATACTGATCCAAGTTGGTTTGTTCTTTCTGATGAAGCTGGTTGACCATGGGAGGCTTTCTGGTTAGGCTAGTTAAGAAGTCTACCCTATGAATCATGTCTGCAATGTTAACAGTAAAAGACTGTAAAAATGCTACAGTAAAAAAAAATGTATTGGTTAACGTATAGTTACCTTAAAATATACATAATTTTATGGTAAAATGTTGTAAAAAATATTTTTTTACCATACAATTAACATTAAGAATGTAAATTATGTTTAACAAGAGAGTGCATGTACTTTTAACAGTAAATTATTGTTAAAATTACAGTAAAAAAAATAATCGGCATTCTCAGAAATCCCTATGTGACCCATTACATTTCATTATAATTTATGGGAATAGCTATGTGTCTTCTTATTTTTAATCTCAGTTATCTACATTGGGGTGTTCTGTGTTGTATTTGATGTAGTTTAGTTAATGTTTATTGCATTATTTCACATGTGTTATCCTGATGGTGTTTATTATTTGTGTGAGTGACACTGAGCACTGTCTCTACATGTTTATTGGTCATTGCTCCTGGAAGGGCCACTATTGATGAACTTCATGCCAACATGTGCCCATCTGTAATTACTAATGTGATTAACAATACTGTACATTATAAAGTGAAAAGCAGATTTGTACAGTTTCAGAAGGTTAATGTATCAAATTATATAATTTATTAATATAAATGTATGCACCATCAGATATACAGGCATCAAAATTACATCCCGTTAAGCCTGAATTTTTATTTTTTTCACCATATTTTTTACGGTTAAAAAAAAGCTGCTGGTAATTTAACGTACATTTTACTGAATTGTTTTTATAGTGTGGTAGGGACACCAAAATACCAGCATCCAAAATACAGCATATCTTTGTGACCGGGAATGCTGGTCTTTTCAACAGGGTGTGTGTGTGTGTGTGTGTGTGTGTGTGTAGACGTGCACGGTACTAAAGTGTATGACCTATTTATTGGTAGGATAGATAAGGATTGAGGAAGCATGTGCATATGGGTGTACCTTTATACATGACACGTTGGGTGCATTGTGTTGTATATCTCCCTCAGAAAGTGCAGCTTCTTCATCTGGATTTGGCTCAATAAAGTCATATGGGTCCTGATCTGCACATACATTACAAAATACTTAAGATGAGAACACCAAGACAAGATATTTACTAGGGGTCTAATGATTATTTAGAGTAGAACAGTACTTAAATATTGATCTATTTTCACACCAAAGGTGATCGTACCACTTTCAAAGTCATTAATTTAACCACTGGAGTCGTATCGATGAAGTAAACGGTCTGTGATTTTTGGAGCTTCAAAAGTCAGATCACCATTCACTTGCATTTTAGGACCTATTGAGCGAAGATATTTTTCTTTCATTTTTTTTAAATGTGTCTTAGTGAAGAAAGAAAGTTATAAACACCTGGGATATCATGAGAGTGAGTAATTAATGAGAGACTTTTCATTTTTGGGTGAACAATCCCTTTAATATGCAGAGACAATTATAAGTTCTATAAGCCATTAATAGGTTTCAGACGTTTCAACTATAACACATTTATATATTAATTTTCTTAAAAAATTTAAACACTGTGTATCTGTGGAGCTATGAAAATAACTTTTGTTTGTTTTAAGCGACCCATCTCAAGAGAGACAATAACAGTAAAAAAAATGTCTTGGTTAACGTATAATTACCTTAAAATATACGTAATATTATGGTAAAATGTTGTAAAAAAATATTTTTTTACCATATAATTAACATTAAGAATGTAAATTATGTTTAACAAGAGAGTGCATGTACTTTTAACAGTAAATTATTGTTAAAATTACAGTAAAAAAAAAAAAAAAAAACAATCGGGCATTCTCAGAAATCCCTATGTGACCCATTACATTTCATTATATTTTATGGGAACAGTTTGGGGCGGGACTATCTGTTTGTTTGATCAAGGGAGATGGGGGCATTTTGAAAACAATGTATTTTTGCAATTCCATTTGGTGGTGCAGAAATCACATGCTTAATTTCACTTATATTAAATTATCTAAAAAAGACACACCAAACTATGTCTCAGCGAAAGAATTTCTCTGTTATTGTTGTCTCCAGGTAAGCTGTATGCCATGATTGAGATTAACAAGGATTTGTTTGTCCAAAACTGAAAAAATTATGTCATAATTTACTGTTTACCCTCATTTCTTTCCAAACTCGACTTTATTTCTTCTGCGGAACACAAAAGGAGAACTGTACTCACTTTTCCAAACAATCATTAGCACCATGGGGGCTGGGATGCAAAAACACCATTTAAGTATTATTAAAGTGGTCCATATGATTTGTGCGCTTTACTCCAAGTCTTTTGAATTCAATAGCTTTGTTCGAGGAACATACTGAAATTTAAGTCGTAATTCGCTGATATTCAGTATTGGGGGTACCACGTTACAAGTAACACACATTACGTAATCAGATTACTTTTAGTAACGAGTAAAGTAACAACATTTTTTTATTTTAGACCATAATATCGGAGCTTTTGTACACCTCTACTTTCCCTGTATTGCAAGAAATCAGGAGTAAAAGTGTGCAAATTTCAGGGAGGAGATGTAGTGCATGATGGGCATTGTAGTTCTATAGAGTGTGAGGCCAGAGACTATTTAGCAGATATGGGTCACTTCTATTTAAAAGAATGGGAGAAACTGGAATGCCCAACCAAGAAGCTCTAGAACCCAACAGTCAATGGATGTAGAAAGAGAGTTGCACCTTGCAGGTAAAAGAGCCAATCATCTTTTAGATACAGATTAGATACTAAAATTGTGTGTTTTAGCGTAATATGAGGTCAACATTCGGTTGAGTGAAATGCGATTGACTACACACTACATTAAAAAAAATTAAAAATCAGTAAACGCGTTTAGGCAGAGGGATTATAAGACTAATCTTCCACTGGCCACGGCATGATACACAGGGTGAAACACTTGCTGAATTCACTGGCTTATGCAGCCAAACTGCTCTGTGTTACAGCTCCCCGTAACTGGGGGAATGGGATGAGAAACCCTGACGCTGGATCAGTGGCTCCGAGCAACATTCTACAATGATTGTGTATGCAGAGAAAACTTATTCGTTTCTAAAAAGACCAACATTTTTGTTTTATAATAAACAAGTAATTTGATTAATGAAACAAACAGTTTTAAAATTATTTAAAAATGATTCCAATCATTGCACCTTTGAATTTGGAATGGAATTGAAGTATGCGATCAACTAGTAGCATCTGTATGCACCATGGATCAACTCAAAACAAGCGTGCACTTAGATGACTTAAGTGAAAAATATTTGTTTATTCATCAGACTTATTCCTTGAACATGTAAGACTGGTATTCCCCACTGAATTTTATCCTGACTTTTGAAAAACATCTTAAATGGACTGATATTGTTGATGAGCACATCACATGATGACATAGTATATGATGCAGGTTCAATTGTTGGACTTTGCTGCTTTAGGTAAGACAGTGGTTATACTTCATTATTCATATTGGCTGTCATGTTGATTGAAAAACAAATCATGCATATTCATTTTATTGATTCTTTATTATAAATATGATGTGAAGACCTACTTTCTAAATATCTGTTTGTTTACTATGTTGTTTTGACATAAGTGTGGTCCAGTAACTAGCATGACCAGTAATCTTTCTTGTATGCAATGCATGGCTTATTTGTATGGAATGCATAACATAGCAGAAGAGAAAGTGGCTGTGAGAAAAAAGTAACACAAAAATAACAAAAAAGTAACATAACGCTTTGCTTTCCATAAAAATGTACTTTATAATTATTTAACTTTTTAAGGAGTAAAATGCAATATTCTAAGGAATTACTTTTAAAATTAATGTTAACCAACACTGCTAATAATCCTCCCCTTCAGTGAGCTGTTAACCATTATGACTGGATCATTGAGTTAATGAACTGAACTCAGGAACTGGATGAGTCCGATTCACGAACAAATCAGACCAATTTTATGAACTGGTTGTATGAACCATTTTTCAGAGGTTTAAAAGCCTCGGTCCCCATCCATTGTAAGTGCACAGAAATGAGCAACCAGTACAATTCTTAAAAATGGCTCCTTTTCTGTTCCACGGAAGAAAGTCATACATTTTTGGAATGAGTCATGAGGGTTAGTAAATAATGACAGTATATTCTTTTTTGGGTAAATTAATCCTTTTACAAGTCTGGACTTTCTGACTTGTGGGTATTATTGTGGCTTATTAGCAATTATGGGTAATTTCCTTTTGCTTTATTTGGGGAGATCCAATTACTGGCAGTTACTGTCTTGTATAATAAGCGCAAAAAAGTAGTGTTGGCCTCAACATGTTCAAATTAGGTGTCTATATATTGTATCTGAATATAGTTTAAAAATGTCAATATTTCTTGAGGGGAGGTAATAATATAAATTCAAATTCTAAATAATCAGTGATTAGTCAATATTTAAAAAAGTAATCATCTGTGGCAAATACCAAAACTGAACACACACAAACCTTTGTTTGAGTCCAGCTTTGTGAGAAGTATGTGTGCATCAACCCGCGCTGTCTCAGACACTTGAGAGTGGAGACTAACAGTGTCATCGTCTGATGGCTATGAGACCACAATGAGAGGGGGAGAGAGAGAACAAGGATAAGGGAAGGAAAAGCTGTTCTGCTGAACTGTCTTGTGGCGAGACAGTGGTCATTTTTTGCATGCTTGACTTTTCTGAATGTAGTTGTGTTTGTAGCTCCACTATTGCTGGTGTCCTCTCAGCTGGGTCAGGCTGATCTGTTTGCTGTTTTAAAAGGGCTATTGGGACCTTGTCAGCTGGTCAGGCTGGCCAACCAACTAACCCAGCCTAGCACCATCCTGACCATAAAGGGAGACCAGCAAGACCTTATTAAACCAGCTTAGACCAATCAAACCATCTTAGGCTGGTATAGGCTGTTGTTTCAACAGGTATGGTTGTTTTTTGAGCCTCCAGGTTATCGTTGTTTCCTAAGCTCACTGGTTCTTTACTTCCTCTAAATGACAAACTAAGAGTTTGTTTGATAGTTCATTTGTTTAAGGTGTTTAACCAAACACTGTGTCAATAAACTGGCTTTATATGCAGTCTGACAGCAGAGCATTCCTTATTTTTTACCAACTATACCTCCTAGGCTTCGATTTTGACCTGTGTCATCCATGCATCTGAACCAGGTCTATTCTGCTGTTGCTAGGAGTGCGTTGACTACAATGGGGGACAATGTTGATTTTGTCTTTGTTTGTAAATGAAGAGGTGTTCCAGGTCAGGCCCGATAGAAAAAGTACCATTTCACGCTCAGTCTGAGAATTCATAGACACTTTCATTAACAAAAATGCCAGATTAACATGTCTGGCCAAGGTGTTAAATTTTTTATGCACTCAAGTAGGTATCAGTTATTGTTGACAAAGACTTTGAAGTGCAGGATGTGGTGATCTGTGTTGAAAAAAAATGGGGCTTGATGCCCAACTCCCAACTTGTGTGTGTGTGTGTGTGTGTGTGTGTGTGTGTGTGTTTACCTCCGTAGTCGACAGCCTTTTGTCGCCGTTGTCACTGCCAATACCTGAGTCAGGGCCATGGTTTTTACTGGGATAGAAATCTTCCATACTACACAAAACACACACAACATAATTGCTCTGCACACTAAACTGAGTGTTAGTTACATAAGATACAGTCTGACCTGTGTTTCTCATATAGCTCCTGTTTGTGTCATCACCACCAATAATTCTGAAACTTTTATTATTGTTACTATTCTAATGCATTATTTTACTTTAATTTTATTTTACTTTAAACAAATGATTGTGGACAAAAAAAACACACAAAATCTTAAACTTCAAAAGTCCAGTGAATAAATGTGATGAAAAACACGGTAAAAGAAGTTGTAAAGTGTACAGTGACCCACACAATTTGTTTATGCTATTATATGTGAATCACTAATGCAGCATACCTGATCAGTTAAAAACTTAGTAAAAAATGTTTTATGGGATACTGAAAGTGCTGTTATTCATAGTTGATATATTGTAAGGAATCTGTGTACCTATCTGTCAGCTGCTGTGGTAAGCAACGTTTTCCCAGAGAGGGCAGTTCAAGCATGTCTGGTTTTTTATCCAGGCGACATGCCTGAATGTTTAAATACTTGAAGATGTGAATCTTCCCCTTTAAACAGATCTGAAAGCAAAGAGGACAAAGAATTATAAAAACAGTGAAGATGATTTTCAACATAAAAATAAACCCTGCATTTCATATTATAGTGCCTATTAAGTATTTACCCTCGTTTAAATGTTTTACATTTTGTTGTTTTGATTACAACCAATGTGTGTGTTACTGTGTGTGTCTGTGTGTTTTTGCCCAAGAACACAAAGTGTTTGACGTCATTAACAAGTCATATACTTTTTTTTTGTTTTTGCAAAAATCAAAAAACCTCAATCCTCAAAAAACCATTCAAAAGATGTAATAAACTCCCTTTTCAAAGATATATAATAACTTGGTTGGAGTCCACCTGTGATGCAGATTCATCTTGGAACATCGCCCAAGTGGATTTCCAAGGAATAACTACACAAAGACCAAGGGACATTCCAAGCAAATATGAAAAAAGGTTCATGTCAGTCAAAGGAAAAATAAAGGAAGAACTGGCTTTACCCCAAAACTGCGTGTTTGGGCAAGAGGAGTCATAGAAAGAAAAAACAAAGTGGATTCTGAGTTCTCAGCTAGTTTTACAGAACACCTGGATATTTTACGTCATAGTTTTCATCTGCAAAATTAAGAAAAAAAAAACTCTTGCAAATCTCAGTATCTCACAAGTCTGTTGTACTTTCCCAAAAATGTGACAGACTCAACAATGTGGAGGAGATTATGGTTGGACGAGAACAGATCTGAACATTCAGGTCACATTGTTATGGCTCATGATTCAAACGTAATTCAGCAATAATCACATGTAAAAGTGCTGTTGTACTAAACTGCTAATACTACGGACCTGAGAATATGGTTATCTCATGATTCAGCTCAATATGCGATATTATGTTCTCGATTCGATATTATAACACAAATAAAATACACATGATAATTTCTAATCAAAATAAAGTTCTTTAATACACAGTATACTGTAAATGCTCAATGTAAAACAATACAAGTTTTTCCATATACCTTTCTCTATATGGAAAGATCACAAACAAATAAGCCTTCTGACTTCACTGAACAGAACCTCTCCCGAAAAAGTATGTAAAAGCGTTTTTCAACATTATTATAATTACATTTTAACTTTTTAAAAATATAAACTATATAAATATAAAATATAAAACTGTTTGAAATAATGTGTACATTTTATAAGTTATAACATAGATTTTTATATTCATTTGTACAATAAGCGCTTAAAGGTACAGTCACTTTAAAAGTTTAACGTGACTCACACAGCTGTTCCATTTTATTAAAGAGAGAAGTCTCAGGAGACCTGGGTAGCTCAGTGAGTATTGACACAGACTACCACCCCTGGTATCGCAAGTTTGAATCCAGGGTGTGCTGAGTGACTCCAGCCAGATCTCCAACATAATTGTTCCGGTTGCTAGGGAGCTTAGAGTCACATGGGGACACATGAGTCTCTGCGGTGTCAAGATGCGTGGATTGACTATCTCAGAAGCGGAGGCAACTGGGATTTGTCCTCTACCACCCGGATTGAGGTGAGTAACCGCGCCACCACGAGGACATAGTAAGTGTTGGGAATTGGGCCTTCCAAATTGGGGAGAAAAAGGGATAAAATAAAAAAAATTCAAATGTAAAATTTAAAAAATAAAAAGAAGTCTCTCATTTTCTTTATCGCATGTGTGCTGTGTGAATAAAATGTATATTCTATTACATTTTTATCTGACTGTAAAAAACAAAAAGGATAGTAAAATACATTATTCAATGAAAGTGGAGGGCAGGATCTCATTTTTGATGGACACACACATAACACGAAAAAATGCTGTTTTAATCTCAATAATTTTTCAACAAAACAAAGCAATATTCTAGGTATTCCAGTACTTACATTTCTAAAAGCTTATTTCATGTACTTTAAGCACTTAAAGGACCTTCTGTGAACCCTGTAAACATTGTAGAATAAAAGCGCAGTAAAGGTAAAATCAAGCGATAGAGACATTATATTATTTTATGGGTCATTTCAGATATTAGCACATGGACAGAAAACAATGTTGAAAATTTAGAAATATCAAGTTGTGCCTCGATATGGTTCGTAATTTATTTGATTCGCAATATTTATTGAAATTCAATATATCGTTCCATCCCTAATAAAGCATGATTTTAAGTTGGATCTCGTTTGCAGAACTGTTGTATAAAAGCATTAAGTTAATATCGAATGACTTACATTTGAGACAAAATATGGAAAGTTATTTTGTCTACTTCTGCTCCACTAACTAAAATAGTTCTACATAAAAACAAAAAAGATCAATCGTTGCATGTCACCAGTCAACTCACAGACTGAGAGTCTGTCTGGGAGGCTAACAAGTGGAATGATACACAGAGTGAAGAGTCCAAGTGCTGTTATATACTAAATATCAGCACTTTTGAAACTCAGCTTGTCAAATTATATTAAAGGACTAAAACTAACTGTGGCATAACACTGCATATCACACCACAGAACAACGAACCAGCTGTGAAACAAGAATCTTTCCATATTTACAATATTTTTTTGCCATACAACAAGGTCTGGGAGTCTTAATTTCAATCAAATTCAAGCAATATCACCATAGATTGGCACAATGAATTGATTACAGGGAGAGTACACCCTAGCACTTGAATATAGCACACAAGTTATGACACTAATGTATGGACACTAATATGATACTTTTATGGTGCTTTTATATCCTTTTTGAAGTTCAAAGGCTCATGTCCATTTACTGTAATTGCATGAAAACACCAACCAATTTTAAAAATATTTCCTTTTGTGTTCCACAGAAAAAAGAAAATAATTTGGGTTTGGAACGATATGATGGTGAGTGAATGATGACTTTCAGTGAATTTCAGTTTTGGTTAAACTATCGCTTTAAGAGTCTTGCTTAAGGACATAATGTCTCGTGGCTTAGTCCATACAGGGATCAAACCAGTTACTAGCCCTGAGTCTAAATCACTGCACTACTCTACAGCACCCCCTGTAACATGGTTTGCTGATTGCTTCAGAAAACTAGAAAACTTACAAAGATTGAAAGGAAATGTGCATAAGTAGAGAAAAATCCCAAAGAAAAAACAAACAGCAGTCCTCAGTAGGCATAAAGGTGTTCCTGTGAAGGGGTAAATTGTGTTCATTTCTGATTTCTATTCCTATTTTGTGGAAAAAAACTGCATGCATACCTTTATAAAGACTTCAGAACTTTATATTCCATGCATGTGGAATAAAATGTGAAACACATAAGTAACAAATATTGACACACCTGCGCGGGTGGAGACTGCATAGGGTTGTTGTCAAGAACAATGTGTTCTAACTGCTTGAGTTTGCAGTAAGATTGGGGAATCTCTGTAATCTTATTACAAGAGAAATCCAACCTTATCAATGGCAGAACAGACAACTCTGTTAAGGAAAAAGGAAAAAAGAAAGAGGAGGAATGTCAGAATTTCTGAAGTTCATCACTTTACAAGAAGCAATTAGCAGGGTTCCCACACTTTCTGACATCTTTGCATGATTTTGCCAGTAATTTGCTGCCTGTCAATCAAACACCAAATAAGGATTTCACTGTCAAAGAAAACTTTAGAGCTGAGCATAACTAAAACATTTTATTTTCACTGTCGAAATTTTCATGGAATTTTAAGATTTAAAAAATTACCATTTCAACTATTTCAATATTCCTCGACATTTGACTTCGTTTTTCATGACCATGGGAACCCCGAATAAGAAATAGCATTACATGAAGTACATGCACACTGAATCTCGAAAAGTGTTAAATGTGTGAATCCAATGGACCTTTTGAATTTTCATCTGATCGATGTTTGTGTTTGTTGAAGTGTGCGTGTGTGTGTACTATGTTTGTCTGTACCATCTGGTAGAACTTGAAGGCAGTTTCTTCGTATGTTGAGTTCTCGTAATACGAGGAGTTTTCCCATCTGAGTTGGAAGCACCTGGATCTCATTACAGCTAATGTCCTGAATAGAGAAAAGGCAAATATCAACAAACAGCATGGGAATATGAACATAAATAAATATCTCACACAATCACACATGTCTGCAAACACACTGACCAGCTCCATAAGGTCTTTGGCCTTGCCGATTTCCTCAGGAACAGACAGGAGTTTATTGTTGCTCACCACCAGCACTTTCAGAGGAAGATTGAAGAGAGTCTTGGGGAGCACGGACAGTTGATTTCGACTGAAAACATCAAGATTACCTTCAATTCTCAATAAACATTGTTCTCTTTCTTTCTCTCTTTTTCTTTCTATAATGAGGGAAAACACACAAAGACTGAAGTTAATTTAACTTCATAATAACAGGTAGCCTGCTATTAGCGGAGTAGTGCCGCAGCATGGCTGGTCAACGCCAGTGTGCTGGTGTTCCCACCAGGCTTCGTAATTATCAAGACTTCCTTGGTCAACCAGCTTCATCAGGAAGACCATGCTAGTCAACCAGCTTCGAGGGCTATGGCAGTGCCCACCCAAAAGTGTCATCTGCCAACCCAAATCAAAATTATTAAAATTTAAGCATTAGTTTGCAATGGCTTGTTATTTAATTTTCTCCAAATAAATTTGGCAAATTAACTGCTGCACGCAGAAAAGCCTTGATACCCAATCACCTTGTACAATGCAGACTCTTTTTCACTCAAACTAATGCAGACAATTGATTGAGCAATTATGCCCAAAACACTTTATGAAAGCTTTTCTTCTGTTGTTTCTAATACATGGGAATAGTCGAGCAGTTTTCAGTTCATTATTATTATGCATTACAATTAGTGGCGATGTCTTTGCTGGAGTTTTTAATGTTTTGCTATGGTTGTTATCAGTAGCAGATCCTGTTAAAGAGCAGTATTGTTTCTTCCTGCACAGCTCTCATCCACATCAACTACTACTTTTATAAGGTTTCTTAATGACTTAATAAATTAAAGTTAATTTGTAATTAATAATTCATAAATTATTATTTTGTCAGCTTCAAATGTTTTATTCCATCGCAAGACAACTTGCTGGAGCTCATTTTTATTACAAAATGGATAGTTCCATCTTTAAATTCTAATTGAATGAGCCGCATTGTAAAGTGCAAATAAATGCACATCTGTGATGGCACATTCTATATTAATGTTTTAGGTTGAAATGTTGCTTGGCAACTGTAAACAGCCTACAATTAGACTAATGAAAAGTTGTACTGTACTTCATGGAAGTATTCATTTATTCAGATTATTAGTATTAATATATCTAAATATTTAAGGAACATTGATGTCTTATTTCTTATTGCTGTTGCCATCGTTTTATTAAAGCAATAAGCCACTTTTTTGTTGTCTGTTACAGTGATTTTACTTCTTATTTTTACTGCTTAGCCTTAATACACACTTAACCATAGTAAAAATCCCAGTAGCGAATTACTTCACATGATTTATTATTGATTTATCCTACAACTGGTATTTGACACCCTACTCAACGATGAAAGTATTCAGAAAATCGTTCTGTAGGGACAGTTTCCCAGAAATGTAATGTTGTCCAAGACCAATAAGGAATTTAATTGGAGAATCGCTACTGAAATTATAGCTCAACTCAGGACTTTTTACGTACCTAGAAAACTGCTCCAAGTAAAGTTATAGTAAGTAATATAGTTAGTAGGTTCAGATAAGTAGACATTAAAAAAGATACAATGGTGTAAATGTAAACTTTCATGAAGCTGTGTGCTTGTTAACAAAAGCACCCTGTAATATATTAAAGAGAAATTAAAGTATACTACCACCAGGGATAGAAAGAGTACTGAAAAATCATACTCAAGTAGAAGTACTGTTACTTCCCCCCAAAAATAGTGTGAGTACAGTAAAAGTAGCTGTCCTAAAAACTACTCAAAGTAAGAGTAAAAGAGTAGCTCATTTAAAAGTACTCATGAGTAGTGAGTATTGAGTACCAAGTTGCAAAACCTATGCCCCATTATAATGAACACTGTATGCCAAATTTGAAAATGCATCACTTATCTATGATAAACACTACATGAATCTGATTCCAAAAAATAACATGATAATACTAATGAATAACAGAAATGAATAATGAGACATGATAATAGAAATTAAAAGATTAAAATGTTATTTTCAATACACTGATCACCATTTTAAATCGTAATGTATAAAACAATTACATTAAAATCAGTTTATGTGTAGGGTCATAATTTCCATAAATTTATTGTTGTGCATAAAACATGTTCAAACAATGCAAGGAATGCAAAAAGATGCTAAATAAGCAGAATGACTTGGCACGTCATGTCCTGCACAACAGAAGTAGAGCAGGCATGGGAAAAGTTGTTTGGAACAGTGGCTACATCATGCTTAAAAATGAATAATTCACCCAAAAGTTTAAATTCTCTCATCATTTACTCACCCTCATGCCATCCCGGATGTGTATGACTTTCTTCTGCAGAACACAAATTAAGATTTTTAGAAGAATATCTCTCTTGCTCTTTTGGTCCATACAATGAATGTGAATCGGTGCTAAAATATTGAAGCTCCACAAATCACATAAATCAGCATAAAAGTAGTCTAATCCATCAAGCCTCCAGTGGTTTAATCCATGTCTTCAGAAGCGATATGATAGATGGGAAACAGATCAATATTTAATTCAATTTTTACTTTAACTTTATTTTTAATTTTATTTTAAATAATTCTCCTCCCTGCTCAGTCATTCTCCACTTTAAATTTCACTTCTTGTGTTTTTGGTGATTCACATTCATCAAACATATCACCACCTACTGGGCAGAGAGAAGAATTTCTAGCAAACGTGGAATTAAATATTGATCTGTTTCTCACCAACACCTGTCATATCATTTCTGAAGTCATGGATTAAACCACTGGAGTTGTATGTATTACTTTTATGCTGCTTTTATGTGCTTTTTGGAGCATCAACATTTTGGCACACATTCAATTACATTAAATGGACCAACAGAGCTGAAATATTCTTGTAAAAATCTCTTAATTTGTGTTCTGAAGAAAGAAAGTCATAGACAGATGGCATGAGGGAGAGTAAATGATAAGAGAATTACAATTTTTGTGTGAATTATTTCTTTAAGTAGCACATGGGGGACCACATTGTCCTTCTTTTGAGATACAATGTTCCACAATGATTTAGTTCTTGTATCTTTTAAGCCCAGAAATAGTTGTGTTCTTATTTTCATGCATGATGAACAATTTTCTGAAGTTTGTGACTGTGACTGGAATGTTCTGCTCTGCAAATGTTGATCTTTATAAAGGCTAAGCATAATTATCAATTATTTTATCATCTCTTCCTGGTAATTTATTATACCAGTTAACACACTCTCTACATCAAGGGTCGGTATTATTAAAAAACAAACAATATTTAAAAAAAAAATTATTATTATTGAAAATGTCACTGTTTTATTCTATTACATTAATACTTTTAAAGCTACTCAAGATATGCGGCCAAAAGTAGTGAGTGGTTTTCTCATTTCCTTGTTAATGTTCTTTAATTAATAGACTTTATATGACATAGTCTACTAGACATTGCTCAATTTAGTTACATGTACACTTCAAGTCCAACTGTTACGTTCCCGTGTTGTCTGCCCTGTGTTTTCTGTTTCACTCGTCACTGATCATATTGCATGTCACGTTTTGCTTGTTGTCTGCCCCGTGTTTCACTTGTCTGTCTAAAAACTACACTTTCCACAATTCCCTGATCTCATCACTGCCATCATTGCATCATTGTTCTCACCTGTGTCTCGTTTAGTCTTCATTGTGTCTGTGTATTTAAACCCTGTTGTTTTCCTTTTCCCTTGTTGTTCGTTGTATGGTTTCTTGTCGTGCCTTTGGCCTTGTTACTTGCCCTTCGTGTTTGTTCTTGCAGCCGTGTGTTCTTTTTGTGTTAAAGTTAGTTTTTCCCATTGTGGACTTTTCTTTGTGTTTACTCAGTTATTATTTTTTTGTCAATAAAAGCCGCGATTGGATCCGCACCTCCCGCCTGCCTTCTCCTCCTTCCCACACATCCATAACACCAACATTTTGATGCAAATACGCATTTTGTCCCACTGTTTAAGTTCACTTTAGACATAAACGACTGCGTTTACATTAAATGGGCATTGGCAGAATTAAGTGTATTTGATCGTTTAGCGCATTAGCGCTCAAAAATTAGCTGCCTGTCAATCAAACAGCATGCAGCAACAGACGTCAAGAAATAAAAAAAATCTATCTTTTATATTTCATCTAGATCAACCAACCAGTGGTGCTCTTACTATTGCGATTTATGTAATGAACACCCCTGTTCTAGATGTAGAACATAAATATGCACGTAGAATACATATTTACATATTAAGATGTAGAATAGCTAAATATAGAAAACTAAAAAAAAAATTGATCAAGGACATCTCTCTTTTTTCTGATAAACATCTAGATAATTTTATTGCCCAGCCCTTTTGAAAACATTGCATTAATCTCTCACAGCAGCCAAATAATCTCAGTGATAGATAGTTCAATTACAGGCTACATTATAGACACATATAATCTAGTAATCAGAAATATGAAATTTACCACAATATGTTTCTTCAAATTAGAGGCAGAATTAATGCTGATATCTGGCTTGAGCAAGTTAAACTCACATGACACGATCAAGCAATTGGCCTTTTTCACTATGAAAAGCCCTTTCAGGTGCGGCTGAGATGTTCAGCTGTAAACTGTGCTTGAGGTATTCTCACAGTTGGCGCCAGATCTGCAGCTGCTGTCGTGGAAAATAGCGATGAATCTCTCTAAGTTGTAAGAAAACTCTCGGAGGCTTGAGTTCCAGATGCCAGAGTTGTAGTTTATTGAACACCAACAAACATGAGACCAGTCAGCTGTCCGTTCTGACTCATTATCCTAAGTTCTCAGTTATATACCTTTTTGTTATCTTGTTACCCACTATCTCTGACTAACGAGGTCACTGCCTTGTTTCTTTCCCTCGCCCATCTATTAAAAAGAAACATATATCCTTGCCTCTCTATTGAAAAGAAACATATATCTTTGGTAGCCTCTCATATCTTGACCTCATGTTACAGTTCATGGACAGAGTACATCAACTCCTAGAAACATCTGCGTAAACAGCCATGTCCCCATCAAATACTTTTTATCTTTGTCCTACATTTCAGTGCATCCCCACAATGAGGCTGCCTTCTTTGCTCATACACATTATCATTTGACTAATGAAAGAAAACACCAGCTGCAAAGATATCATACATTCAGCTTATTAGAACAAGACACCATTCATACAATAACTGATTAAAAGTATCTTTGCAAAGATACGTGCCAGCACAAAGGAAACACACCAAGGACTCACATCAGAATACTATTAATTAACAGAAACACATTTTGTTTTTGAAGAAATACACCTGTTTTTCAAGGTTATACACCATACTGCCATTTAAGTTTCTTACAAGTGATTTGATTTGAAGGGAGTCACGAGACTCTCCCTAGCCAATCATGTTGATAGACAAAAACCAAATCAGGACAGGGAAGTTTTTCTGAATCAACAGAAAAAGAGATCATGATGGTTTTACCTGATGTTCAGGTAGGTGAGCATCTGTAAGTTGATAATGGCCTCTGGAAGGACTTTTATGCAGTTGTGATAAAGGTTTAATGACTCCAGAGGTGCAAACATACAGACTTCTGGAGGGATTTCACAGAAACGGTTTCTTGACAAGTCTGTCCAGAAAAAATAAAAAATAAAAATAAAAATCATGTTAGTTAAAGGCAACAAAAAAGTTTTCCCACTGAAAGATGCACACAGAGATATAGAAAAATACAATATAATTCACATAAATACCATAACATTTTACACGTATATATACACTAAATGTAATGTATATACAAACAAACTGAAAGTGTGAAGCTCAGGACTGATTTACAGTGAAAAGCATTGATAATGTGTCTACAGTAAGTGATTGATTAGTCAGATCTATTAAGGAGTTAAACACACATGCACAAAAATGTAAGCACACACACACATTTGTTGTTCTATCCTGGTGAGGACTTTCCATTGACTACTCTTTTCTTGTATTTTATACCGAACTAGTGATTTATTTTTTTGTCCTCACCCTACCCTTAAACTTAATCCTTACACACCCTTTCTGCATTATTAGATTTTCATTATGACTATTTAGTATGTTTATTAACCCATTTTTCTTGTGGGGACTATTGGTTGGTCCCAAGAATGTAGGTGATTTCAGGTTTTACTATGCTTGTTGTGGCATTTTTGGTCCCCACAATGTAGGAAAAACCAGACCACATGCACAGACAGGCACAGGAAGAACACAAAAGAGAAAGAAAAAGAGGGAGACATAGATTATTGAGTTGTCAAGTCATTTTCCTTTGTATATCGCCTTTCACAACACACATAGTTTCAAAGCAGCTTTACAGAAGATCAGGCATTATCAGAAGATAAAACTGTAATATCTAGGAGTCATCATGGTGTAATTAGATAAAATACGATTGTGAATTGTGTTTAAAAATAATTAATTAATAACCCCAGTGAGCAAGCCGAAGGCGACTGTGGCAAGGAACACAAAACTCCATTAGATGGTTAAGGCATTACAAATTCGGGATGTAGTGAAAAGACTGCTCTGTCACTACATCCTGTTATGACATTATGTCATAACAGGATGTAGTATAATGTCATAACAGGATGTAGTAACAGAGCAGTCTTTTCACTATATCCAATGGCTATAGCGTTGCACCATTGGCCAGAACAGGATAAGGAGATGTGTGGCCCTTACTTTAATAAAGAGATATGAAAGGGTACACACTTCACTGCATGCCCCAGGTACTGTGTATTTTAGTAACATTACATTTATGCATTTGGCAGACACTTTTATCCAAAGCGACTGACAGTGCACTTATTACAGGGACAATCCCCCCAGAGCAACCTGTTAAGTGCCTTGCTCAAGGACACAATGGTGGTGGCTGTGAGGATCACACCACCAACCTTCTGATTACCAGTTCACCAGTTATGTGCATAAGACCACTACACCACCATCACTCCAACTCCAACTCCAATATTAACATTAAATGGTGTTAAAGTCAAAGTTTGAAAACTAGAAGGAAATGTTCAAGGGAAGAAGACATCAGTTCTTGAAATGGGGCAGCTGAGGCTCAGTTGGTAGAGCAGGTCAGCGACTAATCGGAGGGTTGGTGGTTTGAATCCCGGCCCACACGACTCCACATGCCAAAGTGTCCTTGGGCAAGACACTGAACCCCAAGTTGCTCCCAATGGCAGGCTAGCACCTTGCATGTCAGCTCTGCCGCCATTGGTGTGAATGGGTGTGTGAATGAGTCACAGTGTAAAGCGCTTTGAATTAAGGTTAAAAAGGCGCTATATAAGTGCAGACCATTTAAAAAAACTTGATGATTTAGAACTTCTTGGTTTAACCAGACTGCAATAACCTTGCAAGTTAAAATTGTATTACACAATTACAGTACTACTATTGAATAATAAAAATAAATATAATATTATTATAATATAATATTCAATTTTACTGGTTTCCAAAAAATAATTATGAATAGTGGGCTGAAAATCACAAAGTGGACAATAACATGTACACATTGGGCAGGTACAATGTGCATATGAAGAGGATTTATTTGTTTGTGATAAAGGTCTGAGTTTGGCTATTTTTAAGAGGACTCAAGAGTGAACCCTTAAAGAGCAGCCTAAGACTATTTATTGGCAGTAGAACATGACCAAATTTTTTTAAAAAGGAAACACTTGCTAGTTTTTTGTTTATCATTTTGCAGTTCAAATCCCAATAGAATTGATCAAAGGATTTTTTGGTGAAAAAAAGGTTTAGCGTATCAAAATGTTTATCGATATAGCTGACGGAAACCCAAATTAATGATAAAAAGTGTCAACGTATAATTTTAGAGATTTTTGCATAAATTCAACACTGTCACGTGACAGAACTATGTTTTTAATACACATGTCCCCCAGGAACCTGTGTAGCTCAGCGAGTAAAGACGCTGACTACCACCCCTGGAGTCATGAGTTTGAATCCAGGGTGTGCTAAGTGACCCCAGTCAGGTCTCCTAAGCAACCAATTGGCCTGGTTGCTAGGGAGGGGAGAGCCACATGGGGGTAACCTCCTTGTGGTCACTATAATGTGGTTCACTCTAGGTGGAGGGTGTGGTGAGTTGTGCATGGATGCCGTGGAGAATAGCGTGAAGCCTCCACACACGCTATGTCTCCATGGTAATGCACTCAAAAACCATGTGATAAGATGTGTGGATTGATGGTCTCAGACACAGAGGCAACTAACTGATTAGTGTCTGAGGAAACAGCCTTGCTACCAAATTGGTTGTAATATACAGTAGGTAGAGATTAGGCGTAATCTGTGAATTAAAATTTTTTATATAACATGAAATCAGACAAGACCAACCCTGACTGATATACAAAGAACAAAAACTAAAATACCTGTATGGTCCAGAAATGAGACATGTAACAGGTGTTTTATGAGGATGATATGAAGTAGACTGTTTCAAATATTCATCTTCACCCTGCAGCTGAACAACTCTGATAATAATAGCATAATAGCCAAAGTGATCTTGCTTCTTTTCATATCAAATGGCATTGTCATGTCGAATTAATATTTACGTTTTGAAATATTACCTAATTAAATGTATACTTACATTTTGGATATTGAGCAGCTTGTGATTTCCAGACACGTGTATAACTGTAACTTGGGCTTTATCGCTAAAGACTAATTAATTGATTAATTTGTTTTTTTTTACAGTGGGAATACAACTAGCGCTCTGTCCCTTTACGAGAGCACATGCATGTTAAAAAGACTATGTTGCACAGAGAGAGATGATGATGATGATGATGATGATGAGACATATGCATGGAGAGACATGGATTTTCAGTCCTATAGAAAGAAACTTGATTTCTTGTGTTCCAATGTCTACTAATTTTAACCAACATGCAAAAACAAAACATGTGGGGAATTCATGCACTGTGAACACGGAATGTGCAGGGATTTTATTTACAGAAAACAAAAACACTCGCTTTATAGCTCAAACTTAATGAACATCACAGTCTCAGGGTTTTCCTGGTAGCTCTCTCTCCTGGTCTGCTGGCTATGTGGCTCTTTTATGCCGCTCTCCCTGTGTTCACTGTAATCAGAAACAGGTGTTAGCTCAGGTGCAAACGCCCATACCGTTCTCCCTCTCTCCGGACGGACACTTGACCACGCCCCCGCTGCCACATATACCCACCGCCCGACTCAGGCCGGGGAAACATCCGGACTGCCTACCATTCCCCCCATTTCTGGAAAGAAAATCGCCGGCCACCATCTGCGCTCCCGGTCTGTGGACCACCTTGAACTTACGGGTAATCCACGCGTTGGTGTCTTTCCTGCGGTGGAGTGGGGCGTGATCCGAACAGAGGGTGAAGGCCCGCCTCAACAGGTAGTATCGGATGAAATGAGAGCTTGCGGCTAATGTACAGAACCGGGCGCTCCTCTCCCTCCACCACCTGCGAGAGCACGGCCCCCAGCCCTCTGTCTGTAACACAAAAGGGAGAGAGAAATCGGGTGAATGTAAAAGCGGTCCCCCGCAAAGTGCGGCTTTAACTTGCATGAATGCTGACAATGCTCCGTCAACTGGACCGGGTCTGGAGCTCCCTTTTTAGTGAGATCAGTCAGCGGGCTGGTGATGTCCGAATAATTGGTACGAATCTTCTATAATAGCCAGCCAGCCCCAGAAACTGTCTCACCCTCTTGGGCCTCGGAAAGGTCGCAAACGCCGCCGTCTTATCAATTTGGGGACGCACCAGACCGTGACCCAAGTGGAACCCCAGATACCGTACCTCCACCCGCCAAATCGCGCACTTCTTTGTGTTTGCTGTGAGTCCCGCCCATCGCAGCAATCTCAGAACCGCCCTCAGATGCTGCATATGCCGCTGCCAATCATTACTGATGTCACCTAAATAGGCAGCGGCGTAGGCTGTATGCGGTCTGAGGATCCAGTCCATGAGACGCTGAAACGTAGTCGGGGCCTCAAACAAACCGAATGGAACTGTTACAAATATCGTAATTGTAATCAAACGGTATGGAGAAGGAGTTTTTTTAAGGGAAATTGGTGACAAGGGGATCTGCCAATAACCCTTCGTCAAATCCAATGTTGAATAAAATCGAGCAGTGCCCAACCAATCGAGCAACTCATCAACACGAGGCATTGGGTATGCGTCAAACTTAGACACCGTGTTGACTTTCCTATAATCCACATAGAACCGCACCGACCCGTCGCTCTTAGGCACTAGAACAACAGGGCTGGACCAATTGCTGTGGGATTCCTCTATTACCCCCATATCGAGCATTGCATCTAATTCCCAACGAACAATTTTCTTTTTATGCTCTGGCAACCGGTAGGGGCAGCTACGTATCACAACCCCCGACTCGGTCTCAATGTGGTGTTGAATGAGGTTCGTACGACCCGGTAGAGGGGAGAACACATCCGAAAACTCACGTTGTAACCCGGAGACCTCTGCGAGTTGGTACGGTGAAAGGTGTTCTCTGCAAGTGACTGGGATGAACTGTTTAAATTTTGAAACTACCTCAGGTCCGAGCTCCGCCCTCTCCAGAACTACCGTAGCCAACGTCAGGGGCCGCCTCCCGCCACAATTTAAGGGGGTTTAGGTGATATATTTGACGTGCACCCCCTCTATCGGTTCGTTTGACCTCATAATCGAGATCCCCCACTCGTCGTGTGACCTCAAAGGGTCCTTGTCACTTGGCGAGTAATTTGGAGTTCGATGTGGGGACAAATATGAGTACTTTATCTCCCGGTGCAAATTCCCTTAGCCGAGTGCCCCTGTCATACAGTCGGTGCTGATGCTCTTGGGCTCGGAGCAAATTCTCCTGTGTTAGTTTCCCCAAAGTGTGGTGTTTTGCTCTGAGATCAAGGACGTATTGAATTTCATTCTTAATATTTGAAGGCCCCTCCTACCAGGCTTCGTGCAAGTCAAGTACACTGTGTGGGCGCCGCCCATACAGCAGCTCAAATGGGGAGAAGCCAGTGGAGGCTTGCGGGACCTCTCGCACTGCGAACAACAGGGGGTCGAGCCATTTATCCCAATTTCTAGCACCCTCGTGCACAAACTTACGAATCATATTTTTGAGGGTTTTATTAAATCGCTCTACTAGGCCATAATCCACTAGGTCTAATACAAAGTGATGTCTGCATGCTGTCTGCTCTAATGGCCCGACGAGGTCCATCCCAATTCTCTGGAAGGGGACCTCGATCAGTGGAAGGGGGCACAATGACGCTTTTGGGGTGGCCGTTGGATTTATCAGCTGACATTCGTGGCATGCCGCACACCACCTGTGGACATCGCCGCCAATGCCCGGCCAATAAAAAACGGGCTATTAGATGGTGTAGTGTCTTCCTTTCTCCTAAGTGACCCGCCATGGGATTATAATGAGCCGTCTGGAACACCATTTACCGACGGCTCCGTGGTATCAAAAGCGGAGTTGTATTTTCTTCTGTTTTAGCGTCCTGCTTCACTCTGTACAACTGCTCATTTATAATGGCAAAATAGGGATATGAAAGAGCGATGTCCAGCTGGAGTTGTTGACCATCGATTACTCTCACTTGGTCGAAGGTGTGCTTAAGGGTTTCGTCCCGCGACTGCTCCAAAGGGAAGTCCCTCTCAGGGAGTTCCCTGAGAAGGGGAGGGGCTGTAGCCTCTCCCCTTCTCTCGTCATTCTGACATGGAGCTGTCGAGGATGGCCCGGGCTCCAACTCCTCTGCAAGAGCATCGCACATCTCACTATTTTAGTGCAGGACCCATCCGTGCATATCCCTTTAATACATTTCTAAAATCCGGCCAATCAGTCCCCAAAATCAGCGGATGGGCGAGGCGGGAACTAACCGCGGCCCCACTCTGTTTTTTTCCCCGTAATTTGATCACAAGGGTCACCATAGGATACTTGTGAATATCCCCATGCACACACTTCACCCTCACCAGTTTAGCTGTGCCCAAAGCCTCGGGTTGAACAAAGCGTTGGTGGATGGTGGTTTGATTACAACCTGTATCCACCAACGCTTGGTGAGTACCCCCCTTGACACTTACCGGTATCCAGTACACTCTGGCCCGATCGGGGGCAGCCTGCTGGATATCGGAGACCCGCACCACCGTCCCCAGTTCCATCAAAGGGCACTGATCCCGGAAGATTCCGGGTCTCCGCACCTCCAACACGCTGGCCCAGGCACTACGCCCGTACTTGTGTCGGTGGGCAGCCTCACCTGAGGGGGAGGGCGGCTGAAGATCAGGGTCAGGGAATGTGTCGCCTCCCACGGCCGGGGAACTGGCCTCAGGAATCCTCCTCCCCTGCGCGGGGCATGAACGGGCCCTGGAGACAGAGTAGAGCGAGAGGGTAGAGGGGATGGGGATGAAACAGGGGAAATTACAGGGGGAGGAGAGAGAGAGTAGGAGGGCTCCTCCACCCTCAGGATGGTCCTCCGCAAGCCGGGTGGCTTCCTCCAGCGACACCGGGCGGTGGCACTGGACCCACTCCACTGTTCTTTTTGGAAGACGTTGTATGAACTGCTCCAGTACCACCTGGTTGACCAGTCCCTTGTTGTCGCGGTTCTTCTCTAGCAGCCATCTCCGGCAGGCGTCTCGGAGCCGTTAGGCGAAGGCGAATGGGCGGTCGGATTTCTCCAACTTCAGGCTCCGGAAGAGTCTCCGACCAACCTGTTGTAGGATGGCCTTTTTCAAGTCTGCATAAGCCAGGAGGCTCGTTGCCAGCAGTTGTTGAGCCGCGAGCTGGGCTTCCCCAGACAACAGTGGGATGAGACGGCCAGCGCCCCGCGGCCAGCCCCAAATCTCGGCGGTGTGCTCAAATAAGTCTAGAAACGCTTCTGGATTGTCCGCCACCCCCATCTTCTGTAACGCGGGCGGGGGCAAAGGGGAGCTGGTGTCCGCTCTGGATTGCATGTCCTCTGCTTGAGCCCGTAGGATCTCGAAAAAGCGGCGATCTTGGTCTTGTCGGAGCGCAAGCAGGGTCTGATGGTGGTTCTGATGTAAACCAGCAAGGGACTGGAGGACCTCCGCCAACTGTGAGTACTCTACAGGGCGACTTCCTTCCATCATCCTGGATAATCTCCCGGGTTTTGGCACCAGTGTGAAGGTTCCCCAAGGACAATACCAGTCAACAGGGTCCTTCAACTTAAGTGGTTGGTTGGTTGGCTAACTTTATTGTCCACGTTGTGGAAAATTGTCTCTGGCTTCACCATACAATACATCACAAACAATATATAAATATACATATACATAAAAAATGGCATACAAAACAAGACAGAAGTCATCGATCCCTTGCATTTCATATTTTAACAGCATTGGGCACAAAAGATAACTCATAAACTTTCTTCATTGCACGTGGTTGTCTATAACATCTCACTGATGGAACAGGTGAAACTCACCATGAAGAGGGTGAGACAAATCCCCTACTATCACTAAAGGCTTTTGCTTGACTTTACCTGTATATAGATCATTCAGATGTGTGTCTTGCCGATTATCTTACTGGTTTCATTTACAATCTTGGTCATCTTGACCCTGTTTTTAACACTCAAATTACCATACCACAAGGTCATGTTAAAAGTTAAAATACTTTCAACAAAATTTTTATAGACCATTTCAATTATGTTCTTACTCACACCAAAGTGATTTAACCTCCTGATCAAATACAACCTTTGTTGATCTTTCTTACAGATGCTGTCACTATTCTCTATAAAACTAAGTGGAGCATCTATGTGTGTCTCCAAATACTTAAAATTGCAAACAAATTCAATTGAATTCCCACAAAGTATTACAGGTTCCAACTTCAAAATATTCTACTTATCTCCAGTAATTACCACTTCTTTTGTTTTATCCACATTTACCACAATTGCACTCAGCTGACACCACTCAAAAAGGCTTTTATGTGCTCTTGGTATGTGCGAGTCCTACCTATCTCTCCTACTTGCAAAAGACCCACAAGAAAAAATTTAATTCTTATATTCAAGTTTAGCACTTTTAATTTTCCCCCTAAGTTCTCTATTCTTCTCTCTAACTAATTCCTTATCACCCTTCATAAAGGCCACCCGTTTCTCATTAAGGCATATTTTAAGATCTTTAGTGAGCCACTTATTATTATTTGGGTAAATACGTACTGTTTTGGTTTGAACACAATTGTTCTCACAAACATTTTAATAAGACGCAAAAAATAAATAAAAGTGAGTACGTTTATTTACATAAAACAAAAACACTCGCTCCACAGCTCAAACTTAATGAACACCACAGTCTCAGGGTGTACCTGGTAGCTCTCTTTCCTGGTCTGCTGGCTATGTGGCTCTTTTATGCCGCTCTCCCGTGTTCACTGTAATCAGAAACAGGTGTTAGGCATAATTTAGCTCAGGTGCAAGCGCCCTTACCGCTCTCCCTTGTTATGTTTGGATGAAAAATAGTGAGACTTGCAAGCTGAAGAACACCATCCCAACTATGAAGCATGGGGGTGGCAGCATAATGTTGTGGGGGTCCTTTGCTGCAGGAGGGACTGGTGCACTTCACAAAATAGTAGGGATGCACCAATACCACTTTTTCTCTTCCGATTTGATTCCGATACCGGAAATCTCAGTATCGGTCGATACCGATCCGATACCAGTGTTGTTTTTTGCATATTCAGTTTCGAATATCTTTACATTATTGTGTGAAACTAATTGGGAGAACTCTTTAATATGTAAAGAAACACAAACCTCTTACTACATATTATTTCAGTATAACTGTTTAGCTTATTAAGAACACTTTATTATTAACTAGTACACTGGATAATGTAGCAGCAAAATTAACAGTAATTCCAGTCTTCAAGTCCAGGGCTCCATGCTAACTTTTTTGCCAAGGAGTACATGCGCTCCTAAATCAAAAAATGTAGGAGCACACAAAGAAATTTAGGAGCACAGTGAAAAATGTAATACAGAGTTTTTTAACAAACAATGTATTACATACATATTTATCAAAGGATATCAGTTGTCCAGCTGCTTTTGTATGTTAAATGTCTGTCATACTTAGAGGTCAGCCAGCAATCTCTCATTATGTCAGCAATTTGACCGATCATCTCCACACATCTTACATCATTGTTGTATGTGGGATTAATGTAAACTCAGTTTTTGTGGTGGAGTCTGATAAGTGGCCCAATTTTGATGAAAGGTTATTCATCTTTCACAATGAAGCATGCAATGTTTATCTTTATTTTCAGCTGCCACCTCTTTCTCCTCCTCAGACTGCAGCACTAGCCTCCTCAAGGCAGCTGACACCGAGCCTGATGGTTTCTCCTGTCTCATCCTCTACACTATCTACGCTATCTCTTTTCAGATTAGTGAGCCGTCTCGTTTGGCTAAGCTCACCAAAAAGACTGCCTCTTTTGGCTCCCAAATGGCTCTTTTTTGACTGCTTTCGGGTCCTCGAATCAAATCAATCAAATCAAATCACTTTATTGTCACGTATAGCGAATAACGTAGAGCGAGCAAGGGCAGCCGGTGGTGAGTTGAGCTCCCCTTGTGAGTTGGTGCCCTACGCAAACTGTGTAGTAAGCATGTAGGTAGTGCCAGTACTGATAATAGTACATTGCACTATATCAAAGAAAAATAAATAACATATTATAAATGGATTCTGATATGCGAGCTGGCTCCCAACGTTCACCTACAAGAGCCGTCTCGTTCACAAATGACCATCACTATATCAGATGCGGGTTTCCTGACACGAAGGATGAGTTGCCCACCTGTTTCTGCCCTCTACAATATTTGCAGAACATGACGTTGTTTTCAAACTCTAGCCATGGGAACATTTTGAGCCAATTAGCATTGAATCTATATGTTCTCCCTCCACCGGCTACAGT
This sequence comes from Xyrauchen texanus, assembly GCF_025860055.1. NCBI lineage: Eukaryota > Metazoa > Chordata > Actinopteri > Cypriniformes > Catostomidae > Xyrauchen > Xyrauchen texanus. The sequence goes on from NC_068279.1 coordinate 26,802,468, forward strand.
GGACATTTAAGTGACAGCTGGTGTAACGGTAGCTTCGCTAACGTTGTTCTCAGCATCCATAATGTTAGCCGTCTCAGATAAACCTTGTGAAGAGACTTCTTTAGTTGAACCTTGCGAACCCCCCTCGATAGATTCATCTTTCTCCTCATCTTATTTTCGCTTAAAATAAAATGTGATGTCTGCACGTTAACTTATTGCCTATACCAATACATTTCTCCATTGTTCAACTTTCTCTCTCTGACTGGACTGCGTCATCAAAGAAAACTCTACTGTGGTTGGCACAAGCCGTTTGTGGAATGTGGGTCTTGCAATTTTTAAGCAATTAGCAGCAGTGGGGGTGGGTTACGTTTGTAATCTTTAATCGCACACTGTGCTCGTAAATTATTTTTCCGGTTCACACATATCTATTTTTAGGGGCAAATGCGAGTGAAATACTCGCACTGTAGAGCCCTGAAGTCTTCAGTAGAAAAGTGTTTTATTTTTGCCTTTTTTCCCCAAAATTTTTCAACTTACATCTGAACTTTAAAGGATTCAGATTAAATTTAGTTGTAAGATATCAGTCTACTTTTCATTCACACAGTTATTTTTTGGAACCCATTCAATTTAAATATTGTTATAAATTGTAAACAAATACTAATGCTGACAATAATAATAATAATAATAATAATAATAATAATAAATAGTTATTATTATTATTATTGACTTTTAATTTTAAATTCAACAGTAATATATTTAAGTTGTGCACTTTTTAAACCCTCACGCTTTTATTTTGACATTCCATCCAAACTCTCCAGGAAGTCCTGTATGTGTTTGTAGGCAAGTTTACAATAGTTTAATTCGCTTCTTATTCAAATTCTGGTCAAATGCAACTCTGGTGCCATTATAAATGCATATTATAAGTGAACCGAACTATTGAGCATCTACATCTGAGATGATGTTTGTTAGTAGCGCTCAAATGTTGTGCAACTAAATGTAGTAAAGGCTAAATGTAGCCGCAAGTGTTAGTGTGTGTAAACAGAACAGCGCCATTCACTAAAGCGCTGGCGCTGCCCATACTATATATTTACTTATTACACAGCTTTTTGTGATTCATAGAGCTATTGCACATCTTCAAGTGGAAGTCATATGAACTGCTTTAATGGTGTTTTAATGGTTCTTTTATGTCATTTTTGGAGCTTGACAGTAATGAACATGACTAATAGACCGTATCAGATTTGGATCGGGCTCGTCGGACCAATACCCGATCCATCTAAAATCTTCAGTATCGGAGCCGATACCGATCCAGGAAAATTATGAGGATATATTGAAGCATCATCTCAAGACATCAGCCAGGAAGTTAAAGATCAGTCACAAATGGGTCTTCCAAATAGACAATGACCCCAAGCATGCCTCCAAATTTGTGGCAAAATGGCTTAAGGGCAATAAAGTCAAAGTATTGGAGTAGCCATCACAAAGCCCTGACCTCAATCCGATAGAAAAATTGTGGGCAGAACTGAAAAAGCATGTGTGAGCAACAAGGTCTACAAACATGACTCAGTTACACCACTTCTGTCTGGAGGAATGAGACAAAATTCCAGCAACTTACTGTGAGAAGTAGAGGTCGACCGATTTTTTGGCATTTTTTAACATAATCGGCATCGGCCAATATCCAAGTATATCAAGCCGATTATTAGGCAGGCGCATCTGTGGGCAGCCTAGTGTTGTTGTGGAACACGTGTTCGACGCACGCTGCCCCTAGAGTCATTTTCCAGCAGAGTGAGCAGACCTCATGCATTATTGCTATAAAGAGAAAGTTATTTTATCTCGCCAGCCATTTGTATGTATTGTAATTTCCGGACTATAAGCCGCAACTTTTTTCCCACGCTTTGAACCTTGCGGCTTAAACAACGACGCGGCTAATATATGGATTTTTCCCGCTTTAAATTTTATTTAAAAAAAAAAAAAAAAAAAACATTCTGTGACGTGCTCAGTTTTTTGGCGGCATGAAGCTTTCATTAGACCAATGAAATTGCAGAAGGGGTTAAGGTCAAACAACTTTTTTGTTTACTGTTTAGATTAAATCGAGCGCGCTCAAACTTCCCATCATTCTGATTACGGTAGTCATTTTGTCACCCTCAAGACACAGAGAAATGCATATGATGCAGCTTTCAAGTTGAAGGCGATTGATCTGGCTTTTGGAAAAGGAAATAGAGCTGCTGCACGGGAGACGTTGGAAACAGCAGCGTGATGAATTGACTCAGTGCAAAAAGACAACTAAAGCTGAGGCTGTTCAACTTTGACACCGAAGGAGTCAAAGCTGAACAAATTGTCTGTTATTACAATACAAAACTCTTATTACACTGACAGGGAAAATAAACACAGACACTTTACAATCTATTTACTAAACCTGCCCAGAGTATGACAAATGCCTTGTACACACTGCAGCTAAATTCGGTTGTCAATTCACCTTTTAATGCTTAATCCTGTTCTGTACACACAGTTCGGTAAAATAAGTGACAATCACATTCTACAACTGCATTAACCAATTAAAATTCAGGGTGTGACAACCGCATTTTCAAAAATTCCATGCAGTGTGTATGGAATGGAACTGAACAACTAGTTGTTAATGACGTGATTATTGGTGCATATGAGATGTCTTTGATAATATCTTTGCCCAAAAACAGCAAAAAAAAGGTTAAATTAGTGGCATTCAAGCTTCACAGGCGTGAGATGCTGCAGCATTGCTATGGTTAAACTTGTCAATCAATAGCAGGAGTCAGTCCTGTATTCCGTACACACATGGAACGATGATTTAGGGGATTCACTCCCGTATTTAAATGCGGTTGTTGCTCCCAAAACTTTGTAGTGTGTACGTGACCATACTTGAGTGACTAGTGTTGATATGGCAACACTTGTCAATCGTCACAATACCAGGAGTCAGTCCTGTATTCTGTACACACATGGAATACAGGACACATACAAACTTTGTACTGTGTACGTGGCCATACTTGATTGACTTTCTGACAGGACTTCTTAAGAAGGAGATGACTTCAGTGGTTTCATGTGCACAAGAGGAGGAAGATAGTGACCAATGACTTTCTTGCTAGGCTACTGTTTACTGCTATTTTTTTATTTTTTCTTACAAGCCGTGTGTGGCAGCGGGGGCGTGGTCAAGCGCCCGTCTGGCCGGGAGAGAAAAGCGGTAAGGGCTCTTACACCTGAGCTAATGTCTAACACTGGTGTCTAATTTCAGTAAGCGTGGGGAGAGCGGCATAAAAAGGCAGCAGAGAGCGTGTGAGAGAGAGAGAGAGTGAGTGACAGACAGACACACGTCAGTCTAGTGTTGGCGCATAGAAGAATTGAGCAACTTGAAAAATTGATTGTAAACATTGCTGTGGCCATTAAAAGCCTTACCTGGAACATCAAGTGTCCTGCTTCACGTGTCCTTCTTGGTAAAACTGTCACAGTTTTCAGCACTTGATGTAAGTGCCCTTACCGCTTTTCTCTCCCGGACGGGCGCTTGACCACGCCCCCGTTGCCACACCGTGTTTCGTTAAAGCCTATTTATTTTTGTTACAATCCGTGTTTCGTTAAAGCCTGTGTAAAGTTCATTTGTTTCAATGTACCGGTAGGCACCTGCAGCTTATAGACAGGTGCAGCTTTTTTACGTTCAAAATAATAATTTTTTTAAAATTCAGTGGGTGCGGCTTATATGCAGGTGCGCTCAATAGTCAGGAAATTACGGTATAATAATATGAAACCATTTGTCTGTGATGCAATTTAGCTATTCGCAGTCAGAGAGAGAGAGAGAGAGCCACAGCCAGCCCTACTTAATTAGTGACAGAACTAAACATTCAAACGTAGCCTGGTTTAGATCTGTGATATTAGTCTGATTTTATTTTAGATTTCACCTTCCAAAAATTATAAAAAGAATATTTATACATAAGCCGCATTCTGTCTAGCACAACTTCCTTCCCTTCACAGCGGTGCACTGACATTTCTCACTAAAACTCAAACTTAACGTCAGAATCAGCACGATCGGTGATTGTTGTAAAATGCTACTGTTGCTAAATTGCGGGACGCGTTTAATAATAAAAAGAGCGCAAGAGATACCGTTCCCAAGGCGGCGCGCGCTCCGAAACAGACCGCAACGAGACAAGCAAAGTATAGGCTACTTTGGGTTTCATGTGCGCGTGCGTCTAAACGATCAACTATACACAAAAATATGTCAAAACGACCGGCTTGGAGATTCACTGAAACACAGTTTATGTCTTAAATGGACATAGTTATGGAAATAGTTGGGAGAAAATATGGTGCATCAGGAGCCTATTAGACTCCTTTATATTGGATTACGTGTCTGGATTGCCCCTTCATTAAAGCTGCATTTGGATCTCAACCTTCGTGTCTCGGAGCAGTTCGTAACACCTGCTTCGTTTAATATATTTGTTATACATTATTTATACAATATGTTTTTACATGATACATTTTTAATTTAAGTGTACAAGTGCAGATTGGTCAAGTGTTCAATAAATGTATTTGTTGAGAAATCTTAAGTAATTATTTGTGTTACATATAAATCTTTCAAATAAACAGGTTCAAATAAGGGGTTATTAATACAATTATCATTTAATTATTTTTAAACACTATTAAAAATCGTATTTTATCTAAATTACTCAATGATGATTAATCGACTTTATAGACATTAGTTTTATCGTCTGTTAATGCCTGATTTTCTGTAAAGCTGCTTTGAAACAATGTGTGTTGTGAAAGGTGCTATACAAATAAAATTGACTTGACAAATAAGAGGTTAAAAACAAGCACATATCGGCCAAATATCGGCCAAAATAAATCGGCAGCATTAATCGACCATCGGCCGACCCGGATTGCAAAAGATCGGCATCAGCCTGAAAAAACCGATATCGTTCGACCTCTAGTGAGAAGCTTGTGGAAGGCCACCCAAAACGTTTGACCCCAGTTAAACAATTTAAAGGCAAGGCTACCAAATACTAAAAAAGTGTACATAAACTTCTGACCCACTGGGAATGCGATAAAATAAATAAAAGCGGAAATAAATAATTCTCACTACTATTATTCTGACATCTCACATACTTAAAATAAAGTAGTGATCCTAATGGTCCTAAACAGGGAATATTTTCTATGATTAAATGTCAGGAATTGTGAAAAACTGAGTATAAATGCATTTGGATAAGGTGTATGTAATCTTCTGACTTCAACTGTATTATACTGTATCTATATTTTTTGCTACATGTTTGTTGTTTATGTGCCTAATATGTACTTTTAAAAATATTTACAAAGATACATTGAACAAGTGCTCAAACGATACAGTCTCTTTAAGACCAGCGGTAGGGACTTTGACAGAAGTGTTTAGGTCGAACAGCTTCTTGACAGCATCCGTGCTATTTGTGATTAGAATTAAATGTTTCTTTTGTTGTTTTTGATCAATAACTGACTGTGCAGTACAGAAAGGATTTTAAAAAGAGACACTATTCACTGACAAATGGATTGCGTGGATCTCATCTTTGAATTCACATCACACGGAAAGAGCAAAACCATACTTTTACTCTCAACACATAGTGGAAATATCTTTGCTGAACTTCGCCACAACATTAATCAAACACTGGAGAGTGAATTCTGAAAAATTACCAGCATCGTCAATCATCTATTATCATTACTGATATTTTAACAGCATTGTAGAGGGTTGCGTATAGAATAAAAGAGCGACATTGGGATTTAAAAAAATCGACATCCGGATCATTCAAATGAAGATTGTTGTTCAGTTTTTCCTAGCCCCTTATAGAAGCATCTCTGACTGCACTGAGGAACAGCACTTTGAGTTTGCACTTATTTTGACAACCTGCTTTTTTATTGAAATTCTGGACATGAAATTAATTTACAAACAGTTGTGAATATAAATCTCTATATCTGTATAAATTCTCACTAAATCAGTTTAGTGAGAAAAAGTATTGCGATAAATCAAATATTGATATATTTGACACAGCCCTATAATCAGGATACAAAAAATTTTAACTTGTAGCTGCTGGACAGAATGACCCAGGAGCAGAGGTAACATATTTACCTCTATAACAGAGGTTCCAAAATATTTATTCACAAAGTCAGTAATGTGCCACCAAGCAGAGTAGAGAGTAGTGTGCAATTTAGTATAACAATATGCCAAATAAACAGAGAAACATGAGGGAATATGTAGGAAATTATATCAGGCTGGAACAGGTGTTGCTCGACAAGCTAATCAGTGGCATAATCGGTGCCGCCCTGAGAACAATGAACATTCTCATGGAAACACTGATTATGCCAGCCAAGCACGCCTGCAAAACTGTAATCCATTACAGTTACATAAAAACCCAGTGTAAAGGGATTAATGGAAAGGAGGAGGTGAGAACCGGCTTGACAATATAAATTATATTTAATTAAGAACTTAACCAAAAGACACAAACACACACATATGACGGCCAGCTGCCCGTAAACGCTCTCTCTCTGTCACACCACCTTCAGCAGTCGGCCTTTATCCCTCTCGGAGGCTTGATTAGCCTTATAAGGGACCGGGTGTGTAAAATCACGACCTGGCCCCGCCCTCCGCCCTGTCACACCCAACGTATTCAGATTAGATACATTTGGGAAAAATTGGGATAACTCAACAGGATAAAAAAAACATTTCATTTATAAAATAGAAACAAAAGGTCCCCCTGACATAACATTATATAGACTGCTGCTTGTTTTTAGAGTGGTACAGAAGGCATACTTTTGACCGCCCATGGTGACAAAGATGTTAAAGAGTGTTTGCTTGAGAAATAGTGAATACTGCAGGCTCAGTTTCACCTCTCCCTCCTCATGGAGCGTTTCTTACTGCACTAAGGAAGGGTGCTCAGAGTTTGCACATTAAGTAGACGACCTGCTAATTCTTTATTGAAATGCTGGAACTTGATATGAAAGCACAAATAGTAGAATATAAATACTGATACATGGATCTATAGTATCAATACAATAACGTGAGAAAAAGTATTGCAATTGTGACACCACGTCAGAGTTCGGGTGGGGAAATGAGGAGGCGGGGAGCAGTGACACACTTCAGTTATGGATTTATTCTCGTCACTTTTTGTTTCATTTCATTCAGTCAATAATACACTCAACATAAACATACATTTCTTCAGAACACTCATCAGATCATAAACACAGTAGATCACATGCCAACACCGTACACTCATTCCCTCTCTCAGGTGTTTTGGCCTCTTTTGAGGCCTCACCCCACTATCACTGTAACAATAAACAGCTGGGAGAAATCATATTGTTGAGCCACACCACTCCCTCTCTCCCACAAACAGACACATGACCACACCCCCATTACCACAGTAACATATCAATATTTGATTTTATTGACACAGCCCTAATTTGAACTGTAAATTGTCTGTTATTACAATACAAAACTCTTATTACACTGACAGGGAAAATAAACACAGACACTTTACAATCTATTTACTAAACCTGCCCAGAGTATGACAAATGCCTTGTACACACTGCAGCTAAATTCGGTTGTCAATTCACCTTTTAATGCTTAATCCTGTTCTGTACACACAGTTCGGTAAAATAAGTGACAATCACATTCTACAACTGCATTAACCAATTAAAATTCAGGGTGTGACAACCGCATTTTCAAAAATTCCATGCAGTGTGTATGGAACGGAACTGAACAACTAGTTGTTAATGACGTGATTATTGGTGCATATGAGATGTCTTCTCCTGATAATATCTTTGCCCAAAAACAGCAAAAAAAAAGGTTAAATTGGTGGCATTCAAGCTTCACAGGCGTGAGATGCTGCAGCATTGCTATGGTTAAACTTGTCAATCAATAGCAGGAGTCAGTCCTGTATTCCGTACACACATGGAACGATGATTTAGGGGATTCACTCCCGTATTTAAATGCGGTTGTTGCTCCCAAAACTTTGTATTGTGTACGTGACCATACTTGAGTGACTAGTGTTGATATGGCAACACTTGTCAATCGTCACAATACCAGGAGTCAGTCCTGTATTCTGTACACACATGGAACGATGATTTATAGGATTCACTCCCGCATTTAAAAGTGGTTGTCACTCACAAAACTTTGTACTGTGTACGTGGCCATACTTGATTGACTTTCTGACAGGACTTCTTAGGGCTGCAACAGTGCATGCATACATTAATCTATATTAATCAATTTCTAGCAAGCCAGATTCAAATCACAACAATTCCACAAAATAAAAAGCTATTTTCTGAACCAATTACATGCTCCAATCAAACTCTCTCCAAAACTTGTTCACTGTAGGCCTATGTACCTCATATTCACTATACCTGAGTAGGTGGAGTTCTGTTTCATTCCTACTGACCCCAGAGGCAGTGGAAACACTACTGGATTATTGCAGCACCAGCCAGATAGGTCGATAGAATATACCAACAAAGTCACATAGTGACGTATGCTGAGCCCTGGGGGTTATAAACCACATTCGCTCAGCAATCTGCCTCTTTCGCTTTCTCGCCTGGTTGAGATAGGTTGTTTTGGTTAAGTGATATATTGTACTGTCAAATGCAGCTTACAAGAGCAGTGAAATATCATCCTCACAAGCTTTGTCAGCATGCATCTACGCCACTTCAATGGATTTGAAGTGTTTTGGTGAGTTTCATTCCTTTTCGTCGGGAACACTCTGTGCCTCTCGGTGCTATCCAGTGGCTGGTGTTTTCCGCGCAATAAGTTAACGGTCTCCCGCTGACATTATCATCATCCATTCAGTAGTTCTGAACTTTTTTCTTTGAACTTATGTGACACTCTGTGACCCTCGGTTCAATCCATCGGCCATTTTAGATATATACATTTATCTTTTTCGTGAGATATTTCTTGATATTACCTGTCTGTTCACCTGGAGGAATCATATAATTATTATTTTCTTTTTTATTATTACAATATATTATTATGTCTTGTGCTTCATTACCATCATTCTGCTTGACTTAAACCTTATGGTTCTATCCGAAGGTGTTATTAGCGAGTAACTATGGCTCACAGCCCAATTGCCACTGGTTTCCCCACAGACTTGTAAGCTATGCCCTAATAATCTCTTCCCAGACGACAGCCATGACATCTGCCCATCGTGTTTGGGTGTTCAACATCTGTGAGAGGCTCTCAAGGACCAGTGTCTGCACTGCAGTCTTTTACCTATGTCGGAACGGAGGCTCCGTCTTGCTGAGTTAGACCCCAATTCAACGGTGAAACTCGGGCAGTTGGACGTAGCCCCTTCTTGCACTCAGAAGCGCAGGGCGTCTGAGGCAGCCAGCGCTCCCCTCCCATCTAAGAGGAGGGCCACATCGCGAAGTGATGACCATTTGCGTGTCAAGGAAAATTTATTTTTCTAAGACGGTTTCTGTGCTTTCTTCAGAGATGGCAGGGCTGGAATGCCAGCTTCACTCACTTCAGCCTGTCACATCTGCTACACCTGTGAAGATGACAGGAGGATGAGAATGTTCAGAATCGTGGAACTGGGGAAAAGTCTCTTGATTCCCCTCATTTATCACATCATTCTGACTTGAATGTGCTTTCTACGATCGCTTCGGATTCTTTTTTTTCATGATCATGGGAATGCTGTGGATGTTGCGGCACAACCATCACCTCAGGATGTTTTCACTGGTTTTCCAGTAGCGGAGGGGTCTAGTGGGGGGTCAGTTCAGTCATCTGGACAGGCCTAGCTCTCTTCTGATGATACTTGGCTGTGCTTCGAATGGCAATTGCTCGTCTAGGACTTGATGAATCACCCGTCCAATCTGTCTTTTTCAGGCAGGCCACAGCTGCGTCTTCTTTTGCCATGCCACAATGTAAATATTTTGTGGCTGAATTTTCAAATGCCCTCACAGGTTCTGGTTCGCTTAAATGCCATTCAAAGATTGCTCAGACGTTAGCATCTATGGCTGAAGCAGATTCCATCAGGGTGAGTCATGCTCCAGAAATAGAGCAGTCTGTTGCAGCTTTGGTGGTGTCTCCTGATGAGGCTCTACAAGGGAATATGCGATGTCCCAGTGCGCAATGTGGTCGCACAGATTCATTACTAAAAAAGACATACGAGTCTGTTGCCTACATAACTCGTGCAGAAAGCACAATCTGTCAGTTACTTCTTGCTGCTACCAGTACGCTAGAACCAGCAAATGTTGATCCCTCGGTTTCTACAAACGGCTCATTTGCCCTTGGGTCATGTAACCCACGAGCTGGGTAGTCTTGCAGCCACGCTTCTGGAAGCCCGCCGCCAAGTGTGGCTTGCTCAAGCATGGCTTGCTCAAGCATGGCTACCTGAGGACTGTAAGAAAACCTTGAGTGATCTTCCATTCGTTACCAGACATTTCTTTTGGCCCTAATGTTCCGGAACTGTTGGAAAAGAGTGTCTGAGGCCACTCGTCAACTGATGCAGGTGCAGCGCAACCCTACATTTAGGATGCCAGCAGTTCAGACCCGTTCAGATTGCTATGCCACAACGAAGCAATATTTCCGCCAGCACACTACACCTCAGTCACAGCCCCTTGTTCTCAAGGAACCTCATTCCTGTGGTTGTCAAAGATGCAGTTTGTTCAATGGCCCTCTCTCTGGAAATTCATTCACAGTTACAGAAGGGAGCCATAGAAAAAGTTCATCCCCTCGTTCAGGGAGATGGGTTCTAGTTAACATATTTTCTTGTTCCGAAGAAGGGCGGTGGTTTCCACCCAATTCTCGATTTGAGGCCTCTGAATTAGTTCCTGAAGGTCCTTCCTTTTCGAATGCTGCACACAGCTAACATTCTTCGGTCTGTGGCAGCAGACGATTGGTTTGTAAGTGTCGACCTGAAAGATGTATACTTTCACATCCCAATTGCTGTTCATCACAGAAAGTTTCTGCGTTTCAGTTTCCTGAATCAAGCCTACAAGTTCAAGGTTCTACCTTTCGGTCTCTCCCTTGCTCCTCGTGTCTTCACAAGGTGTGTGAGCACAGCTCTGTCTCCTCTTTGGATGAGAGATATGCGTATTATGCCTTACCTGGACGACTGGCTTCTTTGTGCCCCCACAAAACAGTGGACTGTGCAAGACTCCAGACTACTTCTGAGACATGTGCAGAAGTTGGGTTTTTCTACTTCTACGACTAATAGGGATGTTAACTGCTGCTACAATGGTGATTCCCCTGGGTTTACTCCACCTCAGACCACTTCAATTATGGAACAACAGTTTGCAACTAGATGCAAGTCCTGGCAGGCCGCCGTGTTCTCGTTCGGTCCGACAATACCCCAACAGTGTTCCATCTGAACCACCAGGGCAGCACGAAATCCTGCAGGTCTCTACAGCTTACTCACGAGATCCTGACATGGTGCCAGCCTCGACTAGCTTCACTGAGGGCAGCTCATATTTAAGGAGCATGCAACCAGACAGCGGATGCTCTTTCCAGGGATCAAGTACATCCAGGAGACTTTATCCAAATGTTGTGCAGGAGATCTGGCTACAATTTGGAAGAGCAGAGGTGGATTTTTTGCTTCAGGGATGACCACTCACTGTCATCTATGGTTTACAAGGACAGGGGTGTCCAGCCCCTTGGGCCAGGATGCACTGTCTCACGAATGGCCAAACTGCCTACTATATGCGTTCCCACCTATCCCTCTGTTATGGTAGGTGTTACACAGGATCTCCCTGTGCAAGCACAGAGTGCTACTCGTGGCACCACGATGGGCAGCCAGACCATGGTTTCCTTTGTTGCGGAGACTTCTGTCAGGATATCCATGGAAGCTTCCCCCAAGAAGGACCTCCTCTCCCAGCTGGAGGCTAGCGTCTGGCACCCGGATCCAGCTCGCCTGCAGCTTTGGGTCTGGCCATTGGGTTAAATCCTTCTCTGGAACATTGTAATCAGATTTCTGCATATCATGTTCCAATTGGGGGATCTTCTCTTGGATCTCACAGTCTTGTCTGCAGTTTTCTGTAGGGTGCCTGCTCGGAATCTTCACTTTCCTGTGTGCTTGCATTCCATTGCTCATCCCAGTTTGAGCCCTTGCAAAGCATTGACTTAAAACGGTTAACCTTGAAGACTGCCATTTGTTGGCTATTGCTTCTGTGAAACGAATCAGTGAGTTGCACGCGCAGTCTGTTAGCGAATTGTGCTTGCGTTGGTTGCCGATGACTCCGGGGTGGTCCTACGACCCAATCCTTTTTTTCTTCCAAAAGTCCTTCTTCCTTAGTTCATAAATCAGCGCAATGAACTGGCCTCTTTTCAGACTTCTTCAGGGTCTGATTCAAGCGCTCAACTTTTGTGTCCTGTTCGTGCCTTGAAGTGTTATGTGGACACAACTGCTCAATTTAGACATTCAGACCAGTTATTTGTCTGCTATGGTGGTGTGAAGAAAGGTGCTCCAGTGTCAAAGCAGAGGTCGTCAAAATGGATAGTGGAAACTATTACACTGTATATAACTATTACAGCAAGGCAACAATTGCCCTGGGGGCTAACTTTCGATTCCACTATGGCCATCTCATCTTCATGGGCTGTTTTAGAGGAGGTTTGTTGGTGGACATCTGCACTGCCGCTACCTGGGCTTCTCCATGCACATTTGCCAGGTTTTATAAGGTCAACGTTGCTGCTCATCATGCCATGAGTTCTGCAGTTCTTCAGGAGCGGCCTTAATTTTTCATTAGGTCAGTGGCATTCCTCATGACTATGTTGGTATGTGTCATCCAGTAGTGTTTACACTGCCTCTGGCAGGCATCCGAATTCACAGATCCACAGTTACACGTGTAACTAACATTTCCTGTGTGTATCAAAAAAAGCATGAGACTAACTGAATTCAAATTTTCATTTTATATATCAATGTGGTTTTAGTTTGAAATGAGCTTAGTTAAACACAAGCTAAAGTGCACACTCGATAGAAAGGGAGTATAGTAGTGCCTTTAAGACATCTTTCACGCCTTACAAAAAGCCTAGGCCTACATGTCAGATGAGTGTGTGCTTGTTATTAGAGGCTTGATACTTCTATGACTTTCCTCAGTCTCTGGAGAGTCATGTGTGTGTGTGTGTGTGTGTGTGTGTGTGTGTGTGTGTGTGTGTGTATTTGTGAGCGTGTATTTATCACTTTGTGGGGACCAAATGTCCCCAAAAGGATAGTAAAACCTGAAATTTTTGACCTTGTGGGGACATTTTGTCAGTCCCCATGAGGAAAACAGCTTATAAATCATACTAAATCATGTTTATTGAAAATGTAAAAATGCAGAAAGTTTTCTGTGAGGGTTAGGTTTAGGGGTAGGGTTATGTTTAGGGGATAGAATATAAAGTTTGTACAGTATAAAAACCATTATGTCTATGGAAAGTCCCCATAAAACATGGAAACCAAACGTGTGTGTGTGTGTGTGTGTGTGCGTGTGTGAAGGGCAGAGAGGTCTCCTGCCTACAGCTGAGGTCTGACTGTCTGTCATGAGATCTCAAGTCAAGTGCATGCATAATGTGAGGACATGGAAAGAAACTAAAGCAGCATTAACATCATTTGTTAGAGACACATAATACAATTATGCAGTTGATGCCTTTATCTTAAAATCTAATAACCCTTAAAGTATCCTCTTCAGGGTGAATATAGCCAACAGGTAATCCCTACATGTATGGAAGAGGGATGCTGAAAAAAATCTGAAAGTAGCTGTAATGAACTGTAGTGATCTGCAGCATAAGAACATACCTCTCAAAAATTCTTAATTTCTTTGAACCAATGACTTTCCCAAGACAATTTCAAAACAAGAGTCATTATTTTAGACAAAACTAAAAGCTATTTAAAAAAAAGTGTTAATGTAGATGCTGGAAACAACTATTTTCTCTCATAACTCAAAACTAGGGCTGCCCCTAACCAAAGATTTTCCTAGTCTACTAATAGGCATTAGTTTAAGCCATTAGTCGACTAGTCGCATTATGATATCAATTTAATTGCTAATATACATATATATATATATATATATATATATATATATATATATATATATATATATATATATGTAAATAAATCAAAATATATTGGGGGTTTGAGTTCCAGGGCCGAGAAATTTTATAAGTATCATTGTTTAAATGGTTCTACATTCCAGAGAAATACAAAACCGTAATAATTTAAAATATACTATAAAATGTTTCGGAAAAACCAGCAAGGAGACTATCTGAACAGACGATAATCTCGGGGATATATGATGGTCAGAGTGATTGCCAATAGTTGATGCATTTGGTAGATGGAAAGGTGGTTACTATATATAGTTATTTTGATCACTTCATTATTGACTTCATAATTGCTTTTCGTTTTGTTTGGAGTGTAATTTGAATTTAGACATTTATATGATTTAAGTTTTTTTAAATAAATAAATACAATTTTCAATTCAATATCACTAAAGCAAGAATATTCACCAATCCCTCGGCACAGGGGTTACTGATGTAATTGGATATTGTGATGTATATATACACCACCATTCAAAAGTTTAGGGTCACTTACGCATTCTTTCTTTCTCTTTTTTTTCTCCACATTTTAGAATAAAAGTAAAGTCATCACAACTATGGAATAATAGAAAAGGAAATATGGGAATTATATTGTGACTAGAAAATACAAAATAAATCAAAACTATGTTATATTTTAGCATCTTCAAAGTGGCCACACTGCCTAGATTTTGCAGAAATGTACTCTTGACATTTTTTCAACCAACTTCTTGAGATATCATCATGGGATGCTTTTTAAACAGTATTGAAGGAGTTCACATCTATTTACTGGGCACTTAGTGACTGCTTTTCTTAATTATTCAGTCCACTTTTTTTTTAATTAAAATTTTAGTTTTTTAATTAAATATATTAATATGGTGGCACAATTATATTTTTGTCAACAAAACTCACTTCAAATATTTAAGCATACTACCTCAGATGAAAAGGTTTTTAAGATCATGAGAAACTTTTCAGGCAAGTGATCCCAAAGTTTTGACTGGTAGTGTATATATATATATATATATATATATATATAAGGAGGAAACAATACAAATTTATTCACACACATGATGTATTCTCCCGGACTAAATACCTGACCGGTAGTGAATGCACAAAGAGAATGCAGCCATCTTTCAAAAGGTTGAGCATTACACATTTGAATTACACTTAATTGTTTTCCAGTTTTATTTAAAGTTTTTGGCTAAAATAAATAAAAAATAAAAGATCAAAATTGGAAATCAAGGTGTCTTGCTTTATTGTGTAGACTTCAGCCTAACCCTGCTGAATGAAAATGACCCCATAGTACCACCTAGTGTCCAACCAGCGCTAATACCAGTGTTCGTCATTTTTATGTGGAGTTTTTTTCTAGGACTAACTGATTTTCAAGATATGAATCTTAACACAAATATAGACATAATATTAGTGATGGGGACATAAAATGTTCCTACTGTTGACATTAGCCTATAAAGCGGGAAAGTAAAGAGACAAGCTCATACACTCATCATACTGCCACAGGTATAAATAGCCCTGGCTGGGACTTCCTGTATAAATATCACCACTTCATACTTTGACCACTTCCTCTAAAGAACTATAATATCATGAACCCAAAGGGTTCTGCCAAGAGACAGAGTGGATTCTGTGTCTGTTAAGACACTTCTGTAATTATTAAAATTTTCATGTAAAATTAATATCTGGCTTAAGTATTTTTTGTTTTTAGATTTTTCAGCATATTATTAAAAATGTCTAATTTTGTGTTCAACAGATTTAAGTAAAAATGTAAAATTTTGAATATGGATTTGGTATGACATAACAACAGAATTTTTTAAAGCAGGGATGGACTGGCCATCAGAAGCACCGGGACATTTCCCGGTGGACCGGTCGAGTAGTAGGTCGGTCGGTCGAGTAGAGGGCTGAAGCGAGTGCTGAGATTAAACACATGCCCCATTCTATTTTGTGCAGCACGCACCTGTGCTGCTCCTGTCAACAAGACAAATAAACAAATGTTTAGAACGTTTGCTTTGACATGATCAGTGTAGACAGCATTGTTGAAACCAGTTTAAACAGTCCTGACATTCTAAACAGCAGTGACATTCTTATTATATGAGGTTAGTAATATTAGAAACTATGGTGTTTTTGCAGAAATATTGTAAATATTGTATATATTGTAATGGTGGCAGCTCCCAGGAAACACAATTTAAATCAATAATTAATTAAATTGATCTAAATAAAATGTTTGGTTGCCAGACAGGAGTAAGCCTGTCAAAATACAAAATGATACCACAGATAAGCTCTAAAAGCCACCAATTACATACATATAAAATAACTTTTCCTATAACCTTTTAGCACTCTACACCAACATAACATAAAATAATAAGGAAAGAGAAAGAGGTTTCTAGTTAATTTTCAAGTTATATTTTCACAACAAAAATCTACATATTACATGTACCTTTTTATGTACCTTGACTCAACACTTGAGGAAAAGGGAAAACAAAAACAAACAACAAAAAAATCAATACATATAAATAGTGATATGGCCGTGGATCCGCTCTAATCATGCATTTAGATTCAAGAGTCCAGTTCTCATCGAATAACCATGTTTTAAATAAAATGAAAAGGGAAAATACAAACAATATTAAAGTCAAGAATTTTTCACTCCAAAAGAAACGAAAAGAAAAAAGAATATACTCACACAACTTTGGAAGAGGTGCATGAATGAATGCGTGGACGAAAGGGACGTCGATGTTTGTGTGTGTGTGTGTGTGTGTGTGTGTGTGTGTGTGTGTGTGTGAAGCAAGCCGTACAGCCGAACTGCTACACTTGACAGCTAGGGGAAACAGCTTTGAACGGGAAAATCGTATGCTACGATTTCCAGTGGGGAATGAAGATACCCGGACTGAAACACACTTCAGCTCTTGAGTCCACACCTGCGCTATGCTGGAATTTGACTCTCTTGAGCACAATTCTTCGGAACACTCCCGAAATCACTCCAATAATAAACAGTGTGTGCCCAGCTGATGAGACTGCGTCTTTAAATTCAATTTCTCCACTAAGGTACTATAGTATATTTTCAATATTCTAGTATGTTTTTATATATCAAAATACATATCCAGGCCTTTGTGTGACCCAGGAGAGAGCATGTGAGGTCACTAAAAGTGTTGATGCTGCAGAGAACACAAAGAATGGTATATAACCTTGAAAAACAGGTGTATGATCTAACAAAAACAAAATATGAATGGTGTCTTGTATGATATCTTGCAGCTGGTGTTTTTCTGCCATGATGTTTTTCTTGCTGCCATGATGTTTTTTTCTTGATGAGCTAAAAACCTGTGGAGCTTGCATTTTCTTTCATGATAATGTGAAGGAACAAACAAAGCCGCGAAACAAACAAGGCCGCCTTACTGTAAGGGTTCCCATGAACTATGACATATGTCCAAGGTATGTGAAGTTACCAGCTGATGTATGTTTTCTTTTTAATAGATAGGCGGGGGATTTTCCACCAATATTTAATTAATGAAGGAGATAAAACATATTGGTGGCGAGGGAGAGAGACAAGGGCAATAATCCCATTGGTCAGAGATAGTGGGTAAAAGATAGCAAAAAGGTATATAACTGAGAACTTAGGAGGATAATGTCAGAGCGGACAGCTGGCCGGTCTCATGTTTGTTGGTGTTCAATAAACTACAACTTTGGCATCTGGAACTCAAGACTCCGAGAGTTTTCTTACAACTTAGAGAGATTCATCGCGATATTCCACGACAGTACTCACTTTGCTCTCGATCTCCTTCTTACTTCCCACACCTTTTCCTTTGATGACTCCACCTTATATATACACACACGCACCATTACCTCACATCCGTTTAATTAAGTTCAGATTTTATCAGAGGGGCAGCAACAACAAAAGCTTGTTTGTTTTGTTTTCTCCAGCTCCGCCACAATATTTATAATAAATGTTTCTATTATTATAATTATATTAAATATATCATATTAGGGGAATATAAGTCACTTTTATGGCAGTTTCGTTTTCATTTTAGAAACCATAATTACATCTGGTAAGGAGCATGCTTTTACACGTGAATATCATAATCTTACAAATACCGCAATTAATCTCTGGACACTATGCAATAACTGTGGTATATTTTAATAGGAGCAAGTAAAGGGGAATTTAACTAAAAGGCTTTAAAGCATGGACACCCATACATTAAGGGCGAAGCTATGCGTTTTTCCTCCTCTGAAATAGGGCTGCACAATTAATCGGAATAAAATCGAAACCGCGATATGACCTTGTGCGATTATTAAATTGCAAAGGGCTGCGATTTAATTCAATAAATAAATAGTCTGCTCCATTCAAATTCTACATTAAATTAGCGCATTGTTACAGTGTTTTCAGAGTGGTTCTGTGCTCCATAACTCCCTCTCATGCTTAGAGTAACAGAAGTGCTCCGAGTTCGGTTCCATTTGCTAACGTGCGCTAAACGCTTTATTTACAAAAAACTGATTACTGATTAAATGATTACTGAGCAAACAGCATTAAAGGGTAACTAAACCCCTGCTCAGAGTCTGACACCACCCACTAGCAATATTTGAAAAATGCTCGAAAAGTGGGCAGACCCCAGCGGGGATAGAGGGGACGAACCGAGGGGGGGGCGTGCACCTGAGACCCGTAGAGACAGATTAATTGACAGCTGCTGTCAGACTCTAAAATGGAGAGTGACTGGAGTGATGCAAGCAGCTTTGCCACGGAGCGGTCTTTTGAAGTGGAGGAGGGTGAATTGTCTGTGGACACAGGGCCGGAGCCATATCAATTCGAGCCGCTGGCTCAAACTGCGGTTTTAACTCCCTGTTGAGCATCCGAGTGCGCATTCACCTTCACTCGCGTGCAGGAAAAACAAACGAAACGCTGTTCAGTGATGTTTATCCTTTCAGCAGGATTTTTATTTAGCAAGCTTCACTTGAACATAACATCAGTTAGCTGTTCTCTCAACGTGACGTAAAGCGTAACGTCATCATGTACAAAACCGTATACCTCCAAATAAAACTATACAGGTAGTCAATACCGTAATACAATGTATAAGGGTGCAATACGTTTAACACTCCCGCATCGCGAACGCGCGTTTGTCTACCCCAGAGGATTAACTTTAGCCTAACCATAAATTGTGATTCAAATATATATGATCACTCACCTCAAGACGCCGCTGCGGTGGTGGAGTCCATGCAGGAGGAGCAGCGTTTGGCACTGCGTCGCTTTTCAGCGCGAGCTGTTTGGAGAAGCCCATTTCCACCTCCATTGCGTTGGAGAAGCAATCCCGCGTAAAATGCAGTTTGCACACTCCTCCAGCTCTAGGCGGGAACTCGCGGTCTTCCAGAACAAGGACGTGCAACCCCTGAGCCTAATTTCCAAGTCTGCTGGAAAGCTATACAGTCCAGCAGTGCTGTTGCAACCAGCAACACTACACCTACGTACCATCCTGACCACTGTACTAAATACAGATAATCTACGCTAACTTGAAGCTATCCTAACTGACGCAATACTATGCTACTAACTAACTATGCTTCTAACAATACTACACTAACAAATATGCTAATTAACTATCTAGGCTACACGAAATAATCTAAATAACTATATAAATGCTATGCTAAATAGATGCTAAAATACTCTATCCTGATCGTTTTCAATACTCGCAATTCCAACTCCTGACTCGCTACAGTGGTTTTGACGAAACGAGATGGTTTTTATACTGCCATGGGCGTGGTAGCTCGTACCAAGGGCGTGGTGAGCTGGAACCTGCTTACGTCAGCTGTCACCGGTTACGTCACGAAGTACCGCAAACAGCCAATAGGAAAATTCAACTGCAGTAGCCACCGTTCAACCTGAAGAGGGCAGCACTCAGACGTTTTTACACCATATATTGTAGAATTAAAACACTTTATACACAAATGTCAAAAAAATTACTTGAATCAATGACCAGTACTAATAAAGCCCCATTCTTACAGATCATTAACTAAAAAAAGTTGGTTTAGGGTTTAGTTACCCTTTAACAGTAACACCTGTAGAGTCCTCTTCTGCTGTCATTTGTTTACCTCACGAGAGAGCATGTCGCTCTTAAACAAGTGAAAGCGGAACTAATATTTCCAACATCCAACAAAATGAAAAGGAAGGAACGTACATATAATAAATCTATATCACATAGTTAGTTACTATAATATAATGCATTGCTAAATTTAGTAAAATAAAATAATGAATAAAAATAATTACATTAAATGGTGACAAACTATCCAAAATGTACACTTTAAAATGAATTACACCAATGGGTTATCAGTTCAACTTCAGTTTGACATTACGCCTCATTCTTTAGGACTATCTTATATACAGTAAAGAATAGTTTGTATAGGCCTTCTAGTTTTTAAGCCCTAAAATAAGGAATAAAATATATATTTTAAAATGATATGTTGTGTATACTGAATTATTTAATCAACCAACATTATTTTTGACAGCAAAAACTAGGCAACAACTATGGTTTTAACAACAGGGAAATGTAGTTAACAGTGACATTGAGCAGAAAGCTTGCATATAAATAGAGATGCACCAATTGCAATTTTCTTGGCCGATTTCGATTTCCAATTTTTTGCAAGTGTGACCTGCCGATACCGATTTTTTCCGATTTTCTTTCTAAGAACTATTATTGACCGCATATACAAACAAAATCTACCTTTCTTCAATGCTAAATTTTATTTTCATAATAAAATAAATTATTAAACATTATAATTTCCCCCAAACTGCACTAAGATACAGTATCTTCTCTCACTTAAACAACTCTCAAAATAAAGTGCTCTGTGACTAGAAAGAGGTAGAAATACCAATTAACTGCAAATAAGTTGCTTTATATAACAGATGTCATTTTCCACTATTTTTATAAATGGACCTTTTTCTCTTTATTATTCGTCTAACAAAACAATTCCAAAGATCTGAAAAACTGAAGTGTCCAATACGCTCAACTTACGTTAGATGTCCAAATATCAGTTGTAAAACTGAGCACTGCTTCGGGAACGGCTTGTAACCATATCTGTCAACACTCCCGTTTTTCCCGGGAGTCTCCCGTTTTGTTATTTCTCCCAAAAAAACTCCTGTCATTTGTATGGCCCAAACCACGTTATATGAATAATCACATCAATATATTATTCCAAGGTGGTCCAGTTGCCAGATCTTGAATGAAACGCATCCTACTCACACAATCGACACATCATACAAATTACAAATCATTTGTGTCCTCAACCTGGCAACCTACAACCCATTTGCGCTGTTGATGTCTGCGCAGGCAGTAGACGCGGGATGTTAAATCAAGCATCACTGATAGATGGGAGGAGAAGACTCAGCTGGTGCTCCGGTGAAAAAAAACAGAATATACATGTAAATTTAACAACAGCTGGATGGAAGAATTTAATTTCATATCCCGAAGCCATATCGACAATGCCCACGCCTTTTGCAATGTGTGTCGCACTAATTTTAATATCGGACACGGTGGGAAAAATTACGTTACTCAGCACATTAAATCACAACGGCACAATTTGTATAGTATTTAGCCTGCCTCTGCCATCCAGCACCCCCCTTGCCCTCTCCCGGATTTGTGTACCCAAATGTTGACAGATAACAGGCTGCGTGTGTGACATGACATGAGATTAAACAACTCGGGCAACGCAACGTCGGAAAGTACCTCATACTCTGTATCTGAAGCCTCTGTCCTCAACTATGGAGAACAGCTGGTCATCCAGGGCCATGAATTCCATATTTTTCCTCGTAATTGCTTTGGTATTTTCGTTGCTCATACCAAGGAATGATAGAAGACGCTGCTGACTTGTGACTGGCTCTGAGCTCTGGCTAGCTTTAGCCGCTTTCACTTTTTAGCTTCTTTTTTAAAATGGGCATTTTCAGCTGGGTGATGGTGTTTTAAATGTCTAATTATGTTTGTTGATCCGAAAGTTATTGTGGTGGTTCCCCTACGGCATTACACATTTCGAACTTTAAGTATTCTTCACTCACAGTGAAGATCTCCCACGCCAATGACATGTTTAAGTGGGGCTGTGACCAGGGTTCCCACTCTTTTCAAAGCACATTTTTCCAGGACATTTTATGTGCCACACGGTTGCAATATTTAAACAAAAACAAGAGGTCATTAAAATTGTGGTTATTAGAGAGTTGTTTTAACAAAATTCCATATTCGACAGTTTCATAAAATTTCATCCACAAAATGGTGTCTAATCAAATTTAAATAAAACTATAATCAAATGAAAATACAATTATTTTAATAATTAATACAATTTTTAAAAATTTTATTATTTTTATCAAATTAATTTCTTTTCTACAAAATCCTCACAGCATAATCGGAAACAACACTGAAGATATTTATATAAAATAAAGTGCAGCACAACAGAACATCACAGATGTGAGATATTGCCTTAATACATGTTTATTATTATTATTTAATAACATTAAACATGATCTTTTTTTCCCCATTTCATGTGTTCATTTAAAACAAGCAGTTATTTTGGTGTTTCTGTGCGTTGCTACATGACTAAGTGTGATTATTAAACCCCAAAAAGCTTTGATTTCATTACAATAAACAAATAGTCTGTATGTGCTGCACGCTTCAGAGCGCTCTGCTACAAACACACACACACACACACGCACACACACACAGCACATGTGACGCTCATGATGAGGGGATTTCAGCGTACGAGCAGCCGTTTCACACATTCATTTTGAAGCATGCAGCACATGCAGATTATATATTTATTTAATTAAAAAGCATCCTTAGTGGTTTAATAATCACACCTGGACATATCGAGATTAACATTTCTTAATTTAATCATGCATTCAAAAATTCACTTTTGTCACAAATATGTCATATTCATTGACATTTCACATTTTATAGCTAATGCAACTTTTGAATTCAGCAATCCGTGTTTTCCACATTGCGGAAATCGTAGGGCCCTGCATGTGACGGCAGTGTAAGCACTTTTTATCTGCGTCTGACCGCCGTCGTTATCTAAAGTTTACAACTCAAATGTGTTTGTTGTTAACCCTCAGCAGTGTTGGAAGGAAAACATTCTGCACTATATCAGTATTTGAAAATGTTACAAAAACCTTGTCAGAATCATTATTTTCCAGGACATTTAGGTATTTTTCTAATTTTCCATGACATTTCCATGACTGGAAAACTGCATTGCAAAATTCCAGGTTTTCCAGGATTTCCAGGACGCGTGGGAACCCTGGTGACGTTATTGCCTGCGCCGCTGGCAACAAAACAGACCGGCTTGGAATCGGAAAGACATGAGGCTGACCAAACGATCACCGGTCCGGGCCGAGCATGTGGAAAATCGGCTAATTCCGGTCCCGGGCCGGTCGATCGGTGCATCTCTACATATAACCAGTTTTGACAGCTGCTGATAAAAAGTTAAATGATCAGCATCGATTGATGAGATGAAAAGGAAACTGGAGATCGGTATAGGATGTTAAAACCCTGATTGGAGCATCCCTAATATTCAAGTTGACTGTGTTTCAAAAACTAATGATGATGATTAGTGGGCTGAGATCCTGTCACAAAATGGACAAAAACAGGTAGGTACACAGTGGACGGTAACATTTGGATAGGATGAAGACTGTTTCACTGTTTATATATTTATTTGTTTGTGGTTGAACTGAAAAAAGGTTTCAGTTTGGTTCTTTTTAAGAGGGCTCAAGTGTGAAAATCCCAGTAGACATTTTGCAGTTGAACAAGTGGAAAACATTACCATCGTAATCGCAGTTCAAATATTACTTTTTGTCCAAATCGTGCAGCCCTACTCTGAAAATATGTTCAGTTCTAATTAACTTAAATGAGAAAATAAATACAAATAATCAACAATTAAGAGCCTGAAGAAAAACAAATATCAGTTAGGATGTCCAGAATGTTTGAACACAGCCCTGTAAATAATTAGGTGTTAATTAACTTTTTACAGATTTTATTATTGTTTATATCAGTAAATTCATAGCTGAATCCTAACTCAATGCTTCAGTGTCAAATGTGCATTTGTGATTTCTACATTGGACAGCAAAACGATTGTGGGGGAACTTTTATTTGCCCTAGTCCAGCTCTGTTTAAAAATTAACTATTCCTTTAGCACTCACACAGGCAGGAACTCATATGAAGCCCTGTTTTGAAGGGCTTTGCTTCATTCATTTCTCATTATAGTAAAATATCCTTGTCAACTTTCCCTCATTGGTAGGTGAAACGTTGTACACTTGAGGTTGATGTATCATATATGCACTGGCCTTTACTACAGGGATCTAAAAAGCCAACACCAAATGTGCACAATGGATACATACATAGTTCATGTCCATGCTTAGCCAAAAACAATCCTGTATAAGCTCTTTAATGAAAGACAACTTTGAACATGTATATTAGGTGGTGCAATAAATTCCCACTGATGCTTTACAATGGCACTGACATTAAACAATTATCTATCTACATTTATCTTATTTCCTTTGTGTATCTCTGTGTATAAAAGTCAGTTTGTAATTTACATTTTCATAGAGATTTTTGTATCACATCTGTGTCAGGATATCTTCATTCTGATTCATTTACGCAATACAACTTTTGGAATAGCCTAGATTTTAACATTTAACATAATGTAATAAACATAATAACATAAGTTAAAATTTTTCTAACTTGTGAAACCCAACCCACTCACTTCAGGGCAATCGCTGTTACATGAAGGCATCTAGTTCGGTGTCTCAAATATCTGTACTCAGAAAAGGGTTTTAACTATGCTTTCAGTCCTGATTTCTCCTATGGCCTTAATAGGCCTATACTCACTTAAACCATTACTGTTACTTTAAATCTCACTCTTTGAACATTTACCTTTAATGCATACCTCAGGTCTTTAGTGACCTCACTCCATCCCTGTACCTCATCATTTTTTTTTTTATAACTGCTTAATTACCCAAAAGTGTATAGGGTCATTAAAGACACTTGATGTGTAATAGTGTCACTTTTTTGTGCTTCCACAAATAATATTTATATGATTATTTAATATCTATATAAGTTTACTATCACAGGTTATAAATTTCTTTTTTATTTACAAGTCAAATGACTATCATGCTGATTTTCTGTGACAATGGTGAATTATCCGTGTTCCATATGCGTGTACAAATAACACTGATGTCTCACAGATTGACTTACATTTGCCATTGCTATTTGAAGCAATGTGGAAGTGAACTACAGCAAGTGTAACACATGAACAGTAGGACGTGGCTACTGTCATTAGGGTGTAATACTGAAATAATGTACGTTGTGCATCTATTTAGACTCAAAACGTGCCTGAGAAAATAAATAAGTATAGCTTTTGTATAGCTCAATATGTGTTTGACGGCCAGTTGATTATCATGACATTTCAGTGTGGAAGTAAGGAATCCTGTTCTATATTTTTTTCATCATCCCTTTGATACATGAAAAATAAAACCTCAACATGTATCAGAATATATCCTATTCTATTATTTTCTAATTGTCTTGAACAGGTTTTGAAAATGTGACACTATCTGGGCATTCTGTAGATCAATTTGTGATAGATATACAGTATAGGTCACTCAAGACCCAAGGTATGCAATAATAGTTGTCAAAACGCCTAAGTATTTAAGGGTTAAAGCATGTGTTGCATGCACGTGGTCTTTGAAACTAAGGCCAATGGTGGGGCACTGTACATTTACCCACAATGAATCTCATGTCAAAGCACAATTAAGCCCTATATTGTCAACAAAATATGGAGGGAGAAGGAGAGAGTTTCTTTTTTTCAATCTTTGTCACATTAACGTCAGAGATTTGGAGGCATCTTCATACACTAGTGTCATGTTTGTGGCCAAACACTATCCCCCATAGACAATGCTGAACCTTCAGGAAATAAATGCAAGGACTGCCAAGTGGGTCACTGGAGAACAGACACACACCACACACATGCTTACCATAGTATGTACACAAGCCTGGTCAAACTGTCAAACACACACAAAAACTATCATGTACACAAGCAATCTCTTTCTCTCCTTCCCAAAAATGTGAAAACAGATCGCAAGGATTCTCTTCCCCTTATGCAGAAACACACCATCACAAATCTCCTGTTGAGTCAGCGACACTCTAATTCTTTCTCATAAAGTCACTTCCTTTTTAAGACGGTATTAGGTGCTCAGTCTGGTGCGCATCCAACTATTTCCTCTTTCAACATACAAGTACACATGCATACAAACAAAAGCACACACAAAAGGAGCCCAAAAATATTATCAGGGTGCCATCTGCATGCAAACTACCCTGAAAAAAGTGAACATCCAGTGTTGTCTGCAACAACCATGGGCTTCTTTTCGCCAACAGGCTGTGAGACTTAACACAAGACCAGATATAAACAAACCCTTCATTATGCTAAAATGCTCACTAGGTTTTGAGACCCAGCCAAAGATTCACACTTAGGTGTATTCACTAGTGCAATTCAGTACAGTTGAATGGGAGTGTAGACATAATGCTGTGTGTAAGGTGCACATGAATGGACCGATTTGTGTCCTTCCTCCCACTGTCTGCTACACATCTGCAGCAAGACAACCATTACACACCAAAGACACTTCAGAAAGCAATGCAGCCATTAAATTCCAAGCACTATCTCTAGAAACTTGACTAATCAATTTAAGCTGTAATATCTAGAATAGTGCATATAATTTATACTACCAATGAGATTCAAATTTGTCTGATCCCAGATTACTACCAGGTAAAGAATGTACTCATATTACAGAAATGTCTGATTCCTAATAATGAACATTAGTTAAAAGGAGATCTATCTTATAATATCGGCTGCTGCTAGCACAATGTAGCGTTCTGTGTGATTAGGAGGATAAAGAAAGGCGCGTGATTCTAAGAACGGACGGCAGCATCTTTTGTCTGGCATTACAGGAGAGCGTATCTCCTTTCTGCATGTACGGTCCGTTTAAAAAGGCTTTTCACCATCGCTTTACACACCACCAAAAACTAGAATGATCCCATAATGCTCAACGAAACGGCATCATTGATTAAAATGGGAGCAGTCTAGTTTTGTCTCGTGCTTGCAGTATAGCTGGGGTACAATGTGGGTTATACACGAGTAATGTGTGCCATCGAAACGCGTGTGCGTTTAAAACCAGATTAAAGGTCCAAAGGTTAATGTAAATTTTACTGCAGTTGAAATGCTTTCTGCAGTTTCATTCATGCAGGGATTATGCTCTGACAAAAATGGGATGAGGAACCAAAACAACCAGTGACACAAGCACGTGAGCTGTTACATTAGGGGAAACATTTCTTAAAATGTTCCACTTAAGCCTGCTTGACAAGGCATGCAAGCCATGAGTAACACGAGGGATAAGACAGGATAACGGTTTCCCCTGTACCAGCCCCATGTGCAATTGTAACCAAAATGCACTGAGGATATGCACAAATACACCAACAGCTCTGCACCAAGATGCCGTAAATTTACGTACATATATTTTGTTCTCCTATAAAATTAAGCGGGAGAAGCGGGTCAGTACAGCACGCAAAGTGATTAGCCCATATCTGATGGACCCACCTGCTTGTGTAGTATCGGTCAGATCGTAGTTGAGCCCCGGGTAATCGCGCAATTTTCTGCCACTGATGTTGAACATCCCGGAGCAGAGGGCATCGTCCAGAGCGCGCTCCAAACTACGGGCGGTGTGCAGCGGATGCTGCTGTTGCATCACACCCGGGTTCCAGTGAGTGACATTCAGATAATGCTGGCTCTGAAGAGTCGCCGCAGCACCCATCCCTCCCTGACTCGCCGCCATTTTCGTAAGTGACATTATTCTGACAAAAATAATAGGGGGCTGCCTGACATACGCGCATGCTCAGATGACGCAGACGGGAGGGGATGGGCTACTGGAACGAGGCGGGGTGGTGGGTATAAATATGGAAAAACTAATCAATTCATTTACAGTATAGGCTTATTATCTCGTAACATTTAACTAATGTTAAACAAAAAAAAACATAAGACATTCTCATCTGATGCAAGAAGCAGGAGTAGATTTCATTTCAAGGCGAATTGTAATCCGGTACTGATTATAAAATACTTGACAAAATAAATGCAATCACCGTAATTTATCGTAAAAAAAAAATAAAAAAATGATTTGTGGGTAATCTAATCAGATTACATTTAGGATTACTTTCAGCCTAATTCTATTTTATTGTATGTCATATGCATTTTAGCAGGATAATCATTTTAACATAAAAGTACAAAGAGGAAGAATATGTTTCCCATTTTTATTACTAACAAAAAGAGCCTCACAAAAATACTTTTTTTTTAACTATTAAACATTACATCAATGAAATCAACATTAAAGGGATAGATCACCCAAAAATGAAAATTATCCCATTATTTACTCACCCTCATGATATACCAGGTGTGTATGACTTTCTTCCTTCACCAGAACACATTTGAAGAAAAACAGAAAAATATCTCAGCTCAGTATGTCCTTAAAATGCAAGTGAATGGAGATTTCTTTTTTGAAGCTTCAAAAATCACAGACGATCGTTTAACTTTTTATTTGTAATCTATTTATTGTCTCCTATAACAGTGATAGTGTTACATCTAAATATGGAGTTTACATTTTTTTAGAAGACAACATACTATGGTATAGACAATTATAATCTATAAAAGTAAACATAAGAATCAATCAATAGTCCAATCAATTGAGAGAGAAAAACTGCAGATGCTGGCTATGTTAGCGAGTATGGCTAATAAATCCACCGCTTTAACTGATCTCTAACTTCTTTGTCTGAAGCAAACGCTGTTAAAGCACATTTAATGCTAATTAAATAAAAGGAAACAATCAACTTTATATACCTGAGATCCACCTGCATGCCTGTGCTCAGCCATGATGTTTGATCCGTGTCTCAAGCTAATGACGTAACTTCCAGGGAGGCATCACTGAGCCCGTTGTACACGCCCCTATCCCCTGACACCACCCCCACGTCAAAACAGTGCCATAAAGTGAAACGCACAGAAAAGTGCACAGCAAAATATCCAGTGTAGTTTAGAGTTGTCTTTATGGTGTTAATTTATCCGAGTTACAAAGTGTTGATTTGAATGGCATCAACACTTGCAGAGTAAATCAGTGGTCGGAGTCAGCGTAATTACAGCGAGTTGACATAATTGACACTGGTGATGAGTTGACCCAATTTCCGGTCCTTGCACATTATTTCCTCTTTGATTAATGGCGGACGACCACGAGGAGAGGAGTGCTCAAACAGGTATAATATTTTATAACCACTTAAAAATGTTCATGTTTAGTTTACATTTCTGACCATTCAGAATAATATTAGTACGTTTCTCAACATTGCCTGAGTGCTAACATTATTTTCTTTCAGATAACACGACAGACCACCGATATGATCTCGAGGCCGTTTTGCTAGCACATTGAGGTAAGAGTTGCATATTTTAAGTTAGGCTAGTTAGCAGTTTTAATCTTACATTTTCTTATATTTTAGATTTTAACAGGGTTGTGATTTGTTTAACAAACTGTTTAATGAGTTAAATTAACGCAAATTATGCGGCATCCATATTCCCCTTCTTGGGGCTCACGTTATTTGTACTGCCAAATATCATTGTAATGCATTTTTATCTCCTATATTTTAGTATAACTGTGCATTGTTCCACAAATAATCTCTGACTGTTTAAGTGAGCAGCAGTAACGCGCAAATCTTTATTTATTTTTTACGTGGACCTTGAACGCGCAGCTTCGGATGATCAGGAATTTACAACTAACGTTATATATAGCGATTACTTGTCTGCAAGGTAAATGTCAGCGGAGATAAATTATCGGATAATCAAGCAGGAAATGTTTTGCGGAACTTTCTGCCAGCGTATGACTATGAACTAATGTTTGCTCATCATATGAGACATGTTTTTGACGTGCACGCGTCATATGCAATGTATACAATTAGTAGATACGAATTAATTTGCTGCAATTTCACTTTAATGTGAAATTTCACTTTAATGAGCTTCTTGCAACAGCGGCTCGCTGGAACTACTTTAATATTAACACTTAACAGCGTCATAATCTGCATTTTTCTTGACCAACAGCTTTCATCATGCTGGTTAAAGTTCAGTATCAAGGTGTAAAGAAATTTGTGAAATTGCTCAGCGATTGTACGTTCCAAGATTTTCTCAATGAAGGTAAGTTAAGAAGCTTGTGCTGCTACTTAGAAATGTACTTAGTCATATAGCAATATGCTTGAGGTATGAGCCCACTCAAGTCCACAGGGCCTGTGTATTGTTAACACTTATCAATAAGGTCTAATTTGTTAACATTAAATAACTTTAGTATTAGTTAATAGTAGAACTGTTTGTAATTTTAGTTCATAGTGCATTAATGTTAACAGATACAACTAATGATTTTTATAATGTATTATATGTTAAGATTAACATTAACAAATGCTGTAGAAGTTTTGTTCATTCTTAGTCCATGTTAACAAATTAAACTATTTATATATTTTTGATGCTATTGTTAAAATTACTTTTCAGTTAAGAGCAAATTAGGGTTGACAAGAACTGCAGCTCTTCAAGTCTTTGATGACACCGACACCAATGTGGAAGAGGACATCTTCCATGAATTGATCGAAAGCAGTCCACACTTGTGCCTAACTGTAAGATGTCTGGAAGAAAATATTTCTGCTGGTTTGTCTGAGGTTAAGTCTATAATAACACTTGAGACATACCTTCAAGGACTCCAGTGTAATTATCCTGGGGACAAAATTCATTTGAGTCAGATAAACACATTTACCTTTGGCAGACGCTAATACAACAAGGGATTCATCATGAGGTGGCAATACCATGAGAAGTGTTAATAATGCAAACATTGTCTAAAATAGTCCAGGCTACAGTATTAGCAGGATACAATTAAGTGCTCACTTATGAGTTTTTAGCAGTTTATTGAATATTGTCACAGATTTGTTTGGGTTAATAATGTCTAAAACGGGGAACTGGAGTTTGAATGAATGTCATTTTTCACCCTCTTGTCGTTCCAAACCCGTAAGACCTTCATTCATCTTCAGAACACAAATGAAGACATTTTTGATGAAATCTGAGAGCTTTCTGAACCATCCATAGGCAGCAATGTAATTACCACTTTCAAGGCCCAGAAAAGTAGTAAATACATTGTTAAAATAGTCCATGTGACTCCAATGGTTCAACTTTAATGTTATGAAGTGAAAGTTGCAATGATGTTGCTGCCTATGGATGGTTAAGAGAGCTCTGATTTCATCAAATATCTTAATCTGTCTTTCCAAAGATGAACGGAGGTCTTACGGGTTCGGAAGTAATGAGGGTGAGTAATGACACAATTAAAATTTGCTAAACTAACCCTTCGATTTGTGATGGAAAATTCTTGCTTCAGAAGTAAAGAACATTTAGACAAAGCCCTGTTTGATTTGATGCCTTTAGAGAAAACATTAAAATCATGTTTTGCTTTTCTCTGTCAAGAGTTTTCACCCACAAGATGCTCAACCCCCAGTACATGCACTGATACTCTTTCACACTCCTCAACTGACCGTGAAGAGACAGAGAGAGCAGTGCAAAATCAAACGGCAATGGTCAGCAACAGTTTTAACATAGATGCTGAAAAAGCAAAACGGGTATGTATGCATGTTTTTCCTTATGGTTAACTTGTCCATATAATAATTCTTTCACCATTTTAGTAGTCTTCATGTGTTCACCTGTGTTGTGGGCATGTTTAATCAGATTGTCCACGATGCACTGGAAAAAAAATCTGGTGGTGAGGAAGTGCTTGAAGAATACCAGACATCTAAAACTTTAAAGCACAGCACCAGACGTCA
Source organism: Xyrauchen texanus (assembly GCF_025860055.1). Classification (NCBI taxonomy): domain Eukaryota; kingdom Metazoa; phylum Chordata; class Actinopteri; order Cypriniformes; family Catostomidae; genus Xyrauchen; species Xyrauchen texanus. The sequence continues at coordinate 26,834,328 of NC_068279.1, forward strand.
GATTGTTAATATTGTTGTCAGTCACGTGACCGATATTCATGGGTAAGACTTCAATGCACAGATGCAAGAAATACACACAGCTGTGTCAATTGATGTAGAAAACAAGGACAAGTTTACCATTAACCCTTTTTTTTACATTGCAGGAGGATCCCCACCCGCAAACAGCGGGAAACTTATGCCTTGGGCATTATTTCTCTTTTTCCTAGCCTGAGAGACCCGTTTTCAACAAATGGCTATGTAAGAATCTTTTGTATTGATGTACTTGAAATACAATCTAGTTTGACATGAAGTTATAAACTCATTTTTGTGGCATGTAATAGCAGTTTCTATTATCTATCTAACATAATGACTGTTCAGATTTTACAGAAAGTGTTCTGTTGTCTTTTTGACAGGAGCATTTCTACGATCCGGAAAAGGGAACAGGGTTCATCTCCTCCTCTTTCTTCAGAGGTGGGAGACGGCATTCAAGCAAAAGATCATCAACGAAGCCAAGTCTCTTACTTCAACAGCAGAAATTCGGTGTCTTCTCAATGCAGCAGGTGGACAAGGATCTGAAAATGGTTGGCAAGATTTGTGAGGAAGTCATAATTTCATATTTGCTCTGATTTCTTGTTGTTGTTAGCACTAAATCTTTGTGTCTTCCTAAACATCTACTCATTCAGATTGGGACAGTGACATGTCATCTGTCCTGCTGCTGTTGCATCTCCTGCCTCCTCCTCCAGGAAGGAAGAAGACTAAGATCAGTCCAACAGAGGCTGTTGACAGACTTGTGCAGTTTCATAAGGTAAAACTAACAATACTGTTGCAAAGTCATTGTGAACATTTAAATTAAGATTTGGGTTATAAACCCAAAAATGCAGTGGTTTTCATTCATGTTCCTTGGGACTGAACCCTCTGCACATTTTGTCTCTCTGACCTTAGACACTTAAGGATAGTTCACCCAAAAATTTCACCCTCAGGTTGTTCCAAACCTCTATACCTTTCTTTGTACTGCTGAACAAGAAGTTTGTTAACGGGCCACTTTGGGCAGCCATTGACTCTAATAGTATTTTCTACTATAGAAGTCAATGGCTGCCCAAAACAGCCTGTTTACAGACTTCTTCAAAATATCTTTGTGTTCAACAGTACAAAGAAATTTTCCAAACAGGTTTGGAACAACCTGAGGGTGTGTAAATGAAAGAATTTTCATTTTTGGGTGAACAAACCCTTTAGTTTAGTTCATAAAGCTTTTACCTAATGAGGTGAAGATCTGAAACAGGTTTGTTGAATAAGGTAGACATACAACATGCGCAGAGCCGTTGGTCCACAGGACCGGCATTGAAAATCGCTGGCATAATGTTACTGTCTAAATGTACCTTTTTAGAATCTCTAACTGATTGCATGCATTCACTTGCATTCCATTGACCTACAGCTCTTGGATTTCCATGTACAACTCTTTGTTTGTGTTCTAATGAAGTCAGTTACATTGCTTGGTTTGGCTGAGGGTGTATCAGCCCAAAAAAAAAATTCTGGTGGTTGGGGGGGGATTCCTTTTAATGATGTTTTCATTTCACTGTAATGCACAAAGCATGATACCAACTGGTTTTGTCTGGCACATATTGGTTTAAGGTGTGTCTCAGGTGTTTTGTTTTTTTTATTGTTGTTTTATCATAATTTTATTATTTTAATTCTATTTGTTTACTTAATTTGAATGAGCAAGTTACCACTACCAGCACCATGTTTAATGCGTTTATCATTTCACATTGTAATAAGTTTTTTTTTTTTTTTTTTCCCTGTTTAATTGAAGTTTTTTTTTCTTTTCAGTCCTGCACCAGTATTGAAGGCCATCTCAGTGGGAGGGATGGCCACCAGCCATTTCTACTGGGATCAGGAAGGATCAAGGGCAGGATCAACCACTTTTACATCGTTGTGGACAAGCGCCTTATCCCTTGCTCTGGAACCAGTTCCTTGAGTGCCTTTGAACTTTTCAAAGTTCACTATGTCTTCAACTTGTCCTACGAGGAAGCCCTGGTCAACTTCTTTACCTTCCTGCAGACCACAGTTTACAACATAGATGTTGGTCTTTCAAGTGAGTCTCCCAGAGTAAGGGAACTGCGTGCAAAGCTTTTAAATTAAATGTTAAATTGTTAATAATAAAAAAAAAATAAATAAAAAAAGCCAACAGCTTGAAGTTCTACAGGCCTTTTGATCTGCAGTGTTTATATGGGTCAGATGATGGTGAATATATTGTACCTTCTTTTGTGTAATTGTTACATCTGTTTTGAAAATAAATAGAATTTCAAACTGGTACAGCGTGTTGACTTATTTAACTGAATGCACATGTATTTTTAGTCAAATACCGATTACACAACCTTAATCAGGGTTTGTATTAACCCTATATTAGTGTGGAAATAAATCTCTTGGTGATAAGATATTGACACAACTAGTGTAGTTTCAACACTAACTTGGAGTAAATGAGAGGGGGGGGGGGGCACTAATGGTGTTAACAGTGAACACTTAGTGTTGTTTTTACACTAAGCAAGTGTAAAAAAAAATAACACTATTTTAAAGTGTAAGTTTAACTCTATTTAGTGTGGACCTATATAAACCCCGAAAAAGTGTTAGTTTAACACTTTCAAATTTGCTGTGACGTGCAAAGGCAAAACGGTATCACGAGCTCACATGTGATGGAAATGCAGATTAAAAGGAGCATTGCAAAATAATTAGTAGGCATTGCAAAGAAAAAGATGTGTGGCAAAATCATTGCTGCCTAAAAATCTTTTGAAGAGATAAAAAAGGATAAAAGTTCTTTAGTTTCTTTTACAACAGTCGTTGATTTTTGCAATTAATTATATCTTGGTTTTTGCTATATTTTATTTATATTTTGCAATTTATTTTTGTTTGAAAACTTTCTTTTTTTCTCTTGATACTTTATTTTACGTTTGTGATACTTAATTTTTGTTTTAAAAAAATTGTTTGCTCAATACTTTTTTTCTTTTGCAAAACTTTTTTATTTTGCAATACTTTATATTTTTGCAAATATATGTGGCATGGAATTGATTCCATAGGTATCTGGTTTGTGGTTGATGAGGCACACGGAACGAGCAAAGTGTTCTCAGCTCAGAGGTGTCCCCTGGTGAAAGAATTGAGCATTTACCACTAGCAACATGTTTGATCAGAAAGGGATAGTTCCCCCAAAAAATGAAAGTTCTCTCATCATTTACTTACCCTCATGTAATCCCAGATGTGTATAATTTTCTTTCTTCTGCTGTACACAAAGATTGTTCAGCTCTGTAGGTCCATGCAATGGTGAATGGTACCAGTGGGCATATCGCCACCTACTGGGTAGGGAGGAGAATTAATGGTAAAAAAATAAATTAAAAAAAGACACTTAAATAGTCCTGATTCTTACCCACACCAATCATATAGCTTCTGAAGATATGTATTTTTTTTTTTTTAGCACTGGAGTCGTATAGATTACCTTAATGCTTCCTTTATGTGCATTTTGGAGCTTCAAAATCACCATTCACTTGCATGGTGAGGATCCACAGTGTTGAAATATTCTTCTAAAAATCTTCCTCTGAATTCAGCACAAGACAGAAAGTCATACACACCTGGGATCGCATGAGGGTGAATACATTTTGGGGGGGGGATTCATTGGGTGAACAATTCCTTTAATTGCTTTGGCTGCCACAACAATATACAGAAGAGTACATGGCAAGGAAGAAAAAAAATGCAATTGAATAGTTGTTATGGTCGGTGATATCGTTTAATAAGTTATATACAACGGAATATGCATATCAGCTGTGATGAACACAGGAAGACATGCCTTCTTCAGACTTTGTGCTATTTCGGGCTGCTGTCACGCTTGTCGTCAGATTCAAGCGCTGCTGGGTGAGTCACACCAACCAGAACTCACCATTAACTTGATCGACATAAACACTCGTTCTAGGAAAGGGCCTTGAAACAGGATTACTTTTTGAAGTTTCACGGTCTATTTCGACATTGGCATTTCTGTTTTGGGATACGTTTTTAAGTTAGCAACTACGCCTGTGAAACGTTTGCGTGCGTTACTACTCTGGAAGAAGAAATGGTGGAGAATGAAGTGCAGATGGAGAGTACAGAGCAAATGCAGGACCCCAACACTTCCAGCTCGGACAAAATCGACTTGTCGTTGGGTTAGTAATTCCAAGGGTCACGTCACGTCAACTTTACATTTGTTTTCAAGTGATTATGATTTGGATGTGTTTGTAGGAGCCTTAGGTTTCGCTTCCGTGTTTAAGCAGTGGTCAGCTATCCGAAAGATTCAGCAGCTGTCAAACCAACGTGGTCATGCCCACAGATCAAACGTTTACTCTGAGTTTAGCTAAATAATAACACGACTGAAATTATAATGTGATTGAGAATGCTTACTAAAGTGAAAATAATCAAATACATCCTGGATTTACTCTATCGCCTACCATCTGTAGCCACAATAAAAGACTCGCACCTGTTAATGTCATTCAGACGAACACGCTAAAACAGACTTTCTGTTTTTCCAAAAGTGTGCCATTTGAAGAGCCAAGTATCAATAGTTATTTATAGTTTTTTACCGTACGCGCCCATTATTTCAATCCCGTCATTGAAAGTTTGGTAAATGACAGTAAATTATTGTAGTATCTCTTAGGCAGGTTTTAAAAAGTTGACTTGACAATGTTTTTAACTATTCATAATACACTTAGTTTGAGTCCAAACATATCCACAAAGAGCTATTAACTCTATCAACACAGTGAGTCTTGCAAAATAGTGTAAAATCAAAGGGACACAGCCCTGGACCACCAAAAGAGGAGCTTTCATGAATTAATGTCATAAGAGGGGTAACATCTTTATAGTCAGTCAAATCAACACATACTTAAGGGGCTTTGAAATACCAATTGTTTTCCCATTTTGCTCAAACAAGCAATGCAGCTAAATATATTGATTACATTTTCATCTAAATTCCAAACTACTTATTGAGACTGAATGCTGAGAGGAGAGGGGACAACAGAACTGAAGTTAGTGAACTAGAGCTGAATCACACTATTCCTTTCTTTCCACAGATGACATCATAAAGCTGAATAAAAAAGAGCAAAAAGCAAACAGAGCTAAAACTAAACGTGTTGCTAACAGGAACAATGTCTTGAAGAAACTAAATCGAGGGGCGCAGCAGGACCAAGGCAAGCATGTGATATGTGATAATAATGTTATAGAGCTGTAGTGAATGTGTATTTAATGAGTAAAACATATTTGTATTTTTTTTAAGAGAGTATATGAAATTGAAGGGAGTTGCTTTGGACATCCACTCTATCTATCTATCTATCTATCTGTCTATCTATCTGTCTGTCTGTCTGTCGTATCAATCTATCTATCTGTCTGTCTGTCATATCAATCAATCTATCTATCTATCTATCTATCTCTCTTTCTTCTGCCATCCCAGTGTCTTATCTATAATTTAAGACCTGTTTCTGCTGTATACATTTGGATCATGAACATTTGACTACAGCCAATTTTCAAGCTGGTCATATCTGTTTTAATAGAGAAATTTAATAGGGAGACTTAATTGAACAGACTGAGTATAAACACATGTAAGTTTCTTATAGAGGTTTGCACCACAGGGCCTGGCAGGATGAGAGGTTTTTGGAGACAAAGGGGATCAAGGAGGGGCATGGTGTGGAGAGGGGGTGCAATGACTAGAGCTGATGCCAGTGCCACGGTTTGTGCTATTGGAAAGATTCTGTATTTAACATTATAAGCTAATGCATCTTTAGTGACTTTCATTTTAATAGTCTTGTGTCCTGTCCCCAGTATCTTAATACAAACATTTAAAATAAAAATTCTTTCTTTGATTGCTCTCTCTTTGTTATAGACAGGTGGACAGTTTGATCAGACCACATTCACATCAAGGGGGGCATTCAGAGGGCGAGGGAGAGGTAGAGGAAGACGAGGCGGGCTGAGCAGGTTCAACAGTCTTTCCTGTGTTTAAATGGTTTAATCTTAACAAAATCTGACACACATTTTAATAACAGTGCCACACCTTTTAAGCACAAAAAATTTGGATATTAAAGAAGGGACAATTCATGAATATTGGTCTTGTGTTTTGTCCAAACTTATAGGACCAGTAAAATCAAAGAAACTGAGTTGCAATAAATCCAAATTATTTAAAAAATTTAAAAAAATTGGTACAGCTGTGTGGGTGGACACAGTTTCTCTTGATGAGAGCTAGTCTTTTAGTTTTCATTGGAAACCTGTCTTCCAACTAGGGCTGCACAATTAATAAAAAAACGAATCACGATTACGGCTGCCACGATTATGTAATCGTGAAAACTGACGATTACATCATTAAATTTAAGTCTGCTCCTGTTGCATCAATGGTTTCTATTTACAACATGTTTTTGCAGCGGTTGAGTATTCTAACCAATCACTAACATGTCCGTTGAGTAATGAAATGGCAATGGCCAATCAGAGCCGCTTAGATTAGTCCTCCGTCCTATCTGTAATGACAACTGATCCTAATGCGCACGTTTTAAACTGTCTGAATGCCCAGATGCTTGCTTTATGTTCTTGATCTGTTTGCACAGCACACAAAAATTAGTACTGCAGAAACTTCACCTGACATTTGAAAAGAAGCTGTAGAAGAGATATTTTGTAAATATCTGTAAATATTTTGGATTTATTGCATATTGCACCGCTCACTTTGAACGTAGACTTAAATATACTGAAAATGAGCAGCACGACAAAACTAAAACGATCCTGTTCTAATTGAGGCACAGACGCGTTGTAAATAATTGATTTATTATGCTGATTAGACAGCTTTGTTTGTAATGATAGCATTTGTGAGAGTGCAGAACTTTGTGTGGAGTGTCATGAGCTTGCGTCGAAATGCAGATCTCAAACAGTGTAAACCTACAGTGACAGCACTCATTGTAATGGGAGTTTGTCGCATTGCTCGATTTCTGTGTAGTTTATTAAAAATGTAATAACAGTTTTGTTTTGTCATGTTAATAAGTAGGCCAATGTGAATTTGATTTGAACAAAATAGCAATAAAATAATGAAGCTTAACTGTTCTAAGTGTGTTTTGGAAGTGTAGCCAACATAACGAATATGGCATGAATAGCATATGTCAGGAATCGCGTCTGCTCTTATAAGACCCATTTGCCACGCAGCTGGTATTGGTAGATTTAACATTTTCAAGAATCGCACAAACTCAGATCGCAAATGACTGTTTTTAATTTCCAAAGTGCAAATACTGAGGAGAAAAATTATCTAACGATGATCTTACATGAACAAGAGCACCATTGAAGATCTAACAGGATGAAAGGTCCCCTGTCTAGCCACCTAAGTGCTTAATGAACGCAGTAACTTGGTCGATTTAAATCAAATGTTAATAATTTGAATATTGAATATACCATATTATTTACTGTACGTTGACTAATAATTTAAGCAATAGTTCAATTTATACCATAGATATCAATTTACAATAATTTAAATTTGCCTTCCCTTAACAAACATTATTACAATATAAAATACAATACAATATAATGCTTAAAAGATGCTTAAAAGAATGCTTGAAATCTGCTACTCTAAGAACAACAGGTTGCTTACTTTGTGACGTCATGGTAAGAAAACATTTGAATGAACATTAATAATCACGATTACAATGTCAAGAGCAATAATCGAATATTATGCTTTTTGCTATAATCGTGCAGCCCTACTTCCAACCCTTTGGCCAATCACCACTCTTTGGTTTCTGGCATCTATCTGAACCAAAACATCTGTCTGATTGTAAACACTGAAATAAAATGTGAAGCAAAAGAAAGAAGCAACAAAAATATTTTCATATTTTTAGGCTTATATGCTCTATGTAGCTTCTCTCTCATCAAAAATAGAAGCACATGATGATGCACCACTTGGCAGATGCAGCTTATTTTCTCTAAGGAATTCAGACCTTGAAAAGGTGTAGAGATAAACAAAAGCAGAGATGCATGTACAAAATCTTTTTTTGTAAATCAGATGTACAGAAAAAATATTAAATACAGAAATATGAATAAATGCATGTGTTGGGTGAAATATGGTGATCTTTGAACTTCTTATTTGTCAGACTAACTGTAGACTTTATATGTTGATATTAGGCCTAGCACACCTGCAATGTACTGTATATGGGAAATGTCCAAGTATGTGACATATAGTATAATATAGTCATTTTCTTATACGAATAAGACAGTAAACTTAACACAGCACAGTCAAAAGTTACATTTAATGTAATTGTTTTATTGTTGTTGCTGTTTTTTAGGGGTGCTTTGTCATCAAGAGGACAGATTACTCCACAGAGGGGTGGAAGACCATTTGTATTAGACAGAGGGGTGAGAAGGACCATCTTTATTAATAAATATAATACATATAGGACAGGCTTGACCTCCCTAATATTTTTGAATGACAATTCTATGATTTTCTTTGTTTATTCAGTTTTCCGCTTCAAATAGCACTGAGAAGTTAGAAAAATATCAGAAAATAAAAAGGTGAGTTTATTTGTTAAATGACTCATATTGTACAGTATATTCCAAATGAAGCAATCTCAAAGTGAATATTATACTCTTATTCTTTGCCCATTTTTTTCCTCTCTCCGTTTTTCCTTTCTGTCTCACTCACACATACTTTAGTCGAAGAACAGCACAATCTGGCTCAACACTGAGAGTTTCCCTGCCAAATGCTAAATCTGCACCTGTTGATGTGTGAGTGAATGAGCCCAATCACTGATGTTTGATTCAGTTGTTGCAAGTCCCTCCTTGTTTCCCTTGTCCTTCTCTCTCTCTCTCTCAGAAAGAGATCTAATCAGACAAGGAGGGGTGAAGGAGTGTTAAGGGGCAGATCGTCAAGAGGAGCAAGTACTTCTTCACCTAAAGGCATTCCTCTGCGCTTTAACTACAAAGCAACAACTAACCAGGTGAGTTTAGTTTTCAACAAGGCTAGTTTACTTACGAGGATACAGAACCAGAAAACCCAGTAAAGTAGAAGAGTCAGACATTTATTTTATTTATTTGGCCTTATGTGTGCACAGGGCTGTTCACACAGGATGCAATCCTTTGTTCAAAATCAGTGTGACCCAGTGCTACAGAAGAGAAAGGATTGCAGGTGTCTTGATACGCGGTTTCCAAAAGTTGCACTACGGAAGGTTTTTTTGTTAAATAAATTAACAAAATTCTATTATTAAGCAAGTTTATAAAACAAAATCCATGTTCAAAACCCTGTCCTTACCCTGATTCACTATGGTAAGCCTGCAATAATGATTTCTATTTTGAGCTGTCTGGTCAGATTTGGTGCAAAATCACAGACTTACGTCATTCATCCTTGCGTCATGTCCGTGTAACGCAGTTCAATGGAAAGGAGGAGGCGAGAACCGGCTTGGCAATATAAGTTATATTTGAATTCTAAACTTAAACAAAAGACAACAACACACACATGACGGACATGTCCGTAAACTATCTCTCTCTCGTCGCACCACCGTCTGCCATCGGCCTTTATCCCTCTTGGATGCTTAATTAGCTTGATAAGGGACCGGGGTGTATAATCACAACCCGGCCCGCCATCCACCCTGCCACAGTCTGTAAGCACAGAAAAGAGGGGTCAGCTACTGTGTCTCATGTGTGTCTGCTGGGGAAGTTGCAGCTGTTTCAGCAGCATCAGCACAGCAGATTCCACATGGATGTTTAACTGTTTTCATTGCTTTAATGCTTAGATTTGTTTTCTGGTTGAGTTGTTGAAGATTGTATTGGTTGTCATGCTATAATTAATTGAACATTACTCAAGGGATATTGTTTTTACTGATCACAATGTGTTTATTATGCTACTGTACATTTTCCAGGGTAGTTACGGTAACATGTTGTAAGGCTGACATTAAGATGTCATAAAAGTCAAAGAACTCTGCGAGATACAATTCGTAAAAACTCTCACACAAAAGAACATTTTCACCTGAGTCAACATATCCTACTGAGCAAGGACAATAAAACACAAATCTCACATCTCACCTCAGGCCAATTTAGGCCTATTCTCCTAAAACTCACAAACATCTGCCCCCCCTCAACTCCTCCTTCCCCTTCAGCTCAGAATCACTTCAAACTCACCTAAGATCTGCATGCAACAAAATATCATGTCTGATGTATACAAATAATGTGACTAGTAGAGATGCACCAATTGACCGGCCAGGGACCGGAATTAGCCGATTTTCCGCATGCTCGGCCGGACCGGTGACCGGCCGGTCAGCCTCACGTCTTTCCGATTCCAAGCCAGTCCGTTTTGTTGCCAGCGGCGCAGGCAATAATGTCACAGCCGCACGTAAACATGTCATTGGCATGGAAGATCATCACTGTGTGAGTGAAGAATACATTAAGTTTGAAATGTGTAATAATTGTAAGGCCAATAACTTTCGGATCAACAAACCTAATTAGACATTTAAAGCACCATCACCCAGCTGAAAATGCCCATTTTAAAAAAGAAGCTAAAAAGGGAAAGCGGCTAAAGCTAGCCAGAGCTCAGAGACAGCCACAAGTCAGCAGCCTCTCCTATCATTCCTTGGTATGAGCAGCGAAAAGACCAAAGCAATTACGAGGAAAAATATGGAATTCATGGCCCTGGATGACCAGCTGTTCTCCATAGTTGAGGACAGAGGGATCAGAAATCGGATAAATTTCCTCGATACAGAGTAGGAGGTACTTTCCGACGTCGCGTTGCCGGAGTTGTTTAATCTCATGTCATGTCACACACGCAGCCTGTTATCTGTCAACATTTGGGTACACAAATCCGGGAGAGGGGAAGTGGGGTGCTGGATGGCAGAGGCAGGCTAAATACTATACAAATTGTGCCGATGTGATTTAATGTGCTGAGTAACGTAATTTTTCCCACCGTGTCCGATATTAAAATCAGTGTGACACACATTGCAAAAGGCGTGGGCATTGTCAATATGGCTTCGGGATATGAAATTAAATTCTTCCATCCAGCTGTTGCTAAATGTACATGTATATTTAATTTTTTTCACCAGAGCACCAGCTGATTCTTCTCCTCCCCTCTACCAGTGATGCTTGATTTAACATCCCGTGTCTACTGCCTGCGCAGACATCAACAGCGCAAATGGGTTGTAGGTTGCCAGGTTGAGGACACAAATGATTTGTAATTTGTATGATGTGTCGATTGTGTGAGTAGGATGCGTTTCATTCAAGATCTGGCAACTGGACCACCTTGGAATAATGTATTGATGTGATTATTCATATAGTGGTTTGGGCCATACAAATGACAGGAGTTTTTTTGGGAGAAATAACAAAACGGGAGACTGTCGGGAAAAACGGGAGTGTTGACAGATATGGTTACAAGCCGTTCCCGAAGCAGTGCTCAGTTTTACAACTGATATTTGGACATCTATACGTAAGTTGAGCGTATTGGACACTTCAGTTTTTCAGATCTTTGGAATTGTTTTGTTAGACGAGTAATAAAGAGAAAAAGGTCCATTTATAAAAATAGTGGAAAATGACATCTGTTATATAAAGCAACTTATTTGCAGTTAATTGTTATTTCTACCTCTTTCCAGTCACAGAGCACTTTATTTTGAGAGTTGTTTAAGTGAGAGAAGATCCTGTAACTTAGTGCCATTTGGGGGAAATTGTAATGTTTAATAATTTATTTTATTATGAAAATAAAATGTTGCATTGAAGAAAGGTAGATTTTGTTTGTATATGCGGTCAATAATAGTTCTTAGAAAGAAAATCGGAAAAAATCGGTATCGGCAGGTCACACTTGCAAAAAATCGGAAATCGGAATCGGCCAAGAAAATTGCAATTGGTGCATCTCTAGTGACTAGGCATGTTTGAATTTTTTTTAATTTCTCAGTGCGACTGGTATTTTGGTCCCTTTCCCATGTTGATAAAACTAAGGGTAACAAAGTTATAAGGTATTTGCCAAATGCTGTATAATTCTGGAGGTCTGTCCCCATCCCTGCCTGTATGTTAATGAGGTATGTCCCTAGGACTTCCAAAACTAACCACTCCCAAAATTCCCTTTGTTCATGGTTTGGGTACATTATTCATGGTGCTCTGTAGTCAGACGATCCCACACATTAATGTGTGTACTTTTAATAATAGAAATCTGTAATTCGGATCTCCAACATGGTTTACTTTGTGTAGTTTTCTATCAGGTAATGGTAATTGAAATTTGAATTGAAAGGTCTCTCTGCAACCAGATTGCCCCACAAAGACAAAGTGTGTAGCTTTTCTCTACCAGGTAATTGTAATTTGAATTTCTTATGTTTGGTATTATAATATTAATAATATTATTCATTGATGATTTTTTTGTTTGATTTATTATTTTAATTGGATTGTTTGAATGTATTACTATTACCTGGTAAAATAAACTGTTACCATTTAAATCATCCTGAAAGACTGTTTTTAGTATATTTCTTATTAACTACAAATCTATGGTCAGACTTGGCTTAATTAAGCTACTTCAGAAGAACCCAATTAGTTAAGTAAAAGGCTAAACGGCAAACCAAGAACCTATAACAGGATTTAGCTAAGTAGAATTAAATGGGAAAACTAAGAATAGGACCGAGAATCTGTAAAAACAGAACTTAATTGACTGGGGCTAAACAATGAGTCGAGAATCTATGATAGAACTTATAGATAGAATAAGACTAAACGGGTAAAACCGAGAACCTATAAGGACTTAGTCTAAAACTTACTAATATCTGAAACTGATGAGTTTGTAGTTAAAGGACCTGTGTTTGGTCGACACAGGACCCAAATAACATTGAAATAACAAATACGGTCTAGAAGAGAGAATTACTAAAAATAATATGATACAAAACATAAATTAAAAAGCATAGATACATCAACAAGGTTTTTTCATAAATGGAGTCAGATTAAATAAAGAAAACAATAAATGATAAGATTAATAAAACATGGAACTCAAATCAAATAATCAAAAGTATAATTTAATGCGCACGATAAGACAGATCACGCAGGAGACCTTCATCCACGCTATTGGATTCTGTCCTTGGGCCGATAGGTGGACCTTCCTTACAATGTTTACTTATATTCATGACTTCTGGGTATTTTATAACATGAAATAAGGTTCCCCAAGTGTGTGTGTGTGTATGCGCTCATTTTCTCATTTTTTGGACCCCAGTCACAGAAATGCACAAGTTTTATCACTTTCCATTGCACATTGAACAGATTCTGTTTAAAAGCCATTATAGGTATGAGGTATAGTTCTCCATTAATGTATACAGTACTTATCTCAAGGGGTTTAAAATGTACTTATTTCATTGCACAGTAACGTACATATTAATTTGTTAAGTGTGTAACCATCTTTCTATTATAATTTTACTGACAAAGAAATTATTTTATTTAATATCTGATTATAAAAAATATTTTCTTATCGGCGCAACGGCAGGTGCGATTGTAACAGGAGCCAGCTGGTACGTGATAGCTGTGCAGTGTGTAAACCTTACTTACCTGGCTCTAAATCTTTGTGCTAGTTATCTGACACCTGGCTAAGTGATTGTGTAAGCATACGTGTATACTGGCATGGAGCGGGAATAAAGCGCATTCAGAGCTGGAGAGAAATATTTTTCTCTGGAGCGAGAATAAAGTGCGTTCAGCACTGGAGAGAAATCTTTTTCCCCTCCACTTGAAAACCATTTTGGGCATGAACAATGAAGGGTCATAAGGCCTCCTGTGTCCCATACATACACATACACACACACACACACACACACACACACACAAAATAACTGTAATTCTGTCATTCAGCTTCAAATGCTGTTGATATTATCTTTTAATATTCATATCCAAGTGCCCTCGACTGATGAAGTCTTGATGAAATAGTTACATTTTTTTGGTAGAAAAGATCTCTCAGACTCAACTAATTTGGCTGTCTGTGGGCCCCCAATGTCCTCATCCCTGTCCAGTTTTGAAGAGACTATTTTGACAGTTTAGGAATATATACAGTATATATATTTTTACAAAGTACTATTGCTGCCAACGTGGCAAGTTATAAAAAGCTATTTAAAAAAAGATACAGTACATAATTTCCTAGCCATATATAACTACTGACACAATGTAAGCTACATATTATTATCCGGACCTTTGCTGGGAAGGAAATGTAGAGACCGGACCTCTTGGAACTTTAATCGAGTACCCCTTGTCTATATCTTCTTCTCTCATCCATCCAACAGACTTCGACACAACACCGGATCTGCAGGTGAATATCTCTGAGTGATAATCACAGGCAAAGTCCTGGTAACCTCAAACCATGAGATTCATCCCCACAGAAGAGCAGTACTGAAACACAACTGACATAAAATGTTCCTAAGCAAGTTATTTGCAATTTTAGGTCTCAACAACAGATGTCGCTAGAGAGAACCTAAAGTTTCACAATGCAGCTTAAAATTGACACTGCATCTTAAAAACATCCCGTTTCTTAAACAAGATGCTGAAAAAGCAGAGAGACAAGTCGCAACGGTTAAAGAAGTCCATCTAGCACACTTAGAAAAATATATTTTTTTAAAAACAGGTGAACGCAAGAACACATCCTGTTTGAACAGTCCCAAAGACAGTAAGGTAGTAGGGGAGTCATGGTTGATACATTTTTATATAAACTGTCCATCAGCAAAAGGTTTTTCGGAATTTAGAACCTCTGTTTTTACTTTTTAACTGTTTTATTATTTTGCAGACTGGACTATCCCTCAATGAACGTTTCACTGACCTGAGATTCAGAGGGTGGGGCCGGGGGAGAAGCAGAGGAAGAGGAGGCACTGTAGGTGGTGGAAGAGGCAGAGGAGACATTTTAAGGCGTGGAAGTGGCAGAGGAAGAGGAGGAATTGTAGGGGGTGGAAGAGGAAGAGAAAGAGGAGAAACTGTAGGGGGTGGAAGAGGAAGAGGAGGAACTGTAGGGGGTGGAAGAGGAAGAGGAGGAACTGTAGGGGGTGGAAGAGGAAGAGGAGGAACTGTAGGGAGTGGAAGAGGAAGAGAAAGAGGAGAAACTGTGGGGGGTGGAAGAGGAAGAGGAGGAATTGTAGGTGGTGGAAGAGGAAGAGGAGGGATAGGTGTGACAAGAGGAGGAAGAGGCTTCACAAGACGTGGAAGGGGAGGATCAAGAGTAGATGGTCGAACAGTAACTCTCCAGTGAAAAAAGACCCCCACTGATGCCAGGAGCAACCATTCACTTGAATTCATTATTCTGTGCTATTATTATATTTTTCAAAAGAATATTTTGAAGATGTTAGACAATGGGATATGGGGGTATTATTGCAATTTACAAAACAAGAGTTTTCAAATTTTAAGTCAATTGTAAATTACTTGTATGGTTTATGCTGAAGAATACCATAATTTTAGAAAAAGGGAGAATATGTATTTGAACAATACCTCGAAGGTAATAAAGTGTCTCAGTATTCATCTTTTTACACAGTGTAAATACTGTAATCTTTGTTTAACTGTTTTGCATTCTGACACTAGTAGAGTACATAATAAAAAAAAATTATATACACCAAACAATGGAGATTTTGGACTATTTGGCATTTTCTGTCTAGTCTAGTATATTTATGACTATATTAGACATGCAGTTGCAGGTTGGGTGATTGGGTCTGAGATTTATAAGGTTTTTTATTTTGAAGACATGATTACTCTTGAACATTGGCTAAATGAAGTATTAGTTTAAAGGCTTTAAGCTAAATGAACTATTAGAAAAAAAAAGTGTAAGAGAGAAATTGAGAGAATATTTGAAATTTAAATTCTACAATTCTAGAAAAAGTAACTTTCGAACATGGTTTGTTTTAATTATGTTTACCCAAATTTGCTTAGTAACAACAGTAAACTATCACGACCAAGAGGTGACTATTTTATTTTTGGAAGGGTCGTGAATCAAAACATCAAATAATATATTTCCATCAGTAAAGCACCCCTAGAGGGTTACTTACCACATCACATGATGGTTGTGTCAAGACATGACAGATTATTTTACACACATGTAGCTCTAATCGACCGGATTGTTTTATTCTTAAACCAGTGGTCACCAAGGCCATATTTAATCTCAAGTAGTGTAACAGTAGTGAACAAATCAGTGTTCAGGAACGAATCTTTTAAGTGGCGAGTCGTGATGGGAGGAATAACCGCCGCAATCGCAGAAAATTTTGGCGTTTTGAGCTCTGATAGGTGTTTGCCATCTGACGTCATTTTTCCGCTATTTCCATTTCTAGTGAGTTCAAAATGGCGGATTAACAACAAACGAACGGTTTCGTTTTTTCAGCGCATGAACTGTGTAAGTCGCTATGTTGATTGTTTACAAATGTGCAACTGGTTGCTGCTTCGCATAGGCGTTGCTTACACCCTCCTTCATTGTAAATGATGTTGACAGCAGATGGCTGGCTGGAGTTTGCAGGAGGCCATGAGCTCTAGGGATGTTAGCCCATACGCTAACTCACACATACGGAGTCTCCAAACCCAGTTAGCTGCCTACTTAGACACCTTTTGTGGGATTTATTGGCGCCTATTATGCCAAAAATGATGTCAGGGAGGCAGCTCGATAGGAAACACAGTTGCAGACTGAATGATGGGGGGCATTACCATTAACAGCAGATCTATGACTACTGAAAGTTCCTGTTAATACTTATAAAACAACTAGAAGCCACTGGGTGTAGTTTTCCCTTGTCACGAATCATGCACCAATTACAGGGAGATGTTTAGAACATATATGGTCCTCTGTCTTTTTGTTTAGTGAAACGGGGGCAAGAAAACCTGCATCCAGATGTTGTTAATTTTGATCAAAAGATCACTTGGATGAAATGGCCTTTCAACCAGTAAAGTTTTTATTTTTCATATGTATGTATGTATGTATGTATGTATATATGTATGTGTGTGTGTGTGTGTGTGTGTGTGTATATATATATATATATATATATATATATATATATATATATGAAAAATAATATCACATGTTAAGATTTGTGGTCTCCTTTTAAGTTGTTCATTCTTAAATTATTACATTTGATGCCCCAATCCAAAATATAGGGTTACATTCTTGCATGTTTCCCTCTCAGTGGTCCAGGTAACACATTTGTGTTTTAGAGAGTTGACATGGCAGACAAAAAAGGAAAATCTGTGGCGGTGAAGAGGACAATAACAAAGAGAGAGCAAGAGGAAATCAAGAAAAAGGTTGGTTTCTGTCATCAAACTTTCTGTGCCTGTCTAAAGCATCACAAATAGTTTGACATGACAAAATGTAAAACATTTTGTTCAAATGACTTTGCTAATATATATGTTAAGATTCAGATGGTCAGAGTGGTAGTGCTTGGTTATTAAGTACATTCAAATGATAAAACTAGACTGGTGCCTTAAAGATGCACTCCTAAAGAAATGAATTGTCATTTTGAAACTATAAAATCAGTATCAATAAAATGAGATGAAGACTCTAGTTATATCAGTAACCTTATAAAAGCAGTTTTATTCTACATGGGGAAGGGGTGTCCTCGTGGGGGCTGCCATTTTAGAAGCATATGACCAGCTAAATACTACTTGCCTAATCTTGTTAACCGTCTTGTTACTTTGACTCTTGAATTTATCTAATCATGGCTGATTGTGAATAATGAATTTCTACAATGGCACCTGTAACTGAATACTATTGATTTTGAATGATGCTGCATCTACACCACTAGGTGTCACCGGTCCAAGATGACACAAACAAAAAGTTACTGAGTGCACCTTTAAACATATAAGCATTGCATGACATAATTTATTAAAATCTAATTAATTATAAGTCAGATATAGTTGTTTAAGTCAGGCTATTGATTTCAGCAAATTAGTTATCTAACACATCCATTGTTTTTGTGTTAATTTTTCATTATCTCACTGTTTACAGGAGGAGGAGAAAGCTGCTGAAGTTTTTGAAGAATTTTTAGCTTCATTTGACACTAATGACAAGAGTGGTGTGAAGACATTTGTACGAGGTGGCATCGTAAATGCAACTAAAGGTGTGTTGTTGTGCTTTCTGATTGAAATTGGTTAGTTGGTTTAATCAGTTGGTCATCGGTTAGTTTGAATTATGAGCAAAGTCTAAAAACTATAAATCAAAACTGCACTGTTAGTTTAAATGGAAGAAGTCTGGAGCCACTGACCTGTAATGTGTTTTTGCTGTTCTTCATCTCTTTCTTTCTCAGAGGAAGAAGCTGCGGAAGTGAAAAAGAACAAACTCTACAGACCTGTCACTAAATTTACTTCTCCATCGCAGAATGCCTCACCTACCCAGCCTGAACATAAAAAAACTGTAAGTGACCTGTAGTCATATGAGCTCAATATCCTCAGAGTGAAGAAAGGTAAGATTGAGGAAGAAGGAAGTTATCCTAGATTAGAAAATCATCTTTGTGTAACACTGTAAACATTAGATTACACTATACATTTTTTGTTTAGGTTTTGTGTACAGTCGTAGCCAAAAGTTATAAAAATGCTTATTTATCAAATATATATTTTTTGAAGGAGTGTTGAATGACCATTTGTTCCACAAAAAGATTGATTGTAATAGTCTTTGAGAACATGTTCAACACAGTATCAGTAAGGAAAAGATTCTAAATGTTTGTGAACGTTTTGGCATAATGGTCTATAGCAACTGCTTAACGTTTGGATCTTAAATGTTGTTTTTCCTTTGTAGGCTGTTAAAAAGAAAGCAGATGAGAAGAAGAAGAGTAATCTGGAGCTTTTTAAAGAGGAATTAAAACAGTCAGTGTTTCTCTTTGGATTTATTGGATTGTTTTTGTCTTAATCAGCTCAAACAATAAACCAAGGACTCCTACTCTGTACTTGAAGAGTGTTCTGTCTTTATTCAATCTGTCATTCAGAATACAGGAAGAAAGGGAGGAGAGGTACAAAAGGAAGAAAGGTGATTCTGGAGGAGTATACCCTGATGTGGATTTACCTCTGACACGACGATCAAGTAAGTCTGACAAACACACACTACACACAATTAATTTTAAAGACCCACTGGAAGCTAAAATAACTTAATATATTGTGTTTGTAGTATTTGATGATGATCCTGCAGTGCCAAATACAACAAACCTGTACATTGGCTGCATCAACCCCAAGGTGAGAAGTATAGAACTATATCCTGCTGATTGAGTAACTTCACAAAGGGATCCTTAATCTGTATCTAAGGCTAGCACGAAAAGTCACATAGACCCCTTTTACACCTGGAATTAAGATCCATCTTGGGTTATCCGATCACTTGTGGTCAGGTGAGACACATCGCTGTTTACACCTGGTCACACAAATACATCTCCTGTGACCACTTGTGTCCGGATTTCATATCTTCATGTTTCATGAAGATAAACAACAATCATGACCATGTCAGTGGGTTACTTCATGACATTTAAGCACAACAAAGTCAGAAAAGAAAAAGAAAGCTTGGGGTGGGGAAATGGTGTCAAACTCCATTCCTGGAGGGCTGCAGCCCTGTAGAGTTTAGTTCCAGCCTTGCTCAAATACATCCTTGTAATCTTCAAGCACTCCTGAAAACCTTGATTAGCTATTTAAGGTATGTTTAATTAGGGTTGTAGCTAACCTCTGCTGGACTTTGACCCTCCAGGAACTGAGTTTGACACCCCTGTCCCAGATGCATCTGAAATTGAATCTAAGCACAAACACAACATTTAGAACAGAATTGTTACGTTGTGTTAGTGCAGGGTTGGGGAATGGGCCGTATAAGGCCCGCAAGAGCATTTTATGCTCTTTTATGCATTTATGCACATGAGGCCATTTGAGAAATTATTTGAAAAGCAAAAATTATTTAAAAAATATATGATTCCATATTGTGCCCCGGCCTTTCTGTGTGGAGTTTGCATGTTCTCCCCGTGTCTGCGTGGGTCCTCTCCGAGTACTCCGGCTTCCTCCCACCATCCAAAAGACATGCAGGCTAGGTTAATTGGTGTCTCCAAAAAAATTGCCCTAGGTGTGGATGTGGAGGTGAGTGTGAGTGTATGTCTGTCTATGTGTGGCCCTGCGATGGACTGGCGACCTGTCCAGGGTGTCCCCCGCCTTTCGCCCAATGTTAGCTGGGATAGGCTCCAGCCCCCCGCGACCCTGTACACAGGATAAGCGGTTGACGATGGATGGATGGATGGATGGATAGATGATTCCATATTGCAAAACATTGTATAATAGAAATACTTTTTTCTTGCTGTGTGAGCACTTAACGGATTGCGTGTGTTAATTTCAACTCAAGCAATTGTATTGTATGGCCTACAAATAATTTTGTACTCAAATGGCCCTCAAATAGGAATTAGGTTCCCCACCCCTGTTTTAGTGGATTACCTGTATTAACCTGAGCTGCAGTTGTTCGTGCTTCTCATAAGTGGCCGTGCATGTTGAGTTCAGACACACTGAAAAGATGAAGATGTGAAGTTCTGGTGTTTGTGTTTGAATCCACTTTTTAAATTTTTCAGACCGGATGTTTATTTCCTTTTAATCTGCTCGTAACAACACAGTTTAAACTCTTGTTTTAGCACAGCAGTTGATTGACAGGTGAGGGGTGGTGCTTCATTGCTGCCAGGACGCATACAGGACGGATTAGCATTTACTACTCAAATACAATGCGGTCACATGCGTTTTTGACCACATTTGTAAGTGGGTTTTGTGATCTGATCACAAAATATTTTAGACCCCATTGACACCTGTACTAACGCTAACCACATGTGATCGGATCACCAAAAATGCAGCTTAATACCAGGTGGAAACAGAGTCATAGTTTTGCTTTTGTGGACCAAGTTTTAACTTTGTCTATGTCCCATTAGATGACAGAAGAGATGCTTTGTAAGGAGTTTGGGAAATATGGTCCTCTGGCCAGTGTTAAGATCATGTGGCCTCGCACGGAGGAAGAGAGAACAAGAGTCACCAACCGTGGTTTTGTTGCTTTCATGACACGAAAAGATGCGGAGCGTGCCCTGGCTGCACTGGACGGTGAGAAATCCTTGCCATGGCCCTGTGCTCTTTATATGTTGTGGTAAACTGAGTTCTGGTCTCTTTGTTTTTCAGGAAAAACCATCATGGGTTTTGAAATGAAGCTGGGTTGGGGGAAGGCAGTACGTATTCCTCCACAACCTCTTTACACCCCTATTGGGGTGCTAAAGACCACTGCTCCCCCTCCACCCTCTGGACTGCCATTCAACGCCCAACCCAGAGACCGCTTCAGAAACGATTTTACCAAATCAAGGAACCGCTCAGAGGATGACTTTCACAAGGTAAACACAAACACTGTCTTCTGGTGTCTGGGTAGTAGAGTATGGTATGCCAGAGCTGAGACATTGAATGAAGGTTTGCAAGGGACTCTGAGAGCATAAAGCATTACAGAAAGAAGAAATAAAAGTATACCTTTTTTTCAAACTATAATAAAATAGGAGCTGAATGAAAATGAGAGATTGTCTCCAATAAAAACAATGTTTTCTGGTTGATACAAAAGATCAAAGCTTAGAATTCAAATTTAGGATTTAATAGTAATAAATTAGACTTATTTTGACCTAAGTTTTTGACCTACTGTAATAAAAGCTGCCCTGAGTTTAGTATTACTTATCTGTACACATCAGAGATTCATATATAGAGAAATATGATGAGTCAACCTTCAGCTGGGCACTGAAAATGGAAAAGTGTATTTTTTTTGGATAAAATTACATAATCTACTTTAAAACATTCCAATAATTATGTTGTGGAAATTGTGACTAATTTGAGTTAGTTAATTGATTCAACTTGCCTATGTATATTGTACCAAAGAAGGAATCACAAGCAGATTAAATCTGGAAACTCAGTCATCTAGATGTTTACTTTTAGCCTTTGAGGCATCCTGGGTAACAAGAGACACTCCATTCCTACCAACCAGTCTTGCTTCTTAGATTTTAAAATTCTGTACCGGTTTGCTGTTTCTCAGCTCCTTGATACTTTTTGATTTGTAAAACAGAGATGGATGAGTCACCAAATATGTAAAATCCAAACCCTCCAAGGCTTGCAGAGCATTTGCTAAATAATACTGTTTTGGGCAACGGCACATACAACATAACTTGGACATTGCTAGAAACCGAATAGTCAAAGCGCAAAATTGCTTCTGTAGTTTGGAGAAAGTAGTTTTATGTCATTTTCACACTAAGTTCATATGTTTGCCTTGAGTTTTGTATTGGTGTGCCAATACAATCACATATCAATATGTTGCAAATTTCTACTTCTCACATTATTGCATCGATGCTTTAATTCCCTGTATTGATTTTTCTCTTCATCTATTTGTGTATTCATTTCATGACCAACAGTTCAATAATAAAGAAGCAGGTTGTGTAAAAAATGCAAACTCTGAGAGCTGCGATTCTCAGTGAGGTCGGAACCGTTTCTATGAGACAAGAGAAAGTTTAAAACTGAACTTGCATCATTCACTCTCTCTCAAGGAAATGCTGCTTCTTTCTCACAGATTATGCATCATTTCAATCGTGATCCAATTATGATATTATTGTTATGTATTGGGATACGTATCCTGAGGTGGTAAGCAATACCAAGCCCTATTTGATGTTAAACCCAAATTTTACTGTCCCTTGCCAGTATGTTTTTAACATTTTCTCATCAATGTGGGTATCACCAGAAGCTGTTTATCACCACTGCCAGGCAACAAAGCTTGCAATCTAAAAGTTAGACATGGATAACAATGCTTGTCCCACACTTGGTGTGGGAGTTTCGGAAATATGGTCCTCTGGCCAGTGTTAAGATCATGGTCTAGAGCTTCGTCTAATTAAATGAACTAAACGGACTGGTCAGTAGAACTCAATCTGCACCAAAACCTCTAATGTGAAAACAACTTAGAGAAAAGAGCACTTTGACCATAGATTATTTGGCAAGTGTACCTTTGAGTTGACATTTAAAAATGTAGTAGTTGTTAAGGTGAAGTTTGTGATTTTGTCAATTTGAAACTGCTATAAGTAGTCCATTTGTAGGTTGATTTGTTTGAAAAGATTTAAGCGTCCCTACTAGCCCAAAACCGCAACATAAACTCAACCAATGGCCTCCGTTTGGGATGGGCACTATCTGTTTATCTGACTTAAGGAAGTGAAATCTGTCATTATTTTTGCAATTCTGTTTGGTGTTGCAAGAGGCAAAGAAATTATACACTTCACCTTTGAACTGGGAAGAAAATGAGCTCATGACTTCACAGTGTGGGTATCAATGAAGCCAGACAGGTTGGTGGTAAAAGAGTGTCTGAATGTACACAGAATGTCCCTCAGTCAGAGACAGAGGATACGGTGAGCTGACCTCATCTGTTTGCGAAGCATGTGTCAAGACGTTTAGCTGCTGCTAATAATATTAATCATGAATATGCTGCAGTTTGTTTAAATATAAACTCACTGTATTTTTGTATCTTCATCATTTGGTTTGACGTCATGAACAGACTCTGTCCGAGGCCGTAGTGACAGTGGTAATCCCCCCAGAAAGGTACACATTCTCTGTCCATTTATTAAAACACCAATGCCACTGAAACACACACAAACACTCTCACCTGTAGACTTTGACTCCTAAATCACAGTGGTTAGATCATCGGAAAGGTACTGTCTTACATCTGTGATCTTAGATTGCAACCAAGACAATCACTCATACACTTACAGTTACAAATTACATATACATGCTAAGAGAGATAGTAGATCAACTGATCAAAGAGACCCATCCTACCCATCTTTAGCAACACCAGCCTCTTCTTTATTCTGTTAATAAACTAGGGCTCTAAATAATATGCATATTTACACACCCAGTAATTGCTACTGTAAAAACATGATCAATCTTTACAGATTGCAAAAATCACTACACAGTGGCCTTTCTCTATAAATTAAGAATTATCATTATACTAAAACACACTCCCTAAAACGGTCTCGTAGGTTTATGGTAGCATTAGATTGCAGTCTGATTTTTACTCGAGAAAAAAATGTGAAATCCCAGTATCAAACTGACAGATAGTGAAAATGAGAGAGGAAATTATAGGACTGACATGGTAAGACTGTTGACTGTATGGAGTGATAGAGAAAAGTGGGGAGGTGAAAAGAGGGCCCTTGTTCATTCTCTCATCCATCTCTTTTGTGGCTGATAGAAACCTGCTGGGCTTGATACACAGAATGATTGAGTTTGTGGTGAGAGAAGGACCCATGTTTGAGGCCATCATCATGAGCCGGGAAAAAAACAACCCTGAATTCAGGTGTGTGTATTATTCTACTTTTTGTTGTCTTTGGTTATACTAGGATAGCTTGGCCACTTGCATTCTTTTTTGTGTACAGTATATTATATGTAGCCCTTTGTGTATCAAATGTTTGTTTATGTTGCAGGTTTTTGTTTGATAATAAGAGTCACGAGCATGTGTACTACAGATGGAAGCTTTACTCCATACTACAGGTAAATTAGCCATTGTCATGGCTACACACTGCAGGGCTCAACGGTAAGGATTTTTACTTGCCCTGCCAAAATTTTCTAATTTTATATATATATTTTATTTTTTTTAAGACAATTTCCTCCCAAAATATAGTACATTTATAATTAGTATGAAATGATTTATGCCTTATGTAACCCCATATCGGTGCTTTACTGATATAAATTCATCATATTAACTTCAGCTGTCCAAACATTTACACATGTGTTTTTAAGGGAATATTTCTGTGAAGCAAAGGATGGGTTTTTGGTCATGCTGTCAGCTTTTGACCATGTGTAGTGTTTTCACAAGCAGGATAAAAGATTTAGTCACTGAGTTAAAGATTTGATTATTGACTGAATAGAATAAAACATTCCTGAGAGAGGAGACCTTGCTAATATATCGGTTGTGATGTGAAATATACAGTAAGGTGGATATCAGGCCTAATCTATGGATGGATATAAAATGAGGCAACCAACACAAGTCCCAAGACTCCCGAGCATAGAAAGAAAATAATGTACCTGTAGGCTACAAAAAAATATCTTCAGGCTACAACTGAACATCTCTGAAAATAACAATAGCCATTGTGATCATGCTAATATTTTTCATATCAAACACCAATATCATGTCGAATTAATGATTACGTTTTGAAACATTACTTAATTAAATGTATTCTTACATTTTGAATACTGAGCAGCGCGTGATTTCCAGACACATTTATAAACAGGCTTTAACAATGTTATTCAGGTGTCATTCAGCACTTCATCTCTCTCAAACTGGCCCTGGGCCATTGGGAAGTCCTTATTGCTGAGCCCTGCACTGCAAGTTAGAACAGACTGTTAAAACTTTCTCCATCCATTCATATTCACCGTCTTTTTTTTTTTTTTTTTTTCAGGGAGAGAACCCAAATAATTGGAGGACTTCCACTTTCAGAATGTTTAGGAGTGGGTCCCTGTGGAAGCCTCCACTCCTCAACCCGTATCTCCATGGTGATGAAGAAGCAGAAGAAATCTCCTTCCCTACTCAAGAGGAAGAGCAAAAGAAAGGGCACATGAAGACAGAGTAAGCAGATTTTCCTCTCAGATATAAGTAGAGGTTTTAGGTCATAAGGACCAAAGTCAGTGTAGGTGCCATTTTTTTATTTTTCACAAGGCTGCGAGGGCTAGACTAAATGTCCAAAGTCATGTCTAATTATCACAACCCATGTTTTCCTGAAGGTATTAACAGCCTGTTCATCTATCCCTCACAACTTTGTTTTTGTGAAAATTTTAATATTGTGATTACATTGACTAAAGTCTTTTGAGAGGCTTATCTCCTTGGAGGTATGTATATTGTGGGATATGTGAGTTATGGTTGGGAGTATTTTACTTTTGTCATGATAGACCAATATATCGGCCAGGGGTGCATTTTCCTTACAACAGTGTAACTCACTGCTTAACCACCATCGTACGATGCATTGTTGGAGTAATTTAGTAGCTAGTCACAACTGTTTCCCGAACCGTAGGAGCTATGTCACACATCTGTCTTTCAAACCATATTGGTTCAACAATATAGAACTGTCATTTATGACGTTATGCAGTGGGAGGAGTAATAACTTTTGTGACTTTCAAATTATACAGTAATAGCTAATTTACACCAGAAAGCTATTAAATGTGTGAAAGCTACTGAAGACACAAAAATGGTGTGCACTGTGTGATGCTACAAATGCATTGCGCTGCAAAAGTGGGGCTTTCTCTTCATCAGACTTATGGGTTCCCCCAACGCACATGATCACATATGCATGACACTCTTCAAAAATGTATAAGATCACCTCTTATGTGTAAACATAGAGAAATAAGCCAAACTAAAAAGTTACTGTGTTCTAACCATAGGTGGAGACCTGTTGTTCCAACTACACAACTTTATGATGCTTCTTGTTAATTTTCGTTTGGACTACAGTTTAGGGAAACACCAAGTTGTTGAACTATGATGATAACAATGCAACTTACAACCATAGTTCACTAACTATACTTTTGGTATTTTTGTGATTATCGGCATTGACCATAATGGTGTTCCCTTGACTGATTAACAGAAGTGTTAACTTTCCCTAGTGTCAGTTTCAAAATGATAGATTTGTCAATGGATAGTCAACACTTTCTGTTTTCAAAGTTTTTCTTTTCAAGCGTATGCAAATTGGAGTAAATAGTGCCCAAAATAAGTGTTTGCTTCACTAAAGATATTTTGTGTACATCTGATTTGCTGCTGCTGCTGTTGTTGTATTATATTTATCAACATTTATATCAGCCATCCTGCTCTCTATTGGCATCGGCCATTAAGAAACCCATATCAGTTGCCCACAAATTTCTATATACAGGTGCTGGTCATATAATTAGACTATCATAAGTTGATTTATTTCAGTAATTCCATTCAAAAAGTGAAACTTGGATAATGTATACATTCATTCCACACAGACTGATATATTTCAAGTGTTCATTCCTTTTAATTTTGATGATTATAACAGACAACTAATGAAAAACCCTCTAATCTCAGAAAATTTGAATATTGTGAAAAGGTTCAATATTGAAGACACCGGGTGCCACACTCTAATCAGCTAATTAACTCAAAACACCTGCAAAGGCCTTTAAATGGTCTCTCAGTCTAGTTCTGTAGGCTACACAATCTGATTTTCATTATTACACACGATTTAGAAAATGTCCGTTTGCACAAAGAAATGTTCCTGAATGCATCCCACTTTATAAATTGCAATTCAACTTAAAAGCATGCACACATGGACTCCACCTACAGAACGCCCACAAATATCCTAATAGTGAGACGGAATACAATAAATGTGCATGCGCAAATTATTCACTCGTTCATTCATATGGAATGTTCTTGTGCGAGTCACCAAGGTTTTCTAAAAAAAGTGAGTGCAGTCTGCCCATATGCAGCATATTCAACTCATCAGTTATTTATGTTCATTATCAGTAAGTACAATCATTGACTGTGTTTTACTGTAAATCCACATAATTCTTTAATGTCAATGTTCTTGCTAAACCTTTGTTCCAAAAGAGGTTTACATGCTTGTTTACATATTATGAAATATGCATAGTCTAGCTACATTACAATTGTTATTTATAAACTACATGCATATTGGTTTCCCACTGTTCTCTTTTGTTCACTCTTGCCATTGATTATGCTGCATTTTAGTTAAATCATTTGTTTTTATTCATGTCCTCAACATCAGCAGACAAGAGGCTGAAGGATTATTTGAAAAAAAAAAAACATTTAGGTGAGTTTTAAATGAGTCTGTTGCTGAGCTTTTTACATCTGTAAACTGATTTAGCTATGTTTAACTGTCTCTCCTCTGCCTCCTCCTCGCTTCAAATATGTGCTGAACGTATTACATACCATATATTACACCTGCCTGTTACCTCGTATGTCTCAAAATTAATTTATTATGGAAACGTGCAGATAGGGCGAAATAAATAATCTGTTACAGTGGATTTCCAAAATCAATATTTCTATTATACATAATCTATAACACCACATTCTGAGTCATTTCAGAATATTCTTATACAAGTAAACGGGCTCACTCGTTTATTAATAAATTCAGTACGTCACTGATTCAGATTTGCATCATATGTATTGTAAAGTGTTCACATGTTGAATGTGTGTGTTATTTTTCAGACACAGAGAGAGGTTAGAGGCCCTGCTGAGAGGGCTGACTCCCCGCAGAGATGAGATTGGAGATGCAATGCTTTTCTGTTTAGAGAGAGCAGAGGCTGCTGAGGAGGTTGTCTCTTGCATCACTGAATCGCTGTCTATACCACACACACCACTGCAGAAGAAGGTACACACACTTTACAATCATATAGAGATGCAGCTGCAATGACAAATCACAATAAGGGTTGTTTATGTTACAAATTCCATTTGACACACTCTTTTGGCACTTTGTTTAGTCTGGTGTCTTGTGTATGTTGCAGATTGCCAGACTTTACCTGATATCTGACATCCTGTACAACTCTTGCGCCAAAGTTGCCAATGCTTCATATTACCGCAAATTGTGAGTCAGCTATGCAACTCCTATCATCTAGGGTGTTTGATTTATTTTGAAAAATTCTTAACTTACGTTCTTTATGATTCTTTTTGATGAATGTTGTGGTCGCTTTTTCCTCAATGTCTTTTGAAATTGCTCTACACCAGAAATGCATTTTTAGGATTAAAAATTAGGGCTGTCAATCGATTAAAAATTGTAATCGAATTAATTACATGGTGTCCCGATTAATTAATCGTGATTAATCGCATATACAAATATTTGCTGAGAATACAATGTATTGTTTACTACCATATTATTGATCATAAGTCAGTAATTGGGATACAGTTCAAAGCAATCCATTTCGCAAGTGAATTTGTCAGTCAGTTGGAGATTTATTATGAAGGCTTATTTAAGGACCTTCGTCAGACGTCTCGGGTGTGTTGCGTCATAAACATAAAATATTTAAGTCACTGTTTCAAGTTAAATATGGTTTAATACTCAATCTTTAAACACATCTTGAGATCCCTTAGTTTGCATTTGTGCTCCTTCAAGTATTTTGAACGCAAGAACGTAACGCATATTTGTGTTGTTCTGCCTACTGAAGTGTTTTTTTCACTGTATAAACTGCGCGTTGCTCATACAGCTGAAATTTCACTTACTGCCCTCTGGAGTAAACAGGTGGTACTACAAGCTTGCATTTCTCAGGATTCTTCCTTATTATGGTTCGGGGGCAGTGCGATTTAATTGTGTTATTTTTTGTCAAATTAATCCCACTGAATTAACGCGTTAAATTGACAACCCTATTAAAAATAAATGTATTTTTCACATCATCTTTATTGGACTTAGCATTTTGTCCTTCTGTGGAATAGTTTTGAGACAAAGCTGCCTCAGATATTTGGCGACATTAGTGAAGCATATCGGAACATCCAGGCCAGACTCCAGGCAGAGCAGTTTAAGGTAAACACAGCCTGTTTTAACACTTTATGTGTGTTCTGTATTCTTCCCCTGCAGAGAGCTCTGATCTTACTTTCTCTCTAAATATTCTCTTACCTCTCTGCAGCAAAGGATCATGGGATGTTTTCGTGCGTGGGAAGACTGGGCCGTTTATCCAGACTCCTTTCTGATTCAGCTGCAGAATATATTCCTGGGGATCATTAAACCTGGAGAGGAAGTGATTGAAAGGGCAGAGGTGAACAGTGGCCAATAGATTTTGAGCAAAGGTCAGATAAATAGGATAGAAATATAATTAAATTCTGGTCTTAAAGATATAGTTCACCCAAAAATGAAAATTCTCTCATGTACTCACCCTCATGCCATACCATTTATTTCTTCTGCTGAACACAAATTATGATTTTTAGAAGAATATTTCAGCTCTGTAGGTCCATACAATGCAAGTGAATGGTGGCCAGATCTTTGATGCTCCAAAAATCACATAAAGACACCGTAAAAGTAATCCAAACAACTCCAGTGGTTAATGCATAGCTGTGTCCGAAATCGCCCCTTAACCACTAGATGGTTCTCTATTTGGTCATGTCTAGAAGGGATCCCTCCCTTGTCAATCTCGTGAGATTCTTATGCGGCATTAATTTGAAGTTGCACAGCAACGAGGAGTGCTCGTAAAGGATTATTTTAATGAGTAGTCATTCTTGATGACCAATTCAATTTTTTTTTTATAGCATTCAGCTCTACATCTGCTACTGTCGGTCATGAGATATCGTTAGTCACTGGAGAAGTACATCAATCAGTTCTTCTGTTAAGCATCTGACTAGGTGGTCTAGTGGTAACTAATTTAATCGGATTTGGATTTTATCCATCTATATGGAATTTAATATTTTAATAAAACAAAGATTGCATCCTCTGCACCTCTGTGGACATATATCTTGAGTGGGGGTTCATTTGTTTGCATTTTTCTTTGCGATTCGACTGGAAAGGAGTGCAAGCTGCAGAACTCACAAGCAATGAGGAGCGCTCGCTGCCCGTTCTCATTTCCCCAAGTACATCACTGTGGCATATATGTTCCTATCTTCTTATTATAGTGTAATTAACGCATATTATTATTTTTTCTTAAATAAAAAGCAGTTCATGAGCATGCTGTAATTTTAGCTGGATCAAACCTTTCACTCAACTCTCTGACCTTCATCATGACCAAATCACTGTGAAGAAATCAAATTTCTATTAATGTTATTTATTATTATATAGTATTAAAGAAATTATTAAGAGTGAAGACGGGTAACAGGATGGAGAAAACTGGGTCAAAAGGCGAATTTGAACCCAAGTCGACCACATTGAAAAAAACACAGCTACACCATGCTTGCACCGAGCCATAGTGGTGATACTCATTAATGCAATTTATCTTTATTTTCCATTGATATTAATAATGATTTTAAAGAATTCTATCTTTATTGCTATAGTTCCACATCTTCATATACTGATGAAGATATTAGTAACTTTGTGGTACCATTAGAACTTCTAATCTGATGACTGAGCAAAACAATTATCTTAATTCTGAGATAAACTTGAAGGAGCTTGGTGAGGTAATTAAGGCCTTCCCTACAGTCAAGGCTCTGAGGCCAGATGGCTTTGCCACAGAATTTTTTAGATCTTATGCTACAGAATTGGCTCCACTTTTGCTAGAAGTTTATACAGAATCATTGAACAATGGCAAGCTTCCGCCAACCATGACGCAAGCCCAGATCAGTCTGATTCCTAAAAAGGACAAAGATCCAAGTGAGTGTAAGAGTTACCATCCAATTTCCCTGATCCAGCTAGACGTTAAAATATTGTATAAAAAAATTTGGCTAACCGATTAATTTATGACATCTTTTATAAATATAGATCAGGTGGGGTTTATTCGAGGCCTCCGCTCTTCTGATAACATTAGGCGTTTCATCAATATCATGTGGTCAGTGGTGAATGATCAGACTTCGGTCACTGCCATCTCTCTTGATGCTGAAAAGGCTTTTGATATAGTAGAATGGAATTATCTTTTAACATTTTAGAAATGTACGTGTTACTTTATATACACCCATTAGCGGCGGTAAAAACATAAACAAATAGTTAATTTCAGATTTATTTTATTTTGGGTAAGGGCACCTGTCAGGGTTGCTCTCTTTCCCCATTATTGTTCTGTCTTACCCTGGAAACATTAGTAGTCACGATAAGAAAGAAGGATGATTGTCCAGGGGTGATGGCAGGAGGTGTGGTGCATAAGCTTTTGCTTTACGCAGATTATATTTTATTATTCGTCTCCGACCCTACTAAGATCTATGCCGTGCCTCCACAGAATTGTTCATTCATTTTCTAAGTTCTCAGGATACAGAGTTAATTGGTCTAAATCCGAAGCTTTGGCTCTGACAGCGCATTGCCCGGTAACAGCTTTTCAGCTGGGCACCTTCCAGTGGCCCAAACAGGGCATTAAGTATTTTGGTATTTTATTCCCAGCAAATTTGTGTGATTTAGTTAGTTAATTTTGACCATTTAATAAAAAGGTTTTCGAGCGATGTGGCAGGTGGGCTTAATTACATTTATCTGCTTCATTTATTTATTTATTTATTTCTGATTGGGAAGGTTAATGTTATTAAAATGAATCCAGAATTAACTACCTGCTGCAGTCTCTCCCTGTAGATGTCCCCCTCTCTTATTTCAAACAATTTGATAGCATAGCAAAGTCCTTCATTTAAAATGGTAAACATCCCAGATTTCATTTTAGTAAGTTGAATAGGCCAATTAAAGGTGGGCTGGGCCTACCCAAGTTTTAGTTTTATTATTATGCATTCAGACTCAGACATTTGGCACATTGGACGCTTCCACCTGAGAGAGCCCCTCCCTGGTTTTGTAATGATCAGGAAGTTCTTGCCCCTGTTTTGCCATTGCAAAGCCTTTCTATCAAATGAGCTGGAGAGTTTAAGTCACACCCAGTTATCCCGCATTTGTATGTGGTATGGACAAAAGTGTCCTGAGTGTTTAATTCAGACATTTATTTAAATGTTGCTTTGAGCACATGGCTGAACCCAAAGTTACATTTTAATAAGTCCTCTTTCTGCTGGTCAGAGTGGATTGTGCGGGAGATTAATACGCTCAGTGACTTCTATGACTTATAAGTGGAGTGTTGAAATCCTTTGAAAATATGGTTCAACATTTTGGGATACACAGGTCTCAATTCTTTAGGTATTTACAGCTGTGCCAATTGCTTTGTACAATTTTTGGGAGTAGAATACACCCCCCTAAAGCGGCAGATACTTTGGAATTGGTGATTACTGCTTTTGGAAAAGGTCACAAGTCATCAGTTTATTACTTTCTGCAGAATCTGGGGAATGGAGCTTCAACTTCTCAAGAGATTATGGGAGATAGATTTAAACTTGGTATTGGAGGAGGGAGTGTGGGCTAGGATTCAAAAAAACATTAAGTTTACATCTAGAGATGCATGGGTGCACCTTATGCAATTTTACATTGATTCTATTGGACCCCCTCTAGATTGAATAGGCTGTCTGAAGACACATCCACCTGCTGGCGATGCCAATCAGAAGATGGGGCCACAACCCATATTTTTTGGTGGTGTGTTAAGATCCAAGACTTTTGGTTGAGGGTTCAGTTTTATTTGTGATGTATTGAACACTCAAATTTCATTTTACCCCAGACTCTGTATTTTAGGCGATGGGGCGGTCATTAATATAGGGCTATAAAAAGTCAGCTGGAGCGCCCTCATTTCAGGAGTGGTGCATGGAGATGGGCAAGGGGGTGGCATTCGAAGAAATTTAGTTATTTAATAAAAATTTAATATTGGGCAGCTATTTGGTGTTTTTGTAAGGCTCTCGGGGAGGGGAAGTGGACAGAGATGTGTAATTTTAAATGTGTATGGTTTTATATAATATAAATATAAATGTTCTCAAGTTGGACAGCAGGTATATTTGTTGGGGGTCAGAGTGGGGTTGGGAGGGCGAGGAGGAATAGTGGGTCACAGTATTCCTCTGATGGCATCCATTTCTTAGAGTTTGAGGCCTTGGAGCTTATCTGTATGTGCTTTATTCCATGCTCATGAGAGCACTGTGACTCTGGTCCTGCCCTGATAGTAAAACGAAGGGTAATTGGTTGAAGATAGAATGTGCTACAATTGGTCTAATAATGTGGCTGTTATCTAATTGGCTTGAGTAGATGATGGATGGATTCCACCTGTTTGTGGATTGCCTGCAGCTCTCACGCAAGAAATGTTTCAGAAGTCACAAATGAATGCTGGATAGAGTCGTGTTTGTGAGATGAAACGTATATTTGTACATCTTTTTGTTTTATTTGCTAATCTCATTTGTGAACCATTTATTTTTTTGTGGATATCTTTCCATTTGAATGTTAATTAGAAACTATTCTAACCCCATAGTTTACAGCGTCCTTCCTTCCTGCAATGCTTTATTTTCATTAGCTGTAGTGTTTTACTATTTGACACTTCAAAACTTGATTAAAAATAACAATAAAATATAGCGATCCAAAATCATGCAGATACATTGAACAATTTATAATTGATTTATACAGATGAAAATATATTAGAGATATTACATACATTTTAATGTTTTTTTAATTGTGCCATTATTGCTAAGTAATTAATTTTTTCACTGATTCACTGAGATGATATTATTGTTAACTCCGAAGACTGCGCACAGTGGGAATTATTCAAATATTCGGATATCACGTGTTTTTTAGTCTAATAATCAATTCATTTAATTTTATCAATCGAGGATAATTTTAGTACTGTATTGTAGCCCCATAAGGGCGCTATGCACAAGTTATCTCTTCTCAGCATTTAGATGCAGCCCAGTTTGGATGGGAGTGTCAATGCTATTAAATAATACATTTAAAAAAAATTGTGTACGGTTGTTTGAATGGTTTTATTCTTTTTACAAGTTTTTTATTATTATTTTACTCATTATGAAAATATATATTAAACATGATGAACAGAATGAAGATTTATTATTATTATTGTTGTTGTTGTTGTTGTTGTTTTGATTGTTATAATCCTACATGTAAAATTAAAGTACATATACATCAACGTCCGCATTCACTCATTCATTTAATTGACTCCTATAGAAAATAGTGAATGAGTGAACAAGTCAGCAATTTTGGACACCGCTCGTGTCTTCAGAAGCAATATTATAGGTGTGTGTGAAAAAGAAGATAAAATCTCCACTTTCACATTCTTCTTTTGTGTTGACTTGAATAGAGATCTGTTTCTCTCCAACACCTATCAAATTGCTTTAGAAAACATGGATTAAACCACTGGAGTCATATGGATTTATTTTATTCTGCCTTTATGTGCTTTTTGGAGGTATACATTTCCAGCCAACATTCACTTGCATTGTATGAACCTACAGAGCTGAAATGTTCTTTGTTTATGTTCAGCTGAAGAAAGAAAGTCAAACACATCTGGGTTGGCATGAGGGTGAGTAAATAATGAGAGAATCTTCATTTTTAGGTGAATTATCCCTTTAAGCTTTGGCAAATGAAAAAACGTTAACTAGGGATGCACCATTCTAGAGATTTTAGCCTATACTGATAATCAAAAAATATTTTTATGCTTTGCCCAATAACCAGTTTAAAGGCTGATCATATAAATCTCTACTGTATTTCTCTTATAAAAATTAAGCATTCACACTTAAGCTCTAGCAGTTGAACATTAACCTGTAATATAGCATTAAAACATAGTATTTTACAGTAGAAGATGGGTAACTGTTTAGAACTTTTGAAACCTAGCATAGAAAAAGAGTGTACTGTTTGAATTTGAGTGAGCCCTGATATTATCTGCTTCCAAATTCAGCCTAATCGCACAATGCTGATTTTATTTACAGTTAAAAAATATCAGCCTAATCAGACTTATGTGAATGCTAATATTGACCGATAACTATATTGTGCAGCCCTCAGTTACCACCTCCAAGTCACTTCTGCTGTGCTCTTGGCACAGCATATAAATAATATATTATGAAGCTTGAATTATAAAAATATAGCTCAGAATTATGTTGATTTGAGTGTGTTATGGGTATAAGTAGTTTATTTACCTACCTGTTCCCTAGCCTGAATCTCCAGATCTGGATGGGGCACCACTGGATGGTATATCACTAGACAGAAGTGAAATTGATGGTGCACCACTTGATGACCTTGATGGGTCACCCATGACCTGGGACCCATCCTCTATTGATGGTGAACCAGTTGACGACATTGACGGTGTTCCCCTTGGAAACACAGTAGATGATATTGATGGTGTGCCATGTAAGTTGTAGGCTGTTGAGGGCTCTTAAGATGTTGATCTTGTTTATTTTAACAATTAGATGTTTTTATTATAATGTTCCACTGTTTAATTGTATTTCCTTATTATGTTCTGAACACCTTGAAAGTATTGAGCACATACAATATTGTTTTTGCATATCATTGTACACTTTTAAGTTCTATACATTTCCTTTTTTGTGCTTGTTTTGTGTTTCTGATCCAGTGGATGAGGGCTCAGATAAGGCTTTACCCAGTATCGCATTGTCCAAATGGGAGAAGGTGGAGGATTCAGAATCCTCAGGTACAATAACAACACAAAGATGAATGTGTCCTCACTCTCAATATAACAATAAACTTGTGTGAAGAATGTGTCCAGGATTTTGCTACTGTCAGGGTTCAGGCAGTAGACATTGAAATATGATGCAAATCTCCAGATACAGTTGTTAAAGGAAATTTTTGGGTTCGATACAACTTAAGCTCTATAGACAGCATTTGTGGCAAAATGTCAGTTACCTGCAAGTATAACAGAGGCTGCTGAGCAAACACATAATCTGTAACTCATAACCAGAAGTTCTTCAGCCTAAAAAAGTATTGCCACCTCAAAAGTATGAATTAGACAATTTACACAACTTAAATTGAGCTGAAAAAAACAAAACCTGAGGGATGTCAAAATATTTTTTTGTGGTAATCAATAATATGCCACAAATGCGGTTATATCATATTGAATCCAAAGCATTCCTTTAAACTGTTATACCTTGTTAAACTCTTCTTATCATCCTTTCAGCAAAGAATGATTCAGACTCTGAGGTGAATTCAAGGTAAGTCAAACTGCCTCATCAAATTGCACTCTTGCATACTATTTTCTATCATGTCAACTCAATGTCATACACAAAGCATTCTGTTATTGTTATATTTAATCACAACCCCAAAGAACTTGTAATTATTTTGTAGAGCTGCCTGTACTTTCATAGTTATTACTATAGTAACTATTAATAGTACCATGTAATGTGTGTAACATGGACAATGTAAAATAAAGTGTTACTTAAGCAATATCACACAAGCAAGAGTGAGATATGGCCGTACATCAGCATTACTTTGATTGGGCCGCAGGCCGAGTGCCATAGGTAATTACAGCAGCGCTGATGTAGGGCCATATAGCACTAATGCAAATGTGCTTATATACAACAGTTCAATGAACAAGTACATTTTAAACAAATTAGGAAAAACTGAGTACAGTCATAAAAATGCATTTGTTTATGGAACTACTTTCTTACGTGAATCTGAATCTGCCGTTGCTGGTTCAAAACAAATTATGTGTCCAAGCCTCCGTTAGTAATTCAATATGTTCACTTCAGAAATAGTATCACAGCTTGTGCTGTTTCTAACAAGTCATTGGATGAACAAGGGTGTGTGTGTGAGTGTGTGAGTGAGTGAGAGAGATGGAGCGTCTTTTGATCACCTGTTGACACACCCAATCAAAGATTTTTAGCTTTCTGGAGGTCAGTTTTCTCAGTGGAATATAGACGTCCAATCGGGGTATTCCTCTCTATTTCAGGGTAGCTGGTGTGCAAATGTCATTCACTATAGAAACAGCGATGTCCTCTGCCATTTTAAACTATGTATCCAATGTGGAAACTCTCAGAGTGCTGTTCTATGTAAACAGTGACTAACGGATTCAATTTACGTCACCAACTGGCTCATATTACACAAAAAATTATCTTTTGCCACCACCTGCTGGCTAACATATTTCAATAATAATTTAAAAAATAAAGACTGTAACTCCTAACACATATGCACTACGCTTACACTTTAGTTTAGAACAGCACAAACACAAGCGGAGTGATACACACAGTGAAGCGTCTGAGTGCTGATGCTGTCACACCATCAGTGCTCATGGAACGTCTCTTCCAATCAGATTCGAGGACCGGAACTAACTGTGGTATATCAAAATATAAAAAAGAAAAAAAAATATTTGAAGACCTTTGATCTCATTGTTTCCTACCTTCTTAAGTAGTGGCCTAAAGGAAAACAATGGTGACTCCGATATCAGCAGTGATGATGCTGACAGCCCCAGCAGGTACGAGGGGGCAGAGTTTAAGAGTACTCTGAAAAACTTTGAGCTGTCTGAAAGCAAAAGGACGCGCCTCAGAGAACTGGAGGTAATTCACTTAAGCTCAGTATTTCATGGTCTTTCTCGGTCTTGCACTCACAGAAATAAAAAATAAATGTAGCAATCAAGCCAAATGTGTTGACGGGCATTATAAAAGAGTTTTTGTGCATTTTGCAGGTGAAGGTGATGAAGTTTCAGGATGAACTAGAGTCGGGTAAGAGACAGAGGAAGTCCAGTATCACACTCCAACAGCAAGTTCAGCATTACAGAAACAGGCTGCTGCAGAAGGTACACACTCTCATCCCTCGTCCACTTAGCATGAGCCTGACCCCTCTGCCCAACATCAGTGCCTGACCCCACTGATGATCTTATGTCTTAAAATGGAAACAAATCCCTGCAGCCATGTTCCAACATCTATCCTTACCAGATGAGTGGAAGCTGGTACAGCAGCAGCAAAGGGAGAGATTTATGCCCATGCCTTTTAACATTTTGAAATATTCAGCAAGACAAGAGAGCATGAGTGAGGTCAGACACTGATGTTGGGCAATAGGTTCTGACTCACTGTTGGTGGTCCAATTCATCCCATAGTGTAGCATTTCAGAAGGTAGTGGGAATTGGGCATTCCAAATTAGGAGAAAAAATTATGAGACCTATTATGGATACCTGCTGTCCATATAAGCACAGGATACTGGTAACTCTTAATGCGATGATACAACCATAAACACTCTCATTATCTCTTTCTGTTTCTTTCTATCCCTTCCTCTTTAGGAGTTTGACAAGGATGACCAAGAAAAGGGAGACAAATGGTCACAGAAGCAAAAAGAGAGGTCCAAAAAAGAAGAGCGGAGAGACAAAGGGGAGGACAAGAGTAAAACACGGGATAAAGAGAAAAGTAGAAAAAGTGAGGACAGTGAGAGGAGTAAAGGACGGAGTCGAGACAAAGAAGAGAGGAGAGAGAGGTATGCACTTATCCTACTTAAACACTGAGTGCAACCCACTTTTAATTGTGTCTACCAATTAAAATCAGTAATTAACAGTGACCTCACGGTCCACACTGAAAGCTAAAATTCTGCGTAAATCCACACACACTTAGCCAATCAGAACATACTGGATATTTAAAATGCAGTTAGGTGGAGTGGGAGTTTGGACCAATGAGATTTCACTGTAGGTGGGGTTACCCAGCTCAAAGCCGCAGAACTAGAAATCAAGTAACTATTAAAGTATGTTGTTGCGGCTGGTCAGGACAAAAACTCAGATAAACATGGAATAGTCTCATCATGCTGCCATATAAAGTATAGCTGGTTTTCACTACATATCCTTTTTTACTACTTGTCTTTCATGAAGAACAAGATCCCGATCACCACGGAAGTCGAAACGCTCTCAGTCACCATCACCACAGCACAAATCCTGGAGGTCTTTGTCCCGATCACCACATCGCTCCCATAAAAAAGCCAAGAAGAGTAAACACTGAACTCTGACCCTTTAAATCATATGATCTTCTCATAATGCAGCCTGATGGAGCTCAAGGACTGCTCTTGGTGTACACATAATGTGTTTTTATTCCACAGTGCTTTGAGGAAGAACTAGGCAATCCACAGCTGTTCATTTGTTTCCAGAACGGTCCTCATGTGGCTGTTGCAATCACAACCCTGGGCTTGGCTTTTTGGGCTTGAGTTTTCCCCAAGATGAAGTGTGGGTTGTACTTGTACATATCTTATTTTTGTTTTGTAAACTTAATTTTTTTCCTGTTTTGTTTTAAATCCAGTGTTTAAACAATTGCTGCACGATTTGCCCTTCCCCCAAACTTTATAATAAAAACATTGTGAAAGGACAGATGTTTTGGTGGAAATATTATGTAAGCACTTGTATTATAAACAGTCCTCAATATATTTAAAAGGCTTTAAAGCCTTTATAGTGATTGCTGATTAGAATAAAGCAGGAGACAACTGAATCGTTCATTTACACCTGTGAAAAACGTTTAATACATACATTGATTAAAACAACATGGAGAAAACTTTTTATTTCAGGAATCATACACATAAAAAATCAGGTTCAATTATTTTTACAACAAAATAACACTGATGAAGGGTTTTAAATGAAAATAAATTTAGTGCTTAAGTTGGAAATGTCTGGTATTGTGTTTGCCAGAAACAGTGACTTGGGTTAGGGTGTGCAGT
Organism: Xyrauchen texanus; assembly: GCF_025860055.1. Lineage (NCBI taxonomy): Eukaryota > Metazoa > Chordata > Actinopteri > Cypriniformes > Catostomidae > Xyrauchen > Xyrauchen texanus. The sequence goes on from NC_068279.1 coordinate 26,874,317, forward strand.
GGAAAATGAAATGATTTGTGTGTGGGGGGATGACCACCTCTCTCATATCTTTTTTTTTCTCTAAACGGGCTTGCAGTTTCACTCATCCATTAAAATAGCATCATTGATCCGTGCAATTTAAAGCCCTTTTATGTACAATAACAATAAAGTAATTCCTTTCAAAATTTTATGAAAAAGGAAGGTAAAGGATAGCAATGCTCTCAGCCCATTACTTAACCGACTCCAACTTCCTGGGTCCCTGTTCTCTGTGAATAAGGTGGGGCTTAAAACCTCCACCTCTCAGAGCACTCTCCAGCAGCTGATTGGTCTGTGAATGGGGGCTCAGTTAGATGTAAAGTGACACTGCACTTTGTCTTTTGTCCTCCGTTTTTACTTCTGTCCAAAATCTGGAGATGTTTTTTTTAATCATTGTATTTATATACATTTACTGGGTGTAGTGTTCAGTACTAGCACTCAGTATTTCTTAACGTTGACAAACACTTTAATGGCTCCAGTGAAATCAGCAGAGAGCAAAACTTCAAAGTGGTCTGTTTTCAGCGCCCCTGAGGAAGAGAAAGAAAGGATGAATGGAGTCCTTTTATTCATAACTACTACTATAGACAATGTACTGTTGTGATTTCAAAATGCTGATCATCATGGCAATAGGCAGAACCTGATGGGATGGTCTCTGAATCATCCGTGCTGTCACTCTTACAGTCTGAGTCAGGCTTCTCTACCCCTGGCTCCTGAGGCACAATAAGATCCGGATGGGGAGCAAAAATGGCTGAAGTCACCACAGCATTATGGGCTACAAGGCAGAAAACAAAAGGGATGGGTTATGCTTACCCAAAAATGAAAATTCTTTCATCATTTACTCAAACTTATGTTTCAAACAAAGCAGATGATTTTAGGTGCCATTCACTTTCATTGAGTGTAAAATATGCAATGAAAGTGAATGATTTCAGGAGGCACACATTCTCCCTAACATCTCGTTTTATGTTCAAAGAAATAAGTCATACATATTTGAAACAAGAGAAAATTATAACAGAATTTGTATTTCTCTTTATTGTTTGTACCTTTAGGGTCTTAAAGTTTATTCTTTTTAGGTTCTGAACATAATGGTTGCATTCCAAAATTTCTCAATAATTTGACAGACCGCCAAAACAAATTCCTCAAATCTTTTCTTTTTACAGACCTCTGCGTAACTGCAGCTGCTCTCAGTATATGATCCATTTTTGTTTTCTGATCGCATCATACAGTATATTTATTACCTTTGATCCCTTCCCAGAAATCATTGCGGTCTCGCCGTACAGAGGTGAACTTGCTGAGGTCGTGGTATGTGCTCCATATGTACACATACTTGTCTTCTGAGCCGCTCACAATGAACGAGTAGTCATGGCTACAAGAAAAAGAAATTCTGTGATAAAGGGCAGTTAAAAATAAAGAAAATCACATGAAACATGATCAGAATGGGCCAAGATGAACACTATCATGTCTATGCCAGGAGAATCACTCATATTTTTCAACATGTTTTTTAGATCAGAGATGGAAATAACCGGGCTGTATGTCGGACTGTTGCTCTTCTCACCTGAAGCTGGCTTTGATCTGACTGCTGCCGTTCACGTAGCCTTTATACTTCATGGAAAGAGACAAATCTCTCAGGTCATACAAGCGAATACGAGAGTCATTCGATGTCACCAAGATCTGGAGAGCAAAGGAGATTATAACAATTTATAGATTTCAATCAGCTCTGTGAACTCAAGTTTTATCACCTTGAGATGAAAAATAAGTATATTCAGTTGAATACACAAGTAGAGGTCTAACTTCAGTTATCTGTTCAATTCTAGTCAACTGCTAATTTTCTTATTACCTAAATTTCCTGTTACATGAACCTACCTTGTTCTCTCCAGGCAGCGGCTCGATACCAGTAATTTTGCGGCCCACACGATTCCTGCCTCTTGTGGAGCGAACATGGATTTGGGTATGATACTTAAGACGCTGAGCAGAATATAATAAATGTAGTGATTAGGGTTGTGAACTGGGAACCGGTTCCATTCTTTTAAAAAAATACAGGAAATGTATGATCTTCGTGAATTTCGGTTCCGTTAAAGGTTCTCCAGTGTGCAATTTTCCACCAATGTGGCTGGAACACTGTCCTTAAATACCAGGACAATAATTAGTTTTTCCAGCAGCGTATCCTGCAGCAGCACTGCCCTCTACAGCGTAAAAACACACAGTTCTACCAGTGTATTTGATTCCTGATCGAACGAGTCTTAAGACGGCTCTTTTTACAGCGCAAAACATATGCGCTTCCAGTACGGTCCGATCTCGAAAGAACCATTCTAACGAGTCGATTCTTTTGAATCTACAGCGTGAAACATACAGCGCTTCCATTATACTAGTAATCTTATACTGATGTGATGAAATAAGAACGGTTGAAGTATTACAAGCCTAAAGCACAACAGATAGGCTACAAATCACAGTCTAAACTATCTCTGGAACTGTTACTGTTTATTTAATTATGATTTATGACTTGTGAATTATGACTTATGTCTATTATATCAAGCAGTCCAGTTACTGACTGGTTGTTCATGACACTGTTAATTAAAGATACAAAAGTTTTGTTGTAATAAGTGAAATTTTATACAAAAATTAATGAATTGGTGAAATATGCCATCACGTTTCGTGTTGGTTAATATTTCTTTCTTTAAAATAGAGTAAGGATCTATTATTGGATTGTATTTGTCTCTAATAAGTCAGCAAACACACCTTTTACAAGAACTGTATTACATTTATTTCTGATTTGTTATATCTGCTCTGCAGAAATCTGAAATTATCTAATTATTTGGTAACAGATAGCGGAGGGTAGTAAATGCAATAAGAATTGCATTTCTCATTTCTAAATAATTCTTTTAAAAAAAAAGTACTAAAAGTATTACTGGAACCGTTAAAGGAACCGGCATCATTAAGAGGAATCTGAACCGGAATTTTACAATTCCAACCCTAGTAGTGATTACAGATTTATGATCTGCATTTTCACAGATTGATTTGTACATTTACAGTATATATGGAAATCTTCATGTAAAAAGAAAATAAATTCTTATCCACTGATACAGGGATTTTCCCATCTAAAAGCTCATAATAACAACATACCTCTGTGTCATAAAAAATGCAGCGTCCATCGTAAGTGCCGATAACTGCATATTTTCCATTCTGGCAGAAGTTAGCCGCTGTAATAAGACGTGTCTGTCCATCTACCTCGTTCCACAGTGCCACCTTTTTATCTGGAATATTCCATAACCGCAACTTTCCGTCCAAAGAGCCACTCAAAAAATACCTGTCATCCTGAGAGAATGACAACCATCAAAACACACAAACCTAAACCATTATGTACAAGTTCACTCATGCTCACAAACATGCATACTCACCCTGGGATGAAATGCAATGGCTGTAACAAAGTCTATATGCTGAAAACAGCAGAGACACTCTCTTCTGGAGATGTGCCACAAACGGACCGTTTTATCCATAGATGATGACAGGAGGAAGTAGTTCTGGTCAGAAAAGAAATGTCATCATTACAATAAATAAGTCTAATTACTATTTGTTAAACTGAGAATGTCAAATGTTTTCAACACTATAATTATTTTCCATTACATGACCAAAAATATGTGGGCACCCCCTTCTAATTAATGTTTTTGTCAATTCCAGTCATTCCAGTGAAGACAAATCTTTGTCGTGGTATACAATGACATTTTAGAAAATTGTGTTCTTCCAGCTTTGGGGAGGGTCTTTTTCTGCCACAGCATGATAATGTGGAAGTCTGGTGTGGAAGAACTTGACTGTTCTGCACAAAGCCCAGACTTAATTGGAACACAGGCTACAACCCTGAAAGGGAATAAATCCCTGCAGCCATGTTCGAACATCTAGTAGAAAGCCTTCCCAGAGGAGTGGAAAATGTTACAGCACCACTGAAGGTTGTAACCTCTCACCTTCGACCAAGATAGATCCAGCAGGTCAGCAGTATGACCTTTGTACTTGCAGAATGGAACCTGTCGGAATGGCAAGTTTCTGTCCTCATTGTCCGTGTCTTCCACTGCAGCAACAAACTGAGCAAGATAGACAAAAGGCAGATATTTTAGAGCCCAAAAGAATGATTCATTGGTATGAACTCCAAAATAAAGAGTAGAAAGACAAAACAAACAATGAGAAACCTGACAAATGCCTTACCCCTCCCTCTGTATCTGATTTAGAGGAACATAGACTCTCCTGAGAGGGAGATGGGGATACACGTCCTGAGAGAAAGAAACCAAAAAGAGTCATTTTAAAATGGAAACAAAGTTTTGTTGAGATTGTTTTTTGGCTCATATGGGTATATTTCAGTCAAAATGTTATTTTTGCTTACATAGAGTATGAAAGAAATTCTCTTTTACAGGGGACCTTCTAACTAGGTACATTATGAAAATAGAAATTTTATTTATTACATTTTATACGTTTTTCATAATTTGTCACATTTTAGCAATCAATTCATTTATTATATTGCATAGGTTATATTTTGTTGCATGTTTATTGTTTAATATCATAATTTGTAAAAGTATTTCCATAGATTTGTTGAACATGTGCTAAAAACATCTGTAATATCCCTTTAAGAAAATCAGCAGTTCTGTAAAAACATCTGTAAATGAGAGCATATTGGCTTTATCTCATTCGTGCTACATACGATTAGAATTAAATGTTTATTTTTGATCAACAACTGACTATAAAGAACAGGAGGGGTTTTAAAAGAGACATTCTTCCATGAAAAATGGGATTGCCTTTGGACACACACGGAACAACTTTAAACTCTCAACATGCAGTGAAAGGATCTCCCTGCTGAATACTCCACCACTACACAATCACTGGTAAGTGAAATCTGAACATATACAGCCAGTTGTCCCCTCATTGTAGTAGAGGGTAGTGCATAGAGTAAAAGATTGATCTTTTAAGAATCAATATAGAGATCTTTTAAATGAAGATCACAATACATTGGAAAATCTATTTTTTTACCCGCCCCTTCTGAGCAGACAGCAGATATCTGATGTATTAAAAGTCGGCTTGTTTCATTAATTTAGTGTTAATGTTTATTTCCTAGACAAAGTTGAAGCTTAAACACTCAGCAGTGATCTGTTGTTTAAATTACCTTCTGTATTGTATTTTATTCTCATGTTGTTGAAATAGTCAAAGGCATTTTTTAGGACCCAGATCCGAACAACATTATCCTGCCCTGCTGTAGCCAGCAGCCTCCCACAATGAGAGAATTTCATTGTCCAGACAGCACCCTGAGAGAGAGAGAGAGAGACTAAATAAATATACCCAATATAGATAAATGTAACAAAATCCACATTACCATGGCTGAAAATCACATTAAAGGTCACACACACACACACACTCCTCACCATGTGCTCTCCACTCAGGTCCTGCACCACTTTGATTTGGTCAAAGTCAAAGGGCCCTTTGAAGCTGTGAGCCGCTTTAAACTTAACCGGTCTGGTGTACGGCATTCCCTCATCATCACTGGACGATGGGTCGTCCTGGTCTGTGTGGAAAACCTCGTCCCGAACGCTCTTGACTTTATTCACAGCTTTCTCTCCATATTCCTCTGCCAGGTGCTTCGCCCTCTTAACCGATTTACCCAGAAACTTCTTCAACTGTGTCCTTGGTGAAGGAGGCAGGGAGGGTTGCATTTAGATAAATAGCAGGCCAGTTCATTCGACGTGTTAATTTGGCAACAGATAACAATTTGGCAATTTTTTTATTATGTTATTATGTTATGTCAATTTAATGCTTTACTTGTCTGCCAAAATAATATATTGTCTTTGAATTATCTTCATATTTTTTCAACAAATATTGATATGCTGTTAATCTATTTATTCACAGTTTAATCTCACATCACATAATTAGTTAATCAGTATTTTATCAATTGACAACCGTAAGAAACAGATTTGTCTGAAAATCATACTTATGGACCCCTATACTTATACTTTAAATTATGACTATATTTTAAAGAAACTTCCATTTCTTACGTTCTCTGTTTGAGTTTCCCTCCATCGGTGTCTGTAAGGGCAGGCTGGGACTTATCATCATCATCCGACTGTGCTGCATCATTTCTGCCAAAGAAAGAGAAAGAGTGATATCCCACCCTAAAGCCTCCAGAACTGCTGGCTTTAAGACAGGAGTTTGCTTTAAACCTCTTTCTAAATGAAATCCTGATGTTCAATGGCAAATCATCTACTAACACTGATCCAGGACCGAACCAGCAACCCAAATGTTTTACCACAATGACAGAAACTACAAAACTATTTTCAGCTTAGCATTATGAAGCACCACATGCCAAAATGCCCCACTTGTGTTAGAGTGGTTTAGAATTCAAAGAGAAGAGATTACATTCCTTCTAGTAATTGGGTTTCATTCTGGCTGAAAAAACAAGTGTGGAGAATCGGATAACTGATAGGACTTGATCCTGCAGCCTGAGGGCCCCACAGCATTGGTAAAGCAGAGTGTCATAAGGAAAATTATACCTAATGCAATCTAATAATTTAAAGGAGACCTATTATGCCCCTTTTTTACAAGATGTAATATAAGTCTCAGGTGTCCCCAGAGTCTGTTTGAAGATTCAGCTCAAAATACCCCACGGATAATTTATTATACCATGTTGTAAATGTCTCTTTTTGGGTGGAATCAAAAACACGCTTATTTCATGTGTTTAAAGCACGTGCTTCGGATATTAAAACAACAACAAATCAGAACTAATATGACTGACAGCGTAAATGCCGGAGTTCAGCTAAATATGTATGAACCAGAGCCGGACACTGATGAAGGAGAGACTCTGGCAGAAATCACAACTGTGAGAATGAACCAGGATGTTTCTGAATGGTTAATTGACACTACACAGCTGTGGTGAGTCAGTCTGTCAACCAACATCCCTTATGGTACTGATATGTTGTGCAAATGAGCTGGCCTTTGCAAGTAAACATTCCACTTTTAGGACAACTCTCTTATGTTCACAGTCATTCAAAAAGACAATCACCTTACTGTATTGTGACTAATAAAGGTGCGGTTATGAATTATACAGACAGTAAAAACAACAGAGCTCTGGTGTCTGTGAATACAATTAGAGACAATGGTAACTTTAGTTTTAGCTGGAACATGAACAGTTGAGAATAAAATGTTTTGAAAATCCTGCTTTATATTGACACTCATTCACAAAGCAGTCCGATATGAAAAATTATTTGTACAAACATACATTCATTTTGGTATATTTTGGGGCACATTTCCCTCAAAAACAAAAATTGTCCACTGTGTCTTCAGTGGCTCTGATGCCGGGAGTACATGAAGACTCTTATGTTCACTTTTACAGCCAACAACAGGACACTTATGATGCTTAAGAAGCTGAGACATTATTGTTCTCACTGTATCTGCTCCAGCATGGAAAACAATGGCGGACTATGTGTAGATCACTGAGGGGAGGATCTATGATAACAGGGTGGAGTCCGTCACCAGTCGTGGGCGAGGCCTGCTCTAATTTGACATCACTTTAGAGCAGAAAAAAAAAAAGATTTATTTTGAAGCACTGTTTTTGATTATAGAAATATAAGAAAGAGGAGTGGGTGGACTTAACATTGTAGGGTGGTTGTGTACATACACTGCTGACTCACATTTATGTACATACACCATGTAAAAGTGAATTTTGCATAATAGGTCCCCTTTTAAAATAAAAACTGTAAACGAACAAGAAATGTGACAACATTTATATCAATACATGTGATATTTCATCAGTTAATTAATTATTTTATCAAATTCAGCTGATAACAACAAAACACATGTGTATCTTTAACTGCATATATAAACAGCCAGTTAGTAACTGTACTGCCTGATTGTCTCACAGGTCTGAAGTATATTAAATAAACACAGTAACAGTTCCAGAGACAGTTTAGACTGTGATATGATGTCTCATGTTGTACCTCATACTTGTGAGTAGGGCTGTAACTAACGATTATTTTGATAATCGACTAATCTAATGATTATTAAAACGATTATTCAACTATTCGTTCGATTATTGCAATGACTAATCATTAGCTCTTAACCAATTGTTCAGCTTGTGCCTGAGTTAAAAGGTTGTATTAAACGTGCTTACTAACAATAAAGAGTACAAAATCATCTTTAAAAATATCTCTAAATGACATTCATTGAATTAAAGGAAATACTTTTATCAAGTTTAATTCTGTAATAAATTCACTGAAAAAATCTTATTATCAAGTATTTTTGTCTAGTTTTCCATTTAAAAATATCTAAAAATCCTTAAAACATGATACATTTACTTTAGAAGCAGCATATAAGATATTTAGACTTGCTTTAAGAGAATGTATCTTTAATATACAGTAAGTGTATTTTGTATACAAGTGCCTTAAATTTGCAGTGTATTGTGGGAAATGTAGTTCTCTTACGAGATATACTCCTTAGTTCTCCTCATTATGTGCAGTGTGAGAGGGTTGATTCCAGTGGGTAGTTTCTCTTCTGCCTGGATCAATGGGATCTCCTCACCAGTGTCCAGATTCTTGATCATTACACTCGCAAGAATCTCCTATATAACACACAGATACAGATATCTGACTTTTCCAGATTTTGAGTGCAATCTACGAAGCACAGTTACACAGAAGAAGCATTATCTAGCAATGTTGGTTCAAGCTAATGCAAGATTGCACACTTGCACAGACAAGTAAACACACTACCTCATCAGTAAGTTCTCTGCCTGAGTTAGACCTTGGTCTCTGTGGTCCAGGTGTCTCACTGCTGCTAGGACAAGATGCTTGCTCATCGTTTTCCTACTCGTACATAAAGGAACATACACAATTGTCTGATGTAAATCTTCACTGTTTTCAATCTTCCATTTATATTATCTGATATGATTATATTCTTCTTTGAACCTGTGCAGTGACCACTTTTTCGCCACTAGTTGCACTAGCGAGATCCAAGGAGTGCTGGATTTCTTTTGTGATGCATCGCACTGAGGCATTTGGGCTGACCAATCCACACGGCTCATCTGCTTGCTCTACAGAGACTGATCAATCACAAAGAGCAACAATTGCATTATTCACCAACTGCTTGATGATTCACAACCTCAGAGTAAATTCTGACTAATAACAGGCCTTATAATTATCATGAATTGACAAAAAGTAGAACAATGAAAAGCAGACACCATAAAAATAGTCAAATATGGTACCTATAAAATAAGAATTCTTAATTTTTAAACCTGAGATACAATTGAATAGCTTGCCTCTGAAAATTTACCTTCTAGTCCTGTTGGTCGCATCTCTTCCTGGGACTTTTTACTAGCTGGGAAGTTGGGGCGTGTAGGGGGAGGCGGCCTAGGAGGTGGAGCCCCGCTGGGTGGGGGTGGTCTTGAGGGTGGTTGCTTCTTGGTACTAGCCACAATGTCAGGCTCCAATGTTAGATGTCTGGGAGGTTTGGAAGGGCCAGGGCCATCTGGTTCAGCCATAGGGACTTGTTCTAAAATGTCAGCTGTTTTATGAGTTTCAGCACAGGGCAGGGAGTTGGGTTGTGATGGCTGAACCAGAGTACTTGTTATGTCAGGAGGGGGTGGCATAGCTTGGTCCTGGCCCACTTGGGCGACACCAGCCACATCTGGTGCTCTTTCCTGAATGTCCTGTTGTCTCACATCAGGCAGCTGCTCAGTGTGGCCAGCTTCACGAGGTTTCATGTCAGAATCCTCCAGAGATACTGTTGCGGTCACAGGAACCTGACTTGCAACAACACTGTGGTCTTCTGCAATTGGGCTCTTTTCCTCTACAGATGAGGCTCCAGATCTCTCTTCTTCTCTCAGCAACTGATCTTTCACTCCATTTTTTTGACTCTCTTCTATAATACTGTCAATGATCTAGAAAGAGGGACATTAAAAATTGTGTTATAGCATGCATGCAGAGTGCAAAAGAACAGGCTGGACTTTTGTCATTTTAGTTTGTTTAACCAAAATGATGTGGGGGTGAAAGCTGTTTACTTAACTGGGTACAGTTGTTGTAGTTCCTACATAATCAATTATGACTTATGACCATGCCTATAAAGGTCTCAATTATTGACCAAGAGAGTCTGGCATCCTGCCAACATAAAAGTGGAGAAAGGCTAAAGAATGAAGTAGCAAGAATAAAGCAAAACTGCATCATGGGCACACCCACCTGAAGGGAATCATCATGGCGGGATTCTGGCTGAACCAATATGGCAGTGACTTCCTGTGCCACACTCTCTGCAAGACCCTGCAGCCAAACAAAAGCAACACATGAAAAATTATCCAATGAACAAACCACTAATGTCATATCTTTACAGATACCCGCATATTCCAACAAATTCAATTTAATATAATTTTTACAAATTCAATTTGTATATGTGAAGTGTTTAATAAATGGGGAATCTGCAAATTTGCTGTGAGAGTTTAGCTATTTTATTTGCAGTCATTTCATTAATCATCAATCATATTAAAAGGTATAAATAATAAATAAATGTTTTAAGATACCAATCGAATGACAAAATATTAACGTGACAGTCGTAAAAATAAACATCTGTCTTGGGGTGGCCAGGTGCTGCTGGAAAACGACTTTATGGCTCAACAGCTTGCGACTGCAGTGCTCTTTGAGAGCTTATATTTCTTTCAGTTGACAGACAATAAAAAAATAAGTTGTTGCATTGTTAGAAGTGCAAAATCTACATAACAGCTTTCAGTCTTGTTTTTCAATGTTAAAATAGCCAAATCTATCAGATATTTCTCCCCGTTTTCAGTAATATGAGTGTACGGGGCCTCCTTGCAGACTGTATCTATGGGAACAGAATGCCACAGCACCATAATACTGCTTGCTTACAATAAAAACAGTGAACCCATAGCCAGCCAAGAAAATAACAACACTGAAACAGAGTTTCAGATTTTCCCATGCCACATAGGCCTGCTTGATTGTCTCAGTGGTCTAATGGGTCACTCTCTGTTTAGAAATGGCTAGACCTTTTGTACATTGACCAAAAGAGACAAAAAATTGAACAGACTTACGAATATGATGCGTACAATCAAAATAACTTCTAAAGGCTCTGGCAATGACACAGTTTTGTTCACAGACAGGGCCTGTAAGTCTTCAATATGCTTCACTGGAGCAAGCACTAACAGCAACAGCATCCAGATGCTCCTTCGGAAAGTACTAAATACTTTGCACCTAGCAGCTAATTGGTCCTCATTGTGAGAAGCACAGCATGAGGCAAATAGATGCCACCTCGTAGAGGGAGCTTGAAAATGCAGAATGGTATCAATAATCAAAGTTATTCATAAATAATATTGTATGTTTCTTATGTTAAAAAAATAAATGGTGGTGTAGTGGGCTAAAGCACATAACTGTTAATCAGAAGATCACTGGTTCGAACCCCACGGCCACCACTAATGTGCCCGTTGCTCCGGGGGGATTATCCCTGTAATAAGTGCACTGTAAGTCGCTTTGGATAAAAGCATCTGCCAAATGCGTAAATGTATGTAAATGTAAATAAATATACATTTTTTGCCAAAAATCAAAAGATGGCGCTGCTGCAAATAAGGTCCATTGGCTGAGAGCAATCTCTCTTCTCACTGCGGCTTCAGAGACGTGGTCGCCATACTCTGGGCATGAGCCCGTGATGTAAGAGCATGTCGGCTCCACAATTCAGACAGCCTGGAATGTGCACTGCTTTAATAGAGGGCAGGTAACAATGCAACCACAGAAAGATGTGTCATGCCAGATTCAACATCATCTGAGAGCTCACTCCTCCTGGCGATTCAGATAGGTGACTGCTGTGGTGCAGTGCACTCTGGTCAGAATTAGAATGGCATTCTATTAATTGCTAGTTGCCTTGTTACCACTGTGCAGGCTGGTGGTGGTGGTATAATGGTGTGGGGAATGTTTTATTGGCACACTTTAGGCCCCTTAGTGCCAATTGGGCATCGTTTAAATGCCACAGCCTACCTGAGCATTGTTTCTGACCATGTCCATCCCTTTATGGCCACCATGTACTCATCCTCTGATGGCTACTTCCAGCAGGATAATGCACCATATCACAAAGCTCGAATCATTTCAAATTGGTTTCTTGAACATGACAATGAGTTCACTGTACTAAAATGGCCCCCACAGTCACCAGATCTCAACCCAATAGAGCATCTTTGGGATGTGGTGGAACAGGAGCTTCGTGCCCTGGATGTGCATCCCACAAATCTCCATCAACTGCAAGATGCTATCCTATCAATATGGGCCAACATTTCTAAAGAATGCTTTCAGCACCTTGTTGAATCAATGCCACGTAGAATTAAGGCAGTTCTGAAGGCGAAAGGGGGTCAAACACAGTATTAGTATGGTTTTCCTAATAATCCTTTAGGTGAGTGTATGTGTGTATATATTTATATAAAAATCCCCCCCAAAAAATATATATATATATATACAGTGGGTACGGAAAGTATTCAGACCCCCTTAAATTTTTCACTCTTTGTTATATTGCAGCCATTTGCATGCCTCATTATTGACAGAAAAACACTGAATTGTTGACATTTTTGCACATTTATTAAAAAAGAAAAACTGAAAAATGACATGGTCCTAAGTATTCAGACCCTTTGCTGTGACACTCATATATTTAACTCAGGTGCTGTCCATTTCTTCTGATCATCCTTGAGATGGTTCTACACCTTCAATTGAGTCCAGCTGTGTTTGATTATACTGATTGGACTTGATTAGGAAAGCCACACACCTGTCTATATAAGACCTTACAGCTCACAGTGCATGTCAGAGCAAATGAGAATCATGAGGTCAAAGGAACTGCCTGAACAGCTCAGAGACAGAATTGTGGCAAGGCACAGATCTGGCCAAGGTTACAAAAAAAACGTCTGCTGCCCACAAGGTCCATAAGAGCACAGTGGCCTCCATAATCCTTAAATGGAAGACGTTTGGGATGACCAGAACCCTTCCTAGAGCTGGCCGTCCGGCCAAACTGAGCTATCGGGGGAGAAGAGCCTTGGTGAGAGAGGTAAAGAAGAACCCAAAGATCACTGTGGCTGAGCTCCAGAGATGCAGTCGGGAGATGGGAGAAAGTTGTAGTAAGTCAACCATCACTGCAGCCATCCACCAGTCGGGGCTTTATGGCAGAGTGGCCCGACGGAAGCCTCTCCTCAGTGCAAGACACATGAAATCCCGCATGGAGTTTGCTAAAAAACACCTGAAGGACTCCAAGATGGTGATAAATAAGATTCTCTGGTCTGATGAGACCAAGATAGAACTTTTTGGCCTTAATTCTAAGCGGTATGTGTGGAGAAAACCAGGCACTGCTCATCACCTGTCCAATACAGTCTCAACAGTGAAGCATGGTGGTGGCAGCATCATGCTGTGGGGGTGTTTTTCAGCTGCAGGGACAGGACGACTGGTTGCAATAGAGGGAAAGATGAATGCTGCCAAGTACAGGGATATCCTGGACTGAAAACCTTCTCCAGAGTGCTCTGGACCTCAGACTGGGCCGAAGGTTCACCTTCCAACAAGACAATGACCCTAAGCACACCGCTAAAATAACGAAGGAGTGGCTTCACAACAACTCCGTGACTGTTCTTGAATGGCCCAGCCAGAGCCCTGACTTAAACCCAATTGAGCATCTCTGGAGAGACCTGAAAATGGCTGTCCACCAACGTTTACCATCCAACCTGACAGAACTGGAGAGGATCTGCAAGGAGGAATGGCAGAGGATACCCAAATGCAGATGTGAAAAACTTGTTGCATCTTTCCCAAAAAGACTCATGGCTGTATTAGATCAAAAGGGTGCTTCTACTAAATACTGAACAAAGGGTCTGAATACTTAGGACCATGTGATAGTTCAGTTTTTCTTTTTTAATAAATGTGCAAAAATGTCAACAATTCTGTGTTTTTCTGTCAATACGGGGTGCTGTGTGTACAATAATGAGGAAAAAAATGAACTTAAATGATTTTAGCAAATGGCTGCAATATAACAAAGAGTGAAAAATTTAAGGGGGTGTGAATACTTTCCGTACCCACTGTATTTACCTCAGAAGCAGCATATAAGATATTTACACTTGATTGTAGAGAATAGATCTTGAATATGAGTATAATTGACTTTACAGCACTCGTAACAATAGGATTTTTGCAGTGAATAAAAATGGAATGAAATCAATTAAACTTAATTAGTTAGACAGAAATGTCTTGTTGATGAGAGAGGTCAACAGAGAATGGCCAGACTGGTTCAAACTGACAAAGTCTACAGAAACTCAGATAACCACTCTGTACAATTGTGGTGAGAAGAATATCAGCTCAGAATGCTATTCTGAGATGCAGGTTGCCGCTGTTTTGGCAGAAAAAGGAGGACCTACACAATATTAGGCAGGTGGTTTAATGTTGTGGGGGAGGTTGTCCTGAACAGGTAGATAAAGGTGTATGTAAGTGACAACAGGAAACTCTTACCACAGGTTGGGAAATTTCAAATTCTGCAGGTGACCTAAAGGGAATAAAAACAAAACAAAGAATTGTGGATTGAGAACATAGCTCACCAAGGCTAGGCTTCATATATATATATATATATATATACACATAAGACTCATATCATGAGCTTCATTTTCCCATGTCATACACAGAGGTGCAAAACCTGTGTACAAATTTGAAATTTTAGCGACTATACCCTTCAGCCAGAAAGAGGCATACTATAGACTAATTAGTGAACATCAATGAGGTTCTCTGTGTACAAAAACACGACCAGTGGGCGTGAGGGCTCCTCCCAGCACTGAGTTCACAAAAAAGGTTTGTGCATAATTAAAAGTAGCTAGTGTGGCCTGCCTGATGCAGCATTCATGAACAGACAAGCCCTTCTATTTCATTCATAACACACCCTTTAACCAGCAACTCGAAATTAGCTTTCACTAAAACACTTAGATGTTTGTGCCCATCAGTGCAGCAACCAAACACAAACTTCCAAATCAACCTTCAGCCATCACTGAAGACATTTACATCTCCAAAACCAAAAGATTCCTCTCCACTCTCAAAAGTGCTCTCACACCACCTTTGACCCCTGACATGCCTTAATAACAAGAATATGTAGACTTGATCTTTTGTACTAGATAACAAAAGAGCAACTGATCCTGCAGTCTTCAAAGCTTTAATCACAGTTGATTAACACTCGGAATCTGAGTCATTGTGTTTTTGAGTCATCCAAGTGCTCTTTACTGAAAATAGCCATCATGTTTGTGACTCAAACACTCTAACTATCAAAACTATCCAACTATTTTTATGCACATTTTGAAATTGCACATAAGAAATCCTGAATGGAAAGGCATGATTTGTAAAAAAACAAATAAAATTGTAAGTTCGCTTACAGTTAATGCGCTAGGAGGAGGTGGAGTTTTGCATTAGTTAAAATTATTATAAAATTAGCATTAAGGTGATGGAAACGGTTTATTCGTATTTATACTTTATCAGTCATGATGAGGCAGCTCCCTCATAATGCACTATGGAAGCGCCAACAATTACAATTTTCTTAAGTCGAATTTTTAGAAATGTGCTTAAAAAATGAAAAAAACATTTTGGATGGAACTCAGCAATGATGCTTAATGGTACGCTAAACAAAAAGTTAAAATGTGACAAGACACATTGTAGTGTAGACAATCACACATCATGAGCCAGCAGCGCTTCACTTTCGGATAATCGCACAAGTAAACGTGCCTGCTTTGCTTCAGTCCGTGTGTGCGGATGACAGCCTACATTACGCGTTTCATTTGTTTCTTAATGCTTTCAGAACAACACATGATGTAATAAGGCTTACACATGATGTTTAACAGTGCAAAAACTGCACTGTTAATCCTCGAGATTTCCAACCCAGCATACAAGTACACCCTCCTTAAACCCTGGTCACACTCAAAATTACATTAAACGATTAAAAGAGAAAACATAAACCCACATTGTGTGGTCCAAAAATCTGAGTCTATTCAAAATATAAACTAAAGCTGGAAATAAAGTTTAAGGATTTTGCAGGTGCGATTCACCACAGTTTGGTAAGTATTTGCTCAGCGGTTCATCTCTAGTTTAATAACACATCTGGATCATAAAATTTGGCGAAGAAAAAAGTACCAAACAGACATGTGCAGTTGTAACTTCTGCTAATGCACCTGGATCTGTAGATGGACACACACCACCCATGTTTCACGTGGGTCAACTTTCTACAGAGAGAAGCTGTCCTATTATCTGTATGTTAAATCAGTTGATGACATCACAGATCTTCACGTGTTAGTTGGCAAAATGGCAAGCTGAAAAAACTAGCTGCAAGAGACAAGACCCTGCGTCATTCAAGTCTCCTGTCTGGGAACTTTTTCTTTATGCAGTCAATTACAACTGGGATGGTCAAAAAACCTTTACAAAACAGGCACTGTTATGCAGACATGGCTCGACGCGAGTGCCGTATACTGGTAATATCGATATTTGATTAGCTATTTATGCTGATTTGTGATACAAATCGAACCATGAGAAATTTGAACCGTTACACCCCTAGCAATTAGTAACAAGCCTACCTTTTAGCTGTGACTATTCATAATATGGCACATCCAGAGCCCTTCTATAAAGGTGAGCCTATGATGTTAGCAACAATATGTATAACATGGCGGTCCCATAGACATTTCAAGCGTGCTACACAGGCGAGGAGACCAGTTAATGGATTTCTATGGAGAAGATGCTTCAATGTGATGAATAAAATGCTTTTGTGACAAACAGCTCATTGCTTTATGAACTGACCACCTGTCTGCTAATATTCAACATGTTTTAAACTAAACAGTCCTTTTAGAATTAACTATGTGTGGAGTTTACTAGAATAAAATTGCTGTTTTATAAAAGACCATTCATTTGTATGGTGTCCGCAAACGAGAACTGTCAGTAACATGCTTCATGACCATTACGTGCTCTCCTATGGTTAAAAACACATCGTTAATTCAGTAATAAAAGCTCTCTGGCACAGCCTCGAGTACTTTATTGATTTGATAAACCCATTAACACATAATTAACACAAATGGTGAAGCTGACTACCACCCCTGGAGTCACGAGTTCAAATCCAGTGCATGATGAGTGACTCCAGCAGGTCTCCTAAGCAACCAAATTGGCCCGGTTGCTAGGTAGGGTAGAGTCACATGGGGTAACCTCCTTGTGGTCACGATGAGTGGTTCTCGCTCTCAGTGGGGCTTTTTCTGCATGGATTATAGCATGAGCCTTCAAATGCTACGAATCTTCACGTTGTTTTATTCAAATGCTATTTAAGTATTAATATTAAATGCCAAACGTAAACACAGAACCGTTCCTATGCATGGTGCTGCTGTGTGAAGCTCGCTGAAGAGTTCATAGCAGCACTTTATCGTGAATGATGCACGGCTATTTTCAATCAGCAAGCAGGACCATTACTGTCCGTTTTAGAGGAGAAAGTTGTGACAGTTACAGGGAAATCTCGCAAATCACTAGTATTTGACATTTCTAACATGACCCTATACAATTCTATACCAATTTCAATCAGGGTTCGTAAAAGCGTTTAAACGTTTTAACGGATGTAAAATAATTTGGTTCAAGTAATAACCCAGATACAATAATCAAAAACAACACAACACAGGCACAGCCACATCATCTCAACGCTACGTGTCACAGCAAGATCGTGCCTGTCTCAAATCCAGACAGCACATAGACTCAACTGAGGCGAAACGTGTATAAAATGCCCGACATAATACAGTCTAGGTAGGCAGTTACACAAGTGTTGACACATAGCCTTGAATGCTTGTGTAAAAGTCATATGATAAACATAAACGATATATGGCTGTGCAGAATCAGCTCAACTATAAACAGAAGGGATATAAACAGAAGGGGGGGGGCTGTTGACAGCTGCTGCTTGGACATGTATATCACACTGGCGTAAATGCAGAGAATAGTATGAATATTTTTATTTCGCATGTGAGACTCACGCAAGATATGTAGGAGTGAAGTTGACATCCTCCGCTGCATCGTAAAACTCCTCCGTGTCGCTGGTATCCGACGCCATTGAGCCCGGGCTACATGCAGTGTAGCCGCCACTAGTGTTTCAGCAAAAGAGGCAAACTCCTACCGGTATTAAATGAAGAGGCGAGAAAAGAAGTGTCAAGAATGTAACGGATTTCACATCTGAAGGGTGTCAATGGCATGAGTGCTGGGAGAGGCCGCTCCGCTCACCTGAATATGCACGATAATGCAGCCAGACACGGCCTAGATTACAAGATCTCTCAGACGGCGGAGTGTATAGTTATTTTATAGCAATATCTGTTGGATTTGTTCAATCTGATCAACGGGTAATGCAATGTCAAGGTCCGCACGAAGTCTCCCATGCGGACTGTCAGTGATCGTGGCATATGGGGAAGGTCCCCTACCGGGATATATGATCGAAAACAAACCGCAAGGAGGAAGAGAAACGGTGACAGGTCTTCTCGCGTCCATGGAAATCTCGCAGAAAACTATCGCGTGGTTTAGAAGCATGAACCATTGCACTGCTGATCTTGCGCTCTTCAGTGGTTAGTGTAATATGTGGGTCAATGACATGACGTATTTTTTGTGTCCAAATTCATTATTTTCCTAAAAAGAACTTGAATAAATACTTGTCGTATATCAAATGGATCTACAATATCTCCTTTATAAGAAACCCTTTTCATTTTATTGAAATTCAATAGATTTTTTGAGTTTTGGTGTTTGAAAGACCAAAAATGTCAGGTGGTGCGACCGTCCGAACGTACAAGCAGAGAACAAAACTGAGATATAAATGTTCATTTTCTCAATAAAATTCTTAATCAAATATTTTGGCATGATTTTATGTTAAATTCCTTATAAATGAGGGGAAATAGTGTATCGAACCTATTTCAAAACTATTCTATTACTTAAAAAACTTTTGTCTGAAAAATTGACTTCTACTAATGTCAGGGAGGGTGACCGACATAAAAATGCAATTTTATACAACGTTCCTTTAAGAAAACCATGTGACGGCATTTGACATCACACAGAAGACTCCAGAGGACCCCTTTGATGCAGTAACAAGATTAGTCACCCACCCATAAATATTAGATAATTTTACATTTTTGAGTAATGATGAGGTTGATTCAACTTATCATGTCAGGTGGTATGACCCCTGGAAAACTTTGAAAATGTGTTGTTATTATAAAAATGTGAATTTGATTTAAAAAATGTATGTATAACCTTGAGCACATGGTCAAACATTTGTATAGGCGTCCAAGTTAATGCCTGTTAGATTCTAATTGAGTTTGAAATGTCAGGTGGTGCGACCAATATGTCAGGTGTCGCGACCAGAGTTACAGTTAAACCAACTAAAAAAAGTAATGTTAATTCATGTTTTTGAATATATTAAATACATTTTAATAAATATATAAAGCTTTTAAGTTGTTTAAAGGTGAAATCTACATATGTATATATATTTTTTTATTTTATTATGGTATGTGTGACAATTTAAAGAGCACATTGTCCTTCTTAAAGTCCTTTACTTCAAGAATATAGGACTGTATAATCAACATTGATACTAAAACAATTGCATCTTTAAATTAATCTATTTTAATTTGTTTTTGTAGATGCAAAACATTGAGAATGAAAATATACTTATGCTTTCTCTATGAAGAACGCTTTCTATTTTTTGTCTGTATATAGTTACAATAAGTGAAGGTAGTGAAATATAAAACTATGACATACTCTCTGCAGAAAGAGTTATAAATTCACAAAAACTGCAGAAAATACTGATATGGTCCTTTCAAACCCTTTATAAACAGCTTGAAACACATCAGAATCAGAATCAGAAAAAGCTTTATTGCCAAGTACGTTTTTTACGCATACAAGGAATTTGTTATGGTGTTGTAGGTGCGTTCACACAGTCTCTAAATATATGAACAAGAATAAAAATATAAGCAATATAAATATAAATATAAATATGTCCACGCAGTATCAACTAAAAGTAAGTATAAAATAAAAAGAGCAGAGTAGTGCAGTGGCATGTGGAGTCAGAGGTTGAGTGTGGAGAGTGTCAGGGTGGGTACCGGGCATTGTTGATAAGGCAAGTGGCGGATGGGAAGAAACTGTTCTTGTGGCGTGAGGTTTTTGTCCTGATGGACCTCAGCCTTCTGCCAGAGGGGAGTGATTCAAAGAGATTGTGGCCAGGGTGGGAGAGATCAGCCACAATCTTTCCAGCATGCTTCAGGGTCCTGGAGCGGCGGCAGATTGCAGCCAATCACCTTCTTTGCAGACCGGATGACACGCTGCAGTCTGCCCTTGTCCTTGGCAGTAGTAGCAGTGTACCAGATAGTGATGGAGGAAGTGAGGATGGACTCGATGATGGCTATGTAGAAGTGCACCATCATTGACTTTGGCAGGTTGAATTTCTTCAGCTGCCGCAGGAAGTACATCCTCTGTTGTGCTTTCTTGATGAGGGCGCTGATGTTCAGCTCCCACTTGAGGTCCTGGGTTGATAGTTCACAGGAAGCAGAAAGACTCCACAGTGTCAATTGTGGAGTCGCAGAGGGTGATGGGGGCAGGTGCAGGTGAGGCTGAGTTCTTCCTGAAGTCCACAACCATCTCCACTGTCTTTAGAGCGTTGAGCTCTAGGTTGTTTTGGTTGCACCAGGTCACCAGGTGGTCGACCTCCCACCTGTAGGCAGACTCGTCACCATCAGAGATGAGTCCGATGAGGGAGGTGTCGTCCGCATACTTCAGAAGCTTGACGGACTGGTGACTGGAGGTGCAACTGTTAATGTACAGGGAGAAGAGCAGAGGAGAAAGAAGTCAGCCCTGAGGGGATCCAGTGCTAATGGACTGTGAGTCGAAGACGTGTTTCCCCAGACTCACATGCTGCTTCCTGTCAGACAGGAAGTCAGTGATCCACCTGCAGGTGGAGTCAGGCACACTTAGCTGGGAGAGCTTCTCCTGGAGCAGAGCCGGGATGATGGTGTTAAAGGCAGAGCTGAAATCAACAAACAGAATCCTGGCGTAGGTTCCTGCGGAGTCCAGGTGCTGGAGGATGTAGTGGAGGGCCAAGTTGACTGCATCGTCTACAGACCTGTTGGCTCTGTATGCAAACTGCAGGGGGTCCAGGAGGGGGTCGTGATGACTTTGAGGTGAGAAAGCACAAGGCGTTCAAAGGACTTCATCACCACAGAGGTCAGGGCGACGGGTCTGAAGTCGTTATGTCCTGTGGTCCTTGACTTCTTGGGAACAGGGATGATAGTTGAAGACTTGAAGCAAGCTGGCACGTGACATGTCTCCAGTGAGGTGTTGAAAATCTCTGTGAACACTGGAGACAGCTGATCAGCGCAGTGCTTCAAGCTGGATGGGGAGACATTACCTACAACTGGGTTGTTGTAACCCAGCAAAAAATTATCACTACCCATAAGATGTGTTAGACAATCAACCCATAGAGTTGGGTTGGTTGTACAACCCAACATGTTAGGTTAAAATAACCCACGGTTGGGTTTGTCCATATTTGACCCAGCCATGGGTTGCAAAACAACCCAAATTAGGTTATTTTCAACCCAAAATTTTTTAGTGTATATGTATTATGTATTACCAAGTTTTGTTTTTTGTATTGACATTTTATAAAAGATGTTCTCGTTTTTTAAATGTGTTCCCGGAGATGTTTTAAATTTCTAGATTTATAGAAGCGATGATCAAATGTTATCATAACATGCAGTATTGTTTTGCACTTTCTTGTTAATGAAATTTAATTATATGATTGAGATACAGTATAAATTGGTCAGATAATTCAAATAAAAAAGCCAATTGAAACCTGAATAAAATTCATTGACATATCTTTCTTTTTATTTTGTAAATATCAATCATTAATGATCACAATGTCAGGTGGTGTGACCGGTCATGGTCAGGTGGTGCAACCAGCAAATTTACTTTTAAATGTATCAATTCCCACTGCAATTGCAAAATTAAGTAAGACATATAACTGTGAACCTTTATATAACGTATACAAATAATTTTTACAGTTAAAAACAAAACATAAAAAGTCCTTATGGAAAAATGGGTGTTTGAACACACAGAAAAGCAGCCGTTTATATGATTTGGAATAAAAGGGCAATAAATAAAGAAATAGAAAGGGAATTTACCATGTGATATGCATTTTAAAATATTTTGTTTTCATGTTGAAAATCTTATTTGTGATTGACCCATGTACGGACTGAGGTTGGTTACTCTGGGTTGGTGCGATAACTGAAAGGAGACAATTTGTGATTTATTTAATTTGTGAAGTATATTTTCTTTTGTGTTAAAAACATAGTTAAAACATATTTTTATGAGCTTTGGTAATTATTCATACACATCGCACCTTGGTTTAATGTAATGGAAGCACATTTGATTTAGGTTACTTTTATATGAACAGGTTTCCAGGAAAGGCGGGAGACTGATAACGCATAACTTTATTATTATTTCACAGCTTTCCTAATGTTTAAGTCTAAACCTATAAAATTAATTAGTAAAAAAAAAAAAAAAAAAATGAATTTAAACAGATTTGAGCAGTTTCATGTTTTCCCAAGTGAAAACAGACTATGCAACAATCTGAACTGGCGTGAGCTTCACTTGTGATTTTGATTCAGATTCATGATTCACAAAACGAATCATTCAGAGTGCTTTTTGAATATTTTTGATCGGTTCAAAGAAATCACATTCAAAAGATTTGGCTCAAATGATTCTTTCGCGAATCAGACATCATTATCACCGAAATGCATGCATTTTTGCACATACAGCTTGCTATTTTTTGTGGTGTTCAGTCGCAAAAGTAACGATAGGGTCTGGGAAAATGTATAAGTGTAAACGTATTCATTTTCTCTTCAAAATGAGGTGAAGTAAAAGTAAAAGTCCAAAGAAATATTTATACTCAAGTAAAGTACAAATATTGAAAAACTGTACTTAAGTACAGTATTTGTACTTCGTCGTTACTATACACCTCTGATAGATAGATAGATAGATAGATAGATAGATAGATAGATAGATAGATAGATAGATAGATAGATAGATAGATAGATAGATAGATAGATAGATAGATAGATAGATAGATAGATAGATAAACAGATGGACGGATGGATTGGATGGAGCTGAAAGCTGAAGCTGCATCTCAAACCTTTGCATTTTAAACTAACACTGGACCACCATCAATTCATTATAGCTGTTTTTGTTGTTCTTTCTTTCATCCACTGGAGTGTGCAGTTTGCTTGAGTCAGTAGGTATCATTATAGGATTTAAAAAAAAAAAATCAGGTCAACGTTAATGTAGTAGTGTTCAGTGCTTTGTATGATACAAATATGAAGTAAGTCATGTTAGAGGCCAATGAATTGCTATGTTCTCTGAAAGTGTGAAATAAAAGTCAAACAAACAGAAAAGACTATTGGTAAGACAAAAAGCAAAACTTGTTCAGGTGGAATATTTTAGATCTCAGGAAATTAGATTGTATTGGTATATGGCCATTAATGTTTTGAAATGCTTTGTAAATGTTTAAAGAAATGCTATTATACTATACTGGGCATAAAAATTAATTTGTAAGCATGTACATATTTTTACACAAAGAAATTATAGCAAGACACATTCTAAAATACACAAACTCAAAATGATGGTGAAATACTTTGGAATTAAATCCATTCAATGTTCAGTTTATCATGGTAATAGCACAATGCACAATAAATATGAAATAGTACTTTGTAAAGTTTAAAGTATCACACTTCAGACAAAACTCATTCAACAGAATGAGAGGTCCTGAGAAGGCTCTTATGTCCTTTATGCTCAATGATGATGTCATGCCATACTATGCTCAATACACAATAATATTACATACATCTCACTAAAAAGGTATTTTGTCTGGAGAAACAAGGATATCTCGTACAAAAATAAATCTATCTACAATCATAGTCTTAAGCTAAGCCAATTTTTTTTTTAATGAGGATAAGTAATTTGGCACTTCTTTGGACGGTATTAGAAAACAAAATAGCAAAAAAGACCAACGAGGCACATTTGTTTAATTTATTGTAGCTTTAATTTGTAATATTACCCTTAGCATGAAATATAAATCTATTTATTATTTGTATTTTTTTATTTATTTACATTTTTGTGAGTTGCATATATTTTTATGCATCTTATATACGTAGGCCCTATATTAATAAAAATAAAAGTAATTTTACAAACAGCACTGTCCACTCTAATCACATCCAGACGCTTGTTAAATCAACCAATCGCTGCCATCATCCCTACGCCATGAACCTCTTTTGGGAACGGAAGTGTCGAGAATTGATTGGCATACAAATAGACCATTCGACAACGCGTACGGCGTCCATTCCCTTGAGGCTACAGCCAATGAAAAACAAAAGAGGAGGGGCTTAGTGATGTCCATGAGTAGAGTGAATTTGGTGGTTTAAGAGGAAAACAAGGGTGAATTCCAGTGGTTGTGGTAAGTAAATTTTGCTTTTAAAAGTTAATTTGTTGGGAACAATGCCCAGCAAACGGACATATCAGTGTCATATTCGTAAAGATAATATAATATAATTCAAAACGAAAAGTAGCTTGTTGTGAGCTGAAGCTAAATGTAGCTACAAAATCAGAGCTTCGATTGGGGAGCGTTGCTTCAGGTTTTCTTCCTTTCTTCAAAAGAGAGCTTTACAAGAAAGGACAGAACCTGAAACATGTCTCCGCGACCACAGCTCTGTTCCTGCGGCTACATTGGTGTCACAGCGCGTGTGAATGTCTTCATTTTCGTGTGTGGTCTGTGTTAGTTCCCACGTAAACATGGACCGACATGTAGCCTGAAGAGTCTCCTCCAGAACCTCAAACTCTGTGGCTGAACTAACTATAAGAACTACAAACACAACGCTCGTGACAAACGAAATACTGTTAACAAGCGCTCTGATTTAGTAGTCTTATTTCCATTCTTTCGAGACACCTGTTATCCAACTTTATTATCTGGTTGGCTTGGCTGAACCCCAGCTGTTCTTGAGGTTGGCAGTATTTGGGAACTTTGAGTTTGAGTTCTTCCTATTTTTTTTGTCTTTGCGTTGCTTTCTAAAACTAATTTATATTCGTGCTTTAGATTTATATATATTTTTTAAATCTACAAGAAAGGAAAGATGCCCATTTAGGTGATTCAGAAATCTGTTCAGTGACCAATCTACTGTCTAATTGTAAAAAGAATGAACATGGTATATATAGTAAATCATATGCTGCATTAGTCATATGTACTCAAGTTCATGTATTTTAGTCTTCACATCAGTTTCTGGGAATAACATGTGTGTAATATAGTGAGCAGCATTAACAAATAAGTACATCCTCACCAGTGAACTCTTGTTAGTTGTAATAAACACCCCACAGCTTGGTGGTTAGTGCCCTTTTATTATTTCTAAATTCACTTAATGACATCTGGACACTCAGCGGGCACTGGCTCCAGCTGTCAGAGTGTGACAAAAGTTAAGCTCAATTATTAAGATCCTGATTCGGAGCAGCTGGGGGCTGTAAGTGCCACCATGTGCATAAATGCCATGACAACAGTAACATAACACTGATGGCTAAAAACATGCCCTTCTACTAGGGGCCTCTGACTGAAACCTTATTTTAGCAGACGTACTGTGTTGTGTATTGTCATGGCAGTGTCATTTCTTGCTTTTTTTTTTTAGCTGGAAGGAAGCACATGGTTTGACAAGTCTAAAGGTGTTTTTGTTTTTAACTAAATCCCTACAGTGGAGTATATTGTTATGTCAACAATATATATATATATATACTATATATATATATATATATATATATATATATATATATATATATATACTAACAGAACTATGAATAGTCATTTATGGGTCCTGTGACTGTGGTTCCACCCTGCTTAATAGGAAGTGATTTTCAAACTAGGAACAGCACAAGCAATTTATCATACAATATATTCAATGTATATAAATTACTATATTTAATTGTTCCCCAAGAGGTAAATTTAGTACTGTAGGCACTTGTAGTGATTTCACAATCAAGCCGGAGACTAAAGAGATTTTTAAAAACATTACTTTACGGTGGGGCCCTGAGTAGCTCAGCGAGCATTGACACCATCCCTGGAGTTGCGAGTTCGAATCCAGGGTTTGCTGAGTGACTCCAGCCAGGTCTCCTAAGCAACCAAATTGGTCTGGTTGCTAGGGAGGGTAGTGTCACATGGGGTATCCTCCTCGTGGTCGCAATTAGTGGTTCTCGCTCTCAGTGGGGCGCGTGGTAAATTGTGTGTGGATCGCTGAGAGTAGCATGAGCCTCCACATGCTGTGAGTCTCCGCAGTGTCATGCACAATGAGTCACGTGATAAGCTGTGCAGATTGACAGTCTCAGAAGCGGAGGCAACTAGGATTTGTCCTCCACCACCCAGATTGAGGTGAGTAACCGCACCACCATGAGGACCTACTAAGTAGTGGGAATTGGGCATTCCAAATTGGGAGAAAAGGTGATAAAAACATTTTAGTTTACTATGTTTTTGTGGTAAAGAGCGGCTTCTCATTTTTGAACATGTCATGTTTTTCTCGGATCAGGCTGATATGTGGTGGCCTGTGGTTATGGGATCTGTGGTTTAACAGACATAGCTCAGAAGAAGAAACACAGCTTGGTGACAAACATTCTCGCAGTGCTTTACAAGATGCTTCAGCCAAGATCATTCTTCCCCTTTTAAAAAGTGCTTGACCTGTTAAAGGTTGTTTGCTCAACTTATGGTAGTGCATCAGTCATCTGGAATTGCTTTATCAGGTTCTGAATTGGCAGTTGGGTGTGTATTGGTTGTCATATGGAACCTAAAAAAGGGTCTGATGCCATGTGTAATACATCCCCACACTTCTGATTAATGCCAAATAAGGAAAGTATGACCAATAATCAGAGAAAAAGGGAAACTGCCTAAGTCATCAATTGAGTAAGATTCCTATACCTTTCTTATTATTTCACTTCTTGAACAGATAGATCTTTTCAGTGATGACAAACATTGTTATTGAATGTTTAATGGTTGTTCTTGTGTATGCACCTTAAAAGACAGTAAATGAGAGATGAAACTGCACATTTAAAGGAATATGACAGGTGAGCAGGTCTGTGGATCAACATTAAAGGTAATGATTTCCTCCCATAATTTTAAAAGGATGAATGCTTCAAAATTTAAGACCAAACATTTAGTTCTGAATATCTCCTAATGTTATATGGTTCAGGTAGTTTAGCACAGCTCATCCTTGTTCTTTCATGACCTCTGTCTGTTGCTAAGACACCGTGGTTGCCAAGGCAATGAGGAAAAATTCTGCAAGCCATTGAAGTGTGAATTTTTTTTCCGTGGCGAGGCACAGGTTGCTATGCTTTCAAAAGTGGTCATCCTCATGCCCCTATGCCCTATTGAATAGAAAGGGTTTCGTTGTTACACTGAAAGAGAGTTTCAAGATCACTGGTGATGCAGGAGTTTTCCAAACTACTGAAACCTGAGTTGATGGAAAAAGGGAGATGATGTTTCACAATGCTTTAAATTTTGAAGTGTGTCATTTCTGTGGCAAAAATGCCACAGAAGGAATTCCCAACAAAAGGAATTGCAAAAATAATAATTGTTTTCACACATATTTCCCCATGTCTGCCATTACCAACCAAACCAGGGTATGAAATTAACTTTTTCCCTCCAACAATAGTGGCGGGTAAATACCCATATTGTAGTCTATATACACCGATCAGCCACAACATTAAAACCACCTCCCTAATATTGTGTAGGTTCCCCTCGTGTCGCCAAAACAGCACCAACCCTAATCTCCGAATAGCATTCTGAGATGATATTCTTCTCACCACCATTTTACAGAGTGTTTATCAGAGTTACCATAGATTTGTCAGTTTGAACCAGTCTGGCTATTCGCTGTTGATCTCTCTCATCAACAAGGCATTTCCATCCTCAGAACTGCCCCTCACTAGATTTTTTCTAGTAAGGGGAAACTCTAGCGCTGTTGTAAATTCTAGCGACTGTTGTGCATGAAAATCCCAGGAGATCAGCAATTACAGAAATACTTAAACCAGTCCATCTGGCACCAACAATTATGCAATGCTGCATGATTTACTGCACTGCTGCCACATGATTGGCTGAGTAGATAATCGCATGAATGAGTGTTGGTGCCAGATGGGCTGGTTTGAGTATTTCTGTAACTTCTGATCTTCTGGGATTTTCACACACAACACTGATAAATACATTTGAAATTTTTATAGTTTGTTGATGCCATCCCTAACTGATTTTTGAAACACAGGCAACATTATAAATGATAATATATAGTCATATATTAAAATGTGACACTTTCTCCCGGTATTTACCATTAGGAACATCTTGTGATTGAAGGAAAAACAATGCGAAGACAAATTTATAACATTATGAAATAGGGTTGTGCCAATGGACGATATCATCGTCCATCGTGATGGCTGACCAACATCACGATGTAGAGCCACCATCGTGATGCCACGCCCCCTTTTGCGAGTCTTGCTAGTGTGACTCACTAATCCTAGTCTCTTCTAACCTAAAAACTTTGCAGGGATTGCTCTGTAAATTAAATTGAGAATATAACTAATGCATATATGCTATTTTAAATACTGTAGTATATGCCAGAGACGTGACGTGTTAGTCTGTGAAAATACCGTGTCAGGCAGGCTACACAATATTGATCTTGACATTGTTAGCTTCTTGTCTTTTTTTTACATGTCTTACTTACACTGTACATTTAGATTTAAAATATTTTATGTTGTAGGCTACAAGAAAATAGCCTTTATTAATTAATTATTAGTAGTTGTAGTGTCTCAGAAAATCTTGCTCATTGTCACATATAGGCCTGGGCGAAAAATCGATTCAATGAATTAATTCGAATTTTTTGTTGCGGGCGATTTAAAAAATAAGTAAATCGAGTTTTTGTGTAATGGCGCATTTTTGGCTCCCCGGAGCATCCGTGGCGTTAGTTTCACATAGCAGTATGGCAGCGACAACAACAACATCATAGCACACACGAAACGGCAACAGCATACAGCAAGCGACAACATGGCTACCGGTGAGAGTGGGAAGTTTGTTCCCAAGAAACTTCATCCCAGAAATGGGGGTTACATTTGTCTTGCTTTTGATTAAATAAAAGCAAAATTTGCTTTAAGTTGTCTGCCGTTTGTCGTATTGATTTCCTTAATAAGTAGATGGGAAAATCGGGAAAAAATCGTAAATCGAATTAAAAAAAATAAAATCGGAGATTTTATTTTTAGGCCATATTGCCCAGCCCTAGTCACATAGCTCTTGGCAGTTTAAGATAAACCCAGACCAGCGAACGTCAAATAACTTTTGTCTGGTTAATACTTTTAAAGAAAAATTTCCTTGGCCATAAATCCATAATGTCAAATCAAATGAAAGAAACAAGGTGAATATGAATAACACACATTTATTAAAACATAGAAGAACAAGAAATAAAGAACAAGAAAACGGGAACAACACTCAGACCGAAACTCGGCATTAACATTTCACTTATAATTAGCAGCACAATTAACTTCAGCACAGGCTACAAAATAAATTATGTTATTGAAATATTGTAAAGTGGTCATATGAACTACACAAATGAACGTTTAAAAAATAATAAGCGTTCAATACAAAATCGAATAGCTCCGCAACGGATGGCGAAAAATGCGTAAAAAGTCTACTATCTTTCACCATAGACCATGTTTAAATTTCGATGTTTCTGGCCAGAAATACCAACATATTGACTTTATCTGGTTTTAATAAGCTGCGGATTGGAGTAACTGTGCTGAAGACCCGCTCGGATGGAGTACTGGTAGCAGACAGATATTTCCGTGCTAATCTTGCAATGAACGGAAACCTTTTGTCGTTCGTTTTCAACCAAGTCAGCGGATCCTCTTCCCCATCAATGGCCATTTCCTGCAGGTACATGGTCATTTCTGCCTCGACCTTTTGCTCATCAGTGAGCGTGGCTGTGGCTGCTCTCTTCGCAAGAAGGCTGCCCAAAGATGACTTTTTTTTCTTATGCTGCGTTCACACCGGACGCGAATAGCGCGTCAGGCGCGAGTGATTTCAGTGTTAAGTCAATGCAAAGACGCGTTACGCGCGTAAAAAATTCCTGCTGCGCGAATGAGCGTAGAGCGCGGCGCGGTAGACGCGAATACGCCTCATTTGCGCGAATGGCGCGAATTGAGCGTCTGGCGTTCTGCAGCGAATGGTGCATTTTGTGCATTCATGCGTTTGACGCGAATTCGCGTCTGCCGCCCGAGTTGAAAAATCTGAACTTTGGCGTCAATTGCGCCGCGTTAATCAATCAGGAGCCTAGCTGCCTGCTGTCACTCAGGAGGTAAAGTGGCGTAAACTTTCATTATTATTGTAATGTAAAGACAACCAACATTAGTGTCTTGACAGTGTTGAATAAGGAAAAAACACAGGACAGGTTAATTACTTTTGGAGGCTGGCTCCATTTATCATCAAAACAAAAATAAATAAATAATTTAACCTGATATACTACCATGGAAAACCTGACATATTTAAAAAGTCTCAACTTAATAAATGTGCATGTTGTGGACCTGACATCCTGGAACTGGGGCTGACAACCTGGGAAAAAAATACAAAATATAATAATAATGGACTATTTTTAGATAGTTTAGCTCTTTATAGGTTTGTGGGTGGCTCTTAAAAGAGCCGTTGTGGGGAAGTCATGAGGAGGACTTCAAACGCTACTCCGTCGGCTGCCATGGTACTGCTCCCTCCGCCGAGAAGTGTGCCATGAAGACATCCCTCACCCGGAGTGCCTCTCTGGAGGAGTTGTTGGCCGCAACCCGACCCAGACCTGGCAGTGGTTCCTCTCCAGCATGTCCCGCCCCTGGCTGGTGGACCCAAGTACGGCGACGACGACCCATACGCCGCTGTTCTGCTCTCCAGAGCAAATACAGAGCGGTGACTCTCTCCACGAATGCTTTCGATCAACATCAGCCATCTTGTAAAAAGATGGCCGTCATCGGATTTCAGCCTCCGGCCAGCGTCACGCGCGTAAATTTTGCTTCAAACTTTTGTTTTTTACGGCGTCAATTTCGCTCTTGACGCGCGAATGGATTCAAAGTGGTCAAGCGTATAACTAGACGCGGTAGGCGCGAATTTGACGCGCTATTCGCGTCCGGTGTGAACGTAGCATTAGGTGCAATATATTAAAATAAGATTCTATCAATTGATAAAATCGATAATGGAAATCATCGACAACGAATTTCATTATCGATTAGTTGGATATTTGCAGTAAGCATTGAGAAGCCCCGTCAGTGACGTCACTTCACAGCCCAGTGAAAAATGTGTTGCATAAAACTCATCTGAAAAACAACAGAGACAAGTTGTAGCAGAAAAAACATGACCCATGTTGTCCAGCGCAAGAGCACTTTATAAACTCTTCATAGAATATCATTATAAGCACGTGGACAGGTTGCTACATCAGGTGCGTTTAGACCGTGAATGTGCTGTTTGATGTGCTGAAGAGTTGTTTCTCTCCAGCGCATTTCTTACATTTTACTGCTATTGTCTATGTTTATAAATATAAACATGGTATGAATTCAAAGTCAGCCGCGTATTTCGCAAAACTGTTTGTTCTTACACAAGCGAGTCTCTGATATGCCTCTGATATGCCTCCTACACACTACATGACTTTCAAAGACGTCGGATCGTGGTACCGTTCATATTACACATCTGTCTGTCTTGTCATGGAAGTCGTAGCGTTTTCAAATTACATGTGGAATCAGGGACAGGGGTGAACACCATGCATATTGCCAATGTTCTTAATGATAAGAAATGCAGAGTGAGGTATATTATGATTCACTAAGTCACAAGCTATCACGTTATAATCTAGTTGCAGCAAGCACGTGCATTCGAGGGATGAGCATCCCCGCAACATAGTGTACATCAGCTTAGATTGGGACATTCACGCAACTCCTAGAAGAGGTGCTGACTGCACAGAGAAATGGCAGTTGTGGAGTTTGTAGTTAATTACATGACCTGCTTCTGTATTATTTGAACTTTAATAAAGCTATAACGCATCTGGACTGTGATCTGTGTAATTCTTCCTCTTCTCAGTCAGACACGAGCTGCAGTGCTGCTCTCATGCATCAGCATTAGAGATTAATGTGATTTCATGATACGTTAAATGAGATCAAACGACTATTTGACAACGAAAAATGTTGTCAACATTTTTTTTATTATCGACGTTGTCGATAACGTTGACTAATCATTTCAGCCCTATTACCCCATTATAGGTCCTTATATGTCGATTATATTATTTTATTTCTTACAAACTAAAGCAAATATATTCCAAATCTGATTAAGAGATTTGAAGCTTTTTCAGGATATAAAATAAATCTGGCTAAATGTTCTATTTTGTTTCTTAATTGGGGAGTTAATCTTTATATGCAAACTTTTTATATCATCCATATGATAGGGGTGGCTTAAAACTAATTGGTCATCTCAATTAAGAGCGAACATGTATCATTTTCTGCTGATTCTTTTCCGAAATGGATAGAGACAATTCTCTATTAGACTCTGAACTTGTTTTCAATCTAAACGTTTATTCTGCCAAAACCAAAATTCTGAGAAAACGGATCAGTTCATTGTCACACAGTCCTACTGTACTGAATATGATAAATGTATGGGAGGGGGTATGTAAATATCTAGGGGAAAAATATTATCTATCAATATTTAGCTCAATATGGGGGAACGACAATTTTATTCCAGGCCGTAGAGACCCAGGCTTTCAGCTTTGGGCTAGGAAAAGATTACGGAAAATTAAAGACTTATACAGGGAGGGAATTTTAATGTAATTTGCGGATATAACCCAATTTTAAATAATAAAAAACAAAAAGTTTTTAAATACCTCTGTGGCAGGGCGGAGGGCGGGGCCAGGTCGTGATCCTACACACCCGGTCCCGTATTAGGCTAATTATGCCTCTGTGAGGTTTAAAGGCTGACGGACATGTCCGCTAACGATCTCTCTCTCCCGCATGGCCCTCTGCAGTCAGCCTTTAAACCTCACGGAGGCATAATTAGCCTAATACGGGACCGGGTGTGTAGGATCACGACCCGGCCCCGCCCTCCGCCCTGCCACAACCTCAAACTCAGGAGTTTCTTATATTCTACTCAAGGGCAGAACCTCACGGAACCAGAGCAAACTAAACTGGAAAAATGTATGTCTAGCCAATGTCAGGGTGAAGGTCACATTTCCATTCTGTATAACATGTTAATTTCAGGTTCAATAGAATCAGCTAGGTCTAGCTTAACATTGTAGAAACAAGACTTGGGTTTAGATATAGGTGATGGATGGAAACAAATGTGTTGAGGCCCAAACCCAGGTGGTTAATAGCCATCTGAAAGTATTGCAGTATAATTGGCTGATGGGAAGATACAGTTGAACTCAAAACTCGGAAAAATTAAGTTTACATACACCTTAGCCAAATACATTTAAACTCACAATTCCTGACATTTAATCATAGAAAACATTCCCTGTCATTGGTCAGTTATGATATCGACTTTATTTGAAGAATGTAAAATGTCAGAATAATAGTAGAGAGAATAATTTATTTCAGCTTTTATTTCTTTCATCACATTACCAGAGGGTCAGAAGTTTACATACACTTTGTTAGAATTTGGTAGCATTGCCTTGGTAGCATTGTTTAACTTGGATCAGACGTTTTGGGTAGCCTTCCACAATGTTCTCACAAGAAGTTGCTGGAATTTTGTCCCATTCCTCCAGACAGAACTGGTGTAACTGAGTCAGGTTTGTAGGCCTCCTTACTCGCACATGCTTTTTCAGTTCTTCCCACAAATTTTCTATTGAATTGAGGTCAGGGCTTTGTGATGGCCTCTCCAATACCTTGACTTTGTTGTCCTTAAGCCACTTTGCCACAACTTTGGGGGTATGCTTGGGGTCATTGTCTATTTGAAAGACCCATTTGTGACAGAGCTTTAACTTCCTGGTTGATATCATGAGATGTTGCTTCAATTTATCCAAATCATTTTTGCCATCTATTTTGAGAAGTACACCAGTCCTTCCTGCAGCAAAGCATCCCCACAACATGATGCTGCCACCCCCATGCTTCACGGTTGTGATGGTGTCCTTCGGCTTGCGAACTTCACTCGTTATCCTCCAAATATAATGATGGTCATTGTGGCCAAAAAGTTCAATTTTTGTTTTATCAGACCAGAGGACATTTCTCCAAAAAGATCCAAGTAAGATCTTTGTCTCCATGTGGACTTGCAAACTGCTTTTTTATGGCGGTTTTGGAACAGTGGCTTCCTTGCTGAGAAGCCTTTCAGGTTATGTCAATGTAGGACTCGCTTTACTGTGGATATAGATACTTGTGTACCTGTTTTCTCCAGCATCTTCACAAGGTCCTTTGCTGTTGTTCTGGGATTGATTACATCAATCCCAGAAAACTACTGCAAAAACAAATATGCCAAATACCACAGTCCTTTTTTATTAAAGTGCAAAGAGGTAGGCAGTTCACGTAAGAACAAAGTGCTTCTTATTATTTAACTGTAAAATAAAGGAAGAAATACATATAGCCTTTTCATTCAAAAATGAAACAACTCAAGGTAGGCAGTACATATATAAGAACAAAGTGCTTCTGCTTTTGGTTGGCACCAACTTTCGGCATTCACGGCAGTAGACATCTGTGTGCTGTTCATCCGACGCCATGAACGATGTTCATGCTTGCGCGGATTGCGCACAGGTATTTATATCTGCCCAACCACCAGCACAGAGAGCGAGAAGAGAGTTCAGTGCAGCATCTCATGTTCTTGAAGAGAAACCGGTGACTTGTACTTAAATAGAAAGCGGTCCAATTTGATGTGTATAGCAATTACATTACACTTGTTCTTCACTTGAGGATACATCTGTCGTTTACAGTTGAGGTTGGATTTAGTTCAATTACCGCTGTTTTGCACTGTTGTTTTGCACAATAATTTTCACTTAAAGTGTACATACGTTTACATAAACAGAATAGAGCACTGATCTATATATATAATTATATATTATAGTTATATATAGATCAGTGGAATAGAGGCCCTCTGCCATTCTGTGTTCTGCCTTTTGTTTTAATTAAAATTACTGTTGCGTATTTAAACTTTTTGAAAGATGTTAGCTAAGTTCATTACTTGACTGTTGTTTTGCATATAAAAACTGTTGTTTCTAAAACTTTACATTATTTGGATAATTGTTAATAAAATCTGTAAAATTAGATTTTTAGTAGTTTTTCAATAGGTAAAAAAAAAAAAACGGTATTTGGTTTTCAGCCAAGTGCATCCTGGAGTTTCGGTTTTGGCCCAGAATTTTAATTTCGGTGCATCCCTAGTAATATTCCATTTACTTGTGTCAAATGTAATTCTTCAAAAGGTAAACTAATCCATTGTATGTGGCAATATGAAAACATTTATGCGTTTGACAGACGCTTTTATCCAAAGCGACTTACAGTGCACTTATTACAGGTACCTTGCTCAAGGACACAATTGTGGTGGCAGTGGGGATCGAACCAGCGACCTTCTGATTTCCAGTTATGTGCTTTAGACTACTACGCCACCACCACACCAAAAATGCAAGAATTTTGGAAAGAAGTTAATCAAATGATTTCATTTATGGTTTCTGTTCCTGCCAGCAAACATAAACATCACAAATGACATAGATATGTTAATAAATATGTGTAGCTTTCAGGCTTAAAAAAAACGTGTTGATATTTTTGGGAAAAAATAAGTGGAAAGGCCCACAGTATCTCAATGGATAATGGAGATGTACTCTCGTATTGCAATGGAAAAGATAACTTGTATTCTTAAGGGCAAAGAAGCTAAATTTGTAAAGGTATAGAGCCCCATTCTATCATGTAGAAAAGATAAAAGTGTTAGATCAATGTATATTGTGCATTATTCAGTCATTTTAGAAATGGAGATGTCCATTGTGTGATGTCTAATTTGCTGTAACTTGTACACCTGATCTATGTTTATGTCTATGTAGCCCCCCCCCCCCATTTATTTATTTAGTTAGTATTAAGTTTTGTTTTCTTTCCCTCCTTTCGCTACATATACAGGTGCTGGTCATATAATTAGAATATCATCAAAAAGTTGATTTATTTCAGTAATTCCATTCAAAAAGTGAAACTTGGATATTATATTCATTCATTACACACAGACTGATATATTTCAAATGTTTATTTCATTTAATTGTGATGATTAAATCTGACAACTAATGTAAATCCCAAAAACAGTATCTCCTTTATGTGTGTGTGTGTATATATATATATATATATACCGTAATGCACCGTAAAATATCCAGGCATCAAAATTACATCCAGTGAAGCCTGAAACGTGGTTACTGTATTTTTCACTGTAAATTTCTGGCAACCACTGCTGCCGGTAATTCATGTAACTTTTATGGATTTGTTTTTTTTACTGTGTTGGGGAAAAAAGTTGTTAATTCCATACCCTTATGTGGTTGGCAATATG
Organism: Xyrauchen texanus; assembly: GCF_025860055.1. Classification (NCBI taxonomy): domain Eukaryota; kingdom Metazoa; phylum Chordata; class Actinopteri; order Cypriniformes; family Catostomidae; genus Xyrauchen; species Xyrauchen texanus. The sequence continues at coordinate 26,910,884 of NC_068279.1, forward strand.
TACAGTATATTTTGAATAGGCTATTGGCACCAAAGCAATAAACCTGTGAACAAACAGCAAATCAGACATGTGCATCAACACCTTTTTTTCTGAATACAGTCGTTCTTCAAAATACAATCTAGTGTGCTCCTTCAAATGTACGTCTTTGTGTATAACAGCATTTTTTTCATTTGTCACTCAAAGATGTCTTACAGGTCGCCAGCCACAGTAGTGCCACATGAAATACCCGCATTCGGCAGGTGGCGGGTGTGAATATCATACCCTGGACCAAACAGATAGTCCCACCCCAAACTTATAACATTGGTTGAGCCAATGTTGCTATGATTTGGGATGTTCAAATTCAAATTTAACTGGAGAAAACATTTTGCTCCATATCTTTTTATATATAAAAGTTTTTAAGCTTATGGCCATTTTATTTTCAAGATACAGCATACACAGATTTACCAATTTGATTCTAATTTACAAACTCTTGTTTTGATTCATATTTTAGTTAAAATCTTTATTTTGCTTACAAATAAAGAAATTGTCTCACAGTGAACTGTAAATTATATTCACCCTTTTCTTCAACATGGAAGTGTTCCACGACCTGCAGAATGATTCATGATAACAGAAGCCTGTTTTCGCTTTCCCGTCTTTTGTGTTTTCACTTGCATTGGCATTTAAATTGTAACTGGATAATAGATAAATCTTTGGATTTTAATATTCCCTCTCTGCAATTTTCAGATGATCACAATTAATCAGAAAATCTTTATTTTTACTTGAGAAGGTCTGACTTGTTTCCAGTGTCTATATCCTGTGTATATACTCTCCTTTATCCGTATTTGATGAGAATTTTCTTCTGTTGCCCTCAGCTTGACTGGATGACACATTCTTACAGCTGTTTGGTTTTTGATCATTGTATGCTGACCCATTGTATTTCTGAGCTGCTCCAGCTTTTAAAAGAAAGCTATTAAACACTCAAGCTGGACATTCACAGTATCAAAGGGTGAGAAATGGTTCCAGCTTTAGTGGAAATAATTTTTTTATTTGAAACAGGGACAATGCACAAATAAACATTAAACTTGTTAAACAAGAGAATATGTCTTGGGCCAGGTTGTAGCAACAATTGCTAATTTCCACCTGTAGTCCCTGGGACTTAGTAAGTGTGTTCGTACATTCAGGGTCTGCTGGTAATAAAACTGATAGGAATAATGTATTAATTAGTTGGCTGATGATGATTAGGTCTATACTGTGTGATTATTTTTCTCTCTCTTCTCTCACTTAATAATTAGTTGCTGAGAAGGGGGTGGGGCAGGCAACGCCCCAAAATATGAGCAGCTAAATATTTATAGAAATGCCAGATGCTGTTCTGCCTACACAAATACACAGGGACAGAGAGGTTGCAAAGGCTACGAAAGAAATGCAACTAATCTGTTTTATGATACTTGGAGAGAGAGCAAAATAAAAAAAACTCTTCCAATAAACAAGTCTCTGCCTAAGCATTTTGTCAGCCAAAATGTGTTTCAGTGTGTAAGCCCAATCAGTTAATACGCTGAAAATAAAAGTCACCCAAGGGAGTTCACCCAATATTTAACGTTTTGTCATAATTTACTCACCCTCATGTCGTTCCAAACCTGTATGACTTTCTTCCCTTGACCACAAAAGGAGTAGGTTATTCTCAAGAAATCACTGGTCACTCTTTTTCCATGCAATTTCAATGAGCAGGGACTGCAGCTCTCAAGCTTCAAAAAGAAAGCTATAGCACCGTAAAAGGGGTCCTTTTGACTCTGGTGCTATATTCACTGTCTGCATTGAAAAGTAGGCCAGTGGGCTACATTCTTCAAAAGTTTCTCCTCGTGTATTCCATAAATATTAATCATACAGGTCTATAATGGCAATAGGATGACCGAATGTAAATTTTTGGGTGAACTATTCCTTTAAACCGGATTTCTTCCCACTTTTCATGATCCGCATAACTCATGATGTCGATCTATTTCTGCCAATGTTTCAGAGGTGTTCTGGGGTTGTGTGCCTGGGCATGGACCACCCTGTGCATAGAGGAGACACCATGTCCATCGGACTACACGACAGGTACTGTGCAATGTATGTCATCTCCTTTTACACACACACACAAATTCATACCTCAAGTATTTTCAATATGTTCTCCTGGTGTTGAGAGACATGTGTTCTCTTTTACCCTCTCTCTCCTGTCTAGACACTCCTCATAGTTTGCTTTGTGCATCTTGTACATCATGAACGCATGTCACACACACATACATGCCCAGATGTGTTTCTCAGTTTTTGTCCCTCACATACACTCATGCCTTCACCGGAGTTGTAATCACAGACTTTAAAAATATAGCAACTGTTACTCAAACCTTTGCTATTCATTGGATCCCAATCCAGGTTCTCTGTGATGTGAAATAATGGTACTAAACATGCTAATTGATGAACTTTATCTTTGCCCTTCATTTTTATAAATGCTTATTTACATGCACATACATACTGTGCATACAATAGAGGTGTAACTGTTTGGTTTGTGTCACTGTTCTGTGGTCATGGTTTCAGTTTGGTTCAGTAAGTAATCAGATTATCTCTATTAGAGATGCTACAATTATTATATTTATTATATAATTTATTTTTCAAAGAGACCCTTATTTATTTTACGTGCATTATAGGTGATGTAAGCCTTTTTTTGTGGATAAAATGTCCTTACCTGACAGATACATACCGTTCCAAAGTTTGGAATCTCAAAGACATTTTTGTTATTGAAAGAAATGTATGCTTCTGTTTCAAGGTGCATTAAATTGATCAAAATACTTGCAAAACATTAGCTATGTCAAAATGATTACTGTTTCAAATAGCTATTTTAAATTTGTATTACTTGAAAATAAAAATTTTGCCCATGATGGCAAAGTACTTATAAAAAGCTGACACTTAATCATTGAGAAATCATTCTAATGTGCTAGTCTGGTAATAAAGAAACTTTTCTTATTTTTACTAATAAATCCACAAAAAAACAGTTGAAAACTGTTGTGCTTTCTATGACATTTGAACATCACAATATAGTGTCTTTTTTCAGTTGCTGAAGTATTGAACTTGTATTTCCTGCAAGTCACTTTACAAATCTAAGTGAAATTTTGGTTTGAAAAACCCATCAGTTTATTGTTATTTAAAGAGATTAAGGTTATTGTATGCGCTACTGACTTGAAAGAAAAACGTAAATGAGATCTTACCAGAACATACAAAAGAAGTGGCGTTCCAGAACCACGACAACAATAGGACAAGTCCATCAGAGTCTCTCATTTGAGAAACTGACACAGCACAACTTCTATAGCCACTTTCCGCTCATGACAAGTACATGCCAAATACCAGTTTCATCTACAGTGAGGAGAAGACTCTGGGATGCTGCATGGCCTTTTAGGCAGGTTTCAAAAAAAGAAAAAGCCTTATCTGACACTGGCAAATAAGAATAAAAGTGTAGAATGGTCAAGTAAACTTAAAAACTGGATGTTAAATGATTAGAAATTAGTATTGTGGGTGGTTTGATGAGTTTGACGAGTCCAAGCTTGGTGTGTTGAGCTGCTATTTGAGTTGTCATCATAGCATAAGTATGAAAAGTGTCCTACAAACCCATTACATCTTAAGGAAGTGCCATAGAAATCATGGGATGAAATTTCACCTGCAAACCTTAAAATGACTGCTAGAAGATGTCATTGTTGCAGGTGGGGGATTCGTGGATAAACAAAGTTTGAAAAAGACTTTGAAAAAGCATCTTTTTAAATATCGAAATTGTCATTTGTAACATCATGAATGTCTTTACTATAACTCTTGATCAATTTAAAGTATCCTCTGTGAAGAAAGTCATAATTTCTTAAAAATAAATAATAGTGATTCCAAACTTTAAGTGTATCACTGATGGAAATGTCCTTAAGCCAATCATAATATAGCCAGAGCAAGAAATGCTCGCTGTCTATGTATAATTTCAGATTTCTATTTGCTGCTTTGTTTTGTTTAATCTATTGTTAATTTACAGTTTATTTCTTCCCTCTCGCACCAATTCATCAATACAGAGAACTAGTGCAAATACTGCTGAACAAACAAAACTGTTTATTTATTTATTTTCGGTTAATCCCTAACATACACTAATTATATTTGTATGCTCTCTCACTAACTACACAGACATTCTTCCTAACCCGCTGACTACCTCTCACGCACAGATGCCAGAAGCGTGTGCCTCTGCAAGCAGATGATCGTGTGAGTGAGAGATTTGTGTTATCTGCGCTCTACGTCAGGCCTGATTATCTGCCGCCTGTGATGTCTAAATCACAGTAGATTATTGCATGAGCTCTGATCACTATAAACACTAAACACTCATTTAACCAACAACGCTCCATCACAGCTCATAGTGAGCGCAGCAAAAGCATGGCTGGTGAATTGTTCTTTATTATGTTCAAATAGTTGAAAACCGAGGCATAAGTGAATACCACTGCACTGAGCCGACCTGCTGCAAGCTGAAATGCTACATGCACTGCTTTTGTTTTGTGTCTTCATATGCCAGGTTGGCACATAAGCACTGTGCATGTGGGCATGTAGATTTGTGTATGAAATGATGACTCAGACCCTTGAGATCATCTGATTAAAGACTCTGTCAGCTGGTTTGTGGGACAGTATTGACAGGGCTATTTCAGTGTTCTGTTGAAGAAAAAAAATATTTATGATTGATGTTGCAAAGAAACGGTCTCAGTTCTGGCTCTTTTTTGAGACTTATGTAAAGTGGCCCAGAAACTATTTGGTCACTTTAGCCACACTTAAACCAAGTGGCATTAGTTTTAAAGAGCCATAGCTTAAGCACATTTTTCAAGAATAATGCTTATCAAAAGAGAATTTTGTAAGGTTTTAAATGATTAAACAATTGATATACTAGTCACAATTAAAACAAATTTTGTACATGAAACTTAACACCAGTTTCATGTACAACAGTAAAGAGAAGACTCAGGAGTGCCGGCCATATGGGAAGAATTGCAAAAAAAAGCCACTTTTCAAACAGAAAAACAAAACGAAAAGGTTGGAGTGGGCAAAGAAACAGACATTGGACAACAGATAATTGGTAAAGAGTGTTATGGATCTGAACCCCATTGAGATTTGTGGGATCAGCTAGACTGTGAGGTGTGTGAGAAGTGCCCGACAAGACAGCCACATCTAGTAAGTGCTACTGGAAGTATCTTGACAAACTGACAGTTAGAATGCCAAGAATCTGCAAAGCTGTCATTGCTGCACATGGAGGATTTTTTGATGAGAACTCTTTGAAGTAGTTTAAGAAGTTCTGTAGTAAATTTCTTTCAAATTTTAATAGTAATTTTTTCACATTATTAATGTTCTGACTATACATTGTGATCAGTTGAATGCCACTTTGATTAATAAAAGTACCAATTTATTTCCATAAGAGCAAAATCTGTAAATTTATTCAAACTTTTGGCCACTGGTGTATTCACATATATGTATATATATATCTTCTGTAAATTAATGTTCATTTCTCTTTCTTTTTCAAACTTGAGAGCTGACACACTCCTGGAACTCAGCTCTTCCTTTTAAGCTGTTTTGAACCCTTATCCATCTGTTGCACACTTGTTGCCATAGCAACAGTTTCCTGTAGGAGAGTCTGAACAGAAAGTCGCTGATCTCACATTACTTTTGCACTTTCAGCTGTAATTGTAACGCAAGCATTTGAGAAATAATGTAAGCTGCACTTAAATTAGTATGAATATAAGATTATTAGTTCATGTCATGTCAATACTGATGGTATTGATGATTCAGATGAGATTATTAGTGAACTCACTCTTTGTTTCATTCTCTCAACCCATTTATCTGCTGTCATTGCCTTCTGTGACACTGATTTTTCATCCACTCACTCGTTTCTCCCATCCCTCATTTCTTCCTTTCCTTTTTTTCCAATTATTTGTCCTTTCCTGACCTGTCAGCAGTTTTGTTCTACACTCCCTTAAGTGCTTAGTCAAGTAAGTCTGTCTCTGTCTCTCTCTCTCTCTCTCTCTCTCTCTCTCTCTGTGTGGCCCTGCTCCTGAAATGCTTTGAAAATGACAAATGTGGATTAATTGTGGAAGAGCTTAATTTTTTTTTAAGCTCTTCCAAAAATACTTTCCTAGATCACACACATTCACCAAACGGTATAAGATCAAAATTTTCATGACATGCTGATCATCTAGTAGGCTTTTTCTCTTTTATTTTCAACTCTTACATGAAGACAATGCTCGTTTCAGATGTAAGCCTTGTTTTAGAATATTTTCCATACTTTCTGCATCATAATTGCTAAATGTAGAATGATGGTATAAGATTCAACAAAATTTTCATTTGAAAGAAACGTTTGATCTTCTTGTCTAGACTTGTCGACTGTTGTACTCTAAAAGACCAGATGATAAATAGTTGAATAGTTAAAGCTCTTTTGATAGTATAAAAAATAAATACCAAACCAAATTTAACCAAATTTAAAGTCAGCAGTCTGAAAATTCTCATGACCTTAAATTAAACGAGAGACATAATGGAATATTTGAATGTCATCTGAACAATGAAGCAGTATTTAAGTAAGCTGCTTTTAAAAGCAAGTGATTTTTTTTAAATGGGATGGGAAAACTTTTACAGCATCTACAAGATACACCCTTACTGTTACATTCATATACATTTTTATCTAAAACCTTGAATAGAGAAAATGTTATGTTCAGCTACCCATTAACCTTAGTTTTGGCAAGGGTAAATTTGCTCTCTTTTAGGAGATCTAACAATGGATTCAATGGAGTTGTAGTTTTATCTTATTTACTCCTTATTGACCTGCAGTATGTTCTTAGTAATGAACACATTCACAGCCTGAGCCCACACAGTTATTGAAACACTGTTTGGGTGTTTGGCACAGTGATGTAACATATAAAATATTTTTATGGTAACCATTGCTTCTGTGGCATACATTTTTTACATTCATTAATTTCAGCCAAGAGACCCTGCTCTTGTTCCTGGGAAATATATGTATTGTCTACCTGACAAACCAGACAAGATGCAAATACGAACTCAGAATTCAGAAAAGGTTTTTTTCTTTCTAATACAAATACAATGTATTTTGACAGGTATAATATGACTATTACAATTACAGTTGTGTCCTGACTTGGTTGAACCACTGAACCTTTTCACAGTCAAATAGTTTTCTTCCATCAGATGTGTCAAAGCAAACAAGCAACTTTTCTTTTAGATCAGATCATGGAATGATTCTGGGAATATAGTGTAAAGGTCTTTCCTAGTCAATTTACTAGAATTTTTTAATAATTCATCCTTTATTTCGGAGTATATGCAGCTTTCTGCACATGTTCCTATCGGATGTAATAGGTGAGTTGCGTGATGAAGTCATTGTAGGTAATATTTGGCTTCAGGCAGTGCAGGTGAGCTACAAGAGCTGCAGAACAGGAACTGCTTCCTAGAAAATAGTGAAGGTGTGTTCGCATTGATGCCACATTTACCACTTAACGCTCTTGTACAATACAATCATTTGAGCACAGGAATAATGGCAGAAACAGTGAGGTTTACAAAAGCATCTCTCTCTCTCTCAAATGCATACACACCCCTCTGTCCTCACCCACTTAATTAAGTGCTAAATGTGTGGTGAGGGTGAGCTGTGCCTATTCATAGAAATGTATTAATAGAGTGATTAAGGGGTAAGGAGGGCAGAGTGTGTGTAGGATGTAATAGGATGAAGAGCATTTGCTTTCTCATCAAATGATGAGAGGGGGAGAATGATAAGCAGAAACAAAGGCAGTGGAAGGTCTTTAACTACAGTGATATGTCATGTCTGATTGTTCAGGTCATCATTGTATGTATGTTGTTTACTACTATCTGAAATTGTCTACACTTTGCTTCCTCTCTACATGCAACTGCTCAAACACACACATACAATATAGGGCTATGTCATGAGATATTCATAGATATCATGCTCTAAAGTCAGACATGGGCTTGTTTGCACAAATGTCTAAGTAGTCTCTTGTGTGTGGCTGCATTATAGGACATAATTTGCTTTGATAAAAGAATAAGTTGGGATTTTCCCCTATTAATGGACTTGGCTGGTTTTCATGCCAATCAATCACTTTGGTGTCTGTGATGGAGAGAAATAGAAAGTGTGCAAACCACTGCAGTGTATTTAAACGTGTTATTGTGGTTTAATCATCTAAATATAACTCATTAATGCTATGTTTACCCAGAGATCGTCTTTACCAGAATTTGTGTTTGGATATCTTTGTCTTCTTGGATGTACCTGAGCCATACTGACTGATGTCCTTACTTGACTGAAATAAGTTTAATTTATTGACTTTGGGTTCATATGATCCTCTTGGAGCTCATGGAGATCTACATTTAAAGTGGCTACTGCCAGCCAGGGCCCTCCCTCACGCTTTCTCTCATCTGTAATGCACATTCACCCCCTGAGTTCACTGAAGCCCTCTTTTCTTCTCTCAGATACTGCCTGACAACTCCACAAACACACATTTCTCAACCAGATTAGAACAAATTTAAAATTGCTGTGTAATTTCCTGAAATGCAAATCAAGTTTAATTTGTGTCAGTTTCATTCTATTTGTTTTGGTTTTTGTTGAGGTCACATAACCCCAGATAAAATAAAAAAAATATTTTAATATGGACCAAATTAAAGAAAAAGCATAGCAAGAAAGAACAGGACATACCATGCTAAACATCACTGTTGTCTTTGGCTTACCCTCCTTAAAGCGGCAAATCGCTAGCCATTATCTGTAATTTCTTAATGGAGAATCCATAGTAGCCAGAGAGGCACTGAGTTAGAGGTAAAGTAAAGAAAAACATTGAATTTTAATTTGTGAGTGGTTAATTTGTTGTTGTGTCCATTAGCATGCCTCATGCCTACACTGATTACCTACTAATGAAAGCTTCTGTTAACAGATTTCCCTGTCCGGTTTATCACTTTAAACAGTGAAGCATCTGGTCTGAGCAGACAGCTTAGGCACTTAGAGGCTCGGTGACCACATTCACATGCACTTAAGAAAACTGTTTATTCAAGTGTTTTTGCAGAAAGCGGCATTCTGAAATGTCATGTAAACTAAAACTCTGATTTCCTTAAACTGCTTTTTCTTAATGCCTTAAACAGCGTAACACCTTGGTTTCTCTGAGAACGCGGCTTAATGTGGTCATGTAAACACATAAGCGCTGTTCTGATGGGTGTTTGAAGAGTGCGCATGCATGGAACAGACTGGAATAATAAACGTCATAGGACGGAGCCCAACAAGTCAACACAGCGGAAACAATTCCACATTTCTGGGGGTACAGAGGGAAAATCGCATACACTATAAAATATACCCATTTATATGCACCCATGTAAAATATCGACTGTCCCTCGCATTCGGGTACATGCATTGGGAGAATACCGTAATTTTACATAAGAGGGAAACCCCATGACTGCATCGCAATTCCGCTGCAGATCGCGATAGAAGTTAAGGCAACAACTCTGGAATATCTGGAAATAAAGAGTAGCAACTGAGAATAAAATAGCTTTGTGGAGAAATTACATTGCTGTGGAGAAAGCTGACCTAGCTGCATGTATACGGGACTAACTACGTTTACATGGACACCAGAAAGCGGCTTATTCCCGAAAGCAGTTTACTGTGAGAAAATAGCATTCCAGTTTACAAACACTGTATATGTGGCATACTTTTTACTCCTGTATTCATGTGGCTCGGTCAATAAGCAGCTTTCTCCACAGCAATGTAATTTTACCATCGATGCTTTTGTAAATACACACTTTTTACGCATGTGTACATGCGGCTCGGTCAGTAAGCAGCTTTCTCCACAGCAACGTAATTTCTCCATCGACACTTGTGTAAATAACATGTTTGTTATCTAGTCTGTTCCATGCACACGCACTCTTCAAACACTCATCAGAACATCATTTATGTATTTACATGACCACATTAAGCGGTGTTCTCCGAGAGAAACCTAGGTGTGTTAATCTGCTTTCTCTTAATCCCTAAAGTGACGTAAGTAAATCAGAGTTCTAGTTTACATGATGTTTCACAATGTCACTTTCTACAAAATCTTAAGTGCATGTAAACATGGTCAGTGTGTCCTTTTAAAATGTAATTTACTGTATATCTTCTCCATACACTGTTAAAGTAACTTAAGTCTAATACATAATAAGAGGGAAGGTATTGCCTCATTTTTGCTCACAGAACTTAAATAATTTCTGTTTCTAATGTCCCCTAAATCTGCACGGTGCGTTCACTTCAATTGAACGCATTTTACCAGATTTCCATTGTCTACATATTTATTTGTGAACAAAACATTTTCAACCTGTTCTCATATGCTCAAATGTGTGAGCTTAGAAGTTGTGTCACCTGATCAGTGCGATTGGGGCACCAGCAGAATTAACCTGTTGTTGGCCTCGGATGATCTTTCTATCTCAAAACCCAGTTTATAACAGGATCCATAGCAGGCCATATTAACTTTTAAACTGGTTGTCCTGGATGTGTTACTTCTCCTCTGTGTTTTCATAAACATATTTCAGTTTGTATTGCAATGCGAGTGTAAATGTGTGCAAACCCGGTTTTCAAACAGATCATGTTCAGAGAGGCTGCCAACAATGACAAAATACCATCAGTTTGGAAGAATATATGCAGCATCTGTGTCTATAAGCATGTGCACAGATAATGTTGCGGTCTCCAAACTTGTCATTATATTGCTAACCACCTGTCTGTAATTTAATTCCCTGATGAAATGTCATTTTAATCCTCTGTTACTTATGTGTCTTAAATGACAATAAACCACACTTAAGTTTTGGTTTGAATTAATGTTACACTTGTATAGTGCTTTTCTGACACTACACTCACAGTGCTTTATTTAAGGCACTTTTCCTCTACACTTTACGATTCGACTCTCCTCAACTTTGCTTTACTTTTCAGAGCTTGCATTTCCACTGCAGTTTAGTGCCCCTCAATTTGGGTGGGATTATAGGCTGATCGTCATAGTTGCACCACCTCTACTGCCGTGACATCATCTTAAACATGACACAAACTGACCAAAACAATAACACGACTGCTAACTGTTATTTACTAGTTCATTGTGCTGAATAAAGCAGTTGTCGCATGGCGATTTTACACAAGTATAGCAGTTAAATTGGCATGGTTGTTTTAGAAGCAAGCTTCCAGTAGCTGGTCAACTAAATAACGTTAAGCTTTCAAGCAGAGTATAGAGTTAACATAACAAAACATACCATCCTACATCATGGATCAACGCCCAGGACACTCTCCCTCCCATTGCTCGCCTGTTAAGATGGCGTCCATTTGGTCAAACCACTTCCACCTTTCCTTGATGGTTCTGTTGTCACTTTAGTATTTTTTACCATTTTCCTACACTGTTGGTAGGTCCGGTGGTCAGGCCAGCTGACAGTCTTGCCTGGGCCCGGGACAAGATAATCTTAGATGGGCCCCCCCATGCCCAGATCTCTCCTTTTCCCTTGCTCTTCCTCTCCTGTTCCTCTCCTCTGCTCTTCCTCTCCTGTTCCCCTCCTCTGCCCTTCCTCTCCTGTTCCCCTCCTCTGCTCTTCCTCTCCTGTTCCCCTCCTCTGCTCTTCCTCTCCTGTTCCTCTCCTCTGCTCTTCCTCTCCTGTTCCCCTCCTCTGCTCTTCCTCTCCTGTTCCCTTCCTCTCCTCTTCCTCTCTTGTTCTTCTCCTCTCCTGTTCCCCTCCTCTGCTCTTCCTCTCTTGTTCTTCTCCCCTCCTCTGCTCTTCCTCTCCTGTTCTCCTCCTCTGCTCTTCCTCTCCTGTTCCCCTCCTCTGCTCTTCCTCTCTTGTTCTTCTCCCCTCCTCTGCTCTTCCTCTCCTGTTCCCCTCCTCTGCTCTTAATCTCCTGTTCCCCTCCTCTGCTCTTCCTCTCTTGTTCTTCTCCCCTCCTCTGCTCTTCCTCTCCTGTTCTCCTCCTCTGCTCTTCCTCTCTTGTTCTTCTCCCCTCCTCTGCTCTTCCTCTCCTGTTCCCCTCCTCTGCTCTTAATCTCCTGTTCCCCTCCTCTGCTCTTCCTCTCTTGTTCTTCTCCCCTCCTCTGCTCTTCCTCTCCTGTTCTCCTCCTCTGCTCTTCCTCTCTTGTTCTTCTCCCCTCCTCTGCTCTTCCTCTCCTGTTCCCCTCCTCTGCTCTTCCTCTCCTGTTCCCCTCCTCTGCTATTCCTCTCCTGTTCCTCTCCCCTCCTCTGTTCTTCCTCTCTGACGGAGCTACCAAACTCAACTGTTTCTGTCAAAGATAACGCATCACTCTCTCTGTCACCTGACTGCAGCTGGATCTCTCTCCTCTCTGTCTCATCCTCTCTGACGGATCTACCAAACTCAACTGTTTCTGTCAAAGATAACGTGTTGTGTCAGGCTCTTATACTAGAGATGCACCAATTACAATTTTCTAGGCCAATTCTGATTTTAGCCGATTCCGTTGTTCTAACCACTTTACAGCAGACTTCCATTTTTTTATTTTTTATAAAACACCATATACTTTTACCCAAACTGAATAATAAAAACACGTTTAAATGGGTACATTTTCTATAAATGTTTTCATTTTTTTTCTGACATAGCCTACTGCAGTTCTTGTTAAAACATACTAGACATGCAAAATCTGTGCATTTTGGGCACTTTTTGTGTGAAATCATATTTATTTTTTGTCCATCAAAAGTGTGCTTTCACTTTTAATTAAGCATGAGCAGCGCAGCAAAAATAGACTCGGATCTGGCCCATTATCTGTTCACCGATGCCAACAGTGACGCATTTCAGCCGGCTTTTTATTTCTCATCTCCATAAATATATCTAGTAGTAAAGCTAATGCAAGGGCTAGAAATCAATGAATTCTTTGCTAATACTTCCTCGTCATCATGGAGAGCGCAGTTCGCACCGCTTTCTCCCTTCCACAAGCGCGTGCTCTCCGTGGCGTCTGTCGTTGCTATGCAACAATGAACTTGCGCGCCTGTAAAAACGAGCGCGCCGCGTCGCTATTATGAGCTAATATCCAAAATATTTCCATATGTGTCTCTTTCCTCCTTTCTTATCAACAAGTGGATTTACAGCCACCACATCAGCAGCACCGCCGGTCGCAATCTCTCAGCACTTTTATGAAGAGGACGCAACTGCACGCGCTTCGGGCATGCACGCGCATCAAGTACCGGGTTTGAAAACCTGGTACCGTGGCGTGACGTTTAAAACAAAATTAGTACCGACTTGGTACCGGGTCTTTGACAGCACTCATAAACGTTGGCTGCGCTGTTTCTTACCTTGCTCTACGTTGACTTTACTAACGTTAGTTCCAGCTTCTCCGTCACCACCTTTTTTAAAATATTTGTTTAGGACATCTCGAAGGCCTCTATTTTCTTCTTCCCTTCTTCTCTTTTCTTTTCTTTTCTGAGCACCAGACTTGTGACCGGACATTTTGATCGTAACGTTAGCCTACTGAACTTCAAATCAAATGACAACATCAAATTTTGATCAGTGGCCAAACCATTTTTGTTTTGGGGGTGGGCGGGGTTCTTGACCACTATTTCAAGGACAATTAGGAAGAAAACAAATAAAAAGCTTTCATGTAACTTAAATATTAGATATTTTTTCCACAAATATGCCTATTTTATTTATTTTTTAACAATTATTCCATAATTTAATGAGGGCCCAGTTCTGGGCCCCCCCCCCCTACCCTGGGCCCGGGACAACAGACCCGTTTGTCCCCCCCTGTCGGCGGGCCTGCCGGTGGTAGCCGTGTGTGGCCAATAGCTGAGACACTTCCTGAGAGGCTTTTTCGTTTTGCTCATCGCTAACGAGTGGACCGTCTGCACCTCGTTTATTGACCACGGTGTGGTTTTGCGTATAGCCATTTATTTTTTTCACAATTCGAAAGTCGCGTGAACAAACGATACTGTTATCGCTGTTGTTAACTTTAAAACTAGCCGATTAATGTCAAGTGTCGGAAATCCAGTGACGCTGGTAGTGACAATTCTCCCTGACCAATCAGTGATCTGCAAGATTTTGATGTCACATTTTGTATCAACTCAGCTCGCTTGGAACCTCGACCGAGGTGGTACTATCCACAGTAGTGCTGCACGATTAATCATATCACAAGCAATCGCGATGTCAGCCTGTGCGATTATATTATGGCAATTGCTGCAGTTTTATTAAATAAATAATTGGATGTGTGGACGTGACAGCCCATTCTCTCTGAGAACTGTTTTCCCATTTTCTACACTGCTAATAAAAAGATGACCAGTCAGTCTCCGTTTAGGGAGTGGCATTTGTGGTCATGTGAGTTTCCGGTGTTCAGCGTGGAAATCAGGTGAAGATTGATGCCGAGCAGACGGACACTGAACTGGTGGCCAGAAAAATAACACAAACCCAGATCACGGCTTGGTGCTTTGTCTTTATTTCATCAATAATTAAAGTTAATATAATACGGGGAGCGTGGCATGTAAATAAGTACAACTCCAAAACTGCCATTCTCTGTGCGGTCAGAGCTGCTTCAACCAGTCGCGGAAGAGACCCAATCAGAGCGGGAGTCGAGAACGGGAGAGATTTAAATTTCTGCCGGCTGATGCGCACTCTAAAGGTGCGTACACACTGCCAGCGACTTTATCGCTGCAGGTCGCCAGTGGCTGGCGGTGAAGTCGCTAGTGGGTGTTCCCACTACTGGTTGCCTAGTAACGTTTGTAAATGACATTCACGGATGTCATTCCATTGCTGTTGACAGCGAATCTCTTTTCTTGCCACTAAAAACAAACATTTTGGAGGGAAAAGACTAAATATAAATGGAATCAGTACATAAAATGCTTTATATCAAAGATGAATGAGAAACAAGGCGTGCTGTTTGCCAGAGCGGCTGTTTATCTGCGGCGAAAATGCAAATGCCGGTCTGTCTGGGTCCATAAAATCCCCGCGATCTCAGATACACCTTTCCACGCAGGATTTTTCTTAAAAATGTCCTTGTACGTGGGAAGAGACATATCATAGAGCACTGGAAAATTTCTAACAGCAAGAATTAGCCTTTCATCCATCTTTGCGTTACTGCAGGAGCTGAGAGTGAGAGAAGGATCACGTGATTTCTCCCGTCGTCTCTCCTATTGGCTGTCGCTTCCGTTAGTCGCTCCAAAGTTGAACTTTTCTCAACTTTGTCGCGTCGCTGGACACGCCCACATCTAGCGCCAACGGTCGCGACAGCTCGCGTCGCCGGAAGTCGCTGTGCTCGCATTGAAAATGAATGGTATTGAGTCGCTGTCGCGTGCGATGTCGCTGGCAGTGTGTACGCACCTTAACACGGAGACGCTCGTCTCTCACCCCCGCTGTCTGCAGCTCACAACGTCATCATCATGAGATCATCATGATAAGATCAATCTTATGTTTAAAATAACACTAAAATTACAACAACAATAAAACGTGTGCGTGTGTATATGTATATGTGTGTGTGTATATATATATATATACACACACAACAGCAACAGTTTGAGTGATACATCCTGTTACATCCTGCTTAAATGTCCCTGTTTGTTTGGACAATCTTATTTTCGTGAAAATGTGAATGTTCTTATTTATTGTTCTATTTTATTTAGGTGTAATACTGAGAAAATATAAAGTTTGCAGTAATGCAAAGATATTATTTAATTTTGTAAAAATATTTAAATTTGAAAAAACTGTGCATTTATAGTTGTTGATAGTTTGTATGTTTGAGTTGAAAATACACATTTCAGCATTATCAGTAATCTATTTGTGCATTTTCCTTGATAACCAAGCAAGTTGACTCATGATACCATGTGTTTATTATATCGCATTCGCATATCACAATATTAAACTCAATAATCGCAATATGACATTTTTCCCCAAATCGTGCAGCCCTAATCCACAGTGGAGAACCGCCCAAAAAGCGAGCAGAGTCAAGTTTAGTCAATTTGCACCATGCAGTGGAAAAGACCCATTAGTGAACATCCACAACCAGTGTGCAATGATGCAACGACAGAAATGGTGTGCCAGAACTCTCACCACACCAGCTATTGGTGGGGAGGAAAGAGTTGAGTGATAGAGCTAATTTATGGATTATTAGGATTATTATGAATTTGGCCAGGACACTGAGGTTACACCCCTACACTTTTTACAAGAAATGCCCTGGGATTTTTAATGACCACAGAGAGTCAGGACCTCAGTTTAAGGTCTCATCCGGAGGACAGTGGCTTTAATGTCCCCTATACTAAACTGGGGCATCAGGACCCTCACAGACTGCAGAGTGAGCACCCTCTGCAGGCCTCATTAACATATCTTCTAGCTGCAACCTTAGTTTTCCCCAGAAGGTCTCCCATCCAGGTACAGACCAGGCTCAACCCTGCTTAGCTTCAGTGGGCAACCAGTTTAGATTAGAGGTCTGCATCCTGACCCAGGCCTGATGGGACCTGAGAACTGAACGGGTTTCGGTCTGGGATTGGGTCAGTTTTTCAAATAGAACTTTGGGTTGGGTTTGGGTTTGTAATTAATGAAAAAATAAACGGGCTTACCAAACTTGTTAGGGGCTGTTCACACTGAATGTTTTGTTTCCCATTGTTTAAACACATGCTGGAAGAATGTCTTTGACTTCGCAACGTGGCTTGCTTATTCTTCAACATCTCGCGCAGGACCGGCATATTTTAAACACCATGTCAAAACACGGTTTAAACACAGTTGTCAAAGACACTTGAGACACCTGCGCTCCGTTTCATTCTTTGCGCTGCATCTAGATTGTTTTCAGCACAGTTGTCACAAAGATTCAACATTCTAAAAAAGGCTGCATAGAAGGGACTGTTGCATTTTTTCATATCATTCCAGATTTTTCTGCACTTGAAGTTTCAGCGCATAAACTGTAAGGCAATGCTTTATTCCCTTCTGCTCCAGTGTATTAAGGGGCTGCTGTGCCTTGTTAAAAGGATCCAGCCTTATAAAGAATGTAGTTCTCTGTCATTGAGCCACTTACTTGTATTTTTACTTTATCTCTTAAAATGGGTATTATATCAAGTGACCTTACAGTAGCTAAAATCATACAGCTGTTTAAATCGGGTGATACCAGCATATTTACTAACTATAATGCTATATTTTTTTTTACCATGCTTTTCTAAAGTTCTTGAAAAGCTAGTATATTCAAGAATAAAAAAACATATGGATGAGAGCAACATATACTGTATTGCCACAAATATGGATTTCGAAAAAAAATGTCAACTGAAATGGCTCTTTTGCAGCTTGTCCATCAAATCTCCACAGCTTTAGATAACAAAAAAACCTCTCTTGGCATATTTTTAGACTTGTCAAAGGCCTTTGACACTGTCGATCTCAACATCCTTATTACAAAACTGCAAATATATGGCTTTCATGATTTTGCTCTATAACGGCTGGTTGATTTTGTAAAGGACAGAGAACAGTATGTATCTATTAATAAGCATAACTCAAATATAGCTAAGCTGCTTTGCGGAGTCCTTGGAAATTTATTGTTTTTTATTTATATGAATGACCTACCTATAATGTACTTCCTCTTTTATTTGCTGATGACACGTCTTGATTTTTCACATGAAAATTGTATTACACTGATTCAAGAAGTAAATTAAGAGCTATTATCTGTCTCCAAATGGTTTCAGACAAACAAACTTTCTCTTAATTTAAAAAAAAAAATCTAATTGTATGATATTCTGTAATATAGATCAAATGTATTTAAAAGATTAAGCCAAATTATTCGTAGACCATATTGAAATACTGAAGTTCCTTATATCAAATTCATAGGAGTGATAGTAGATGATAAATTAACATGGAAATACTATATTGAACTGATGTGTATTTGAAGTGGAGTCTGTTCATCGATTAATCATTCTTGTATTTTGATTCTTTACTACAGCTTAATTTATCCATATATCATATATTATAATATTGTTTGGGCAGCTACAGTGCATCCGAAAAGTATTCACAGCGCTTCACTTTTTCCACATTTTGTTATGTTACAGCCTTTATCCAAAATTGATTAAATTCATTATTTTCCTCAAAAATCTACAAACAATACCCCATAATGACAACGTGAAAGAAGTTTGTTTGAAATCTTTGCACATTAAAAAAAAAAAAATGAAAAAAAAAAACACATGTACATACACTCACCTAAATGATTATTAGGAACACCTGTTCAATTTCTCATTAATGCAATTATCTAATCAACCAATCACATGGCAGTTGCTTCAATGCATTTAGGGGTGTGGTCCTGGTCAAGACAATCTCCTGAACTCCAAACTGAATGTCAGAAAGGGAATGAAAGGTGATTTAAGCAATTTTGAGCGTGGCATGGTTGTTGGTGCCAGACGGGCCGGTCTGAGTATTTCACAATCTGCTCAGTTACTGGGATTTTCACGCACAACCATTTCTAGGGTTTACAAAGAATGGTGTGAAAAGGAAAAACATCCAGTATGCGGCAGTCCTGTGGGTGAAAATGCCTTGTTGATGCTAGAGGTCAGAGGAGAATGGGCCGACTGATTCAAGCTGATAGAAGAGCAACTTTGCCTGAAATAACCACTCGTTACAACCGAGGTATGCAGCAAAGCATTTGTGAAGCCACAACATGCACAACTTTGAGGCGGATGGGCTACAACAGCAGAAGACCCCACCGGGTACCACTCATCTCCACTACAAATAGGAAAAAGAGGCTACAATTTGCAAGAGCTCACCAAAATTGGACCGTTGAAGACTGGAAAAATGTTGCCTGGTCTGATGAGTCTCGATTTCTGTTGAGACATTCAGATGGTACAGTCAGAATTTGGCGTAAACAGAATGAGAACATGGATCCATCATGCCTTGTTACCACTGTGCATGCTGGTGGTGGTGGTGTAATGGTGTGGGGGATGTTTTCTAGGCACACTTTAGGCCCCTTAGTGCCAACTGGGCATCGTTTAAATGCCACGGCCTACCTGAGCATTGTTTCTGACCATGTCCATCCCTTTATGGCCACCATGTACCCATCCTCTGATGGCTACTTCCAGCAGGATAATGCACCATGTCACAAAGCTCGAATCATTTCAAATTGGTTTCTTAAACATGACAATGAGTTCACTGTACTAAAATGGCCTCCACAGTCACCAGATCTCAACCCAATAGAGCATCTTTGGGATGTGGTGGAACGGGAGCTTCGTGCCCTGGATGTGCATCCCACAAATCTCCATCAACTGCAAGATGCTATCCTATCAATATGGGCCAACATTTCTAAAGAATGCTTTCAGCACCTTGTTGAATCAGTGCCACGTAGAATTAAGGCAGTTCTGAAGGCGAAAGGGGGTCAAACACAGTATTAGTATGGTGTTCCTAATAATCCTTTAGGTGAGTGTATGTATTCACAGCCTTTGCTCAATACTTTGTTGAAGCACTTTTGGCACAAGTTACAGCCTCAAGTCTTTTTGTGTATGATGCTACAAGCTTGGCACACCGATTTTTGGGCAGTTTCTCCCATTCTTCTTTGCAGGACCTCTCAAGCTCCATCAGGTTGGATGGGGAGTGTCGGTGCACAGCCATTTTCAGATCTCTCCAGAGATGTCAATCAGGTTCAAGTCTGTGCTCTGGCTGGGTCTCTCAAGGACATTCACAGAGTTGTCCCGTAGCCACTCCTTTGTTATCTTGGCTGTGTGCTAAGGGTCATTGTCCTGTTGGAAGATGAACCTTCACCCCAGTCTGAGGTACAGAGCGCTCTGGAGCAGGTTTTCATCAAGGATGTCTCTGTACATTGCTGCATTCATCTTTCCCTCGATCCCGACTAGTCTCCCAGTTCCTGTCGCTGAAAAACATCCCCACACCATGATACTGCCACCACCATGCTTCACTGTAGGGATGGTATTGGCCAGGTGATGAGCAGTGCCTGGTTTCCTCCACATGACATGACGCTTTCCATTCAGGCCAAAGAGATCAATATTTTTTTCATCAAACCAGAGAATTTTGTTTCTCATGGTCTGAGAGTCCTTCAGGTGCCTTTTGGCAAACTCCAGGCGGGCTGTCATGTGCCTTTTACTGAGGAGTGGCTTCCGTCTGGCCACTCTACCATACAGGCCTGATTGGTGGAATGCTGCACAGATGGTTGTTCTTCTGGAAGGTTCTCCTCTCTCCACAGAGAAACGCTGGAGCTCTGTCAGAGTGACCATCGGGTTCTTGGTCACCTCCCTGACTAAGGCCCTTCTCACCCGATCGCTCAGTTTGCCCGGGCGGCCAGCTCTAGGAAGAGTCCTGGTGGATCCAAACTTCTTCCATTTACGGATGATGGAGGCCACTGTGCACATTGGGACCTTCAATGCTGCAGACATTTTTCTGTGCCTCGATACAATCCTGTAAACATGCATTGTTAACTGTGGGACCTTATATAGACAGGTGTGTGCCTTTCCAAATCATGGCCAATCAACTGAATTTACCACAGGTGGACTCCAATCAAGTTATAGAAACATCTCAAGGATGATCAGTGGAAACTTGGTATACTTATGTACATGTGATTTTTATTTTTAATTTTATTTTGTTTTATAAATTTGCAAAGAGTTCAAACAAACTTCTTTCACGTTGTCATTATGGGGTATTGTTTGTAGAATTTTGAGGAAAATAATTAATTTAATCAATTTTGGATAAAAGCTGTAACATAACAAAATGTGGAAAAAGTGAAGCGCTGTACTTGCCTCAATAAGATTTTCCAAATCCAAAATACATTTTTGAGAATGATTAGTTTTGCCAGAAGATGCAACTCATCATGTACTCTATTCAGTAAATATAAACTACTATAAATGTTCTATGTGAATATATATACCAGACTTCTGTGTATATGTATAAATATGTAAAACTAATTCATGATTTGCCTAGTGTTTTTCAGAATTTTTTTAAGTTCTCCTCTGACAGTCACTTTTTTATTTCACAAGACACTAAGGACTTACATCTTCCGTTATGTCGGACTTCCCTAAATCAATATTCATTGATATACAGAGGACCTTCTTTTTGGAACAATCTATCCTCATCATTACAATCTGCATATACATTATCTGTATATAAAAAACATCTGAAAAGGACTCTTTAACAACATTTTAACTAATTAACAAAGATTTGTAACATTTTATGCATTTCATTATGTATTTCAATTTCTGAGATTTATTTTGTTTTATTGATACATTTCTACAAATGTATTTCTGCTTAGATCTCAAACTGAAATTCTTATGTAAATGGCACTTCTATCATCTTTGTATTGCAGCTTAGACTTGAAGCTGTGAAGATTCACATTTTTGTTTTTATTTTTTGTTGGTCTTTTGTTTTTGTTTTTTTTTTTATAGGGGAGGTATCTCTATAAGCCATTTTGGCTTCAAACCTCTCCTGCACAATGTTCTAATTATTTTTTTATTTTTATTATTTTTGTCTTTTGTTGTGTTGTGCAAATACAATAAATAAATACAAATGTGTATGTTTACGGTTTCAGTACTGTTACAAATGTTGCCTATATGCTTACATAAAATATAGCCTATTGCAACAGTAAAAATCTGATGGTATCGTTGGAGCCGGGCCACGCGGCCTCGTGAACAGGTCGGGTTCCAGTTTCATTTTAAGGCCCATGCAGACCTCTAGTCTAGATATGATGATTGCTGCTGCTGCTGATGATTAGAAATATTGACTTGCCTTGAAAAGCAATTTGATATCATGTCAGTCCACTCAGTGGCCATCTTTGGAACGCTTCTAGGCAGATATTTCCATGGATAAGTGGCATAAAAGTACAGCTTCTATCTACTTGAAAGGGGAAAGACCAAAATCTCAAACTATCGGTCAAGATTACGATATACAGTAACATATTTCAAAATCAGCAGTAAATTCTGAAAACAATGGCATTTATAAATTGTGCTTCTTTAGCTCAGATCAAGCTTAAAATTATTTTTTTTTCACACTGGTACAGCTGATACGCATACCCACTTTATTGTTGGCTGACCAGCGAAGTCTGTATCTAAAAGGTGATTGGCTCTTACATGTGAGGTGGGACTTCCATTTCTACTCCCATTTGCCTTTCCTGTTTCTTCTATTTATTTTAATACCAGTGGTCTGTTTCTTCTAAATGGTCTCTGTTGATATTTATTTGCTTCAGAGTATCTGTATTGATGAATGGAAAACATAACTGTGATATTAGCACATCTTTTGCTGTAATTCTATATGGCTCTCTACTGTGCAAATGTCTTGGGCACATTAGATGTTTCACAAAAACATTTATTTTAAGACTGCTTTTTTATATCTTCTGCTTTAGTGTGTCAACAGGAATTATGAATTTTAGATTGCAACATTCCATTTGAATAGAAAAAGACCAAGGAGCCCTGGTAACACCAAATAATGATTTGGTTTGTTTTACATTTTGCTTCACTTTGTATGACGTTAAATGACTAATAAAATCTGTTAATGTCATGAATATTTTTTATATCTCAATATTTTTATTATTAAATAACGTTATGCACAAGTTCCTAACGTTGCACAATAGCCTACTGTAACTAAGGGGCAAAGATTGGTCACTCAGCTCTTGCGTGGTGGATAGAACAAAAAAAAACGAGAACGCAAGTGCAGCGCGAGGTCACTTTCAAATATTGTTTCGCAGCCAGAATGTGATTGAGCTAGTGAAAAGGCATCTGTTCTGACATTTGTCAGTATTTTTAACGAAGACGGACGTAATCGCATAAACGAGCGCTTTAGCTTTCTTTCCCTCTGTGTCTCCTCATTGACATGTAGGCCTACTGTCACGGCAGCGGGTGAAGAGCCCCGCGGCGGTGTTAATGCCCTGCTCACGCCGCCTGGCTGGAGAAGTTATGAAAAGACTTGTCTTTGGACATCAGTGGCGAATACTTCACCACATATATATATATAATTATTTTTTCTTTTCTTTTTTTAAGAATAGCACTTTTATTTCCCCACCACCACCGGCCTTGCAGTCCTGTCGTATTTTATGCCAGCTCATTAAACTCGCGCGCTCCTCCTCTCTCTCTTCAGTCAGTCTGCACTATAGCTGAACATCTAGTGCCCCGACCGCGCATGCTCTTCTTCTGTGCACTGACCGGACGCGACGGTGCCTATTTTTTTTTTATACCCTCCCTTTTCCGTTCTGTCCATCATCATCATCCCTCTCTCTTTCTCAGGAGATGATGCTCCATGGTAAAGGCACACCTGCTTTTCATCTCTCGGCTTAGGCATAGTGCCATTTCTCTCGTCTTTCTGCCAGCGTTCGCTGAGGTATTCCAACAGAGCTGCCTCAAACCGCGAAGAGTTGCGTCGGAAGCAGCGCTGCCTCTTTAGCGGCTGATCCTCATCTTTATTCCTTTTCCTCCTCCCTGTTCTCGGTCAGAGCTGTCGGGGATGGAAGCGCGCGCTGGTCGCCTCTTCATGGACTCACTCTCTGCAATTATTACCGCTCACGCTGTCGCTCAAAGGTGCTGACTGGAAAAACATGCCGTTGAAATGGAAAAGCGGTTCGCCCGTGAGCTGGAAATTCCCTGTGCCCGTCCTTAAAACGTCCAGGTCCTCTCCACTGTCTCCTGCATACATGTAAGTAGCTGTATTATTAACGAAGATATTTTTTATTTAGTTTTTGTCATTGGTGGCGCGTGTGTGTTTATTTATTTTTGTCTTTATTCATTCACTAGGATGCTGTTTTAGGGTCGGTCTCTCTGTCGTCTCCCCTCTCTCCCGTTTCTCTGTAACTAATTGTTAACGTTTGCAGAGCTTGTTTGTAGACCTGAAGGCGAACAATGTTTAAGGTAGACCGTGCACCGTCCCATGTGCTGCATAAACTAGCGATATTTTCACGGCCCCCTCGTTTTATTTTCCTCATGCATTCTCTCTGTATCCGCCTCACGGATCTGTATATATGCTGTAGTGCCGGCAGGGGCCGAGATAACCGACTGAAGCAGTCTTTTGTCCTGACGTGTCGTGCGCCCTGGATTTGAGCGCTTGTATTGTGTTGGGTGGGGGCACGGTGGGCTGCTGAAGGATGCAGCACTGATGCTGGATGAGACATGACCGATAGCACTTCCACTCGGCTTATTTCTTATTCCGGCTAGAATTTACCGTGTAAAGGCAGGTTGTTTGGGTTGCATTTTGGACTAGGAAAGCCGCAGTTCCGTTTTTAACGAGCTATTATCTTTGTGTAGCAGAATATAAATTATATAAAATGTAAATAAAAGCTCACTCGAATGCTCTTCATCTGTCCATGGATCATCCAGCATACAATCGAATAAAACATATAAAGGAATATTCCAGGTTCAATACAAGTTTAGCTCAATCGAAAGCATTTGTGGCATAATGTTGATTACCACAAAAATCAATTCCTTTAGAAAAAAAAATCAAAACAAATCTAGGGTACAGTGAGGCACTTGCAATGGATCTGAATGGGGGCAATTTCTGAATGTTAAAATACTCGCGGTTTCATAAGTATAGCCACAAGACATGAACTGTGTTAACTGTTTTTAATCATGTTTAACATGATTTTAGTGTGAAAATCACTTTATAACTTTACACCGAAAAGTATTTTAATCAATATTACAAATTGGTTTCCATGACAATGTAATGTTGACAAACCCTTAACTGCTGAAGTGACTGTATAAATGACAATTTAAACAACTTTACATCTTAAATAATACACAAGTTTTAACAGAAGAATTAATGCAAGTGCATTTATAAAATTATAAGCATCACGTTTAAACACTTCAAAAATTGGCCACATTGACTTCCATTGTAAGTGCCTCACTTTAACCTCAAATATTTTTCATCATTTGTTTTTTTAAGAAAAGGATGAATGAGTCAAAGTAAATTATTGTGTTAGTCATGATCCCACAAATGCTGCTGATTAAGCTTAACTTGTATTGAACCCAGAACATTCCTTTAACTATGTCTAAGTATTAAGTGGAAAAAAAATAGATAATCTGATTTTCTAGCATGATCTAAAAACCCAAAATGATCGGGCCTGGTTAGCTCAGTGAGTAAAGGTGCTGACTACCACCCCTGGAGTTGCAAGTTCGAATCCAGGGCATGCTGAGTGACTCCAGCCAGGTCTCCTAAGCATCCAAATTGGCCCGTTTGCTAGGGAGGGTAGAGTCACATGGGGTAACCTCCTCGTGATCGCTAGAATGTGGTTCGCTCTTGGTGGGGCACGTGGTGAGATGCCGCAGAGAATAGCATGAAGCCTCCACACGCACTATGTCTCTGCAGTAACGTGCTTAAGCCACGTGATAAGATGCACGGATTGACCGTCTCAGATGTGGAGGCAACTGAGATTCGTCCTCCATCACCCGAGGCGAATCACTATGCCACCATGAGGACTACAGCACATTGGGAATTGGGCATTCGAAAAAGGGGAGAAATAATATTTAAACTAAAGTTATCTGCATTTTAGAATCTGCCTGTGATCTAATAATAAAATACTGCTGGTTATGTCACCTTTATTTATTTGAGATCTTAAAAATACAAAATCTCCTCTGGCAAAATTCTGCTGATTGAAATCCTTACAAAGTTTAAAACCGTGACCAACTTCCTCTAAGAGCAGTTTGAGAGTTAACTGTGAAGCAGGGAGTTTAAGGCTCTGTTCTCTCGTACTAATCATCAGTCTCCGTCTGAAAGTGGTTTTGCTAGTACAGTTCTAAGTCATAGGCAGAATCCAAAAAATGCCTTTGTTGGCTTTATTGTCGTGTTACTAGTTTCTTTCTCCCTCTGTCTTTCTTTATGGAGCTCTGGCCAGACCCATAACTCTAAATTTCCATTTGAGGATCAATAAAGGATCTGTCTAGCTATGTGTCTCTATCTTTTCAGATTTTTACAGTTTTGGGTTCCCAACCCTGCTGTAGCCCATCCCAGTAAAACCTTTAAAGTCTATTTGTACTTCTTTGGCTGTGTGTTTTGATTACAGGGTGAGATGTGGTCTTTATATTTCTCAATGGGAGGAGAGATGCCTTTTTTTTTGGTGGTCTATGTTTGGAATTGACTGAAAATATAAAATAACAGTATATTGTAGCCACCAGTTGTTAAAAAGTGTACCCTACATGTGTGATGGCAGCCTTTGTTAAAAACTGAACTAGTGTGAGTTAGGTGTTTGGAGTTGTGTACAGAGAATTGTACCTGGGGTTAATGCAAAAGTGTAGGAAAGCTGTGCAATCTAAATTAATATAGGTGTGTGTGTGTGTGTGTGTGTGTGTGTGTGTGTGTGTGTGTGTGTGTGTGTGTGTGTGTGTGTGTGTGTGTGTGTGTGCGTGTATGCGTGTATTTATCACTTTGTGGGGACCAAATGTCCCCATAAGGATAGTAAAACCCGAAATTTTTGACCTTGTGGGGACATTTTGTTGGTCCCCATGAGGAAAACAGCTTATAAATCATACTAAATTATGTTTTTTGAAAATGTAAAAATGCAGAAAGTTTTCTGTGAGGGTTAGGTTTAGGGGTAGGGTTAGGTTTAGGGGATAGAATATAAAGTTTGTACAGTATAAAAACCATTATGTCTATGGAAAGTCCCCATAAAACATGGAAACACAACTGTGTGTGTGTGTGTGTGTGTGTGTGTGTGTGTGTGTGTGTGTGTGTGTGTACTCCTAAAAGTATTACCTCACCCCTAAATGTATCTGCTACCTGTAAGGATATTTCGCTCTGTAGGGTGAGGGAGTCCTCCCTTAATACTCACTAAGATACACACAGGAAATGCGTGGACCGAGTGAGGTCAAACAAATGCACTTCACAGAACACACACACACACATCTATGGAGATGTTCAAACAACAAAACCTTAAAAATCCATTCTTGAATTAGTGAATTGAAGGATGAACTCCTGTTCTTGGGCTTCAGATTTAGAGTGATGAGGAGTGACAGCCGGAGAGCTTCTGCTGCAGGGGGGAGAGGATGATGCATACACATGTGTTTGTGTTGACACAGGTAGCGATGGTGCACAGTGATGGCAGATGACCTTGGCCTTATTTCATATTGTGCTTTCCCATGCCTGACATTTTTGAGACACTGTCCTCATCTATTTTCTCCAATTTTCTTTGTTTGTGTTATACAGAGCTGAAATTAATTATTTGTTTTGCTGCCAGTCGTTGTCTGTGTTTTAGTCTCCTGTGAAGACAAAAATTACAGCAAGAACATACTTTGTTCACCCTTTACATGTTCACCTTTCACATTGGATTCTTTCCATGCTCCAGCTATTCTGCTCTCTCTTGTGATCTCAGATGAAAGTAATGGGTGTGTTTGACCCCTTCGAGGGCTGTTTTATTAATTTTCTTTTTTTCTTTTTAAACCTTTTTTTCTTTTTTCAGATTTTTGTGCAGCAACTCCCAATCAATATTCAGTATGGAGGAAACAACTAGCTGTTTTCTAGAATGCTTTGCATCCGTCCAGCTATGATGGTTTTAGTCCATCATTGCTTTGGTCTTACGAACGTAAAGGGTTGGCATTTGTGAAGGGATCCTGTGAAATAATATCATCACATTACATGATATATTATGAATTTCAGTGCGCATACAAATTGCAATACAGTAAAAGTATTAATCTTTTATTAAAACTGCAGTAAGACATTTGTTTAAAATCAACCTTTTATTTTCACAACTGTTAAAACATCCTAAATCTACACTCTGTTCAAATGTATGTGCCTATCTAAGTAAATATTTGTATTGTTTAATGTGCCAGTTGCATGTTGTGATGAAATGGTTTACCAATATCTTACAGTTTCAACTACCCCACCTCTAATTTAAAGATCATTTTCTGACAATTTTACTATTTTGAAAATCAAGATTTGCTAACCTAATCAATTTTGCTTGATTTGTTCATGTCCTTTGTTGTGATCTATATTGAATTTAATAATACATGGTTACATTTCCACAGTATATTTATTACAAACAGCCTGTAGCTAGCAATCCTTATCAAGTGACCTCATCAGCCCCCTCTGTGCTACATGGTAACACAGTGTGGCATGTCAGCATATTCTAAAATTAACTTTTTGCCACACCTGCCAATGGCAAGTGAAAAATTACTGACCATAAATATTTATTCCTAATCATAGGTGCGTCCCAGACCGCACACTTCTGCACTATTGGATGTCATTTTGTAGTGTAAGTAGTGCAAGCAGTATGTTTACACTGAAAATGTAAAGTGTACTTTAAGTACCCGAATTATGCACTTTTTCAACTGTCAAATCTAAGTGTGGAATGTTGGACACTTTGTGCACTCAGAGCTTGCGGCTTGCCATCCATATCGGAAGGGGCAGTGTTTCCTGGCTTCTTTGCTGGTCTAACAAAACAGTTGTAAATAATGAAGAATGTAACAGCTATTGAAACATCTGTGAAGTCAGCACCTTACAAATGTTAGTTGAATGCTTAACATCACATCACGCTGTGTGAATATGTATGTTGTTTAAGATAAATGTGTTGAACGGAGGTCCACTAATGCGCTAAAGCTACCGGCAACAGATCACTTCATTTCCGTCAGCTCTTAAAAGACGAACTTCTGTGTAGTAATTATACACATTGGATTATATACAGGTAGACCTAACTTTTTTCTTTCCTTGAATATTTATCATAAATAGCTCAGGTCACACTCACACGCTGTCACACACAGCATCATAAAAGAGAAGAGACGGTCCCTGGTGAAACGGCACCTGCTGTAATAAAAACATGAAGACTGAGATTTTGATCCTCTTTTGTTTTTGTGGCTTAATGCAAGGAGTATTTAACACTTGTTGGAGAAAAAAAAAACTTTATGGATCCCATATTAACCTGGTGGTAATTTTTTAATTGAGGTGAAATTTGTTAGAAGACAAATTAATTATAACAAAAAAAAATTTGTAAATAGGTTGTATGTCTTTGATATGAATCACGCACATCTTTTACATCAGCGAGTCTCAGACAATCTTACATTGTATTTTAAGTAATAAAATCAGGGTCCAAAGTTAAAACAAAACCGCCAGTGGTCACTTTATTTGAAACTGCAAAATTACATGATTTAGGTCAAATTTTAAACGTTCTATATGTAAGATTGACAACAAGCATTTTAAGTGGGTACTGCAGTCCAAATTCAAAATATTGGAGAGTTGTCTGCCTCCGCCCAGACTCTAAGCCCATGCGGGTTGCCAGAATGAAGACTTGCAACAGGATCCGTTTGAAAGGATTTCTGGGCTTTAAGCTGACTCCATCTTCCAAAGGCATCTCCAGTATTTATCCTTGTTTTACTACGCCTCTGGTCATGATGGTTTTTAGATGGATGTCAAGGCTTTTTAGGTTGGGTGGAATATGTTATCTTTGATTTACTTCGTTTGCTGGCTTCTGTGACTGCAGCACGCTGTGTTGTTTGCCTGCAAACGTGTTCAAATCTGGCAACCTGGCAATGTCAAAATACTATTTGTCAGTGGGCAGTGGGCGGGATCACACAGGCCAAAACTTAAACAGAAATTCCAGCCAAAGTCTACTTCAAAGTAGAATATACTGGCTGTAGCATTGTTGTCGGAGAAGACAGGATTTCATCTTTGCATGTTTCCTAATTCTCTAATGACATATTATGGTCATTTTATGATTTAGTACAGTAAAAAAAATTACATATAGCACCTTAACTAATCATAACCTGATGATAATCAGAGGTTTTTCTAATAAGCCTAAAGATCCTTTTTCTCCAGAGAAATTGGCTAATATCTTGTTAAGAGTGACACCTGACCTGTAAATTTGCAGAAGTATTGTATGAAAGGGAAAAACAGCTAAATATTGTCATAGGGACAAAAAATGTTTTTTGTTGGAAATAATGCAAAATACATTTATGTTTGTTATTTATGTATTTAATATTTTTTCAATTTTCCTATAATTGGACATTGAGACAAAGTCAACATTGGACCCTGCATGTAAAGTGGCAGTAAAGTTATTGGCCAAACAGTTTTTACTCCCATTTGGCACTTGGCGAGTGTTCACTTTGGGCCCTACATGTAAGTGTGTGATAAAATGTATGTGATTATATTGAATAAGTCTGTACTGCAGCAATATAACAAGTCAACAATGCGCTTGCCAGTTAGAGATTTAATGTTTCCTTGTCAACGTAAGCTAAACTCACACACCTCTACTGCTGCCTCTGAGCATCATCTGAGAAATAGAAAAGAATTAAACCATGATACACACACACACACACACACACACACACACACACACACACACACACACACACACACCATACATTACCTTATCAAAACCATATACATCATGTAATTATGTATATCATCTAATACATTCCTCCAACATTAACCTGGCGGAAGAGGAAAAGAGGAGGGTGACAGCTGATTTGTCACACTTCCTCTTTCTGTCCTACCATCGCTTTTTTTTTTGTATATACATAAATTCTGTCGTGTATATGAGTTATGGTCTGTCATCTCTTGTCAAGTTGTCTTAATCAAGGCGATGCATTTCCACAACTCTACAATCATCATCATCTAATTTATCAGACTAATTGAAAGGCTTCAAAGACCAATCTAAACTGATGAGTGAATTCATTCTCTTGTGATCTTTCTCTGTCAGTTCTGTTCTTTTTGAGTGTTTCGATTGACATTTGTCACTTTATATTTCTTTATCAGACTGTGTGTCTGTTAGAGGTCTCCACAGGCTTTAAGTTGAAGCCCAAACCCAGCCTGTACCAGAGAACATCTGACCTGACCTGATCCGGCCAGTACTGTTGCCTACTCTTTTTATAATTTTTTTCTCCAAGCTAGTAAATTTGTTGCAATAGGCTGTATTTTATGTAAACCTCATAGAAAACATTCCAAACAAGTAACGATACAGACGGGCTGGTTTGAGTATTTCTGTAACTGCTGATCTCCTGGGATTTTCACACACAACGGTCTCTAGAATTCACTCCTAATAGTGCCAAAAACAAAAAACATCTAGTGAGGGGCAGTTCTGCGGACGGAAATGCCTTGCTGATGAGAGAGGTCAACAGAGAATGGCCAGACTGGTTCAAACTGACATAGTCTACAGTAACTCAAATAACCGCTCTGTACAATTGTGGTGAGAAGAATATTATCTAAGAATGCTATTCTGAGATGTGGGTTGGTGCTGTTTTGGCGGCACGTGGGGGACCTACACAACATTAAGCAGGTGGTTTTAATGTTGTGGCTGATTGGTGTGATATATATATATATATATATATATAATGATTGATAGATATTTTAATTATAATAATATTTTCGTTCATTACAAAACGGACCCGAACCTGGCCTGCAACCCAATGGTTTGTCAGGCCCTGTCAGGCTTAAGTTGGGTACCAGACCTCTTGTATCTGTCTGTGCACTTATAAGATTGCGCCTAAGCTTTTCTCCGTTTCGTGTGTGTGTTTGCATGTATTCTCAAAGTGCACGTGTGTTTAGTGATTTCTATATCTCTCATTGTTTTTGGCAGCCACCAGCACTCGTTTGTGGTGTGGACCACCCACTCTCTGCTTGCTGCATCTCCAACTTATCACCTGACAGGGTAATGCACCAATCAGCTATGTATCATGTGACTGTGACTCTGCCTGCCATTTTAGTCTCCTCCTTTTTTACCATAGAAGCTTCTCATTATCTGCTAGTGACTTCCTGACTAGCCTGTTCCTTCCATCTCAGCTCTGTAGGACTGGAATTGTCCAGGTTCCTTTGTTACGCTTTTTTTTTTTTTTTAAATACTTTGGTCATGATACAGAACATACTATTATTCTGTGTTGTGATAAACAGATTATTGTAACACATTGTCATGTATTTACAGTATGTTCTAATAATGTATTCATTAATATGACTGTAATAAAATCACAACAATAGCATCCTTATCTGTTAACATTATTGACATGCTTAGTCTGGATTCAGATGATGCACCTCAAATCTCAGCTGCAGCCTCCAAGATGACTATTCTCAAACTAGCATCTTAAATGCAGTATCTTATAATTTCAGAGGTAATGCATAACTGGCAGTGCCATGCATCAAAGATAAGTGGTGCCATTGTATCATTTCAATATCGTGACTAGTATCACATTACTATACAGTTGTTGTTGTTTTATCTTTTTTGTTTTTTTGTTCCTTCATTCCTCTGAGTTATGCTACAACAATCAATTATTGATCCCAAAACCCTTTGTGTTATGTAGCTCTTCATCCAAGTGGATTACTTTGTAAACATTTATGAATTATCTTTTTACTTTTTCAAACTAATAGAACTTGATGCTACTTGTCCTTCACTTCAGAACCATGAAATGGATTTGATTGTGCTGACCTAAGAGGTATTTCTCTTGTCCAGGGTTCTCATTCATAATATATCTGGAGTCGTTTTCTAAGGTTTGAGTATATACTAAAAATGAAGATTTATAAAACTGTACATACACCGTGTCCTGCACGATATTCTGTAATCCATCTAAAGTTATCTTTGCACACACAAAATTGAGGCACCATCCTTGTTTTGGCCCACAGTAACCATAAGAGCATGTTCTATCAATTTTTAATTAGTTTATAATTTTATTTGAATATAAACATGACCACATATCAGTAAATTCACTTGTAGAAACAATGGCGTAACAAAAGGAGAGGCTTTTAAAGACTTCAGTCAGGCTCAAAAATAGTCTCTCTCTCTCTCTCTCTCTCTCTCTCTCTCTCTCTCTCTGTGTGTGTGTGTTAAAAATAAAAAGAATGCAAGTTACAGCAGCTGTCTACAACGCTGCTTCACTGTACAGTCACGGCATTAAACACATCTTCATGTTGCGAACCGATAAGTTCTTGAAATACAGAATATTTTACAAGCTGTCAGTAACAACACAAAGTTTGAAATCCAAACTGAGTGCAAACGGAAGGGAATATTGCATGAATGAGGAGAGCTGACCATTTCTTTTACGTTTAAAATATATTGGCTGAATTGCAGCTGCATTGGCTACCACGTTGGGAGGGTCATTGCTCTGGGGTTAGTGGCCAAGTTGTAGAACCCCTTTTTGGGCAATGTTGTGCAGTACTGCAATGCTGAAAGGCTTTGTTGTACTGTACAGTATTCTACCTCCTAACGAACTGAAACATGGAATCATTACCCTGACAATGATTTTTATTAATCTTGATGTTTAGAAGTCCTTTCATAAGTGAGACCCTATCTGTTTGCTAGGTGGTTTTAGATGTAATTGTTGTTGTTTTTAAAGTAGTTGTCATTAATAGCCCCCTATTCTTTGAAGCACAGTTCCATTAAAGAAGAGTGGTAGAAAATATAAATATGTCTGAATAAAGACTGTTTTCTGTGCCTCTGTCATTTGGAATCATGGATAACCCTAATTTGTTCTGTCTTGTTTGCTCTTTTTCCATTAGGCTTGGAAAAAAGGTCCAAATATGGGCAACCTTAATAAGCCTGCCTGATGTTTATTTATTTTTTTATAGATGTGTCCTAAAAAGTCAGGTTTAAAAGAACTTTCTTCATAATCTTCCATCAAATACAACTTTCTTCACATCTGAAACAACTTTCCTTTTTAGCTGATGTCACCAGTCCCTCTTATTTTTCAACTCCTCTCCAACCACTATTATTTCACTCAAAAATATGTCACATTACAGAAATGATATGGTGGCGAATGCTGTTTCATGCTCCAGACAAGGTTTTCTGATAAATACTGATTAGGCTCTTTAAAATGAGTAGCCTCTGTAAAAATGACAAGACTTTGTTAAAAAAAGAAGTTATGATTTCTGAGAATCCTTAAAATGTATTTTACCTTATATCTGTTGTGTTAAACCTCTGTTTGAAAGTGGGGACAATAACATTCAAGATGTTGTGTTTTGAGATCCAAGTCTTGAACATTGTTTTGTTGCAATGTGTTTTCTGTTGTTGGAAAACACTTTTTTTCTTCTCAAGAGCACTGTACTCATGTTTTGAGTGAAGAATCGAACGGAAACACATCACATTAATCGATATTGCAGTGCTTTGTTTATACCCCTTTCAGACATGATCAAGTTTCATTCTGCATTTTAACCCTCTCTCTCTCGCTCTCTCTCTCTCTCTCTCTCTCTCTCTCGCTCTGATGGACAGATCACTGGTGGAGGATGATGACGCTCAGATGATTAAGGTGTCACTGGGATGCAGTGAAATGGGACTGTCCTCCCAATTGCAAGCCTCAAAAACGGGAAACACACGCTTCTTTACCAGCAACACACACAGCTCTGTGGTTCTACAGGTGAGTGTGTGTTTTGTGTGTTTGCGAACATATTTAATGTCATGATCAGCATGTGGGGCATCACCATCTGCCACTACGGCATCCTGCCACAGACGAGTGTTTGTAAGAAACTGTGAAGGTCATCACTGCTGTTACTGGCAGTCTGGCTTCAGCTCACACACATACATATCGTCATCGTTATCGGTGGTGGGCGGAGCCTGATGTTCAAGAGAAAATTCATTAGCACCTATCTGTAGGTCACTTGACATGTGTCAGCGTGTGCTTGTGTGAAACAAAAGTCAGAATTAAATTGGAATTTTCCAAGTGAGTTATTGCAAACAGATCAGTAAGTGTAGGTCAGCAGTAAGCTGTGGTTACTTTGCTAACTTGTGGGAAACTGACATCTGCTTACATTCACTAAAAATCACCTTGGGACCAAACATTTTTTTTAATCTAATGCATTGAAATTAAGGCATTTTTAAGTCTTGAGTGTTCAAATACTTTTTGGTAAATGTTCTTCACTTTTATAGTGCTTTTATAACCTTAGCCGTTTTCAAAACGCTTTACTCTGTGACTCATTCACACACACACTCACACACACCAATGACGGCAGAACTGCCATGCAAGGTGCTAGCCTGCCATTGGGAGCAACTTGGGGTTCAGTGTCTTGCCCAAGGACACTTCAGCATGTGGAGTCATGTGGGCCAGGAATCGAACGGTCAACCCTGCGATTAGTGTCCGACCCCCTCTACCACATGAGTCACAGCCGCCCCAGTTTTTTTTGGGTTGAATAAATGTATTTATTGTCCATTTTTTTGCATCTAGGTGTTGATTTGTTTGGCCTGTAGGAAATGTGTTTGTATGTGTTTGTTTCATGAGTTTTTAGTCATCTGCAGTGCAGAGACATCCTCTCTAGCATGCAAGGATGTTCACTCCCTGTTTACATGGGGGAGAAATAAAGAGGATGTCACGCACACAGACATGCATGATCTCTTGATGTCATTGGCAGTGACAGTTAACATTGCCACAATGAGGTCACACTATTGGTTTCCATCACAATGACATTAACAGCTGGCATCCATCACCTGATTGCGATCAGCATTTGGGATACAAATAGCTACTGCTGCAAGAGGAATACATTTTGTTTGTAAACTTCAATTAGATTTACAAGTAGATTTAATTTGTTTAGTAAATCAAAATATGAATAATGATCACTATCATTTAAACATATTGTGCATGTATCAGTATTGATGACATATGAAAATGTATAGATTAATTCCACAGCACACACTGCTGAGGTTACACAAACATTCTTCACAAAATGATAGCACATTTTACAAAAGTGGGTGTAAAATGTGCTATCATGTAGATACAAGCATACATAGTCTGGCGTTGGGGAGGAAGGCAGAACTGTTACCATGGTAGCTGGTTATCATGTCTGAGATGAAGCGGCTAAATTTCAGTTTAAATCTGTCACATTGCACATGTGTCCTAAAGCGCAGCAGCCCTTGTCCTCTCCAATATCACTAGCTGCTGGAAAGATGATTTGATTCAAGTGATTTAATTCAGAAAATGCACTCATTCATTTGAGTGGGTGTTTATTCTCAGGCACTTTGTGTCCTGAGAGTAACAGAACCTCACACACACTATATACACACACACACACACACACACACACACACACTGGCATGAGAATTTTAGCGGATGATGGGGGTTCAGTGTGTGTGTTCATCAGAGTCAGAAATTAACCAGTACTTGTGGCAAAAGGACACTGAAAGTGACAATGCCCCAGCTATTTAAAAAATGGGTCAAAACATTTCCCTGTTGTGAATTCCGTTTTCTTACCGGTTAACTAATTTAATTATTCTAGTTTAGGGGGTTTAGAATGTGTTTAGAGCATCCGCAGACACTGTAGTGACCTGTATCTGTCTAGATATCTGCATATCTGTTTTGACAGCTCTGACAACACAGACTGTAAAGAAACACTTTCATTAAAGGAATAGTTCATTCGATAATGAAAACTTTCTCAACATTTACTCAACCTCATGCGATCCCAGATGTGTATGACTTTATTCTGCTGAACACAAATTAACATTTTTAGAAGAATATCTGATCTCTGTAGGTCCATACAATGCAGGTGAAGGGGTGCCAACATTTTGAAGCTCAAAAAAGCACAAAGACAGCATAAAATGAATCCATACAACTCAATAATGCAAAACATTAGGTGTGTGTAAGAAGTAGATAAATATTGAAAAATATATTTTTTTTAAATGTTCGCTTCCAGTCAGCTGTGATTTGCATGGTAATGAGGGTGGAGTTCAAACAGCCTCTTGCGTGATGCAAGCACGTTTGCATGTCGATACTGTCAGATCCCTGAGCTGGTCTGAAATCGGCAGGGGAAAAATGTTCACTGCACACCCTCAGGTTTTTGAGTGATTCAATGGGTGTTTTGATGTCCCAGTGAACAGCGACCAGCCATAGCTTCAGTCGCTCAAGATCATTGATAGAAAATCTGTGAAAAGTTATTCTTTCATCTTGCGATGATATCTGCAGATGTAATCTTACATTTTTCAGTAGGTTGAGGCATCCAGGATAAGCGCACGCAAGCACCATCTTGGAAAAAGAAATGTTTACAAATACAAACCAATTCAGCGTCTTTGTAACATTCTTCCTCTGTTGTAAACAACACAGCACTTCCGTGTTTTACGTATTTCACACATCAGATCTGGCGTGAACCTTCCAATGCGCTTGCATCATGCGAGAGGCAGCATGTATTCGACCCTCGTGACCGAGCTGGAGCAAAGTTTCATAGTTAAAGTTTTAAATATTTATCTTTTTCTTACATCCTACATTGCTTCTGAATACGATTATGCTGATTATTTTATGAATTACTTTTATGATCGCAATATGTCCTTTTTGGAACTTCAAGATTTTGGCAGCCATTCACTATATTGTATGGACCTACAGAGCTTTTATATACATTAAAATGACCCTGACATTACAAAGTACAGTGCTGTATAATATTACATAGCTGGCAGATTTAAAATGTAACACCTGTGCAGTGTTTGTGTTATGATATTGTGCACATTATTAAAGATAATGTTTGTATTTGACATTGATTTGATTTTATAGGCACTAGTCATAATTTATAATTTATTTCAATCATTTGATTCAAGAATGTAACATTAGAAAAAGAATGCCCCCAAAGTCTTATACAAGCTGAACATATTTTTATCGCTTATAAAAGTTATAATGTAGTTGTATTTGTATTTATGAACAAGCTGCATAAATTTACAAACAATGTGAGCACAAAAATGTAATGTTTTCTTTGCCTTATTCATGTATGTGTTTATTTATTTTTAATTTTTCATGTTTTCCCAATTCCATAGTGAAAACCAATGTCTGTCAGGGCTAGACATACATCCCATCTGTTGTTCTCTTACATACCTGGTCATGAATCCTCACGTGACTCCTCAACACAAAGCGTTTTTACTGTGAGATCACACATTAGATGCAGCAAATGATAAGGGTCAACGTCTTGTCAAGTGTGTCAACGTCTTTAGTTGTAGATTTTGCATCCTCCGCTGATATAGTAAGGACGGTCATGACAGCCAGTTGGCATTACCACGTTTATCATGCGTAGGACAGTATTTGGACAGATAAAAAGCTTATGTGTAATTTTAGAAAGTGAATCAGTGATTAGATCGTGGCTTAATTCATGTCCCATCACATGTTTGGCCTTTGCCAGTGGTTTGAGTGGAGCAGACAGCAGCTCTGTGTGAGTGAGTGAGTGAGTGAGTGAGTGAGTGAGTGAGTGAGTGAGTGAGTGAGTGAGTGAGTGAGTGAGTGAGTGGACGGTGGCTTTGTCCTGTTAATTATGGCTCATCTCCACTGTGGGAGCCCATCTCTGCTGCAGTCCCCTCACACATCTGACCTCGTGTTCATTAATTAACCCCACAATCTTTTATTCCGAAATGGCGCTCATGGGACGAATGGAAATGATACTGCTCCTTAACATTCACACTCTGTTTTCATGAGCGGTAATAACAGATGCTGTAGTGTTTATTTTCTTCTTTCTTCTCAAGAGCTCTTTATTCATTCTTTTTTTCCCCCCTTCGCGCTGAATTCATTATGCACTACAGAAATGTTTGACAGCTCTTTCATTCTCTCTCCTCTGTGTTTTATTTCTCATTCTCTCTCTATTACTTTCCCTCTCTCTCGCTCACTCTCAGGGTTTTGACCAGTTGAGAATAGAAGGCCTGCTGTGTGATGTCACGTTGGTGGCAGGAGATGGGGATGAGACGTTTCCTGTTCATCGAGCCATGATGGCCTCCTCCAGCGACTACTTTAAAGCCATGTTTACAGGTGAGCGAGAGAACAAGGGAAGGAAGAGAGATTGGATAACAAAGAAATAGATGAGGTAAAGCCAAGTTTCCAGGTGTGGAATGAATAAAAGAAGGAAGAACGATGATGGAAGACAAGATTATGTACTATACTGTACCAAACTGTGTCCTTAAATCTTTTGTATATATTTTATTTGAATTCAGTCTGTTCCTCTTGTAAATATCAGTAGCATGTGCATGTCAGTCTCATTTAGTCACACCAGAGACTTTCCCTCAGAGCTCAGAATGTTCTACGTTTTTCTCTCTCTGTATCCTCTGTTCCTCAGGAAGATAAAACAAAGAGAGAGGTGGAAAAAAGATGAGAAAGCAAGGGATTTGCTTGGGGTTATTTGGAGAAGCCTGTTTAAAGATAATTTGTTTTATGGAAGTCTCATTATTTGAATTCAGCTCTGTTATTCCCTTAATAGTTATGCCATATAGTACTCTATACTAGGGTTGTGCCGATGGACGATATCATCGTCCATCGTGATGGCTGACCAACATCAGTCTTGCAAGTGTGACTCACTAATCCTAGTCTCTTCTATAGTTAACCTAAAAACTTTGCAGGGATTTTTGAAAATTATATGAAATTATATAATCCCCCCCGCCCCGCCCCACCGACGATATCATCGTCCATCATGATGTTTTACTGTCAACATCGTCAACTGCCAATTTAGGGGACATCGCCCAACCCTACTCTATACTATAAAACCCTGGATGAATATATGTATATGCATGCATTCAGACCCCATAATTTTTTTTTCTTCACATTTGGTTGTTGCAGCCTTATGCTTAAATGCTTTAAATTATTATTATTTTGATATGATTTTGAAGGAACGACACCTTCAGATCAAACCTTGCCACTATTCCAGCCACTGTGAGAACTTGGCGGTCCAATACTGTGGATGTTGTTAAACGTTTTTGACAAATTGCTTGCTATGTGTCTCATTTGCAAGTCAAATTGGATAAAAGCATCTGGTAAATGACAATGTAAATGTTATCAGATCAGATAATCTTGTTTCTCACTGTCTGAGAGACCCTTAGTTTTTTTTTTTACAAATTCCAAGTGGGCTTTATTGTGTCTTTCACTGAGGAGATGCTTCCGTCTGGCCACTCTGCCATAAAGCCCAGATCGGTGGAGTGTTGCAGTGATTGTTGTCCTTCTGCAAGTTTCTCCCATCTCCACACATGATCTCTGGAGCTCAACCAGAGTGACTATCGGGTTCTTGGTCACCTCTCTTACCAAGGCCCTTCTCCCCCGAATGCTCAGTTTGGCCAGGTGGCCAGTTCTAGGAAGAGTCCTGGTTGTTCCAAACTTCCATTAAAAAAAATTATGGAGGCCACTGTGCTCTTGGGAACCTTCAGTGCAGCCGAAATTCTTTTGTAGCCTTCCCCAGATCTGTGCCTTGACACAATCCTGTCTTTTAGCTCTGCAGGCAGTTCCTTTGACCTTATGGCTTATATATATAAAATCAGGGAATAAGGTAATGCAAGCTTTCGTGAAAGAGCACAATGTTACAATTATATGGGAGCAATGTGCATAGGGAATTTCTAACAATCTGTAGTTGATAAATGTGCTCTCTCTGTCTGTATTTCAACTAATCCGGTCCATCTTATAATAGATCAGCAATATTTGCCCAAATCAAGCTCTAAAACTTTTAAAGTCCTGCTTGCAGATGTGTGCCATGAGCTGTTCAGCACTGCAAGACTTCTAGAATTGCCATCTATTTTTCTTTCTTTTATCCTTTCTTGTGTTCCATTTATACTTTTGCTCTTTCTCCTTCTCCTTCTCTCTCTCTCTCTCTTTCTGAATAATTGAGCAATCACATCTGAATGAATGAAAGTGGTGTGATTTATTTCAAACGTGGTTCTTGAATAAATTACTCATTATCATGGTAAAGAGAATTGGTGATGGCTTGCAGTAAGACACACTTATCTTCTCTCTCTCTTCCTTTTTTTTTTCTCTTTGGTTCTGTCATTCTCTCCTCTGCATTTGATCTGCCCTTTTGTGATACACTTTGCGAATACTTCCCCTTTCTTCCTCTTTCTCTTCATCTGTCCGTTTTCCTATTTTATATCTATTTGTTGTGATATTTCTTTTCACTGATTTTTGGCTCTTTCGTCTCCTCCCTTCTGTCATCTCTTCCTCGCTTTTTCTTTGACATTTTTTCCGCAGGTGGAATGAAAGAGCAGGATTTGATGTGTATAAAGCTACATGGTGTGAATCGAATTGGGCTAAAGAAGATTATAGACTTCATTTACACCGCCAAACTCTCTCTCAACATGGAAAACCTACAGGACACCCTTGAGGCTGCTAGCTTTCTCCAGATTCTGCCTGTCCTCGACTTCTGCAAAGTCTTTCTCATTTCTGGAGTAAGACACTGATGAGATCAGCATGCTATTTCATAATTGTCTTTTAGACTTTATTGTTTGTATGTACTTTATAGTACCATCACACTGTTTCATCTCCCTTTATAGGTGTCATTGGATAACTGTGTGGAGATGGGGCGAATCGCCAACACCTACAACCTCACTGAGGTGGACAAATATGTCAACAACTTCATCCTCAAGAATTTTCCCTCATTGCTGGGCACCGGCGAGTTTGTCAAACTTCCATTTGATCGTCTAGCATTTGTGCTCACCTCTAACAGTCTAAAACACTGCAGCGAGCTTGACCTGTTTAAATCTGCTTGCCGCTGGTTACGTTTCGAAGAAGGCCGCATGGAATATGCCGCAAAGTTAATGCGCAATATCCGATTTCCACTCATGAGTCCAACAGAACTCATAAACCACGTACAGACTGTCGACTTCATGCGTACAGACAATACCTGTGTTAATCTTTTATTAGAAGCCAGCAACTACCAGATGATGCCATACATGCAGCCAGTGATGCAATCAGAACGAACTGCGATCCGTTCGGACCACACTCATTTAGTGACTCTAGGGGGTGTTTTACGGCAACAGCTAGTTGTAAGTAAAGAGTTAAGACTTTTTGACGAGAAAGCGCATGAATGGAAGGCACTGGCGCCAATGGACGCACCACGCTACCAACACGGAATTGCAGTGATTGGGAACTTTTTGTACGTGGTTGGTGGACAGAGTAACTATGACACGAAAGGTAAAACAGCTGTGGATACTGTATTCAGATATGACCCGAGGTACAACAAGTGGATTCAGGTGGCATGTTTGAATGAGAAGAGAACCTTCTTTCATCTAAGTGCACTCAAAGGACATCTATATGCTGTGGGAGGAAGAAATGCTGCTGGAGAGCTGGGTAAGGAAAACGATATCTATGGGACTCGCAGTTTCAGTTGTTGAAGTGTTGGATGTTTTGTAAAAACAATATTAAAGGAGTAGTTCACCCAAAAATTATTATTAAGTCATTAAAATTCTATCATCATTTAATCAATATGACTCCAGTGGTTAAATCAATGTCTCCAGAAGTGTGTGGGTAAAAAACAGATTCATATTTAAGTACATTTTTACCATAAATTCTCCTCCCTGCTCAGTCATGCTACACTTTCAAATTCTTCTTCTTGTGTTTTTGGTAGGTATGGGTGAATCGATCCTAAAGTATTGATACTTCCGATACTGATGTGGTATCAAGAATGTCGATCCTAAAGTTGTTTTTTTTTAACTAGTGATCTTATTAATTAATATTAATACATCTCATAAGCTTCGAAGTGGAAAAAATATTATATGAAGTAATAGCTGCATGGCACCAGAACAATTTTTTCTTCCGCTCATCGTGACATGCAGAGATGCTAAAATACACTATCAGTCAGACAGCGCTCACCCTTTCAGTCACAGCGCTCATTCAAAGAGGGATTTACTGTAGTGATATTGTATTAACCATGACTGTAGTAACCATGACAGTAGAAACAATGTTTCCTATTTGGCAGTAACCAAAGTTTTGATACAATTAAACATAATACAGCATTACTGTATTGTACATATGGTAAATTGTTTTAGTAATAGTAACCATATAATAATATCTATGGTTAATTTTTAGGTTTTATATGTGGCTTATACTAAATCATTTTTAAAGGGTAAACAAAGCAGCCTAATAATTTTCTTTTTAGGCCTACATATATATATATATATATATATATATATATATATAAGTTACTAAATGTATCCAAATAATTCATAAAAATTCTATTTAATAGAGGTATTGGTATCGATATCAGAGATATTGGCCTTAAAAGTACTTGCTATCGGACAAAAAGAAAATAAGCCTATCCCTAGTTTTTGGTGATTCACAGTCTTCATGCATACCGCCCCCTACTGGACAGGGAGAAGAATTTCAAGCGAAATTGGAATTAAATATTGATCTGTTTCACACCCACACCTATCATATCACTTCAGAGGATATGGATTTAAACACTGGAGTCATATGGATTACTTTTATGCTGCCTTTATTTAAAAAAATGTGGCACCCATTCACTTGTATTGTATAAACCTACAGAGCTTAAATATTCTTCTAAAAATCTTAATTTGTGTTCTGCAGAAGAAAGTCATAAATCATCTTGGATGGTATGAGAGTGAGTAAATGATGAGAAAGAAATAAGAATATTCCTTTAAAGGATTAGTTCACCCAACAATAAAAATTTAGTCATAATTTACTTACTAAATGTGTATAACATGCTTTATTATGTGGAACACAATAAGGTTGTGCGGTATACCGGTAGTAACTAAATATCAAAATGGCAAAACATTTTAAAACTGTACAATATTTTAATCTTGCTGATTTTGGTACTTTCCACAGAATGGTGCTATTAGCAAAATTGTACAGAATTAGAATTTTTTGGGGGGATGAAATAATGGTAATTTTAAATGGCCAAGTGGTAATCATTAAACTGCAAAAGTATGAAATATATATATTGATGCTCATGATGTGGTGTGTTCAGTGTAAGGGTGGCTGTTAACACTCTCCTTCAGTGCAGCTCTTAGATTTCAGCTCCCTAATATTTCAGCATTTCATTTGGAATGGAGAGCTTATTAAAAAACTACCATCAAAAACACACAGGGAAAACTTGGGAAGAACAAAATAAAAGTTGTCTGCCAAAATAAAAGCTTTATTCAACTGGAAGCATGAAATTGAAGATATTAAGATTGAAAAATATGACTACTGTATATCTAAGTAGCGATTTAGTAGTGAAATGGTGATCCCAGGGCTGGTATCACTGACGGCAAAGCCAAAATGTTGGTATCGAAGCATACCTAGGACACAAAAAGACATGTTAGACAGAATGTTTATGACCAGTCACTTTCATTGCATGAGACTGCTAGTCCCTAATATTCTGCCTAACATCTCCTCCTTTTGTGTTCCATAGAAGAAGATAGTCATACAGGTTTGGAACAACAGGAAAGTGGCTAAATGATTACAAAAATTAAATTTTTGGGTGATCTGTCCCTTTAGGGGGAGTTTCTTGCAGTTTAATATTAATACTGCTTCAATTTGGATAAATGATTAAAACTTTGAGCCTATTTTAGAGATGGTGAAAAGATTATGTTTTGCTTGGTCCAAATTATACAAAGATTTGACTTCATCCTAAAGAAGAATTTGTTTATATTTGATGTTTCCACCCCTACATTTTCTCCCTATTCTTTTTTGGGTCAAATTATTGCTATTATTTCAGAGTGGTCGTTTCTGGAGTTTTGAAAGGACTCAGTTCTAATATTAACCCATTAAAGCTTTTTGGACAGGAACTAATGGGGAATCATGACTAAACAATATGAAAAAGTGCATGCTTTTTGTTAAGTCAGTCAAACACTGAATCTAGACTTACACTTTTTTCACTTTTCCTGAAATGGTCATGTAACCATAGCAACTGGAATAATTACAGCCAAAGGTGGTGAAGAACCGTAAGAGATAGTTCTTGCAGGGTGAATGCCCCAATGGAACATTGAGAATTCAAATGCCAGCATAGCGCCAGATAGAAAAA
Organism: Xyrauchen texanus; assembly: GCF_025860055.1. Lineage (NCBI taxonomy): Eukaryota > Metazoa > Chordata > Actinopteri > Cypriniformes > Catostomidae > Xyrauchen > Xyrauchen texanus. The sequence goes on from NC_068279.1 coordinate 26,955,381, forward strand.
GTGCCAGGAAATGGAAAGACAGACAGACACATAGATGTCCACATGTAATCACATGTGCACACGCAAACTAAAATAACACTTCCATCAAAGTATCCTATGTTCTTGTCAACTAAAATGAACACAACTCAACAGCTTCTTTATCTTTTACACAACAGACTGTACAAGGTCCTGACCAGCCAAGTAAAGCAGCCTGAGGTTACCCACAATAGACAGGAAGGACAAACGCACACACAGGAATCACTCTACAGAGTCTTGAATATGGAGTCACAAACATTTTCTCCCACAGACAGAGAGCAAGTACTTTGACTCACAGCCCTCAAGATACATGTTTAGAAGAATAATTAAGTACTTACCCCTCAGTTGCTCATGTTTTCAAGGTCTTCGTTTCCATAGCGACCACTGTCATTGCGGTTATGTCAAATGTATTGCTTTGAGTTGAATGTATTGTTTTTACCCCATACTATGTTTGAGAGCTCTGCCCACTGTCTAATATTACAGCCCAGTACCTGTGAATGTCAAACTCAATGCAAGCTGTGCTGGAACTCAACATTATGGGAGCTACAAATGCCAAAGTTTTGATTTCTAAAACTGCAGTCCCCAGATAATTGGTGAAGGAGACTCTTATAGAAAACCATTGGTGTTATTTAACTTCCATTTTTTTAATGAAAGATGTTGCATAAATGGAGAATAGCCTGTGCAAGTCTCATGCAATTAATTTTTATGTATACATATAAAAAAAAAGTTTAACAAGTTAATAAATATCTTTTAGGAAATTATAATTTATCCTCTAGACACAAAATACTGTGTGACATTTAAGGTCATTGTTTTTGGACAGACTTTCAATGGCACTGTCTATGTAATCAGAAGTATACAGTTTTTTGTTTTGTTTTTTAAAGCACTGAGTGTAGTATTTTTAGTTCTGTATCAGTCAGTTGGACAGATTCTCCTGAATTGTCAAGGCTATTAGTAGAACATTAGCTGCAGCATGTAGTTAACAATTTATTGTCTATTTATTATTTATTTTCATGTTTTCATTTGCTTTAATGAACAGAAATCTAGACTACTTTTGTCCTTTAAGCCAAAAGTCAGACTCCACATTAAGAACTGTTTTATGACATGATTGGATGGATATTATCTGATATGAAAGAGTGATGTGCAAAAGAAGGTGCATTTGGAGCTCTTCAGTTCTAGAGTGGATCAGTACAGTGTCTGGACAGGAAGTGGATTATGATGTGCCTAAATCACATCTCTTCTTTATCAGGTTTATCTGAGAATGATGAATGCACTATATAGCATTATTCAAATGTGTTTGGACAGATTTGTTTTTTATGTAAGATGAGAATAGATTCAGATTTGTATAGATTAGATGAGATTCATATTATATGAATTCATCTTTTCTTTGGCTAATAATAATAATAGTAATATATGTTATATGGTCTTTATTGGGTTGCTAGTTATCAGCATCTTATCTTTCATCCATTGTGTCTGTGCATGTTCTGTGTGCAAGTGTAAGACTACATTAGTGTGGTCATGTATAATTGAGCACTAAAGCATGACTAATATAGGACAGATCTCATGCTGTCCTGTCCTCCTGGACCTGCATTAACTCATCTGTTAGACTAAATGTCATCTAGTTTCTTGGCATTTATACTTGAGTTTTTTCGTTGTTCTCTCTCTCTCTCTCTCTCCCTCCATCTTTCTCTTTCTCTTTGTAGCAACTGTGGAGTGTTATAACCCCAGGACGAATGAATGGAATTACGTGGCCAAAATGAACGAGCCCCATTACGGACATGCAGGCACAGTTTATGGAGGATTCATGTACATTTCAGGTACTTCTCTCTTACAAGGGTGTTTTTGTGCATATGTTTAATGTTTAAGTCATGATATGATTGGATCAAATCTGATTAGGTGGGAGCCGTTGCCTGGCAGGTTAGTGCAGATGCATAAAGCCGATTTGTTTAGCTTTTTTGTGGAAAAAAACATATGGATGACTTAAAGTTGTCTATCCAGATTAAGCTAGGATAGGTGAACATTGAAAAATGTAACATTGAAAAATTACACACATCACCTTTAGATTTAGTAGCACATTCACAGCCTTATTCACACATGCACATTTTCACACCAGGTAACTGGTAAGGTGTCAATGACTGGAAGAGATATATCTGAAGCAAGAGGATGTGATGTTCTCACCACACACACACACACAGGCATTCCAAAACCTTGTGAGGTACCTTTTTGCCTACTGCCTTCAAACATAGTTGACTTCTGTGGCTGCATCATAACTAAAATGAAACCTTATAAGTGATTTGAAACACTATGTTATCAGCAACTGTGCATCAAGCACACTGGAGACTCGACTTGCAATTCAACTTGCAATTTCAATACAGATGATGCAAGAGGAACTCTAAAGCCAGTGTCACACCTTGTGTGAAGCACCATGCCGTGTTGCATCGTGAGTAATAATAATACGTTTATTTGATATAGTGTCTTTCTAAACTCAAGGCCGCTTTTCAAAGAGCAAGCAAATATATATAAAAAATGAGGGTGATGTGAGATGATTTTTTGGAATAAGTGAGAACCTGAGCTCTAGAATTCTGAATTTATTGCAGTTTATTGATTGTCTTGATGGGTAGACCAGAAAAGAGGGCTTTACAGTAGTCGAGTCATGAAGTGATGAAAGCATGAACAAGTGTCTCTGCATCTTTTGTATTACAAGACACCGGTAGGACAAGACACAGATATCAAACATAAAACATGCTGTTGGCAGTCCAAACAGTGACTATTAAAGATTGAACAAAGTGACGTAGCTGAGTTAGGGTTAGATGTATTAAAAAAAATAATAAAAATGAGCAACTGCGCAAACTGAAAAATTAGAAAGAGCGACATTGATTATTCTATTTCTTTTTATGTTGCCTTGGCTTTATTCTGTGAAACCACAAAAAGACAATCTTGTTTCTGAAAAATTGCTTACACTTAGTTTTTTCTAACCTTGGCTGAAGTCAATAATAAAGCCTTTGTCCCTTTATAATGATTTGAGTAGAATCTGATTGAGCTCTTATTGGCTCAAATTTGAGACATTCCGAAGTCGTAGCTGGGTGCGGGAGGGGCAGTGCGGGTACAATAATAGTTTTGAAATTAAGAATGCTGTATGGTCCGCCAGAGGCTTCCTGTGTGCTAAGTTTAAATATACTTGGCAAACTCACATAATTTGGGGTAAAATAGACAGTTTGTTTTTATTTCAAACTTTTGACTCTGTGATACTGAATATATGAATTATACGTTTTCTAAAATACACTTCTCTCACCTTGTCCACCTTCTTGGATTTCTTTTTACCTCGCATTTATTTGATCGTATTGCAGTGGATTGTGGGATTGCCATCTCTATGGTAAATGTAATGCTATCTTAGAATTCGGCCAAATCAAGATATGTTAGAAGTCAGATGAATACAGTTGATTTTCGTTTGGAACCGCCTCAATGTCGGGAGGGCACCTATGATGCCTTAAAATGTTGTCTGTGAAGGCAGCACAATAGGTTTTGAAACAGAGCTGCAGAAACTGGGTCCTCAATATTGCCCTGCAAAGGCAAAATGCTGTAACTACATATTCTGTCAAAATACAGGTATAATGGGTGCTTTAAACTTCTTCTTTTTTTCAACTATGCTCAGATTTAAAGGAAACCGAGAAACATTTTCATGATCCACATTTAGCTGGACAATCAAAAAAAAATTAATCCATTTTCCTCAGTTTCAGAGCTGCTGCATTTACTACGTTATGGCTTTATAGGGCAGCACAGATAAATGTGTGCATTCTCTTAATCATGCAAACTTAATTTCATTCTCGTCTCAATAGAGGAAAATGTACTCACTCTCACAGGGTGTGAACCTGCAGGATTGTTGCTGTCACATGTTCCCGTCACAGGTTTGCTGCTCAAATCCTGCTTTATGGAGATGAGTCCTACTTTCTCTGAGAATGTCAAACAGAGAGCGAGCGAGAGAGATAGGTTGGATAGGGTGGTAAGAGGAAGAGATGTAGTGATGACATAAATCAGAGGAGTGTTTCTGCGTGATAATGAACATTGAAGTATGTAGGAGGGGTGTGATCACAATAACATGCATACAGAGCTGTGATATGGCTGCTCAAGGCTTTCTGATCCCACACACACATTTACAGGCATATAGAAACCTCACCATACATCAGCATTTACACTTGCACAAGCATGAGACAGATGACTCTCTTTCAACCCTCTGGCAACCTCTAAATAGCATTCTCAACTCCTTAACATGATATGAGTTCTATATATTAGGCAATATGGCTGTAGGCAGGAACATTCTGTGTGGCAAGTCCCTAAATACATTCAGACATCATATGGCGTAAGTATGGCCTAGAATAATGTATGAAAGAACAGCCAAACCTTTTTGATGTTTATACTAGATTAGATTGGAGAGATTGCTTTTTAAAGACAACATTAAATTAAATTTGATCCATTTACTGTAAATAAATATGCCTACTCTCCTACTCTGCATCAGTGCACGTTGTTCTATTTTCAAAAGATCTGACCAATCTAATCCAATCATGTAGAAAAAGGACAAAGGTAAACTAATGCACACATAAATAACGATAAACAATAACACAAGACATGATCTTTGATCTTTGAATGTGTTTGTTTTTGCAATATTAATGTAGAAGTACCATTTACATTTATTGCTTGTTATTGTAAATATCAAATATTTCTTTTCACAGTCTTTAATCAAAATGTTATTATCTCTAAAACCATGTTTTTTCTTTTTCTGTTTACATAATCATGGCCACATGGGCAGAGAGAAAATAACGTGAACCAATAATATTTTATATACATATTATAGCATACTTTACATGATGCTGATGGAGAAAACCAAGTGCCGATTAGGGATGGAATCATAAGGAATTTAACGATTCTGGTTATTTAACAGCTCCATTAACGATTCATTTAGCACTTTTGAGGAAGAAATAACAGACTGGTTCCAAATGATGAGATCATTTCATATTTTAAGAGAACAGATTCTAACAAATTGTGTGTTTACACTTTATAATTAAAATATTTTATTCATCCATCCATTTTATTTTACCACGTAATTACAACAAAACACCTGATGTGTATCTTTATCTACACATCGTCACATCAACAACCGTCCAGCAATTATTCTGATTTAAGTCTCACAAGCCTTAAGTTCACATACAGTAACATTTCTTGGTTAATATCAAATCGGAAAGTGGAAGTGCTGTACGTTTTGCAGATTTGATCCAAAAGAACCAACTCCTAACAGTCATTAGTTCAGGAATTGGGCTACACTGGTTATGCTGTATGTTTTGCACTGCTGATTCAATAGCGGTGTTGCATTGCCGCTAAATGCTAGCGCAGGACACACTGTCAGAGTACTTAAGTTCGGTGTTCCGTCCGCAGCAGCAAAAGAATGCACGTTCTAGAATCGCTAACAGAACTGAAAGTCATGAAAATATTCTGGTTCTGGTAAGTATATAAACAGTGGGACAGGATCTAAATAATAAGAGGCTCTCGGTTCCCAACCTTAGTGCATCCTATAATTTCCAGCTGAATATTCTGAAATCAGTTTTGTTTTGTTTGTTTGGAAATAATGGCAGATGGCATGGAAACATTGTTCTTCACTGGGAAAACATTGATCTTGTCTGTATCACAGTGCAATTTCTTAAGTGGTAATGTCTGCTGTAAATAGTCTTGTCTAAACTACCCTTATTTAAATTATATAAAGTATTTTCTATTCAGACCCCACCCCCATATCTCTCTCAGTTTTGCCTCAAGCGTTGTGTACTTATTCATGCATGTGTGGAAAGTCTTTTGCTGGTGATGTACACACACACATTTACATTTATTCTCACACTTCTCTCTTCCTTTCCTTTTTTCACCCACGCTCTTTCTCCATTACTCAGAAGTATTTTTGGAACTGCTGTTTTTTTGTTTTTACTCTAATGTCTGCCTTCACTCTTGCACCCCCGGTTATATAGGTCACGAATTGGTGTTCTGGGTATTTTGTATTTAAGCTCTGTTCTCCCATTCGTCTGTGTTTATATATGAAATTGTCTTCTATATCTGTTTTTTTTTCCTGTAGTTTTTTTAAAATCGTATTTTCTTCATCATGGTCTGTTAATTGTTGCTTGCTTTTTTCATCCGCTCTCATTTTTCTTGTTTTCCTAATCTTACCTTGTCATCTCTCTTTTCCACTTGCCTCCCTATTTATTTAAACTTTAGCTTATTTGTATTTTGTCTTGCACAAATATGAGGAGGGGGTGGTTCCAGTGTCTCTGGGTGAAGAAAGGGATGGATGGAGAATTAGAAGGCAAAACTAGGAGAGAGGGAGAGGAAGGAAGGTCTAGTTGGCTGATGCCCAGGTGCCTGATGGGAGAGTTCTCTTTATTTTCAGCCCTCCCTGTAGGCATGTCCTGTTTTCTTTTTCCTCTTGTCTTTTTCCTTTGCTTCCCTCTCTAGTCTCAGCCATGGAACCTCAGACTTTGTGTGGGTTGTGGATAGTTGGCTTTGTGTGTGTGTGTTCAGTGAAGTACATATAACCTTAACTCTTTTTCTCAGCAGACCATGAGAGAGTTTGTTTTGTGTATGTGGAAATTATGCATTACTTCTTGTATAGCCATTGCTTCCAGAATCATGTACACGCATGCTTCATAGCTTTCTAAGAAGGTGTGAGCAGAAAACTGAGTGTGAACTCTCCCTCTTGTTTGTTGTGCAGGTGGAATAACCCACGACACCTTCCAGAAAGAGCTCATGTGTTTTGACCCAGATGCAGACAAGTGGACTCAGAAGGCTCCCATGACGACAGTCCGTGGTTTGCACTGCATGTGTACTGTCGGCGACCGCCTCTACGTCATCGGCGGAAACCACTTCCGGGGCACCAGCGACTACGACGATGTGCTGAGCTGCGAGTACTACAGCCCCGCCCTCGACCTGTGGACACCAATCGCAGCCATGTTGCGTGGGCAGAGTGATGTGGGCGTGGCTGTGTTTGAGAATAAGATCTATGTGGTGGGCGGCTACTCGTGGAACAACCGCTGTATGGTGGAGATCGTACAAAAGTACGACCCAGAGAAGGACGAATGGCATAAAGTTTTCGACCTGCCCGAGTCCCTCGGTGGCATCAGGGCCTGCACGCTGACAGTGTTTCCGCCCGAGGACCTCTCGTTTTCTGGCTCACTGAATCGAGAGTCTCCCCTCTCTGCTCCTTGAGAATGGATAGAGGGAGAGGGAGAGAGAGAGAGGAATAAAGTGATAGAATGCTTGATGAACAGATGGATGGATTGACAGACTAAAGCAGCTCCATCCCTGTGTGAACATGCATCCCTGTCTCTCTGGTTCTCTCTCTCTCTCTCTCTCTCTCTCTGTCTGTCCCCACAGGAAAAAGACAATGTTTGCACTTCCCTCTGAAATACGTTTCAATCCGTATGTGGTGAATCTCCTCTCCCTTCCCTTAAATAATTCCACTTCTCTTCCTCATCTCTCTTTTCCCTTCCTCCTGATTGATAATGCTTAAAAATCTTTCTATCCCTCTCTCTTTCATCCCCTTTTCCTTATATGTTTTGTGATGAGAATGAAAAATGGAAATACTCCAAGGGTTGATCTCAATCACATGTTAACACTGCATTTTTGGGGTTTGTTTGGCAGGAATAATCTTGACTTGAAAAACAAAAGACTTTGCAATTAAGCCTTTCTACCGGAGTCTCTTGAGTTTTGCTATGAAGACATTTCCCTGATGCCCCCAATTCTGAGGTCATCTCCCCTTCACAGTTCTCTCCTTCCCATCACTTTCTCTCCATTTTGCCTGCTCATTTTCCCTGTTTCTGTCCACACTCAACTTTTTTTCCTGTTGCCCAATTTTGTACCCTCATTCTTTCTCTCTCTCAGGGGGTTAGTTGACCTTTGACCACAGGATGAGGACAGTTTTAAACTCAGGGGTTGGCCTGCCTCCATCCCGCCCTCTCTAACTGATATTTAATTTAGCTACTTCTGCTGTTGTTATGAACCATTAACAGAATTGTGTTTTCTAAATTTAATAAACAGAATTTTGAAGAAAAAATTGTTGTTTAGATTACTTTTACTGTACATTTTTCATAAATCTACTGTAAAATGTCAGTCCCACAGCCTCTAAAATGTTTTTGTGAGAAATTACAGAAAGCAATTTTGGATGTTTTGGCTTTTGTAAACAACTTTGGCTCCTACAAAGTATTTACCAGGAGATTAAAGGTGCTGCAAGCGATTTTAGCGTTCAGAAGGTTTCAAGTAACTGAGCTATTAACCTAGCCATGCCTCTCTCCCTCAGTCAAAAACTCCAAAGATAATTTTGAGACCAAAACAGAGTAAAAGAGCAGCATTGTTTGTTCCTGTGGCTGTCAAATTCAACAGTGGCACAATATTACCCTCATCTGACAAACAATATTAATCATAGCCTCAATGATTAATGATATGATAGCAAAATTAATGACAGATGGGAAGTGTCGTGGACACATTTTTATTTGCTGTTTACAAAGTCTACAGCTGTCACAGAGACCGGTAAGATATCTCAGGACACTTATTACATTCATATCTTTAAGGGAGTAGAAACATTTTTGCATACTTTTCCATGAAATAATCGCTTTCAGCACCTTTAATGTCTCTAAAAGGGCTTTTTTCTTCACAAAGTATATTTTTAGTGGGCTAACACCTTGTAACAGAGGTATATGTATAAAGAATAGGCCCTAATGAGGTACAAGAGGTTGTGCTGTATCTTGAAAACGCAGTGGAGTGCCTATAAACCCTTTAGCAGTGACTATATTCACAATAAAGTATTGCCTTGAGAGCCTTATTGCTTTTATAAAATGATTACTACATAAATACATGATTACTAAACTTTTTTTTACTGAGCTAAGTCATTCTTGCACCAGAAGATATACTCCTTGTCTTGTAAACCTTAGAAATTAACATTAACATTTATGCATTTGGCAGACGCTTTTATCCAAAGCGACTTAGTGCACTTATTACAGGGACAATCCCCCGGAGCAACCTGGAGTTAATGGTGGTGGCTGGCTCCCCTGCTGACTCTGCCTTACTCTTAAGCTGGTAGAAGAGTGAGTTAACAAAAGCTGTTGATTTTGACTGGTTTAGTGTATCATATAGAACTCTGATATTTGGATATATCTTCTGATGGAGAGAGGGGTTGAGTGGAAGGCTGGATCTAACCGCTAAGAGCAAGTTTCTGGAGTGAAACGGATGCTGCTTCAGAAGTCTTGGATTGATAACAAACATTTGCGTAAAACATAAAAGGAACCGATTTTGAGGAAGAACATGTTTAATTGTTAAATATGAATGATGTAATAAACAATTGCAATATTCAATCATTGTCATGTGAAGGACCTGACAAATTGCAGCATTCATGTGGATTTGTCAAGTACCGTGATGTTGTTGGGATGATATATGAAGCATAAAATAGAGTACAACTTTGACCTTTTATTGCTAGCTGAATAAGATTCTGATTCTGTGAACTCGAAATGGGGTCATCCAAATCAGGTTGTGTGAAGGAGTGATGGCAATTTTTATTAAAAAAAAAAAAATGGCAATTTATTAGTCTAGTTACATAATGTACTTGCATTACTCATGAATGGATGTTACAGTGATGTTTTACCACAGACACAGATTATTAATGTCTGAAAACATGTGACCAGTGTTTGTAGTCTATGCTAATGATGATGTGCTAATGTGTTGATAGGATATTTGTGTGTGAGGGTTTTTTTTTTTTTTTTACAGCTGGTGGTATGATAATAGTCAATCGTTCTTTTCTACTGGGGTAAAATTGATTTGCATTTGCATTTCATATCATAATAAACAGTTCATTAGAATGGATTTAATGACTTGCTTGGTGCCATTAGCAGAATTAACTCTGAATATACAAATATGTATATATATTTAATTAAATGGATCTGAATGTAATAATTATGCATTAAAGTGCACTGTTACATTTTGCAAAGTGCATAGTTGAACAGAATTTGGCTTAAGCTTTTCTCTTTCTCTCTCACATTTTTTCATTCTAACTCTCAGGGTGGTAGAGTGACAGATCAATTATCCTGCATCTTGAATGCCATGCTTGTGTTTTTATGACCTGTGTGTATTTATATCAATCATGTCAGTCCTTTAGTCCTGATAATATACAGTGTGGATGAGTAGCTAAAGTAGTGATGCTACTAACTTAACTCAATTTTTCAGTGGCATTACAGTTACTCACACTATCTAACATGCTCCTCTAAACCTTCCTCTCTCTCTTATATTAAAATCGTTTAAATGAATCGGTTCTTTCGGACAGTTCATGTTGAAACAAACAGCTCACTTTTAATATTTGCCATTAGGAAAACCAGCTCATGTTATTGAGTCCTTTTGTTTTGAAAAGGCTCATGTAAATGCACTAATTCACTTCAGCCCCTGGGTAATTTTTGATCCGCATTGTATAGCAAGTTTTAAATTCCACAGAGTTTTTTTTAGTATGGAAACCAAGCTTTGTGACTTTCTCAAGGCTATCAAAATACATATATATATATATATATATATATATATATATATATATATATATATATATATATATATTTCTGACTTTTTAATACAATTGTTTAAGAGATATAACCATTTAAAACAAATAATAGCCTAATTGCGTGGGTCAGTTATGACCCAAGCATCAACTTTTTTATGTTGATTTTTTTGCACATCTGTGAATTGAACTTTTTCTTATACGTTTAGCGCCATCTATCCCATACTCTCTCACACCTTTTTTTCTTCCACTGGGATTACATCTTGTTTACATCTTACTAGTAATTCTCACATTATCTGTTCATATAAATTAAAATTAAATGTATTCAATAAAATTTCATTTAAATGTGTTAAAAATATTTGTTCACGTGTATCACATTGGTTTAGTGCCAGTGGTTTTCGGTGTAGAATTTTTCCATTTTATTTTTTCTAAAATAAATGGCATAAAATAATAACTTATCTTTTTCAGAAAAAAAAGATATTTTTACATGTATGAACAGTTATAAAGTAATTTACTACTTAATGCTTAAATTCCACTGGGTCAAAATTGACCAGCTAATGCAAAAGGTATATGAATCAAGTGTTGTCTTCTGTTTCCATGCTTTCCCATATGAACAAGCAACTGTACCAGAAGTATCACTTAAAGAGTAAAAAAGCCAGCCAGCAACTTTGAACAACACATTTGTATGCCCCTGTTTTTAATTTGTTTTTTAGGTTACAAACTGGTAATTACAAGGGTATTATGCTATAAATGTGGTTTATAAGGACATTTTTATGCTGTCCCCATAATTCAAATAACTTAAAAAACATACTAAACTATGTTTTTTTGAAAATGTAATTTTTTTTGTGAGGGTTAGGGTTAGGGTTAAAGGATGGAATCTATTGTTCGTACAGTATAAAAACATTATGTCTATTTAGAGTCCTCATATGAATAGCCACATCAGTGTGTGTGTGTGAGAGAGATTGTTTTTATTTTATTCATTACCTGGCATCTTATTTTAATTCTACACTCACCTAAAGGATTATTAGGAACACCTGTTCAGTTTCTCATTAATGCAATTATCTAATCAACCAATCACATGGCAGTTGCTTCAATGCATTTAGGGGTGTGGTCCTGGTCAAGACAATCTCCTGAACTCCAAACTGAATGTCAGAATGGGAAAGAAAGGTGATTTAAGCAATTTTGAGCATGGCATGGTTGTTGGTGCCAGACGGGCCGGTCTGAGTATTTCACAATCTGCTCAATTACTGGGATTTTCACGCACAACCATTTCTAGGGTTTACAAAGAATGGTGTGAAAAGGGAAAAACATCCAGTATGCGGCAGTCCTGTGGGCGAAAATGCCTTGTTGATGCTAGAGGTCAGAGGAGAATGGGCCGACTGATTCAAGCTGATAGTTTGGTTATTTCAGCAACTTTGCCTGAAATAACCACTCGTTACAACCGAGGTATGCAGCAAAGCATTTGTGAAGCCACAACACGCACAACCTTGAGGTGGATGGGCTACAATAGCAGAAGACCCCACCGGGTACCATTCATCTCCACTAAAAATAGGAAAAAGAGGCTACAATTTGCAAGAGCTCACCAAAATTGGACAGTTGAAGACTGGAAAAATGTTGCCTGGTCTGATGAGTCTCGATTTCTGTTGAGATATTCAGATGGTAGAGTCAGAATTTGGCATAAACAGAATGAGAACATGGATCCATCATGCCTTGTTACCACTGTGCATGCTGGTGGTGGTGGTGTAATGGTGTGGGGGATGTTTTCTAGGCACACTTTAGGCCCCTTAGTGCCAATTGGGCATCGATTAAATGCCACGGCCTACCTGAGCATTGTTTCTGACCATGTCCATCCCTTTATGGCCACCATGTACCCATCCTCTGATGGCTACTTCCAGCAGGATAATGCACCATGTCACAAAGCTCGAATCATTTCAAATTGGTTTCTTGAACATGACAATGAGTTCACTTTACTAAAATGGCCCCCACAGTCACCAGATCTCAACCCAATAGAGCATCTTTGTGATGTGGTGGAACGGGAGCTTCGTGCCCTGGATGTGCATCCCACAAATCTCCATCAACTGCAAGATGCTATCCTATCAATATGGGCCAACATATCTAAAGAATGCTTTCAGCACCTTGTTGAATCAATGCCACATAGAATTAAGGCAGTTCTGAAGGCGAAAGGGGGTCAAACACAGTATTAGTATGGTGTTCCTAATAATCCTTTAGGTGAGTGTATATTTATTGTTATTTGTTACTATTTTATTATTATTATTATTTGAGAGAGAGAGACAGAGACATAGAGAATGAGAGAGATGTTGTTTGATAATGGCTTGTATTGTTAAAAATTCTCTTTGACAAAGACACTCTATATTTATATGATCAGTTCATCCAGTCTTGGACATCTGTGTGTGTGTCTGCATGAAACACTGAACAGTAGCAGCAACAGTTTTATGCTTATCCTCATTAAACATATAAATAAGTGAGGTCTGCTTATCCCGTGGAGTGTATTCAAATGTTTTGTGTGTCTTTTACAATTCTATATGCACATATGTGGATATTCTGATAATTTATATTTCTCACACTTTAGTATGGATTTTCCACTGTTTTCTTCAGATTATCCACTCCATTAACATTCACACAGAGATTTTACATATTATGACCCAAATTGAAGTAACATGATCCTTCACTGTCAGAAACAATGTGAAAAATAGGGGTATAACACCTCGTCACTGGGGCAGTACCCTTAAAGTTCCACCCACTGTACCCTTTATTTCTTAATTGGAATGTATTTGTACATGAATATAATATGGGGCTTTTCCACTGCACAGTACAACCTGACTCAACTCGACTCTGCTCGCTTTTTTGGGGTTTTCCACTGTGGATAGTACCAGGTACCTTTTTTAGTACCACCTCGGTCGAGGTTCCAAGCGAGCCAAGCCGATACTATATGTGACGTCAAAATCCTGCAGATCACGATTTCGAATTGTGAAAAAAATAAATGGCTATACGCAAAACCACACCATGGTCAATAAACGAGGTGCAGACGGTCCACTCGTTAGCAATGATCAAAACGAAAAAGACTCTCGGGAAGTGTCTCAGCTATTGGCCACACACGGCTACCACCGGACCTACCAACAGTGTAGCGAAAAGTAAAAAAATTTTAAAAGTGACAACAGAACTGTCAAGGAAATGTGGAAGTGTTTTGACCAAATGGACGCTATCTTAACAGGCGAGCAATGGGAGGGGGAGTGCCCTGGACTTGCGTTGATCCACGATGTAGGATGGTATGTTTTGTTATGTTAACTCTATACTCTGCTTGAAAGCTTCACTTTATTTAGTTGACCAGCTACTGGAAGCTTGCTTCTAAAACAACCATGCCAATTTAACTGTTACACTTGTGTAAAATCGCCATGCGACAACTGCTTTATTCAGCACAATGAGCTAGTAGCTAACAGTTAGCAGTCGTATTATTGTTTTGGTCAGTTTATGTTGTATTTAAGATGATGTGATGGCAGTAGAGGTGGCACAACTATGACGATCAGCTTATAATCCCACCCACGTTGAGGTAGCACTAAACTGCAATGGAAATGCAAGCTCAGAAAAGTAAAGCGAGTACAGTTGAGGCAAGTCGAACCGTAACATGCAGTGGAAAATTGCCATTAGTACCTTAAGGTGTAAAGAAGGTACAGTGGGTGTACCTTTGAAGGTACTGTCCCAGAAACGAGATGTCGTACCCCTCAAAGTAAATTGTTTTGCAAATGTTTTCTGACAGTGTTGGTGATTTAGTTCATCAAAGCAATTTGCATTGTGCTTATTTGTTACTTCATGTTGTGAGTTAAATACTATCTATGTTATAACTATCTTAAGCACTGGACAGCTTCTGTGACATGCTGATGATTACAGAAAATAAAGTTGACTCATCCCATCAACACAGTAAACAATTTTCTCTCTATCCTTCTGTCATTTTCTCACTCTCCATGCATTTCTATCTTTGTGTGACCAGTGGGAAATGGTTTGAGTGCCCCTGCTGTGAGAGTGGGATGTGTGCTCCACTACGCTTGCTATAATGTAACCCAAAGCCTCTAGGCACTCAGGGTCACACTGTCTAATAGAACTGTATATGCATGTACAATATGTGATGAAGCCACACAAGAGTGGCAAAACATCTTAAATCAATGTAAAATGGAATCTATTTTGTTTAACTTGCAGACACAAAAATAGTCACCCATGATTGTGACATTTACACACTCAAATTCTTGAAAACAATAAAACAGTTGAAGTTCACACCACACGATATAAAACTAAGAACAAATGTTTTTACTTTGTGCCATTTTATACAACCATAATTTGTCCATTTCCAATCTTTAGTCGTTTAGATCATTTTGGTATTATCTATAAAAGGGTATTTTAGGCAAACTACTAGTAATATTATTGTAATAATTTATATTTGCACATTCTGAAGGTTTCTTTTTTTTTTTTTTCTTGTAATCAACACCTACATTTTTTTTAATATTATCTTTTATATAACAAAACACTTGGTGAGCAATCGTGGCCATTAAAAAAAGAAAGAATTCGAAAATGAAGTCGTAATACATTTTTGCTACTCTACTGACTAAAGGATAAATAAATATCTGGTATAGACACATATTACTTGAGACAAAATCTCAATATGGCGCTGCAGATGTCAGCCTCAGTGTGGAGCTCTCCAATTATTTTGTTGTTTTTGTTCGTTTGTCCATTTAGTAATTTTTTACAAAAGTATTTCAAGGGACGAACTGCTTAACATTCGGCAGCACACACCAGACATTATTTTCCCGTTTTTTTACTATTCAGACGTTTTGCTGGACATTTTAGTCAGAGGCGCAGCTGTGTTGTTTAAGCGCGCTATGAGACGCAAGAGAGGGAAGCGAGCCGGCGCGCTGGTCAAGCTTCATCAGCACGGATCATCTTCGTTCATCTAGCGAATCTCTGCTCTCTTCCTAACAAAATGTACAAACAAGGCTTTTTAAATTCTGCTGCCTTGTGCTTCAAAGAAACCTGGCCGAGTGAAGCCATTCTGGACAGCGCATTATATTTGCCGGGCTTTCAGCTGTGCAAAGCAGATCGCATTAGCCTACGGAGTTAATGGGGAAAACGAGAGGCTGTGGAACATGCTTTCCAATGAAAGTTGGTGTACATATGTACCAACGCTAAAGAAAATGGACTGCCCTAATTTGGAACAGCTCTTTATCAGCTTTAAGCCTTTCTACTCGCTGTGTGAGTTTTCCTCGTTTATTCTGGTGAGTGTTTATATTCCTCCACAAGCGTGCAGGAACGGAGCACTGCAACATCTGGCTAATCAGATCACAGGCATGGAACATCAATACCCAGACTTACTTATTATTATTCTCTGTGATTTTAACAGAGCCAACCTCACCCGTGAACTGCCAAAATACAGACAGCACTTTACATGCCCCACCAGAAACAGAAATATTCTGGATCACTGTTGAACAACATTAAAGGATGCATATCGCTCTGTCCCTAAAGTAGCTTTGAAACTCTGTGATCACTGTCTGGATCATCTTCTTCCGACCTACAGGCAGAAACTAAAATCAGCTAAACCTGTCATAAAGACTAAAAAGATGGACCAATGAAGCAGAGCTGGAACTACAAGCCTGCTTTGACTGCACTGATTGGAGTGTGTTTGAAGATGCAGACATCCATCTGGACGAGCTCACAGTTACTGTGATATCATACATCAGTTTCTGTGAGGATATGTACATCCCTACTATAACTTATTATCATAGAGTAATGACAAAGCATGGTTTACAGCAAACCTCAGGCAGCTTCGACAGGCCAAAGAGGATGCTTACAGAATTGGGGATAAAATATTGTACAAGCAGTCCAGTAACACACTGAAAAAAGGGATTAGAATGGCTAAAATAAGCTACTCTGAGAAGCTGAAAATCAAGTTATCAGCTAATGACCCTGCATCAGTGTGGAGAGGCCTGAAAGGCATTACTATCTACAAGACACCATCCCCCAACTCTTTAGGGAATCAACAAATGGCTGACAACCTGAATGTGTTTTACTGTAGATTTGAAAAGCCCAGTCTTACACCCCACACTCAATCTTACCTTCACTTCACACCAACATCAACACCTCCTGCGATCCCCTTCCTCCCCCTCAGGCTATTCAACCTCCATTTATGATCAGTGAAAAGGATGTGTGCCGGGGCTTCTGAAAACAAAAGACAAGGAAAGCACAAGGCCCAGATTTTGTTTCACTCACTTGTCTAAAATCCTTTGCTGACCAGCTGGCCCCCATCTTCACACAGAACTTCAACAGATCACAGTAGCAGTGTGAAGTTCCCTGCTGCTTCAAACGCTCCACCATCATCCTTGTCCCAAAAACCAAAAATCACAGGACTTAATGACTACAGACCCATCGCTCTGGCGTCTGTGGTCATGAAGTCATTTGAGAGACTGGTGTTGGCCCACCTGAAGGACATCACTGTACCATTTCTGGATCCCCTTCAATTTGCTTATCAAGCAAACAGGTCTGTGGATGATGTAGTCAACATGGGATTGCATCATATCCTGCAACATCTGGACAGACCAGGGACATATGCAAGGATCCTTTTTGTAGACTTCAGTTCGGCTTTCAACACCATCATCCCAGCAATTCTCTGGACTAAATTAAAAAAAACTCTGTTCCCACCTCTATCTGTCAGTGGACCTCCAGCTTTCTGACAGATAGGCTGCAGTTAGTGAGACTGGGGAAATTGACTTTCAGCACCTGTACGATCAGCACTGGTGCCCCCAAGGGAAGTGTGCTCTCCCACAACTCTTTTCCCTGTACACAAATGACTGGATGCCAAGGACCCGTCTCTCAAGCTCCTGATGTTTGCAGATGACACTACTGTCATCTGCCTTATCGAGGAGGTTGAACAGTTGGCTGTCTGGTGCAGTCAATACAACCTGGAACTGAATATGCTAAAAACAGTGGAGATGATAGCAGACTTTTGGAGGAACACCACAATATTGACCCCACTCACCATTCTGAAGAGCACTGTGGCAGCAGTGGAGTAATTCAGGTTCCTGGGCTCTACCATCTCAATGGACCTAAGTGGGAGACCCACATTGACTCATTGAAAAAGGCCCAGCAGAGGTTGTACTTCCTTCGCCAGTTGAGGTAGTTCAACCAGCTATGGGTGCTGCTGATACAGCTCTACTCAGCAGTTTTTGAGTATGTCCTCTGCACTTCAATAACTGTCTGGTTTGGTTCAGCTATGAAATCAGGCATCAGAAGACTACAAAGGACAGTTCTAACTGCTGAACAGATTATTGGTTGCCCCCTTTCCTCCCTTCAAGAACTGTACACAGAGTGAGGAAAAGGGCTGGCAAAATCACTTTGGACCCCACTCACTCAACCCACTACCCCTTTGAACTGTTGCCTTCTAGCTTGCGCTACAGAGCACTGAGCACCAGAACGTCAGGCACAAGAACAGTTTTTTCCCTCAGCCTATCCATCTCATGAACAGTTAAAACTGCTCGATTGAGCAATAATTCATGTATGTGCAATTCATATCTTAGTCTATTTATATTTATCCAACAACCTCTTCTATTCTGCCATTAAATTCCCTTGCACAATCTGCATATAACAGATTTGTATTTGTACACACACACACACATATACAGTATATATATATATATATATATATATGGGTCAAAGACGAGACGTCACCATTTTGGTGTCCGCATAAAATAAACTGTACAAAAGTGAATTTACATACAAAAAAAAAACCATACTAAATGCAAGTAAAGTGTCTACTCTCATGTTTCAAATAACTTTTGTGAAAATGCAATGACAAAATATGAGTTAAATAATGCTCCAAAGTGTAAAATTGTCATTCAGCGTAATGGTCCGGACTATGATTTTACTAATACATTTTTAAATAAAAGTATAAAATACCATGTTAAAAAAAATATTTGCTTCCTTGGCATGTTCACATAAGTGTTGACTGTATTATAGTAAAAGGACTGTGAGTTATTTTTTTTCATTTAGTATTGAAATAACTAGGGGACTTTTGTCCCGAATATGCAGTTTGTCAGAGGTCATTCAGTGTAACAGGATCAGGAAGCCATTTTGAAATTAAACAAACAACCAATAGTCATCAAGCAGTCTGTGACATCATAAAAGACCCCCCTGAAGGTCGTGTGCTGCTGCAGCAGGGTAAGTTTATTGCTCTTAAATATTTGATAATTTCACCTTTTCATAGTGTGGTAATTTGAGTTACAAAAACGCATGTCATTCAGTGAAATGCCAAAAAACACTTTTATTGTTAGTTTTTTTGAAAAATAAGTAGATGTTGTGAATAATTATGATTAACCGTTCTGGTCAAGTTCACTGTTTGATATAGCTGGCTAGTTGTTAGCCTGCAATATTAGCTTAAGTAGAAGTTTCGTCATTCAGGGTAATGTTTTGTCATTCGGTGTAATGCAAATTGTCTGTTACACCACAGTGTCATCCATTACACTGAATGACAGTGTCACTGTTTAGATAACATTTTTAGCATTTTATTTATATTTCAGATAAATGAGGGATATTTAGCACTAAAAACAATATATTCAACTTTATAAATTTTAATGTTTTAATGCATTTTTGTCTTTTTGTTACTGATTTCTTTTAGATGCCCACAAACAAAGAGAGAGTTACTAGGCACCGGCAGAAAGTTAATGCAGACCCAGTAGCTAGGGCAGCGCTTTTAACAAGGAGACGAGAACGGTATTGAGGAGTGCAATGTCAAAATAATAGGGCTGGGTTAAAAATATAGATTTCTTGATTTTAATTGATTCTCATTTTGAAGAAACAATACTGATTTGTAAATCCCAAGAATCGATCTATCAGCCGATGCTGTTTTCAGTTGATGTTAATCAATATCAAATTGGTTTGAAATCGAATCAAATCGTGAAATTTGTGTCAAAGCCTAGCCCTACAGAATAATAGATTGCTACTGTTTTTAGATAGAAGAACCTGTAAAAATTATGTGGCAACAGTGGGAAAGACAGAAGACTGTAGAAGGGGATAAGCCATTCACCAACATTGTGAAGAAGACAAACAATGGGACCTGGGATGATCTTCTGAAAGTCTTTAATAGTAAGCTTGACTCTCTAGCAAGACACAAGTATAATTGGCTCCACCAGGCAAGTCCACATGGACTTTTCAGAAAACTATGCCTGCAAATTGGCCACTGAAGTGCAGGCATTTCATTTTGGTGGCAACCGAAGACAGGCTACCATTCACACAAGTGTAGCATACACATCTAAGAGTCACCAGTCCTACGTTACAATTTCAAATTCTTTGCGTCATGATGAGCGTGCTATCTGGTCTCACCTCAAACCAGTACTGGAGAATTTGAGGGAAGAAAATCCTTCAATCACCTCACTCAATCCTTCAATCACTGCATGAGTGATGGCCAAGTAACCCAGTACAGAAATCGCAAGAATTTTTACCTGATGAGCACAGTTCCTTTTCTCTTTGGTTTCAAAAAAGTGACATGGAACTTCTCAGAGAAAAGTCATGGCAAAGGGGCACCAGATGGAGTGGGTGGTGCTGCCAAGAGATGTGCTGATGACTTTGTACGAAATGGACGAGACATACAGGACCCAAAAGATCTCTTCAATGCCCTTCAAGACACAGCATCAAGCATCAAATACTTTTGGATTGATGAGACTGAGGTAAACCGATATGACGAAGCTGTTCCAAATGAGTTTAAAAATCCACCAAATTATGGCAGACAAGGCTGGGAAGATCCAGCATCGGGAGTTATCCTGTTTCTGCTCCAGAATCAATGCTACTTGTGAATGTGGACCATCAGAACAGATCGACTTCCAAACCCTCCAAGAGGTCAGTGGAACAAATACAGAAGCCTCTGTGACATTGGAACCTGATGATGACTTATCTGGCAAATTTGTGGTGGTCCTCTATGATGGCAAGCCCTTTGTTGGGCAGGTTTTGAGGACTGAATTATACAGTATTACCACCAATATAATTGTTAATTTTTAGAGTTGTAATAACTTGTAATTTCATACAACTTGTAAGTTAATTTTTACGAATATGATATGCATTGTGGAATAAAAAGTTTATTCGTTTCAGCATCTGCTTCTGTGATTTGCTCAGGAATTTAATGATACAGAATAATATTTTAAAACATTGCAATAATAGAAACAATGACAATATTTTCTCCATTTTTTTCAAAATGTCATTCAGCGTAACAAACCATGGTCATATATATTTATGTAACAGATATATTTATGTAAAAATGAAACAATATACTTATTCTGAGCTGTAATTATTAAAATATGTCAAATAATATGTGCCCCTACTAAATTTTATTAGATTTTAATTGATTTTCACTTCCTTACAAAAACTTATTGCTGACAAATGGGTAAAACCTAATGGTTTAAAGGATACTGGCGAAGTATCAAGGTTTGAAATGACAAATAATTAGTATTTGGGGGCTGCACTGTGATCTTTAAATAGAGTCCTGTAATATGTCATCAGATGATAGTTTTTCTAAAAATGTCTGATAAGATTTTTTTGCATAAAAATATTGTTACACTGAATGACATTTTACTGGGTGTCTTCAGTAAAATCACAGTAAAATGTATGGTAGTAATTATTTTTTGCTCAGAAAAATATAAAGTTAAACAAGACATATTCTAATGTATGTGAAAAAGACTAAATTTAAAGCTCTTTTACATTTTTTTTTTTTTGATGCTTGAAACCCCCTTTTCGTCTTTGACCCATATATTTATTCACTTTTTCTTTTTCTTTTATATTTTTATTATATACCTGTCTTGATGCTGTATTGTTTGTGCACTGGATGCTTCTGCCACCAAGACAAATTCCTTGTATGTGTAAGCATACTTGGCAATAAAGCTAATTCTGATTCTGATATAAAACTCCTGAGACCACCATGTGACTGCTGTGTGCATTTTCCATTTATATACATTACAGATGCTTTTCAATAAAGCTGAATTAATAATTTATATTAAAAATAATGGCCAGCATCATCAAATCACTTTCAACCATATTGAAATAAAATGATACATTATAAAATTCTAATTCTTTGTACTGATTATCATTGTCCCATTTCTGCCAAAAATGTTAAATGGTCCAAACATAATCTGCAGGCTGAAATTGAACTTTTGGTCAGATTGAATGCACTTATCTGCATATAAAGGCATAGGATGCACCCTTGCTCCTATTTAATTAATGACTTAACCTCCAGTGTGCTGTCTGCACTGGTTTCAGAACAGTTAGAAATGCACCTTATTTTCATCCTAACAACGGTCTTATGTGGACACGTAATTTTTTTAATGATTTTTTAAAGACACAAATCAAATGAAACCAGAGATACTACTCTTTACAACCAAACAGGTTTCAATAACATTTTTTTAAAGGAGTTTCTTACCAGAAACTCACAACTCTCCTGCCACTAAATCTAACATCACAACAACAGCATATATGAGTTCTGTTAAACTTATCAACATTTCTGTTACCCACCTATCGAGAAGAAAAAGAGCAACTTATGCATCCATCTTCAAGCCTTTTACCTCTCAGAGTTCTCTCCACCACTGAAAAGCCTCGATGATGTTGACGCTCCTAGTCCTCGACTTATCATAATCCTTCTTTTTTAGATTATACTCTTCTGACCTTTTTCTCTTGGTCTGTTTCACTGCCATTTGTCTTCCTTGGAGTTTAGAAAGTTTGCATCAGCCAGATTTGCCTTTGCTCTTCTCATGAATTTCCTTCTTGTTTATCGTCACCCCCCATCCTGTGCACGCACAAGAACCAAACCCAAATGTTGCTGATTGGCTGGAGTAGTGTTGTGTGGATCAGTCTGTTCTACTTTGTTTTGTCCCATTTACAGAGCCAGGGCTGTGTACAAATACTAGATCTTTTTTCAGTCCACCCACAGAATGGACAGCTAGCAGACTGTGAGCAGAATTTGACAAAAAGTGTATTGGATTAGAATTACTGAGTGCAGGGGGCCTGGGTAGCTCAGCGAGTATTAACGCTGACTGACAATGTGCTGAGTGACTCCAGCCAGGTCTCCTCCCAAATTGGCCCGGTTACTAGGGACGGTAGAGTCACATGGGGTAACCTCCTCATGGTCGCAATTAGTGGTTCTCGCGCTCAATGTGGCGCGTGGTAAATTGTGTGTGGATCACAGGGAGTAGCATGAGTCTCCACTTGCAGAGTCTCCACGGTGTCATGCCCAACAAGCCATGAGATAAGATGCGGAGAATCAGAATTCAGAAGTGGAGGCAACCGAGACTTGTCTTCCTCCAGCCGGATTGAGGTGAGTAACCACGCCACCACGAGCACCTACTAATTAGTGGGCATTCCGTATTGGTAGAAAAGTGGTTAAGACAAATAAATAATACAAAATAAAAAATTAATTACTGAGTGCACCTTTAGATGACACTGTTGAGTCTTGCGAACATTATTCAGCCGGTTTTAATTAATTTAAATTGTGCGTTGCATATAGCGAAGCCAAAATACAACGTCTAAACATGTGGACTTGGGGTCACAGGAGTTTACAAGACAGACGCAATGCAAACTTGCAGTATTTATATATGTAAGTATATTATTGCAGTTAAAGACATGAATGACAAGTATAGAAAGATAACAGTACATTTACTGTATATACAGTATACAGTAGCCCCCAAAAAGTTGTTGGATACATAAAGGGATAGTTGACCAAAACAATTAATGATTTCAACTCAACTCCAACCCCATTTGTTTTCTGCCTTGAATGTAACACAAAAGGAGATGTTAATCAGAATGTCAGTCTCAGTCACCATTCACTTCCATTGTGTGAAAAGATGCAATAAAAGTGAATGGGGACTGAGACTTACATTTTGCCAAACATTTAATTTTGTTTTCTACGAAAGAATAGAAAGTCATATGGGTTTGGAGCAACATGAGGGTGATAAAATTATGTCTGAATTTTCATTTTTGGGTGAACTTTCCCTTTAAGCCACACTTAAAATGTATTAATTTTGTAAAATTGTATTTGATAACAAAATGTCAAACCAAGTGGCATCTGCAAATATATAATGCTAAACATTTCCTCAGGGGTAGCCTTTTTTTTTAGTTCCCCTCAAGTTCACACCAGTGAAGTTCATCATATTAGCTATAGATGTCTTCCACAACCACTAAGTGTCCAAATACATTTAGTCTTAATTTTGAACATCTATTCAAATTCAAAATTATATCTACTTTTTTTTACCACTACATTTTGTGAACGTTTTGCTTGAAAAGTACACTTGTACTATCTTTCTTTAAAATTAATGCAGTTTGGTTTGATATTTTATCTAATACAATGACATTTATACGTTAAGTGTGACTTAAGTGCCCAAATACATTTTGGAGCCACTGTATATACTTTATTCACAGAGGGAAAAATCAGAGCAAGCAAGAAAAAAGTAGAAAGTTCTTCGACACAGAACAGGAGAGTGATAGAATGAGAGAGGAGAGACATTGTTTTGTTGTTATGGATGCCTGTAATTTTATGCTTTGTGTCATATGCTGTCACTGAAGAAGAAAACTGAACTGAAGTGAAAACCGAATTTTTGCCCTGGGTGTGTTGACTACACCAGTGTGATACAAACATGATATGACATGTGGCATGACAGTTTATATCACAGATGACACAATGATCAAATCCGACATATTAATAGTGTGGAGGTGAAGTTGATGTGAGTATATTTTCTCCTGAATGCTGTCTACAAAACATGCCACAAGTTATTGTATGTTACAACTTAATTTTTTTTAGTGGACACACTGGCAGATTCTGAAAAACAGGTGACAGCTGTCCTTCAGGTGATGCTAGGAATACTAGGATGCTAGAAAACTGTATTAATTTACATCCTAAAATACAAACGTGCTTGACCTTCTGATAGTGTGTGATGTACCAAATTGCAGCAGATTTCACGTCAGGCCTGAACTAAACTCCAGGTCTGACAGTATACTGGGAGTAATATCAGATCTGTGCCATGATGGAGAAGCTGGATTCGAGTAGTGTGTGTGGGAGAACTGATTGCAGTGTCTGGCTGACAACAAAACTTCTCCTACTTGCTCCTTTTAGCAGTTGAAGAGTTGTTACATCCACAATAAGAATGGATGTGTATGCAGAATTTTGTAAGCTTTACATGTTCAAAACAATTCACTTAAAGGAAACTTTCATCCAAAAATTGAAAATATCTCATCATTTAAAAGTAATCCATATGACTCCAGCAGTTTAATCAAAGTTTTCTAAAGCTATCTAATCAGTTTTGGGTGAGAACAGACCATAATGTATATAATTTTTCACTGAACATCTTGCCATTGCAGTCTCTCGGCACAAACATGATTTCAAGCTCGATTACAATTCCTTGTTCCTGACGTAGGCGCAGAGTGCTAGATGGTAGATCATTTCATATTTAAAAACGGGATGCAGGGGTAGACTGGTCATTGGGGGAAACAGGCGTTTTCCCCGTGGGCCGCTGGGTAATTTGGGTTGCCCTGCTGCTGCACAAGTATTGGCCTTTCCTACAGGTGATATAGGCGGCAGCCCTGTGTTCCAAATGCCTGCGCGAACTCCATAACAAAGCAAAATTTCAATAAACTTTGCAAAGTAAACCCATTACAATGGATTTTATTTTGAAATATTGTAATAGCTCCTATTTTGAAAATACTTTCAATACGCACACATCTGTATGAGCACAATAACTTTGTACCTTGGGTGGATGCTATGAGCTATGAGCAGTAAAAGTAATTTGCATAATTTATTAATACCACAAAGCATTTCTGGGAGCTGAAGTGCGGCATGCTGAATAATGCTCACGCTTGATAATATGCAGAAAGTAAGTCATGACAAATATTATTTTGTGGCTATTTGTGTCTTTGAGACTTTCTTTGTTTAAACTTTAAAGGATAGCAGAAACGGTGCTTGCCAAAGCACTGGGCTTTTCACTTTTTCTCAAGAATAAGCTGGGGTATGTTTATTTTATTCTATACATATATTTATATTTGATGTGTGTTTATCGGGAGAAATTGTAAATCGGGAGGAGGGGTGGAAAAATGGGAGGAACCCGGTAAAATCAGGAGTGTTGCAGGTATGATCCAGTGTTATAATAGTTTTGGATTTTGCATTTAGTATTTATTTCTATTTTATATTAAATTTGTCATTCCATACAGTTTTTCTTTCACAGTTAGTTTTAGTTTTGTTTTCGTTTTTCTCAGTTTCAGTTTAGTTAGTTTTAGTATTTTTTATGGCTGCCAAAGCTGAACGTTTACTGGTATCATTTAAAAAGTCTAACATCATAACATTTCTTCAGGGCAGACTTGTATTACCTCTATCTAGTTGTATTATCATGTATAATTTGGATTGTAAATGTTGCAAATTTTATAATACAGGGTGAATATGGGCAAAGTGACAAAGGAAATGTAAGATTTATCCTCACTGTATCCATATTAATTTCCTTAAAACATTATAAAGCATTACTAAACTAATCTTTTGAAGTAAACAATTCAAGTAATAGTTCACTCAAGAATGACAATTCTCTCATAATTTACTCACCCTCATGACATCCCAGATGTGTATGACTTTATTTCTTCTGCAGAACACAAATTAAGATTTTGAGAAGGATGTTTCATCTCTGAAGGTCCATACAATGCAAGTGAATGGGTGCCAAAATGTTGAGGCTCCAAAATGCACATAAAGGCAGCATAAAAGTAATCCATACGACACCAGTGGTTAAATCCAAAAGTGATATAATAGGTGTGAGTGAAAAACAGATCAATATTTAAATCCTTTTTTACTGTAAATCTTGACATCAGCAGCCTCCTTGGTGATGATGATTTCAAGCTTGATTAAACTTTCTAGCGCTCTGTAAATTCTACTTGTTTGTTTAATAGATCTTGAAATCACAATCCTTCCTGTAGACTGCAATTGCAAGATGTACAGAGAAAAAGGAGTTACACTTTGGTCTGTTCTCACACAAAACTGATTAGATTACTTCGGAAGATATGGATTAAACCACTTTATGCTGCCTTTATGTGCTTTTTGGGGCTTCAAAGCTTTGGACCCTGTTGACTTGTGTTGTATGGACCTACAGAGCGGATATATTCTTCTAATATCTTTGCTTGTGTTTAGCTAAAGAAAGAGATCAAACACATTTGGAATGGCACGAGGGTCAACAATCTCTTTATCTTTTTGATATTTTAAATGGATGATTTTACTATGGGATGTGTGGCAGAGCTTATTTCATGACCACCGGTGGGAAAAGCAATGGTAAAGAAAATGACAAAAACTTTTGTGGTGTAATGCTTGTAAATGTTACGTTATGATTTATGATGTAAAAGTGTATAAGAAAATTAAAAAATGAATTCCAAATACTACATACAAATATTTTATAGTGAATAATTTTTCCAGTACGGTTTATGAAATATGGGATTTGGTCAAAAGAGGCTCTTCAGAGGTTCCACTTCCCAGTATTAAGCATTTCTTCATTTTTCTATTGACTAAAGGTGGGGTGGAATAATACGATTCAAAACAGTGTTGCAATGAATGCAAACATTAATACAGTAAAATACACTCTATTAGCATAACATAAATATATATATAAATAAATACAAATTTCCAACATTCTTTTGAATGTCCATGTACTAAAATAAAATATTTGATACCATGAATGTACCTTCATTTACTATTAGTTTGAATGGCCGTGGAAAATGAAACAATGTGATAACAATTTTACCTGGTCGCAAAAAGTAGTCCGTTAATTTACCTGATGAACTTTCACCTTTTGCTGACCCTTTATGCTTCACATTGCTAATGTGTGCTTCTAAATCACTTGCACATTTATTAACAACTGACACATAAATGCCAGCATGTCATGAATTCTGCTTCCCACAGATCTCAACCTGGATGATAGCATTGGAATTTTTTGTGCAAATGTTCTGTAAAGTTGCACTTTCATTTAGGCGTTCCAAAGAAGGAAGAGAATTCAATATTCCACGACAGCGCTTAAAGGCAGGTCTATGAAGGTAAATTAGTGCCTAAAAGATCTGCATGAGCAGAGTGAAGTTTGCAAAAGTATAAATGAAGTTGCAGGCGTAAAAGGATCTTTTTAAGTATTTTAATGTTTTGCATTGGTGTATTACATGTGTTGTGAAACTGCATCTGTATTTTTTCATGATGTAAATGTAATCTGTATTCTTTCAACTTTCATTTTTGTGCACTTACACTCAGTAGCGGTTTTAACTACCACACAAACCATGCAATTGTGTGGGCCCCCGCAGATCAGGGGGGCCCCGCCCCAGTAGGAAAGCTCAGATGACATGTTGGTTTGGGTACAAGCGTGAATACACTGTTGTCAGCAGAGTGGTTCACATTAGAGGTCCACCAGGTTTTTAAGTCAGTTTTTCAATTAGGATTTTGAGTTCGGGTTTGTAATTTATGAAAAAATATACAGTCCTTCCAAACTTGTTTCACCCGCACACTCTCACTCACATATGCGCAAACGGATGTGTTAGGGGCCGTTCACACCGAATGTGTTTTTGTTTGCCTCTGCTCCGTTTTTCCATTGTTTTCCTTTGTAAAACACACCCTGGGCGAACATCCATACCTGGTGCACCATGTCTCACTATGTCTTCAGTGTCTCACACAGGACACATTTTTTAGACTCTGTGTCAAGTTAAAAAGAACGTCAGATCTCAAAAACATGTGTCGAGACACCTGCGTTCTGTTTCATTCGTTGTGCTGCAGACTGTTTTTCGCACAGTCAAGTGTCACAAAGATTAAACATTCTGAACAAGTTCAGGTTGCAAAAAGGTGACTGCTACAATGTTTAACTATATTGTTCTGCACCAAACAAAGTTTCAGCACTTGATAAACGGAAACGTTTTTTATTTTATCCTTCTGCTCTAGTGTGCTGATGGGTCTCTGTGCCTTGTTTACTGTTACAATACTAGTAGGAACATGCCCTACAATGCTTACATAAAATACAGCTTTTGCAACATGGTGAACAATACACTGCAGCCTCCAGGTGAAAAATAAGACAGAAATCTATTACTACTGTATACAACAAGTATTCAAAGTTATAAAAATAATACTGTATCATAATTACTAACTGGACAACAATAAAAAATTGTTGGGTTATAATATTAATAAATAACAACTGAATTCCAAAATGTTAGTGATTGAAGTAGTAGGTTTTGCACACCATTCATGAAAAAATATATGCATTTCTTTTTTATCACTATTGTGGAAAACTGGAAAACAGTAATAATGATCATTAACTAGATTTTTATTTCATTAAACATTTTGAATGTACTTGGCTACAGTGGTTGATAGGATGAATTTAAAATTATTATTTAAAATAAATTGTGTTATTTTTTTAAGCAAAATATTTTGAAATTTGTGGCCCGCTTGTGGCCTCAGAAATCGTAAACACGCCCCTGCTTACACTTTAGGCACAATAGTTTCACCTAACTATGGCCGAAAAGATTTACAAAGTTGTGATCAGCAATTTGATACCAAAAAGGAGTGTCAAGAATTGTAAACTTGGTTGACTGTGTATAATCTGTACACAGTCTGTGTGAAAGATGTTTTTTTTTTTTTTTTTTTGCGTTCTCTCAAAAATGGGATCTACGCGAGCTTAAATTTACTGTGTTTTCGCACAAACCTTTGCATGCTATCTGAAACATAAGTGTTTGCACACAAAATGTATCCTGTTTGCTTGCAACTCCTTCCGTGTGTTTATGGGTCTCTCTCTGCGCTTGCGAATCTTTCCGTGTGTTTACGGATATCTCCCCGCACTTGCATGCTTTTCTCTCTACACTTTCGGCATGACTTTTCCTCAGTTAAATTGTGTACGTGATGGGAAGGCGGATCGACCTCCTTCTAGAAACCAATCAAATGTGGTTTTCGTTGACCAGTTTACTCTAATCTGTTTGGCTGAAAAACACAGCAGGCAGACGTCATCATTTGGCTCAGCATCGTTCATGCTGTCAGTGTTGTGTCAAACTGTGTTTCCCTGTCGGGATCTGTAAAAATATTTTGAGTTGATGTTTAAATATCGTTTCACATTGAAAAACGATTAAAATTACCATTGGTTTTGGCATTTACATAGATATTATATCCTATGAACCTATTACACCATTGAACTGATGCTAAATGGCAGGGCCAGTGTTACGATTTCCGTGGCCCTAACCATCTGACCGGGTTAAAGCGCATACAGCAAAATCTCTGAAATTGAAAGTTAACAGTATAGTATATTTTTCTATGTTATAGTGTAATTTTATAAATCAAATATAGAAAAAGTACTTATATAGAATAGCCTGGGCATTATGTGATCCAGGAAAGAGAATATGAGGCCTACGTGCTTATGCTGTGAGAAACACATGGTGTACTCAGCTGTAGCAAACACAATGGTACAATGCATTCCTAAGGTACATTTACATTTTACATTTATGCATTTGGCAGATGATTTTATCCAAAGTGATTTACAGTGC
Source organism: Xyrauchen texanus (assembly GCF_025860055.1). Classification (NCBI taxonomy): domain Eukaryota; kingdom Metazoa; phylum Chordata; class Actinopteri; order Cypriniformes; family Catostomidae; genus Xyrauchen; species Xyrauchen texanus. The sequence goes on from NC_068279.1 coordinate 26,985,505, forward strand.
ACTTATTACAGGGACAATCCCACCGGAGCAACCTGGAGTTAAGTGCCTTGCTAAAGGACACAATGGTGGTGGCTGTGGGGATCGAACCAGCATCCTTCTGATTAACAGTTATGTGCTTTAGCCCACTACGTCACCGCCACTGAGATACTGAGAAACACAGCCAATTGTTATAGATTATAGAATGCTTGTAGGTCCCCGACCCTCTTGATGGAGGCGAGCGCGATCAGCAGGGCCGACTTCAGGGAGAGGGCCCTGAGTCCAACTGATTCTAGCGGCTCAAAGGGAGGTCTCTGAAGGCCCGTGAGGACCACTGAGAGATCCCAGGAGGGAAACAGGCTTGGCCGGGAGAGATTTAACCTCCGGTCGCCTCTTAGGAACCTGATAATTAACTTGTGCTTACCCAAAGACTTGCCGTCTACTGTGTCTTGGAGCCTCTGGAAAAGTTGTAAAGGGACCGCTGTGCCCGGCCTGAAGGCAGCGAGGCATTCCAGCACTGACTGCGCGCGGTTGTTGGTGAGGCGTGCTGACATTGAGACTGAGACTAACTCCATGCCGAGAAAAGAGATGCTCTGAACCGGGACGAGCTTGCTCTTTTCCCAGTTGACCTGAAGCCCCACACGGCTGAGGTGCCTGAGCACCTGGTCCCTGTGAGCGCATAGTAACTCTCGGGAGTGGGCCAGGATGAGCCAGTCGTCGAGGTAGTTGAGTATACGGATGCCGGCTTCTCGGATTAGGGCAAGGGCTGCCTCTGTGACTTTCGTAAAGACGTGAGGGGACAGGTACATGCCGAAGGACAGGACTTTGTACTGATATGCCTGGCCGTCGAACGCGAAAGGTCGGTGTCGAGGCAGAATTGAGATGTGGAAGTACGCGTCCTTCAGGTCTACCACTGCGAACCAATCTAGATGCTGAACGCAAGTTAAGATGTGTTTTTGCGTGAGCATTTTGAACGGGAGTTTGTGCAAAGCCCGGTTGAAAACTCGCAAGTCCATGATCGGTCGTAAGCCGCGGCCTTTCTTGGGTACGATACAGTAAGGACTGTAGAAACCCTTCTTCATCTCGGTTGGAGGGACAGGTTCTATCGCGTCTTTGTGTAAGAGGGTCACGATTTCCGCACGCGGGGATTTGGCATGTTCGCCGTGTAATGCGGTAAAGCGGATGCCCCCGAAGGAGGGGGGGGGGGCTGGCAAACTGAATTGCGTAACTGAGTCGAATGGTCTTGGCCAGCCAGCGTGACGGGTTGAGAAGTGAAAACCACGCATCCAAACTCCGTGCTAGGGGACGATTAACTTTGACATACCCGGCGGGGCTTCGCAGCGGGGTGGAGCAGGTAATACGGCATCGGGAGGCAAGGGTGCATCCCAAGAAAAGACTTGAAGCACTTACCTTGCTCCGCACACCAGCAGGGGGTGGGTTAATGACTGAGGAGGAGGTCCGGTGGAGGCATCCTCTAGACTCGTCAGAACCGGTCGGCTGAGGAACAGTTGCGGGGCTGTGGGCGGGGGTCCTCGTCCAACGTGCCGGGACAGTTGAGGTGTGGCGGCAGAGTGCCGTGAGAATGGCATTTGTGTACCAGGTAACCCAGAGACAAAGGAAATGGGTCTTTTACTGAGAATGTGGCAAATTAAATGATTTCAACAAAAGATTCTCCTCCCGGCCCTCCACCGGGGAACGGAGTTGTCTGCTTACCAGCTCTGGAGCTAACGTCTTGGTCCCCGGGTTGATCGTCTCAGGAGCGCCTGGGAGCCTTCTGGGTCCTCGAGGGGGTCTGTGAGATGGGGTGAGTGTGCTTCCTGCGGGGTGCTCAACGCACGGGCTGAGAGCTGGGCCCGGTTGTGGCGGAGCAGGTTGTTTCTTAGCCGCAGGAGGACGCCCTCGGCAAGCAGATAGGGCACGGCCCGTGGCTGCAGGTTTGCGGTGGGGCAGGATGTGTGAAATAGCCTCCGTCTGCTTCTTCACCACGGAGAACTGCTGGGCGAAGTCCTCGACGGTGTCGCCGGAGAGGCCGAAATGGGAGACAGGGGCGTTGAGGAAGCGTGGCTTGTCAGTCTCACACATCTCGACCAAGTTCAGCCACAGATGATGTTCCTGAACCACGAGTGTGGCCATCGCCTGCCTGAGTGACTGCGCTGTGGCCCTGAGGGCGAGGTCGGTCGCTGAGCGCAGTTCCTGCAGCACGTCGGGATCAGGACTACCCACGTGCAGCTGTTTAAGTGCCTTGGCCTGGTGGACTTGCAGGAGGGCCATGGGGGAATCGGCGTGTACCCGTGGGCCACTCCGCCGTCGAGGGTAGTGAGAGCGGATGAGCGCATAGCTTTGTGACGAGTAGAGGAGGTGCCTCAAGTCGTCAGCTCATCATGCACCTCCGAGAAAAACGTGATCGGGGTGGGTGCAGCTGTGAGCGGCACGCAGACGTCATCCAGCCACAACGGCTGTGGGTAGGACGGAGGGTTCCAGTCCAGCCCCACACTCGCGGCGGCCCAGGCAAGCATGTCGGACATCTGCGCGTCAGCCTCAGCCTGGGCGTACTGGCCCGAAGGCAGCAGCCCAGGGGAGTCCTCTGCGTCAGACGCTGGCCCGCTCTCCGAAGCAGTGGCTAACTCATCCACCTCAAGCTCTAGAGGATAGGCAGGCTGGCCATGAGGCGAGCCGCTGTTGCCTCGAGCACGGACGGGAGTCAACAAGCGTGCTGGGGGGCGGGTGGTCCAAGGGGGCGCACCCGGCGGAACCGCACCCGCTGCCGTCCCCAGATCACCTCCATCGCCAGCCGCATCGTATTACATATTAGAACTCTGTTAGAGTTTTTATAGTCAAAACGAGTGAAAGAAATCTACTAGTGCTGAAGAAGTAATACAAAGTATTTAGAATACGTGACCTTGAGTAATCTAATGGAATATGTTACAAATTAAATTTTACAGCATGTATTCTATAATCTTGTGACACAAGAAATGTAGTGGAATACATTTCAAAAGTAACCCTCCCAACCCTGCCCTTTTGTCACATTTATTTACTTTTCTAGAAAAACAGTCAATACCTCAAAATATCACAACGTTGTACCTGATTTTGGCAATATTTTTTTTTTAAACGATGATCGTAAAAAAGCTCAGCAAATAACATTTAATTTATTTATTAGAAGTGCACATAAATACCAAATGAGCTTGTGATTGGTATCAATATGCAGCAGCTCTGCTGGGCTGGGCACAGATTATGTTCAACAAGCAACAATCCGTTCCCACTGCACTCTATGTCCCTCAGCCTGCAGCAACCCCTTAACCAATCTGTATCCAGCATATGGGTGTCTGGATTTCAATGTTGACTCTATTGTGTCCAACTCCTCATCTGGAGTACTGCTGTATGTGCCTTCTAGGTCCTTGACGAGGTTCGTGGGATGGGGGGCGTCCGCTTCCTGCAGGTAGCTCTATGCTGAGAGCTGGGCCCTGGTTGAGGCGGAGCTACCTGCTGGTTTCTTGGTGCCGCAGGGGGACACCCTCGGCGAGCAGACGGAGCTCGGCTGGATGAAGACTGTAGCCGAGGTAGGATGTGTTGGATGGCCTCCGACTGTTTCGTCACCGCTGAAAACTGCTGGGTGAACTCCTCAACTGTGTTGCCGAATAGGCCGAGCTGGGAGATTGGGCGATGAGAAAGCATGCTTTGTCAGTTTCTTGCATCTCGACCAGGTTCAGCCACAGATGACGTTCATGAACCACAAAGGTGGCCATCACCTGTCCGAGTGCCTGGGCTGTGACCTTCGTGGCCCAGAGGGCAAAGTAGGTAGCTGAGCACAGTTCCTGCATCACATCAGGATCAGGACTATCAACGTACAGATCTTTTAGTGCCTGTCATGTGAACTTGCAGGATGCCATGGCATGCAGGGCGGAGGCGGCCTGTCCGGAGGCCCTGTAGGCTTTCACTGTCAACGACGACGTCGTCCAATAGGCCTTGGAGGGGAGTTCGGGATTATCCCGCCAAGTGATTGCGCTTTGCGGGCACAGGTGCACCGCAACCACTTTGTCCACCTGGGGGACGACCGTATACCCAAGGACTGCCCTGCCCTTGAGGGTAGTAAGAGCGGATGAGTAAGGAGGTCGGTTCCAGGAAGTAAAAGGTGCCCTCCACGAACTTGTTAGCTTGTCATGCACCTCCGGGAAGAAAGGAACCGGGAGGAGGGGCATGGCTTAGACCCTGACCCGAGGAACCAATCGTCTAGCTGTGAGGGTTGAGGGGAGGATGGAGGTTCCAGCTCACGGTGGCCCAGGCAAGCATATCAGACATCTAAGCATCAGCCTCGAACTGGGTGGGCAGCCCAGCTAAGTCCTCCACGTCAGACGCTGTGATGCTCTCCAATGCAGCAGCAATGTCATCATCCTGCTCCATGGAACCAGTGGAGACATCAGACTGGCCGTGAGGCGAACCGGTCTCACGTCGTGCTGGGGGGCGGGTTTCCTTTGAGAAAGGAAAGCCACGACTTCAACGATACCATTGTCAGGTTCTTGCAATGAGTATATGAACCATCCACAAATGTTGCCTCGGTGTGATCGTGACCTAGACACACAAGGCAGCGCCTATGGCCATCAGAAGCAGAGAGATATCTGCCGCATCCAGGAACAATGCATAGGCGGAAGGGCATCTTGATAAAGATGCGTCTTTAAAAAGACATATGACGCCAATGCGTTAACTCTTTTATTTTTGAAAATAGTACACTTTTAGAGGAGATTTGCTCTTTTAGAAGACAACTGTCATAGCACCCAGGGGTGTGGACTGCACTGGCATGCAGAGGAGGGAGAAAACTGCTGGCAATGTGCCGTAGATCCAACAGGAAAGCTGTCTTTTAGAGGTGAGTGGAACAGAGTGAAATTTCAAGCTCGTTCAACGCACACAACAATTTGACTCCAAAAAAAGAATCTGACTGAACAGATGCACGATCCCTGCCTTTTATACCCGTATGTCCGGGGGCGGGACATGCAACTTCTGTTTGCCAATTTGGCATTGGCCTTATTCATATTCAGAGGTATCCGAGGCTCCCGAAAGAAGACCCTTGTGTCACTACAATCGACACAATGTCGAGTGAGTTACAGAAGGGGAACTCTCACTGATTTTCCTGTTTAATCCTTCAACCCAGTCTGCGTTGCCATGGCTACCATGATCTTAGAAAGATTAGTATCATAATAGAAGCAGAAAAAGCTGCTCTGTTTATTTTCTCTTGCAATTGCTTTTACCACATTTATATAAATAGAAGTGGAGAATGAGGGCAGGTAAGAACTGATGAATGAATGAAAGTCAGATTTTAGGGTAAACATTTCAAAGAGATTAATTTCCATCTAACCTTGGGGGTTGCCTGGATGTTTAGAAGATAACTGAAAAAAAAAATACATGTGTTAATTTTAAACTCATTATCTGCAAATAATGTTTTATATGTTATATTGTAATATTTCTAGGAGCTGGTTGAACCCCTCTCTTATGTGCACAGCATTGTAGAAAATGCTCTGCTATGTTGTGATGAGAAAGCACACTGTAAGTGTGCACTCTGATTGAATTTATACACTTTTTATTTTCATCCCAATTTGGAATGCCCAATTCCCAATGTGCTCTTAAGTCTTCGTGGTGGCATAGTGACTTGCCTCAATCCGGGTGGTGGGCTCCACATCTGAGACATCAATACGCGCATCTTTATCACATGGGTGTCACTCATGTCATATCATGTTGAGTTTATTACCATAGAGAGGAGGCTTCAAGCTATTCTCTACAGCATCCATGCACAACGCACCCCACCAAGAGCGAGAACCATGATTATAGCGAACAAGATGAGGTTACCCCATGTGACTCTACTCTCAAAGCAATGAGCCAAATTGGTTGCTTAGGAGACCTGGCTGGAGTCACTCAGCACACCCTGGATTCGAACTCATGACTCCAGGAGTGGTAGTCAGCATCTTTACTCGCTGAGCTACTGAGGCCCCTGAATTGAATTGACACACTTGCATTTTCTGTGTTGACTGCTTTCCTTTTTTGTCAGTTCATGGATCCCATGACTTCATACATATGGTTTTGCTGACTGGAAATCTAAATGAGACTCAATACTCATCTTTAGTATATAGTCTATCCACCTTATTTTGTAATGCGGAAGTAAGCAGTTGCTGCATTTCCGGCGAATGTGTAACAGAATTTAGTGATATAAGTTTATAAACTATCACAAAACCACAGGATGTACAGCAGAATGATTACCTAGTGTCGGATAATTTTCTAACTTCAGCATTTATAGTAAAAGAGTTAATAAAGCACTCACTTGTTGCTGTGTGTTGTATTGATGAGACAATAATAAAATCTGCTTCTTTCTTTACCGAGATTGTGACGATGCATTGTTTCTTGTCTTCAGATAAACCTCCATTTATTTGTACCTGCATAACCTCCAGTGATGTCTTTCTTTGTTTATTTCCAAAGGCAATGTTTTAACAAGATACCGTGTTGGTGCAAAGGAAATTAAAACAGCATTTGCCCTGCAGGTTTTCTCCTCTCTGCTGGTTGTGTAAAATTTTTGGAGGGATTTCAAATGGTTCTAGGACTTGTCAGCGCCTCATTTCATTCATTCGACCTGTGCAACAGTGTGATAAAACAATGGCAAAATGCAAGATATGGTAAAATTATATTCGTTCAAAACCAATGAGTTTATGAAAATCATAATTAATGAAATAATATGACGATATATTTTGCCAGCCTGTAATAAAAAGCAGCATAATGTAGTATTTTTGTATCGCTAAAATACTGAAGCTGGAAGTGGCTGATACCGGACGTGGTCCACATTCAAGGTTGATAATGGTGGCGCACTAGTTTTGCAGAAAAATAAGGTGGATTTCTTTCTCCTAAAGGGGTTCATGATCCTTTCCACAAAACTGTTACCTTTATGTTGTTTTACTATGTTTATTTAGCCTAACATCCTTTTATTTGTTTGCATTTCTGAACTTTTAATGATATTATGGGTAGGTTAATTGTATCCATAAGGATTTTTTTTCCAGTGATAGATGAGGAATCTAGAGGAATCTGGTGTGCGTTTAGTTGGTTGTCCTCAATTTCCCAGTAGTCTCTTTTCTTCCTTGGGAATAGTTCTTTGATGTGTTTGCAAGTGGGATGTTGATAATTAGCAGTGCTAATATCTCATTAAACTAAGGGCATAATATTAAGCAACATCTGCTTGCTGAATAACTAAGTGACATCTGGTGACCAAACATGGAATTGCATGTTGGTAATAAAAAGGCCAGCAGGAGGCACAAAAATGCAACCATGATTTCAGCATGAAAGCGTCCACCTGTTAAAAAAATGCCCAAGCAGGATAATAGGGAAAATGTACTGATTTAACACTTGAGACCATACAACACAGTAAGTGGTGGCAACGCACTGAGAATTTCTTCCTTTTAATACAGAGATTGTCTTAAATGAAAAGTTTACATAAAAATTACAATTTTGTCATACTTTACTCACCACCCTCATGTCTTTCTTTCTTCAGTGGAATGCAATATAGGCCTAGGTGAATTTTTAAAGAATAGGATATCATATTCCTGTCTTTTTTTCACCAAGATTCCACAGTCAAGGATTATAAAGCACTGCAAACTGTAAATAAGGACATATTGACAGTCTAAGCTTCTAATATCTTCTCTGCAGCATAATCTAGTGGGCAAACAATGCTTTTGTTTTCAGTTATATTGGCAAATAGTACATGATGTGTTATGATAAAAAAGCCAACTTTTTTCCATAATAAGTTCAATAATAAATATATTCAGTTTTAGGTCTTAAATTCTGTGCATATCTTTAGTAAAAAAAAATTGATTTCTATTTCAATATAGTATCCAACCTTATTCGAGGAGGCAAAATACCTCAAATTAGAGTAAAAAGTAAACCATTTGGTGAGAAAACACTCTGACTTATGTACCACTGAAATGTGTATCTCTATTGATATATTTTGTGAGCTCTTGACAACCCCACTTTTAATAATAATTATCTGGTTCCTAGAGGCAATCATACACACTCAAAGCATTGCATTTCCTCAATTGTTATTGTACTTTTGTGTCAAGCTTTGTATAATGCACTGAGACAATGGAGCTTCCATTTGCATACAGTATATTTGAATAAAGGATGACTTTGTTATCCTTTATTGACCACAACAGCAGTGACTATGTTCACATTTGCAAAGAAAGTAAAACCTTATGCATAAAGAATTAGGAAAATATATTTGGCATTTTCTTTTGCATGAATTTGCCTGGAGTCTTACTTATGGCGCTTTTCCACTACACAGTACCAGCTCGACTCGACTCGACTTTGTTTGGTTTTCCACTGTGTAAAAGTTGTACCTGTACCTGCTTTCGGGTACTTTTTTTCGTACCACCTCCGGCGAGGTTCTGAGCGGGCTGAGGCGAGCTGAGGCGATACCAAAATGTGACGCAAAAACAATGCCGACTGCTGATTGGTCAGAAAGAATCGTCACTATTCACTGCGTCATCATTGCGCGCGCCAGACGGAGTATCCAGAATAACCCCGCCATTTTTAAATAGTTTGCACAGATATAGCCTACTAAACTATTATTATGGCAACTCGGAAGAATACGCCGTGGTCAAACGAGGAGGTGCAGACTTTTCTTTGTTTGGTTGCCGAAGAAAGGATCCAGCGAGAGCTTGATGGGGCAACGAGGAACGGAAAAGTTTATCAAGAAATCTCCGAACTGCTGTCCACACATGGCTACAACAGGACTTTCCAGCAATGTAGGGACTACAGACTCTGTAGTGACTACAGAGCTGTAAAGGATCACAACGGCCGCAGTGGTTCAAACCGAAAAAGCTGGAAGTGGTACGAACAGATGGACGGTATCTACGGCCATAGACCGCCGAGCAACGGGAGGGAGGGTGGACTTGACTCGGCCACCAGTTTGTTGGAGTCGCTGATGGAGGATGGTAAGTGTTTTAAGTTTACATTACATTAATTCTGTAGGCGCACTCAGCTCGAGAGTTATGTTTTCTGTAGGCTGGCTTTTGAAAAGCTGAAGCTCACTTATAACAACGAAGACTGTAAACTTGTGTCGCAGATAACAATTGCTGCTACATCTAGCTAGCTGCTAACTATCTGCCATTGCTATTTTCGTATTGTGTTGACTTTTGTATGATCTTTCTATCTAAGATTCATTTTCGACGAGCGAGAATGGTTCAGTGACACCCACTGATGCCACGTCGGCACCAGAACCAGCGGCACCATCGACACCGAGACCTGCAGCAGCGTCGACACCGGCAACCGGTTAGTATAATTGAGAAAAAGTAAACCCTTCTAGCCTGTTGTCTGTGAATCTATACACACTTATTAATATATCATTAATCGTATCAATAACTCATTAATAACGTAAATTTACTTGCATAACAACAGGAAGCATTCCCAGCTATGGGAATACAGGATTCATTAATATACCTGTTCTGTATTTTTATAACTTTCCAGACGTACACAGTGTACACCTATACTGTACACATAGTATTTTAAAGTTGACATTTACTAAAATAGTTGGGCTCAGATGTTAAGTCGTTACATATACTATATAAGTAATAGTAAGTTGTGGGCTTGTCTTTTTTTGTGTAGCAGCTGTAATGATAATACATGTGAACAATTTAAAACACACACAACCTTTGAATGAAACGTGACTTGTCCGTTTTTCTTTATAACTCATTCATTGTAATTATTTTTTGGCCAGGACGGAGGAAACGAAAGAGGGAACAGGAGCATCTGACTGTCCTGAGGGAGATGCAGACATCGGATGTCGAGCAGCTGGAGTTGAACCGGGCACAGCGGGAGCGCCATTTACAGATGGCACTCGATGATGCAGCACATGCCCGAGAACTCGAAGCGGCTTTAAGGAGAGAGGAGATTGCTGCAATGTCGTCCTTCAACCAGGCCTTTCTGGGAACCCTGAGCCAGCTTGTCCAGGCACTGAACCGGCGGGATGCTGTTCCACCGCCCCTGGACTGAAACCCCTTTGTTTATTTTAATTTAATGTTTGCACTACATGTAACATATGTATATAGTTGGATGTGTGAATTTTTATTAATATTATATTTTTTTCTATTTGTATGCGTGTTTAAATAAAACCTTTTTGAAACTTATTACAAACAGTGTCTTTTTTGATGGTTTGCTTTTTTACAAGGGTTTGAACAAGTATTTTCAGATTGTATACTGTGATAACCTTTAATGAAAAACTGCAGAGACAACATATTTAATGATAATGTATTTATTTAGCAATTAAAATAACGCATCAGACCCTCTCGTACATCTCTGCCCTCCTCCTCAACACCCTGTGCCACTGCCACCACAGGCTCTGCTGCTGCAGGTGCATCCCAGTCATTGTCATAGTCCTCTCCATGACTCTCACAAAGGTTATGCAAAGCACAGCAAGTAAGAATCATAGATTTCACAATTGTAACATCACAGTCATTTCTTTTCATGAGGCAACGCCACCTTCCCTTCAGTCTACCAAAAGCGTTTTCAACCACTACCCGTGCTCGACATATTTTCTTGTTGTAGATCTGCTGTTCTACTGTCAGCCGTCCAGTGTCAGTGAATGGCTTTAGGAGCCAGTTCTGCAGGGGATAGGCAGAATCTCCCAGGATGTAGCAGGCAACATTCACCCCACCAATATTCCTGGTGTAAGTTGGAAAGTGGTTGCCACGGCTGGCCAACTCCCACAATGTGGACAGTCTTAAAACACGAGCATCATGCAAGCTGCCAGGCAGTCCTGCAAACACGTTCCAGAACAGTCCTTTTCCATCTACAACACCTTGAAGGACGATGGAGTGCCAGCCTTTACGGTTGAAATAGTCACAGTGGTACTCCTGTGGTGCCAAAATGGGTATGTGTGATCCATCAATAGCACCAACACACTGCGGGAGCCCCCATCTGTTCTCAATGTAGGCAGCCATTTCTTCAAACTTCTCCTGGTCTGGGTAACGGATTTGTTCGGGAACCAACAACGTTTCTGCAGCAGCAGTGAACTCTTGAACACACCGGCAAACAGTTGTTATGCTTACTCCGAAAAGATGGCCGATAGTTCTGTACTCTGAACCGGTCGCAAGCTTCCATAGTGCGATGGCCACTCTCTTTTTTAGAGGAACACACTTGCGGAAGCTTGTGTCTTGTCTCTCCATCACTGGACGCAGTTTGTTGTACAAATATATGAATGTTTCTTCCGACATTCTGAAGTTCTGAACCCACTGCACGTTTGTGAAACCAGGAACAATAACATCCCACCACTCGGTAGCTCGGTTGAAAGCCCAAACAGACGGTCTGCCGCGGCAACTTTGCAAAGCTAAACAGATCTGAAACACATAAACCATGCACATTTTAGTACGTAATACTGGTAGCTATAAAGTTGATTAAATACTTTGCATATAGTATAGTATTTACACATATGCAAACGTTAGCTATGTTAGCATAACTTACCCTCTTGCGTCGGCTTTGAACAACCGGATTCGTCTCGTAGTCTGAACTCTGTAGTAATTCCCAAACTCTCCTGTATTTTTCAGCAGTGTTTCGTTTTGCTGCCCTCAGCCTCTCATGAAACAACGTTTGTCTTCTTGCTGTGAGAAACAGCCACATCCCGAGGATCAAAAACAGCATACACTCGATTTCCTCCATTGTCCTGTGTGTGTGGGTAGCGGATGTGTGTCGCGTATAAGATTACGTCACGGCAGTTTCCTGCGGCGTCGCTATGACGACCGGGTACTATTTGTGGCGGTACTGTCTGCAATGGAAAACGGAGCGAAAAGCGAGTCGAGTCGAGGCGAGCCGAGGCGAGTCGAGCTGGTACTGGTAATGGAAAAGCGTCATTAGTGCTGTGTTGTCAAGAGTACCTGTAGCTCAAGATTAAACTCTCTGTAGCTGACATGAAGACGTTTCACTCTGCCATTCTACTGGCTGCTCTAAGTGAGCTAGCCACTTGTCCTTATATGTATATATTAATTATGTGAATCTTCTACGATGACCACAGTGAAAAAGACAATGTCCTCTGTCACCCTTTTGACATTTTCCTTTTGACATGCCCACGAATGTGAAAATGACATTATGTAAAGTTTATCTATGCAAAGATTACTGTAGAGAGTCATCAACCACCCATTCTATTCTACAGAATATGTGGATATATGGATCAAAATGGCAATTCTTTTGTTGTTTTTGTTTGTTTGTCCTGTGTTTAGTAATCTTTTTCCAATCAGTTTTACCAGGGATGAACTGCTGAACATTTGGCAGCACATACCAGACAATATTTTCCTGGTTCTTGACTATTCTGATGTTTTGCTGGACATTTATTCAGAGGCGCAGCTGTGTTGTTCAAATGCGCTGTGAGACGCAGATGAGGGAAGCAAGCTCAAGCTTCGTCAGCACAGCTTTCGAACAGTGCTGCCGAGTATTCTGCTAGTGAATCTCTGCTCTCTTTCTAATAAAACGGATGAACTACATCTTCTCACCTGTACAAACAAGGACTTTTCCAACTCTGTTGCCTTGTGCTTCACAGAAACCTGGCTGAGTGAAGCCATTCCGGACAGCTCATTACATCTGCCGGGCTTTAAGCTGTTCAAAGCAGATCGCATTGCAGAGTGCGGGGAAAAAGAGAGGCGGTGGAACATCCTTTTACATCAGTGAAAGTTGGTGTACAGATGTAACAATGTTAAAGAAAATGTCCTCTCCTAATTTGGAAGTGCTCTTTATTAACTGTAAGCCTTTCTACTCTTTGCAGGAGAATTACTTGTTTATTCTGGTGAGTGTTTATATTCCTCCATACACGTGCATGAATGCAGCGCTGCTGCAGCTGGCTGATTAAATCACAGAGAAGGAACAACAATACCTGGACTCAGTTATTATGATTCTTGGGTATTTTAATAAAGCAAATTTCACACGTGAACTGCCCAAATACAAACAGCACAATACATGCCCAACCAGAGATAGAAATATACTGGATCTCTGCTACTCAAAAATAAAGCATGCATATCGCTCTGTCCAAAGAGCAGGTTTGAGACTCTGTGATCACTGTCTGGTTCATCTTCTTCAAATTTACAGGCTGAAACTATAATCAGCTAAACCAGTATTAAAGACTAAAGATATGGACCAATGAAGCAGAGCTGGAACTACAAGCCTGTTTTGACTGCAGTGATTGGAGAGTATTTGAGGCTGCAGACACCTATCTGGATGAGCTCACAGATACTGTGACATAATATATCAGTTTCTGTGAGGATATGTACATCCCTACTTGGACTTATTTAACATTCAACAATGACAAAACATGGTTTACAGCAAAACTCAGGCAAAAGAGGATGCTTACAGAAGTGGGGATAAAATCTTGTACAATCAGACCAGGAAGACACTGAATAAGGAATTCAGTGTGGCTAAAAGAAGCTATTCTGAGAAGCTGAATAAACAAGTTTTCAGCTAATGACCTTGCATCAGTATGGAGTGGCCTGAAACAATTTACTAACTACAAGACTCCAACCCCCAACACTGTAAGAAACCAACAACTGGCTGATGACCTGAATGAGTTCTACTGTAGATTTGTAAGGCCCAATCTCACACCCCACACCTGCTCTGAACTTCACACAAATATCAACACCTCCTGCAACCCCTCAACTCAACCTGTACTTAAGATCTGTGAAGAGGAGTTGTGCCGTGTCTTCTGAAAACAAAAGACAAGGAAAGAACCCAGACAGTGTTTCACCAACTTGTCTAAAATCCTGTGCTTACCAGCTGGCCCCGATCTTCACGCTGATCTTCAGTAGATGTCCCATGCTGCTTCAAACGCACAGTCATCATTCCTGTCCCAAAGAAATCCAAAATCACAGGACTTAATGACTACAGACCCAACGCTCTGACGTCTGTGGTCATGAAGTAATTTGAGAGACTGGTGTTGGCCCACCTGAAGGACATAACTGGACCCTTTCTAGATCCCTTCAATTTGCTTGTCGAGCAAACAGGTCTGTGGATGATGCAGTCAACATTGGATTGCATCATATCCTGCAATATCTGGACAGACCAGGGACATATGCAAGGATCCTTTGTGTGAACTTCAGTTCGGCTTTCAACACCATCATCCCAGCTGTTCTCCAGACTAAATTACACCAACTCTCTGTTCCCACGTCTATCTGTCAGTGGATCACCAGCATTCTGACGGACAACCAGAAGCAGCTAGTGAGACAGGGGAAATTCAATTCCAGCACATGTACAATCAGCACTGGTGCCCCCCCAGGGATGTGTGCTGTCCCCACTACTCTTCTCCCTGTATATAAATTACTGCACCACCAAGAACCCCTCTGTCAAGCTCCTGAAGTTTGATGATGACACAACTGTTATCGTCTTCATCAAGATGACAATGAATGTGAATGAATGTTGCATTTATATAGTGCTTTTTCAGACACTACACTCAAAGCGCTTTACACAGTGAAGAGGGGGGACTCTCCTTAACCTCCACCAGTGTGCAGCTTCCACCTGGATGATGCGACGGCAGCCATAGTGCACCAGTACGCTTACCACACATCAGCTATTGGTTGTGAGGAGAGAGTAGAGCCAATTTATGGATGGGGATTATTAGGAGGCCATGATTGAGAAGGGCCAATGGGCCAAGACACTGGGGTTACACCCCTACACTTTTACAAGATGTGGGCCCTGGGATTTTTAATGACCACAGCGAGTCAGGACCTCGGTTTAACATCTCATCCTTTGGATGATGCCTTTTTATAGTATAGTGCCTCCATAACTATACTGGGGCATTAGAACCCACAAAGACTGCAGGGTTAGCTCCCCCTGCTGGCTTCACTAACACCTCTTCCAGCAGCAATCTTAGTTTTTCCCCAGGAGGTCTCCTATCCAGGTACTGGCCAGGCTCATCCCTGCTTAGCTTCAGTGAGCAACCAGTCTTGAGCTACAGGATAATATAGCTGCTGTTTGTACAATGAGTCTGTATACAGAAGGGAGTTTGAACGGCTGGCTGACTGGTGTAGTCAAAACAACCTGGAGCTGAACACGCTCAAAATGGTGGAGATGATTGTGGACTTAAGGAGGAACACACCAACATGGACCCGCTCCACATTCTAAACAGCACAGTGGCAGCAATGGAACCATTCAGGTTCCTGGGCACTACCATCTCACAGGACCTAAAGTGGGAGACCCACATTGACTCCATTGTGAAAAAGGCCCAGCAGGGGTTGTACTTCCTTTGCCAGCTGAGGAAGTTCAACCTGCCACAGGTGCTGCTGATACAGTTCTACTCAGCAGCCATTGAGTCTGTCTTCTGCACTTCAGTAACTGTCTGGCTTGGTGTAGCTATGACATTGGATATCAGAAGAATAAAAAGGACAGTTCAGACTGCTGAGAGGATTATTGGTTGCCCCCTACCATCCCTTCAAGAACTGTACACTTCCAGATTGAGGAAAAGAGCTGTAAAAATCACCATGGACCGCACTCACCCAGCCCTATACATTTTTGGTCGGTGCTACAGAGCACTGAGCACCAGAACCGCCAGGCACAAGAACAGTTTTTTCCCTCAGGCTATCCATCTCATGAACAGTTAAAACTGCCCCATTGTGCAATAATTATGTGCAATACACAACTTAGTCTATTTATATTTAACCAACATACCATACCTCTTCTGCCATTAGATTTCCTTGCTTCTGTATATAACAGATTTGTATTTGCATATTGTACTTATGTGCACTATCACTTAAGAAGTATGTTGTTGGAAGTTTGTCAGAAGATTGCATTGTCTTTCCCCCACTACTTCACATTTTAACTCAAAAATCTTCACATTTGAAATACTGTTATGTCAGCTACTGTCTCTCTGTGCCAACAGTATATGGTTCTTTCTTGGGCATCTTACATACTTGGGCATTTTGTCTATTTATTTTTATTATTAATTATAATTTGCCTCATAGTTTATATTACTATTGTGATTTGTTATACTTTATTGACTACAACAACAGTTCTCATTTGCATAGAAAGTAAAACCTTATGCATAAATAATTAGGGATAATACATTTTGCATGTTTTGCATCACTTACCATTTGGCATTGCATATATTTGGTCTTTTTCATGAATTTGCCTGGAGTTTTACTTGTGTGTGTTGTCAAGAGTACCTGTAGCTCAAGATTAAACTCTCCATAGCTGACATGAAGACTTTTCTCACTGCCATTATACTGGCTGCTCTAAGTGAGCTAGCCACAACCCTGATAAGACAACACATTTTTGTGGACAAGAATATGGAGTGGTTAAAGGCTCAGGAGTACTGCCGAATGTACTATGATGACTTGTCCACCATCAGCAGTGAAGAGGAGTATGCAAGGTTCATGAACACAGAAGAGTATCTCTTTCGTGGCTGGATTGGACTGTACAAGGCAAAAGAGGAAATGTATAGTCGGTGGTCGGATGGTAACCCAGTAACATACACATGGCAGAAAGAGTATCTTATAACAGAAGATATTCAAACTGACCAATGTCTGTTGATGAGCAAGGGTGTAGGGGAGTTTTGGAACTGTAAGGAAAAACATATGTTTTTTTGCTACAAAGTGCCAGATCTGATTCTAGTGGAAGAGAACAAAACCTGGGAGGAAGCTCTGGAGTACTGCAGAGTGAACTACGCTGACCTGGCCAGCTTGACCTCAGAGAGTGATCTGCTTACAGCCAAAAAATTGTTCAATGCATCAACAGTTCATGTCTGGACAGGTCTACGCTTCCTGGATGGCTCATGGTTCTGGGTGAACAGAGAGACTCTGGACGGACAGATATCACTGCCTTCATGTCCTGTCTATCCTGAACGCTGTGGGGCCCGAAACCTTCATGCTGATCTCTGGGAATTTAGAGACTGTGAAGAGAAACTCAATTCCCTGTGCTACTCTGGAGTGAGAATAAATAATTAATAAGTATTCTAAAAACACTTTTCACAAAGTTAATAAGAATATGTAAAGCATAGTTTTTAATAATAAAAAAAATTATATATTTTTTTTGCTGGAGCAAGTACTTATTCTTCTCAAACAAGTACTTGCTCCAAGATCTAGCAGACACTTTATTGCCTAAAAATTGTCTAAAAAGTTCCACTATATTGTTCATTCACATGAATGTTTAAGACACCCCTAATCTAAACCTAGTTTTTTTCTTCTTCTTTTTTGTTAAAGGACCTGTTATGTTGGGTGCAGCATGTTATATCACTGTTCATGTTCTGTAAATAATTCTGAATTTCATTTTCTTTATACAGTACATTACAGAAGAGTCAAATCAACAGTTTATTAACACATTGTCAGACAACAGTGATGTTTAACAGTGGAGGACTTCATCAACCCCAACAGCAATGTAACATTACATTATAACATGTACATTATTTTCCTTATGTTTATACGGTGATATTTAAATGTTGCCAAGAAGCTACAATATGTAAACTGAATGTGTTAGATATATTTAGAGTACCTATTATATATTTTCAAATTATCTTTCATTTGTAGACCAACTATATATGTAAGCGCACTCGCAGCATCAAACATTTACAATGCAAAAAAAAGAAAAAGTTAAAGTTCACAACCATCCATCCATCCATCTTCAACCGCTTATCCGAAGTCGGGTCGCGGGGGCAGCTGCTCCAGCAGGGGGCCCCAAACTTCCCTATCCCGAGCCACATTAACCAGCTCTGACTGGGCGACCCCGAGGCGTTCCCAGGCCAGTGTGGAGATGTAATCTCTCCACCTAGTCCTGGGTCTTCCCGAGGCCTCCTCCCAGCTGGACGTGCCTGAAACACCTCCCTAGGGAGGCGGCCAGGGGCATCCTTACCAGATGCCCAAACCACCTCAACTGACTCCTTTCAACGCAAAGGAGCAGCGGCTCTACTCCGAGCTCCTCACGGATGACTGAGCTCCTCACCCTATCTCTAAGGGAGAAGCCCGCCACCCTTCTGAGGAAGCCCATTTCGGCCGCTTGTACTCGCGACCTAGTTCTTTCGGTCATGACCCAACCTTCATGACCATAGGTGAGGGTAGGAACGAAAATTGATCGGTAGATCGAGAGCTTTGCCTTCGGCTCAGCTCTCTTTTCGTGACAACGGTGCGATAGAGCGAGTGCAATACCGCCCCTGCTGCCCCGATTCTCCGGCCAACCTCCCGCTCCATTGTCCCTCACTCGTGAACAAGACCCCGAGGTACTTGAACTCCTTCACTTGGGGCAAAACCTCATTCCCTACCTGGAGTACGCACTCCATCGGTTTCCTGCTGAGAACCATGGCCTCAGATTTAGAGGTGCTAATCCTCATCCCAGCTGCTTCACACTCGACTGCCAAGCGATCCAGTGAGAGCTGAAGGTCACGGACCGATGATGACATGAAGACAACATCATCTGCAAAAGCAGCGATGAGATCCCCAGCCCACCGAACCAAGCACACCTTCCCCACCCCGACTACGCCTCGATATCCTGTCCATGAATATCACAAACAGGATTGGTGACAAAGCGCAGCCTTGGCGGAGACCAACCCCACATGGAATGAACTCGACTTTGTGCCGAGGACCCGGACACAGCCCTCGCTTTGGACGTACAGGGATTGGATCGCCCTAAGAAGGGACCCCCCACCCCGTACTCCCGCAGCACCTCCCACAGTCTCTCCCGGGGACCCGGTCATACGCCTTCTCCAGATCCACAAAACACATGTAGACCGGATGGGCATACTCCCAGGCCCCCTCCAGGATCCTTGCGAGAGTAAAGATCTGGTCCGTCGTTCCACGACCAGGACTAAAACCGCATTGTTCCTCTTCAATCTGAGGTTCGACAATCGGCCGAACCCTCCTCTCCAGCACCTTGGAGTAAACTTTACCAGGGAGGCTGAGAAGTGTGATACCCCTGTAGTTGGCACACACTCTCTGATCCCCCTTTTGAAGAGGGGAACCACCACCCCGCTCTGCCACTCCTTAGGTACTGTCCCAGATTTCCACGCAATGTTGAAGAGGCGTGTCATCCATGACACCCCTCCACATCCAGAGCTTTCAGCATTTCTGGTCGGATCTCATCAATTCCGGGCTTTGCCACTCGCGGAGTTGTTTGACTACCTCAGTGACCTCCCCCAGGGAAATAGAATCTGATCCCCATCATCCTCCGGCTCTGCCTCTACCATAGAGGGCGTGTTGGGATTTAGGAGTTCTTCAAAGTGTTCCTTCCACCGCCCAATAACCTCCTCGGTTGAGGTCAACAGCGTCCCATCTTTGCTGTATACAGCTTGAATGGTTCCCCGTTTCCCTCCTAAGGTGGCGGACGGTTTTCCAGAAGCACTTTGGTGCGGACCGAAAGTCCTTCTCCATGGCTTCTCCGAACTTTTCCCACACCCACTGCTTTGCCTCCCTCACGGCCGAGGCCGCAGCACTTCGGGCCCTTCGGTACCTTGCAACTGCCTCCGGAGACCTCCGGGACAACAAATCCCGGAAGGCCTCTTTCTTCAGTCGGACGGCTTCCCTGACCACCAGTGTCCACCACGGTGTTCGAGGGTTACCACCCCTTGCGGCACCTAAAACCTTGAGGCCGCAGCTCTCCACCGCGGCTTCGGCAATGGAAGCTTTGAACATTGCCCACTCCGGTTCAATGTCCCCAACCTCCGCAGGGATGCCTAAAAGCTCCGCCGGAGGTGTGAGTTGAAGATCTCACGGACAGGGACCTCCTCCAAACGTTCCCAGTTCACCCGCACTACTCGCTTGGGCTTCCCAGGTCTGTCCAGAGTCTTTCCCCACCCCCTGACCCAACTCACCACCAGATGGTGATCGGTTGACAGCTCTGCCCCTCTCTTTACCCGAGTGTCCAAAACATATGGCCTCAGATCCGACGACACGATTACAAAATCGATCATCGACCTTCGGCCTAGGGTGCTCTGGTACCACGTACACTTATGAGCATCCTTATGTTCGAACATGGTGTTTGTTATAGATAATCCATGACTAGCACAGAAATCTAATAACAAACATCCACAAAGTTCACAACCATTGTAACAAATAACTAAATGCAATACATTTAAACTGAGGCAGTACAATCTATAGGGTGTTGCTTGGATAATATAAATACATACAGTATGGTGCCACATTTACTGTATATGTGGGCCTATTATCCATAGTTACCTTATTTCACCTGTACATTCACTGTTTTGTATTAATAAATACAGTTAGTCATGCATAATAGTTAGCAGTTTTGGTTTGCAGAAAATTGTTTGTTAATTTGTCAAAAACCCTTACTTTAAATTAAAACTAGTCAAATTATCAAACCCTCAAACTGTGTTTCTGTCTGTTATTCTGGTATTAGAGAAAGCTGCAGATAACAGGTTTTCAGGTCAACAGAGAATATCTCAGCTATGTACATAAACTCGGTTCCCTGGAACAATGGGAGCGAGTCATTGCATTTATTAATGCATATGGGGAGTGCCTTCTAACACGGCCTAGTTGAAACCTCTCTACAATATCACTAATATTCAAAAAATGGCTATGGTGTTTGAACCCCGCTGGTTTTGGCGTGAAACTGTCCACTATAAAAACAGGTGCACACTCAACATTTCCTCAGAATTTCTGACTGAGAACAAGGAGCGCATCGCTCGTGCCTCATGAACTCTGAGTCTTGAAGTGCAGCTAGCATTCGCAATGTCTCGTTTCCTTCTTCTCAGAGAACCGAGGTTATGTACGTAACCGAGACATTCCCTTATAACTCAGTACACTTGACATTGCATTTAACGCATATGGGGAACAGAATCCCATCACGCTGCACTACATGGCATCACCTCTCCTTTTTTGAGAAAACCATCCTTCTGCAAAACACATCACTTGAAAGGACACACATGATATACTGCGTCGCTCACCATAGGGAAGCGGTTGCACATAATGTGTGTGCTTTGAAGAGGAAAAGGGCTCTTGAGAATGTGTGAGTATCTTGTGCATTTGCAACGAGTGCTGTATTCTTTTTAGCATTCATTGCATTTTTTATTGCATTAATTTGAGTGCAAGACACAGAAACAACATTTTGAACAATCTTGTGAACAACAATTTTCCTTTCCCGACAAACAGAAATGCAGAGATGGGGAATAGTGTTTCGTGTCTCCAAGCTTTCGCTTGAAATGGCTGTGCCCATCAGGAGCACTTTTTCTGCACGGGAGGGTTTGTTCCGCCAACTCGAGGTGGCCGCTGATATGGCTGCTTCCGTTTGGGCCATGGCTTGCATGGCCTCAACAATGGCAAGTGCCAGCGCTGAGGCAGCAGGTATGGGGCTTTTAGTTGGGCGCTGGCTTGAAACAGAGCGAGGGTGAACAGGCTGTGATGAACTCCATTTGGGCATAAAGTGTCTCATCGCCTGTGACTGCTGCAGAGTTGTGACGTTTCGCTCAGCAAACTTATTCACAGAGCTGCAAGAGAGGCCAGCTGTAGACACTGGGGCATCCAACAGAGTGGCTTTTTCCCTATTACTCATTTTTGTGAGGGTCAGCCATATATGTTGACCCAGAACTGTCAGGTTGCCCATGGTCTTGCTGATGGCCTGCACAGTGAGTTTCGTGGCATGCAATGCTAAGTCTGTAGCGGTGCGGAGCTCTTTGAATGTCTCTGACTCAAAGCTCATCCATTTGCTTGAGGAGCTTGGCTTGAAATACCTGGAGCACTGCCATTGTTTGTAGTGCTTATTCAGCTCTGTCAGTGGTGCATGCACGCTCCTCGCCCTCGCTGGGGGAAGGGGCAGCAGAGACATGACATCATCATTATTATCCCCAGCGCCAGAACCGCTGAACGAGACGAGGCCGCGTGCTCTTTCAGAGGACCTGAGAGTATCGGAAAACATGTGCTTTGTGGAGATTGAGGGGTCTGCGGGGCTTGTGCCGGCACAAGGACCACCTCAAATTCATTCTGCTTGACCTCACGGCCCTGCCGTGCTTCCTTGTATGAATCCTCGGGTAGTACAGAAGAGGCAGGTGGGAGGGCATGTGAGGCTGAATCATCCCTCAGAACTAGGGAGATTTGCGAGCGAAGCATCTTAAGACTCATGCCCTGACAGTAAACGCAGCTCTCATGCTGATCTGACGTTGGGATGTGCCTCTCGTAGAACACTTACGGAACAACATCTTTAAAAAAAATGTGAACTCGTAAGTGAATCTTTTAGCTATATAAATATATAAATAAATATTTATATTTATATCATACAATATACAATACACAATATACAATTTCTTAGTAAGGATACACAACACCTGCTGAATGCGGGCCAGCAGTGTGCCAGTGAGTCTGCCCCGAGGGAGCTTCTATTTGGGCATACCAGAGCGGGCAGTGGGAGGTCTCTCGGGAGGCAAGCAGATCTACCTGGGCCTTGCCGAACCGTTCCCAATCAGCTGGGGGTGAAGCCTCCACTCTCCGCTGGGCAAGCGTTGTTTTGACAGCGCGGCCGCTATCACATTGAGTTTGCCGGGGATGTGAGTGGCACACAGCGACCTGAGCTCCAAAGGAGGAGATGATGGGCGAGTCGTGACATGTAAAGCAGATGCCCACGAAGGGGGCGGAGGCCTGGCAAACTGAGTTGCGTAACCAAGTCGGATGGTCCTGGCCAGCCAGTGTGATGGATTGGGGAGTGAAAGACACTCATCCAAGCTCCGTGCTGGGGGTGCTAAGGGGACGATAACGTTTGGCGTACCCGGCGGGGCGGAGCAGGTAGTACGGCGTCGGGATACGAGGACATGTCCCGAGGCTCTAGTGCTGAGAAAGGACTTGAAGCACTTACCTTGCTATTTCGACCAGGTCCAGTCCATAGGTTGCATTTCTAGACCACAGGGGTGGCCATCGCCCGTTCGAGTGCTGGCGCTTCTGACCTTCTGAACGGGATTTTCCGGTCCAGCCTCACGCTTGCCGTACCCGGGAAAGCATAGAGGACCTCTGTGCATCAGGCTCAGACTGGGCGCGCAGACCCGAAGATGGGGGCGCAGACGAGTCATCAACATCAGATGCCGCTGTAACGCTCTCCGATATCGTCATCCAATTCCGGGAGCTCAAGGGACCGGCAGGCCGGGAGCTCAGATGGGAGCAAGCAAGCTTGCCGGGGAGGCGGGTGGTTCGTGGGGATTTACCCGGCGAACACAGCCCGTCATTTTCCCCAAATCACCTCCATCGTCCACGGCGCCTGCCTCGATCCCGTAGGAAAGAGGTGGGGTGTGTCTGAAGTGGCTTTCTGCCAACTTGTCATTGGCCTTTTTTCATAGATCAGAGGTATATTCGGTGCTCAAGAGAGACCCCTAGTGTCGCTTCTCATACACAACGTCGAAGAGAGCGACAGACAGGGAACTCCTGTTATCGCTATAACATTGCAAAAACTTGATTGAAGTGAAAATCAGCCCTCCTTTCCTATATACATCTTGAGTTTTCAAATCCATTAGAATCTTTTCATCAATGGTAATAGCAGAGTGGAAAGCAATTGAAAATAAAAAGTGAATGATAATGAAAGAATGAAAAAATATTTATTTATTAGGCATGTTAGGCCAGCAGAGAAGGCTTTGTTTTGAGAATTCACCATTGATATCATTTGATCAGGTCAAGTGCCTGTAATTACAGAATCACCCATTTATCTAATAATAATAATAATAATAATAATAATAATATATATATATATATATATATATATATATATATATATATATATATATATATATATATATATATATATCACCATCCCATCATTAATTTTCACTATATGCCAGTTGATGAAAGAAAAAGAGACGAGACACAAGCATGTAGTTAAGTCAAGCTTTACTGCAAGCTTATCTCAATAATAGGGAGCGTGAAAACAGAAAGCGAAAGTAACCATCGCGCTGGAGGTCGAACATTACCAAGTCCAGCTAGATTTTAAATTAGTATTTTTGTTTTATCACATTCTTTCTGGTCATATCAGAAATTCCATCTTTCCTTCATGCCAATAGTGTTTAAAACTGCTTAACACCTTGTAAGATATTTGGTATCCGACATTTAGGATGGAACCGTTAAATTGCCCTCATTCTCACACCATTATATGTAAGGATATTTGGTATGGTAAATTTAGAAAGGGATTTAGGGTCTCTAAATATGTGAGCTATGAACTAAATTAAACTGTCCTTATTGTACATTATTAGGTAATGAAATGTATAACGGAATTAGTCACGTTCGACAACCATTATAAATTAGATAAATGACAAATAACTAGATTATTTGTCTTAATAGATTCTCCACCATTGAAATCATAATACAACGTCTAGTTGTATCCGCTCACAATTTCTACTGTACGGAATTAGCTTTAATAAGGGAATTATGATTAATTCTCTTATTGGAGTAATATTATTCTCATGGCTTATTGAAAATAATATCACACGTATTTAGGTACAGCTTTGAAGCTAAATCTTTTTGAAACAGGGATGATATTATTTATCAAAATATACCACAGTCACGTCATCTTTGAACACTGACAAACTTTATTACTGTTCTTGTTGTGGCAAAAAATAATCAACCAACCATTATCACTGCGTAAGAGACACTCTGACTCAAACAGTCTTTTAAAATTATTTATTCTAGCAAGAAGGACCCGGTCATTACACAGGAGTTGATCTGTGCCGTGAGTGGGACCCAGAGGGGAGGGCTGACTTGTATTTTATACTCTTTTATCCCAAGGTTTCTCAACAAAAGCAGATCCTCCCCCTCTGCATCCCTCAGACACAGAGGCATTCCCTTGCAATGACTATTACTGTTCAATGAGTATCAAAATTTCTACAACAATTCCCCGCTTTTTATCATTCAGATTACTCAATCACAATAATAAACAATAAGACAAATTTTAAGTCATATCATCACACTTACACTCTTCATCTCTGATTTTTGCATGAATGATCACTCTCTTAAACATTTGTGAAATAACATTTGGAAAAATAAAAAGCTTAGGCTGTTTTTTGTGGGGCTTAATTATTAGCAAGCAAGTAAAGACTTTATCTGAAGCCGGGCTAAATGAGTAAACACCGTTACTGCACGTCTGACATAAAATCAGACCCTCAGTCACCTCAGTATAAACAAGGGATAGTGTACAGATTAAGTAGGAAAAACACATCAATTTAACATTTTGGTTATGTCAGCAGGCTATAAAAATACAAAGAATAAAAGTATAACAAAATCCCTCATTTCAAACCCTCTCCTTGTACGCCATCTCGTAACACGGATGACAGCTGCTTATAACCCTCTTTACATATCAAAACATTCTCAGAAAGAAAAGACATACCTCATTTTAACACATTTCACAGTAGCTCTTGCTACTTGTATCATCATATTTGTGTTCGTCATCCTCTGGATATACTGTCATTTTTACCATTTGAACAGACACCCCTGCTTTAACCAGTCTCTGTACTGAGCTGGAAAACACACGTTATGATGCATGGTAAACATAACAATATCAACAGTCTTACCACCGCAATTGGTAACACAGTTTGAATCAGCCAATACCCCCATCCTCCCCAGAGATTCATAAACCAAGTAACCCATCTACTCTCAATATGTTCTGGCTCCTGTACGGCTTTTCTCATGTGTTCAATTACATTCGTGATGTTGTCGCTGTAATCTGGAATATTGAAACAACAAGACATTCCCAACATTTTGCAAACTCCCCCTTTCTCTGCAGTTAACATATCAAGAACCAACCTGTTTTAAATCTCTTAACTGTTTCATTTCATCATTTATCATTGTCAAAGCATTTTCTGTGCTATTAGCTATTGCTAATACTGTCCATGCTAGCCCATTTATCTTATTAATTGTTACCGTTGTACCCACCCCTAAGAACAATGACCACCCCACATTTGCTGCATAGTGCTTTGGTAAAACCCCAGGCAAAAGTTCAACATTTCTTTTTTCCCTTCCCACCCCAGGTGCCCTGTTTGGCAAATACACAGATGTACCCACATTCATCAAAGCTGGATAATAACACCCTGACTATTTATTTGGCATCCGATGAAATGCCCTGTTGCCACACACCCACACTGCTGCAGGTGAAGTTTCATGTGGCTTGCTGAATGGGCATGTGAAGTTGACTTCTTTGTCGTTGATGACGGCTGTGCAGTTGTCCGCTGTTCTGTCCTTCACGTTGATTCTGACCCTGCAGTCAGACCATCCTGCTTTAAACCGTCTCGCATTGTTCTTGAATTCTTTTCAGTTCGTACCTTTTCATGATGATTACTGCTTGTGACCACACGATGGGGTCCACTCTGCACACAGGCCGTGTTATTCTCTGTGGTTGGCCTTGCTCTTCCACTGATAGTGGTACTTGGTGTTCAAACTTGATCTCGGAACAATTCACTCAGAACACTTGACATTCACTCGGAACAATCTCTTCCTGTTGCTGATTCTCCTGTGATGTGCGCGGAACTTTCCTGCAATGGTTGGCATGAACCCACGTAGCTCTCTCTGCGAGTCATTAGTAGCACTTGGAATGGTGCCAGCCACCTTTTCGTCTTCCAGCTCTTTCTCATCAGGTCATGAATCACAACGAAATCGCCAGGCCTGATCTTATGCAGCTTTTCACCTGAACACAAACATTGGACAACAGAGAAGACATTTCTTTGCAATAATTCAACATGTCATTCTCACACAGATCTGTTGATGGCAGCCCTTGTCTACCCCTTTCTATTCCCATGAATGGTGGTCTACCAAAGAGTATTTCAAATGAACTTAAATTTGTTTTGACTCTTTTTCTCATTCTGGTGTACATCAACACAATTGGGAGTGCTTTAACCCATGTGAGCCCAGTTTCCTCACAGCACTTAGCCAATTTGTTCTTGATCGTTTGATTCTCCCTCTCAATAGTGCCTCCACTGGCTGCGTGGTAACTGCAATGTGTTCTCATGTCAATTCCCAAAAACTAACCCACCTGCTTTATTGCTTCATTGACAAAGTGTGTCCCATTGTCCGAGCTGATTTTCCTTGGAATTCCCCATCTCGGAACAATCTCGGTTAAAAGAGCCTTCGCTACTGCTGCCGAGTCTTGTTTTGAGATTGGGAAGGCCTCAACCCATTTGGACCACATGTCAACAACAACTTACAACTTACATTTATATAGCGCTTTTTTCTCAAACTCAAAGTGCTTTACGTAGTATAGGGGGAATCTCCTCAACCACCACCAGTTAACCATCACCAGTCAGTATTTCTGTTTCCCACAATGGGTTAACTCGATGAAATCCATCATCAGATACTCAAAAGGCCCCCCTGGTGGTGGTTGAGATACTATAGGTGTTTTTATCCCTCTTGCCACGTTATGTGTGTTACAAATGACACATCTTTTGCAAAAATGTTCAGCAAAACACAATTCTTTCATTTGCGCAACCATCCCCTCTTTTGATATATGGTCTAACACATGTATCAACTTTCTATAATGAGGAAAGAAGTGTTTGGGTAAACAAAGCATGCCACCACATCTCATCCACACATTCTCCTTAGAGATACAGCCAGCTGCCTTCCATCGGGTTTTCTCCTTGCCTGTGGAAAAAGATTGCATGCTCTGTTAAAGCAACCAGTTCAGCTGCCTGAGCTGAATAATTTGATGGCAGTTTGCCAGATGTCACGACCTCAAATTCAGTGGTTATCGTGTAACCAACCTTTATTCTTTCCTGTTTGTGGATCTTTGGAAGCCGACCCATCCACAAAGAGGATATTGTCACAGTTGTCTAATGGCGTGTCTAATAGATCTGGATGCGGTGTGCACACCTGTTGCAGCGCTGACAGACAACAGTGAGGTCCCTCGCCATCCTCCTCTGTCAGGAGAAGTGTGGCAGGGATTCACAGTTGTGCATCTTTTAACAGTTATGTTTGGCATGTCCAATAAAATTGTGTGGTACCTCAGCCATCGGGCTGTAGATAAATGTGATGTTCTCTGCTCTTGCAAAATCATGGAAACTGCGTGTGGTACCATCAAAGTTAAATCAGAATACCCTACAAATTCCCTGGATGCCAGTACTGCCAGTTCAGCAGCTGCCACAGACCTCAAATAGTGTGGTAGCCCTGCTGCTACTGCATAAAGTTTGGTTGAAAAATATGCCACAGGTCGCAGTCTGTCTCCATGAGTCTGCAAAAGAACAGAAGTCATAAACCCATTTTTCTCATTAACCATCTGAACAAATGGTTTCTTTACATCTGGCAGGCCCAAAGTGGGAGCCAGAGCCATTTGCACTTTCATGTTAGCAAATGCCTCTTCTTCTTCGCTTGTCCAAACAAGCTTGTCACAAGACCTCATCCCTTTCCCTGTCATCAGGGCTCGCAAAGGCTGTTCAAGAATGGCATAATTAGGAACAAATGTACGACAATAAGCACACATTCCTAAAAATGACAATAATTGTTTTTTCGTAATTGGTTTTGGCACATCTTTTATGGAATGTACACGTTTGTCACAGATGGATTTACTGTCTCATCAACCATCTGAACTTCAATCTCAAAATCACATTTTGATATAAATGCTCCTACACATCTGCTGTGTTTCACTCCTGTACTAATATGTTGCTTTTATGCATTCTCTCACAAAGGGGCCCAAATCTGCTCACAGCTGCTCTTTGGCCTTGATCACTGATAAGGGTGCCTCAATGTTCCCTGCTATCAAAATAGAACTGCATTTGTTTTTCTGTCAGGCAAGCTGAGAGCACACACACACATTTTCTGCCCAGTTAAACCACCCCTCCTCAGATTATGGTTCATGTTCAATTACGACATGTGACGTGCAATGCAATTGGTCAATGCATTGGTGTTAAATGACATGTTCGATCTTTTGCCAATTTCAAGATCATTTTTTCCCAATCATAATTTTTCACACACCATTCATAAGCCCACTGCGGTTCAAATTTAGAACAACATATTTGTGGTTCTTCCTCAATGCTAATTCCAAAGGAAGTAAGGGTCAAATTTAATTCACACATTAAATCTCTGGCCATTAGAGGTACCGGACAAGCTGGTGAACACAAAAACGCATGTTTAAATGTTCTCCCCTTCTCCTTTGACTCATCCTCTAAGGGCACTGTGAATTTTTCAGAAATCAAATGGCCCTAGGCCAAAGTGCTCTTTATGCACTGAACCTGTCAATTCTGGGACACATGGCAAGTCACATAGTCGTATCGTAGTATGGCCAGCCCCAAAATCTACCAAAAAGTCTACTAATGTCCCATTATCTAAAGTTTGATATCTAGGCATTTGTAAAAACCCTGAACTTTTGTACATTCTCAAACATTCATCCGAAACATTATCACATAAAACTTCATCAGTCACACTGAAAGATTTGCAAGCTTTGTCTTCATTGCAGAGAGCAGTATGTAATCAGTGTATGTGTGTGTGGGTAAAAAAAATGTTCACTTCCCTGTTCTGTAGCAGCTGCCGATCGCCCTGTCTCCGGCCCCCACCTTCGCTGCTCTCCTATCCTCCTCAGTCTGCCTTTTTCTTCTCCTGACAGTCTCACACAAGCCGCAATTCCACTTCCGCTGGTTTCTGTAGACTTTCTTCTTTCTGTCGGCCCACTTCTGCTGTGGTTTCGATGCGCTGACATTAGACTGCAGTCGCCAGCTGAAGATCTCTCTCTCCCTTCGCCTTGACTTTGTCTTTCTTTGTCAGCAGCTGTTCCTCTGCATGTACAGCATGTGCCAGGGTGGAGGTCAATCGCCCGCTCCATTCAATGTAACTTGCTTTCACTGCTTGTGCGATCTCAGGTCTCAGGAAAAAAAGTTCATTCAGGTCTCCTTCTCTGTCCGAGTCGGGAGAAGCTGCTTGTGGTGCTTGTCTTCTGGGCGGAGAGCAGTCGAGGTCAGGGTTCATTTTCAGGGCTTTCAGCTCTGCCACGGGATAGTGATGATTGTATGCCGGCGGCGCCAGCACAATTGTCATTGCATGTGGGAAAACACAAACATACTTTTCAAAAAAATAAATAAATAAAAATGTTCTGGTGGTGCTGACACACAAACAGATCTTTCACACATTTTATTTTTACATTCCACATTTTCAACCCTACATGCTAATTCTTTCTGCATTTGCTTTTGTTCTCTTCTATCTGCTTCCTTAAGGCAACAGCCCACTGTCTGTTCACATTCTTTACACACATGTTGAACGCAGCCACAACTTTTTTGTGCCCCGCTGCCCTGTTCCACTGATTCTCCTATAGTTTTTTTCCTCATTTGACAGAAAACCGGTGTATCAAATTTGGCAAGCTTGCTTTGAGATTTCCCCATACTGGCTGTTTCTGTTTCTCTGTGGATTTACCGTTCGTCGCACGTCTTATAATCTGTCGGATGTCTCCAAAAGATCTGATTTCTTAACCCAAGATCAGTTAAGGGTTTTTAATTACGGTCTGCCCAAAATCTTTCTCTGGAGGACGTTCCAGCACTCAGTATTTCAGCTAACCTAATCAAACAAATTTGCGAGAACTCAGTCTCTGTTAGAAAACCTCTTGACCTACTCAATTTATGCGAGAACTCAGTCTCTGTTTAGAAAGCTTTTTGACCTGTCGTAGGTCTCAGTTTCTGGTCGAGAACTTCTTGCACTCGGACCACACAAAAAACAGTCTCAGCCACTATGTGTAACATTCACCTTGTCCCGTTTTGCCCTTACCTCTTCTTTGCCCATTTCATCCCGTATTTAACTCCACAGTCCCCTTGTTAGCGTGCACGTTCCCGGTTATTAGTTTCACCTGCACCCGCCCCCTCTGGCTCTCGCGCTCGCTCACATTCATCAGAGTATTAGTTTCACCCGCACTCGTTCTAATCACTAGATTATTAGTCTCACCTGCACTGTTCGTTTTCCCCTATTTATACGCTGCCCTTTCGTCTCACTCTTGTTGGTTATTGTTTAGTTTACCCCTTCGCTTTGCCAGCTCTAGTGTTCCCCTAGCTCCCCCTTGTATTTTCCTCTCGCTTGTTTCGTTTTGATATACTCTGATTCCCCGGCTTCGACCTAACGCTCCCCTCGACTACTCTTCTGTGGATTTGCCCCTTTTATATTCTCCGATTCCCCGGCTTCGACCTCACGCTCCCCTTGACTACTCTTCACTGGATTTGCCCTTTTTTGTACTGTTGCCTGCTTTGATTAATAAAGCAGTTCTACTCCGACATTGTGACTGTCTCAACTTGTGTTCGTTACATAATAACCAACCATACAGAACAGTCACAATGGATCCCCCGGTGGATTTTCACAGCTCACTAGAGCGGATTTTCACGGCACGTTCTGCGCGAGGATCTATGTTTGGGAGGCATGACCGAGCGCTCGCGGCCCAGGGGCAGCAGGTACGTACTATTTCCAATTCATTTCACCCTGTTCCGCCTGTGTCTGTCCCTGAGCCCGTTGATGCTCTCAACGCATCCGCGAGCGCCGTAAGCTTTCCACCCCCGGAGAGGTTTGATGGCGCTTCGGACGCTTGCCAAGGGTTTTTTATGCAGAGCAGCGGTTTTGGAACTTTAAACCGTGCCCTTAACATTATGGACCCAGCGGCCCAACTCTTGGTTTTGTGTCAGGGGAGTCAACCCTTGGAGGCTTATGTGGTTGACTTTTGTGCCCTGGCTAACCAGGTGAACTTTGATGAGGTGGCTCTGAAAGACATTTTTCAGTGTGGACTGAATGAGCCAACCTCATCGTTCATGCCTGGTGGTCGCTGCTCCCTCAACCTGGCTCAATTTATTGACCTTGCCCTACTGTTCGCTGGTTCCTCATTTACTGTGGGGGAAGCAGACACTGAACCAGAGTTCCACGCCATGGCCCCAGTCTCGAAGCCTGCCACGGCCCCAGTCTTGAAGCCTGCCACGGCCCCAGTCTCGAAGCCTGCCACGGCCCGGTCTCGAAGCCTGCCACGGCCCCAGTCTCGAAGCATGCCACGGCCAGTGAGCCAGTGCCCACGCCTACCACGGTCAGCGAGCCAGCGCCTGTAGCCTCGACCGTCCCCATGGCCACGCTCCCTATTGGCCGAAGTAGAAAGAGAAGGAAGAGGGCACCTTCTCCCCAGTCTCGTCTTGTGCTCAAGACCACAGAGGTTCCCTCTGAGTCTTCCATGGCTCTGCCGGCCTCTGCTCCGCCCTCAGAGTCTTCCACGGCTCTGCCGGCCTCTGCTCCGCCCTCAGAGTCTTCCACGGCTCTGCCGGCCTCTGCTCCGCCCTCAGAGTCTTCCACGGCTCTGCCGGCCTCTGCTCCGCCCTCAGAGTCTTCCACGGCTCTGCCGGCCCTGTTTCGCCCTCAGAGTCTTCCACGGCTCTGCCGGCCCCTGTTTCACCCTCAGAGTCTTCCACGGCTCTGTGGGGCTCTGCTCCGCCCTCAGAGTCATCCATGACTCTGCCAGCCTTTGCTCGCCCCACAGAGTCCTCCAGGGCTCCGCCTCTTGGGCCTCCCAGGGCCCTGCCTCTCGAGCCTCCCAGGGCTCTGCCTCTCAAGTCTCTCGAGCCTCCCAGGGCTCTACCCCTCGAGCCTCCCAGGGCCCCGCCTCTCGAGCCTCCCAGGGCTCCTCCTCTCGAGCCTCCCAGGGCTCTGCCTCTCAAGTCTCTCAAGCCTCTCAGGGCTCCGCCTCTCGAGACTCCTAGGGCTCCTCCTCCTCTCGAGCCTCCCAGGGCTCTGCCTCTCAAGCCTCTCGAGCCTCTCAGGGCTCCATCTCTCGAGTCTTTCAGAGCTCCTCCCCCTCTCAAGCCTCTCAGGGCTTCGTCTCTCGAGTCTTTCAGGGCTCCTCCTCCTCTCAAGCCTCTCAGGGCTTCGTCTCTCGAGTCTTTCAGGGCTCCTCCTCCTCTCGAGCCTCTCAGGGCTCTGTCCCTCGAGTCTTTCAGGGCTCCTCCCCCTCTCAAGCCTCTCAGGGCTTCGTCTCTCGAGTCTTTCAGGGCTCCTCCTCCTCTCAAGCATCTCAGGGCTCCGTCTCTCGAGTCTTCCAGGGCTCCTCCTGCTCCCGAGCCTCTCAAGGCTCCATCTCTCGAGCCTTTCATGGCTCCCCCTCTCAAGTCTCTCGAGCCTCCCAGGGCTCCGCCCCTCAAATCACTCGAGCCTTCCAGGGCTCCGCTCCTCAAGTCACTCGAGTCTTCCAGGGCTCCGCCTCCAGAGCCTCTCGAGTCTTCCCCGGCCTTTCTCCCCGAGCCTCCTACGGCTCCACCTCCAGAGCCTCCTACGGCTCCCCCTCCAGAGCCTCCTACGGCTCCACCTCCCGAGCCTCCTACGGCTCTGCTCCCAGAGACTCCAGAGCTTTCTAGGGCTCCGCCTCTCGAGCCTCTCGAGCCTCCTATGGCTCCACCTCCCGAGCCTCCTACGGCTCCCCCTCCAGAGCCTCCTACGGCTCCACCTCCCGAGCCTCCTACGGCTCTGCTCCCAGAGACTCCAGAGCTTTCTAGGGCTCCGCCTCTCGAGCCTCCCGAGCCTCCTACGGCTCCCCCTCCAGAGCCTCCTATGGCTCCACCTCCCGAGCCTCCTACGGCTCTGCTCCCAGAGACTCCAGAGCTTTCTAGGGCTACGCCTCTCGAGCCTCCTACGGCTCCGCCTCTCGGGCCTCCTACGGCTCTGCTCCCAGGGACTCCAGAGCCTTCTAGAGCTCCGCCTCCTGAGCCTCCTACGGCTCTACCCCCAGAGACGACAGAGCCTGCCAGGTCTTCGCCTCAGAAACCTCCCTTGGCTCCACCTCCAGAGCCTTCCAGGTCTTCGCCCCTAAAGCCTCCTTCGGCTCCACCTCCAGAGCCTTCCAGGCCTCCGCCTCTAGAGCCTCCCATGGTGCCACCATCATTGGCTCCACCTCCTGAGCCTTCCAGGCCCCCACCTCTAGAGCCTCCTACGGCACCACCTACCTCTGCCCCGTCTCTTGGGCCCCCTATGGCACCGCCTCCTGAGGCCCCCGAGCCTTCCTCGGCGCCGCCTCCTCAGTCTCTCAGTGCCCCGCCTTCCAGGGCTCCGTCTCCCAAGTCCTCCACGGCCCTGCCTTTCACGGCTCCACCCCCGGAAACCCTTCCTCACATGGTTCTGCCAGCTCCCCCAGTAACCGTTTGTCTGCCCGGACTTCCTGACCCTCTTCCTGTCCTGTGGCCTTTCCCCTGGCCTCCTGACCCTGTCCCGGCCCTGTTGCCTCATCCCTGGCCTCCTGACCCTATTCCTGTCCCGTGGCCACCTCCCAGGTCTCCTAGTCTAGTCCCTGTCCTGTGGTCGCCCTCCAGGCCCCCGGACCCAGTCCCTGCCTACAGTCGCCTTCCAGGCCCCCTGACCCAGTCTCTGCCCTATGGCTGCCCCCCAGATCTCCCGGCCACCCGCCTTTCCGCTATGTTCCCACAGACCTTGCCTTGAACTGCCCATTGACCCCGTGGACTGTTTCATTTCCCTTTGTGCCCTCGTGGACCTTCTTATTGCCCCTCGTTGCCCCCTTGGACTGCCTGTCTGCCCCTTGTTGCCCTCTTGGACTTCCTGCCTACCCTCTGTGCCCCTTGGACTGCCCTCATTTTGTTTTTGGGTTTTTGTGGGTTTTCCGTTCTGGGGTTTTGTTTGTTGGGATTGTCTGGTATCCGATATGTAACATTCACCTTGTCCCGTTTTGCCCTTACCTCTTCTTTGCCCATTTCGTCCCGTATTTAACTCCGCAGTCCCCTTGTTAGCGTGCACGTTCCCGGTTATTAGTTTCACCTGCACCCGCCCCCTCTGGCTCTCGCGCTCACTCACATTCATCAGAGTATTAGTTTCACCCGCACTCGTTCTAATCACTAGATTATTAGTCTCACCTGCACTGTTCGTTTTCCCCTATTTATACGCTGCCCTTTCGTCTCACTCTTGTTGGTTATTGTTTAGTTTACCCTTTCGCTTTGCCAGCTCTAGTGTTCCCCTAGCTCCCCCTTGTCTTTTCCTCTCGCTTGTTTCGTTTTGATATACTCTGATTCCCCGGCTTCGACCTAACGCTCCCCTCGACTACTCTTCTGTGGATTTGCCCCTTTTATATTCTCCGATTCCCCGGCTTCGACCTCACGCTCCCCTTGACTACTCTTCACTGGATTTGCCCTTTTTTGTACTGTTGCCTGCTTTGATTAATAAAGCAGTTCTACTCCGACATTGTGACTGTCTCAACTTGTGTTCGTTACACTATGGTTCACTCACTTTTATACCAAAAGAAAATAATTTAGTCGTCCCTTACCAGAGATATTTGGGTTGCCACGGGTTCGTTTTCATTTGATTCCAGTGGAGTTTCTCCTGGCCCTGATGCGGTCGGCCCCTCTCTCTTAAGCTTACGAGGTAGAGCTGGAACTTCTCAGTCCAGGTGGCCAAACACCGTCCGCACTCTGGTCCAGAAGGCACTTCCAAGGAATCCCACTATTCTGACACCAAATTGTTATGGCAAAAAATTATCAACCAACCATTATCACTGCGTAAGAGACACTCTGACTCAAACAGTCTTTTAAAATTATTTATTCTTGCAAGAAGGACCCGGTCATTACACAGGAGTTGATCTGTGCCGTGAGTGGGACCCAGAGGGGAGGGCTGACTTGTATTTTATACTCTTTTATCCCAAGGTTTCTCAACAAAAGCAGATCCTCCCCCTCTGCATCCCTCAGACACAGAGGCATTCTCTTGCAATGACTATTACTGTTCAATGACTATCAACATTTCTACAACACTGTTCTAAACATAAATCTAATCTAACACATGTGTTACAGAATGTTAAATAAATTATCAGTACAGTGAAAATTAACTTTATGGAGTCTGTTGACAATGCCTTAAGAACCATTTATCCTTCTTTGAATCCACATCGATTTGCTATTGGATTACCCAAAGTATTTAACTAATGCACCAGCACTTTGAGCACAATATTGGAGATGTACTTGTGTGTCTTTATGGTGTTTCCTTGTGTTCTTTGTGTTGCTTGGTACTTGGCGCTTGGTCGAAAGTTCGTTCTGTCGATGTTTTGGACCTCTGTAAGATCTCTGTAAGACCTCTGAAGAGTTATTGTCTGTATGAATGATGATGTTGGCTTTGAAGCGAGGCCTTCTCATTGGTGTGTGAACCGTAGAGAGTGGCGAGCTTTCATCGAGTCCCGGGCTTCCTTGAGCCTCACATGGCATGGACCTGGTAGTCAGCGGAGCGTGAGAGAAGACTGAAGAGAGGAAGTGAGAAGAGAGAAGAGACTGAAGAGACTGAAGAGAGCGTGTTCTTCCTGTTTGGAAACATTTGAACTGAAATTGGCCGCGTCCCCAAAGGTGTACTGCGCCAATCAGAAGTGAATTTTCAGAGTCACATAATCAACTGGGCTGTATTTTCCAACAGTTGATTTATGATCCTTTGTTTCAGATCCTTACAAATCTCCCGCTCAAAAATAGTGCATATTTAAACAAGAACTTTTATATCTTGAGAATGGTACAAAAGACATGATATTAGTTGTCATCAGCTTTCTCTGCATATGCCAGCGAACGCTTACATACTAAACATTAAATTTTGTTCATGAATATTGTATGTGTAGGTAACAAAACATGAAAATCCCTGGTTCATACTGGTTAATTAATTGGTTATACAGCATGGATGAAATATTACACACATTTTAAAGAGGTATATCAGGCTATAATCATTAATTTGTCAGTTATACAAGTTACCACAGTTCAAAGCAATTTTAGAATTACCTAGCAAGACTAGGTCTTGTATAAATCGTGGATTTAAATGCATTCTGTACATTTTAGAGGGCTAAATCGGTAAAGAATTGTGACTTTGTGAAAAGTTTTCCTGGATTAAGAGGAAATGTCTTAGTATTCGAGTCGTGCAAATCTGATGGTCTTTTGGAAACCTTTCAAGGAGAAGTCTGCTTTAACAAGTTGTTTTGCCTGTGATGGAGCATAAGTGGAGCGAGAGAAAAAAATGACGCTCCGATTTTTTTGAATATTTGACAATATTTTACATCTAGCTGGATCAGGGTAATTGGATGATAACTCTAACACTTGCTTGGATCTTTGTCCTTTTTAAGAATCAGACTGATCCGCCTAATTCCCATTAGCCTTTTTTCATAGTTCAGAGGCATATTCAGCACTCAAGAGAGACCCCTATTGTCGCTTCTTCGAAACAACGTCTCGTTCCCTCCATCAGGGAATGGAGGTTACATACGTAACCTAGACGTTTTTTTTATTGTTTCTGGCAAACAATATAAAAGGGAATGTAAATTAGCATTTTTGTACTACGTTTTTAAATTGCAGCATAGAGTTTTTATAGTAGTCATTTATAATGGGGCATAGCTTTCACAACTCAGTACTCTATACTCACTACTCATGAGTACTTTTAAATGAGCTACTTTTACTTGAGTAGTTTTTAGGACAGGTATTTTTACTCTACTCAAACAATTTTTTTAAGAAGTAACAGTACTTTTACTTGAGTATTATTTTTCAGTACTCTTTCCACCCCTGGCCATGTGCATGTCACTGGGTTATCATCAGATCAGCCATTACACCATGTTGCTATTTTAAACAGGCCAATCCAGCCCCGATTGCTATCTCCTACTGTGTTCATGAACTTTACATAATCCTCTTCATTGCTGATGATAGACAAGTCATCATAGAAAGCTTCTCTACATAAATGTGTTGTCTTTTCAGGGCTGTGGCTAGCTCACTAGGAGAAGCCAGAAGAATAACATAATGAAAAGTCTTCATCTTAGCTACATTATGGAGAGTCTGAGTCTTGAGCTACACAGATTCTCCACAGCACTAAAAATCTCCAGGGAAATTCATGCAAAACAAAAAAGAAATGAAGCAATGCAAAATGGTAAGCTTACGAAAATCTATTTCTTCCACTGTTTTCATATGTTTTTTTTAGTTATTTTTGCAAATGTGAACAGTCACTGCTGTTAGTCAATAAGGAAAGAGTCACAATCGTAAAAAACAAAAGTATTAAACATTTTTTATTAATTGTAAAATAATCAGTGAAAAGGCCAAAGTAAAATCCATTCTCAATGTAAAAAGTAGTAACCTGCAATTGTTTTTTTTATTAAGAATAAAAAATATTGGTGTAACCTTATCAGCTCAGTCAGGTTGATCCAGCTACTGTATGTTATATAATATTATTTATTTAATTTAAACCAGTAAATTTTGATGTTACATTAAGCAAATTTTTTAGGCTAACACTTGTTTCAGTGCAAGAAAAGTCTGGGACAGAGTGACTGAAATACTACAATAGAAAGATCCAAGTAGTGGGGGCATATTGCATTTTAATATCTGTATTTTGCAAACTCACAGCCTACTAACAACAACCTACATACAGGAAGTGAGAGACCTCATCAAAATCTTTCAAAGAAAAATGTATCTCTTTTTTTGTCTTAGTCAAGCTCCTTTAGTTGAGTGAAACATATCTTAGTTTTATTAATATTTGCATTGCAATGTCAGTTTGCATTCGTCATCATCTCAGGGAACAGAATAGAGGTGGTGGAATGCTTTCTACAGTTATCTCTGCATAGATGAACTTCACATAATTTCATCTTCACATTGAAGGGCATTTAAGGGTGACAAAGGACCTTTTTCTACATTGATCTTTGTATAACTGATTAATTGGGGCAGTGGTGGCTCAGTGGTTGAGGCTCAGGGTTACTGATCAGAGGGTCGGGGGTTCAAGCCCCGGCACCACAAAGATACCACTGTTGGGCCCTTTGTTACTTAACTCCAGGTTGCTGTGGGGGATTGCTGGGCCTCTTTTCTCTCTATGTTTCTCGCATAGAGCCAAAGTGGCTGGGGCCCTTACACGCATCGTGGGAAGGGGTCTTACCCAGTTTCCTATTCTTTCAGGGGGAAAAGAACCTGCGGAGACCACACCTGCCAGAGAGGGGGAGGTAAGTGGCAAATACATCACATGGCCATTCAGGTCACATGTGGAAACATGGCGCGGTGGTAGATCCAGCCTCAGGGAGGGGGGAGTTGCTACAGCATGGCGACCGGGGGGCAGCTGGAACTGCCCAAGGGAGACACGGGTCCACTCGCAAGGGGACCGTACCACAGAAAATACACTCAGGAGGAGTCCAAGCAGGAGTCCCGACCTGCGGAGCACCTATTCCAGTACAGGGTAGATTGAGTACCCGCAGTGGATTGGGTCAGCGAATTCTTCCGCTGAATTTCGGACCCCCAGGGCTAGGGAGGAATCGTCCAGGGATCCAAATGTACGGCATCTCCTGGTAGAGAAAGCACACAATTTTACCTCAACCGAGGGAAAGGGCGCTAGGTGCAAGCTATCCACCCGGCCAGTCCATCAATGTGTTACCGAGTTCTACTGGCTCGGACCTGAGAAAACACGGGATGATACAGACTGTAAATCTCGCAAAGATATTGGGTGTTGCCCAACCCACTGCTCTACATATGTCTGCCAGGTTGGTCCCCCTGGCCAGTGCCCAGAGGACGTGTGAGTGTGCTCGTACCCGCGCGCGCGGGGGGGGGGGGTCACAGACTGGGTGACAGGCCAATGAAATGGCATCCACTACCCAGTGGGAAAGCCTCTTTTTGGAGACAGCGTTCCCTTTCCGCTGTCCACCAAAGCAGACAAAGAGCTGCTCAGAACATCTAAAGCTCTGCGTGCGGTCCAAGTAGGTACGCAAAGCACGTACCGGACACAGCAACGACAGGGCTGGGTCTGCCTCCTCCCAGGGCAGTGATTGCAGATTCACTACCTGGTCTCTGAAGGGCGTGGTAGGAACCTTGGGCACGTAGCCCGGTCGCGGTCTTAGGATCAAATGTGTGTCTGCCGGACCGAACTCCAGGCAAGTGTCGCTAACAGAGAACGCTTACAGGTCCCCGGCCCTCTTGATGGAGACGAGCGCGATCAGGAGGGCAGTCTTTAGAGAGAGGGCCCTGAGTCCAACTGATTCTAGCGGCTCGAAGGGGGGTCCTGAAGGCCCGTGAGGACCACCGAGAGATCCCAGGAGGGGAACAGACTTGGCCGGGAAGGATTTAACCTCCGAGCGCCTCTTAGGAACCTGATGATTAAGTCGTGCTTACCCAAAGACTTGCCGTCTACTGCGTCGTGGTGGGCTGCGATAGCAGCAACATACACCTTCAAGGTGGAAGGGGACAGCCTCCCCTCTAACCTCTCCTGCAGGAATAGGAGCACTGACCTAACTGCGTCTTCAGCCCAGGAAGAACAACAATTTGCGAACAAGCGCCACTTCAGGGCGTAAAGTTGCCTGGTAGAGGGGGCTCTGGCTTGGGTGATCGTGTCTACGACGGCAGGTGGTAGACCAGCTAGATCTTCCGCGTCCCATCCAGGGGCCAGACATGGAGGTTCCAGAGGTCTGGGTGCGGATGCCAGAGCGTGCCCCATCCCTGAGAAAGAAGGTCCTTCCTCAGGGGAATTCGCCAGGGAGGGGCTGTCACGAAGAGTACATGGTCCGAAAACCAGGCCCGGATGGGCCAGTAAGGAGCCACTAGGGTGACTTGTTCCTCGTCCTCCCTGACCATGCACAGCAGAGGTCTGTCCAGGGTTTGAATGTTTGGTGGCAGACGTGGGTGATTGTTACCCGGTGCTTGCCGTGGCGCCATGCTAGTCTCAGGACTCAAGTTTGAAGCCAGTGCTGAAGCGGTCTCATATGCATCAACCCCCACAGCGCGACCATCCCATATGCTCCAGGAGCCTGGTGGTGGCATAGTGGCTAAAGCACAGGGCTGTTAATCAGAAAGTCACAGGTTCTAACCTCACGGCCACCACCATTGTGTCCTTGAGCAAGGCACTTAACTCCAGGTTGCTCCGGGGGGATTGTCCCTGTAATAATTGCACTGTAAGTTGCTTTGGATAAAAGCGTCTGCCAAATGCATAAATGTAAATGTAAAGGAGCCTCTGGAAAAGTTTTAAAGGGACCGTTGAGCCTGGCCAGAAGGTGGCGAGGCAGTCCAGCACTGACTGCGCATGCTTGTTGGAGAGACGTGCTATCATTGAGACTGAGTCTAACTCCATGCCGAGAAAAGAGATACTCTGAACCGGGGTGAGTTTGCTCTTTTCTAGGCTGACCTGAAGCCCCAAACGGCTGAGGTGCCTGAGCACCTGGTCTCTGTGAGTGCATAGTAACTCTCGGGAGTGGGCCAGTAATCGAGGTAATTGAGTATGCGGATGCTGGCTTCTCGGAGCGGGGCAAGAGCTGCCTCTGCGACTTTCGTGAAGACACGAGGGGACAGAGACATGCCGTACTTTGTACTGATATGCCTGGCCATCAAACATGAACCGTAGGAAGGGTCGGTGTCGAGGCAGAATTGAAACGTGAAAGTACGCGTCCTTCAGGTCTACCTCTGCGAACCAATCTAGATGCCAGACACAAGTTAGAATGTGTTTTTGCGTGAGCATTTTGAACGGGAGTTTGTGTAAAGCCCGGTTGAAAACTCGCAAGTCCAAGATCGGTTGTAAGCCGCTGCCTTTCTTGGGTACGATGAAGTAAGGGCTGTAGAACCGCAGGAGGATGCCCTCGGTGAGCAGACGGTGCATGGCCCCTGGCGGCAGGTTTGCGGCAGGGCGGAATGCTTCTTCACCGCTGAGGACTGCTGGGCGGAGTCGTCAAGTGGCGCCGAATGGACGGAGCTGCTTTGTCTACCTCCCGTATTTTGACCAGGTCCAGTCCATAGATTAAGTTTCCGGACCACAAGGGTGGCCATCGCCTGTTCGAGTGCCGGCACTTCTGACCTTCGTGGCCCGGGGGGTGTGATCGGTCATTGAGTGCAGTTCCTGCAGCATATCAAGAACAGGACTACCCAAGTGCAAGTTTTGAAATGCCTTGGCCTGGTGTTGGTTGCAGGAGGTGCCATGGCATGCATGGCGGAAGCAGTCTGGGACCGCTCCACCGCGAGGGTAGTGAGAGCAGATGAGCGAGGAAGCCGGCGGCTTACTAAACTCGCCATGCACGTCAAGAAAGAAAGCAACCGGGGGGTCGTGGCTGTGAGCGGCACACATGCCCGTCGAACCAATCAACCCGGGAAAGCATAGCAGGCTCAGACTGGGCGAGCAGACTTGAAGGTGGTGGCCCAGACGAGTCATCAGCATCAGACACCGCTGTAACGCTCTCCGATGACATGTCGTCATCCAATTCCGGGAGCTTGGACAGAAGCTCGGACATTAAATTTCCCTTAATGCCGACTGAGTGAGATAAAACATAACATAAAACATAAAACATGCTCAAACAATACTCGATATGTTTCTTCAAATTAGAGGCAGGATTAATGCTGATATCTGGCTTGAGCAAGTTAAACTCACATGACATGATCAAGCAATTGGCCTTTTTCACTACAAAAATCCCTTTCGGGTGCAGCCGTGATGTTCAGGTGTTGAGCTCTGCTTGTGGCATTTTCCACATCCATAACATTTAGCGCCGATCTGCAGTTGCCATTCAAGCTTTTTACATGTGATTTGCTTAGTCACTTGACTCTCCCTAGCCACTAGACTCTCCCTAACTATCATGTTGATAGTTACAAATAAAATCAGGATGGGGAAGTAACAAATACAGACGGTGGGAAAATAACGCATTATAATTCAATTGGTCAATCACTTGTCCGAGCAAAAAAGTTATGTGTCCAGAGAGAAAAAGGACATTTAAGTTAACTGCTCAAGAAACATGTTAAAGTTTATGTTGTATATTTTTCTCAAATTATGACCAATGCCCAACCTAATCGTGTACCTATGCAATCAACTAAATTCTTTGCGACAGAATTTAAACTGCACTGGGTAGGGGAGGAGGCTATTGTCATATGATACTTATTTGATGTTACGTACGATTTTCAAATAAAGAAAAGACTTCTTCGCCATGAATTACAGCAGAGGTGCTCATAGTTCTATAGAAAGAGATCTACTTTTTCATCATGCTATTGCAGCAAGATCTACCATGTAAAATAAAGGCTATAGATTATCACAATACCAAATTAAAATTTGACGATTCTCAATACCAGCTTCTATACCACAACAAATAATAACACTAATAACTAATATGTTAATTGTGGAAGAATGGCTTCAAGTTCTTAAGTAATTATTCAAGACTAGAAAACAGACAGTAATAAAATAAAAATTACAAAACACAATGAATATAAATAGATTCAAATTAATAGAACAGAAAATGTAGTGCTTTTTTAAACAGCTTTAAAAGATTTAAACAGCAGCAGGCTATCAAGTATTCAAGGAAACATTCAGAATGAAATGAAACATAAAACTATTGATCCTCAGATACTGAAAATAGTTACGTTGTCAGAGCCGCTGTTAATAACGTTAACGTTAGATGTGTGAGCATGTGCACGTACAGCAAGGGGCTTACTGACTGGAAGTGAGAGATGCTTTGCCCAGTCAATGGCACAAAACAAATGAATGTTGAGGAGTGCAGAGAAGGGTTTGATCTGGAGGCAGGGTCTGACGTTCACACTCATTCCTGCGGCTCAACATCGCTTGTGTGTAGATTGCATCACTGTATAGTAATAATAGGCCCTTTTCCACCTACAGTCCTGGTACTTTTCCCTAAGCAACTTTCTAGACGAGAACTCTTATGAGGAACTGAACACCCGAGTAGACTTTTCCCCTGTTGCATTGGCATTCACAAAGTTACCACCACAGTGACGTCATCTAGTATCGACCATTTTATTCTGAAGTTATTTACATGCACGTTTCAATAACAACAACAAAATCAACAACACAGACAGAGGATCCCAAACTGGGGTATGCGAGTTGACAATGGGGGTACGTGAATACATTTCTGAGATTTATTGTCATTTTAATTTCATCACAGTCTAAAATAACATTCAAACCCAGTTCATGTTGTGTGCCCTCTAGTGTAGAAACACCAAAATGGTTGTG
Organism: Xyrauchen texanus; assembly: GCF_025860055.1. Taxonomy (NCBI): domain Eukaryota; kingdom Metazoa; phylum Chordata; class Actinopteri; order Cypriniformes; family Catostomidae; genus Xyrauchen; species Xyrauchen texanus. The sequence goes on from NC_068279.1 coordinate 27,029,256, forward strand.
TCATAAAGGTCAGAAAAATATGCAATGAAATAACCCTATCTTTTGCTGTTAAAAAATTGAATTCCTCATGCGTCGTGCGTCACACAAGTATCTTTTTTCACTAGCCCAGCACACTGCTAGTTGATGTAGCTTAGTGATAGTAAATTAAATTTATACTTCAATGTTTTACCAGACTTACACATGTCAGTCTTCAATGATTTTAGTTTTTCTGTTTGTTTGTTTTTTCACAGTTTAAAATGTAATTTGTATTTAACGTTAGATGCATAGGGAGTTTTGAGTCTGATGGTATAAGTTCATAAGCTTTGATGACAGGTGTCAGACATCCAGTGCGGCCAAATAATTTTCCACATTCACACGGAGTAATCCTCACTCACATTTGCTCACACGCTAGAGGTGTGAGCAAATGTGCAGCACCTCCCACAGTCCCACAGTTCCTATTCACAGTTTTCCTGAGCAACCACTGGGTAGCGCCATGATAATTCTAATAGCCTGTTTTGTATTTCTGGTCTCCAGGTGGCAAGAAACATCTGCCAAAACAAGCGATCCAGAGGAGAACAACAACCAATTAAGTGTTGCTTAATGTAAAAATGAATGTCAGGCTCAACTTGTGCAGTTGTTGTCTGTCTAAACTCAGAATGATTAATGATATCAACATAACAAACCTCAAACCATCTCTTCGTGTCATCTACACACTCAGGAGTGGCACACTGTCTATAAAAAACTGTCTTATGTATTCTCTGAATTCTGTACATTACCTGCTAAACATTAACACCGTTGCAAGTGTAAAGACTGGAGACTGGAAAGATGTCTTTAGTACCGCCAGTGGAAAAGGCCCTATTGTTATAAGCATGTTTTTTTGGCAGAAACCATAGTTTGAATGCAATTAAGCATGGTGTTACTACAGTAACAATGTGGTAATATACCTCAGTATCCATGGTTCCCTATCTATTCAGTTCACTCAGCATTGCAGTGAAATGCTTTGGGGAATTTCTTTTCCATGACCTAGTTGAAGCCTTTCAATCATAATGGCAATCTTATGATTGGCAATGGTGATTGAGCCCCACCGTTTTAGGTGCGCATTTGCCCTATATAAGTGGCTGCTCAATCACAATTTCTTCAAAATTTTCTTCCTTCAAGACCCACATCATTTGCCTTGATTATGACTATCATCTCATCTTGAACAGCCTTCTCTTCGCCATCCACGAGCAACTTCAACCGGACAGTATTTCCCTGCAGACGCATCAGGACATTCTTCGCCTGACTCTCAGCGAAAGATTCACCATCGAGCATCGAGTTTTCACCTCTTTTTACCCATTTCCCACAGCATTCCGGCAGGAGCTGTATCATTTGAGATTAAAAAACAGCACCATCACTATTTAAAAAAGTTTTTTTTATCAAATCTAGACAGGCCAGGATTTCCAGCAGCCATCACTCAAACACCTTATCCTTGATTAATCATGCTAAATTGCTAATCTGGTATGTGAAAATCACTTGCCATTATATCAAACACAGCTGAAAGCTATTTGGTTCATTAAATGAAGCTTAACATTGTCTTTGTGTTTGTTTTGAGTTGCCACATTATGCAATAGACTGGCATGCCTTAAGGTCAACATTAGGTCAAAAATGGCAAAAAAAGAAACAGCTTTCTCTAGAAACTCATCAGTCAATCATTGTTTTGAGGAATGAAGCCTATACAATGCTTGAAATTGCCAAAAAAGTGAAGATGTCATACAAAGATGTCGTACAGTCTTCAAAGACAAAAGACAACTGGCTCTAACAAGGACAGAAAGAGATGTGGAAGGCCAGATGTACAACTAAACAAGAGAATAAGTACATCAAGGTCTCTAGTTTGAGAAATAGACGCCTCACATGTCCTCAGTTGACAGCTTCAATGAATTCTACCTGCTCAACACCAGTTTCATGTACAACAGTAAAGAGAAGACTCAGGGGTGCAGGCCTTATGGGAAGAATTGCAAAGAAAAAGCCACTTTTGAAATAAAAAGGATAGAGTGGTCAAAGAAACACAGACATAGGTCAAAGAAACACAGACATTGGCCAACAGATAATTGGAAAAGATTGTAATGGATCTTAACCCCATTGACCATTTGTGGGATCAGCTAGACTGTAAGGTGCGTGAGAAGTGCCTGACAAGACAGCCACATCTATAGCAAGAGCTACAAGAAGCATGGGATGAAATGTCACCAGAGTATCTGGACAAACTGACAGCTAGAATGCCAAAGAACGGCAAAGCTGTCTTTGCTGCACATGGAGGATTTTTTGATGAGAACTCTTTGAAGTAATTTAGGAAGTTCTGAACCTTCTTTTAAATTGTATACATTATACAATGTATACTATACATTGTGATCAGTTGAATGCAATCCAAGTGATGTAAAACACGTTGCTTGTGTGTACGAATCTTTTTAAAGATGTAGTATCACAAGAGTTCCTGTGAGCGACAAATTACTCCATCAGACCAATATGAGAGCTGCGTTCGCTGCCTGGGCTGCACCCACGCCGCACCCATGAAGAAGCATCTCTCATGGGGACAGACTGCCCTCACTGTGAGGACATGAGTCTCAAGACGCTACGAACTAGGGTCATTCTCATTCTGTTTTAGATCGATTTAGATTCGATTTTAGATCTGAGACACTTGAACCAAGCACTTGCAAAATGGCCATTCAAAATGATGCTAAATCAGAAACAGATCTTATTGCACATCCACTCACAGGATTGGTTTGCATCAATAGATCTAAAGGATGCATACTTTCATATCCGAATTGTACCGCATCACAGGCTGTTCTTGAGATTCACATTCAAGGGAACAGCATATCAATTCAAAGTCCTCCCCTTCAGATTGTCTCTGGTCCTGCATACATTCACGAAATGTGTCGATGCAGCGCTCGCCCCTTTAAAGACGAACAGCATGCGCAATCTGAATAACCTCAACGATTGGCTATTACTGGCCTGATCAGAGGCTCTGCTATGTGAGCACAGGGACCTGATACTTCATCATTTGAACAGCCTATGTCTCAATGTCAACTGGCCAAAAAGCACACTTTCTCCCAGCCAACAAATCTACTTTTTGGGATTTTGACTCGACTTAATGAGCATGTGTCTACACCTCATGCTCACAAGTGAGCACGTTTGGACCATTCATCGGTGTCTGTCTCAGTTCAAGCTCAACACCCTCACAGACACTCGCAGCTTGTTTAGAACTTTCAAAACACTTCTCTGTCCTCCCCCTCCACCACCTGACACATCACTGACAGCAGATGTCTTTGCCACATTTTTTACTAATAAGACTATATTAGTAAATATAAAACTATAACTGCATCAGCAATGCATTCTCAGCACCACACCCTGTCAAACACCCACCTCACGTATGCAGCTCTTCTGTTTCTAGGTTCTCTCCTCTGGCTGACACTGAGGTCTCTAAACTACTCCTCTCCAACCACCCTACCACCTGTTCCCTTGACCCCATTCCTTCCCTCCTTCTCCAGGCCATCTCTCCGTCTATCCTACCTACACTGACACACATGATTAACATATCTCCACTTACAGGCATTTTTCCCACTACATTTAAGCAGGCTCAAGTAACCCAGCTGCTGAAAAAACCTGCACTTAACCCCAAACAAGTAGAACAACACAGACCAGTCACTCTCATCCCATTCATGGCAAAAACACTTGAAAGGGCAGTTTTCAATCAGATCTCAGCCTATCTCTCACAAAACAAGCTGGTGGATTCAGGCTTCAAAGGTGGACACTCCACTGAGATTGCCATGATGTCTGTCACTGTATCACTGAGACAGATGAAAGCTGGCTCCAGATCATCCGTCCTGATTCTTTGTCTTTTCAGCCAATCCTGCTGTTGAACACAACATCACCATGCTGCTGGGTTCAGCTACAGTAACGCCTTCCAAAACGGTCAGAAATCTGGGTAACCATCGATGACCAACTAAATTTTACAGACCACATCTCAAAGACAGCACGATCATGTAGATTTACACTCTACAATATCAGGAAGATAAGACCCTTCCTCTCTGAACATGCAGACACTTGTCATAACTAGACTGGACTACTGTAACGCTTTCATTGCAGGCCTCCCTACATGTGCAATTAGACCCCTGCAAATGATCCAGAATGCAGCATTACGTCTGGTCTTTATTGAACCAAAGAAAGCACATGCTACACCACTCATTGTCTCTCTTCACTGGCTACCTGTTGATGCACGTATTAAATTCAAGGCTCAGATGCTGGCATACAGAACAATCACTGGGTCTGCTCCAGCATACCTAAAATCTTTTCTGCAGAGCTACGTTCCCACCAGAAATCTGCGGTAGTTTAAGGAATGGCACCTTGTTGTACCAACACAAAGCGGCACCAAACTCTTTCCTTGACTTTCGATTTCACCATTTCAACACATCTTTTCCATGAGCACTTAACCAGTCACAAATTCTTGCAAAATTCTTGCACTTTAATCTGTATTGAATACTATTCTGATGCTAGTGAAACTTTGTAATACAGCACTTTTCGTACCACTGTACCTCTAATGTATTAATCTTTTGTAAGTCGCTTTGGATAAAAGCATCTGCCAAATAAGTAAATGTGAATAAATGTAAGATCCTTAGGGGAGCGATGCACTTGAACCCCCCTCGCCCTGCTGCGGTTCCAACATAGGTCTTAAATCTGGTGCTGAGTGCACTCATGAGCCCCCATTTCGAACCATTGGAATCCGCTGAGTTGCATGTGCTCTCTCTAAAGAATGCCCTGCTGTTGGCTCTGGCCACAATCAAACAGGTTGGTGATATACAAGTGCTGTCTGTTGACAATTCTTGTCTGGAATTCGGACCCAGGCTTTCAAAAACCACCATCAAACCCAAAAAAGGCAATGTGCCTAAAGTGCTTTCCATGGCCTTTAGGGCTCAGATTGTTCACCTACAAGCTTTCTCTTCCCCACCATCTATTTCAGATGAGGAGCAGTTATGCCCTGTGTAGGCATTGCACACGTATGTGGAGTGCATACGCAAGTTTAGACTGTCAGATCAGCTCTTCATTTGTTATGGAGGATGCAAAAAGGCATATCAATTTCCAAGCAAGTCTCTCTCACTGGATTGTTGATGCAATTATTAATCACAGGGCATGATATGCCCTTTTGGCATAAAAGTGCATTCAGCTAGAGGCATGGCCTCTTCATGGGCATGGACAAATGGTGTATCCCTACAGGATATATACTTTGCAGCAGGATGGTCTTCGTAGAACATGTTTGTGAGGTTTTATAACCTAGATGTGCCATCCATCTCTTCGCGAGTCCCCTCTGTCTAGAGAGCATACAATTCCAACACCCGGCTAGTGAGCCTGAGGTCCTTATTACGGGCGGGCTAGTTGTCATAATTTTAATACAGCCACCTGTGTAGGCTGCAATCCAATTTACTCCCACTAGAAGACACAAGCACTTAAAACCTCCTTACCTACCTCTGGTTAAGAAGGGGTTACATTATACTGTGTGTATTATATGACTTGTAGACACCCTCAGATTAAGATTAACTTCCCGTCTAGTTTTCACCATGTGGGGTTATTCATTTGTATACACACTTGAAGACATATTATAATAAGTCACCACCCGACGGGCCCGTGTGTTTTTACCCTGGTGCATCTTAGGGTATGACGTTTCGTAGTGCGGCATGATGGGACTCTGTTCCCCAAAGTTTCACTGCAATGTCAAGTGAACTGAATCGATACGGAACGTCTCCGGTTACTCATGTAACCTCTGTACCCTGAGATGAAGGGAATGAGACATTGTAAAACTTGGCTGTACTACTACTTCAGAGTTTCAAGGTATGAGTGATGAGTTCTTGTCCATCATTCAGAAAATTCTGAAGAAATGGCGATTGAGCGGCCACTTAAATAGGGAAAATGCGCGTCTAAAATAGCGAGGCTCAAACACCATTGCCAACGACAAGATTGGTGTTATGATACAAGGGCCTCAACTACATTGTGGAAAAGGAATTCCCCAAAGAGTTTCACTGCAATGTTTATTACCTTCATCTCAGGGAACTGAGGTTACATGAGAAACTGGAGACGTTAATTTTGTGGTTACTGTAAATTTACAACAAAATACCATGATGAAACAATGGTTACTGTAATAAAACCAAGGTTATTTTTTCTAAGGTAAGGTTAAGGTTAGATTTAGGGGCAGGGGTTAATTTAGTGGGGCAGTGGGGCAGTAAATAAACACACTGCAGTGATGCCCGCATATACTGTATGTTAGTTTATAAATATGGGTGTAAATAGTATCTACCATTATTGCATCAGGGTGCAGGAGACATCTGCCTATTTTTAATTGTAAGGAAGATTAAACTCTGAGAGTTTAGAGACTGTGAAGAGATACTTGTATTCCTGTGGACGACCATCTACAGCCCTTTAGTATCCAACAATCCTGTATAAATGTACAAAGCAAAGATATTCCTTGGAAGCTTTGTTGTTGTTTAGGTAGAATTTCTCATTCTCTTTCTTCAAGTCTTGTTGTTTTCTCAACTTGTCTTTCTGTGAATAAAGATTTTGATTATCTGAACTGCGTCTATATGCCATAATCCTGTGAGCTGTGTAACTCTCGAATACCATGCCATACAAATCACTGCTTCTGTTTAGTTTGCAGTTAGCCTTTCTTGACTCATTTTCCCTTAAGATATGGCTCACTCCAATGTATTGATAAGAATAATAGACCATTTCTTCTCATTACAACTCGTGTTTAGTGTGTGATGGATCCTGATGTTCAAATAGAATACCGGCTTTTAGATTTTGTGCACATGCCCACACAATGTAATATTTAATTGGCTCATGTTGTGGTTTTTCTCATCCTCAGTGGAAATCTCAATGCCTATTTCTCTCTGTTTGCTATTGTGACTTATAGAATATCATAAGCCCTCACACCAGATTTCTCCCTTCAAATAACTCACCAGTGGTCAGATCAACAGCAGTCCTTGTTGACTTTAAGCCAATTAAGTACTATTTGTTCCTCCTTAAACAGCTGTGCTGATAGTGAGCCTTAGTTCACATATAACTGCAATTCAAGCTTTTACCTTTTTTATGTTATAAAAAGGTCTGTAATTACTCCTTTTTGCTCTTTTTTTTTAAAATAGTGTAGCGAATCAGCTCTACATTCTTCCACCATTAGGTAGCGAATCAGCTCTATGAAATATTAATAATCAATCATAACTTGTTATAATCGATTATGAATATTTGGATCAGTTAATCGGGTTAACTTGATGTAGCTACATTAACATTACAACCAAATACTCGGTTCATCCTGTGAACACTCAATTTTGGTTATTAATTAACCAATTAATAGAAATGTACATTTCCGGGGCAAGGGAAATGTCTTTCTTACTAAGTATTAAGAGCAAGTAGTCAAAATCTATGATTAGTGACTTTAGATATGAGCTTGAGACACAGACAACTTTACGTGTGACATGAACAAGACTTTATTAACTAGACTAAACATTTAAACTACTCTAACATACATATACATACATGCATACAGTTTACCAAGGGAAAGAGGGCTGAAGCAGAATACAGGAAGGCAAGAAGTTATAGCATTGTTTGAAGTTCAGCAGATCAACAGCCTGAGCAAACCATCATATTAGTTCTGACACGCCCTTTTTAGAAAGGGGTAAGGATACTTAATGTATCAAATAATGAGACTAAGTTTGATACTTGCATGTCCCATTTGAATTAAACTGTCCTGATGCAATTTGTTGAGGTTCCAGTTGATCTTTGATGATGTTGTCTTGATGAGAGAGAACCAGTGAGAGTCAGAGGATCTTGGTGAATGGACAGACAAGGCCGTAGCCTGGCGCACGCTTGGGAGTCCTTGGGGGCCTCTAGTTCAGCATCATCTTCATTAGGACTTCTCCGGATGGCCCAAGAGAGTAAGAGAGCACAAGGCTCAGAGAACCAGAAAGCAAGAGATAAGAGACAAGAGAGTGAAGAGATAAGAGAGAGAAGGAAGTGGGCGCAGTAGTTTTATACCCTTAGAAAACATGTCCCACTTCTCATTGGCTCGACCAATGAGAAGGGTTTGGGTTCCAGGCGGGAATTTGGTTTATTGCTCTTTGTTCTCACATTTCTCATTGCATGTGCAAGAAAGAAAACTAGGAAATATACTTGTAATACTAATATGTTGTTGTTATCGACATATCATGTACACAGTCGTTTCGATCTTCAAAATACCAAGTTATAGAGACCAAATATGCCACACATATGATTTCGGTTAACCATAGTATGCAAAGTCTGAAACATTAACCCATTAGTTTGCAAGAAAACATAGATCAAGCACATTTAAGGGAAAATGTGAGATGGCACATTAGATACATGTCAATATTTATCACATGGATATATAGAATATATATATAGGATTAACAGGGTTCATTTCTCTTTCTCAGTAAGAGAATGAAGTGAGGGTCAGCACTTCTCTGAACATTCCTTTCTCACATGGTACGGGTTCAGAAGGCGAAGTCACGAGGGTCTCTGGAGTGTCTCTCTGGGTCGTAAAAACATCAATAGCGCATTCTACTCCAGACTCGCTGGCGCTCCCCGGTGATTTAGATGGGGAGAAACAGTGTGGGGGTTTTCTTTAGGATCCCTAGCACACAATGTGTGCCCTGTATTTAGAATTAATGAGTTCATGATTCTCCGTTCATACTCTACAATAGTATTTCATTACTGTGCTCATCGTTTTGGTGGAAACAATAAATTATTAGCATGTGCGATTAATAAGTGTTTCTATAGGATTATCCAGAACCATTTTTATGATACTTGTTTAAATTTATGCAATGACAGGGTGTTTTGGATGATTACTAAGGCATTACAAGGATGTTGCTAGGTGTTTGCTAGGACATCATTAATGGCACTTTTACACTGCATGTTACGGCTTGACTCTACTAGCTTTACATTTCTGAGCTTGCTTTTCCACTGCTGTTTAGTGCCGCCTCAACGTGGGTGGGATTATAGGCTGATCATCATAGTTGCGCCGCCTCTACTGCTGTGACAACATCTTAAACGCGGCACAAAATAAACAATAACACGATCGCTAGCTGTCAGCTACTAGCTCATTGTGCTGCATAAAGCAGTTGTTACATGGTACTCCTCCCATTGCTCGCAGGTCTAGATAGCGTCCATTTGGCCGAACAACTTCCACTTTTCCTTGATAGTTCTGTAGTCACTTTAAAAAATTTTTTACTTTTCCCTACACTGTTGGTAGTTCTGGTGCTAGCCATGTCTCAGCTGTGTGGCCAACAGCGGAGATACTTCCTGAAAGACTTTTTCATTTAGTTTGTTGCTAACGAGAGGAACGTCTGCACCTCGTTTATTGACCACAGCGCGGTTTTGCGCACAGCTATTTCTTTTTACAATTCGAAATTTGCATGAACAAATGATACAGCTATCACTGTAGCTAAATTTAAAACGAGCAGGTTGATGTTCCGTGTGGAAAATCCAGTGATGCTGGTAGTGATGATTTTCTCTGACCAATCATTGATCTGCAGGATTTTGACATCACATTTAGTATTGGCACGGCTTGCTTGGAACCTCAACCGAGGTGGTTCTAAAAAAAGTACCAGGTACCAGGTACTATCCACAGTGGAAAACCCCCAAAAAGCGAGCAGAGTAGAGTCAAGTCGAGTTGTACCATGCAATAGAAAGGCCCATATGTGATTGTGAGATGTTGCTTACTGGCCCAAGGCATCCTCAAGTCTCTATGACATCCTGAACCCTAGATATGTGTGGGGAGGCCTTTTCAGTGGAAGTCTATGGGATTCTTTTTTGCTTATATTTCATCTACCAACAGATGTTTATATTCTGAAATAAAACTGTTTTTGAATATAAATGATTATGTATATAATGATTATGTATTTGTTTTAAACATCTAGAATTTGTAAGTATTTTAATTATCATATTTTTTCAGCTGTGGTACCATCATTGATATTATGTATATAGGGCGATGCACCTATAAATAGCACTACCATTGATATTCCAGATGAAATGCTAATTTAAAAAGCTTGTGTTTATTGTGAAAAACAACCCTGTGTCATGGTTCATGTTTATAATCAAAAGGTGCTATAAATCTTTTGTTTGGGTCAAAAAAAAAGTCTTTTTTTGACCCAAACAAAATGGCTATTTTGTTGTTGCTCTAAAACAGTAGGGATATAAAGGAAATGTTGGTTAAGAAAATAAAGTACAAACCAGTTTATAATGACTAAATTGCATGCTCACAAACTTCATGACCAGCAGAAACTAGACTGTCAGCCAGCCCCTTAATAAGGTTTGGTCATGCTTGCAGTTTCATCAGATTAGAATTTCTACACTGAGAAGTTTCAAGAAATTGCCTATTGCTCAACTAGCTGAGCTACAAACAGAGCAATGTGTTACCCAACCACAGTCTTGATTTGAGCAAATATTATGTATGGAAGAGAAAAAAATCCAGCCAGGTTTTCTTTCATGTGGAACAGGAATGTTTCAGAGTGTTATGTGAAATAAAAGAATGAAGTATACTGCAGAATTGAAGAAGCAGTAGACCCGAATGTCACAGGGTCAGAATTTACTAGAATATTAAGAATATTTCAGACCCCTGATGACACACAGTATTGCCCCACTTTATCACCATCAATGACTACTTGTATGACTGTGTAATGGGGACAGGATGTACTTCATAAACAAACAAAATAAATTGTTGTTTAACAGGGTATTTAATAAGCACACCCACACATAAACTGAAACATTTATTCATTCAGAAACTATTTCACTTTGACATATGCATTAGTATTCAACATCACTAATTCTCCAGACATAACAAACCTAAATGCATGGTGTGATAGAAACAAAGTTACACATGTGAAACACAACAACATCTCCCTAACATATACACTTAAATCATGTAGGATCGGATCCCACATTACATCAAGATGGCCAAGAACACCAGAATTTCCTCTAAGCATTAAGATGTTAAAAAAAAAAATTCAGACTGGTGCCAGCAAGTCTGAGTTTGTGCATCTCCCTAATGTTAACTGCCTTGAAAACAAAGGTCAATCTGTTGAAGCAGCACAAACCCCCTCCTCGTTCCTGGTGTTAATCAGATATACTTGACTGGTACAGCTGTACCAGTCCTCATGTTGGCCATGGAAACCATGAGATTCCACATCTATGACACTCCTTTGTCCTTTGATATAGCCAACTTACACTTAAAAATTAGACTGAGGGAGCACAAGATATTTCCTGTGGAACGCCTGACCATCATATGCTAAAACTCACCCAAGACAAAAAGAGCATGATGGCTTGAAGAAAGCAGCCTTTCTTTGAAATGATCCCTTGGTATTATCTTTCTAACATGACAGAAAACTAATGCTCTACTCATAACTTCAAATGTATACATGAACTTTTCACGTTTATACAAGTGTATCTCAGGACATCTCACCTTAATCCAGGAACTTTGACAGAATCGCAAAATGTACTTTACTGTAATTGTATCCTGCACATAATTTGCCAAAGTGCCTAGAACCCTCATTGAATGTTTAACCTGATAATTATGCTTTTCATAATGTGTAATGTATTATTCATGTCAAAAAATAACAAACTAATTGGTAAGAAGTTTTATCATGCATTATAACTGAATTATAACTGTAATTCAATAAGAAAGTATGTCATGTTTTATATGGAAATGCTTGCCTGTTTATGTAGAGAACAGATGTCATGTCTCTTGCACCAATTTCATTCTATAAAATGTTTGATTAGAACATAGAATTTTTCGAGCTTGATTTTTTTAAGCCTTTTTACAAAGGATTGTAAATCAACTTTGAAAAGGAGAGAAAGAGGTGACCATGTGACCCAGCAGAAGACACTTTTGAAGTGCAGCCAACCTCAACAGTACAAAGCCTTCTCACCTCATTTAGAAAAGCTCGTAATGCAAAGTTACGTGGAGCTCTTTTCCCGGCGCTACAACTCACACACATGACAGGGAGTCACTAATCTCACTTGTGGGAGGCCTCGTTTCAAAGCCCTGCCAATCCACGATCGTTACAGAGGTCCAAAACATTGAAGGAACAACCAGAACTTTCTACAAACAGCCAAGTACATCTCCATACTTTTGCTGATAGTGCTGATGTTTCTTTAATATAATTTGAGTAACCCGATTGCAAATCTAGTGTGTACTAAATAAAGTTGTGGTGGCGGGGGGGGTCGAGCATTAGAGTATGAATGGAGAGCAAGATCGGGAGATGAGAACGGTAGGGATTGTCACCAGTCTAACACATGTTTCTTGTTCTAGTGAGGGTGCGGGAGAGGCCATATGGGGGCCTGGGTAGCTCAGCGAATATTGACATTGACTACCACCTCTGGAGTCGCGAGTTCAAATCCAGGGTGTGCTGAGTGACTCCAGTCAGGACTCCTAAGCGACCAAATTGGCCTAATTGCTAGGGAGGTTAGAGTCACATGGGCTAACCACCTTGTGGTCACAATTAGTTGTTCCCACGCTCAATGGGGCGTGTGATAAGTTGTGCGTGGATCGCAGAGAGTTGCATGAGTCTCCACATGTGGTGTCTCCGCGGTGCCATGCACAATGAGCCATGTGATAAGATGTGCTGATTGACTGCCTCAGAAGCATAAGCAACTTAGACTTGTCCTCCGCCAACCGGATTGAGGTGAGTAACCGCACCACCAGGAGGACCTAATAATTTCTCCACTTGGTCATTCCACATTGGGAGAAAAGAAAAAAAAAAGGAAGTCAGATGGCGGAGAAGGGAGAGAGAGACTGACACGCCTGCTTTGTGCGTGTGTCTGTGCATCTTAGTGTTATGCTTAAGTCGAATAAATGTTTGTGGCGGAAAAGCCCAATTTAAGTTGCCGCTGGAAGACTGTTTTTCTTGGCAGGTGTGCAGTGAACTGCTCCAGCCCCACCGCCTTGGCGTAATGCTCCCCATCAGCAAGCACCCACCTCTGCCTGGCATCGCAGAGCAGCTGGGTATGCAAAAACAGGTGGTCAGCCTTACCAAGCGTGAGGGAACGGAAATGCTAGCAGTGTTATTCATGTGTGCGGCCAACCTGTTGGAGGAGAGCCTTCCTCAAGTCCCCGTAGATCAGGCGGTGTTTAGCTGGCAGCTGCTGAGCCACAAGCTGGAATTCCCTGAAGAGCAGCGTTAGCAGATGTAGTGCCAGAGGCGGTTGCAGTCTGCTTAAAGAGCCCAATGAAGGCCTCCAGCTCATCTTGGCGCCCCAACTTGGTCAAAAGGAGAGGGGGTATGGCTGCTGCCCCTGGGGATGTGGCTGAGGACTTGCCTGGGGCTATCGGGATCGCCAACGCCTGTTGATCCTCGGCTTGGGCCTGTAGGAACTCTTGGAAACACTGCTCCTAGGCGAGGAGATCCTGATGTCGTTGCTCTTGAATGCCGGCGAGGGCACAGATGACTTCGCCCAGCGTTGAGGTTTCCATAGTGACACATCTTTCTCTGATTCCCGGGTTTCGGCACCAGAGTAGCAATTGTCATAAAAGGAGAAAGCAGTAGCCAGGTGATCATTCCACGTATCATGTTTATTTATAAAACAAAAACATTCTTCCAGTGGCAACTTAAATAGGGCTTTTTCGCCACACCCACACACACTAATTCAACTTAAGCATAACTCTCAGATACACAGACACACACACACATGCACAAAGGACAGGCGTGTCAGTCTCTCTCTCGCTTCTCCGGTGGCTTCCTTTTAAACTCTCCCGCACCCTCACTAGAACAAGAAACAGATGTTAGACTCATCATAAACTGGTGACAATCCTTACCGTTCTCATTTCCCTAGCTCGCTCTCCATTCACACTCTAATGCTTGACCACCCCCTTCTGTTATAGCTCACTGGCCAACCTGTTTATGTTTGTCTATATGTGTTTGTTAGTTTGATGTTTTAGATTAGCAATCTTAGATTAGTCTTGTTTGTATTCAAAGATAATTTGACAGTGGTATATTTTGCTGAATAGTCTTGTCTCTTTATTTTTAAAAGATCTATACTCTAAAGAGTTAAAAGATGCATCATATCAACACAGCATGGCCAAGTGATAAGACGTACACTTTTAATTCTTTAAATAAGTGAATTAATCATAATTCCCTTATTAGCCTAATTCCTTACATATAAATTGTGATCGGATACAAGGAGCCGTTGTATTACATATTAATGGTGGAGAATTTTATTCAGATTTACAATCTGATCATTTGTCATTTATCCTTCTTATAATGGTGATCTAATGTGGCTAATTCCATTAAACAATTTCCTACATATTAATAGTTGGAGGTAAGCGGGCACTTTAATCCATACAGTGTATATTTATACTAACAAATTTCCCTACAATCATTAATTCACTAAACACAGACACACACATACAGACAGACACACCCTGCTGGCAGGATGTATGACATGCCGGCTTGCTTTTCTTTGCAGCTGCTCCCTTCAGCCACTTTCAATACACCCACTAATCACTACCAGATGTGACCAAGAGAAAGACAGAGGAAGACAAAAAGAGAAGTCAGGGAGCATGTGGAGAGATACAGGAAGCAAAGGAAGGTAGACGTGCTTAATTGTGCTGTAAGAGATAGACACTGAAAATAAAAACATTTAGGTGAGAAAGGGAAGGGTGAAAGATCAGGAAAAAAATATTTATGGATGTGAAATGATTGCAAAGAATTGTAAATTGACAAAAGTACTCCAATTATAGTGCTATGATGTTGAGCAGAAGGATTTAGAGGATACAAAATTTCTCTCTTTCGTCCCTCTGAAATAAATTTCCATGTGATGGATTCTCCATCAAAAACACTTGCTTATCATCAAATAAAGAAGCATTTTTTTATATTTATGAAGACTGGTCAGTGAATAGAGAAAGACAACATTTTCAGTGAAGCAGTGAAACTCTGGCATTCTTGGTTGTAGTAGCCTAACTAAAGGAGAAAAGAAGAGGACAAACTGGCATGAGTACTCCAGAGATTTTGGGAGCTAAACCATCACTGAACAGCATAAACAAGCCTGAAAAGGAATGAAAAATTATGCAGGTCTTTGTTTGTCTTTTCGACAGGATAATCCAGTTCTGCAAACACAACGTTCGGTATTCTCCCAACCAACATTTTGCAAAGCCATCTGTCACAATGGAGCCCAAGGTCCTCACATGTAAGGATGAATTATTCAGCCTCCTTGGGTTACCTCATCAACTTTGGTCTTAGCAAAAGGATGCCACTGGGCTTGTGACTCTTTCTCCAACATTTCTCTGTTCTGCTCTAGGTGACTTCCTCACCATCCTTGAAAAACACAGTGGGCCTTATTCAAGAAAGATGAGCAGGATTCACAAATCCATTGAATGTAAATTGTCACATTAATTCAAAAGGAATCATGATTCCCATACATCAACAGCAGAACTTGGTAACAAAATACTGCTCCACCAGCAGATATTTATGCTATCCTTCAAACTGAGAAGAGGCTGGCATCCTGTGATCAGATCTGTAATGGAAAACAAAAGGGTGTTAGGAGGTTTCTTTTGGTTTCCTAAACCTGCAAATGAAAAAGGAAATATGGACAAATATAAAGATGTCACAACATGTCGTACCACATAACTCCTGTGTGAGTGTGCATATGAGTGTATCTGTGAGTCATCTATCCGGTGTTTCTTAACACTCTTCCTCTGGAGCCGTAAAACTCAGAAAAAAACTGTTCTAACATCAGGCATCCTCTCAAAACACTGTTAAACATACAGTGATAAATTATCACTCATCCTGACCCTTTCCACACACGTTCCTGTATCTGAAAAAAAAGTTTAAATGCCAAGGGTACTGCTTGCTTGAAGGTAGGGTGTGAAACAGATTGCGGTGGCATGATTGGGACTGAATGAGAGCTAATCACTTCTAATAATAATACTTTCTTTTGCCATAGCCCTTTGCGGTGGATCTTATTGTGTTTGGTATAGTACTGTTGTACCTCAATGTGATGCCACAACAAGACCACTGCTTGCAAGCATCATGGTGCCTTTTTCAGAATGCTGACAGTGTTGTGAGACCAATCCAGGCTGGTGTAAATCTGCATACCAAAGGGACCTGGGCATGGAGGTATTGCAATGTGGGCGTGGAAGGCTTTAATGGTGCTTTCTATGTGTGATTTTGGAGCTTGGACATCCACAAGCATGATCCTCTCATCCATCAATCTTGTGTTTCACGAATTAAAAATATAATACTGAGTTAGGAAAAGAAGGCAGAATGATCTGTTTTTATTAAAGTTGTATCATTAATCAGGTGCAAATTATTGTCCAAAGGTCTTGAATGCTACCAAAGCAGCATGTATGTGGCGCTGTCACGTGATACTTGTTACGTTTTCAGCACAAACTTTTTTCTTGTTTCAAAGGGGGATGTGACCTGAAAAACTGAGAACCACTACGTTAACCAGTCCAGATGGTCAAGGGCAGTGTGTAGATCTAGAGATATAAAATCATCATCTGACCTGTTTGGGCAATACACAAACTGAAGTGGGTCAAAGGATAGAGTAGGAAAGGGTAGTTTATATGTGAAAGCTGTTTATATGAGCTCTTTAATAGTTTAAATTGTTGCAAATCATCAATCCAAACAATACTGTAAAGGGATATAAGGGAAAGGAGGAGGCAAGAACTGGCTTGACAATATAAATAATATTTTAATGAAAAACTTAACCAAAAGACACAAACACACACATGACGGTCAGCTGCCTGTAAACGATCTCTCTCTGTCGCACCACCATCCGCAGTCAGCCTTTATCCCTCTCTGAGGCTTAATTAGCCTGATAAGTGCCCTGCCCTCCAACCTGTCACACATACCTTTCATTTTTATTAATTCATTCAAATAGTTAGCCAATATACTCTTCTGAAGTTTATGGTCATCCAGCATGGCCTTTCAGATTTCTTTTGGAGGTTTTGTATAATAAAGCTTTTACAAAATTTTTGTCTGAACAGTCACATAATCACAGGTGTAGATAAAGAAGAAAATATGTGTCACACACTGCTGTAGCTGGCAAATTTTTATTATTATTTATTTATTTTTTGTTCCAACATCTGAAATAAAAAAGTTTTAATCACTTTACAGATTTTTATGTCTTATGTCTATTCTTATTAACAGGTATTTTACTGTGATTTTTTTTACATTTTACAATAAGGTTTCATTTGTGAGCATTAGCTAAAATGAACTAGCACTGAACAATTCTTTTATAGCATTTATTTATCTTGATTAAAGTTCATTTCAACATTTTAAAAGTAGTATAGGTTAACATTAGATAAGGCACTATGACCTAACAAGAACTAACCATGAACATTTGCATTTTCAGAAATGAACATTAACCAAGATTAAAGCTACAATATATGTAAGATTTTTTTGATAGAAATAAACAATGAGAAAAGGCCAATGAGGCAGACAGAATTTGCATGTCCCACCCCCGGACATACGGTTATAAAGGGAGGGAAATGTTTCAATGTTTCATTCAGAAATTTTCTTCGGAGCTGACTGGTTGTGTACGCAGCAAGCTGTGAGTCACAGTCTGTTTCCTCCCATCTCTTAGTGATTGTTGTTGGATCTACGGTGCATATCTGCGGCTTTCTCCTTCTCTGCATGGCAGTGGAGCTTTGCCCCTGGGCGCTTCGACAGCGCAGTAAAAGAGTTTATTCCTCTAAAAGAGTTATTTTCTCTAAAAGAGCAATATACACATCTGGTGTTGAAAGTCCTTTTCAGGACGCGTCTTTATAAAGATGCCCTTCCACCCCTGTGTAGTTCCTGGATGCGGTAGAGTGCTCTCTGCTCCTGACGGCCACAGGCGCTGTCTCGTGTGTCTGGGCAGCGATCACACTTCTCACTGCGAGAACATGACCATGGCAGTGTTGCAGTCACGGGTTTCCTTCCTCAGAAGGAACGCCACTCCAGTTTTTGCATTATCTTGAACGTTGTCTAATAATGTATTATTGTAGTTTACCTTGCTGAATAATTACAGATTAACATTGACATTAACCTGACATTTAGCATAAAGAGTTACGAAGCAAGGTAGCACTGCTTCGTCACTGTTAGCAGGCAAGATGAAGTTAGCTAAAATTACACAGATCAATCATTATGGCACTATATTCCACATGCTTTGCAGTTATGTAAGCTTACCTATCCAATAAGAAGAACGCCAATTCAGGTTCGGTTTTGATCCCTCAAATCAAACGAAGGTCCCTCCAGGAATCAAATGGCCTGCCATTGTTAACTCTAGTTTTCACTCATCCACGGTCACGTTCCCGCTTAGCCAGACAGGATTCAGTCGATACATTTTTTTTTTTGTTTGTTTATGAGTAGGTGTTGTGCTGGGAGCCAGACATTTACTGGATTCCATCTCTAAGATAACGTTAAATAGTGTTGCAGACTGTCTGTTGACACTGTTGAATAGTGGAAGCACTGAGGCAAGGCTCTCTGGAGCGTGCATTAACGTCACATCCTTTGGATTTTCCCAGCAAAAGTAACCTGCTCCCTTCGCATGAAAATCTGTCTACAGGCTTTAATAGGCAACCTGGGAAGTCTGGGAAGGGCTAATTTTTTAAGTTGCGTTACAAGCCGTTCATACATTGGCAAAACATTTTTACATATTGCACCTTTAAACCAAATTTAATAACTAAATTAAAATAGTTAAATAAAACAACATTTTGTCATAATCTCACAATAACAGTAATAATGTGTTATTATGAGATTTATTTGTAAATCACAGGCATATTAAAGAAAATTAAGCTGTGTTCACACTTCCAGCAACACGCAGGGACAAAACGACCTCATATCAATAATTTTCAATGAGAGCTGGTGACTTCTGTCAACAGGAGTAATGGCGACCGCTGGCAACCGGATGTGGGCGTGTCCAGCGACGTGACAAAGTTGAGACATTTTAACTTCCAATCTTTTTTATTTGTAATTAACAAAACAAAACATAACTGTACATTTTATAAATCAAACAGAAAGTAGACCAAAAAAAAAAAAAAAGACAAAAAGACTCAAGTTAAATTCCTCTTCCCAACCCTCCATCCAAACTTCCAAATCAAAATAAAACCAATAACACGCACCCTACATTCCAGGTAGGGGAAATGTAAATAAAATAATAATAAAAAATAAAATAAAAAAAGGAATAAATATTAGTAATAATAAATAAGTTAAAAATAATATTAATAACACATTTCTCTCTCCAATATTAATCTTTCCTCTTATCTATTAGTTGTTGCTAGGATTTAATTATAATGCCTCACAATTAGTATAAGGAGAACAGGGTAAATCTTTAATATAGTCTAAGAAAGTTTTCCAAGTCTCGTGAAAAGATTTGAGGGATCCAGAAAGTGAACATCTTAACTTCTTGAGTCTTATACAGCAAAAAATGTCTTGGATCCACCTATCGTATGTTGGGGGGCAAGGTGTTTCCATTTAAGAAGAATTGTTCGTCTGGCTAAAACTGTAGTAAAAGCAATAACACGGCGAGATGAGGCAGTTAAGTCAGGTCTCAAGGAAATGCCGAAAAGGGCTGTCAATGGGTTGGGATCCAGGTCTATGTTAAGAACATTTTTAAGCATATCAAAAACATTGGACCAAAAGTCTGCTAGCCGGGGGCAGCTCCAAAACATATGAAGTTGATCAGCAGGAGGCTGCTTACAGCAGTTACAGGCATCACTCTTATCTGGAAAAAATTTGGCCAATCAGGCATTAGTAAGATGGGCTCTGTGGAGCACCTTACATTGCAGTAGACCATGCCTGGAACATATTGATGAGGAGTGAACAAGTTTCAAAATGCCACTCCATTGTTCATCAGTAATAACAACTCCTAAGTCCTGCTCCCAAGACACTTTAAGGGAAACAGTAGGGTCAACGTTAAGAGTACTTATTAGGTTATAAATAACTGAAATAAAATGTTTCTGGCCTGCATTTAAGGTGATAACTTGATCAAGGAGGCATTCAGGAGGGCGATTGGGGAAGTGGGGAAACAACTTTTGAACAAAGTGTCTAACCTGAAAAAACTAAACAAATGACTACTGGGCAGATTGTATTTACTAGACAAAAGTGAGAAAGATGTAAAGACTCCATCTACATACAGGTCCTTAAGCATAATAAGGCCATTGACTGCCCAAGTGCGGAATGCAGGGTCAGAGCAAGATGGGGCAAAAAGGTAACTATTTAAAATGGGTGTATAGATAGAAGCTCTATGCAAACCGAAATGTTTCCTGAATTGGACCCAGATTTTAATAGAGCTAGTGACAACTGGATTCGTTGAGATTTTGGTAATGCTAAAGAGCAAATAACAGAATATAAAGTTCCTTTTGATGTTGCAACCTCTATGTGGGCCCAAGAAGGGCAGGTTTCAGCATGGATAGGTCTATTCCAGTAGAGAATCTGGCTGATATTACAAGCCCAGTAATAATGTTGGAAGTTAGGAAGTACCAGGCCTCCTTTAAATTTAGGAAGTTGAAGAATTGATTTTTTGAGACGCACCGGTTTGTTTTCCCATAAAAAGGAATGCAAAGTGCCATCAAATTTAGTAAAAAAAGACGTATTAATGCAAATTGGAATATGCTGAAAAACGGAGCTTCCCCGCTTTGTCACCATGTTCAAAGAACTGTTGTCTACTTTGTCTAAGTTGTCTCACTATTGTATTTGTCATCAAAAGATCATATTCTGCATGTAACTGTAGCCATTTAGTATAACAGGAGGGGGATGGAGAGGCAGCAAGGATCACATCTAATTTATGCAGATCTTCAACAATAGTTAATAGTCTAGACATTTCTACCTACCTCAAATGGGAAACGTAGGAAATAACCTGCTCACAGATGAA
The DNA here is from genome assembly GCF_025860055.1 of Xyrauchen texanus. Lineage (NCBI taxonomy): Eukaryota > Metazoa > Chordata > Actinopteri > Cypriniformes > Catostomidae > Xyrauchen > Xyrauchen texanus. The sequence goes on from NC_068279.1 coordinate 27,050,115, forward strand.
AGCCTTAAAGGCCTCCCAAAGAGTAAGACTACTGACATCTGGGGTCTGATTGAGTTCAAAATAAATATGAAGCTGTGAGGCAATAAAATCCTTAAATGTATCATCTGATAATCTAGAAGAGTCAAATCTCCAAAAGGAGGGTGAAAATCTATCGGGGAATAAAGCAATATAAATTGAAACGAGGGCGTGATCAGAAATCACTACTGTGGGAAATGTACATGCATTAATACAGTTTAACAGTTTGCTATCCAACAAGAAAAAGTCAATTCTAGAGAAGGTGTGATGCATGTGTGAAAAGTATGAGAAAGATTTATCTTGAGGATTCTTAAATATCCAGGGGTCAGTGAGTCCCAGCTGGGAGGAATAATTTAATACTACGTTCGCTGATTTAGATAAACCAGACTGTTTAGAGGAAGATCTATCAAGCGAGACATCTTGGACCAAATTGAAGTCACCTCCAATAATTATGTGGTGATCATCCACATTTGGGAGACTTGAAAAAACTTAAAGAACTCATCATTATCCCAATTAAGGGCATATATAGAAACTAAAACAACTGGTACATTATGGAGCTTACCCGTGACCACAACGAAACGGCCATTGGGGTCAGATATGGTATTGGCCAGCTCAAACATGACATTCTTATGAATAATAATAGCAGCCCTATGAGATCTTTGCGAGAATTTAGAATGATACAAGTGGCCCATCCAAGCCCTCTTGATTCGGAGCATGTCAGCAGTTCGCAGGTGTGTTTCTTGCAGAAACATAATATCAGCCTTAAGATGTTGTAAATGCAATAGAACCTTACCAACCTTAATACTGTTCTACATTCCCTTGACATTCCAAGTGATTAGCCGCAGTCCATGGCCTGTCATTGTAGGAATATTAGCCATTCTACGGAATTAGTAAAGTTGTGATATCGATCTGATAGAATACATCACTGGATCCAAAGAAAGGAAAAAGAGTAAAAAGGAAGCACAAAGGAAGATGGAAGAAAGCAGAGAGAGAGAAAGAAAGAAAAAAAAAAAAGAGGACCCCCCATAACTGAATAAACTTGACTGAGCACTCACACTCAACATCTAGTAACACTTCAATCTTACATTGTCTTACTCCCCTAGTTAACAACAGGTGAGCCCCAGAAAAGTAAAAAAATAAAAAGTATACAAATAAAAAAAAGGAAACGTTCTGAAAAAAAAAAAGGATAAAAAGTGACCTTATGTCCACCTTTATACCCTATTCAACACAAATGAGTCAACAGGCTGTCTTATACCTTGATGATTAGTGACTGAGGAGGGCGCTCGTGCAAAAAAGGCGCAAAAAGGACAAATAACCCTTCAATAGAAAAAATATTAAACATAACAAGGAACCATGCAATGCTAAACAAACAAGCCTTTATATCAACTGAACATGCCAACAGTCACTAAATATAAATAAACAATGGCATTACCAAAATAGAGGTCCATCGCGGTAAATGACCAGCTGTCAAGCTTATAACCAAAACGTTCGAGGCATTCCGTGAGCGTTGGAAACAGTATATAAATGCCGGTGTCCATAGGGCATCGCGGCGGATACGATAAAAATAAACCCACCATATTTACGAGCATCTGGCTACTTATCAGATAGTTTGGGTGAATGATACAAAAGCGGAGTTACGCAGATGAGCCAACCCAAATATTTGCCACGTATTCTTCAGCCTCTGTCACCGAGGAAAACGACCTCCTGTCCCCATATTTGGTCCTGATGGAGAGCTTCACAGGGAAAAGCAGGGTTGGCCTAAGTCCCAAGTTGTAGAGGTCCGTCATCACACTCCAATATTTAGATAGTTGTATCATCACTTCAGGTGCGTAGTCTTCATATTTGGTGATCGGGCTACCCTGGAACATGAGCTTGCCTCTTTTAGCTCGAGCCTCGCGAACAACCAACTCTTTCTGCTGACTTGAATTCTGCTGATAGAGCCTGCCGGTGTTGATCTAAAAGCTTAGCAATCGCCGCCATGCTAAGCTTGTTAGTAGCGTCATCAGCGAGGTCTGTTTTAGGGTCTTTCCTGCTTTGCTTAGTCGATTTGGTTTCTTCGGTACAATCAGATTAAAATTTAAATTTGCCAACGCTTGCCAACCTGGGAACGGGCCAAGCCTGGCTGGGCCTCTTTTCTCTCTATGTTTCTTGCATAGAGCAATAGACAGCCGGGGCCCTAACACGCACTGAGGGAAGGGGGTCTTACCCAATTCCCATTCTTCCAGGGGGGGAAAGACCCTGCGGAGACCACCCCTGCCCAACTGGGGAGGTACGGTGGTGAATACATCACATGTGTTTTTAGGCGACACGTGGAAGCGGTGGTAGATCCAGCCTCTGCGAGGGTGGAGTTGCTACACACGGCGACCGGGGGGCAGCCGAAACTTGCCCAAGGAAAACGCGGGTCTGCTCGTAAGGGGACCGTATCGCGGAAAATACACACAGGGGGAGTCTGAGGGCTAGGGAGGAATCGACCAGGGATTCGCGTTGAGTGGAGTCTCCTGGGAAAAAAGATGCACTGTTTTACCTCAAGCGAGGGAAAGGGTGTATATGCAAGCGATTCACCCGGCCAGCCCATCAGCGTGTTACCGAGTTCTACTGGCTCGGACCTGAGAAAACACGGGATGAAACTGACTCAACCCTGAGATTGTAGTGTTGGGTGTCGCCCAACCCGCTGCTGTACAAATGTCTGCCAGGGAGGTACCCATGGCCAGTGCCCACGAGGACGCAACACTCCTTGTCGAGTGAGCTCGGACCCGCAAGGGGGGGGCGGCACGGCCTGGGTGTGATAAGCCAATGAAATGGCATCTACAACCCAGTGGGAAAGCCTCTGTTTGGAGACAGTGTTTCCTTTCTGCTGTCCCCCAAAGCATACAAAGAGCTGCTCAGAGCGTCTAAAGCTCTGCGTGCGGTCCAGGTAGGTACGCAAAGCACGTACCGGACACAGCAACGAAGGGGCTGGGTCTGCCTCCTCCCGGGGCAGCGCTTGCAGGTTCACTACCTGGTCTCTGAAGGGCATGGTAGGAACCTTGGGCACATAGCCCGGTCGCGGTCTTAAGATCACATGAGTGTCTGCTGGACCGAACTCCAGGCAAGTGTTGCTGACAGAGAACGCTTGCACGTCCCCGACCCTCTTGATGGAGGCAAGCGCGATCAGCAGGGTAGTCTTAAAAGAGAGGGCCCTGAGTCCAAATGATTCTAGCGGCTCGAAGGGAGGTCTCTGGAGGCCCGCGAGGACTACCGAGAGGTCCCAGGAGGGGAATAGGCTTGGCCGGGAGGGATTTAACCTCCGGTGCCTCTTAGGAACCTGATGATTAAGTCGTGCTTACCAAGGGACTTGTCGTCTACTGCGTTGTGGTGAGCCGCGATAGCAGTAGACAAGCGCCACTGCGAACAAGCGCCACTTCTGGGAGCAAAGCTGCCTGGTAGAAGGGGCTCTGGCTTGGTTGATCGTGTCTACGACGGTAGGTGGTAGACCAGCTAGATCTTCCGCGTCCCGTCCAGGGACCAGACGTGGAGTTTCCAAAGGTCTGGATGCAGATGCCAGAGCGTGCCCTGCCCCTGAGAAAGAAGGTCCTTCCTCAGGGGGATTCGCCAGGGAGGGGCTGTCACGAGGAGCACGAGGTCCGAGAACCAGGCCCGGTTGGGCCAGTAGGAAGCCACTAATGTGACTTGTTCCTCATCCTCCCTGACCTTGCACAGCACCTGTGCAAGAAGGCTCACTGGGGGAAATGCATACTTGCGTAGCCAGTATGCATTTCCCCCCAAGGGGAGCCTCTGTTCGGCCGTACCAGAGCGGGCAGTGGGAGGTCTCTCGGGAGGCAAGCAGGTCTACCTCGGCTCTGCTGAACCGTTCCCAAATCAGCTGGACCGACTGGGGGTGGAGCCTCCACTCTCCGCTGGGTAAGCTTTGTCATGACAGTGCGTCCGCTACCACATTGAGCTTGCCGGGAATGTGAGTGGCACGCAGCGACCTGAGTTGCTGCTGGCTCCAAAGGAGACGACAGGCGAGTCGTGACATGTGGCGGGAGCGTACGCCACCTTGGCTATTTATGTACGCTACCGCAGTGGTGCTGTCTGACCTGATTAGGACCTGTTTGTCTCGAATTAACGGGAGAAACCACCGCAGGGCAAAGAAGACAGTCAACAACTCTAGACAATTGATATGCCAGCGCAGCAGGGCCCCTCTCCAACAGCCAGCGGCTGCGTGTCCTTTGCACACGGCGCCCCAACCCAATCTGGAGGCATCGGTAGTGAGCAGGACGCGTCAGGACACCTGCTGCAGGGGCACTCCTGCCCGTAGAAAGTAGAGGTCTGTCCAGGGTTTAAGTATTTTTCGGCAGGCAGGGGTGATTGTCACACGGTTGCGTGCCGTGGCGCCATGCTCGTCTCGGGACTCAAGTCTGAAGCCAGTGCTGAATCGGTCTCATATGCATCAACCCCAGCGGCGTGGTCACGGTGGAGGATGCTATATGCCCCAGGAGCCTCTGGAAGTGTTTTAGAGGGACCGTAGTGCCTGGCCTGAATTTGGCGAGGCATTTCAGCACCGACTGCGCACGCTCGTTGGTGAGATGTGCGGACATTGAGACTGAGTCTAACTCCATGCCGAGAAAGGAGATGCTCTGGACCGGGGTGAGCTTGCTCTTTTCTCGGTTGACCTGAAGCCCCAAGCGGCTGAGGTGCCTGAGCACCTGGTCTCTGTGAGCGCATAGTAGTGGGCTAGTATGAGCCAGTCGTCGAGGTAATTGCGGATGTATGCGGATGTATGCGGATGCCGGCTTCTCGGAGCGGGGCAAGAGCTGCCTCTGCGACTTTCGTGAAGACGCGAGGGGACAGAGACATGCCGAAGGGGAGGACTTTGTACTGAAACGCCTAGCCGTCAAACGCGAACCGTAGAAAGGGTCGGTGTCGCGGCAAAATTGAGACGTGGAAGTACGCATCCTTCAGGTCTACCACTGCAAACCAATCTAGGTGCTGGACGCTTGTCAAGATACACTTGTGCGTGAGCATTTTGAACGGGAGTTTGAGCAGCGCTCGATTGAAAACTCGCAGGTCCAAGATTGGTCGTAAGCCACCGCCTTTCTTGGGTACAATGAAGTAAGGGCTGTAGAAACCCTTCTTCATTTCGGTTGGAGGGACAGGCTCTATTGTGTCTTTGAGTAAAAGAGTAGCGATCTCCGCTCGCAGGAATTTGGCATGTTTCATTTCATTTCATTTTATTATTAGAGGATAACCCCTTGAGATGAAACATCTCATTTTCGAGGGGGTCCTCAAGATAACACCAAAAACTTACAACTTACACACACATACATACTAAAGCTCTTCCTCACAACCAATCACCCCAACCTGTCCCACCTCTGTCCAAAGCGTATTCACATAAACAATATATTAGGATATTACAATATTACAGGAGAGAACCATTTTTGACAAAACCACCAAAACAAACAAGTATATAACCTACATATATATACAGATACAAAAATACATACCTATATACACATACATACACACAGGTCAAACACCAGAGAAACATTTACACTGATCACAGGATTGTAAGTAAGTTAAGAGGGCTGATTTAAAGAGTGGAAAGGACGAGATGGACCTTAAAGAACAAGGTAAGCTGTTCCAATCAGAGGGGCTTTGAATTTGAAAGCACGTCTTCCGACTTCTTTATATATATTTGGAACGGCAAAAAGAGATGATCAAGGTGTCTCAGGCCATAAGTTGACCTATATAGGACTAGATGTTGCTTCAAATAAGATGGATAATTAAAAAAGATACATTTATAAATAAACTGAAACCAGTGTAGCTGTCGTCTAGCTCTTGGTGATAAGAGATTCAATTGTTGATACATATGACAATGATGAGTTAGAAATGGACATCTCAACACAAATCGACAAAGACTGTTATAAACAACATTTAGGGATTTAAGGTGTAATTCTGTTGTACTCATATAGACAAAATCAGCATAATCAATAATGGGAAATAAAAGCTGAGTTACAATTCTTAATCTAATCAATTGTGTGAAACAATTAATTGAACGATATAATAATCTTAAATTATAATTTACTTTTTTCACTACAGAGTCAATATGAGGCCAGAAGGATAAGCTGGAGTCGAGCCAGAGGCCCAGATATTTAAATTCCTCAACATTCTCCATAAATGTATCATCTAAGAATTTAATAGTTAGACTATTACCTTGGTTATGACGGGCAGACCTAGTTGAGAATAACATACTGTATGATTTACTTTTATTCAATATAAGTCCATTATCCGAGAACCACTTTTGAATAGTATTAAAGTCAGATTGCAGTGAGGATTGAATCGAATTAATATAATGTTTTGAAGAATAAATAACTGTATCATCAGCATACAAGAGAATCTGACTGTCAGAGCACATTTGTGGGAGGTCATTAATAAAAATAGAAAATAAAAGAGGGCCTAAACAAGAACCTTGTGGAACACCCTTTTCCATTATCAAGAACTGAGAGAAAGCCCCATTAAAATTTACACACTGACGTCTGAAGTGAAAATAAGAATTAAACCATAAAATTGACTGTTCAGAGAGACCAATGTTATATAATTTATCGAGAAGAATATAATGATCAACCAAGTCAAACGCTTTGGTAAGATCTATAAATATTGCTCCAGTGGACATATTATTGTCCAAGGAAGATGTGGTATCATTAACAAATTTTGTGAGAGCAGTAGTGGTGGAGTAATTGGGCCTAAAACCTGATTGGTTTGGAGAAAAATAGAGAACTCATTAATGTATTTAAACAATCTCTTGAATATAATTTTTTCAAATACCTTTACTACATTACTAATAATTGAGATTGGTCTGTAATTGTTAGGATCGAGAGGATCACCACTTTTGTATAAAGGTGTTACTCTAGCACACTTCCACATGATTGGAACTTTGCAAGTAGATATAGATAAATTAAATAGATCACATAATGGATATGCTAGAACATGAGAGGCAATCTTAATAAACTTTATCTCCAGACCATCTATACCAACACCACTGCTAGATTTAATCTCAAGAATTGCCTGCTGTACCTCAGTGGGAAGAATTGTAGTAAATGAAAAGGAGCTGTTTACTACATTACTATTTACGGAGTTGGAGTAACAGAAATCAGGTGGACGTAAATTACAGACAGAAGAAAAGTGCTGATTAAAGGCATCAGCCACAGAAGTTGGATCACTTATAATTGTATTATTAATTCTTAAATTTACAAGGGAATTATTTTTAGATTTATTTAACAGGCAATTAAGTTTTTTCCAGAAGTGTTTTGGATTTGTAAAAGGAGAATTTTCGGCATGTTGGCCATGCACTGCAGTAAAGCAAACTGAATTGCGTAACCGAGTCGGATGGTCCGGGCCAGCCAGCGAGACGGGTTGGAAAGTGAAAGCCACGCATCCAATCTCCGTGCTAGAGGCACCAAAGGGACGGTTATTTTTGACGTACCCGGCGGGGCTTCGCAGCGGGGTGGAGCAGGTGGTACGCCGTCGGGAGGCGCGGACGCGTCCCGAGGCTCTGGTGCTGAGAAAAGACTCAAAGCACTTACCTTGCTCCGGACATCCGGCAGGGGGCAGGTTGGTGACTGAGGAGGAGGTCCTGTAGTGGCGTCCTCTGGACTCGCCAGAACCGGCAGGCCGGGGAACAGTCGTGGGGCTGAAGGCTGGCCTGGGGCCGCGTCCAGCGTGCCGGGACTGTTGAGATCTGAGGGCAGAGTGCCGTGAGAACGGCATTTGCGGGCCAGATGACCCAGAGACAAAGGAAATAGCTCTTTTATTGAGAATTTGGGTACCGCTGCCCCGGTTAAGGGGAGCGGCAAAAGAAACGTTTTTAAAGGAAAATTCTCCTTGCAAGAAGAAGGAGGCGCTGTAATGCGACCTCAATCCAACAGCATGCAGTAGTGTCAGAGGAATACAGGAACGGGTGTGTTTCACGCGAACAGCATGCACAACCATCGGCTCCGAAGAAAATTTCTGAATGAACTCAGTATTTGCCTCACCTTTATACCCGTATGTCCGGGGGCAGGGTATGCAAATACTGACTGCCAACTTCTCATTGGCCTTTTTTCAATGGATCAGAGGCATATTCGGCGCTCAAGAGAGACCTCTAGTGTCCCTTCTCCGACACAACGTGGAGAGAGCGACAGACGGGGAACATGGGGGTTATCACAGACTATGTCTGAAAATAAATAAACAAATATTTTACCATGGTGCTTTTTGTGAGAAATATAACAGAATAGGCAATTATTTGTGATAAAGGAAAAATGGAAAACAATTATGTACAGTATACTGTATATACAAGAAAATGGTTAAATACTCAAAAAGCAAAGAAATTAGTTAAGTATTTATAATTATTACTCATTAAGGAAAAAAAAAAAACTTCCACCACTGTCCCTGCTAAGGTCTGTGCACGTCACTGTGTATGTGTATATATGTATATGTGTGTGTGGGTGTGTGTCATCAAGTGGTTGACCTACATACTGTATATGCAGCTGGAATCTTTGTGATTCAACTCAAACACACATGCGTTCTCTCTTCCAGAATGCATAATAACTGAGAAAAGGTGGAGCGATGAGAGAAAGAGGGACAGAGGGGGATGGGAGAAAAAGGAGTTGATTGTTGAAAAGTTAGAGAGAGTGTTTATGAAAGACAGATTGTCTTAGCAAGGGAAATAGAGCAAAAGAAAGAGAATATCAGAAAATTACTGTTGGATTTTAGGATCGTAGATTAATACTTTCAAAAGTGATACTGTTTCCTGATTAATTCAACAGGTAAGAGTTTTGAGATTCTCTCATTTGGAACTTTAGTAGTACAAGTTAACCACGAGACAGTCAACAACAAATAAGCTCAACACAACAGCTCTTTACTTAAATACCTAATTACCTTGCATTCATTTCCCACATAGGTTTCAAAGTTTTTTTCCTCTCTAAAGACATTTCATATACAGTATGCGATGATGAAAGCCAAACCTTCAAAGAAAATACATAGGAAAATGTGCTTTTGTTCTCCATTCTTTTCTGTTGTGCTCGTAAAAAGATTACGTGAATTGTCATTGAACTTGCCTATGCTTATATCCTGACAGGCTTTGGTTCAACATCATTCTCAATACTGAACATCATCAAATCAGTTTGTTCACTGTTCTAATAATTATTATCTGCAGAGGCAACATGCCCCCTCAGAATTTTGAGCCAAGAGGATATTGAATGGATTATCTGAACTTCCAAAAACTTATTTGTATGGTACCTTTGATAATTAAATTAAATGGTTATTGCATGTACAAACGAATGCCTGTGGCAGAAATCTTTATTCACATGTTTAAATGATGTCATTAAAAATTAAATCAAGTCACATACAGTATGTTCCACTATACGCGATGGCCAGTGGCTGCTTCAGAGATCGCGTTCATGGGGAAGGTCAAGCACCACGTGAAAGTGCAGTGTTATTGTAATAAAAATGAATTCATTGCATCAACTTCAGCGCAGTTAACATTTGCCAGCTATATCTGATCTCTGCGGAACAATCAATTAATATTTCTATAAAATCTATTATAGATAATGTTTTTGTTTGATAGGTTGCTGTTCATTTACTTTGTTGCTGAAATGCATTTTTGTCAGGTTTTGCGGCGTCTTTACACTCTCTTTAGATTTAAAGAAGGCAGCAGCTTATCTTTTTTCAGTGTGAATTGTCTGTTTTTCAGTCATGATCAAATATTTAAGCAATGAAAGGCAGTTTTACATGGTTCCTTGGTATCCACGTGTTCCATATTTTCAACAGGAGAAAGGTAGTGAACTGGTGAACTGATCAAAGCAGCAGCGCTTGTGTTCATGAGATATCAGCCACTTTGTTGCCTTTGACTGCTCATGCACTGTGCAAGATAAAAACATTTAATCTTATCGTGGCTTCTGTTTATCATTGACCACTCAGACACACATGACTTTAATCAGCTGCCATTCAGCTTTTAGTCAGTTCACCCGAACAGTCTGATCGATCACTCCCTATTCCCTATATAGTACATAATGTTTGGGTTTATCATGGCAAACAAAGACAATACACATATTATTAATTGCATAATTATACTGGGCTGGCAAATGTTTTATACATAAAGCTACATTTACTAAGAACCAACCTGTTATCAATATTTTTTTTAATGAAGTATATTTGTTTTGTACTTCATTGAGATGTATTAAGAAGAAGAATTCCACTAAATTATTTAATTTATTAGAAAGCCTTGGAATTATGTAACTTTGATTTACAAAAAGAATGTATCTTTTTTTCTCTCTTTTTCTCTTATTCTTTTTTTTTTCCTCCTTTACCATTATGGTGGTGTCTGTCGTGTATGAATAGTGCATGCAAAAAAGTTATGTAAAACTGCCTGAAGATGTCAGACACACATGCCAACACATAAAATTTTACCAAATATATCAATTTCAGATAGAAAATTATTGACAAACAGCTGCAAATGTAATAGTTCTTTTAAAAAGTGATACTGTTTCCTGTGATTTATAGGTGGAGGGGGTTGGTTGTATTGTTGTTGTGGTGGCTGACCTTAGTGCCCCCTCATACAAATGACACCCCTGATTATCTGCACAAGTATCTCGCTCCTGTGTGCAAATTAATGTGTTCAGAACAAGGAAGGCAAATTTTGCACTCATTGAATGGGAGGATTATCAAAAGTTTAAAAAGGAAATACAGACATTATGCTCTTTTTCAGTTTTAGGCTACAATTATTTTGTGTAAAAAGACAGTTCTACATTAGATTGTCCCTGTTCCCTTATGTGTGTTGATAGTGACAAAGATTTTTAGCAGATCTAAATATTCTTTCTCAGTTTTCATAAACATTAACCCTACTTTGCATGTTTTTATTTTCAAGGTAAAGCTAAATCTATTTGTTAGTTGAGGCTGTAAGGTCATATTTGTTCTTCAGACAGATCTTAAGAAAGAAATTAGGGGCAGACCTTGAAAATGAAAATCTGTTTTGTTTTTACATGTTATTATGTTAGTTACAATATATGTGTTAGGTAAGATAAATAAAGATAACAAGGTTTGGCCCCAGTTCAGTGAATAAATCCCCATGATTATTTAATAATTTAAATAATAACCCCTCCCCCACAAAAAATATAATAATAATACAAAATAAAATCAAGTGTAATACTAACAAGGAGAGTACCTGCACTTTTTTTTCTTCCACTTCAAGCACTGGTACATACATACACCCACTAACTCACAAAGAAAATTCCACGATTTGTTGCGCAATAGTAATTTAGGCGACTGGTTGGTTCGTATCTGGTAAATACAAATAGTTATAAATAGAGAATCTGCACTGCAATATCAAGCAGGTTCTGAAGGTGAAATGGCTGTTTATTTTGTATTTCCCATTACTCAGCCATACATCTGTTTCATAATTTTCTTATTTCCCATCTTGCTACACTGTGGAACTCCTGTTTGGATTGTAAAATAACTTTTGTTGGTATAACCTAATATAGTCAGGTTGAGAGTGAATGCATAATTCAAACTACTGCTTACATTGAAATGCATGCCTTTATTTGAAAAGTGAAATGTGTAGACACTAAACAGAAGTGATAGTCTTATCTGAATTGTGTGCAGCTACTAAATCAAACTGCCTGCTGTAGTAAGTATCATTAAAGTATACAACCTTTGCTGATAAAACCGAGGCCTTGACCTAAAACACTGTAGCAACATGGCAGCAATTTTTTAAATACAGATATACTGTACCAAGTATAGACCTATTTGAGTAAACTGTCCAGATATTTTGAATTACTGTTAATTGTAAAGGCAAAAGTGTATCTATCCCTTGCATGTTAATTTGACATACAAATATTTTTATAGAAGTGTTAAACTTATCAAGCTAAAATGTATTCAGCAAAAACATCTGGCAGCACGTTTACAAGACCGGATCAAATCTAAACATTTTATGTTAAAAACTAAAAACATTCACTTTAATTTTATGTAAACTGTACTATATGATCATATGTCAAGATATGTTGATGAAATTAGTTAAAGACAGTTAAAATGTTCTATTTAATCCAACCAAGGAACAGTATCACTTATACTGTATGAACCTCTTTATTTCTGGTGGGACACAATCAATCAGTTGCCAAGCCCAACGTGGGGGCATGTACAAACTCCCCTTCTCTCATTTACTGCAATATCAAGTTACAAGGAATGAGCTCAAGTAATTATGAATCTATATTTGTGTTATCTATTCGTCCTCTGACTGGTCTGATCTAAACCTCCATTCGTGATGGTGATATGAATAAATGGTCTATGTGTTTTAAACAGGAGTCATGTTGATGTGTGGATGTCCTCTCATCCTTCTTCTCCTCATCATCAATTTGCTTAAAGTCTCCTTTGTGATGACATCATCACCATCTCAGAATGCCACTCAAGCCCATGTCAGTCTCCCTGGAGACACTGAGGATTACAACGTATTTGAGGACATCACCATTGAGCCATCCAGCTCATCCACCACTCAGTCCAAAGGCCCCAAACTCCAATGCCTCTATGACATGTGTGTGGAGCAGTATGAACCCTGCTTGCAGCTTTCATTTACCACTGGGTGCCTTTGCCCTGGGTTGAGTGGATATAATATCCCCCCAAGTGCGCCTTACAATTTGAAGTTTTCTCAAGAGGACGGCAAAGGGGTTGTTGTACACTGGTGTGCTCCAACCTCTGTGGTTACCCATTATGATATCTGGGTACAAGGCATAGATAAACAGATGGACAGGAACATAGAGGTGAAGCAGCAGAAGAGGACAGCAGTACTGGGGGATGTGGCAGCTGGTGTGCATGTGTGTGTAGAGGCAGTAAATACAGCTGGCAGAAGTGGAAAGGAGAGTCAATCCTGTGACACGTTTGAGCCCCATCATCCAGACTCTGGACTAGCGCTGAAGTTGGGGATCATAGGGGGAGTGGTGGGACTTATAATGGTGCTGGTACTGGTTCTATTGCTGCTGAGATACAAAACATGGCAGAAAACTACAGCACGGACAGAGGCAGAGAGAAGAGAGGACAAGGTTCTCTAAAAGAGAGAATAGAGAGTGCAGTGCTTGCGGGATTAAACATGTGGGGCAAATGATATGCACTTTATCTGTGTGTGTCTGTGTGTGGGTGTGTGTGTGTGTGAGCGTGTATTTATCACTTTGTGGGGACCAAATGTCCCCATAAGGATAGTAAAACCCGAAATTTTTGACCTTGTGGGGACATTTTGTCGGTCCCCATGAGGAAAACAGCTTATAAATCATACTAAATTATGTTTTTTGAAAATTTAAAAATGCAGAACTTTTTCTGTGAGGGTTAGGTTTAGGGGTAGGGTTAGGTTTAGGGGATAGAATATAAAGTTTGTACAGTATAAAAACCATTATGTCTATGGAAAGTCCCCATAAAACATGGAAACACAACATATGTGTGCGTGCATGCGTGCGTGCGTGCATGTGTGTGTGTGTGTGTGTGTGTGCACATGTATTCAGAGCGTACAGAATATATGAATGACTGGGGATTGAAAGCCATCTGAACAGGAAGAGGAGTGCAGAGAGTGTGACTGTGTGACTCAGCAATTCTTCTCATTTAGTCATCAGACACCACTCATGAGTCCACTTCCCAAACCACAAAGACACTTTATAAACATCATAAACACACTTTAAACCTTGAAATTATTATCTGTGTGCATTTTATCCTTCAACATTCTTTCTTCATGGAAAATAATGGCATGATCAAGATTTCTCTAGGTTATCTATATTTAGATTTATTTCTGGATTGTTGATCTCCAAGTTTTGTACTTTCTTTCTTTGGTGATAAAGTGTTTGCTTTGAACATCAGTATAAAGTTTTTGTATTTTCTGGGTTTAATTTCCTTATTAAATCAAAACGATATTATTAATATGTGCATTGAAAAAAGTGGTAACATATACCTCAAGGTTCTACTACTACTTGCTCTAACCCATAAAAATCACTTTTGTTGGTGTAACTAAATTTTTCAGGGTTTTTTAGTCAGATTAAATACCATTTTGACTTGAATTGAAGCAGATAATTTAGTTATTTCCACGTGAAGGACAGTTTTAGGTTACCTGACAAAACTTTTCTTGTGTGTGTAGATTTGTAGGGTCATGAAACAAACAGCTAAGTAACTGCAGTTCTCACTGCGCGGATCATGAATAAATGGCGCAACATCAAACGCAAAGTGCAGGCTTGCGAGTTGCGGCTGTTCTGTCAAGAGTGTCATTAAAGGGTTGTGTGTAGTATATATAGTACACAGACTAAAAGGATCAAATCAGAAGATAAACAAACATCTAATTCGGTCTGAAGTTACAGCACTTCCCTTACAAAAATCTAGAGTTCTATCAAACTTTGCAAATTTGCCACTCATTGTTTTCACATGCAAATGGGATTGTGAATGTTTGCCAGAAGTGTGCAGCTCTTCACTGGTAGTGGTGAACCTGCAGCAAACCTTTGGTAACAATGGACAATTTGCTGCAATGCTCATTTGTGATGAATTTGCAGCAAGTTTGAGGCAAATTTTCCATGAACTTTCGATTTTTGTTAGGGTTAACAAACATCCAGTATCCAGGATGATAGGTGTCAGTATAGAGTCCAAAACCACAAGTGGCTTACTACTTAGACCCTTGGAATGAGTAAAAGCCAGCAAAAAAACTAACGCACCTTAAAGATTTGCACTAAAAACAAAAACGATTTCTGGTTTCAAACCTGGAACTATTGTAGAGTTGCTGAGATCACCAGATCACCCTTGAACAAAAAGGCTTTTTGTTTAACCTGAAGTTGCTCTAGGCAGACTGTTCCTATAGTTAACAGACTGTACATGTATTTGCATGAAAGAGCTTAAAAAGATTATTATAATTAAAGTTGAACACATTTGTGTTGAGAGACTGTGTTTTAACTATTAATCTTGAATGACAGCTCCATCTATTGGTATGCTGATGCCAGTTTTACACAGCGTCCAATGATAAGGGACAATGAAAACATTCTAGATCAAAAACTCCAGGCCTGAAATTCAAGTTCTGAAGTTCAGGGGCTGGTTGCACCAGCTATACATAAGTTAAAACTTAGCCTAGTTGTGGCATGAATGGGCACCAAGTCACAATTTATGCACTACTAAATATTTGAGCGTTGCACCATAAAACGTATGTTGGACGTAACTCTAAGTATAAAATACTGTAAAATATAAAGTATAATAGAAGGTCACTGGTTCAATCCCCACAGCCACCACCATTGTGTTCTTGAGCAAGGCACTTAACTCCAGGTTGCTCAGGGGGATTGTCCCTGTAATAAGTGCTCTGTAAGTCGCTTTGGATAAAAGCGTCTGCCAAATGCATAAATGTAAATGTAAAATAAATATTTACGGAAGCCTCCGACCAGGAGTAATGGATGGAATAAAAAAGCAGACTGCTATTTTATGATATTAATGAGCTCGTGTTTTGCATGACATTCTTCAATCCTTTTTACATGCAGTATGATGTTGATATTTACACTTGTTTACATTTACAAGAGAGAAAATTATTTTTACTTTTAAGCAGCTCTTCAGCATGAAACTGATCTAACGGTGCAGTTTTCAGGGCTCGTCGTCTGGTGTTAAGAGTCAAAATATCCTAAATATTTACAATATTTAAATGAATAAATGTCTATTTTTCCAGCCTGATGTATTAGTATTTATTTATCATTCCTTATTTAGTTTAGATACATTTCCTATATATTGTTCCCCTTCTGTCACTCACTCGATGTTGTGTCGATAAAGTGAGACTAGGGGTCGATCTTGAGAGCCCAAAACACCTTCAGATCTTTGAGAAAAGGCCAATGAGACTTGGCGAGTTTAATTTTCCTACCACTCCCCCCGACATATGGGTATAAAAGGGAGGCCAGCGGGCAAGTTCATTCAGATTTCTTCTTCGGAGCCGAGCAGTCTGCGAGAACCGGGTAATTCCGGTAGTTCCGCCGGGTAATTCCCCACTGGCCGCCCACCTCGCAGCATGCTGGCTGGCCTCCGTCCATCTCTGGGATGAGACAGGCAGCTCACCTCAGTGCCAGCCTAATATCTTTATATCTGTATGCCATGACCCTTCTACAAGTCCATCAGGCCAAGGCGCTAAAATATCTGCACAATGGTAGTTCTGATCCCGATGTGCTGCAATAACTGTGCTTGGCAACTGATCTCGCCCTCCGAGCGAATAAGGTCAAACTGCGGGCCATCGGGCAGACAATGTCCACACTCGTGGTCCAGGAGCGCCACCTATGGTTGAACATGGCTGAGATGAGGGAGGCAGACAAGGCATGCTTCCTTAATGCTCCCATCTTCCAGGCCGGCCTCTTCGGCGACACTGTCGAGGACTTCGCCCAGCAGTTCTCCACGGTGAAGCAACAGACAGTGACCATACAACACATATTGCCCCGGCGCGGCTCAAGAGTGCGTACCCCGTCTGTACACCGAGGGCATCCCCCTGCGGCAACCCAGCCGGCTCTGCCCCAGCTCAAGCCTACTACACGCCTGTGGCGTAGACCCCCCGCAGGACAGCAACGCCCCCTCGTCCGTAAATCTCTCTCTCTCGCACTGCCATATTCAGCCTTTATCCCTCTTGAGAGCTAATTAGCTTGAATAGGGGCTGGGTGTGTAGCATCACGACCCGGCACCGCCCTCCACCCTGCCACAGTGAGCAAACGAGGTTTGAACATCAACCGTAACAAGATAAAATTTAAGTTCACAGATGTTTAATTCTTCTGTGTACAAATTTCAAGGCCGCTTATTGGATAAATACAGGTAAACGTCATATTATGTGACTACGTATTACATTATGGAGAGCTTATTACCTACTAGTTAAGTCTCGCCTTAAAACAGTTGGTGCAACCAAATTAAGCAATGACTTAGTTACAAACAAAGTAGTAGTTACTAAACTCTTAGTGTGAACTTTATGTCCTAACTTACGTCAGAACTTACGCAAAGCTGGTGCAACCCTGCCCTAGAGCACAACATACTGGTCCTAACTTTTACCCCCTATACGGCGCCCCTGAACATACTGTATGTTATGTAACAAAACATGTCACAAATAATTATATATTTCCATCTAAAGAAAGCCATTCAACTAAACACAAGACCAGAAAGCCATCTGAACTAAACAGGAACAACAGTGCTATACACATCATTCTGTCATAGAATTACATTTTAAGGTAAGGCATTTAATATGAATGATTTTATTGTTGGCACAAAAAAAAATAAAAGAAATAAAAATATGCATAGGGCACAATTATATATTCTGCTTAAAAGTAATTACCTAAAATGAGTGAGTGGGTTGGCATGCCCAGACTCTTCACAGAACTGTGGAAAATGTAAGATATTATTAAGGATTTTCCAAATATTTCATTTGTTCGAGGACCAGAGATTATTTCAAACAGTGCCTAGCCAGCAAAAATGGCCCCAAATAACCGTTAATATACAAAAACTAGTTCTAATCTTATCTTTCTCTAACTCCCTGCTGAAGCCCTTTTTTGAGTAATTTTACTATCAACACAAGTGAAAAAAAATAAAAAATAATGTATAATAATACACCATAGAAAGCCTGTTGCATAAAACAAGCCCACAGTTGTCTTTAGTAAGACAATCTAATTTGTATTGCATTGTGGAAAATGTAAGACACAAAAAATTGCAGACATTGGATGCTCAATGCAGTTTTGATTAGCTGAAAATATTTGCTTATTAGAGGACCACAGTGCTTCAAAATTGATTGTAATGAACACATATTGTGATATAAACCCAAATAATAAAAAAACACATGACATTTTGTTACCATCGTAGAAGTCAAAGTCTTATACAAAGTCTCAACTCAAGCCCTTTTCAGTGCTCAACTGAAGCCACCACTGGCTCAGCTAACAGTTATTTTCCATGGCAACATAGAGTGTAATCAAAAGTTAGCCTGGGGGTGTGCTGTCTTACATTTTGGTCTTAAATTAGACCATAACTTTTTGTGCAACAATTTTAGAAGATTAGCTAGTAAGACTAATCTAAAAAGGTTTGATGCAACCGGCTCCTGCTCTCTCCATTTAATTTAAGTGCTTTACATTCTTGGCACACTTCGAAATCCACCATATTTTTTGAAAGCTGCAAATATAAAATAGGAAACTCACTAGCTTGCAGCAGAATTGTCATAACAAGCAGGAATAAATAAGGTCCAATGTAATAATTTCCCTGTTTTGATGGTAAATTCCATTCTTTATTACAATGATTACTTGTGGTCTTCTCTACAGAAACCACACAGGTCTCTGGATTTTTGTTAACTCATTGTGTTATTGGCTGAAGATAACTTTCTTTAGATTGTTTTCGTTCAGTCTTTAACTTTTGATACAACATTCTGTTTGTTTTTTGTAAATGTTTGAGTACAAATATTGCAAAGGGGAAAAGGGGGGAGAGAGGCATTGTAAACTCTGTGTACTTTGCAAAAGCAAGGCCAAGGGATATTTTAAAATAAATCAGCTATATGGTTTCTCAGCTTTAATTGACAAATGATAAGGTATGATGTAGAAATGTATATGCATTTGTAATCCGGAGAAAATGTTTCTGATCATTAAAACTGAATTGAAAAAATAGAATCTCCTAAATTAATGTCCCAATTAATATCAACATCCTGTTACAGCAATGCGTTTTCTTAATCTATGTTGTATAAATATTTATCAAACCCCATTTTTCATATTGTAAAAATTGAAGGACGTCACAAGAGCAGGATCTAAGTGCATCAAACTTTTAATGATAGATAAATAAATAAATCAAAATACAAAAACAGGATAAATGTTGGAACAGGGCAAGACAAACATCTACAAACAAGTTATCAACCGGAACATGAACTGGAGAAAAACACAACAACTGACCAAGACAGAGCAGACATCAGGGCATTACACAAGGGTAAATGAGGTAATGGAAGACAGGTGAAAACAATTGGGAATTGTTGGTAGTGATGAGGGCAGTGAATTATGGGGAATGTAGTCTGGGGAATCAAAAGACAGAGGCTAAACACAAGTTAAAACAACAGAGAATCATAACGCATATAATGCTTTTGATAGCAACAGAACAAAAATGCCTGAAGACCAGAGGAGATAATGTAACATGTTCTACATACAGTGTACTGTATACCTGAATTTGATTTGTAAGGATCACTTTATTGATATATTTCCTGTATTAACCTAATTCTGTGCATTTATGTGATTACTTTTGAGCTATATTACATTTAATGTTATTTTTTCCTTCTTTCTCTGTAGCTATCACAGATGTCCATACAACTTGTCTAACTTCAATAAACTGTTCTAAGGAATTCTCACGTTCAGGGTAACACATTTATTGATGCTGCTTTAAAAACACTACAGTTAAGGTTTGGATTAGATGAAGTGTTACAAAAAAAAAATGCATTATACATACTGTATATTGCATTCCTGCACATGCTTCATTATTGTACACCTTCCCCTATAATCAAACAATTTCTTATCTATTCTTATCTTTCATGTATAAAAGTGCACATTTAAAAAGTATGATTGAGAAATATGTACAGGACGTATAGTATAGAGTTTGGGAAATGTATCTAAAACCAGATGTTCTGTAATAGCAGAGTCTAGTTTGAATACTGTTAAAAAGGAAGCTGCCATTTCAAATTGGCTTTCATATCTGTATTAGTCATGTCTTAATACATCCTTCTAAAGCTGCACCTCAAGGAGCAAGAACAGCTCAGCCTGGAAGTGGTAGGCCACATGAACTCAGAAAACAAGATTACAGAGTGCTGATGCAGATAGCGTGTATGCATAGCCAGTCCCTGGTTTTAACATGTCACAGTTCAAAACTGCACCGTTGGCGGAATCCAAACAAGAATTTTCCATTGGGAGCTTCATAAATGGGTTTATATGGGTGTGAACTGGAGCCACACAAAACCAATACCAAACTGCGCTGAAGTGGTTTAAAGCTCACTACTATTGAACATTATAATGGATCATGATTTATCATCAGGGTTCCTCGTGGATGGACGATGGCAGAATTAAGCTACTTGACCATATACTTTTGACATCTCTGGCACCAAAGTTGTGAACTTGGGAATCCTTTTAAGTATTGTATCAGATTATCTCCTGCATTATAGTCAAGTACTAATGCAGATTAATCCAAATCTATTTGGATGTTTCTGTTCAGATTCTGAGCCAGTCTCACAGCCATGCCATATAAAAGTTTTGACATTGCATTGTACACCTCAAAATTTCAACTGCCTTTAATTATATTTTTAAGTTCAGAAGCTATGACAGTGTTTACACTTGTGTTTATCTGTGAACACTTTCTAAGCAACTTCATATGCAGTTATCTTATTTGTCTTATACAATTGCGCCTGAAATTGTATTGTATTGTTTGTAGTGTGCTGTGAGGTAACGTATACCGTCATATGTTGTATTTGATTTTATATTGTATTCTATTGTATTGCACTTTTTAATGTTGGAAAAAATTCCTCTTAATCAGAGCTCATGGATAGCAACAGAGAGCAGCAGCAGTTTACCACTGATTTCAAAATAACGTGAATGACTATAAAAAATAATAAATAATTTTAACATTTCATTAATAGTATACTATTGCATTGATATATTGTTAATATGGTCCTAATATCTGGTTTGCTTGTGTGCTTGCACTTTGAAGTAAATGAAATGTGTCTGAGTATTCTACATGAATATGCCCAGGACTGTATGTGTGTTTGCCTAATTCGACATATATTCTGTGGCATATGTTTTGCCTGAGCAATGTTAGGCTTTATTGGATGACTAATTCCAGGTTCCTGACCATACACAGTACTAAGATCTGCCACCAGATGTCACTGCAACATCAGCACCAACTGAACACTTCACACTACAGTTTGATCATAACGTTTCAGCGAGGGTTAAATTATTCACCTTTTATTTGTCATACCCAGTTGCTCCACAGGTTAAAGAGACTCATTACAAAATTCAGTTTAGGATTTAAACTTGTTGTTGATTCTTAATAGAAGAGATTTCAGTCCAAGATGGATCCTTTGCTTCTGCTCTCCCTGCTCTGAAACAAATTTTTTCCAATGTGATTTCTCTTAAAAACGTTGGGTGGATGTGCATAACTGTCTGTCAGGAAAATCTGATAGAGTAGGTGGTGAAGGAGCCTTTTACCCCACATTTGAGGTAATAGGGGTATATAGTGATATTGTGTAAATAAAGTGGCAATATAGGGTAACATTTGTCAACTTTTGTCAAGGCAAGGACACAGCAATATGAATCATTAGGGTTATTCATGTTCCCCTTGTCATGTGTGTGTTTATTATTTTTACTGTGAGTTTTTGACACTTGAATCACTCAGAAAATCACTTTCACTATTTTTATTTAACATAAACACCAATAGAATATATAAAGCCATCTAAAAGTACATACATGTCAAACAGAGGGCTCCCGACTAACATATAAGTTCTACAGGTGGTGGCACCAGCACCTGATTTGGTATAATAATAATTAATGACAGAATCTAATAAAAAATAGTGACATAATATTTTGTCACTGAAATTCACATAAGACAATATAGCATTGATTTTGACTTGATGCAACGGTAACATCTGTAAAAAAAAAATTATAATCATAATTTTATTTATATATAGGCCTACCTAATTTATATAGGGCTAACTTGAAATATTGATAATTACTTTTTGTTGTGTTGTTTATAATGGTGCGCCGTTAAAAGTGGTTTAAACTCCTTAAATAACCAAGGCAAGAGACACTACGTGTTTCCCAACTCGAATGGGTTTCGCGCCACTTTTCTCACAGTGCTGTTTATAATGATTTGCTCTGTGTGGGTGAGACTGCTCACCTACTGAATTAGAGGACTGCTCTGTTCATTGAGCTGAGTAGTATGATCATACTGCAATACTGGAGGGTGCATTTTCAGGACCGCAGTTCTAGAACCACATTTCTAGGACCCTAGGTTTTTAGTGACAACGCCACCTACTGAATTAGAGGACCAGTGACCGCATTTTCTCTGGCAACATAGAAGATTGACAACAATCAGAGTGTGAGTACCAAATGTGAATATATTTGTATTTGTTTAACATTAAAAACAACTGTGATGCATTGAATTAGACAGCCAAGTTTATGTAGCCGAAGTGACCGAGAGTTGCTAACTAAAATGCACTATTTAAGTCAAACAATCATATTTTAGCTTATAATGCTGTAAAACAAACTGTTAGCATATTTGTTAATGAAACTGTAGTGCGACTGGCAAGCTCTAACTATGTGTGGACTTAATGACTATGATAATAAATTCTAGCCAGCACATTAAACTTAAAAATATGATAAAAGCATGTTGATATGATGTGTCTGTCAGCTACAGTAAATGCTATGTCTTCATTTAGAAAGCTTGTTTAATACTCATTGTTTTACCATTTTAATTAAGTTAAAATAATCTTAATATTTAAACTGTGCTGACTGCCAAATCCAAATTTAGTTTTAAGGTTTTTAGGAAAAAATGATCTTAAACACCTTATTTAACTCTATTTTTAAATAACTAAACCTGGCTCCCGCTATGAATATAGACGTAGAATATGGCATAGCATAAAATATGAAAGAAAACTCTTTTGGTTAAGTAATAGGCTTAGGCCTAATTTATGTCTGTTTATGTTTATGAAATTAATTTAAAATGTTTAATTTGACCAACTGGGCTCTCTCTTTTTCAAGAAGCACATAACAATTCAAGAAGGGAGATCCTTGCCCAAACAGAAAAATGCACCACATGCTGCAAGGACTTCCACTGCCGTTCTGCAGTTCAGCTTTGTTTCACCCAACAAAATTGTAAAGTCAAAACCATTTAGAGAGCCAATTCAACCGTGCAATTCTCCATTCAACCATTTCCACCATGCCAGCTCCAACAACTTCCACCATCCCATCTCCAACAACTTCCACCATCCCAGCTCCAAAAACCTTCACTGTGCCAGCCACCCCAAGTACACAAATGCAAATAGTCCGTTTGAAGCCAGTACTGCATAAAAATGTCCCATATGCCAGCTTTGCATGAACAGAATTAATTAAAAAAGGCACATAGAAAGAAAACACAGGAAAACATAAGGACACTACAGCAAGTTCCCACCTTCAGAGTGAATGCATAGATCCAGAGAATGGAGTTTATACTGTTCACAAATCGTTTCACAGTACCAGTACACCTCTGCACGTTCAAAATAAAGTCTGGGGAAAATCAACACGTTTTCTGTGAATCTGCTGAGTGCCAGGTGAACATGGAGTTGGCATGGAGGAGTGGGTTGAAAGCATATCAATGCGTACACCTTAAATCGTTAACTTACTGCACATCCTATGCCTCCTTTCCTGTACTTAGTGAAGAAACACTTAATGAGATGGTGAACAGCCAGTGGTTTGGCAAGGATAAAAAGAAGGTCTGTCTTGGTCTGCAAAACCTTGCCAACATCAACCATATACCTCTGTCTATAAACTCCATATTTACTATATACTCAAAATCTAGCTTAGTCTTGCCCAATTCTGCATATTCTAGCTTTAATGTCAGTTACACAATACACTTACACAAAAAGTGTACACAATACACTTAAATATCCTATTACCACAAAATAATTGTGGCATATAATGGGAAGCCTTCAGAAGTCCTCTTCCCGGGTGCCTGTCTACCTTGAAAGTGAAGAACAACAGGACACCCTTTTTGCTTATCTGAAGTCAGTAGTACTGCATGAAACACCAAAGCAACTTAACTTCACGGATGAAGTTCAGTTGCAGTTCACCTGTGGTGTCCTATTTCCAGAGGTATGCCTAACAATATAATATATTTGTGCATGTTCCTGCTCCTGCACTTTCAAACCTACTGTATACTATACTGTATGCTGCTTGTGTACAGACCTGTGTATATTTATATTAACCATTTTCTTTTGATAGGCCATCATATATGGCATGGCAGTGCTTCAGAATTTGTCTTTGCAGGAGGCTGAGCAGGCCTTCTTCTCTGGTCCTGATTATCATCACAGGTAAGAGTAGAAAATGTAATTTTTTACACAATGTCCAATGTATCCTTTTTTTAAAGTGTTAACAGTATTTCTGTTAATCCAGCAGTGATTATGTTCTCCAATTACTATTTCAGTGAAGTGGAGGAATTTAATAGAGGGATAGACAAACAATTGAGGAAAGAAGCGCTACATACTTTACAATCTGTGCTTTAAATAGTTAAGGGTCAGGAAAAGTCATGTCAATAACATCTTAGTCCTATTCGGATTTCTTGCATCTCTCTCTCTATACATTTTTTTTTCTCAGTTCAGAGGGGCTTTATTGACATTCGGTAGGTGGCCCTGTCACAAAAAAACAGGGTCCTAGGACTGCGGTCCTGGGACCCCCTAATTCGGTAGGTGGCGCTGTCACACAAAAAACAGGGTCCTAGAAATTCGGTCCTAGAAATGCAGTCCTGAAAATGCAGCCTCCGGTATTGCAGGAACATACTATTGATTGAGCTGGCTGATAATTGATCCGGGTTGTGGCTAGTGCTGTTACGTTCAGTTTTTTCTCATATGAAACAGAAACAGACGGATTGCAAATAATCAACGAGAGTTGGCAAACTCTGTAGTCCGGAGAATAGCATAGGATTTATAGTGGAAGAGTTTTTGGGGTAGACCTGACCTGCTAAGGAGAGACAGACTTCATCCCTCCAGGGAAGGTGCCGCTCTCCTCTCTAGTAATTTGGCTCATAGACTTAATAATGATAGTATCTGAGTAACTGGGGCCCAGGTCAAGAAGCACACAAAAAGATTAATCCGAACATCTGCTAGCTGCCTTGAGACGTCATATTGGTCACATAAACTACAACATATGGAGACTGTATCCCCTAGATATCATATAGAGACTGCGTTTGTCCCCCGAACTACCAAACATCAAACTCTCACAAAATCATTTAGAAAAAATTTGATTAAGGTCAAACTTGAAAAATTAAAGATAAACATCATATAAAGGTAGGGCTACCAAACATTAGATCTCTTACTACCAAATCAATAATTGTAAATGAAATTATTGCAGATCATAGTTTGGAGGCGCTCTGTTTGACTGAAACCTGGCTTAAACCGGATGAATATATTCGTTTAAATGAATCTACTAACTCAGGTTATAGCATACCTGTCAACACTCCCGTTTTTCCCGGGAGTTTCCATATTTCACACCCATCTCCCGCCTCCCTCCCGTTTTGTTATCTGTCCAAGGAAACTCCCGTAATTTGTAAGGCCCAAACCTCGTTATATGAATAATCACATCAATATATAATTCCAAGGTTGTCCAGTTGCCAGATCTTGTATGAAACTCATCCTACTCACACAATCGACACATCATACAAATTTCAACCCATTTGCGACCTCAACCTACAACCCCGTTGTGCTGTTGATATCTGCGCAGGTAGTAGACGCGGGAAGTTGAATCGAGCATCACTGGTAGATGGGAGTTGAAGCGTTAGGTTTTGCTCCGGCGAAAAAATAAATAAATAAAAAAATAATATATATATATATATATACATGCAAATATAACAACAACTGGACGGAAGAATTTAATTTCATATCTCAAAGTAATATCGACAATGCCCAAGCCTTTTGCAAAGTACGTTGCACTGATTTTAATATCGGACACGGTGGGAATAATGACGTTACTCATCACATTAAATCACAATGGCACATTTTGTATGTATTTAGCATGCCTCTGCCATCCAGTTATTGTTATAAACATGAGCCTCGTCTGAAGGGTCGAGGAAGAGGTGTTGCTACAATTTACAGTGAAGTTTTTGGTGTTACTCAGAGGACAGGATATAAATTTAAGTCTTTTGAACTAATAATGCTTAAAATCTCTGTCGTGTTTTACCCTTGCTACAGTGTATAGATCACCCGGGCCTTATTTTTTTTATCACATCTTGTAGTAACTGTAGATAGAGCTTTAATTGTTGGTGACTTCAACATTCACATAATGAAAATGACACATTGGGATTAGCATTTATCTATATTCTCAACTCTCTTGGAGTCAAACAAAATGTAACAGGACCAACTCATCGCAACAATCATACGCTAGATTTAATTCTGTCATATGGAGTTGATGTTGATAATATATAAATTCTGCAGCAGAGCGATGACATCTCAGATCATTACCTCGTCTCTTGTTTGCTGTGATCAGCTAATGTCACTCAATCTACACCATGCTATCCAGGGCCAGCCCAAGCCTTTATGGGGCCCTAAGCAGAATTTGATTTGGTTTTAAATGTAACAGTAGCACACCTATATTTACCCAATCCTGTTGATCCTCTGTTACCAGTTTTGTGTACTTCCTAGAGAACAATTTGCAGCAGAAGCTGTAGACCAGGGGTGCCCAATACGTCTATCGCAAGCTACCAGTCGATCGCAAAGGCAATGCTGGTAGATCGCACAAAATTTAAATGTGCTTTCGTTCAATTTTAATTAAAATGAATAAATATATAATGTCTTTCCTTCTTTTAGTTTCTGTCTGACTTGCATTTGACGAGTACATTTTGACCAGGCGAGATTTTTGTTTATTCAGTTACCATGTAACTAGGTTCAGGCCTTCCAAGGGCTTCTGAGAACAGAGCGCGAAATTGCGAAGTTAGCAGTGTTTGAGACTAGCTACCAGCAGCTACTGCCCGGATTATGCAAAACTGTCTGATTCCATTCAGTGCAAATCATCAGAATAAGGTAAATACCCTGGCTATGTAATCTATTGTGCTGTAGGTGTTTTGGGTTTAGTGTTAAAACTGAATGATATCAACATTGAACATTATTACATATATATATTTTTTTTATTAATTACACGATTAATTCCATGTAGGGATACATGCAGTAGTCCCAACAAGCATTTAAAAAAAATGAAACTGTGATTTTTTTAGTTGGAAGATCTTATTGAGTTGGCCATTTAAAAGTAGAGCATCATGCAAAAAAGTGTGGGCACCCCTGCTGTAGACCGTATCATTTCTTTTTGAATAAGTGAGCAGCTCCACTTACATTTTTTCCCCATTAATCAATTGTCTGTATGTGTAGTGGAAGCTTTGGCCATCAGGTTTTTCAGGGAATGTGAAGTTTTTCTTTATAGGCAGTGGCACCCTGCTTACCAGATCAGTCCTTTCTGAGTCAGACAGGATAGATGACCACATCAGTGGATGCACGTGCTGGGAAGTGCTCCTCGCCTGCAGAGGATGGACCTGATGAAAGATGAAAATAATAATAATAATAATAAAAGCTAGCCATGTTAGATGTCATATCTTCTTCTTCTTCTTCTTAACCTTTGTTTAACTAGGAAAATCACATTGAGGTTAAAACCTCTTTTACAAGTGGGACCTAGTCAAGACAGGGTCAGATAGCAGGATTAAACAGATAACAAGCAACAAGGAACCAAACACAGCATAACAACACAAACATATAGGTATTTCATAATCCCCTACATGGTACTGTTCGCATAAATAACTACATTTGATCATAGGTTTAGTAAGGAGTTAAGTGGTGATAGAATTAGCAAAGCAGCTGCAATTAGCAGTAACCACCTCCTTTATTCTATGTTTAAAATCATTTAGAGAGATGAGGGATTGTAGTTTGAGTTTAGTCTGTACATCATTCCAAGACCAAGGGCCGTAATGGAACAAGCTTAGCTTTCCAGCCTCTGTTCTAATAGCAGGCACTTTGAACTGTAGCCAGTTCTGTGACCTGAGATTATGACAACTTCGATATAATACAAATTTCCTATTTAAATAATTTGGAAGTTTTCCTAAAATGACCTTATAAATTAAAATATACCAGTGTTCAAGCCTTCGCAGATGAAGAGATGACCATCCTACCAAACTATACAATATACAATGATGTGTCCTAAAACTAGAGTTAGTGACATATCTAAGAGCTGAATGATAAAGGTGGTCCAGTTTGGACAAAGTGGACAGAGATTGAATAAGTAGATTGTATCCCCATAATCTATCTGTGACAGAAATAGGCCAGCAACTAGGCGTTTTCGTGAAGCCAAGGAGAAACAGGACTTTAGCCTATACAGAAAACCCAATGTGAATTTTTATTTCTTTGCAAGATAATCAACATGGTATTTAAAATTTTTTGTCCATCCAAATTCCCAGATATTTATAATTATCTACAGACTGGATACAGACTCCATCCCGTGAAGCGATGGAGAGAGGTGGCAACTTTAATCGCCCCGTATTAAAAACCATAACTTTAGTTTTATGTGGGTTTAACAGCAGCTTCAAATCTATTAGCGCATGTTGCAGTGTGTCAAAATCTGCTTGCACATTTGCAAAGGCCAACTCAGCTGTGGGGGCACAGGAGTACAGAACTGTATCATCTGCATACAGATGATACTTACAAAATTTCAAATTATCACAAATATTATTGATATAAATTAGGAAAAGCAAGGGTCCCAAGACTGAACCTTGTGGAACACCCTTCGTAACAAAGACTGGGTTTGACAATTCATTTCCATTTTTAACCATTTGTGAACGATTGGACAAATAGCTATGAAACCATTTGACCGCATTACATCCAATGCCAGATCTCAGCAAGGTGTTAACAAGCAATGGATGGTCCACAGTATCAAATGCCTTTGTGAGGTCTATGAACAAAGAAACATAAACACATTTTTTATCTATAGCCTCTTTGAGGTCATCCATGACTTTTAACGTGGCGGTTATTGTACTATGCCCTGACCGGAACCCAGATTGCATATCATTTAAAATGTTATGCGAGTGCAAGTATAATTTAAGTTGGATGGCAACTAATGACTCCAAAATTTTTAAAAGAACAGAAAGATTGGAGATAGGTCTGAAATTGTTCATATCGTATCGATCGCCAGCTTTGAATAAGGGTGTAATATAAGCTTGCTTCCAGATGGTTGGAACCTGGTTAAAACATAATGTCATGTTAAAGGGTAACTAAACCCCTGCTCAGAGTCTGACTCCACCCACTAGCAATATTTGAAAAATGCTCGAAAAGTGGGCAGACCCCAGCGGGGATAGAGGGGACGAACCGAGGGCGGGGATGAGCGGGGGCGTGCACCTGAGACCCGTAGTGACAGATTAATTGACAGCTGCTGTCAGACTCTTAAATGGAGAGTAACACAAGTAGCTTTGCCACAGAGCGGTCTTTTGAAGTCGAGGACCTTTCTCCCCCACCTTCACCTGAAGTGGAGGAGGGTGAATTGTCTGTGGACACAGGGCCGGAGCCATATCAATTCAAGCCGCTGGCTCAAACTGCGGTTTTAACTCCCTGTTGAGCATCCGAGTGCGCATTCACCTTCACTCGCGTGCAGGAAAAACAAACGAAACGCTGTTCAGTGATGTTTATCCTTTTAGCAGTATTTTTATTTAGCAAGCTTCACTTGAACATAACATCAGTTAGCTGTTCTCTCAACTTAGAAGAATGTGACGTAAAGCGTAACGTCATCATGTACAAAACCATATACCTCCAAATAAAACTATACATGTAGTCAATACCGTAATACAATGTATAAGGGTGCAATACGTTTAACACTCCCGCATCGCGAACGCGCGTTTGTTGGCCCCAGAGGATTAACTTTAGCCTAACCATAAATTGTGATTCAAATATATATGATCACTCACCTCAAGACGCCGCTGAGGTGGTGGAGTCCATGCAGGAGGAGCAGCGTTTGGCACTGCGTCGCTTTTCAGCGCGAGCTGTTTGGAGAAGCCCATTTCCACCTCCATTGCGTTGGATAAGCAATCCCACGTAAAATGCAGTTTGCACACTCCTACAGCTCTAGGCGGGAACTCGCGGTCTTCCAGAACAAGGACGTGCAACCCCTGGCGCCTAATTTCCAAGTCTATATGGAAAGCAATACAGTCCAGCAGTGCTGTTGCAACCAGCAACATTACACCTACGTACCATCCTGACCACTGTACTAAATACAGATAATCTACGCTAACTTGAAGCTATCCTAACTGACGCAATACTATGCTACTAACTAACTATGCTTCTAACAATACTACACTAACAAATATGCTAATTAACTACCTAGGCTACACAAAATAATCTAAATAACTATATAAATGCTATGCTAAATAGATGCTAAAATACTCTATCCTGATCGTTTTCAATACTCGCAATTCCAACTCCTGACTCGCTACAGAGGTTTTGATGAAACGAGATGGTTTTTATACTGCCATGGGCGTGGTGAGCTGGAACCTGCTTACGTCAGCTGTCAACGCTTACGTCACGAAGTACCGCAAACAGCCAATAGGAAAATTCAACTGCAGTAGCCACCGTTCAACCTGAAGAGGGCAGCACTCAGACGTTTTTACACCATATATTTTAGAATTAAAACACTTTGTACACAAATGTCAAAAAAATTACTTGAATCAATGACCAGTATTAATAAAGCCACATTCTTACAGATCATTAATTAAAAAAAGTTGGTTTAGGGTTTAGTTACCCTTTAAAAATATGAGTAATAGGCTCAGCTATGACCGGAGCAGCCACCTTTAACAAAAAGGGATCCAGACCATCAGGTCCAGGTGCCTTTTTAGGGTCTATTGAATTTAGTAATTGCAGAACGTCTTGAACTTGAAATGCTTCAAAGTTAAATGAGAAAGCAGAGGATGAGGATGTACTAGATGGCAAAAAACATTTTGAACGATCAACTGAGATTGATGGAAGCTGCTGATCAAATAAATGACCTGCCTTCTCAAAATGATCATTAAAAGCATTTAATATGTCGTTTTTATCTGTGATAGTTACATTTCCAATATTCAATTGTTGTGGAAAGTCTGAAGCTTTTTTGTTCTGCAATACTTTAGAAGGTAATGTAACTAATGTAACTAATAGAATATTAGAAGGTAATGCATATTAGTCTGTCAAAAACAAAGGCATGGTTTATCCATATAAATATAATGATCTGGGATTGTTGAAAAATCATCATCAGCTGTAGCACTGGATCTTGGGGCAGGTGGTGTTGTTTGTGCCCCACGTCCAAAATATTTCAACAGTGCTCCTATGGAAGTTTCATAAGAGTACATATTTGACAGAATATTTGACAAAATATTTTATTTTCTCAACACAAATTATTATACACAGCAGCAAGCCATCTGTACACCTAAACAACAACTCTTAATCTATAACTAGCTAATTGAGGCATAATGATATTGGAATATAATAGCAAAGACCCCAAAATGGTAGACTAATGTAAATAATGTTAAGTTGTTATCAGTACCACAGAAAAGAAACTTATTTTTATTACAAAAATATATACCCAGGAAAGTTATTTTTACACAGAAGACAAAAACTTTAATCTAAAACTAGCTAAGTAATATGTTGTACTAATAATATATTAAGATGTCAAGGCTATTTACGGATGTTTAATCAAACTTTCCTAAAAAAGAAGATATGCTACATAGGCTATGTTAACTAACTAGCCAGCTAATGTTAGCTCGTAACTTAGCCTAGCTACTTAACATACCTTTATCGTGCTGTTTTTTCTCTTTCTCTGTTTTCTTCTTTTTCCTTTTCTTTGCACCAGAGGATATGTCCTTTTTTGTGACATTGTCAAGTAAAGTGGTTTTTATTGTCGTTTCAACCATATACAGTTAGTACAGTACACAGCAAAACGAGACAACGTTCCTCCAGGACCATGGTGCTACATAAAAACAACAAAGGACCAACACAGGACCACATGAGACTACACAACAAAATAAAATACCTATATAAAATACCTATAAAGTGCACGTGCAAACATGTGCAAAGTACGGGACAGTACAACAAATTACTGACAATGAACAGGACAATAGACACAGGACAATAGACACAGTGCAGCGCCGACCAGTACTCAGTAGTGCAAAAAGATGACAGTTACGTAAACATAACATACTATGAGATAGTGTTCTATGCACATAGCAGTTATTGAGGTAGCAGACAGTTATAAAGTGACAGTAATTAAAGTGCAACTCAGGACACGTGTGTGTGTGTGTCAAACCAGTCTCTGAGTATTGAGGAGTCTGATGGCTTGGGGGAAGAAGCTGTTACACAGTCTGGCCGTGAGGGCCCGAATGCTTCGGTACCTCTTGCCAGACGGCAGGAGGGTAAAGAGTTTGTGTGAGGGGTGTGTGGGGTCGTCCACAATGCTGGTTGTTTTGCGGATACAGTGTTTTTTGTAAATGTCTTTGATGGAGGGAAGAGAGACCCCAATGATCTTCTCAGCTGTCCTCACTATCCTCTGCAGGGCTTTGCGGTCCGAAACGGTGCAAGTCCCAAACCAGGCAGTGATGCAGCTGCTCAGGATGCTCTCAATAGTCCCTCTATAGGATGTAGTGAGGATGGGGGGTGGGAGATGTGCTTTCCTCAGCCTTCGAAGAAAGTAGAGACGCTGCTGGGCTTTCTTGGTGATAGAGCTGGTGTTGAGGGACCAGGTGAGGTTCTCCGCCAGGTGAACACCAAGGAATTTGGTGCTCTTGACGATCTCCACAGAGGAGCCGTCGATGTTCAGCGGAGTGTGTTCACCTTGTGCTCTCCTAAAGTCAACAACCATCTCTTTTGTTTTGTCGACATTCAGGGACAGGTTGTTGGCTCTACACCAGTTCGTCAGCCGCTGCACCTCCTCTCTGTATGCTGACTCGTCGTTCTTGCTGATGAGATCCACCACGGTCGTGTCATCGGCGAACTTGACGATGTGGTTCGAGCTGTGCATTGCTGCACAGTCGTGAATCAGCAGAGTGAACAGCAGTGGACTGAGCACACAGCCCTGGGGGGCCCCAGTGCTCAGTATGGTGGTGGTGGAGATGCTGTTCCCGATCCGGACTGACTGAGGTCTCCCAGTCAGGAAGTCCAGGATCCAGTTGCAGAGGGAGGTGTCCAGGCCCAGCAGGTTCAGCTTTCCAATCAGGTGCTGGGGAATGATTGTGTTGAATGCTGAGCTGACATCTATGAACAGCATTCGAACGCCTTCACGTACGAACGTATGAGTCCTTATTGTCTAGGTGGGTGAGGGCCAGATGGACGGTTGTGGCGATGGCATCATCCGTTGAACGGTTTGGACGATACGCAAACTGTAGTGGGTCTAGTGAGGGGGGCATCTGGGTCTTAATGTGCCTCATGATGAGCCTCTCGAAGCACTTCATGATGATGGGTGTAAGTGTGACGGGACGGTAGTCGTTGAGGCAGGACACTGAAGACTTCTTTGGCATGGGGATGATGGTGGTGACCTTGAAGCACGTTGGAACGACGGCGCTGCTCAGAGAGATGTTGAAGATGTCGGTAAGAACATCTGCTAGCTGGTCTGCACATCCTCTGAGCACTCTGCCAGGAATGTTGTCTGGTCCAGCAGCCTTCCGTGGGTTGACTCTACGTAGAGTTTTCCTCACATCTGCCGTGGTAAGACAGAGCACCTGGTCGTTGGGAGGAGGGGTGTCTTCCTCGCCACCACGTCGTTCTGCACTTCAAACCGAGCGTAGAAGTCGTTCAGCGCATCTGGAAGGGAGGCATCTTTGTCACAGGCAACTGATGTTGTCCTGTAGTTGGTGATGGCCTGGATGCCCTGCCACATGCACCGCGTGTCACCGCTGTCCTGGAAGTGACTGTGGATTCTCTGGGCGTGTGCGCGCTTTGCCTCTCTGATTGCCCGTGACAGTTTGGCCCTAGCTGTTTTTAGGGCTGCCTTATCGCCTGCTCTGAAGGCGGAGTCTCGGGACCTCAGCAGCGTGCGCACCTCCGCAGTCATCCACGGCTTTTGGTTGGAGCGTGTGGTGATGGTCTTGGAGAAAGTGACATCATCAATGCACTTGCTGATGTAGCTGGTCACTGATGCTGTGTATTCCTCCAAGTTGGTAGAATCGCCATATGTTGCAGCGTCCCTGAACATGTGCCAGTCAGTACACTCAAAACAGTCCTGAAGAGCAGAGATGGCTCCTGCTGGCCAGGTTTTCACCTGCTTCTGAAGCGGTTTTGTGTGTCTGACGAGCGGTCTGTATGCTGGAATTAACATAACAGAGATGTGGTCTGAGTAGCCGAGTTGGGGGCGGGGCTCCGCCCGTGCAGCGCCTGGGATGTTTGTGTAAACAAGATCAAGCGCGTTCGCCCCTCTCGTTGCAAAGTCCACATACTGATGGAATTTAGGGAGCACTTTCTTGAGATTCGCATGGTTGAAATCTCCGGCGACAATAAACAGTCCGTCGGGGTGAGCGTTCTGCAGTTCGCTCATAGCCCCATACAGTTCACAGAGCGCTTCCTTAGCGTTAGCACTGGGGGGAATGTAAACTCCGGTTATGTAAACAGTGGTGAATTCCCGTGGTAGATAAAAAGGTCTGCATCTAACAGTCACAAGCTCCAACAGCGTATAGAAATAAGCCCTGCACCATGGTACATTGATCAATCTACAGGAAGCAGCTCGGAAAAAGGAGGGCAATAGAATAATATTTGTAAATATTTCTAAACACAATTCACAATCGTATTTTATCAAACTACACAATGATGATTCAAAGACATTATAGATATTAGGCTACAGTTTTATCTTCAGTTAATGCTTGAGCTTCTGTAAAGCTGCTTTGAAACGATGTGTGTTGTGAAAGGCGATATACAAATAAAAATGACTTGACCGGTGTGACCTCTAAAAAAATTTTTTTCACCAGCTAGTTGGTAGACTAGTCTTTCACTTTAATGAAAATATACAAATGTGTTTTAAATGTTTTTTTAAACGTTTTCTACATTTTCTCTCGGGACACCCCTGAACCCACATTCAGCATCATTCCACAGTCACAAGGGCTTCTATGCCCCATACTTGGGTATCTGAATCTAAAGAAATATTAAAAATATTTCATTTTAATGTACAAATATTCCAACAAATACTGGACTGCTGTCACTATGCTTCAGAACAAACAGATGATCTTATAACATTCATTTTCAATTGATAAACGGTAAAATATTTTTATATTTTGGTAAAAGATCCCGCAGACCCCACTGCTTTGGCCGTCTCTGGACCCCCTGTGCAGTTTTGTAGAGACTATTTTGACTGTTTAGAATTTATTTTTTCTTCTTTTCTTCCGTCAACTTTGAAATAAAAAGGAGAAAGTGCATTGTGTAAATGTATATCGTGATAAATATCGATACAAATTTTGGCCATATCGCCCAGCCCTAACTAACACATATTTTAAGATTATTTCGTATTATTCACCTCAGTAATCAAGTTCTGCTTTGAAAAATCGTCATTTGCACGCGCTGTGTTTACGTGAGGGCATGTCATTAAGCCGCGACCAAATTTTAAACCAATCAAAAGTCAGGATTGACCTCAGCGTTGGTATTGTGGAATGAAGGTTGTGGATCTGGCGCGCAGTGAAGTAACGATTTGTTAATTGCAACAGATTAATAATATTGTTACCTGGATTATTAAATGTGTTTATCTGTAGATTTTTTTTGGTGAATCCTTGCAAGTGAAAGCTTGGATTTGTAGGAAAAATTTGCGGGCTAGTTTGCTAACGCTAGAGTAGCTCGTTTGGGAGGCTGCAATCGCAAATTTAGTTCTGTATTTCTGAGTAATTACAAATTAATTACTGTCGTAATTGGACTTCCCAGCATGCTCGTTTCATGTCGTATAACATCAGTCAGTTACAGCAATAACTAATATATCATACAGTCCGATCATTGGCAATGAACTCCAAACGCAACAACGGTGATAACGGGGCGAGTAGGATCAACCCAGTGTCGGAGCCAACAGCAACAAACAGCTCACAAGCGAGCACTTCCCTCCGTAAACAAACTATAATCAACTCATCAAACAAGGGAGAGAAGGGTGAGTGCATGCAAAACATAACACGGGACAAAAGCATGTCCATCTCCACGCTGAGAAGTCGCCTCGGTCCGACCATCCGGTCCACTCTGTCCGCTGCGGTGGACACCCTGCTGGGCGAGATAGTGGCGGTGCTGTCCGAAACACAGCGGGAACTCTTGACCAAAGAGCAAGAGAACGAGAAACTGAAGGTCCGCCTCGAAGTCTCCGAGAGAGAGCTCAAAACGTTACAAGAATGTCTGTGTAGCGCACAGAAATTAATCGACCAGCTTCAAGGTCCTTTTGGCAACCCACCCATGTCGGGACATCACATCTACACCACAGCTGGACCCTTAAACTCGAGTCGGTTGACTCATCGTAGTGCACCCGAGGCAGATCCACGCTGTTTTGCTGGAGGTGAGCCGGAGTTGAGTGGGGCTCTGGGTGATGCCATACACGGCTTTGACGCCAGAGAGGATTTCAAGAGCTGCCACCTCTCCATTCAGGCGGATGGAACGGTGACGAACAGTTTTTATGACCCTATAGCCGTCCATTCGTCTAACATCTGTCCAGACATGAACCGAGCTGGTAAGATAACACCCAGTTTTGCCTATGTTTGTGTTAAAGATGCTATAACACAGGTACTGCTGCTCTTTTCAATTGTTAATATACAGAACCACATAGGTATTAGACAATGTTGCAATAGAAACAGCTTCAACATAATATGTACAATTTTATGTCCTCATAATCTGATCTACTATTCTTAAAGTAAATAATTCTGTCATCATGAACTCACCCTTATGTAATCTCAAACACATTTGACTATCTTCCATAGATATGATGTGTTGGTCCATACAACGCAAGTGAATGGTGACACAATTTTCAAGTTTAAAAAAGGACAGAAACGCAGCATAAAGGTAATCCATAAAACTCCAGTTTTTTAATCCATGCCTCTTGAAGCGATGCAGTCGGTTTTAGGTGGGAACTGAACAAACCACATTATAACTCCTTTTTAGTCTCTAGGCATGCGATTTCAAACTCGACTTAAACTCATTTACTAGTGCTTAACAGATGTGCAGAGCTCAAACTCATTTACTAGTGCTTAACGGATGCACAGAGCTCAAACTCATTTACTAGTGCTTAACGGATGCACAGAGCTCAAACTCATTTACTAGTGCTTAACAGATGCGCAGAGCTCAAACTCATTTACTAGTGCTTAACAGATGCGCAGAGCTCAAACTCATTTACTAGTGCTTAACAGATGCACAGAGCTCAAACTCATTTACTAGTGCTTAACAGATGCACAGAGCTCAAACTCATTTACTAGTGCTTAACAGATGCACAGAGCTCAAACTCATTTACTAGTGCTTAACAGATGCACAGAGCTCAAACTCATTTACTAGTGCTTAACAGATGCACAGAGCTCAAACTCATTTACTAGTGCTTAACAGATGCACAGAGCTCAAACTCATTTACTAGTGCTTAACAGATGCACAGAGCTCAAACTCATTTACTAGTGCTTAACAGATGCACAGAGCTCAAACTCATTTACTAGTGCTTAACAGATGCACAGAGCTCAAACTCATTTACTAGTGCTTAACAGATGCGTAGAGCTCAAACTCATTTACTAGTGCTTAACAGATGCACAGAGCTCAAACTCATTTACTAGTGCTTAACAGATGCACAGAGCTCAAACTCATTTACTAGTGCTTAACAGATGCACAGAGCTCAAACTCATTTACTAGTGCTTAACAGATGCACAGAGCTCAAACTCATTTACTAGTGCTTAACAGATGCACAGAGCTCAAACTCATTTACTAGTGCTTAACAGATGCACAGAGCTCAAACTCATTTACTAGTGCTTAACAGATGCACAGAGCTCAAACTCATTTACTAGTGCTTAACAGATGCACAGAGCTCAAACTCATTTACTAGTGCTTAACAGATGCACAGAGCTCAAACTCATTTACTAGTGCTTAACAGATGCATAGAGCTCAAACTCATTTACTAGTGTTTAACAGATGCATAGAGCTCAAACTCATTTACTAGTGCTTAACAGATGCATAGAGCTCAAACTCATTTACTAGTGCTTAACAGATGCATAGAGCTCAAACTCATTTACTAGTGCTTAACAGATGCACAGAGCTCAAACTCATTTACTAGTGCTTAACAGATGCGCAGAGCTCAAACTCATTTACTAGTGCTTAACAGATGCACAGAGCTCAAACTCATTTACTAGTGCTTAACAGATGCGCAGAGCTCAAACTCATTTACTAGTGCTTAACAGATGCGCAGAGCTCAAACTCATTTACTAGTGCTTAACAGATGCGCAGAGCTCAAACTCATTTACTAGTGCTTAACAGATGCGCAGAGCTCTAACTCATTTACTAGTGCTTAACAGATGCACAGAGCTCAAACTCATTTACTAGTGCTTAACGCATGCGCAGAGCTCTAACTCATTTACTAGTGCTTAACAGATGCGCAGAGCTCAAACTCATTTACTAGTGCTTAACAGATGCGCAGAGTTCTAACTCATTTACTAGTGCTTAACAGATGCGCAGAGCTCTAACTCATTTACTAGTGCTTAACAGATGCGCAGAGCTCAAACTCATTTACTAGTGCTTAACAGATGCGCAGAGCTCAAACTCATTTACTAGTGCTTAACAGATGTGCAGAGTTCTAACTCATTTACTAGTGCTTAACAGATGCGCAGAGCTCAAACTCATTTACTAGTGCTTAACAGATGCGCAGAGCTCAAACTCATTTACTAGTGCTTAACGCATGCGCAGAGCACTAGATGGTGCTAGGAAGTGTAATCGAGCTTGAAATCATGATCCCCAAGGAAACTGCTTGTTTCACGATTTTTAGTAAAAAAGGAGTTACATTTTGGTCTGTTCTCACCCAAAACTGATTGGATCGCTTCAAGAGGCATGGATTAAACCACTGACATTTTATGGATTACATTTATGTGGCCTTTGTGCTTTTTGGAGTTTGAAAATGGTCACCATTCACTATTGTATGGACAAAAAGACGTTGTATCTCCATTTAAATATCTTTGTTTGTGAGCTGTGGAAGAAAGTCATACGAGTTTGAGGTGACTTAAGGGTGAGTAAATGAAGAGAGAATTATCCTTTTTGGGTGAACTATTCCTTTTAAGTTTGATAAATAACAGTTAATGGACCTAAAAACACATAGTTAAAGGGATAGTTCACCCCAAAATGAAAGTTCTGTCAGCATTTATGCACCATGTCGCTCCAAACTCGTATTACTTTTTTCCCACTGTGGAATATAAAAGGGGATGTAAGGGTTAAAGGAAATAGATTGACTATTGACTTTCATTGCATATTTATTCCATACAATGAAACTGAATGGTGAATGAGGTTATCAGTTTGCCTAAACATATCCTTTTGTGTTTGGTAGAAGAACAGATATGGGTTTTGAACGACATGAGGGTGAGTAAATTATGTCAGAATTGTATTTTTTAATTATCTTTTTAAGGCTCACTGTCTGGCATTTAATATTATAGGCTATTCATTGTGTCACTAAATGCATCTTATTGTTATATGCTTGGAATCTAATTTGCTGTTGAGAAACACAATGAGAAAAAGGTTTACAAATTAGGCTATAGATTTTTCTCTTGGCAAAGTTTGACTTAAATAGACTTGGTACATTTTTGTGGAACTGTCCTACCAGTGTATTAATGTGCAATCCGTTTTACAGGTGAGATTGTGGATGACAGTAGAAGGCTCTCGCACACTAGAGCACAAAACCCCTCTACACACACTAACTTCTCTGTTAAAGAAGAACAGGGTCCTGTCTCTGGGCAGGTGTGTTTGCGGGGAAGAGAGCCACCCACAGCTACTGAGCACACTGCACAGAATGTCTGTGATGTAGCATACAACCATGTGGTCGAGGAAGAAGGAAGCTCCCGTTCACACCATCATCCTTCCAAACCGGCACCACCGCCCCCCTCCAGGCCTCACAGTAGTTCACCTCCTCCGGGGACCTCCGGGCTCAGATCAGCCCACAGAGATGCCCCTGGGTTGAGTATGACCAGAAGGAGCCCTGGGGTGGGCGGCTCATCTCCTGAAGAGCCCACACGGCGCTCCATTTCTGAGCTAATGGGAGAGGCACCTGGAGAACGGCCTCACTTGTGTTTGGAGTGCGGAAAGACTTTCCGTCTGATCTCAAGCCTAAAAAAGCACCTGAGGATCCACACGGGAGAGAAACCATATCCGTGCACGGTGTGCGGGCGACGTTTCCGTGAGTCAGGAGCACTTAAGACTCACCTTCGCATCCACACAGGTGAGAAACCATATTCCTGCTCCGAATGTGGAACGCAGTTTCGGCATCTAGACGGCCTGCGGAAGCACCGGCGCACGCACACCGGTGAAAAACCATATGTGTGCAGCATATGCGGAAAACGTCTCAGCCGGCTGCAGCATCTGAAGCACCACCAGCGCATACACACAGGAGAGCGGCCATGTTGCTGCCCACTCTGCAACAGAGCCTTTAAAGATCCGGCAAGCCTGAGGAAACACCTCCGTGCCCATGATGGGGAGCCTGGAGCAGAGGAAGCTGTGGCCATGGCTGGTCTGGCAGAGGGGGATGGTGGCTCCGTGGATGATGAGGATATGAGGTTTGGTATGTGGGGGGAAGAGGAAGGGAACGAAGGGGAGCCTGTAGTGGACTGTGTGTAGTCGTGGCAACACAAGGAGTTCCAGAAAAGCAAACACCCAAAAGCCTGAACTGAACAAAGAAGATTTCGGTTTTAGACGCATGCCTTAAAACACATCACCTGGCTTAAAGGGATGGTTCAACCAAAAATTAAAATTCACTCAGGATTTACTTACCCTCCTGGCATCCCATATGTGTATAACTTATTTTCTTCTGCAAAACACAAATTAAGGTTTTTAGAAGATTATTTCAGCTATGTAGATCCATAAACTCCAAAGGGGTGCATAAAAGTAATCCATATGACTCCAGTGGTTAAATCCATGTGTTCAGACTTGATTGATAGGTGTTGGTGGGAAACAAATCAATATTTAAGTAATTTTTTGTCATTAATTCTCCTCCCTGTCTAGTAGGGTGTGATATACATGAAGAATGTGAATCACCAAAAACCAAATGAGCAAGTGAAAATAAAGTAGGATTAAAATATTGATCATATCACTTCAGGAGACATGGATTTAACTGGAGTACATTTATGTTGCCCTTATGTGGATTTTGGAGCTTCAAAATTCTGGCACACATTCACTTATAATGTATAGACCTATAGAGAAGAGATGGTTTTCTAAAATTCTTTGTATTCAGTAGAAGAAAGAATTTCATACATATCTGGGATGGCATGAGGGTGAGTAAATGATGAGAGGATTTTCATTTTAGAGTGAACCATCGCTTTAAGACACATGCTGTGTGTTGAGAGGGTAATTTTGTAAAAAAAAAAAAAAAAGACCAAGATGTGGTGTTAAGTGTTTGACATAGGTTATGCCATGTCCTGAACTACACCTTCAGTGGTACTTCTTCCAACATGTTTCATCTAGATACTTTGAAATCTATGTCCTGACAACAAGCTCAGTTTTTGAAAATATGGTTAAAACACTTGTGTAACAACATGTATTTGCTCACGTCAAGTATCATGCAATAGATTTCACATAACAAATTTTTTTCTTCTGTGTATTCACTGTGATTTAGTACAGGGGCTGTAAATACTTCAGTGAGACTAACAGGGTGCTTGTACGACCTGTTACTCACAATTTATGGGTGTTGTTATTGGTGTAATCATTTTAGTGTGCCCTATTGTCATATTTCTGTTAAAGAGCTATGACTGACATAAACACATTAAAGCCTTAACTATAGATTTATTGCACAGACTTGCACACTGATGTGCATAGAAACATTAAGATTTTTTCATGTAATTATGGCTAGCTGGGTTCTTTTCATCTGTTTGTTGGGTGTTTATAGGTTGTAAAATATCAATTCAGTTTAGTCAGGTTATTTGTTCAGTTTATCAGTATATTTGGGAATGTTTGGATGTAGTTTACAGTACAGGGTTAAGACCACATCACAGGGTGCTGATCCAAAGAGTGAAGAATGTGACTGCCAGCACCTTTGACAAGTCATCTGAGTTCAGCTGACTATTGATATCTGTAAAATACATGATTTACATAATCAGTTAAACAGTATATTGATATGCAGCATTGTTTCTCTTTTAGATGAAGGTTTAACGAGCAAGCACACAAAGTAAGCTTCACAAAAGTGGTGCTCTCTACTGAATGAAGGGAAAGAATGTTACTGGTCCTCAAGTGCTTCTTTGGTTTGTTTTCATCAAAGATGGAGAAGCCATTTCTGTTGTGGCCATTGCACCAATCTATAATGTGGTTTGTGAATAATGTTTTTCCTTTTTTTTTCTTTTTACCCACAGAAAGATACTTTTTAAAAAAAAATCCAAATACCTTTTTGTACATTGAAGTTGTATATTCTGTACATTGAACTGCAATAGATTTAGTCTTAAACATTGCAAGCCAGAAGCTAGTAACTTCTGTGTGGAAATGATCCATAACAAGTGTTTTAATACCTCTGTTTAAATGTTTCATTTGTGTGCCAACATGTGATGTTGTAGAGGTTTTGTTGCAGTTTGAAGGGTGTGGTCCAACTCTAGTAAAGTTCATCAAAATCTGATTGTTGTTGCACCCCATGAAATCTTAAGTGTGGAAAAAAAAAAAAAAAAAGAGTTCTAAATTAACTTGGTCATGTAGTTGTCACAAAACAAGCATATATTGGTTACATCCAATAACATTCTTCCAGCATCTGTCCAACAACCCAACTCCATCTTTTGTTTTTGGATCTCTGCTGTATATTAACTAACTTTAAGTACAGCGGGGTAACTTTAAAGATCGAGTCGAGTCTCCTGGGGGAAAAAAAAACTTTTGAAGGATTAGATGAGAACTCGTAAGATTAGTGCTAGTTTTAGACCAATATTTTACCAGTCATTAAAATAGTGGAGTAATACCATTGCCAAATGAGAGTATGATTCAAAGTAATTACTTGTAATATTAAGTTTCACTAAGATATGACAAATAAATTTAATACAGGTCAGCTTTGATATGAGAATTCTTTTAATGTAGAAATGCATCTCTACTTGAAAATCCTTAAATATGTTAGGTTATGTATTTCCAATTATTACTTTTACAAGACGAAGAGCACAGACAAGTCCTTACCACACTGGTCATAATAATATCCATAATCTTCATGTTCATTTATATACATTGCATATTCAAAATGATGTATAGTAGACTTAATAATCGCTTACAATTTAAAGTATTTATAATGATTGGTTATTGAATCTGCATTCAAAATGTTCTTGCAAGATTATTCCTCCAGCAGTGTTGTTGGCAATGCAATTGTTTGGTTTCAATGGGGATTTAGCCATGTACACCAGGGTGATGACTACCAGTGTGAACAATTAAGGTCATGAATATGTTGAAAAGTAAAGGACATTGTTTTAGATGGTGTGTATGCTTGTAAGAGCACTGGACTGAGATAAAATTAGAAATTTCTATTTTTTCTCTCTGTCTGTAATGTTGTTCTTGCAAATGGTCTTTTTAGTGTGAATATTCTTTCCTTTTGCATGTGTTTACTCCGAGGTTGTGCTAGGGTGAGACTGACTGATTCATACATTTATGTTGGATACAAAAACAGGAACATTTTAGAGAACTTCTTTTCAAAAGAACAATATTATTTATCATTAGTGCATTATGTATCGTTCACCCAAAAATGAAAATTGTGCCATCATTTACTCACTTTATTTTCTTCCAAATCCCACATGACTTACTTCTGTGGATCACAAAAGATGTTCGGCAGAATGTTCTCAGTCACCATTCACTTTTATTGTGTGTGGGAAAAACAGTGCTATGAAAGTGAATAGTGACTGAGGCTGTCAGACCAAAAAGTAAATCATACAGGTTTGGCATGGCATGAGGAAATCATGTCAAGGGGTCATGACATGACAGTGGGTACACACTGTCTCTGGCACTCTCTGAAATTCTCAGTTTCTGGCCCTTTAAGACTTCAATGTAAACGCACACTGTTCTGATTGGTTAACTTCGTGCA
Source organism: Xyrauchen texanus (assembly GCF_025860055.1). Classification (NCBI taxonomy): domain Eukaryota; kingdom Metazoa; phylum Chordata; class Actinopteri; order Cypriniformes; family Catostomidae; genus Xyrauchen; species Xyrauchen texanus. The sequence goes on from NC_068279.1 coordinate 27,094,046, forward strand.
GCCCCTCAAATACAGCTATATTTGAAACTCAGAAGAAAATAACAAGCTTCATATTATAATTCATAAAACTACATTTCAGGTTTAACCGAAGGTACACCCAACACATTTCATCTGAATGTATCAAAATGTTCCCTCAAGCACAGCAACTATCAAACAGTCATGACATTTGAATCTTTTGTGAATCAAACGAATTACTCACAGATATTGTAGTGTTTAACTGCCATATCTTTCAGTTCCTTTGCAAAGCTTGAATCATATTGTGACTGGTTCACAAGTAAACCTCGCTGTTATGAGATGTGATGCAGTGAGATCCAGCAGATGGAAAATTACTTCAATAAATCAGATGATTTATAGAATGAATGACAAATTTTATTTGTACAGAAATTAGTAAAATTTATAAAATATGAATTAATGAGAATAAATGAAGTTATAAAGAAAAGTTCCCCGTCTGTCGCTCACTTCAACGTTGTGTCGAAGAAGCGACACTAGGGGTCTCTCTTGAGCGTCGAATATACCTCTGATCTATGAGAAAAGGCCAATGAGAAGTTGGCAGACAGTATTTGTATGTCCCGCCCACCGGATATAGAGGTATAAAGGCGGGGAAATGAATCTGTTTCATTCTGAAATTTTCTTCGGAGCTGATGGTCGTGTATGCAGTGAGCTGCGTGTCACACACCTGTTCCTCTACCTCTGTGCGATACTGCTGTTGAATCTACGGCGCACTTCAGCGGCTTTCTCCTCTGCACGGCAGTGCAGTTTGCCCCTGGGCCCTTCGACAGCTCAAAACTGAAAGAGTGTTTTGATAAAGTGATTTTCTCTAAAAGAGTATTTTCCTCTAAAAGAGCAATACACAGTGGCGTTGAACGTCCTTTTCAGGATGCGGCTTTATAAAGATGCCTTTCTGCCCCAGTGTAGTTCCTGTGTAGGGCTCCTCAGAAAAATCTTGAATGAAACCAACGCATTTCCCTGCCTTTATACCCGTGTGTCCTGGGGCGGGACCTGCAAATTCTGTCTGCCAACTTCTCATTGGCCTTTATTCATAGATCAGAGGTATATTCGGCGCTCAAGAGAGACCCCTAGTGTCGCTTCTTCGACACAACGTCTCGTTCCCTCCATCAGGGAACGGAGGTTACATCCGTAACCTAGACGTTTGGTTCTTTAATGTTAAGTAGATATAGCTTAAGGATATTTCCAAGGAATAAGTCCTGGAATTAATCTAACAATACTATGTCTTGTCTAGTGAAAATGAACTGAAAGTAATTAAATGAAAGAAGTCAAAGTTAAAGATGAGGCCTCAAAGTTGGAGATCAGATGCGAGGTAGAGAGTTGAAAAAATTAAGTTAATGTATTTATACCCTCTAGAGACTGCCAAGAAGATTCCTTATTTTGTACGGCATGTTCTGCCCGGTTTGGAATTAACTCAAGGTTTTCAGGACATATTGTTATGACCCATTGAAGTGCGAAGTCTGCAGTTAAATGGCCTTGAGAACCGGGATCATGATGTGTGTCTTATCATGTACGTATGTGCAAGACTCCCGTCTGCACATTGCTTGAATAATTATACCTAAGTTAGCCAAGCTCTCTGAATTCAGCTCTGAAACCTCATCAGGTCAAAAGGGCAACAAGTTCATATACTTTGTCCAAAACAGCGCTCCAGTTTCTCACAGGAATGTTGGGCACAGAAAGCACAAACAATTTAACAAACGATTTACAATGATAGAGAACGAACATGAAGTAATCTTCTAACACACACATATTGAACATATAAGGCTTGTGTCTGGTAACATGTATACAACACAGGAATACAAGGATGGACATTCAAGGAATACACGGAGTCTTAATACAATGATAATGCCATATAAGCTGGTTTCATGAATGTGAAGTATACGATTATATTCTAATTCAAAGGTTGTGGATACATGAATATGCTTGTATAATATCAAGCAAAAGTAGGAATGTCTCTAGTCACTTGCATCAAGATGAAAACATGCAATCCATGCTGAAATGATCTGAATATGCAGATGTAATACAATCCATGCTTCAACAGGCTAAGGCAGAGATGCTGGTCTTCACAGGAACATCTCACATCTTCCGTGTTTGTTAACACACAGATTGGCATGTGTTTCTCCAAGTCTGTGGCAGCAGCAGGATGAGATGCGTTTTTAAAAGTTTTGCTTGTACCGTTGTGGTCTACCAAATGGTTGAGTAGTACCTTAAAGGGTTAAAACATGCTGCACATCACCAGAAATGCATCAGAAGAATCAAAGACGTCCATCTAGTGCATACTTACAAAAGACTAACAATTAAATAAAGCACAGATGGGTGCAAAAATGGTCCAGAATGCTTTCAAAACAGCAAGACAGCACAGCTGAATTAAATATTATGGAGGTCTCTTTTTTTAGAGTTATAACTTTTGACTTTTGCTAGATGCTAGATGCATGATAACAGTCAAAGTCATTCACCTATTGTAGAAAAACATTTAAATCCAGATAGGTGCATGAAGTTTCCTGTGTACAAGTCCCTTTTTCTGCAGATGAATCTCCCATGACCGGCCCTCTATCCTTTTCAACTGTGAAATGTGACTTTGAGTACCAGTTGGAGGGGCCAAGGGTGCGATGATGAAAAATTTACAATGATGTCTCACTAAAGAGCCAGTCATTTAAAGATGTATTTGGTCCTTGTGCTGTCACAAGTTCCACAAATTCCAAACGGCCACTTCTGGAACCTTGTCTAAATAAATGCTATTTTTCTATCAAGGAGGAAGTTTTCCGTTCTGAAACTTACACTATGTTTTTATAGTAAAAAAAACTCTTATATGTGAAATTATCAAGGAAAATTTGATTCCTCATGTCATGACCCCTTTAAATATTTTATGGAAAATGTTATGGTAAAAAAAGCAAACACAACATTAGATATTTATTCAGGGAGGCACATACTATGGATCTCAATAATTGACAGACAAACCTCAATAATAAAGCAAGAAATTTAAATAAAAGAAACCTTACACGAACCACAAACATTTATTCATGCTGCAATGCATGCTGGGAGCAGGCAAATCAGCAACATTGTTCAAAATTTCAACTGAAGTATACAAAGTGACACACTGACAACTTCATATGTTAAGTTGACTTGAAAGTTGTAAATTGTATCAACTCAAAAAAGCACTCATATAATATTATTAAAAAAAATCGTGTTCAATGGACTAAAAAAGCTCAGATAAATTGAAAAACTCAAACATTACAGTAGAATGAAAATCCTGAAAATTATCCACATAACTCAAAACACTTAGGTAATTGAGGTAATATGTTCATATTTTTGTTTATTGTAATCGCTAAACAATTTATTTGGGTTTAAACAACATTAGGGATAACAGCGCTGAATCGGTTTACTGTAACTGACTGTTGTCTGCTTCACTTTAGTCATTTCCCCACAGTTCCTTTAACCATTAAGAAATTCCACTGCAAAATGTCGCTGTGCTTTTTTGTCTCAGATGATGAGACATCGGTCAGCTAAAGTCTGACCAACATTTAGCTGATGTTTGGCCAGAACTCTCTTCCCTTCTTGATTCCAAACTGACTCATATACCACTTAGTCATGATTACAGTCTCTGTAACGTAAGTCAAGACCACGCAGCTCTTTGAGCCCACACCCTGACTCCAGACCACAGTCCCTGCTCTTCACGCTGTGGTGAGCAGGTTTAATGTCATATTGAGGAGTCATGTCTGTGGTATGATGATTGTGGCACTATGAACTAGATCATCTGCCCTCTATTCCCATTTTTTACCAATCATCTTAAAAGCTCCTTTGACGTCACTTGATGAGGGTCTTGAAGTTTGTCATACTTGCATGTACTGTAAATTTGGTTTTGTGTGTTTTTAACTGTGTCTGGTTTTTTTTCTCTAAAGATAAACAGTAAACTTTTAACCCTACAGGCAAATTACATGAACACTGGCTTCTGTGGCAGTTCGCCTGACTGAAATTTGAATAAATTACATCAGATTGTTCAGCGAAAACTGTTTATAACATTTATGCATTTGGCAGACACTTTTATCCAAAATCTCTGCATTGAAGGTATGCATTTTTTTTTTTTAATCAATTTGTGTGTTCACTGGGAATCAAACCCATTACATTGGCATTGCTAGCACCATGCTCTACCAGTTGAGCTACAGAAACAATAGAAAATTCACTTCTTTCTGTGTGTGTGTGTTAGCAAAAAAGAAGGTTGGCACAGAGCTTTTTTTTTGTGGTCATGTAATAGCTTTCTGGTGCAACTGTGTATGAGTGTATTTTAGCATAGAAATTCATGTGTTTGAGAAACTGTGTATATCGTGGGTCTTGGTGCTGCAGGCCTTTATGTACAAAAATAAGTAAGATCAGCCTGTGAACGCTCTCCAATGTGTGTGTGTGTGTGTGTGTGTGTGAGGAACTTTCTCATGCAGTCATTTCCTTAGCAACTGAAAGCAAACATTCTCACTTTTCTTTGAGGAAGTGACTCAACTCACTTTCTCTTACTATGCCTTTCCATCATTCCTTCCTCAGTTTTTCTTCCCACTGGCTGATCCAACTATTTAATTCTCCCTCTTTACCCTCTTGTTTACACACATTAAATCACATTCTCTGTGGATTTCATTATTTGAGTAAAATTTTAACGTTATCTCAATTAAAACGTTGAAATATGGCATATTATCTTGAAGATTCTTGTTCTGAAAATGTATTTACTCACAGCTAACAGCCATAACCAAAATATTAATATAATTTTTTATTCTGGAAATAATTTATCCCTATTTTCAATTATTGTATGGTTACCAGATTGCACCAAAATACCATAGTTATTGTGAAATTAAAATAAGTTATATGGCATTTCATGCAAATAGCTGAGAAATAACTCGTAAATAATTTTTTTATGTCATTGGTAGCTAATACCAAGTTATCACAATTTTATTGTCGCTACAATCACTTTACTGATCTGCAGTGCACAAACTATGATAACTATGGTATTATTAGTAAGGGTTCTAACAAAATCACTGGGGCAGTACCATTGCACAGTGATGATATCAGTAGTAATACCATGTCATGATTATTATTACCATGGTACTCCAAGGTGCTTCAAATGAATATGGTGAATATACTCCTATATGCTACATATCCAAAAACATTGTACGCTTTTTTGTGACATTACACAATTTGGAGCTCTCCTGTGGTATGTTGCATCAGAGGTGGACTGGGAAGAGAAATCGGCCCTGGATTTGATATAGAAACCCCACCCAAAATTTGTTGAGTGGGGGGCCCCTATGTCAGTCTGCTCCTGCATGCCCCCTCTTCCTCCTGTTTCAGCATTTAAAGGATGTGAAGGCACTGGAAATCTCTCAATGTGGCTCGAGTAAAAGTTGTGGCGCACTGCACAGCTGCTGTCATTGCCACTGCAGTTTCTTGTGTTTACTGACCGTGACCTCAGCGGAAGATCACACATAGCTGCCGTCATCGAGTGCTAGATAGGTAAGAAATAAGGGAAATAGGGCAACGAGGAACAGCACAGTCAACAAAACCATGTCAGGGCTTTTCACACATGAAATTGTAACCCCTGGTTATACCAAACCCAGGGTAAACAGAATCCTGGGTTATCCTGTTTCACACTGTTCTGACTTTACTTTGTATTAATAATTAATCCTGGGTGTTCCCAAAGGTGATGATTTGTACTCAATCTTGTTTTGATTATTGGGGGAGGGGCTTGCATCGCCCCTGCATTCTACGCCCCTGCCTGTTCCGATGTTTCACACTGTAAATTCGTAAACCCTGGGCTAATGTTCTAATTTGCATATTTGCGGTGTCGCTAACAATGGTTGGACTAATGCTGCTCGCAACGGGTACACAACCTGTCAATGGAGCTGCTCTTCTCCTCTGTGAAATTTCGGCAAGCAAATAATCTGTTTGTCTTTCGTCTTCTGAAATATGCCGTTATCGCGTTTGCTAACAGTGTTCGACACTTTTCTTTATTCCCCAGACGGAGAACGTAAACAGCGCGTGAAAGTTTCAGCTACGGTACGAAGCGTAGCCTACGAATATTATATGAGGTAAGTACTGAGACTTTATATGACTGATTGTCTGTTGCTAAACAACTTTCTGAAACAAGGTGCCAAAGCAGGGTTTAGAATGAAGATAACACGGGGCTAAATGCAAAAAGCCATTTTGAGCCCCTCTCCTGTACTGCTCTGGACCTGAGCCAGTTCGGCTGCCCGTGGATTGGCTCTTCCTTTGCCTCTCCTCCTTCCAAACTTCCCAAACTGCGATGCACACACATACGAGCCAGTCAGGCATCGACTAAAACGAAGGAGAACGAGGTTTTAAGGAATGAGTTGAAAAGGTGCTTTCACGTTATTCGACTGAAAACTATCAGGTACAACTTGTAAAACGGCTTTTGAAAATGCCCCAAATTGGGGTACGGATCATTTGTCTTTTTTATACATCGAAACGGAAGTAATTTATACATTTTGTACTTAAAGGGGGACAGGGGGCATCAGGGAAACTTTCTGCGTGAGGACTTTCCTAGCCAGGGCTGCCTGGCAAAAGCGAGGCAGTTTTGCATAACTTTTCCACGCGAGGCTCCAGCGAAACGTCTTTTGCGGTCGAGTCTGGAGAGACTGCCTGACCGATCCAGGCTTTAATTGGATATACTTTGGGTGGTAGCGTGAATGCCCTGTGTTGTCCTACGTTGGCATTGAAGTATGCCAGCATGCCCTCGCTGATTCTTTCGCATTTGCTCCTCACCTGGCTTGCTCTCCAGCGGCTGGCTCTGTGCGCCGAGCGCGCGTCCACTCGCGAGCGCTTCAAAGTGGTCATCGCGCCGCTCATCTGCAAACGGACGTGCCTGAAGGGCCAGTGTCAAGACACCTGCGAGCAGGGCAACAACACGACTCTCATCGGGGAAAACGGCCAGTCCGCGGACACTCTGACCGGGCCTGGCTTTAGAGTCGGTAAGCAAAATCAAGCATGTATTTGGACAGTTATTGCCACTGTAATACTGATACGAACTCTTTGTAAAGTTAACTTTTTACAACCTACCTTTCTTGCAGTTAAGAATTGATTGATTTTCAGTTATTCTCACAGAAGAATGGCCTTAATTTACAAACTTGACAAAAAAAAAAAATAAAGAAAATAATAATAATTTTATATATATATATATATATATATATATATATATATATATATATATATATATATATATATATATATATATATAACGGCACGTGAGTCTGCGCGTGGAAACGCAATAATAACCCACCCTTCCTCCCTCCCTCTTTCTCACTGGCTCTTCCTAATGTTTTCTGCATATTGTCTGGTTGGCAGGATAGCTCTTACTCTGAGCTGTATCAGATTGGATGTGGTAAGACATTGTGCCAGAAAGTCTACGCAGCAAAATCCACACACACACACACACACACACACACACACACACACACACACACACACACACACACACACACACACACACACACACACACACTATATATTGGCATATTCTTCTTCATGCATAAAGGGCCTACTGTACATTCTCTTTGTCCAAGAGCTGTAAACACACACTCACAGTCAACACCAAAAAATCTTAAATTATGTGTGTTTGTGAGGGAAACCCCCCTACTAAATGGCCTTATGCACCAGTATGTTATTTCAAGTAAAGAATGCCTGGAGCTGATATGGTTAGAGTATCTATACATGTATGTGTCAGTTTAAATCAGTCTAGCGATGAAAGTAATCATTATAGTAGTTATATTGTTTTCCCTCTCAGCAGGTTAATTTGGTGGGTGTTGTCTTTCTGTTTTTCTTTTTCTCTATCTCTCTCACTCTTGTCCTCCCTTACTCTCTAATTTTGTCTGCTACTCTCGTGTGCTTTTAAATGAATGTGAGTCAAGTCCAAAAATAAATGAATGTGGTAAAAATAACGGAGGATGCAGATTCATTGGTGAGTGAAAGCTACATTTATGGAAGTCCAACGAAGATAGAGACATGCACATATCATGTGGTTAGAGGTGTGAGTCAAGTCAAGTAATTTTTATTTGTATAGTGCTTTTCACAACACACATAATTTCAAAGCAGCTTTACAGGAAATCATGCATTAACAAAAAAAGAAAAAAGAAACCGTAATATCTGTCTTACAGTGATCATTGTGTAGTTTGATTAAATATGATTGTAAAATGTGTATAGAAATTAAATAATTAATTAATAATTGTATTTATAACCCCAGTGAGCAAGCTGAAGGTGACTCTGGCAAGGAACACAAAACTCCATAAGATGTTGGTTACTGGAGAAAAATAACCTTGGGAGAAACCAGACTCACTGTGGGGGTCAGTTCCCCTCTGGCTAACATCATGAATAAAATACCAGTATTAGTTATTTGTGTGCAGTGCAAGTCATGGTTTAAAATGTGTCAATGAAGCGTTAAGGTCCAGTGTTTTAAAAATAATAATAACTTTATGAAACGTAAGTTTAATGACTAATATCTTTGAAGTCCATCCTGGATTAACTGCAGAAATTCACATAGATGCATTGGTCTTTGTTTGTTGGCTGATGAAGGCTTTTATTGGTAATTAAATGGTAGTCTATGTATTCCATTTCAAGTGTATAGTCCATCAATAGACAAAGGAGATGCAGGCAGAGATCAGTGAGGTGCATTACAGTTCAACATGCAGGTCATTTCAATGGGGTCCATCCTAAATCCAAGGATCAGGGAGTGGCATATGAAGTAGCCAATGTCTTATAGTTGGAGTTGGCATCAGTTCATCCTCTTAAGTAAAAAAACTGAAGTGATGTCTGCCTAGCACCAGCTGTAGTTTGTCATCATCTCTCAGCAACACGTAGCAGTGGAATCCCACATCAAGCAGGACCGGAGCTGGATCTGGTAGGTTCTGGTAACCTCTGGATATGAATCATGGAAACAAATAGAATATTATTAGCATAGATGCTATCCAATTTTATGCAGATTTATAGATCATGATGTACGTTTCTGGTTCCGGCAGACCTAACTAAAGCAGCCTAATTGTGAGTTGATGGATAAATTAGGTGTATGCCTGGCTAAATAGATAAGTCTTTAGTCTAGACTTAAACTGAGTGAGTGTGTCTGTATCCCGAATAGTGTTAGGGAGACTATTCATAGTTTAGGAGCCAAATAGGAAAAGGATCTAATGCCTTTTGTGGATTTTGACATTTTTTGAATTATTAACCAGCCAAAATGTTGTGATCATAATGAACTTGATGGAATATAGCATGTCAGAAGGTCACTTAAGTACTGCGGAGCTAGACCATTCAAAGCTTTGGATGTAGTCAACAAAATCTTAAAATAAATACGAAATTTAAATGGTAGCCAAAGTAACAACGCTAAGATTGGGCTAATATGATCATATTTCTTGGTTGTAGTCAACACTCTGGCTGCTGCATTTTGAACCAATTGAAGTTTATTTATTGAACTTGCTGGATATCCTCCCAGTAATGCATTACAATAATCTAGTCTTGAGGTCATGAACACATTTTTCGACATCAGCAACAGAGAGCATATGTTGTAATTTTGCAATATTTCTGAGGTGGAAGAATGCTGTTTTACAAACATTGGATTTTTTTTAATATAAATAGATATACAAATATAACACCTACATTCTTTGCAGAAGAAGATGCCGTAACAGTACATCCACTGAGAATCAAATTATATTTTAGCAGCTTATCACCTCGGTCTATTGATGGACTACACTCTTGAAATGGAATACATAGACTATCAATTGCCAACAAAACCCTTCATCAGTCAATTAACAAGGACAATTGCATCTATGTGAACTTCTGCAGTTAATATAGGATGGACTTCAAAGACATTAGTCATTAATCTTACAGTTCATACTAAATATATGTTTAAACACTGACCCTTAACAGTTTTGTCTGAATTTCGTAGAAGTAAATTTCTGGCCATCCAATCTTTTATTTTATTGATACACTCTGCTAATATGGAGAATTGTGAATTTTCATTGGGTTTAGGAAAAATATAAAGTTGGGTATCGTCGGCATAACAGTGGAACTTATTCCATGATTCCTAATAATATCTCCCTGGGGAAGCATGTATAAGGAGAAAAGCAGAGGTCCTAAAATTGATCCCTGTGGCATACTTAACTTTTGTTTGACTTAACAATTCCTCTTTACACATACAACGTTGTAGCGGTCTGATAAATAAGACCTAAACCATGCTAATGCAAGTCCACTAATGCCAACATAATTATCCAACCTATTCAACAGTATGTCACGAGCTATCATGTTGAATGCAGCACTAAGATCTAAAAGCACTAGAAGAGAAATGCAGCCATGATCAGATGATAAGAGCAAGTAATTTGCAACTCTGATAAGTGCAGTCTCTGTACTGTGATGAAGCCTAAATTATTAATATACTACATTTCTCTATAGTAATGAACACAATTGGGAGGACACTACCTTTTCTAGTATTTTCAACATAAACAGGAGATTTGAAATCGTCTGTAATTATCCAATTTTCTAGGATCAAGCTGTGGCTTCTTAATAAGTGGTTGTAACCCGGATACACACACACACAAGATGAGACAGTCACAATGTAAGTCAAAAAACTGCTTTTATTGACCACAATAAAAGCAGGCAAAAGTACAAACGGGCAAATCCAGTGAAGAGTCGTCAAAGGGGAGCGTGAGGTCAAAAGCCGGGGTATCAAGATAACAATAACAAGTGGGACAGATCTAATGAGGGAGGTGAACGATAGCGGGGAAAACAGTTAACAACTAGGGTGAGGAACAAGACGAGACTAGCGGGAACGAAGACAGGGGGACGAGAGGAATGGGGAGTTGGCAAGCTAAGACGAAGAATAGTGGGGAGGTCAAAACTAGACGAGACTAGCAGGGGCAAAGATACGGGGAACTAAATACAATAACCAACCGGAAACAAACGGAAGGATAGTGTATTTATAGGGGCGAGAACAGGTGTAAACAATGACAGGTGATAGGGACGAGTGCAGGTGTATCTAATGTGTGGGGATGAGAAGCGCGTGAGTGCAAGTGGTCATAATGTTCAGGCTGATTTGAGGCGAGTGCGCTAGAGGGAGGAGATAGTTTACGAGTGTGAGCTCGTAATAGCAAAACCGGGCGTGGAAGCCCGAGGGAGGAAACAGAGCGTACGAGCTCAAGGGGGCGGAGCGAGGAAGCGGGAAGCGAGCACGCTCGCGGAGTGCATGTGTGCGTGCTCGGGGACACGGAGATGGGGCAGAGGAGCGGGGTTCGTGACAGTACTCCCCCCTCTGAATAGGACGGCTCCTGACAGCCGCGCTTGGCTGCGAGGAGCGCGAGGGGACAGAACGAGCGTGTGAGCTCGAGGGGACAGAACGAGCGCGTGAGCTCGTGGGGACAGAACGAGCATGTGAGCTCGAGGGGACAGAACGAGCGTGTGAGCTCGCGGGGTGCAGAACGAGCGTGTGAGCTCGCGGGGTGCAGAACGAGCGCAAAAAGGGAAATGAAACAGTCCATGGGGTCAATGGGCAGTTCAAGGCAAGGTCAGGGGGAACATAGTGGACAGGCGGGTGGTCGGGAGATCTAGGGGGCAGCCATAGGGCAGAGACTGGGTCAGGAGGTCTGGAAGGCGACTGGAGGACAGGGACGGGGTCCGGGGGTCTGGAAGGTGACCACCGGACAGGAATAGGGTCCGGAGGCCACAGGACAGGTAGAGGGTCAGGAAGTCCGGGCTGAGCCGTGAAAGGCGGAGCCATCAGAGGTGGCACCGTAGGTGGCTCTGGAGGTGGGGTCCTGGAAGGCTCCGGAGGTGGAGCCGACGGAGGCTTTAGGGGCGAAGGCCTGGAAGGCTCTGGAAGTGGAGCCGAAGGAGGCTTTAGGGGCGAAGGCCTGGAAGGCTCTGGAGGTGGAGCCGAAGGAGGCTTTAGGGGCGAAGGCCTGGAAGGCTCTGGAGGTGGAGCCGAAGGAGGCTTTAGGGGCTGAAGGCCTGGAAGGCTCTGGAGGTGGAGCCAAGGGGGCTTTAGGGGCTGAAGGCCTGGAAGGCTCAGGAAGTGGAGCCCATGGAAGTGGCGCCGTAGGAGGCTCCAGAGGTGAAGCCCTGGAAGGCTCTGGAGGCAGAGCCGAGGGAGGTGACGCCGTGGGAGGTGGCGCCGTAGAAGGCTCCATGAGTGAAGCCCTGGTAGGCTCTGGAGGCAGAGCCGAGGGAGGTGACGCCGTGGGAGGTGGCGCCGTAGAAGGCTCCAGGAGTGAAGCCCTGGTAGGCTCTGGAGGCAGAGCCGGGGGAGGTGACGCCGTGGGAGGTGGCGCCGTAGAAGGCTCCAGGAGTGAAGCCCTGGTAGGCTCTGGAGGCAGAGCCGGGGGAGGTGACGCCGTGGGAGGTGGCGCCGTAGAAGGCTCCAGGAGTGAAGCCCTGGTAGGCTCTGGAGGCAGAACCGGGGGAGGTGGCGCCGTAGGAGGCTCCAGATGTGAAGCCCTGGAAGGCTCTGGAGGCAGAGACGAGGGAGGTGACGCCGTGGGAGGTGGCGCCGTAGAAGGCTCCATGAGTGAAGCCCTGGTAGGCTCTGGAGGCAGAGCCGAGGGAGGTGACGCCGTGGGAGGTGGCGCCGTAGAAGGCTCCAGGAGTGAAGCCCTGGTAGGCTCTGGAGGCAGAGCCGGGGGAGGTGACGCCGTGGGAGGTGGCGCCGTAGAAGGCTCCAGGAGTGAAGCCCTGGTAGGCTCTGGAGGCAGAACCGGGGGAGGTGGCGCCGTAGGAGGCTCCAGAGGTGAAGCCCTGGAAGGCTCTGGAGGCAGAGACGAGGGAGGTGACGCCGTGGGAGGTGGCGCCGTAGAAGGCTCCAGGAGTGAAGCCCCGGTAGGCTCTGGAGGCAGAACCGGGGGAGGTGGCGCCGTAGGAGGCTCCAGAGGTGAAGCCCTGGAAGGCTCTGGAGGCAGAGCCGAGGGAGGTGACGCCGTGGGAGGTGGCGCCGTGGGAGGCTTGGGAGGCAGAGCCGCAGGAGGCTCGGGAGGCGAATCTCTAGAAGGCTCTGGAGTCTTAGGGAGCAGAGCCATGGGAGGCTCGGGAGGTGGAGCCGTGGAAGGCTCGAGAGGCGGAGCCCTAGGAAGCTCTGGAGTCTTTGGGAGCAGAGCCATGAGAGGCTCGGGAGGTGGAGCCGTAGGAGGCTCTGGAGGGGGAGCCGTAGGAGGCTCGGGAGGCAGAGCCATAGGAGCCTCTAGTGGCCGAGCCCTGGAAGGCTCGAGAGGCTTGAGGGGGGGAGCCATGAAAGACTCGAGAGGGGGAGCCCTGAGAGGCTTGAGAGGAGGAGGAGCCCTGAAAGACTCGAGAGGGGGAGCCCTGAGAGGCTTGAGAGGGGAAGGAGCCCTGAGAGACTCGAGAGGCGAAGCCGTGAGAGGCTTGAGGGGAGGAGCCATGAAAGACTCGAAGGGCGGAGCCCTGAGAGGCGGAGGAGCCCTGAGAGACTCGAGAGGCGAAGCCGTGAGAGGCTTGAGGGGTGGAGCCATGAAATACTCGAGAGGCGAAGCCGTGAGAGGCTTGAGGGGTGGAGCCATGAAAGACTCGAGAGGCGAAGCCGTGAGAGGCTTGAGGGGTGGAGACATGAAAGACTCGAGAGGCGAAGCCGTGAGAGGCTTGAGGGGTGGAGCCATGAAAGACTCGAGGGATGGAGCCCTGAGAGACTCGAGAGGCGAAGCTGTGAGAGGCTTGAGGGGTGGAGCCATGAAAGACTCGAGGGATGGAGCCCTGAGAGACTCGGGAGGCGAAGCCGTGAGAGGCTTGAGGGGTGGAGCCATGAAAGACTCGAGGGATGGAGCCCTGAAAGACTCGAGAGGCGAAGCTGTGAGAGGCTTGGAAGGAGGGGGAGCCCTGAGGGACTTGAGGGGTAGAGCTCTGGGAGGCTCGTGAGGAGGAGACCTAGGAGGCTCGTGAGGAGGGGCCCTCGGAGGCTCGAGAGGAGGAGCCCTGGGAGGCTCGAGAGGCGGAGCCCGGGAGGGTTCTGAGGGGCGAGCAGAGGCCGGCAGAGTCGTGGAAGACTCTGAGGGCGGAGCAGAGCCCGGCAGAGCCGTGGAAGACTCTGGGGGCGGAGCAGAACCCGGCAGAGCCGTGGAAGACTCTGGGGGGCGGAGCAGAACCCGGCAGAGCCGTGGAAGACTCTGGGGGTGGAGCAGAACCCGGCAGAGCCGTGGAAGACTCTGGGGGAACCTCTGCGGTCATGAGCACAAGACGAGACTGGGGAGAAGGGGCCCTCTTCCTTCTCTGACGTCTTCGGCCAACAGGGGATGTGGCCATGGGGACGGTCGAGGCTACAGGCGCTGGCTCTGGGGCGGTCGAGGCTACAGGCGCTGGCTCGCTGACCGTGGCAGACATGGGCGCTGGCTCGTTGGCCGTGGCGGGCATGGGCGCCGGCTCGTTGGCCGTGGCGGGCATGGGCGCTGGCTCGTTGGCCGTTGCGGGCATGGGCGCTGGCTCGTTGGCCGTGGCGGGCATGGGCGCTGGCTCGTTGGCCGTGGCGGGCATGGGCGCTGGCTCTCTGGCCGTGGCAGGCATGGGCGTTGACTCGCTGGCCGTGCCAGGCTTCGAGGCTGGGGCCGTGACAGGCCTCGGGATTGGGGCCGTGTCAGGCTTCGGGACTAGGGCCGTGGTAGGCTTCGAGACGGGGGCCGTGGTGTAGAGCGCTGGTTCAGTATCTGCCTCCCCCACAGTAAACGAGGAACCAACGCACAGCAGGGCGAGGTCAATAAACTGAGCCAGGTTGAGAGAGCATCGACCACCAGGCATGTATGATGAGGCTAGCTCATTCAGTCCATCTTGAAAAATGTCTTTCAGAACCACCTCATCAAAATTCACCTGGTTGGCCAGGGCACAAAAATCAGTGACATAAGCCTCCAAGGTTTGGCTCCCCTGACGCAAAACCATGAGTTGGGCCGCTGGGTCCATGATGTCGAGGGCGGGGTTAAGAGTGACACAACCGCTGCCTCGCATAAATAACCCTAGGTTAGCGCCCGAAGAGTGCACGGTGCTCAGAAATGCACTGGATGCATAAACGGGCTCGGGGGCAGACACAGGTGAAACAGGGTGACATAAATCAGACATTGTGCATACCTGCTGCCCCCGGGCCGTGAGCGCGTGGTCCTCTCTCCACACTTTAGCTCCTCACGCCGAATGTGACGTGCTTCTCCGCTCGAGTGAGTTGCGCGAATCCTTAGCGAGGGGCATTGTGACTGTCAACGGTGAGGTTGGTTATTCTGTAACCCGGATACACACACACAAGATGAGACAGTCACAATGTAAGTCAAAAAACTGCTTTTATTGACAACAATAAAAGCAGGCAAAAGTACAAACGGGCAAATCCAGTGAAGAGTCGTCAAAGGGGAGCGTGAGGTCAAAAGCCGGGGTATCAAGATAACAATAACAAGTGGGACAGATCTAATGAGGGAGGTGAACGATAGCGGGGAAAACAGTTAACAACTAGGGCGAGGAACAAGACGAGACTAGCGGGAACGAAGACAGGGGGACGAGAGGAATGGGGAGTTGGCAAGCTAAGACGAAGAATAGTGGGGAGGTCAAAACTAGACGAGACTAGCAGGGGCAAAGATACGGGGAACTAAATACAATAACCAACCGGAAACAAACGGAAGGATAGTGTATTTATAGGGGCGAGAACAGGTGTAAACAATGACAGGTGATAGGGACGAGTGCAGCTGTATCTAATGTGTGGGGACGAGAAGCGCGTGAGTGCAAGTGGTCATAATGTTCAGGCTGATTTGAGGCGAGTGCGCTAGAGGGAGGAGATAGTTTACGAGCGTGAGCTCATAATAGCAAAACCGGGCGTGGAAGCCCGAGGGAGGAAACAGAGCGTACGAGCTCAAGGGGCGGAGCGAGGAAGCGGGAAGCGGGAAGCGAGCACGCTCGCGGAGTGCATGTGTGCGTGCTCGTGGACGCGGAGATGGGGCAGAGGAGCGGGGTTCGTGACAGTGGTTTGATAACTGCCATTTTAAAGTTTCTTGGGACATGTCCTAAGGATAACGAGGAGTTAATAATATTAAGAAGAGGTCCTGAAATTACAGGAGATACCTCTTTTAAGAGTTTAGTTGGTATTGGAACTAACAAACATGTTGTGGCTTTTGATGTTTCGAATAGTTTTGTTAGCTCTTCATGAGCTATGACAGTGAAGGATTGACGTTACTTGTGAGCAAAGTTATGAGATACTGTTTTCTGAGGTACTGTGACAGATGATTGCATAGTTCCAATTTTATTTCTGATTATTTAAATTTTGTCAGTAAAGAAATTCATGAAGTCATTACTATTGTGCTGCGGTTCATTTGATGCTTTATTCCTAACCAATTTAGCCACAGTACTGAATAAACATCTAGGATTGTTGTGGTTATTTTCTATGAGTTTGCTAAAATATGCTGACCTGGCAGCTTTTAGTGCCTGTCTGCAGCTACAGACACTATCCTTCTATGCACTGCGAAATACCTCTAATTTTGTATTCTTCCACTTGCGCTCCATTTTCCGAGCTGCTTTCTGTAGAGCATGAGTATGATCATTGTACCATGGTGCAGGGCTTTTTTCTCGAATTTTCTTTAATCGAAGGGGGGTGAAACTATCAAGCGTGCTAGAAAAGTCTGTAATTATATTTTCTGTTTTTTCATCAAGTTCTTCTAGACTTTTTGGCTCACTGAGTATGAGACAATTCTGGAAGATTATTAGTGAAGCGATCTTCAGTGGTCAAAAGAATAGTTCTACCTGAATGATAGCATGGTGTAGATTGAGTGACATTAGCTGATCGCAACAAACAAGAGACGAGGTAATGATCTGAGATGTCACCGCTCTGCGGTATAATTTCTAGATTATCAACATCAAATCCATATGATAGAATTAAATCTAGCGTATCATTATGGTGATGAGTTGGTTCTGTCATATTTTGTCTGACTCCAAGAGAGTTGAGAATATCGATAAATGCTAATCCCAATGTGTCATTTTCATTATGTGAATGTTAAAGTCACCAACAATTAAAGCGCTATCTACAGTAACTACTAGATAATAGAATAGAACCTTTTCAAATTCACCAAGGAAACCAGAATAAGGCTTGGGTGATCTACACTCACCTAAAGGATTATTAGGAACACCTGTTCAATTTCTCATTAATGCAATTATCTAATCAACCAATCACATGGCAGTTGCTTCAGTGCATTTAGGGGTGTGGTCCTGGTCAAGACAATCTCCTGAACTCCAAACTGAATGTCAGAATGGGAAAGAAATGTGATTTAAGCAATTTTGAGCGTGGCATGGTTGTTGGTGCCAGACGGGCCGGTCTGAGTATTTCACAATCTGCTCAGTTACTGGGATTTTCACGCACAACCATTTCTAGGATTTACAAAGAATGGTGTGAAAAGGGAAAAACATCCAGTATGTGGCAGTCCTGTGGGCGAAAATGCCTTGTTGATGGTAGAGGTCAGAGGAGAATGGGCCGACTGATTCAAGCTGATAGAAGAGCAACTTTGCCTGAAATAACCACTCGTTACAACCGAGGTATGCAGCAAAGCATTTGTGAAGCCACAACACGCACAACCTTGAGGCGGATGGGCTACAACAGCAGAAGACCCCACCGGGTACCACTCATCTCCACTACAAATAGGAAAAAGAGGCTACAATTTGCAAGAGCTCACCAAAATTGGACAGTTGAAGACTAGAAAAATGTTGCCTGGTCTGATGAGTCTCGATTTCTGTTGAGACATTCAGAATTTGGCGTAAACAGAATGAGAACATGGATCCATCATGCCTTGTTACCACTGTGCAGGCTGGTGGTGGTGGTGTAATGGTGTGGGGGATGTTTTCTTGGCACACTTTAGGCCTCTTAGTGCCAATTGGGCATCGTTTAAATGCCACGGCCTACCTGAGCATTGTTTCTGACCATGTCCATCCCTTTATGGCCACCATGTACCATCCTCTGATGGCTACTTCCAGCAGGATAATGCAAAGCTCGAATCATTTCAAATTGGTTTCTTGAACATGACAATGAGTTCACTGTACTGAAATGGCCCCCACAGTCACCAGATCTCAACCCAATAGAGCATCTTTGGGATGTGGTGGAACGGGAGCTTCGTGCCCTGGATGTGCATCCCACAAATCTCCATCAACTGCAAGATGCTATCCTATCAATATGGGCCAACATTTCTAAAGAATGCTTTCAGCACCTTGTTGAATCAAAGCCACATAGAATTAAGGCAGTTCTGAAGGCGAAAGGGGGTCAAACACAGTATTAGTATGGTGTTCCTAATAATCCTTTAGGTGAGTGTATATACTGTAGCATGGGCAAGTGTCACATTAAGAATTATTAGTTCAAAAGACTTAAATGTATATCCTGTCCTCTGAGTAACACCAAAAACTTCACTGTAAATTGTAGCAACACCTCCTCCTTAAAACAATAACCTGAGTTTGTAGATTCATTTAAACTGATATATTTATCATATATTCATATATATGCATTAAGCCAGGTTTCATTTAAACAGAGCACATCTACGTATGCTATTATTACATACTCTGATGTGTAATAATCTAATTAATGTTTTGGTAGAAAGAGATCTAATGTTTAGTAGCCCTAGCTTTATATGATGTTAATCTTAATTTTTCAAGTTTGACCTTAATCAAATTTTTTGTAAATTATTTTGTGAGAGTTTTGTGTTTGGTAGTTCGGGGGACAAACGCAGTCTCTATATGATATCTAGGGGATACAGTCTACAGTCAATCCATGTTGTAGTTTATGTGACCTATATGACGTCTCAAGGCAGCTAGCAGATGTTCGATTAATCATTTTGCCTGCTTCCTGACTTGGGCCCCTGTTAGTCAAATACTATCATTATTAAGACTATGAGCCAAATTACTAGAGGAGAGCGGCACCTTCCCTGGAGGGATGAAATCTCTCTCTTTAGCTGGTCAGGTCTACCCCAAAAACTCTTCCACTTGTCTATAAATCCTATGCTATTCTCCAGACACTACTCAGACATCCAGCCTTTCAATGACACTAATCTACTATAAAGCTTGTCACCACAACTAGTAGTGTGGGGGCCCAAGCATATTACAGTGTTTGATATCATTTTTGCAAGTTCACACCCCTCGTTAACATTATCTCTAGTGATCTCCGGCTGGCGAAGCTGGACATCATTAGTGCCAACATGAATAACAATTTTAGAAAATCTATGTTTAGCATTAGAAAGCACTTGTAAATTTGATCTGATGTCAGACACCCAAGCTCCCCGAAATGCATTTAACAATGTTGGCTGGAGTCTCTATTTCCACGTTCCTTACAGTAGAATCACCACTAGCGTTCGGATGCGTGTCTCTAGCTCATAAACCTTCTCCTTCAGCCTTACTAATTCCTTACATTTATCACATGTGAATCCCTCACTGCTGACGGAAGAAGCTATTGAAAACACGTGGCATGTTATGCAGGAAGCAATAACATGAGCAGATGCCATGACTTACCGCAACAGTTTTTTGTTATTGTGGTTGTTCTTGAGTGGCGAGTGTTTGAGATTGATCTGGTTCCTAATCAGCAGATGTCTGAGACTGATGCAAAAATCCATGTAAAACACAGTGGAGAAAACTAATGCACACAGTCGAGATGTGAAAAAAGCGGAAAAAAGAAAAAGAAAGAACAAAAAATCGAAGAGAAACTGGTGCGCGTTGTATAATACACAGATGAAACAGTAGAAAAGCAGAAAAACCTGAAGCACGTAGTAAAATGGCATAGGATAAAACGATGAATGCATAATAATAAGCAATGTTAAACAGGCTAGCAAGCTACAAACACTCAGGAACAGGAAGTGCATGTTTTGATGTGGGATGGGGACTTTCTAAATAACAATGTCATCATAACTGACACATATTCCCTGAATTAAAGGATTTTCAATTAACATCTTTATTTAATTATCTATTTATTTGACATATTTTGATTACTCCTGGTTATAGTTGCCTGTCATGGTTGAAGTGTTGAATCAATAGCAACAAGTTATGGTGTGTTGAATAGTTTTTAACAGGAAGTTCTACAGTAGGGGTGGGTAACATCTGGCCTCAGGGCCGTATAAGGCCCGCAAGACCATTTTACCCAACCTGCGAGGCCATTCAAGAAATAATTTGAAAAGCAAAAAAAAATAAAATTGCTTTATTCCATTAACAGTAAAAAAAGTACAATAAAAATAAAGATTACAAACATATAATATTGTTTTATAAAAATACTTTTTAAACTTTATTTAGGGGTGCATGAGCACACAATAGAATGCGTACATAAATTTCAACCCACAATCAGAAATTGCAAGCAATTGTATGGCCTGCAGATAAATTAGTAAACACTCAAATGGCACTAAATAGGAAAAAGTTTCCCCACCACTGTTCTACAGGGTTAGATATGAGCAGATTTCTCAGCAGCACTACAAGAAGGCCTTATGGATGGATCCAAACCAAGAATAGATAACAGTTCCCTTGAATCAAATGAAAACTTCCCAATATAGCATCACACATAACACTGTGAAATATATCAACCTTATGTAGTTGTTGGTTTGCCTCTCAGTGTTAGAAATTTGACTGAGGCATAAGCTTTGACAGTGTGTAAATCAGTGTAAATTTTCTATTTCAGTTGTTCTCGACTGGTGAATTGGGACCCCAAAATGGGTTGCAGGCCTGTTCTAAAGGGAAGTAAAGGAAAAACAATGCAAAAATTAACCATATAATCATGTGTTGATAGGATATATTATAAAATATAGGGTTATCAGCATTTAAAAGGGCTTGGGTCCCATCAAACCCCAAGGTATCTTGGTGCAAATTCACTTGGTAGAAACTATTCAGATTAGGCATATGCCAACATGGACAAGTTACTTTACATCCGCTCATCCTTAAAAACTATGAAAAAGTTCAAAGAAAATATGAGCCAAACCAGCTTAAATATGGGTTCTCTTGCAACAAGGTTAAACTATGTGTTTTGTGCAGTGAATTATTGGCTGCCATGAGCATAAAAAAAACATTGAAATTCAAGAGACAATTACAAATTAAAAAACTAAATTAGTTTTTCAAAAGTTATTCATGGTAATATTAGTAAATGACCATTGATACATGTAAACATATAGTATTAATACATTTCAATGTTTGATATTAAAGGAATAGTTCACCCAAAAATGAAAATTCTCTCATGCCATCCTAGATGTGTTATTTCAGCTCTGTTGGTCCATGCAGTGGAAATGAATGGCGGCCAGAACTTTGAAGCTCCAAAAATCACATAAAGAAAACATAGAATTAATCCATAAAACTCCAGTGGTTTAATCCATGTGTTCATACATAATATGATAGGTGTGGGTGAAAAACTGATCAAACAGATCAGTCCTTTTTTACTGTATATCTTCACCTGTCCCGAAGTGGTGATATGCACAATGAATGTGAATCACCAAGAAACAAAAGAAGAAGAATGTGGAAGTGAAAGTGAAGATTTAAAGTAGAAAAAGACCACCCACTCTTATTATATTGCTTTCGAAGATATGGATTTAACCACTGGAGTTTTGGAGTATGGATTACTTATGCTGAATTTATATACTTATGGGAGCTGGTCACCATTGACTTGCATTGTATAGACAGAGCAGAGATTTTCTTCTAAAAATCTCAATTTTGCAGAAGAATGCAAATCTCACTGAGTTTTGTAAATGTTTTAAGCCTTTAATAACTCAGAACTATCCTTTGTGCAGAAAGAGAGAAGAAGAAATAGGCTCTTTCTATGACGTGGATACCCGCCCCACACTGTGTCTTTTTGTCTTTTTCTTTCTCACACTCAGAGTCTGAGCATGAGTCTGTGTATATGTCTGACTCTCTGTCAACAGGGTTATGAGAATAGATATGGATTTTTTTTT
This sequence comes from Xyrauchen texanus, assembly GCF_025860055.1. Classification (NCBI taxonomy): domain Eukaryota; kingdom Metazoa; phylum Chordata; class Actinopteri; order Cypriniformes; family Catostomidae; genus Xyrauchen; species Xyrauchen texanus. The sequence continues at coordinate 27,115,933 of NC_068279.1, forward strand.
TAACTTATAATATTATCTTTTATAATTAATGCTACCCAGAGTTTAAATGTAAAAATGTTTTTTATCAGACCGTAATCTGAATACCTTATGGGCTGTATTTTTGTGAGTGCGCAAAGCGCAGCACTACTCACAATGAACGTGCACAAAGTTTGTTAGAGTGTTAATTCTAATCGCAATTTTCATGCCAGCGCAAAGAGCACATGGGTGTGTGTGGGAGTGTTTGTGCTATTGTGGGTGTATGCGTGCAAACTGTGGGTGTATTGTATGGTAATGAAGTGCTGCAAAGTGCAATTTGCTATTTTCCTGAGAAATAGGTTGTTGCGAAAAGACATTTGAAAACCACTTCTTAATTCAGAGCAAAGTTTAAACGAAGTTCCTGCATTTGCAGTTTGGAGATTCCACCAGCAGGTGGGAATAAATGTCATGTCCAAACTCTGAAAATATAATGTGACATAATTTTCAATTCTTCCAATTCATTGCATACAGTCCACTACCAATTTCTTATGAATGTGCTGTCCTTGTATAACTGGTGCTTGAGGGTATGGACTATATAATAGGACACAGACGGTGGAATAATAACTGGAGAAAGAAAACATCCGAATTAAATTACACTTAATCCAGCCCATTTGCACGTTGCTCATACTATTTTGCCGAACCTACTTGTGCCTAGACTTAGTGCATGCTTGCATGAAAATACCAAAATGTCAAGGCCATGGCCATGCCCACTGACTTTATGCATATGACTTATGGCATAGCACTGTGCTTAATTCTAGCGCTCTTAAAATAGGGCTGAAACATTGTGCTTGTGAGAGTATTGCTCTCCCCATAAGGTCTTTCATTTGCTTGGATATCTGAAGCTGCTAGCTGATCCTTGAAAAATCTTTAGAGTCAAGAGTGGATCTTTGTTGTGTTGGGTAGAATTTAGTAATCCAGTTACACTCAAGCTGTATTAAAACTGTATAATCATAATAATCATAGTGATAAAACTTTAATACAATTATTGATTTTGGAATGAAGCAATGGAAGTATTTTACCTCTGGCCCCTAAGCCCTCATTCAATTGTGAAGATGACAAATACTGTATACAAGTCTTCATTTTGACTTGGACTTTGTGGTTTGAGTCATATAATGCAATGAAAGACAGCCTTAAAGATTAGGGCCTTCAGAAACCTTTGCATGTTGACTCTGATAGTCTCTACACTTCCTTTTTATATGAAAGGAATATACCAAGTTAAGCAAAATGTTGGTATAATGTTAAATACTACAAAAATAAGCAAAAATCAATGTTACATTGAGGCACTTATAATGGAAGTAAATGGGCACAATTCTTGGAGGTTTAAAGTCAGAAATGTGAAGCTTTTAATTTTATAAAAGCACTTGCATTACTTCTGTTAAAACCTTTGTGTTATTTGAACATTGAAGGATTGGACACATTTACTTCCATTGAGTGCTCCACTGTAACCCATATATGCTTTTGTTTTTAAAAGAAAAGGAGGGTTGAATTTAATTAATTTGAATTAAAATGTATTTTTGGTATCAACATTATGGGAACTTTGTTGAGTTCTGTGAAAGCTTTGCTTCTTATTTTCTTCATGTGACCCACTCTCTCTTTCTGTCAATGCCAGGATCTGGGTTATGTGGTAAGAAGTGTGTAAACCCCAAAGCATCGTCCACTTCTGCACTGTGCCACAGAGTGCCCAGAATGATGCCAGTCCACCACAGCATTGCTACCCAATACCTATTTCTGTCCTCATTCACATATACACTGCCTCTCTTTCACATATTTTCTCTTGTTTTGGTGACTTATATTCATTGCTTTATCACAGGTTTTCTTTATAACACAGTTCTACTCTGTCGTCTCTTGTTATTCTAGTTTAACATTCAGTGTAGGCCTATGCTGTGATTGAGGTCAAGCACAAAAAGTAAAAGCTAAGAGGAATCAAAGCAATTCATATTATGTAACTAGATATGTAGAATCTTCTGAATTAATCAGGATTTATTTCTCTCTTTCACTCACACGGCTCTTCATGGAAAATCCAGGAAACCACAAAAGAGCAGTCTAGAGTGGAAAATGTGTCAGAAATCCATTCGAACATTCCAGAAGCATGCCAATCCTTGTGTCTTTGTGAGTGTGTGAGTCAGTGGTCATCCAAGCACGACTTGCTGTGGTTATTAGTTGCTGTGTCATTAGCCTGGATTTTATTCTCAAGATTATTTTTGAGCACACACACTCTCACTCTCTTTGTTATAGTCTGTGTTTTCATTTACTTGAGTCACAAAATAAGTTTGAGGTTAAACCACACACATAGTTTTTTATTTGGTAACACTTTACTACAAGGTTCAATTTAGGAAATGCAATAGGAAGTATCATGAACGATAACAATGAACAATATATTTTTTAGAGCCCGACCGATATGTGATTTTTTAGAATGATAACGATTTTAGAGGGGGGAAATTCACAGATTACCGATATGGTGGCTGATATAGTAAAAAAAACAAATTCTTGTTTTGGTGACTGAAAACAGACCTTTTCTACATGGATTGTGCACAGATTTTGCACCGATATGACTATTAAAAGGTACTTTCTTAAATAGATATTTTTATCAAAGAATATTTGACATAATTATTATACATTGTCAACATTGGAAAAAGTGCAATATTTGTCTCTGAAATGTAGTGGAGTGGAAGTATGAAGTAATAGAAAATACCATAGTAATACTCAAGAAAAAGTACAAGTACCTCTAAATTGTACTAAAGTACAGTTTTCTTGCTTATCAAAACATCATCAGCAATATTTCACTGTTAATGTTTAAAAAAGACTCACAAACAATAATTCATGGTTCACTGCTGCCGAGTCAAGAAATAAACAGAAATTTCGGTGGAAAATCAGTCTTTTAAATATTACATTTTGTAAATGCAACAACTGGAATTGTTCGGTTCAAGTACCAAACTGCGAATCCTGAACAAAAAAGTTTGGTAAATACATGTTTACACATTAACTTCCACTCAGCTGAAAGTAGCTATGATCATCAATCTATGAAAGAAGCTAAGTGGTTAGCTAGTTAGCAATAAGCTCATATGGAGAGTAAAAGATGGACTTTATTTACTTTCCAGCATTGCATCTCACCAACTAGATTACAACATAGCATGAAATCAACACTCAACATACAAAATATAATATAATTAAAATATTATTTATATTGAAAAGGGAAAATTATGGAGTCATTGTTTATAAACTTTCCAGTATGTATTTTACAAACTAGTTAGCACCGATATCGACATATCTGTGAAAGGCTAATATCGGCCAACTGATAAATCGGTTGGGCACTAATATTTTTACAGCATTTAAAACAAAATGTTGGCTAATGTTAATTTAAGAAAATACAATTGTTAATTGTTAGTTCATGTTATATCATGAAGCATACATTGTATTAATGTTGTAATGAGTGTGTGGAAATCAGGAGAAGGCAGACGGGGAATTCGGATCTAAACGCGGTGTTATTAACAACAACAAATAAACAAACACAGGAACAAATGAAATGTCCATGATGGGAAAAGTAAACTCAAACACAAACTAACGCACTGGTGAACACAGGTTGACAAACATCCACGAAGGGCAGGGTTACCTAGAACAAACACGAATAAGGATAGCACACACTGGCAAAAGCACGAACATGAAACGATAACGATTGACAAAGGAAGGAGGAAACAGCGGGGTTTAAATAAACAGACACGATGATGACAAAATAACAATCAGGTGTGGACAATAACGCAGTGCTGGCAGTGAGGGTCGGGAATGATGGTAAATGTAGTTTAACAAGGACAGTGAAACACGGGGCAGACAACAAGGAAAACGTGACATGGAATGTGATCAGTGACGAGTGAAACAGAAAACACGGGGCAGACAACACGGGAACATAACATAATCCCCCCTCAAAAGGACCGGATTCCAGACGGTCCTAAGAAACAGAAAAGAAAAAATAGCAAAAATAAACAAATGTTCAAGGAAGGAGGGGCTAGAAAAGGGGAAAAACAGACAGACAAAATGGGGCACAAGGGACACTGAGACAGTCCACGGAGGCCGAGGCGGCAGGCAGGCAGTCTATGGGGGTGTGAGACGGGGCCAGGGTCAGGTGGCCTGGGGGGCGTCCACTGGGTAGGGACAGGTTTAGGAGACCAGGGAGGTGGCCACAAGGCAAAGACCGCTTTAGGAGGTCTGGGAGGTGGCCACAGGACAGGGATAGGTTTAGGTGGCCTAGGTGGCTGCCACAGGGCAAGGGCCGGTTCAGGGGGCCTGGGAGGAGGAGTGGCCACTGGGGAAGCTGGCGGAGCCAAGGAGGACTTCTGAGGCGGAGCAGTCGTGGCCTTGGGTGGCGGCTCTGAAGGAGGCATAGGCAAGGCCACAGGAGACCCTGGGGGCGGAGCAGAGACAGGCAGAGCCGTGGGAGACACTGAGGGTAGAGCAAAAGCTGGCTGAGCTGTGGCAGACTGAAGGAGGCTCTGGAGGTGGAGCCGAGGGAGGTTCAGGAGGCGGAACTGAAGGAGGCGAGGGCGAAGAAGGCTCTGAAGGCGGTGCAGGGGGAGGCTTCGGAGGCGGAGTCGTGGTTGGCGGAATCATAAACGGTTCTGTAAGCCGGGCCGAGGGAGGATCCGGGGGCGGAGCCGTGGTTGACGGTGCCGTGGGAGGCTCGGAAGGCGGAGCTGTGGGAGGCCTTGGAGGCGGAGCTGAGGGAGGCTCTGGAGGTGGAGCTGAGGGAGGTTCTGGAGGCGGAGCAGAGGGAGGCTCAGGAGGCTCAGGAGGCGGAGCCGAGGAAGGCTCGGGAGGCTCAGGAGGTTGAGCAGAGGGAGGCGGAGCTGCAGGAGGCTCGGGATGCTCGGGAGGCGAAGCCCTAGGAGGCCCGGGAGACGGAGCCGTAGGAGGCCCGGGAGGCGGAGCCGTAGGAGGCTCGGGAGGCGATGCCCTGAGAGGCTCAGGAGGTGGAGCCGTAGGAGGCTCAGGGGCGGAGCCCTGGGCGGCTCGAGAGGCGGAGCCCTGAGTGGCTTGAGAGGCTCGAGGGGCGGAGCCCTGAGTGGCTCGAGAGGTGGAGCCTTGGGTGGCTTGTGAGACTTGAGAGGCGGAGCCCTGGGAGGCTCGAGAGACTTGAGAGGCGGAGCCCTAGAAGGCTTGGGAGGCGGAGACCTGGAAGACTTGAGAGGCGGAGCCCTGGGGGGCTCGGGAGGAGGATCCCTGGAAGACTTGAGAGGCGGGGCCCTGGGAGCGCTGGCTCAGTGACGGTCGAGGCCACGGGCGCTGGCTCAGGGACGGTCGAGGCCACGGGCGCTGGCTCAGGGACGGTGGAGGCCACGGGCGCTGGCTCAGGGATGGTCGAGGCCACGGGCGCTGGCTCAGGGACGGTCGAGGCTACAGGCGCTGGCTCAGGGACGGTCGAGGCTACAGGCACTGGCTCACTGACATCTGTGGCTACAGGCACTGGCTCACTGACGTTTGAGGCTATCGGCACTGGCTCACTGACGTCTGAGGCTACAGGCATTGGCTGGTTGACCGTGGTATGAGCGAGCTTGGGTTCGCTGGACGCTGAGGGCAGAGACACGGGGGGTTCTGGGGAGCTGCGGTAGACGGAGGCTGGAGAGCAGAGACCCTTCCCTTTCTCCTCTTCCTCCGGGCGGATGAGGCTGACAACGCTGGAACGCTGTTCGTGGTTGGCGTGGCCTCAGGCTCGCTGGCCGTGGCTGGAGTGGGCTCAGGCTTGCTGACCGTGGCTGGCGTGGGCTCAGGCTCGCTGACCGGGGCTGGCGTGGGCTCAGGCTCGCTGACCGTGGCTGGCGTGGGCTCTGGCTCGCAGACCGGGGCAGACGTGGGCCGGGAGGAGGAAGCCCGTCTTCTCTTCCTCTTCCGGGCAGATGAAGAGGAACGCGCTGGCTCGTGGGGGGTGACTGGCGTGGGGATGGGCTCGCTGACAGGTGGGGCTGGTGCGACAGGAAGCGCCATGGACGACTGGGGAGTCACCACTGTGGGAGGAGAGGTGGGATCCTCCTCAGCGACGCCCACGGTGTACGGCGAGCCACAGACCAGTAAGGTAGCCTCCAGGAAGTCGCGGAGAGTCCAACCGTGCGTCGCCAGCGGCAAACACTCCCTGAGCGAACTGTGTAGGGTGTCCCTGAAGAAGACCACCTGGGTTGAGTCCGGGAAGTCAGAGATCTTTGCCAGCGCGAGGAAGTCGCTGATGTGGTCTTCCACAGGGCGGTCCTCTTGTTTGAGGCTGAGCAGCCGGAAGTTGGCGTGTTGCACCGCTAGATCACATTGTGGGTCAATCGTTCTGTAATGAGTGTGTGGAAATCAGGAGAAGGCAGACGGGGAATTCGGATCTAAATGTGGTTTTATTAACAAAAACAAATAAACAAACACATGAACAAATGAAAAGTCCACGATGGGAAAAGTAAACTCAAACACAAACTAAGGCAAAGTCCACGATGGGAAAAGTAAACTCAAACACAAACTAACGCACGGGTGAACACAGGTTGACAAACATCCACGAAGGGCAGGGTTACCTAGAACAAACACGAATAAGGATAGCACACCCTGGCAAAAGCACGAACATGAAACGATAACGATTGACAAAGGAAGGAGGAAACAGCAGGGTTTAAATAAACAGACACGATGATGACAAAATAACAATCAGGTGTGGACAATAACGCAGTGCTTGCAGTGAGGGTCGGGAATGATGGGAAATGTAGTTTAACAAGGACAGTGAAACACAGGGCAGACAACAAGGAAAACATGACATGGAACGTGATCAGTGACGAGTGAAACAGAAAACACGGGGCAGACAACACGGGAACGTAACAAATGTATACAACTTTTAGTTTTAATAATGTTTTAGTAAATTATTAAATTAACATTAACCAAGAGTTTATATGAACTAATTATTACAGTAACAAATACAAACTTATTCTATGTTTTCCTCTTCCTCTGTTGATTTTTCTCTTTCTGTCCCTCTCCATCCTTTTTTGTTATCTGACCCTTGTGTTTGTTTGTGGATCAGAGATACTTCTAATGATTCCACCCATGAGGAGCTTCCGTGCACTTCAGCTGATTTTTCAGTTCACCAGACAGAAGAGAGGAGTGAGGATACAGTCAAAAAAATTTTCCTGCTATTCAAAGACTTTGAAACACCAATTAGAGGTTGTTTTGGAAAGTGATAAGGGAACACTGTGAATAAGTGTGTGTCTATGTCTGAGAGAGAGGTGGCAGCTGCAAGGCTTTTTTAAAGGGCAATATTGAAACTTAGGCCCTTAAACAAGCATTCTAGTTTACTCAGAGTAAACTGAGTGCTTTTCACTGTGAGAATGAGGCCAGTTATTTAAAGCAGAGTAGAGGAATGTGTATTTGTGTGTATATTTGTTATTGGCCGTCTACTCTTAAGTCATTCAGAGCTGAAAACTTCTAAAGGCTAATGTTATTCAATTGAATGTTTTTTAAGTTATAGTATAACGTTTCCTACATCCCCACTATTGTCCTGTTGTGATTTTTAGACCCTACAGTACTGCGTCCTCAAGACAGCACAAGAGAAAGAGCCAGATGTTGAAATATAATTCAATTAAATACTAATTCATAAAACAGCAAGAGGCAGTGAGGTTTATAGTAATTGCATGACCCAGCACATTATTTTTGTGCCCTTGTATATATTTAATCTGCCACTGCAGTGACCTTCAAGGGCCTGGGACAACATTTCTGGTTTTCTCCTTCATTAGTGCTCATTTAAACAGAGACTCCAAAACATCAATATTTTTTGCAGTAAGTTTAAACCTTGAAGATTCATTTAAACACTGAAACAGGCATTATAGTAAAGCATCAAGACTATTTGGATCATTCTGGACTTCATAGAATCACACAAATAAATAAGTGTAGAAAGGAATTTCCAATTCATCGCCATGGTTACACCGTTCAATATATCAAAAATCTGTTCACAATTTAGCATCTTCAATGTCTATGGGGGATGTTAACAGTAAATAAAACTTAATATTATCCATTTATTTACATTAAAATAGTACGTAATTACATTATAAGGGGTATTTAATTAACATTTGAGTCTGGCTATAAATTCCTTCTTAAGATCTGGCTGAAGCACAAACATCACACCCTAACAAATAGGTTTTGATTAACATTACTTTGAAAATAAAAACATACAATGTAGGGTTATTGTTTATGAAATCTGAGGAAAAATATTTAGACCTGCTTAAGTCTGTCTTTGACCATATCAACTCATATAAGAGAACAATGGCAACCTAATATAGAACTCTCTTTTTCACCAAAAAATGAAGCCTAAAACTGAAAAAATTGCATAATGTCTGGTTTTTTATTTTTTTATTATTATTATTATCCACCCATTCAATTAGGATAATAAAATTGCACTTTAAGTGCTTGGGCCCTAATAATAATGATAATAATAATAATCCTTAGAAGAACAATAGGTTCTCTGTACTTTCAGTGCTTGGCCCTAATAATAATCCTTAGAAGAACAATAAGGTCTCCGTACTTTCAGTGCTTGGCCCTAATAATAATCCTTAGAAGAACAATAAGGTCTCCGTACTTTCAGTGCTTGGGCCCTAATCAGTCATTTCATCAGAGACTTGGTGTATATTATTAGGAGTTAGTTTTTGTAGTGTCTGGCTGATTTTGCCTACACTTGGGATAAAGTTTTCCTCAATATTCCATTCTAAATGCCCCCTTCTCTTCCTCCCTTGACATAAATATACAAATACCTGTCAACTGCTGATGATGACATCACAGTCACAGTCCATTGCCAGCATTCCATTCATCTATGCTGCCTGAATTCTCACATCTGCTTGGCATTCAGAACTTGGAACCTCAGCTGTTGCCAAGGTTACGACAAGTTCAAGCCCCCAATGCGACAATAGGACAAGGCTTGCTTAAGAAGCTTGCAAGATGCCATGTCATAGCAAGAATTTAAACAATTACATGAAAGAGAGGGGTTGCCCCTGAGCTTGTTTGATGTATTGTTTGCTGTGTTTGTTTGTAAAAATATTCTGAAAAATATCTTTAGCATTGGTCAGACTCTGGACAAAAGTGGAGACACTTTGAAATGTGTTTTTCAGAGTGTAAAGAAACGGAAATAGTGTTTTGGAGCACTGTTTATGACTTTGTATTTATGTGTTTGGAACACAACATTTAAACAGTTAAATGTTTTGACTTGTAATGCATTTGATCACAGTTTTTGCTAGATACCAAAATTATTTAGGAAAATACCACTGTATGCACACTATACATGTTATTATGTTATTGTTGTGTTAAGTGCGGTATTTATACATATGTGGGTGTGTAAGTATGTATAAGTATGCTCATCCGTAAACATGCTCTTTCAGTTTACACCCACCTTTTCTTTGCTACATTTCTCAATTGAGCATTTTCAAAAAGCTGAGGTTGTTTTTAATGTTGGGCTCTTTATACTCTAGGGGTGTAATGATACACTAAGCTCATGATTCGGTACGGTTCACGATACAATGTTCACCGTTCACAGTTCGATACTTTAAATATTTTGAAAAAAGAATACTGAAATAAAAACAATGCATTTATTTCCTGAAACGTCAACAATTTTCAGCAAACAATATGCTTTCTTATTTGTACATTTTGCAATCAAATCTGCAGTAATGGGAATATTAGGGAATGACAGCTTGGCCCTAATATAAATGCCAGACATAAATTATGTAAAAATAATCTTCAAACAGTTTCTTTTGGATAAATTAACACTGTGGTAGTTTGGAGGGCGGGGCCGGGTCGTGATGCTACACACCCGTCCCCTAATCAGGCTAATTAGCCCTCGAGAGGGATAAAGGCAGACCGAAGATGGCAGTGCGAAAGATAGAGATTTATGGACAGCTGTCCGACACCTTTGTTTGTTTGTCTTTTTGTTTAAGTTGCTTATTAAAATATTATTTATATTGTTAAACCGGTTCATGCCTCCTCCTTTCCATTAATCCCTTTACACATGGGGGGTTACGTCATGCCAGGTTTTGCCATCATGCCAGAGTTTGTCGTTGTGGTGATGTTGCACATGTATTATCATATTGGACATATTGGAAGATCTGTACTTTATAGTTCTTTTACAGTATTCACATACCGTTCTTGTTTTATCTGTAATCTTTTGGTCGAGCAGTCGTGTAACAGGAAAACAGAAATGTTGCCATGTATCTGACTTAAAAGAAGATGGGGCATCCTCTATTTCCATATCAGTTTCAGCCACACTCATTATTTAACACCTTTCTGGCGTAGTGGGCTAAAGCGCTGATCTGGTAATCAGAAGGTTCCCTGTTCGATTCCCACAGCCATCACCATTGCGTCCTTGAGCAAGGCACTCCATTCCAGGTTGCTCTGGGGGGATTGTCCCTGTAATAGGTGCACTGTAAGTCACTTCGGATAAAAGCATTTTCCAAATGCATTAATGTAAATGTAAAAATGTAAATGCAAAACATTTTTGAAAAAATTTCCAGTCTCCACGACACATATCGTCATTTTATGAACCACGATACATTGCGATACACAATATATTGTTACACCCCTATTATAGTTTTCACAGTTGATATTGGGAATATATTGCTTGGAAAATTGTGGTCAGATTGATGAATTAAGTTTCTAAATGGATTGCTGTGGACTGTAGTCCGATGACACAATAATGTGTAAAGCCACTTTTTGAATTGTCTTGTCAATGCTTTACTTGTGTACCACAATAATATAATGCATTTTAATTATTATAATTGTAATATACAGTATATTATATTTATAAGTATTTATGATTATTTAATCATTATATATTGAATTGTATTAGTTAATTAAAGGTCTTTCTCTGCAAATATTTATATATGCGATTAATTGCAATTAATTTAATTAATTAATCTGCACATCATGTAATTATTTGATAAAAAATGTATTGATGGAAACCCTAATTACTATCATATCAATGTATTAGATCCCCAAATCAGGGGCGTCAATTGCGTATAGCAGGGTATGGCATCTGCAATACCTTGGCTGCCTGGTCAATGCAAAGGTATATATTTTAATTACAGGATTAAGAGAGTTTAAAATGATTTTGTATCACGGTTACATGATAAAGTATGTGCATGCTCTAGAGCGCGTTCCTATCTCATGCTGAGCTGTGCACATTTAATTTGCTTTAAGATGCCCCTCTTGACGTGATATTAATGTAAATACAGCCATTATGTATTACGTGATGCAGACAGGACAAAAATCGAACAATACCGTGAGAGGGTCCGAACAGTACCTCTGGAAGTTGCCTAGCAGCAAAGGTTTCTGCAAGGGAAGACTCTAGACCAACACTGAAAAGGTGGAATATAAGCTGCATCTTGAGTTGTTAACACTCAGCCTAGTAGGCTCGGGCATGCCCGGGAGATTACATTTCCTGTGGTGTGTTTGCAGATAGGGATTCCAGGATCTCGTACGATACTTGATCAGCTCCCCGATCTTCTAAGAAAAATTGACCTTCTGGGTTTGAAACTCGAGATGAGGCATGAAGGTGGGAAAACAAGGAGAAATAGTGAAAATTATGACTCCAGTAGTCTTGAGAAATGCTATGATCCATAGGTGGGTTATATAATTTGATGAGGAAAAAAAGAGGTTCTGATTGGTTAACGCTGCAAGGTGTTCCAGGGTGACCTATCAGCCTGCGCCACAGAGTTTCCTAGCTGAACTTAATTTGTCATAAATATGACTCCCCTGCTCTTACTCAAACCAGCACTGCAAAACACATGCCCACCCCATGCTCTACCAAGTTTTTCAGCTTCCTGTGAAGAAATATGTGTTTCTTAAAAGAACGCTAAATCAAGATTTTTGTGCTTAAGAAAATATATAACCTTCCTTCTTTTTATAGGGTGCCCCAGCCCATTAACATTACACGTGGAAAGAAACATTTTACCTATCTTAATGTGTGACGTATTGACATGCAAAGATAAATTATGAACACAAGGCTAAATTATATAGACCACTATCAAACATTGATAGAACCATAAAATCCTTAATAACCCACATAACAGAAAAAAGATGCGCTTCAACCTTGCACATAACAGTCTCATCTGATTTCCGACGGTCCATGCACTCTAAGTCCAGTGTTTTTTTATTGTGTGCGTGTTTTTTATTATGTAAACTATACAGTTGAACTGCACATAAATGTTTTCAATGCAATATGCCCAAGTAAATAACAACATCGAACCCACAAAATGTCAATAAAGGAAAAGAGTAACTTCTTATACTCTTTGAATCTCTCCCATTTCGCTTGTGCAGCACTGGCAAAGTCCGGAAAAACCATCATGTTGTAATCCTCCCAGCACAACTCACCTTTATTCCTCGCTGCACATAAAACAGTCTCTGTCTGCCGACCACAGGAATCTTGCCAGAATGGATTGGGGTATGTCACCCGCACTGGGAATCCGACCAAGAGCTCTGTGCACGCAATCTATTTCCAGATGACGGTCCGCTGTGTCGAACAAATTTGGAATAAGCCTATCCAAGAACTTGACCATATCTTGACCTTCCTTTCCCTCGGGGAATCTAACGAAACGAACATTATTACGTCTGCTTCAATTTTCCATATCCTCTAATTTTTCCCACACCTGATCCATATCAGTTTTGGTAGCTGGCAGGTTAGTCCACAGCTCTTTTCCAGCTGCTTCAAGAAATTCGATTAGCTTTTCAGCCTTGTCAATTTCTGCAAGTCCCTCCTTGTCGGTCGAGATTTTCATTTGTGCTACATAAATGTTTGCAATATCTTGACCTACATCCTAAGGTGCTATCATTCCTAAACGGACTCCCGCCATCTTGCTCTTGAGAGGCATCAGATGAACTGTTTAATATCATTTGAAAAGAAAAAAATAAACGATTAAATTAGAAAACTGAAAAATAGAAATATTTTCACAAGGGGGTGGGTTGTCATAAAAAATGGCACTCCATGTCAAAAAATTTTGCCGACTAGACCAATGCAAATATTGATGTCAAGTGTCATGAGCAACGATGGACATAAACAGTTTACGAGGTCAGAAGACGCCAACTACTGTATTATGGCAAAAGGCAAGAGTAAGCGAAAAAGAGTAAAACCATACATAATTAGGCTTGTTAGTACTCACGATAAAAGGTATTAGCAATGGTTTTTGGATCACTGTGTGACTTTTTCCCTCAATTATTTAAATCTGCTTATTTTGGTTTTGGGCCCATCATTAACTCTGTCCCAAATTACCACAGCAGTGGTGCAGTGGATCTATTGCACATATCTAAGGGTGTTTAAGCTTATCAGAAACGTAATAACCCTGCGGTTGAAACATACATGACTACTGTTGACTGGAGCTAAAATAGTTCATTTGTGTGAGAAGGCGGGTGGATGTAAATGAGGGCATGCTAAACTGGTGAGATAGTCTAAATAAATCAAAGCACTTTATTGTCACTCGACCATATACACAAGTGCAACAGTGGGTGAAAGTCTTGTGTGCAGTTCCGAGCAACATAGCATGACAGTGACGAGACATATACCAATTTCACAACGGTCTTAGTGTGGACAGACCATGGGAGTTCCTCAGTGATGTGGACACCGAGGAACTTGAAGCTGCTAACTCTCTACACCGGTGCTCCATTAATGGTGATGGGGCCCTCTGATGGGTGTCCTCTATCTTTCCTCCTGAAGTCCACTACAAGCTCCTCAAACTGACGTTGAGGGAGAGGTTATGCTCCTGACACCAGCGTGTCAGAGTGTGCACCTCCTCTCTGTAGGCTGTTTCATCATTGTCAGTGATCAGACCTACCACCGTCGTATCGTCAGCAAACTTAATGATGGCATTGGAGCTATGTGTTGCCACAGAGTCATGTGTGTACAGGGAATACAGGTGCGGGGCTCCAGTGTTGAGGGTCAGTGATGAGGAGATGTTGCTGCCCATTCTAACCAACTGACGTCTGCCTGACAAGAAGTCCAGGATCCAGCTGTACAGCGAGCTGTTTAAGACAAGAGCCCAGATTTTCATATCAAGCTTGGAGGTGCACTATGGTGTTGAATGCTGAGCTGTAGTCTACAAACAGCATTCTCACATATGTGTTCCTTTTTTCCAGGTGGGAGAGAGCAGTGTGTTGATGCAATGGCATCATCAGTGGAGCGGTTGTTGCAGTAGTCAAACTGCAATGGTTCCACTGAGCTGAGCAGCACAGAGCAGATGTAATATCTGCCACATACTTCTAGTGTCGGTGGTGTTGAACTGTCCTTCAATTTTGTGCCTGTACTGGCGTTTGGCTGCTCTGATAGTTTTACGAAGGGCATAACTGGCTTGTTTATGCTCCTCCGCGTTCCCGGAATTAAAAGCGGAGGTCCTCGCATTAAGTGCTGCGCGAATTGTTTTGGTCGGAACAAAGTCCTCTACGCACTTTCTGATGAAACACATTATGCTATCAGTGTAAACCTCGATGTCCTCATCAGAGGCGGACCAGAACATCTCCCAGTCCCCGTGAACAGTCTTAGCGTAGAGTCTGATTGGTTCGACCAGCACTGGATCATTCTGAGGGTGGGTGCTTCCTGTTTCAGTTTCTGCCTGTAAGTGGGCGTAAGCAGAACGGTAGAGTGGTCTAATTTGCCAAATAGTGGGCGGGGGAGGGATTTGTAGGAGAATAGCAATGGTCCAAAATCTGGTCCCCTCCTGTGTTGAAGCTGATATGTTGGTGGTATTTTGGTGCGATTGTTTTAATGTTTCGTTAAAGTCCTTGGTCACAATGAACGCGGCCTCAGGGTGTGTGGTTTCCTGCTCACTTATACTCCCATACAGTTCCTTGTGGGGGGGATGTACACAGCTGTGATAATGACCTCTGTGAATTCCCTCGGTAGCCAGAATGGTCGACACAGAAGCATGAGAAATTCCAGATCAGGACAGCAGAAAGACTTGATAAAATGTACGTTCCTCTGATCACAGCATGATTTGTTGATCATAAAACATACACCACCACCTCTGCTTTTACCTGAGTGGTCTTTCGCTCTGTCCGCTTGGTGCACGGAGAACCCCATGGGTTCGAAGGCTGAGTCTGTAATCTCCGCAGACATCCAAGTTTCTGTTAGGCAGATAATGCAGCAGTCCCTCGTCTCTCATTGGAAAGAGATCCGTGCTCTCAACTTGCAGAGCTTGTTGTCCAGAGATTGAAAGTTTGCAAATAGAATACTGGGTAGCAGGGGTCGATTTGTGCAACATATTACTCTGATGAGAACACCGGCTCTTTCCCCCTTTTCATTATGCGTTTCCGCAGCCGGGCTGCCCAGACAAAGGGCTCCTCTGGCGTGTTTGTAAACAGCGTGTTGGCATTGAGGATTTTGAAGTCCGCTTTTTAACATCCAGACAACATCCAAGACAAAAAAACAAAATACTGTTAACAAAACAAACAAAAAACTGCAGCGTTGTGTCGGAGCTCGCAACGCAGCAGCCATACTCGGCGCCATCTTGAGTCCAAAAAAAGTGGATCAGGGCACTGTTCCTTTGGGTTATTTTAAAGTGCTTTCACTTTATTCCTTCTTGAATTTCTTGTCTGTCATTCTCATGTCACTGTATCGGCTGAGATATGAACAAGATGTCTAATTTATAGATAATTAATCTATAAAAACATCAGTGGTTTGTGGTTATGTCATGTGCCTGTGTGCCCAGGGAGTGCATATAATCTATGTGTGTACTGTATGTGTTTGAGCTTGCTGGCCTTTGAGCCAGGGTATCTGAGGAATGTGCAAGTTTCTTTGATTCTACACCACTGTACCAATGTGCTGTACTCTATTTCTCACACACATACTTAATGGCTCAGTTCCTGTGCAGCCACTGCTGCATTTTGGGAAAGCAGCTCACACTCTTTTGGCATCTAAAACACATGTGTGAATGTTTTAAACAGGCTAATTTTTTCCCCCACCATCTTTCATTTACTAATTTCTGCCATTTTTCTCTCTCATTCTTTCCAAACTTCTGAAAAGATTATACCAGTTGTTTCCTTTGTTTTGGGAAATACTTTTATTGTCTATAGACTGCTGTATGAAAAGTATTTAAAAGTTTTGTGTATTGAAGTCCTGGAGTCTTGATGAGAGACTTTGTACATACATTCATTCATACCTCTCTGCTTGCAAAAGGTACATTTTGGGGGGGTTAGAAACATTTAGTTGAGCACAAGATATGATAGATACATGAGGAACAAAGAGGTAGAGAGCAGACTGGTGAGGGCTTGTAGTAACAATTTTGGAGGTTTGTTTTTTGGTGCTTGTCTTTAACTTTATTAACAATGGCTTTGAAACGATTAAATGTTGCTTTGTCTAGCAAAACTGGAATGGAGTATTAGAATAAAGCATATTGCGAAAAGAATGTTACAGTCAAATAAATTATATTCTAATGAATAATAAATAAGTTGGTAGAAAAGGTAGATTACCGATTAATTGACTGATATATTTTTTAAATCGATTTATTTAATGTAAAAAATAATAAAATACTTTCCTTACTATGACGGGTACAAACAGAGGCTAAAAGAGTCCAAAATGAATTAAATCTTTGATGCAGTTTAGTGTTAAACCAAAATTCCAGTAATAAACAGATACATTTAAGATTTGGTGCATAAAGTGGGACTTTTAACTATAAACAAGCCCAAAACACATTGGGGACTCTTTTTTTTTTATAATGATGTAGACTTGATCTGAAGTATGGCTTACACTGACACCTTGTGACTTGGATGCTGTATCATTTAAACAGTAGTTTTCAGTTACCAATGCCATTGTAGTTATTCACTATGAACAGTAAAACAGAATTAATTTAATCCATGAGTGAAAGTGTCCAATAACAGGGCAGTTACTGAGATTAAGCAAGTAGTATTCAGCTGGTCAAGTGATGCTAACATGGCTGCTTCATTGAGGGCACCCCTGCTTCATGTAAATTAAAAGAGCTTTTGTAAGTTTACTGATATGTCTGGAGTCTTAATCTCACATGGGTGGTCATGATTTTATAGATATGTTTCAATTTTCTATTAATTTCTTTATAAGTAAAATTAATAAATGAGGATGAAAATGAGTGCAATTTCAAGCTTTTTAAAGCCTATACAGAATATTCACCCAAATATATTGTATATTTCACCAGATGATGTTTAATGGGGAACAAGGTTTATTATTATTCACAAGTGTAAAGTTGGAGATGCAATAACTGTGCTGGCGGCACACATTTCCATATACTCACATATTTCCATGCAAGCCCTTGCTTCAGTTAAGATCACTTGATTAACAAATCTAAATAAGAAAATAAGCACTGAAGTGAGGATACAAAAAATTATAAATACTGTCAATGATAAAAGATTTAGACACAGAAAATCAACACAAGGTGTCAGTGGGTACTGAAGGATCCTCCAGCATCAGACACAGAAAAACAGAGGATTAAACAAAGATCTGCTTAGAATAGATTTTTGCTGATAACCGATAATTACAAAAAGTTTCTAGTGGCATTGATTAAACGGTAAAATAGTTGAATCAGCCTACCTCTATAATTATTAAGGTGATCTAATGTAGGTTGCGAGGCAAGGTGCGAAAGTGCGAGCACAAGGCGATCATCTGTGTTCCGCGACAGGTGAATAACGTATAACGTGAGAGTTAGAGCAACCGGTGTAGTTTCTAGTGCCCCCCTATGGAGTTGGTGCCCTACTCAGACTGCATAATATGCATATAGGGAGTGGTGGTACTGCTATGGTGTCTTAAAATGCTGCCTCCGGAGGCCTCTGCTCACTAGGTTTTGGAACAGATCCTTAATGATTTAAGTTTCAACTTTGTCTCAGATGTTCTTCCTAAAAAATGACACGTATGAGACAAAGCTTAGCACACTTTGAAACATTGTTTATATCTCTTCTGAAACTTGAGAGGAGACTTAAGTATGGTAACTGGGGTCAGAAAAACCAAAGTGAAAGTCTTGATTTTCTCTCTATATTGAATCTTGTTGCCATCTTGGAAGAACAATTAACATATTAAAGTGATTTAATTTATAGTTGTGTCTTCCCTATGGGATGCATTATTAAATGAACATTACCTAGCATTTGGCAGAGCGTAAAAGGCCTGTTGTAATCTGATATAGCCCTGCTGACATAACATTGAGTATTTTGACAATCACCTTGTGCTTGAAATACAATCTTTCATCAGTACAATAGTGATCTGACAATCAGAACATGGCAAACGTTTCAGTAATTTAATAAACTCCCATTCAAGCATATTTAAGGGTATTTTCCAAGTATTCTAGTACTTTAATTTCTGAAAATCAAGCACTACAACGACCTTGTGTGAACCCTGCTATAGTTAAGCTGATTTATCCCACCACCGTGGCAGTTTTATGGATTCAGCTGCCTTTTTACTCTGGTGTGAGAAAGCTGGTATGGAACTCACAGCTTCTTAAACACAGTGATTTTCAGATGGGCAGTAGATTAGACGAGCACAGCAGACACACCCCCATTAACCCGCCAAAATTATTATCACACAGTCTGTCCTGTTATGTATACCCCTCCCATCTATCCACACATATTGGGTCTGTTAAATCCATTAACATTCTCTTTGGCTCAGACAAAGAGTAAGAAAGAATTTCAGATTCTTCTGATATCATAAGCACATAACTTTTTGAGTCCTTACCTTTTTGAGATTAAAGTAAATATTTTATAGACAGTTAGAGAAGCTAGTCTAAGCTGATTTAGGGAAGTTTAATGAACTAGATTTTGAGGTACGAGAGAAAAAGATATGATATAATAATATGAAAGTACCATATGCCGACAGAACTAAACCCCACTGGGAAAGTCACATGTATGTGTGCGAATAAGTCTAAAGCTGTATTTTTGAAACCTCTGTCTGTCTGGATTGCTGCAATTAACTCAGCAAGCACAGACACACTTAGGTATTCCCACACATGCAGACAGGTTCACACAAACAGTCACGCACACAAAACCCTACTGCACAGAGTTATGAATACATATGGACATTTCCCCTTTCAGTTTTCTCTTTCTCCTAAGGCTATTTGTTGTTTGTACTAGACACTTTGGTTATTTCTTTATTTCTGTCATATATGTTTATCTTGATTGAAGTGTTTATTTCTTTCTCTCACAAACATGATCATAAAACTTGCCTGTGTCGTGTCCTCCTATTTCTATGCAGTTGATAGCGTAGATAGAATACATGAGAAGACAAACTTTATCAGTTAATAACATCCGCTAACGAGATGAGACGTGACACTAGAATGGACACTATGGTTGACTGCAAAATATCTACATGCTCACATAAAGGATGGCTTTTATAAAGTTGACGGGCTAAGTCATGGAGTATTTTATAAAAATTTTGCACTGCCTCTGAGCGAGTTTGGCCCTTAATCAAACGAGGAACTGGGATGCCTGTTTTGTTTCTCTTTGTGCTGCTTCTGCCTAGCGGCTGGAGTTTGTTTTGTGGAATAACACTGCTTTGGGACTGTTCTGGATGAATCTGTTCATTCTTTGTGCTTATGCCTCCTGTTGGCTGGAGTTTGTTTTTGTGGAGTATTTTTAAGGGACATTATAATGATTTCATTATCTGCGGCACTCATAACAACCGGCTCACTGAACACTTATTTGTCTGTCTGAGGAAACTGAATGGCTTAATATCAGCTGGAATTTGTTTTGTGGCGTAACACACCTTCAAAACAGTTCTGTGAATTAATCAAATCTGTTAATCAATTGGCTGGGGTCTGTCGTAGTCTGTTTTAAGTACTTACTATTATGTAATTTTGCCTAAATTTGTATAAAAACACCAGACTTGAGCAATCTGATGGCAAAGTTAACGCGGGGGCTCTCGTAGGTGTATATTGGACTGTTTGAGTTTAGAGGGATGGACGCCGGTTTGCGCTGTCATGCGCGGGGTTAATGCACACCCTTTTCTTTTTTTCTGTTTGTTTTGTTCGGGAGGAAGTTCGGGGTTTGATTGTTGCACTAATGGGGAATGTGGTCTGGATAATATTGTTTTTGACACACAATTAATTTGTTTTATTATATCAACATGTCAAATGTTAATATGAGTAGGTTATCTCTCTCCACATGGAATTGGGAACCCCATAAAAAGAAGGAAGGTTAGTTCTTTTCTAAAACGTAAGAAATATGATATTGTGTTTCTTTGAGAAACGCATCTTTCTCCGCAGGAGGCTGAAAAATTTGGGAAGATATGGGGTGGACATGTTTTCTTTAGTGCTGGCACAAGTAAGAGTAGGGGAGTCATTATACTGATAAATAAACATCTACCATTCAAATTTCTGAAACAGATTAAAGATAAAATAGGAGTCATTATTGTTTTAGTAGACATTCAGGGGCAAAGGTTGATTTTGGCTAATATATATATAAACCTAACGCTGATAAGCAATGGCACCCCTCATGATATAATATTGGGAGGAGACTTTAATATTTTGATGGACTCGATCATAGTGAAGCAAAGTGTGTAAGCCAACTAGAGCGACATTGACGCTTCACATGATGTATAAAAATCTTGGTCTTGCAGATATCTGGTGACTTCTGAACCCATCTGGTAGGGACTATACATTTATTTCATCAGTCTATAAGATTTATTCTAGAATAGATTTTTTTATATATATCTAAGTCCCTCATTTCATCTGTTGATTGCTCAATTGGAAATAACTTAGTCTCAGATCATACCCTGGTGAGTATAGAGGTGTTGCCACATACGGTAATGTATCCCTTTTGCAAAATCCTGATTTCCAACAAATGTTAAAGACTGAAATCAATGTTTATATGGAGACCAACTTGTCCTCAGTATCCTCTGTGGATATGGCTTGGGAGGCACTTAAGGCTGTTCTTAGGGGTCGGATCATACAGTATACCTCATTCACCAAACAATCCAAAGCACAAGAACTTGTGGAGTTGGAAGGGAATATTAAAAGTGCAGAGGCAGGGCTGAAGCACCAAATGTCGTCTGATGGCCTCAGATAATTTTTTGAGAAGTTTGAAATACAGATATAATACTATTTTGTTGTGGAAAGTGGAGTTTTGGTTATTCAGGGCATGACAGTCATACTTTTAGTCAGGTGACAAAGCAGGAAAGCTTTTGGCTAGATATATAATGCAGAGAGAGTTTTTTCTACCACTCCCTCAGTGAAATCTGCTGGTGTGAAATATTTACCTTGACCATTGATATTAATATGCCTTTAAAGAATTCTATCTTGATCTTTATAGTTCCACGTCTTTGTCTACTGTTGAAGATATTTTGAAAATTTGTGGAACCATTAGAACTCCCTAATCTGACGATGGAGCAAAACAATTCTCTTGATTCTGAGATAACCTTGGAGGAGTTTGACGAGGTAATTAAGGCCCTCCCTACTGGTAAGGCTCCGGTGCCAGATGGCTTTGCCGGTGAATTTTTTATATCTTTTGCTACAGAACTTGCTCCACTTTTTTTAGAAGTTAATACAGAATCATTAAAGAATGGAAAGCTTCCGCCAACTATGACACAAGCCTGGATCAGTCTGATTCTTAAAAAGGACAAAGATCCAAGCGAATGTAAGAGTTACCATCCAATTTCCCTGATCCAGCTAGATGTAAACATTTTGGCAAAAATTTTGGCTAACCGATTAAGTAAAGTTATGACATCTCTTATACATATAGATAAGGTGGTGTTTATTAGGGCCCACAGTTATTCTGACAACATTAGGCGTATCATTAATATCATGTGGTCAGTGGCGAATGATCCGACTCTGGTCGCTGCCATCTCACTTGACGCCGAAAAGGCGTTTGATATGGTAGAATGGGATTATCTTTTTAAGATTTTGGAAATATACGGGCTCAGAAATACTTTTATTGAATGGATTAAGTTACTTTATAGACACACTGTAGCAGCGGTACAAACAAATGGATTAATTTCAGATTATTATACTCTGGATAGGGGCACCCTGCAGGGTTTCCCTCTTTCCCCATTAGTGTTCTGAATGCCCTGGAAACTTTATCAGCCGCGACAAGAAATTAGGATGATTTTCCAGGGGTGACGGCAGGAGGTGTGGTGCATAAGCTTTTACTTTATGGAGATTATATTTTATTATTCCTCTCTGACCCCACTAGATCTATGCCTTGCCTCCACAGAATTATCAATTACTTTTCTAAAATATCGGGAGACAGAGTTAATCGGTCTAAATCCGAAGCTTTGTCTCTGACAGCGTACTGACCAGTAACGGCTTTCCAGCCGGGTGCCTTTCAATGGCCAAACAGGGTATTTGGGCATTTTATTCCCAGCAAATTTATGTGATTTAGTCAGGTTTTCGAGTGATGTGGGCAGGTGCAATTCATTACATTTATCGATGATTGGAAAGGTTATTGTTATTAAAATGAATTGTATTCCAAAGTAATTATATTGAAAAGGAAGTTCTTGCCCCTATCACGATCATCATATATATATAGGTTACGTATGTAACCTCCGTTCCCTGATGGAGGGAACGAGACGTTGTGTTGGAGAAGCGACACTAGGGGTCTCTCTTGGGTGCCGAAATATGCCTCTGACTTATGAAAAAAGGCCAATGAGAAGTTGGCAGACAGTATTTGCATACCCCGCTCCCTGACATACGGGTATTTCGGCGGGCAAATACGGGAGTTCATTCAGGATTTTTCTGAGGAGCCGGAAATAGTCCGGCCACAACAGTGACTCGGCTCAGCGACGTGGCGAGGAGGACACATCGTCTCTACATACGTAACCTAGACGTTCCCCTTCTGTCGCTCTCTCGACGTTGTGTCGGAGAAGCGACACTAGGGGTCCCACTTAAATCATGCCATGCGCCAAGCCGTGTACGTGAACTGCTGTTACAGAAGCGGGCAGGTGTTCTTACGTGCAAATGCGACCAGCTGTATCAGGCTGCACGTACCCTTCCCTAATGCCCCATTAAAGTCATCAGAATCCTTCTGGTTACCCTGGTGAGGGGAACAAGGTGATGCTTGCCAACCTGGGAACGGGCCAAGCCTGGCTGGGTCTCTTTTCTCTCTATGTTTCTCATATAGGGCAATCACGGCCGGGGCCCTTACATGCATTAAGGGAAGGGGGTCTTACCCAGTTTCCTATTCTTTCAGGGGGAGAAGACCCTGCGGAGACCACACCTACCCTGCAGGGGAGGTAAAGGTGGCGAATACATCACATGGCCGCTTTGGTCCTATGTGGGAAAGTTGACACGGTGGTGGAGCCAACCTCGTAGAGGGGGGAGTTGCTACAGCACGGCAACCGAGGCAGCTGGAACTGCCTAAGGGAGACACGGCGGTCCACTCGTGAGGGGACAGTACCGCAGAGATTACACATAGGTGGAGTCCGCGTAGGAGGCCTTTAACCTGTGGAGCACCTATTCCAGTACAGGGTAGATTAAGTACCCGTAGTCGATTGGGTCGGCGAGTTCCTCTGCTAAACTGCGGGCCCATGAGGGCTAGGGAGGAATCAACCAGGGATCTGAGAGGTGGGATCTCCTGGGAAAGAAGGCGCACTATTTTACCTCGGCTGAGGGAAAGGGCGCTAGGTGCAAGCGATTCACTCAGCCAGTTTGTCAGCATGTTACCGAGTTCTACGGGCTCGGACCTGAGAAAACACGAGACGATACCGACTCAACCCGGAGATTGTAGAATCTCGCAAAGGTATTTGGTGTTGCCCACACTGCTGCTCTACAGATGTCTGCTATGGAGGTGTCCTTGGCCAGTGCCCACGAGGACGCAACACTTCTGGTTGAGTGCGCTCGAACCTGCAAGGGGAGGCATGGCCTGGGTGTGATAAGCCAATGAAATGGCATCGACAACCCAGTGGGCGAGCCTCTGTTTGGAGACAGCGTTCCCTTTCTGCTGTCTCCCGAAGCAGACAAAGCTCAGAACGTCTAGAGCTCTGCGTGCGGTCCAACTAGATATGCAAAGCACGTACCGGACACAGCAACGTAAGGGCTGGGTCTGCCTCCAGGTTCATTACCTGATCTCTGAAGGGGGTGGTAGGAACCTTGGGCATGTAGCCCGGTCGCGGTCTTAGAATCACAAATGTGTCTACTGGACCAAACTCCTGGCAAGTGTCGCTGACAGAGAACGCTTGCAGGTCCCCGACCCTCTTGATGGAGGCGAGCGTGATCAGCAGGGCCGTTTTGAGAGAGAGGGCCAGCTGAGTCTAGCGGCTCAAAGAGGGGTCTCTGGAACCCCGCGAGGACCACTGAGAGATCCCAGGAGGGGAACAAGCTTGGCCGGGAGGGATTTAGCCTCCGGGTGCCTTTTAGGAACCTGACGATTACCCAGAGACTTGCCGTCTACTTTATCGTGGTGAGCCGCGATGGTGGCGAAATACACCTTGAGGGTGGAGGGGGACAGCCTCCCCTCGAGCCTTTCCTGTCGGAACAAAAGCACTGACCTAACTGCGCACCTCTGTGGGTCTTCAGCTCGGGAAGAACACCAATTTGCGAACAAGCGCCACTTTAGGGCGTAAAGATGCCTGGTAGAAGGGGCTCTGGCTTGGATGATTGTGTCTACGATGGTCGGTGGTAGACCGGCTAGCTCTTCCGTGTCCCGTCCAAGGGCCAGACGTGGAGGTTCCAGAATGCGGATGCCAGAGCATGCCCCGTCCCTGAGAAAGAAGGTCCTTCCTCAGGGTAATTCGCCAGGGAGGGGCTGTCGCGAGAAGCTAGTCCGAGTGGGCCAATAGGGGGCCACTAAGGTGACTTGCTCCTCGTCCTCCCTGACCTTGCACAGCACCTGTGCAAGAAGGCTCACTGGGGGGAATGCGTACTTGTGCAGCCCCGTGGGCCAGCTGTGTGCCAATGCGTCTGCCCCGAGGGGAGCCTATGTTCGGGTGTACCAGAGAGGGCAGTGGGAGGTTTCTTTTAAGGCAAACAGGTCTACCTGGGGCTTGCCAAACCGTTCCCAAATCAGCTGAACCGACTGGGGGTGAGCCTCCACTCTCCACTGGGCAAGCATTGTCATGACAGCACGTCCGCTATCACATTGAGGTTGCTGGGGATGTGAATGGCATGCAGCAATCTGATTCGTTGCTGGCTCCAAAGGAGGAGACGACGGGTGAGTCGTGACAAGTGGTGGGAGCGTACTCTCCTTGGCGATTTATGTACGCCACCACTGCGGTGCTGTCTGACCTGACCAGGACGTGTTTGTCTTGAACTAAGGGGAGAAACCTCCTCAGGAGTCTGCACTGTCGAAGTGCCCAGGGGCAACAATGCACAGCCGTGCAAGGAAGGAGAAAGCCGCTGTTATGCGCCGTCGAATCCAACAGCATGCAGAGCGTCAGAGGAATAAACAGGAACTGGTGTGTGACTCGCAGCAGACTGCATGCACGACCATCGGCTCCGAAGAAATTTTCTGAATGAACTCCCGTATTTGCCCGCCTAAATACCTGTATGTCCGGGGGTGGGGTATGCAAATACTGTCTGCCAACTTCTCATTGGCCTTTTTTCATAAGTCAGAGGCATATTTCGGCGCTCAAGAGAGACCCCTAGTGTCGCTTCTCCGGCACAACGTCGAGAGAGCGACAGAAGGGGAAATATATATATATATATATATATATATATATATATATATATATATATATATATATATATATATATGTTGTTTTTTCTTTGTTTTAATTTATGAATCAATAAAAAAATGATAACACAAACTGTCAATACTTATCAGTCAAACACATATCCTAACGGTCATTCCTTATCAGCACAAACACACATCTGGTCACCAACAGTCACTCCTTATCTAACACACACATCTGGTCAACCACACTCCTAAGTCCCACCTCTCCCTTATTTTATCAATCAATCTTTTATCTCATCCATCAATCAAATTTTGACATATGGTGAATTATATTGAATACTCCAGTCTGTTTTTCATTCTCAGTCCATTCCTGCTCAGGACCTTAATCAGTTTGTGTGTGTGGGTGGATGGGAGTCATAAGCACACAGACAAACTCAGGAAAGCTGTAATTGTTTCCTTGTGTCCACTTTATCAAGCTACAATAGATGGCCAGCCACAGTCTGCTACTGCCAGGTTTATTATACAAACAGACACAAACACAATAAGCTCATACACCAAATTGTATGTTGTCTTAACTGTAAATCCATAACTTTGGCAACTGTTAAATTCTTTGCATTAAATAGTTCGTCTCTTATTTACTGTAAATCATCAGCTGTGTTTTTGAAATGTAACTTTTCATTTGCTTCCTTTTTCCTTTTTCTTCAGCAGTCACCAAAAATACTGATGAATAAATTAAAGAGTAGATATTCATACAGTAGAACAGAACAGAATAATAAACAGACACTGGATTTTCCCCATCTGAAACATGTGAGCTGTTATTAAATACTTTTGCTTGTGCCAGTGTTCCAGAATAACCTGGTTAGGCCTGGCCTGATACTTCAGCCCACATAGGAGAGCTCTAACCAGACCCTAGCCTTTAAACACACCCTAGTATAAAGTAGATAGTCCATGTTTAAACCACTTTTGTTATCTTGAAAATCAAATGTACTCAAATCAAATGCAGTTTATCTTGTGTAATCTCTTTCTGTTTGCAGTGGTGTGTCCTCTCACCTGTATGAATGGAGGAGTGTGTAGTACTCGTTCACACTGTCTCTGCCCACCAGACTTCACTGGACGCTTCTGCCAATACCCTGTTCGAACTCAATCTTCTCGAGGCAACAAGCAGCCCGTCTACACCCTGCAGGTAATGATCTTCTTCAGCTCACTTACTGGCCCTATTTTCCCTGGTATTAGCATCCATCTTGGGTGATCTGATTACAAGTGTTCAGGCGAGACAGATAGCTGTTTACACCTGGTAATAACCTTTGCCATCTGTGGCCACTTGTGGTCCAACATTGTTTGCACGGAAAATCAACATTCTACTCCCAAATGTACATGGACCCTGAAATCGACCTTGAATTACTGACAAGGACTACTCCTGATCAGTCATTTTTGCTTCAATTCAAACAGGTTCACCTCTCCATGTAGTGGTGCTGATAGCGCATTGCATGAGCAACCTCTGAGACACGGGTTCTCTACCCATGAAAAACAGGAAGTAATCTTATTCACATTAGTAATCTTGTATGTTTCAGAAGTTGTATTTTTGCTCTAAAATTCTATTTTTAATCCATTGACGGTTATGTTTAGGGTTGGGAGTTAGGTTAATATAATATAAATTCCTGATTTTTTTTTTATTTACAACTAAAAAAACAACTTGTTTTGGGGCCTGTGGACATTTCTTCTGAACAGCACTCTCAGCTTAAGCCACTGGGACAGTTGTTTGAATATCAATGAGCACTGACCGAATTCAGGAGCAGGGCTGACAATAAGGGGGCACAGTTGAACCTTTTGTCCCAGACCTGGGCTTGAAGGGGTCCCGCCTAAACTGGAGGGGCCCACAGAAAGGCTGTTCCATATTGTTGAGATCGGAATATATACACAGTGTGCAATAGCAAAAGCGACAGACCTTTGTACTACAAAAGCCTTTGTACTTCAAAAGTGATGTGATCACATGATTTCTGAATACTTCTGAATGTGGTTTGAGTCATCTAATCAAAAAACATTTTGGACACCATTTACATCTGTCTTTAGTACTGTCAACTTGTGATCTGATCACCAGAGATGGATGTTAATAACAAGCATAAATGTGGTCACTGCTACATTGGCTCGTTTATAAAATGCACCCAACGACAATTGACAGACAGATGGGGGAGATAAATAGAAAGAATATTAAAATATTTGATGCAGTGGAAATGTCTCCTGTCCCTTGAGGGGTTTGTGTAGACACTGACCTTTGTTTAGATTAATACATGACTGGTTAATCTCTACAGGGGATTCCTGAGTCCCAGGGACTGTCTGAGCAGGGAGGCACAGGTGGGCTACAGCAACTAGCACAGACTCGCTCTATATTGACTCTGCCTTTATCACAAGGTGCTGGGCACCACTCCTCTGAATATATTTTCTATTAGTTTACATTCATACTTAATGCTGTTTTACATATAATTATAAACATTAAAAAAATACCTCTCTTAAAATCCATCTTTCCAGTGCAGTTCAATGTCCGTGTTTTTCATGCGCCAGACACTTCAGTTGTAATTCATCCTTTCGACCAATCCGAGAACAAGCCTCACAATACCAAGACTGTGACCCGCTTTTCTCCACAGACACATAAGCCCAAGGGGAGGTGCTTCCAGGAAACCACACCCAAACAGACTGTGAGTGGCCATATTAGATGGGATGATACTGATAAACTGTTTTTTTCTGTTAAATTAATTTCCAAGATTAAAAACACACTTTTTTTCTCTCTCTTTATGTAGTGTAGTAGTAACCCTCTCCCTGGTCTAACCAATCAGGAAGACTGCTGTGGCAGTGTGGGTAATTCCTGGGGCCAAAACAAATGTTACAAATGCCCTTTACTACCTTGTAAGTAATTAATGAATACAAACACTTTAGTGAAAGGTTAGTTCTATTTAGATTCTTTCTTTCTTTCTTTCTTTCTTTCTTTCTTTCTTTCTTTCTTTCTTTCTTTCCCCATTTAAAATCACCCTGTCAAAGCTTGACTGGTGGGAATGTGTCATTGCTGTCCTGGAGATAAATTACAATATATGCCTTTTATCAGTGTGAGTGGATGTGTGTTAGTACGAGTCTCTGCAAGTATCTTAGCAACATCACCATATTTTCCTATGCTACACCCTTTTCAGTAAAAGGAGACAAAAGTGAAGGTTGGAAAAAACGGATGAAAAGAAATGTTAGCTTTGGCAAAAGCCTCTCTGGAAAGTCACTATGTCTCTGGTCTCACATGTTCTTATACAGAAGAGAAAATATCAAGCTTAAGAGAAAAGTTCCCACTGAGTTCCCACATCTTTTGCCCGTGTGCACACACAGGTTCATGTGGCTATCCTTATGAGGACTCTCCATAGACATAATGATTTTTAAACTGTTCAAACAATAGATTCTATGCCTTATCCCTAAACCTAACCCTCACAAAAAACTTTCTGCATTTTTACATTTTCAAAAAAACATTGTTTAGTATTTTGTGATTTGAATTATGGGGACACTAGAAATGTCCTCATAAACCACATTTATAGCATAATACCCTTGTAATTACCAGTTTGTAACCTAAAAAGATTTCCTTGTAAACCACCCAAACCCACCCACACACACACACACACAAATAAAAGAACCACATCAAACACTCAGCAGCATACAACACCACCAGTTTCTTTCTAATTCCAACGTCTGCCTCACTCTCATTTTTTCACTTTTCCTTTCATGTGATGCTTCATAGTTATGGTCTGGCTTAATGAAGCTAGTAGAGATTCTCTGATAGGTCAAATGGATAATAAATGTATGGGTTTCTCTCATTCAGATGCTGGAAAACACCAGATTATAGTAGAGGACTTAGGCTCCACATGCCCTCAGGGATACAAGAGACTCAACAGCACTCACTGCCAAGGTAATGACTGTCCATATGTGACTGCTGGAAATTGTGTATTGCATTGGTTTTACAAATTTTAGATTTGTTGGTTGCTAATTAATTAACATTTTCATAAGCATTGAATCAATACACAGACACCTGCCAAAAAAATGTCTTTACACACACACACTTGATTTACAAATTTTGGTGAAATTGGTGTGTGAAATATCACAGCCAGTCTCATGCAGTCTTTCTTGCTGTTAAAGAATAGATAAAAAAAGATGATTTGTCTGATCATTAAGGTTGATGTTTTATTGTCTATATACAGTATTGTCAGGTTCGTGGTTATTTACAGCTATTTACATTCTCTAAAGTGCCACACTGAAAAAAGTGGTATCCTGCAATTATTACCTCAATTTATACTTGATTTAAACCATAAAAATGACTCTACTTTTGTTGGTGTAATCCTTTTTGTGTGATAAATGTAGTCAGATTGAATATTTTTGTATTATTATTACTAAATAAAACCAGTTAATTTAGATGTTACAGGATGAAGCACACATTTTAGTTTACCTATTACATAATTGTAATGGCAATAGAAAGACGATATGTTCTTATTAAACAGATTGTTTAATAAGACATATGTGAGTAATATAAACATGCAGTTTAAAATGTTATAAATATGCCTATATAAATAATTAAAATATGGTTAAAAAAGGAGATAACAGATAACAGAGTGTGCAGATAGGGATTCTCTCTTTCTCTCTCTCTCTCTCTTCATCCTCCTCTTCTTCCTTTATCCCATGGCTGGTTCAAATAATCTTTTTAAAAGGCAGTAACAAATTGCATGATGCATAATTGCTGTAAGGCTACAAGTACACGGTGCCTTGAACTCTAGTCAGATGATCTATTAATATTTAGACAGGTCAATGAATAGTTCAATACTGATGCCTGTCAATTGAATCCTGTTCTGTGTGCTTTTGTTCAGTTTCCAGCCAAAACACTTGAGGCTGTGTGAGAACCCCTCATTACATGCATTTATTGCGTCACTTTCATTATTCTCTATGATTGTGCATCAATACATCTTAAATAAAGTCATCATTATTTCTTTAATTAAATTCTGTAATATTTAATAAATTTCGACTCCTCCACAAGGTTACAAACAACTTCCATTATTTTCATGTTGAGAAGACAAACACCTGACATACTGGGCAAAGTGATCAGCACCAATTTGGACTGGACAGCTCCTGTAATGAAGCACTTAATTTCAACTTCATAACAAGTGAACTACGTGCTGGTTTGGGAAACAGGCGCTACTCCATCGTAAAATTATGAGAGACATTAAGGCGTTAAGTTAAGATGATTGTTAAAGCTTATGTTGCAACATTAAGCCTAGACAAAGAATGCTTCTGTAGGAAATATTCAGTGATTTTTCTTTTTATTATGAGTTTTATTAAGTTACATCGACTCCCATTTGGGTCTTGCCACACATTAACATGTTAGAAAGACATTTGCAGATAGAACCTGTTCACAATAGACTTTTATTTGAATGCTTGCTTAAATCAGTGACCTAGACATAGTTTTGTCACAGAATATGAGCTTGAGCATGTTGTAAAAAGCATTTCACCCTAGAAATGGGCCAAACAGTCCTGCTATCCAGGACAAGAGAAAGCTACTAAAGTCAAAGACTTGGTTTTCTGCCAGTCAGGAGATAGGTTGGATTGCAGTGGTAGATAGTCTTGGATGCTTTCAGTTTCAGAGTAGTGATATTAAGGAAGATCAGATATCAGATTATTTAAGTGAAAAGCTCCTTAAATGCTTTCATGACCCTCTTGTCCTTCTAAAGATAAACATTCAGGGAGAAGCTATTTGGGAAAGAATGCAATGAAATAAATGGTCCATATAGTGAAATGACTAAAAACACCTCTCAAGTTTTAGTGCAGGCTGATGCTTAAAACCTTTAAAAGTTTGATATAGATACCTTCTTCAGTTAATATATGTACACTACCATTCAATAGTGTAGGGTCACTTACTCATTCTTTTTTTCGCATTTTAGAATAATAGGAAAGTCATCACAACTATAGAAAAAGAGAAATGGAAATATGGAAATTATGTTGTGACTAAAAAAATCTAAAATAAATAAATTACTATGTTATATTTTAGCATCTTCAAAGTAGTGACCCTTTGCCTAGAATTTACAGACATGTACTCTTGGCATTTTCTCAAACAACTTATTGAGGAATCACCCTAGGATGCTTTTTAAACAGTATTGAAGGAGTTCCCATCTATATGCTGGGCACTTAGTGGCTGCTTTTTCTTAATTATTCGGTCCAAGTCATCAATTTCATAAATACAATTTTAGTTTTGTAATTAAATAAATTAATATGGTGGCACAATTATATTTTTGTCTACAAAACTGATTTTAAACATTTAAGCATACGCCTTCAGATCAAAAGGTTTTTAAGATCATGAGAAACTTTTCAGGCAACTGACCCCAAGCAAGAATGGCTAAATAACATAATCCGACCTTTGAATCAAGACCACAAACAGCAACACTGTTGCTTGGCTATGGAACAACCATATTCTGTAGAACTCGAGGTAGGTCTATGAGCAGTCCATGCCTCGAGAAGCAGAAAACTATTAAAATTAAATTGCACAAGATGAAGAATTTTCGAGAACAGCAGTTTTATCAGTTGAATCAGCATTGTAGAAAAGGATAATCCTCTGGATAAACAAACATCATACTAGTTTAAGGTGGTACTGACTGAAACATGCATTCGCTTTAATGTTACAACTGCTGGAAAAACTCTAATACCTGTTGAGTAAGAGAAGAGAACTTTGCATAGTAATTAATCTGCTCCAGTGTAATCAGATAAACAGAGATTTTAGGTGGCAGCTGACATTTTATATAGATCAGCAACATCACATACCAGCCGTGGTGTAGGTGTTATTTCATACAACCAGCAAGTATTGGATGATAATAGCCTTCACCCTTTCCCAGACTGAACCCATTACCTCTGACCTTCCTTTATAAAGGTATTAGATGACTAATAATTTTAACTTTAACCTGAATAATGTATAAACATAATTTAGAGCTTTCCTGAAAGAGAACACAGAAATAAGTGTTTACAGTAGCTGACAGCTTAGGAAACTAACTGTTTCTTGAGGGATAGCAAAAGTTACAGAAATAAAGTTATTTTCATTTTTAGTAATTCAGCTTCAATACATATTTGGATGATGAGAAAACTACAAGCACCATACCTGACTGCAGTAGAATTATTTAACATGTTAGCTAGAAAATCAGTAGAGAACTGAGTCCTTTCTCTTTTACATGAGGTTTCTCAATTGACATTTGGAGTAACACAAGACCCTAACTGAATTTGAGGAGAGTCTTAAGGAGAGTTTTTTGGCCACTCTAGGAGGTGTTAGGCCATATGCCACCTAACATTTTGCCCATAAACCTAATATGAATATATATTAAGAAATCTATTGGTTTGTATACAGCTCAGAATGACTCAGATGTCTCAGAATTTGTATATACTAAATATTTATTTGGTCTGTCCCTGTTTGTTTCTTTGTCTGTTGATGTCTTAGACATAAATGAATGTATGATGCAGGGATTGTGTCAGAATGGAGAATGTTTAAACACACAGGGAAGTTTCCGTTGTACCTGCAAGCCTGGATATGTTTTGACAGACAGGACACGCTGCATAGGTGAGGCATAAATGTGTGCAAGCTCACATACATTCTACATACAAACACAGTGTGTATATATACACTACCGGTCAAAATTTCTGAAACACACTCATTCTTAATGATATTTTTTTCTTCACATTTTAGAATAATAGTAAAGTCATCAAAACTATGGAATAACATAAATGGAACTATAGGAATTATGTTGTGACTAAAAATCCAAAATGAATCAAAACTGTGTTATATTTTAGCATCTTCAAAATAGTCACCCTTTGCCTAGATGTACTCTTGACATTTTCTCAAACAAATTCTTGAGGAATCACCCTGGGATGCTTTTTAAAGAGTATTGAAGGAGTTGGGCATCTATGTTGGGCACTTACTGGCTGCACTTATAAGTCATCAATGTCAAAAACTTTTTTGTTATTATTCAATTTTAGTTTTATAATTAAATAAATTAATATGGTGGCACAATTATATTTTTGTCTACAAAACTAATTTCGAACATTTCAGCATATGCCTTCATATAAAATATTTTTAAGATCATGAGAATCATTTCAGTCAAGTGTTTAAAAATGTTTGACCGGTAGTGTGTGTGTGTGTGTGTATATATGTATATATATATATATATATACACTGTACAACAAACATTCATGCAGGTTTGTAACTTTTTTCTTAGCATCAACTGTTGAGCAGGGTCTCTGTTTTCGTATGGTTACGGAAACTGGGATATGTGAGCTTGCTCTTCCAACACATCTTTCCCAGGAGATATGCTGCTGCACTGTGGGTAAAGCATGGGGCAGCAACTGTGAGAGGTGTCCGCCGGATGGCACAGGTGAGTGTGTTCGTCCCCGTTTGGTTGAAGTATTCTCTAGATCAGGGTTGTCAAACAAAATTTCAGCCCAGGCCAGATCAGCATTATGTGTTCCCCTTAAAGGACCGGTTTAAAATACAGCACCAGCACCTGAAATGGTAGCACTTACATGCAATTGTATGCCAAATCAATAATATTACATATTTTGTGCATTGCAATTCACATTTAACATTAAGCATTGATTTTGAGTCTGGGATGCATATGTAAAGGATCATATCAGTTAATATTGTCAGCGAGATGTTCTGTTCACCTGCCATCCCACTTTCTGAAATGATCTTGCAGGCCACATAAATTAGATGGCTGACCGGATTTGCCCCCGGGCCTTGAGTTTGACACCTGTGCTCTAGATTGTGAACAACTATAAATGTGTGTATAACTTTAAAAAAGAACTTAGACCAGGGTTCCTCAATAGTGGCCCGCAGGCCACATCTGACCCATGAGAGACATATGTTTGGCCCGCGCTAAAGGCCTGTTCACACCAAATCCATGACGATTATGTGAGACAAACTTCCAACGAAAGGTCTATACACAGAGTGCTTAAAACTAAAAATGAAAAACAATTTCTCCCCTGTACAGTAGGAGATGCTGTTGTTGTTCTACAAACATTTATACCAGTCTCATGCTCGCACCTTCTGCTGTAAGAGATTAATATATTGAACGGCGTTTAAGCATTAATTTACCTAATTTTGGCATAACTGTTTCATTATGTTCTGTCCATGGTGTTGATGCATTCTGAGGAATATATAATCTGTGTCTTTATTTGAGT
This sequence comes from Xyrauchen texanus, assembly GCF_025860055.1. Taxonomy (NCBI): domain Eukaryota; kingdom Metazoa; phylum Chordata; class Actinopteri; order Cypriniformes; family Catostomidae; genus Xyrauchen; species Xyrauchen texanus. The sequence continues at coordinate 27,150,694 of NC_068279.1, forward strand.
GAGATGAGGAAAGAGCGCTTTTGCATAAATATACATCTTATAAAGCACTTTGAGAGGTTTCTTTATAGGTGCTATATAAAATAAATTGTATTATTATTATTATTATTCTGCAATGGACTGGCGACCTGTCCAGGGTGTCCCCCGCCTTTCGCCCAATGTTAGCTGGGATAGGCTCCAGCCCCCCGCGACCCTGTACACAGGATACACATGGAATATTGCACATTAAGAATAACATTGTACAGAAAAAAATGACACATAGCCTAATATTAAAAATTATTTATAAGATAACATTGGCTCACTGTCTTTTCTTTGCTATATTATCCTTAAGAACAATAACAATATTAATGCGATTAGGTCTAATAATTGAATCTGCAATTAGGGAAAGTGCAAGTTTGCGAGTGCGAGTGGATCCCGTTTGGAGATGAGCAGGAACAGTTGACTAGCATGGAGGACAAGGAGATCCAAATTATTCATTAAAGGTTTTTTTATTCAGCAGGCAAAATTGTGTCATTTTGTGTAACTGTAAACAAATAAAACAGGCTACTAATACTGACAAAAATAACTAATAACAAATATGAATATTTATGTGTGACTTTTTAAATAATTAATAAAAACAACAACAACAATAATAATTATTATTATTATAACAATAATAATAATAATAATAATAGCAGCAGCACAAAAAATGTGTCATCGATGGCCGTGGCCCTTTTTTCTCCCCCTTTTCTCCCCAATTTGGCATGCCCAATTCCCAATTCCTAGTGGGGGCGTAGTGACTCGCCTCAATCTTGTTGGCGGAGGACGAATCTCAGTTGCCTCCATGTCTGGAGACCGTCAATCCACGCATCTTATCACCTGGCTTGTTGAGTGCATTACCGTGGAGACCCAGTGTGTGTGGAGGCTTCACGCTATTCTACATGTCATCCACGCACAACTGACCACGGGCCGCATCGAGAGTGAGAACCACGTTATAGCGACCATGAGTCGGTTAACCAAACATGACTCTACCCATCCTAGCAAACGGGCCATTTGGTTGCTTAGGAAGCCTAGAGTCACTCAACACTCCCTGGATTGCGACTCCAGGTGTGCCTTTGTATTGTTAACAGAATTTGGCCCTTGGTGAAAACTACTTGAGGAACCCTGACTTAGAATCTTGGACACACAAAAATCAAGCAAATTAATACTGTATTTACCTCTTTCTCTGATGGCCTAATGTTTTTCTTCCTCTTACTCTGTGTCTCTGTAGCTTCCTTCAATAAGATCTGTCCTGCAGGGAAAGGGATGTCTTTATGGACCTATCATGGAACGCTGTCCATTCAGCCCTTCCAGACAAGTATTGAACACAATTTCAAACTTGACACTGGTACAATAATTGGATTTTCTTTTTATATTACAGTTGTTTTTAATTCCAAAACAAAATTATTGATTGTATCTCTCTGTGTTTGTGTTTCAGAGGGCAAGCCTCCGGTAAGATTAATAATTAAAAAAAATAAACTACCACAGAGAAATCAAGTTATAATCACTATACATTTGGGTCTTTCCACATTTTACTGAATTGATTTGACCATTATGTCAACAGGAAGTCCCTATTCAGACAACCACACCCATGCAGCCTTCACCAGTCAGCACACACGGTCCTCGTGTCCCAGGTAGACTCATTTTACAATTCTCCCATCTGTCCCATCTTTACAATTCTCACGCATCTCTTTTTAATTTCCAATTTCAAGAGTTCACTGGTTCATACAGTCCTGGACCAAATTAAGGTAAATTGATTTGCCATGCTTCTGGTTGAACTCAGAGTTCGTTATATTTTAGTGTTATAAAATATACAGTAAAGGTGGAGATGGAGGGATGCCGAGGGAAACAATGTGAGGGAAGCAGCTGCTTATACTTTATGTCCTTGTGATTTGATTGGCAGGACTAGATGAACAAGCTCCTCTGAAACTTAAGTTTGGAACTTTATTGGAAAATTTCCTGTATCTTTGTTTACAGTATCTGCTTTTCTGTTTCTCCTTTGTTTTCATTCACCTACAATTTCTTTGAGGATTTATGTAACTTTTTTCAAGTTTATTTCTGCCTCTGCCTCCTCAGTCATTGAGGCCAAGCCGACGACTCCTCCCATTTTCCGGGTCCCCCCAGAAACTGACTCACTGGAGGTGGCACAGACACAGGTCTCACGTGAGTTCCATTGCAACTCTCATTTAGGTGTCAGATAATTGTAAAATGTTTGTCTGCAGCAAATTTATCTTGGTAATTCACTGAGAAAATGTGTGTGCCACTCTGAGAGTTGTCTAGCATGTGTGCATTCAAATCATTTTGTGTTTGATGTATTTTATCTCATTCATCAGTGTGTTTTTGGTGTGTGTGTGTGTGTCTGTGTGCGTATATGTATATGTGTGTCTGCGTTTGCGCTGAACAGCTATGGATGACTGCAAGCTGAACAGGAATATATGTGGTCATGGAGAGTGTGTGAACACACAGAATGGTTTTGTGTGCCACTGTAACGCCGGATATCGACCACATGCACAGAGAAAGAGTTGTGTGGGTGAGTATACACATACTCTTCAACCCATTAAATCATAGAGTGATGTATCCTAAATTAAAAACCCATATCTGCAGGGCATAAAAAACATGTATAAATATAGCTGCAAGCAGCGAATACTGGGCCAAGCATATCAGTGGTAAAAACATTTATTAAATAAGGATGCACTGATCAGGATTTTTACAGCCGATACAATCACCGATCTTCTTGTCACTTGAACGGCCGATACCAATCCCGATAATTTCACCTTTTATCAAGATCTCTGTCATAGCTGACTATATGTAAGCTTTCTGCACACTAATTGAATCGTCCTCTTTCCAGTAATATCACTTGCTTGATTTTGCTGACAAAAAAGTTTAAAAGTTTAAAAGTCTTATTAAAAAAGCATTTTAATTACACTTTAAACACGTATAGGCTAACAAAATATTCTCTATATTAGATAGACAGCCCTATAAAAATGAAGCTTAGTATCAAGCTGAAGACAAACTGATAACCCATAGGTGCAATTAAACTTGGTTATTGATTCATTGTCATTATTTTATATAATTATTATTATTTGTTATTTTATTTTTGCATTATATTTAATACATTATATTATGGTATCTTTATGTTAAACTATATTTATAAATAGTTTCCCTGCCTTTTAATTTAGTTGGATGACTGTATTAACAGTTAATTTTTCACTTGTTGCTGCTTGAATTTTTATGAGGGGAACATGCACTCTCATGAGGCCAAGAGATGAAAGGAAAGCGGAGAAAGAGCATATGTTTCTAGACTCTACAGGTGCTACTATAGTTAATGCCGTTTTATCAGGAGATATTTAATAAAGATGTTTGATTACACCACATCTTATCACTCGCGTTATTACCAAGATTCCTATGCTTGTAGGAGACTGAAAAGTTGCCGCCATGAATGATAAGGACCGTTGCACAACTGCCGCTGTTTTCCCTTTGCCTTGTCGTGTGTGAAACTCCACATTAACAGTACAGTACACAAACTTTTCATATTCGACATACTTCTCCCACTGCATCGTTTTTAACAGCTGAATAAATTTTGTTCTTACAACACTATGCCGGTATTCCCCAATAAAGCCATGACAGTGTTGCTGAAGTCTTAAAGGAGTCTCTCGTCTTTTGCGACATGAGCAATCGGTTTATGCGATCGGCCAAATTACGATCACTGACAGAATCATAAGATGTGAATATCATCCGATACCGTTTGGTGGCCAATCGATCGGAGTATCCCGAAGATTAAACAAATAAAATTAGGGATGCTCCGATCAAAAGCTCCTTTAAGACTATGATTTTAGAGTTATGATTTTAAGGAGAGTGGAGAAAAAAGGCATTTGTTTTATTATTTATAGTGTTAAACAAATGCTTATAACGTTTGACCAATAGGTGGTGCTGTCACCAAATTGATATGGTATTGTAAGGGCTTGGTCACAATGACATATATGAAGTTTCATGCAAAATTTCAATAAAATCAGACTTACATTCTAAGAGTTTTAAAAATTTGATTTTCAATTAAATAAAAAATGGTGGACAGGAAGTATGGCCAATGATAGCACATTTGGTATCAACTAACTCACTATGGCTCAAAATGACCAACATACTATATGCCTGACATAGGAAAATTGGGTATCATTCAATACTTTATGCTCTAAGGAATCTAAAGAGATAATTGTAGGCTAAATTATTCATAAGTTATAAGCAAAAATAAAACAAAATCATATATCCTGCCCACTAGGTGGCACTGTGCCAAAACGTGGCAGGTACACTCAGGTCATGCTTGTGATGAGATCTACCGAGTTTCATGTTATATGCTAAAGCATTGTGTGCAATTAAATTAGTTGAAGCGTTATTCGAGAACAGTTATGTCTATCATAACAAATCTAATAATTTTTTGTTATGAGAGTTTCTAGATGTTATTGCTGAATTTTGAGAGAATCAGACATACTGTCTGAAAACTCAAAATGCTGAAAAATGGATTGGGTGGAGCTGAACAAATATTTCCTTATGTGACTTAACCCAAGGATACGAGGGAAAAATTATTTTGTTTCTAAGACTTACGGTTCAAAAGTTAAAGGCCAAAACATAAGTAAGAGAGTGAGTGACCCCAAATTTGTTTCAGTTACATTTGAGAGTATTCTCTATTAGTATGCCAAAATGAATAACCTTTCTATGTTCAGTTCTATGAGCTGCCATAAACTTTCGATGGAAGAATAGCCTAATAATAATAATACTAACAGATACAATAGGGGCTTCGCACCATTGGTGCTTGGCCCCTAAATATGAAAAATCTACACATAAACATTGTACTTACCCAAACACTGAAAGATAGAATCCAAGATTGCATTTCTGTCTCACTGTTTGTGTAGATGAGAATGAATGTGACTCTGAGCCATGTGGAAGGGGCACCTGCATTAACATTGTGGGTTCCTACCGATGCAACTGTCACTCTGGCTATAAACTCGCAGTGCCTCATGGGAAACGCAGATGCATTGGTGAGTGATCATATGAGTTAATATTAATTCAGCCATTCAAAGGCTATTTATGACAGCTACCAGTCATAAAGGACATGAGGACCAGTCAGAGCCACTTGTGTTACTGTGTTTACCTCGTAACATCCAGACACATACCCAGTTAGAGGCAAATGCTTCATGTTAACTTCAAACAATACCTGCTACAACTTGTTTGCATGATTTTTTTCAGATATAAATGAATGCTCTAAACCAGATATCTGTGGAGTTGGAGGGCAGTGCACTAATTTGCATGGTTCCTATAAGTGTGATTGTCTGCCAGGCTTCAGGAGCAAATCCCGTAGACAGCCGATCTGTGAAGGTGAGGACACCTGCCTACACATGCACACAAATAAATTGTAATGTTATGTACAGTTTACTGTCAATGATATATATTCCCCTTCTGTGTTTTTTTTTTTTTTTAGAAAGTTTTTTTTTTTTTTCAGATTGTAAAAATCTGAAAGTTGTCTCTCTCTTTGCAGACATTAATGAATGTTTGGACCCAAATACCTGTCCTAATGAAAAGTGTGAGAATACAGTTGGATCCTATGAGTGTATACCCTGCCAACCTGGACATCAAGCACAGGGAGGAGTGTGTTACGGTCAGAACACACACACAGACACAAATTGTGCACACACATGTAACCACTCCCAAACATACAGAAGAGCCCACGTTCATAGACAAATTTAGAAAACAGCTTTTATTAAGCTACTGATATGACGGGAGTCAACGTCTAATGTAATTGGTCATGACTTTAAACAGATTTTTCTTGAGTGCTGTACATTTTTTGAGTAAAACAGTTTTTTATTTTTTTATTTTAGTTAAATGTGATAGTAGGGTAGTCTTACAAGGAATGTCTAAGTCTGTGTGTGACTCTTTCTTTACCTTCCTATCAGATATCAATGAATGTCAGAAGCGTGGTGTCTGTCTGACCGGTCGCTGTGAGAATTTGCCAGGATCGTATCGGTGTCTATGTAATGAGGGCTTCCTGCCTGAGGCTGACAGCAAAAGCTGCAGAGGTCAGTGGTACACAAGCAACAAAACAAAAACCAAAAATATGGTGCAAAATGGAAACCTAATTCTGCCATTCATTGATTTAATTTGTATTATATTATTTTCTGCACAACTTCATTAAAAAATACTCACCAACATATGTAACAGATTTGAGCATATGTGCATGTGTGTGCTTGCATGTACAGTGGGGTTTTTCCTATTTAAATTGTTGTTAGTATTTGGTAGTATCTTGCTTTAAAGACAGCATTGACTCAACAAGCTGGTGCAGATTTAAGAATGTTCCAAAGAGCATCCTGTGTGCTTTAAAGTTAGCATGGAGATCTGACCTTTTGTGCAAAGGAGTTCACATTGTCAGTGTCACAAATATGCCACAAATTTGAATTAGTGATCTTGAAAAAGTGCAGAAAATGAAATATGTCTTATTCAATTTACATCATAACATTGTTTTTGTAATTTTACAAAATCCTAAAACATTTCCATGTTTAAATTAGATTTTAAATCCCTGATAATCAATGTGGACTTTTAAACCCCCTGTATGTATGTAAACAATATATTTGTTTTGTCACAGATATTAATGAGTGTCAGGATAATCGTCTTTGTGCTAATGGTCACTGCATTAACACAGAGGGATCATTCCGGTGCCAGTGTTACTCTGGTTACCAACCTACACAAGAGGGAAGCCACTGTGAAGGTCAGCTGTTAACAACTAATACAACACACCAAGTAATTATTTTTTACAGATAATACTACACATTTAAAGGGTTAGTTTACCCAAAAATGAAAATTATCTCGTAATTTATTCACCCTCATGTCATCCCAGATGTGCATGACTTTCTTTCTTCTGCAGAACACAATTTAAGATATTTTGAAGAATATTTCAGCTCTGTAGGTCCTCACAATGCAAGTGAATGGGTGCCAGAATTTTGAAACTCCAAAATCCATATAAAGGGAGCATAAAAGTAATCCATACAACTCCAGTGGTTAAATCCATGTATTCAGACACGATATGATAGGTGTGGGTGAGAAACAGATCAATATTTGTCATTTTGTTTTGTCATAAATTCTCCTTCTTGCCAATTAGGTGGTGATATGCATGAAGGATGTGAATCACCAAAAACAGATAGAGGAGAAAATGAAAGTAAAGTGGAAATTGACTGAGCAGGGAGAATTTATAGTAAAAAAATGACTTCAATATTGATCTGTTTCTCACCCACACCTATCATATCACTTCTGAATATATGGATTTAACGTCTGGAGTCATCTGGAGCCCTTATATGGATTTTGGAGCTTCAAAATCTTGGCACCCATTCACTTGCATTCTATGAACCTAAAGAGCCGAGAAATTCTTCTAAAAATCTTCGATGGTGTTCAGCAGAAGAAATAAAGTCATACACATCTGGGATGGTATGTTTATGAGGGTGAGGGAATTTAAATTTTTGGGTGAACTAACCCTTTAAGCAACAAGGTACATGAAGTCCTGGTATAATGTGAATGTAGCCTGTAACCAATTTACTGTAGCTTTGACTTAATTCACAATATATGGCATTGAGTGCCTTATTGCTTGTATTAAACGCTTACTACATAATGACATCCTAATGACATTCTTTTGTTAGAAGATATAGTTCTTGACATGTTATCTAAGATTATTAGTTGGCCTGTATGGGTGCTATGCTGGAAAATGCACAGTAGCTAGGAAAACAGGTGCTTTGTCATAGCTGTCACTATATTGTGTATTTTAGCACAACAGTGATGAGCAAGATATTGCTTTTGATGTATTCAGATATCAATGAGTGTGAGCGAGCCTCCAATTGCCAACGAGGACGCTGTATTAACACAATGGGTTCCTACCGCTGTGAGTGCCAGAAAGGATATATGCTGGTCAGTGGACGCCGGTGCCAAGGTATTTACATACATTAACATTTATACCTTGTACAGACACACACACACACACACACACATAGATGGAGATTTCTTGCTTTTACTGTACATCACTGAATTGGCCACACCAGTATTTGTCCTCTTGTTCACCCTTTCTCATTTTCTCTCAGACATAGATGAGTGCTCTGTGGACAGGAGTCTATGTCAGCCTCATGGTGTATGTGAAAACAGACAGGGTGGATATGTGTGTGTGTGCAACGATGGTTTCATACTTTCTGAAGACAAACACAACTGTGAGGGTAAGAGTTTTTTTTTTTTTTTCACTCAAAGGGATAAACGGAATGTTAGAATGACACAGAATGTCAATTTCAGTGCATCGTTTTTCCATACAATGAAAGTGAATCACCATTCTGAGGCTAACGTTTCCATTTGACTTCCATGGGGAGAGAAAGTTATATGGGTTTGGAGTAACATGAGGGTGAGTGAAAGGTGTTTTTTGGGTGAACGATCCCTTTATAGCAAGTACTGAATATAGTTAAAGTGTCTGTTTTTGCGGGAAGAAATTGCTTGAAAGTATTTTTTTAAACAAAAGTGTGTTTTTCCCCACAGTGGTTGAGTTGGATCTGAACGATAAGAAGGAATGCTATCTAAATCTGGATGACACTGTGTTCTGTGACAGTGTCCTGGCAACCAATGTTACCAAGCAGGAATGTTGCTGTTCTATCGGTGTGGGATGGGGTGATCACTGTGAGATCTTCCCCTGTCCTGTCTACCACTCAGGTTAGATCAAGAGAGAGATGAATGGATGAATGGATTTATGGATGGACCAGTTCATCAATAGATGAGTAGATTTACAGTTGTTGGACTGATGGTGTCTGTTGTTTCTAGCGGAGTATCACTCTCTTTGTCCAGTCGGCAGAGGATTTTACCATGAGGAAGGAAAGATAGAATATGGATTAGCAGTTCACAGAGGTACATGTGCACACATATGTGTAATTCACCCATACAGTGCATACAAACACTCACAAGATGAACGAATGAGTCTTTGTCTTTCTCTTTATAGACATTGATGAGTGTGTCCTGTTTTCTAATGAGATCTGTAAGGAGGGACGCTGTATGAACACACAGCCTGGCTTTGAATGCTACTGTCAACAGGGATTCTACTATGACAGTAATCTACTGGAATGTATCGGTAAATTCATGAATACAATTACAAACACTTTCTTGTCCATAAACACACTTCCAAGGAAATACACATAATTTCATGCCTTTCCATAACAGAACTGTCCATATCAAAGCTCTTCATTAGAATCTCCAGTGTATTTCTAAGTACCTGAGAGTGAAAGTTAACTGTTTCAACATTTGGTACACACAAATAACTCATTTGATCCTCATCTGCTTTGGAACAAAAGGAACAATTTATGTTTACGATACTATGAGTATTCCTTGTTATTTTTTCTTGATAAATCAATAAATACTTTTAAATAAATACATTTTCATTCAATGTTAATCTTGCATTGTGTTTTATAATTGAGACTCTAATTTGCTTGTGAAAAGCACAAAAAAGTGGTTGTTTGTGTGCTTATTATATTATTTTAGAAAGCAAAAACAAACCAAAAAAAAGTAGAACTAGAACACCACACATACAGCAATTTGGAAACTCACTCTGAAACACACAAACATATTAATAAACCGTAAATCTTTCACATTTAGCCAACTTCAACACACTGAAAATTCTTAAACACCATTTTCTCTTTCTTTCTTTCTTTCTCTCACTCTCTCTTTCCCTCTCTATCTGTAGATGTAGATGAATGTCATGATGAGTCCCTGTGTACAAATGGACATTGTGTAAACACTCAAGGCTCATTCTACTGCACTTGCAATCCAACCTGGGTTCCTGATGCAGCTAAAAAAAAGTGTGTCTTTCCCACAGTCACGGGTATGTGTATTTAAATGGGTATGTTAAACTAGTAGTTCAGCTTACTTGTTAAAAACTGTTTGCCCAGTGTGAGGCTTCAAATTCATGACCTTCAGATATTGAGACTGATGCGCTGCCTACTGCACCAAATCCAGCGCTGGTAGGTCGAGGAAGAGATACAAGAAATCAACCACAATCTGTCATAGAGATGTGGGTTCGAATCCAGCTCTGAAGTATAAACCTTTATATGATATCAGTTGAAAAATGGTTATGTGATTTTAATCTGGTGACGTTTTGTGCCTGACGGTACACACTGAAGAATTATTTGCACTGTTCTTATTGTTTGTGTCACTATTTAAACGATTTTTACAAATAATGATACATGGACTGGTCTAAATGGTGTAACAATTATTCTGATGTGTCATTGATATTGGATTTTTATTATTTTTTTTTATCAGTACTACTCAATTGATGTATGATATCAATGGTGTAACAATTCTTTTGATATATCTTTTTTATATATTTTTTATCTGTACTCTAATATAATATAATATAAATTACAGCAGTAAACAATATTCTCACTATACAATTGGGTATTTTTTTGATAATCAATCAAATTATAAATATTATATAAATTCTAATAAAAATAATGTATAAAATATTATTATTATTATATAAGTACTGTAAGCATAGTGCAAATTTACGTAATCTTTTTAACAATAATAATGTGAGTGCAAAGGTATATAATAACAATATACTAATAACTAGTTATAGTGCAAATATATCTTAATAATATTAATAATGTGAGGACAAACACTTAAACGCATACTAACCTGTAAGAGACAAAAAAACGTTTTATAGATTGTATATATTTACATCAAATGCATAAAATCCTAATATATCACCTACTATAACCACCATTAAAAAGCTTGCTTTACAACTATGAGTATATTGTAAATATTAAGGGCAAATTTATTATTTAAAAATAATAATAACGTGAACACAAATACTTACAAACCTGTTTATTTGAATTAAAATGTGTTATAGATTATATATGTAGATTCAAAATAAGAATATTAAAATATACAACTCTTATTATTACAGTAAGTAATAGCAATAATGTGAGGACAAAGTTATAAAATAAAAACAACAATAATAATTTACAGTTTTGGTCAATTCCTCAAAGAATTCAAGTTGTGGTAAGGGCCGTGATCGGTCAATTCCTCATTGCAACCAGGTAATTACACGCACCTAATTTGGTTAATTCTTGAATCCAGACGTAGCTAGAAGTGTCTGCATTCACATTCTTGCGTGGAGTTTCTTTCGGGCTTTCTCAAGTTGACCGACAGGTGATGTCTGTATCTAAAAGGTGACTGGCTCTTTACCTGTGAGGAGGAACTTCCTTTTCTACATCTGCTGGACATTACAATTTCCCCCATTCATTTTAATAGATGTTTCCAATCTCTGCTAAGTGGTCTCTGCATTAGCTGAACCAGCCTGAAATGTAACGTTTTATGCATGATTTGAGCTAAAGAAGCACAATTTATGATACTGTTGTTGTCTGATTTTACTACTGATTTGAAATGTGTACTTTGATGGTAATCTTGACCAACCATTTTGGACATTTCGGTCTTTCCGCAGTCAAGTAGACAGGAGCTGTACTTATATGCCGCTTTTATACTTTTACTTTGAAAATAGCTGCCCAGCCTGCCTGAGAACGTTCTAGAGATGGCAGCGGAGTACACTGATTCGCCTTGAAAGGGACTTAAGACTAATTTTTATACATCTTTTTATTTAATTTTTAAAATGAATAATTTATAATGAATAATGAATATTTTTACAATTAATCAATTAAAAAAACAGTTTGAATCATGCACAGCAATTTATATTTTTTTGGTTTCATTTAAAAAGATTTACTGAATAATGGTATTTATCACTATGTTTTAAATTAAGTTACTGTATATAAAATATGATTATTATTAGAGTAAATTTCAGTTCAGTTTATCCTGGGTTTAACTTAAAATGTATTATGGAAAATCACCATTTTAGAATCAAATGTCTAAATATTTAGTTGCATTATTTATATATTTAGTTAAACTATCCTTCATCAGGTGTCATCAGTTTTGTCTTTGATTAATGCTGGCATCATGATATGATTCCATATCCGTACTCGTCATATTGCTCTGTTTTGAGCATGTGTGTGTTTTGTTGTAGGTGTGAATGAGTGTCAGGACCCTGCTAATTGTAAAAATGGCCAATGTGTAAACACCCAAGATTCCTATTATTGCATCTGTACTCCTCCCTGGATTCTGGCAACCGACCGTAATGGCTGCGTTACACGTGAGGAACAGGCGGGTGAGTAGGGCTTTAAAGGTTATCACCGTCACAACAGATGGGATGCCTTGGAGGAAGGTTTCTTACAATGGTACAGAATAGTGTAAAGATGGTTCTGTAAATGTACCGTATTTCATGTCATGGTGATGAAGTAGGTTTCATTCAGCATGTCTATTCGGAACTACCTTAAATAATGATAAACTATTAAATAAGGATAAACATTTATTGAAGTTCTCACCCAAGACTGTGTGCTTCTGATGCCTCTCTCCTTGTCTTCCTCACTCCTTTTTTCTCTTTCTCTCTATACATCTCCTTCTCTCTGTATATCTCTTTAGTAACGGGTGTGTCTGTGATGCACCTTTCAGATGTAAATGAGTGTGAGGATCCCTCCTACTGTAGGAACGGGAGATGTGTCAACACTCTTGGCTCCTTCCACTGCATTTGCAAGCAGCCTCTCACCTTCAGTGCAGCCCTCAAGCAATGTGTCTATGATGGTGGGTATCACAAGTCATATGTTCTGTTGCCTGTGATTGGTGAATACATTTTGTTCCAAATGATTTGCAAATAGTTTTTCTTTAGTCTCATATAGCCTTCATTAGGGCTGGTATCGTTCAAAAATGTTCGATACTGATACCGATACCTTGACTTTGATACCGGTTCCTAAACACTACTTTTTGATACTATGGTTGATTAGCCCCAGCACCACCTAGATGCCGCCGACAAACACCGGTATTACCGTTGGTTGGACGCTAGGTGGTACTATGGGGTAATTTTCATTAAGCAGTGTTAGGGTTAAGCTTACACAATAAAGCAAGACACCTTGATTTCAAACTTTTAACTTTATTTTTTATTTATTTGAACTAAAAGTTCATATAAATATGTGCATTTAAAATGTGTTGTTAAAATTTTTGAAAGATGGTTTTTACAACAGTTGTGAACATCTCTCTGGCAAAGAAGCTTCATCTGTGCATTCTCTACCCGTCGGGTATTTCGTTATGCAAGAAAATGTATCATGTGTGTGAATACATTTCTGTCATCTGTACTTAATAATATAATAAAATTGTTTCTTCAAACTCGTGTCTTTGTGTCTACGGGCAAATTATTTGTAATATTAATTTGATAATAATAATTGTCTAATAATAATAATAATAATAATAATTAAATAGTTTAATGGGAAACGAGCCAAATATCATCATGACATCGTCAAAGGCATCAGCTATTGGCGATCACACTGACCATCATTGATCCCGAGATCATCGTCAGTTTGCTCAACCCTAATGTGCATTTCTCTCTATAAATCAACAAAATGTTCAGACAGACTCTTGCTGGTTTTTCTGACACATTCAGAATCATTACAGCTTTTCCCGGTATCACTGTGGCTCGCTTTGTGCGTGCGCTTGTAAAACTTATATTTTAAAGGCTCATTATTATGGATTAGTATTTCTCTGTAATGTAGAACTGTATTAGCAATGGTAGTGATGACATTCTTTCTCAGTCCTGGAACTCAAACCATTTTCTGATACTAGTGTTTTTCCTTGATGCCTAAACACAGCCAATCACCAGCACTTTTAGATTTGGGCACATCTAGCATGTTACATGCTTATCACTGACGTTGACTAGATTAACCCCTTAGGTATCGAAATTTGGTGCCGAACGACAAGACATTTTTCAATACTCGATTGTTTAGAGGCAATTCGGTCAGTGCCTAAAATGTATCAAACTCGATACCTAACCCTAGCCTTCATATGGCTTTGCAATCCAAAAGTTGTTGCTCTTCTTTCAGCCTTGCTTCACCACATGGAGCATGGATCTGTTGGATTTATTAAAGATGTTATTTTTTGCAGTGTTAGCCTTGGATTTTCTTTCTTTTGTAAACACTCCATCTGTTGTTTTTTTTTACACTTCTATTTCCATCACTCATCTCTTTCTCTCAGATCGCACTGCAGCACATAAAGACATATGTTTCCAAGAGGTTGATGAGGATCTTATGTGTACTATGCCTCGGAACGAGTTAACAGTGACCTACTCTGAATGCTGCTGTCACTACGGTCGGGGCTGGGGCCCAGAGTGCCGTACCTGTCCGAATAGAAATTCAGGTAATGAACAAAACTTCTCTACTCCTGCAGGACCAGCCTGCATACATTTAAATGTAGCATTCCCACAGATGAATTGGCAGACTTTACCATAAAATTAACTGCAATTTTCCATTTAGAGGTCATGTGTGAACATGGCCCATTAGAAAATACAGGTAAATCAGCTCTGTCAATATATATGGCAAACAAGCACTCAAATTTGTCCAACTTTCCAACAAACGCGAGTCTCTGTTTTCCAACCAGGTGCGCACCAAAAAGTGCTTTGCCCACTGCTTTTGGTGCAGCAACAACAAAGGGCGCCAGCCTCCTTAAATCCACATTTGTTTAATAATGTTTATATCTGTCATGCATCTCCTAAAATGGGAGAGTGTGTGTAATGATGAAGGATCTGGTGAATCGTGGTTAGTCAACCCAAGTTCAGCACCTTTATAATAGTAATCAAAAATCATCTAAAGACAAGACTAGGATCAGGATCAAAAGCAAAAACAAGAACTCACCAAACAACACAAAATACATCAAACAAAATTAGACAAAGACGGGGAGAACTATATGCACAGGACCTAATGAGGGAACAAGACAAGCTGGGAAACAACAGGGTGGGGACCAGGGACAAAACAAGAACCCAGAGACTGCAGTTGAAGTCAGAAGTTTACATACACTTAGGCTGAAGTCATTAAAACTAATATTTTAACCACTCCGTAGATTTCATATTAGCGAACTATAGTTTTATATATATATATATATATATATATATATATATATATATATATATATCTATATATATATATATATATATATCATTTGGCAAGTCATTTAGGACATCTACTTCGCACGTGACACAAGTAATTTAAAAATATACAAAATAATTGTTTACAGACAGATTGTTTCACTTTTATTTGGCTACCTCACAATTGCAGTGGGTCAGAAGTTTACATACACAAAGTTAACTGTGCCTTTAAGCAGCTTGGGAAATTCCAGAAAATGAGGTCAAGCATTTGGGCAATTTGCCAATTAGCTTCTGATATCTATATCCACAGTAAAACGGCGTCATATAGCGGCATAACCTGAAAGGTTACTCAGCAAGGAAGAAGCCACTGCTCCAAAACCGCCATAAAAAAGCCAAACTAGAGTTTGCAATCACAAAGCCCTGACCTCAGTCCGATAGAAAATTTGTGGGCAGAACTGAAAAGGCATGTGTGAGCATGGAGGCCTATACAAACCACTTCTGTCTGGAGGAATGGGCCAAAATTCCAGCAACTTATTGTGAGAAGCTTGTGAAAGGCTACCCAAAATATTTGACCCCAGTTAAACAATTTAAAGGCAATGCTAACAAATACTATCAAAGTGTATGTAAACTTCTGACCCAATGGGAATGTGATGAAAGAAATAAAAGCTGAAATAAATCATATGCATTACTATTATTCTAATGTTTCTCATTCTTAAAACAGCGATACTAACTGACCTAAGACATGAAATGTTTTCTATGATTAAATGTAAAAAATTGTGAAACATTTTGGTAAAATGTATTTGGCAAATTTTTATATGTAAGCTTCTGAATTAAAATATATATTTTTTTAAAAAGAAGTCCAACTTACGTGGAAATTCCAACATATGTGTTATAGCGTGTGCTTTGCCATCAGTCACATTCATGTTGTTCCAAACCTGTATGATTTTCTTTACTTTGTGGAACACAAAAGGAGATTTTTTTAATAATGAAAGTGAAATCAGTACATTAATGCAGTGACTGCAGTCAGATCTAGACATGTGAAGCAGGGGTGGAGGTGGGTTTCAAAGAAAAACTCTTGGAGCCCACTGGGGCAGTGGTGGCTCAGTGGTTGAGGCTCAGGGTTACTGACCAGGAGGCCAGGGTTCAAGCCCCAGCACCACCTAGATGCCACTGTTGGGCCCTTGAGCAAGGCACTTAACTCCAGGTTGCTCCGTGGTAATTGTCCCTGTAATAAGTGCACTGTAAGTTGCTTTGGATAAAAGCGTCTGCCAAATGCATAAATGTAAATGTAGATTGGCTACTTGATTATATATCAAAAGACAAATCAGGGGCTGTGCATACCGCTCATTAGATTTTCTCTTCTGAGCCAAACGGTCGATGGTTCAAGCAGAGGTAAGCGATTTCCAACCCTCACCTATGCTGGATCTTTACAGCACATTTATTACATTTTTCTGTTATTCCTGGTGGCGGTCGATATCTCTTGCCCTCTGATGGCCACGATCGCTCTTTCATGCCTGGGCATCGCCCGCGCCGAGACATCTTTTGTTGATGCGTCATGCCCTCTTTGCGAGTGCATGACCAAGGCAACGTTGCGGTCGCAGTTCGCTTTCTTAAGAAAGCCACCCCAGCGGCTCCCTGCCTCGGTCCTTCTACCTACGGGTTTGAGTCCAGCGCAGCAAGCACTGGGGGCAATTTGGGGACAACAATGGAACTACCTCTGCCGGATAAATCCTCGCAGACCTTCCATTCCCCGGCACGCTCATTTGCTACGGTTAGGCGCTGATATTTCAACTATTTCAGAGGCTCCTGGGGCATATGGCTTCCTTGGTGGTGAGGTGGCTGTCCCCCTCCACCTTGAAGGTGTACGTTTTTGCCATAGCTGCACACCACGACACAGTGGAGGGCAAGTCTTTAGGGAAGCATGACCTGATTATCAGGTTCCTGAGAGGCGCTAGGATGTTGAATCCCTCTAGACCATGCCTCGTTCTCTCATGAGACATCTCCATAGTCCTTCAAGTTCTGCGTGGGGCTCCCTTTGAGCGCTTAGAGTCAGTAGAGCTTAAGGCACTCTCCTTGAAGACTGCCCTTCTAATGGCGCTCACCTCCATCAAGAGGGTAGGGGACCTGAAGGCGTTTTCTGTCAGCAAAACGTCCCTGGGTGTTCGGTCCAGGCTACTCTCACATGATCCTGAGACACAGACCGAGCTATGTGCCCAAGGTTCCCACGACCCCTTTCAAGGACAAAGTGGTGAACCTGGAAGCGCTGCCCCAAGAGGAGGCAGACCCAGCCTTAGCGTTGCTGTGTCCGATGCACGCTTTACGCATCTATTTGGATCGCACGCAGGGCTTTAGAATCTCTGAGCAGCTCTTTGTCTGCTTTGGTGGACAGCAGCACTGTCTCCAAACAGAGGATTGCCCACTGGATCATCGACATCTTAGCTGACGCCTACCAGACTAAGCGCATGGCACTCACTGCAGGGTTATGAGCTCATTCCACCAGGAGTGTGGCGGTCTCCTGGGCTCTGACCAGTGGCACCTCTCTAGCTGACATTTGCAGAGCAGTGGTCTGGGCTACACCCAACAACTTTGCAAGATTCTACAATCTCCGGGTTGAGCCGGTCTCGTCCCGTCTCTTAGCAGGAACAAACGGGTAAGTCCAGATCGACCGGCCAAGTATAACGCTTTTTGCACCTTTCACCTCCCTTGAGCTGAAGATGTGCGTTGTTGATTCCCAGCAGTGTTCACAGATGTGTTCCCTTGTTGATTTCCTTCTAGCCTTGCGGCAGATGAGTTTGCGTAGAAACTCACTGCCAGCCCAGTACTTGTGCTAACTACGCCCTGTATTGGGACAGGTGCTCCGCATGCACTGGTTCCCCATAGGCAACCCCTTGCGACGTATATTCCACTGTGACGTATATTCCACTTGCGACGTATATTCCACTGACAAAAACACTGTGTGGACATATGTGGAAAAAGATGCATTTTCAAACTGTATTTAAAAATGTATTAGTGTGGACATGGCTTAAGTATACATTATAACTACGGTATTAATTAATTATAGTCAGGATCAGGATGAGACGTTAAACCATGGTCCTGACTCTCTGTGGTCATTAAAAATCTCAGGGCAATTCTTGTAAAGATTAGGGGTATAACCCCAGTGTCCTGGCCAAATTCCTAACAAAATGGGATTAGATTTCTCAGAGGTTCCCTGAGATAACAATAATAATAAAATAGGTGGCAGTTTAACTATAACTTTTACCATGGCTACTGAGGTATTTATCAAGATTGATATTGATTTTATATTGGTTGGATCTGGCTGTCAAAATAATTTTCATATTTAAAATGACTAAAACATGCAGAATAAAGTAATGTAACGTAATTTTCCTTTTGTGTGTGTGTGTGTGTGTGTGTAGTACTTTTTAACAGGTTGTGTGAGATGCATTTGGAAAGTGAGTCTGATGGAGAGGGGGAATTCTTGGCAGCTTTCTCCAACTACAATCCAGGTGATCTTGAAACAGCCAATAGTGACAGTGTTATTCACCTTGAGCTAAGCAGAAAGTCATTTCAGTAACAAAACAGAATGAATGTTCCATTACTCTTTCTGTCACCTGTTCAGATGGAGATAGTTCAGAAGAAGACTCAGATGAGTGTAGCTGTGCTAATGGTCGGTGTGTGCGATCCTATCTGGGTACAATGTGTGAATGCAATCCTGGATTTGTACTAGACCATTCACGAACACGCTGTACAGGTGGGTATGAGTGCAGATAGTTTAACAAATTCAATTCAACTCCTACTTTAAAGCATTAAACTAGCTGGGAAAAGTTCATTACACTTTATTGACCACTCTGAATTTACTTGTTTATGAAGAGAATCAAAAGTATTAATAAAATCAAGTAGAAATGATTGAATTGAAGTTAAATAGATAAACAGAAAGATGTTATACATACAATGTATGATACATTTTTTGTTATATTTTAACAAGATGAAAACATGTTTACATTGCATACACACACTTTGCTCTTTTTAAAAGTCATAATAATGAAGTTGGCTTCTCTCTTTCTTTTTCTAGATATTGATGAGTGTTCAGGGCGAAGCCCAGGGCAGAGTCCCTGCAAGAATGCACGCTGTATTAACACCTTTGGCTCATTTCGATGTCACTGTAAACTTGGATTTGTAGCGGCACGCCGACCTCATGTGTGCATACGTGCTAGGGCCCAATAACGACACAGCATCTCATCAAATCAATTCTCGGACACTTCTATGAACAAACACAGTCTCTTACACCCTCACTCTCATGTGCATACATAAAAAGTGATATGCCGCCACTGATACACTTCATCAAATCTAGTGTAACTGCATTTATGAACAATTTCATGTGTTCACTCTGTCATTCCCTAGTATGTTATGTTGGGAATCTAAGTTTATCACCATTAACTTCATAAATAGAAATATCTTGTTTTGCTGTTATTATACATTTTATGCTTGTCTCTTCTTCCAATAATCTGGTTGCACTCATTTGAAAATTATTTGTCATTGGAAGAGTAATTGCCATTGGATGAAATGTGTATTTTTTTTTAATGTTGCTGCTCTACATGTCTTGGGCGACTTTAACATTGCTCACCATTTTATTTTTTTATAATTTGTTTTCTCATCTGCTCCATTTATTATTTTTTGGGGTTTGCACCCAAAGCTCTTTTTCATTTGTTTGTTTGATATAAATGATTAGATTTTTTAAATATTCCTTTGTTTGTATTATTGCTTTTATTTGTCTTTTGTTCACCAGTGTTTTGTTCTATTAATTTCTTTAACATTAAGAAAGATGCTATTTACCAAAGAAATGAAGATAAAATAATAAACGAGAAAGGAAGTCAAACCATCAGCATTCAATGCTATATGACTGATTCTGTCTCTATTTGTTCTTACTTTTGTTCTTTCTCCCTCCTCAAATTAGTGTTGGGTTATTAACAATTAGGACTGAGAAAAAATGGCTGATTTTCAAAGTACTAATAATGAAACGTTTGCACATGCTTTGACAACAGAATGTCTCGGTAACCTCAGTTCCCTGAGAGGAAGGTTTCTGGGTCCTTACAATGTAAGAGACACCAATCAGTGAACACCTTCCATTTTAGTGCATAGAGGCATCTCGTGGACGTGCTCTGGCCAGTAAAATGGTGTCCATGACTGAATGCGTAAGTTCTGGTGCATGCAGTGGGCCCTGTTCAAGGGGCCACACATGCAGGTTCCACATCTGGGGATGCAAGATTGTGCCTTGCCCCTGAGAGAGGAGATCCCTCCTTAGTGGTATTTCCCAAGGTGAACTGCACAGCATCTCCATCATCAATCACTGACTCTGCGTGGGCGTGGCCTAGACAGTAAATGTAGCTCTCACATACTGATCTGACAGCAGGATGTGTCTCTCACACAAGGAACAATTATGGAACGACATCTTTATAAAGACGCGAACATATAAGTGACTCTTTTAGATATATAAATTAATATAGTTTTATTTTTATATCACACAATATACAATTCTTCGTAATGATACACAAACCCTGCCGAAGCGCTTATTTGGAAAATAAGGAAAATGTATCGATGGAACTGTTTAAAATTTAAAAATACAACGCAACGCGTGAGCTCATCTTGCCATTTTTCTTACATGATACATTTAAAAACTTTCCAAATGAGAACGTGTTTTTCTGTGGTGTTCTACTTCCCTCTAGTGGCAAAAAAAATAAAATAATTGTTTCTACCACTAGGGGAAGTACAACATCACAAATTCAACATTAGAATAGCTGTTGCTAAAACACGAACACATTCACATTCATAAATCTTTCATATTTAAAAAATATCTGAGATTCCCAAGCTGGCATGGCATTGTCATTTCCAGTTGGTCTCCCTTCTCTCTATATGTCTGTAGATGTTGATGAAAACCATTAATATAATGGTACTGTTTGAACACATAAAGCTCAATTTTAATATAACTACAGCCTACTTTTTGACAAAAATTGCGTCTTGTATACGAGAGTTGTATACGTTTAGAACCCGCAAATGAAAACATTTTTGCCCCGTGTGAGAAATGAGAAATCACCAACATTAAAATGCTTGATTTGCAACTGTAAGTATATTGTAAATATAAGTGCAAATATAAAAATTATAATAACGTGACCACAAATGCTTACAACCCAGTTTATTTATTTATTTTACACTTTTTGCCGAGAGTCAATAACACTCATTTTACAAGTTATATATTTACAGCAATGCAATTTTTTAACATAAAGCCCAAATAATATATTATTTACATGAATAGGTAATATTTAGGTAATACGCGCGCCTCATTGGTCAATTCTTCGAAGAATCCAAGTAGCGGTACGGGCCGTGATTGGTCAATTCCAGCAACCAGATCGTGACAAGCGTCTGATTGGTTCATTCTTCGAATATTCTTGGTAACGATGCGTGCCGTAATTGGACCATTTCTGGATATCGCTACAAGAAATGCGTCTTCGTCACTTGTATACGTTTAGAACCCGCAAAAGAAAAAAATTTGCCCCGTGTGAGGCTCGAACTCACGACCTTCAGATTATGAGACTGACGCGCTGCCTACTGCGCCAACGAGGCTATAGAAACGGTAGTAGAAGGGCACGTTATCTACAGTCATGTGATAATTCATTCACGTTTCTTCGCACATTAAGGATATAGTGTTCTTAGATTTCCATTCACACTTCTAATTTAAGTTAAGTAGATTTTGCTTCTTGCTCCTGCAATCTGTCAGTCAAGCCCGTTTCTGTTAATGGATTCCACAAACGACCAAACCACGCAGTCGACACGGCTTTTGTCTCCATAATTAGTTTTACGTGAAATAAAAGTTTAAACTACAAGTTTTTAGCAGTTAAACTGCTTTTGCTGTTCGTTCGTTTTGCAGCCCATTCCATCTCGTTTCAGAGGGTTATTTTCACTCCCCCGTCCCCTCCAACCTCTGATGCTATCTGTCTCTTCACCTGCTACATTAGAAGCAGCCAAATATCTGGTGCGGCTAGATGAGTGCAGCGCCGTCTGGTGCGACCTGTACACATCATTATAAATATTTGACCAAAACACTTGTTCGGATTATATAATTCAGAAGTTTGTTTTGATCCTTAGTTCTGACTACTATCCGATCTATATCTATTTCTGTTAAATATGAAGAGAAAAAAAAATAGAAAAAGTTCTTTCAATTATTATTTTTTATGTATATTACCGGTTCGCAGCAAACACAGAACGTTCCACTAACGTTGGGGGGGGGGGTCTAATTTCTATATCTTATGGCTCCTACACACTACACGTCTTTCAAAGACGTCGGATCGTGGTACCGTTCATATTACACAACTGTCTGTCTTGTCACTGAAGTCGTAGCGTCTTCAAATTACACGACGAATCGGCGATAGGTGTGAACACATTACAAGACATTTCACTATTGACGAATCCCAGACGATTCTACCTGGTCTCCAAATTACGTTTCACAACTGAGTACACGCGAGAAGTCATACAAATGTATGATTGTATGTTACGCATTTCAGAATATGATGTGTAGGCCCTATGTTTGTAATCTCCTCAAGGCATCATATGTTTTATTTGGTTACAATATGAAAAAGTACCTCCTACTGTAAAATCTAACTATTTGATTATGTGACTGTCCAAGAGAATTGACATTTTCTCTCCAACTCTTCTCTTTCTCCATCTGGTTGTGGTACAGTTCAGATGAAATATAAAATCTGGTGCTCCTGCCAATGTTCCACTCATTTATCCTCCATTAGGATAAATGAGTGGAACATTTATTTCTGCAGAATAAGAAAGTCATACAGAACTTAGATGGCATGAGGGTGAGTAAATGAGAGAATTTTTATTTTGGGGTAAACTATTCCTTTAAGCTCGAAGTATACTTCCGTCAGACGTGAATGCTAGGCGTATGTGTATAGGACGCATTATGCAAATTTTGTCATCAGCAGCAGTGAACGAGAACTGAATGTGTGCTGCTTGATTTTTTATAAATGTGTGTACTCTGAATGTGCATAATGCAAAAGTGCCTGGAATTATTTGCAATAATTAGCGGGTCCACAAGGTGGCAACAGTCACAGTTGAGCCATTGCTGTCACAAAGAAACATTCAAAGAAGATGCAATCGCCGCTAAACATCATTATAAAAAGGTAGAAACGAAAACAGTAGATGTGCACATCAAGAAACCATGTGTGAAGCGGTAGGGAGATACCTGTATTTATATAACTCGAGTCTAAAGGAATATAAAGACATCTCTATGGCTCTTAACTCCTGAAGAGAAATAGTCTGTATCTCATAGCAGATGTATTGCGTATGTGGCAATCAGCTATGTCTGTGCAAACAGTCAAATTGAGTATTCTTTGAAAGATGAGTGTTAGACGGAACACAGGCGGCAAGCGTTCACATCAGAACCGAAGTATACGGGCCTGGGTAGCTCCAGTAAAGACGCTGACTACCACACCTGGAGTTGCAGGTTTGAATCTAGGGCGTGCTGAATGACTCCAGCCAGGCTTCCTAAGCATTGGGAATTGGGCATTCCCCCCAAAAAACAAGTATTTGGGCTTTGATTGGAGTTACGGTTTTGTTATTGGATAATTTCCTGTATTCAATTATTTCAGTCACGACAACTCAGAAAGATTTAGCATGTGAATATGGGTATCATGACATATTCATTGGATATTAGTCTTGGCGGACTAGATCTGCTACTCTGCTTTTGCAGAGCAAGTACAGAGACTTGCTACTGCTAGAAAACACAGACATACGGAGTTAAGCATGAGAACATCCTGCTGCTGCTCCACAATTAGAGAAATTGCAAGACATGCTGCTTCGAGCATGTATGATATGCTCCTGCACAAATAGACAATAAAAACAATCCTTGGGGGAAGCTGCACAAAACTCACAACACAAGCACAAAACACAACCCCCAGCCAAGCAGATCTATCGCCAAGACTTGTGCACTGCTGTTCCGAAGAGATATGTGCACCAAGTTTCACCAAACTCTTGCAGCACACTGCAGTGACAACAGCTTGACTCCAAAACTGAACAATTTAAATGTTACTCAGTGACGGAAGTTGACTGGTCCTTTGACATTTATTTGGGTAGCCATTCAGCTCACACCATGTGACCGAGCCAATTGGCTAACAGATAGCAGGCTCAAGAACTTATCAGCTTGTGCTACATAAGAGTTTCATGGCTGTACGTTGGTCATTCATGGCTGACTGTTAAAAGTGATTTTTTTACAATGGCATCCCACTGGTAACAGAAAACTACTGCATTTGAATGTATGCAATTGTGGCCCTAGGTGTCAGTGTAGGTCCAAGTCGAAAAAATTTCAAGCAGCGTGTTGCAAAAAATTTAAAGGTGATGGAAATGTTGTTTTTCAATGGATTTTATTGTTATGACAAATGTTTATTTTGAAAAAGAATGATATTTTTTATACCAGTGCACCACAAGCACTGCAAATGATGTGGTTACTTTAGCAATTGCATTTTTCATCTCACATTTGCTTTTTAGGATACTATTGGTTGGGTTTGGGGTAGAGTAGGTTTTGTTCATTTACAATTCAATAGAGGAACCTCATCTGTTTTGAAGAACATTTAACTTGCATTTAGCGCCACACTCTATACTGCCACAATACATGCATGGAACCACGTAATATCATTTTGTACACATTTTGCAATAGTAATTTAATTGTCTTTTACCAAAATGTACAATGAAATTTTTTTCTCTCACTTGAGCTGTTTGAGTCTGGTCAAATGTAAGAAAATAATAAAAACATGCATATTACTGTTACGGTGAGCAGGACAGCAGACGAGGATCTAAATGTAGGGTAGCTTTATTGGACACCTAAAATAGACAAAACAAAGGAAATACCCTCAATGGGGAAACACAACAAAAACATACAAAGATAAACTGGTAGGGTAAACATCAACGAACACGGAAACAAGCATCCAAACACATCAACGATCAACAAGGGAATGGAGAACAAACAGGGTTTATATACACTGGAGACATGATGAAGACAAACTACAATCAGGTGAGCACAATGACACAGGGCTGGCAGTGATGAGGGCCGAGGATCATGGGAAGTGTAGTTTCTGACAAAGACAAGTGAGACCCAGGGCAGACAACAAGGGAATCGTGACAATTACAAGTACATCATTATTAAAAAACAAACACATAGTTGCATTACCCCTTTAATTCTCAGGAATGTTGCTATGTTAATTTTTTTAATATTTCAATTATCATAGTGAATTAGCCATTTATATACATCTCTAAACAATTTTTTTCTCATAATGTTACACATGAAATTATTAATTCAGAATTGAACATTTAACAATAACATACTGAATATCTTCTCAGTGCTAAATCAATTAAACTAAACCCTTTATAAACATAATGAGAGCTAACAGGATACATAAAGCTAGGATGGTACCCATAGTAATGGCAGAATAGAAAGTCTTACAGGGGTAAGGATGGGCACAAGTAGCCTACTGGAGTACTCGGGTGTGGCAGCAATGATCGATCATGAAAATTATAATCTATAACAAATACCTGATAACTAATCACACACGTGTCAAAAAGGGAGCTCATTTTTAGATTGATTTACGTTTTGATTTTGAGGGGTACATTGATTGTCAATGACATCTCATAGCAACCAAACTGATGACGCTGCAACGCTATTAAGATAATCAAAAGAGTGTATTAGAGAGTGTATAAGCGTGCTTTGAACATCGGTCTCTGCAAAACGTTTGCTAAACACGTTTCTACTATCATTTAATGTAAGACTTGTTAATGGATATTATTCAATAAAAGTGAATGTTTGTCACTGACCGTAAACCTTCTTACCACTGCGGTCAAGTGGGCCGCGCGTTGAAAATACACGGTCAAGCCAGCCGCACATCTTTTTTTAGTATGCGCGTCTAATCGTGTCCTTACGGTATGGGTGCTGAAAGAGGTCAAACTTGATTTTTTGACTCTATTTTCTGCTATTTTCCATCTTATTAGGACACAAATATTTTTTTTTTTTTTTTTTTTACTATTTTAATGTTTGTATGCCTAAATATGATTAACATTAATTATTACATAATTTATTCATGTTCATATTCATTTTAATTATCATACATCCTTAATATTTTTACATTTTTATTTTTAATGTTTATATATATATATATATATATATATATATATATATATATATATATATATATATATATATATATATATATATATATATTAGTATACATTAATTATTATAATATATTTATTAATGCTAATGAAATCTGTAATATTGATGTTAATTATCATACATTTATTTTACATTTGTATTGTTGATTTTAATGTTTGTGTATATATAAAGTATACATTTAATTATTATACATCATGTATAAATGTTTATTTATTTATTTAATTTTTTCATGTTAATGTAAATTATTAATATGATACAACAGGCTTTTGAAACACAGATGATATTTAAAACACAAGCACACACACACACACACACACAATTTATATATACAAGTATGTTATATTACTGTATAGTTTTGGAGGAAAGGCAAACTCACCTCACACATCAAAGTGCATTCTATCACTTACACCATGTCCCATGTTCAAGCACTCATAAAAAGTGTTCCTTCAAAGGTTTGCTCATTCTTTCAATATATTCCTGTTCAGAGTGACTCTGACTATTACTGTAATTATTTTCAAGTCATTTTACTGTATAGTTTTGGAGGAAAGTAAAGGCAAACTCACCCCAATCATCAAAGTGCATTCTTGCACTTGACACCATGTCCCATTTTCAAACACTCATAAAAAGTGTTCCTTCATAGGTTTGCTCATTCTTTCAATATATTCCTGTTCAGAGTGACTCTTAATATTACTGTAATTATTTTCAAGTTATTTTACTGTATAGTTTTGGAGGAAAGTAAAGGCAAACTCACCCCAATCATCAAAGTGCATTGTAGCACTTACACCATGTCCCATGTTCAAACACTCATAAAAAGTGTTCCTTCATAGGTTTGCTCATTCTTTCAATATATTCCTGTTCAGAGTGACTCTGACTATTACTGTAATTATTTTCAAGTCATTTTACTGTATAGTTTTGGAGAAAAGTAAAGGCAAACTCACCCCAATCATCAAAGTGCATTCTTGCACTTGACACCATGTCCCATGTTCAAACACTCATACAAAGTGTTCCTTCATAGGTTTGCCCATTCTTACATTTGATTAATGTTCAGAGTGACTCTGACTATTACTGTAATTATTTTCAAGTCATTTTACTGTATAGTTTTGGAGGAAAGTAAAGGCAAACTCACCCCAATCATCAAAGTGCATTGTAGCACTTACACCATGTCCCATGTTCAAGCACTCATAAAAAGTGTTCCTTCAAAGGTTTGCTCATTCTTTCAATATATTCCTGTTCAGAGTGACTCTGACTATTACTGTAATTATTTTCAAGTCATTTTACTGTATAGTTTTGGAGGAAAGTAAAGGCAAACTCACCCCAATCATCAAAGTGCATTCTTGCACTTGACACCATGTCCCATTTTCAAACACTCATAAAAAGTGTTCCTTCATAGGTTTGCTCATTCTTTCAATATATTCCTGTTCAGAGTGACTCTTAATATTACTGTAATTATTTTCAAGTTATTTTACTGTATAGTTTTGGAGGAAAGTAAAGGCAAACTCACCCCAATCATCAAAGTGCATTGTAGCACTTACACCATGTCCCATGTTCAAACACTCATAAAAAGTGTTCCTTCATAGGTTTGCTCATTCTTTCAATATATTCCTGTTCAGAGTGACTCTGACTATTACTGTAATTATTTTCAAGTCATTTTACTGTATAGTTTTGGAGAAAAGTAAAGGCAAACTCACCCCAATCATCAAAGTGCATTCTTGCACTTGACACCATGTCCCATGTTCAAACACTCATACAAAGTGTTCCTTCATAGGTTTGCCCATTCTTACATTTGATTAATGTTCAGAGTGACTCTGACTATTACTGTAATTATTTTCAAGTCATTTTACTGTATAGTTTTGGAGGAAAGTAAAGGCAAACTCACCCCAATCATCAAAGTGCATTGTAGCACTTACACCATGTCCCATGTTCAAACACTCATAAAAAGTGTTCCTTCATAGGTTTGCTCATTCTTTCAATATATTCCTGTTCAGAGTGACTCCTAATATTACTGTAATTACTTTCAAGTCATTTTACTGTATAGTTTTGGAGGAAAGTAAAGGCAAACTCACCCCAATCATCAAAGTGCATTGTAGCACTTGACACCATGACCCATGTTCAAACACTCATAAAAAGTGTTCCTTCATAGGTTTGCTCATTCTTTCAATATATTCCTGTTCAGAGTGACTCTGACTATTACTGTAATTATTTTCAAGTCATTTTACTGTATAGTTTTGGAGGAAAGTAAAGGCAAACTCACCCCAATCATCAAAGTGCATTGTAGCACTTACACCATGTCCCATGTTCAAACACTCATATAAAGTGTTCCTTCATAGGTTTGCTCATTCTTTCAATATATTCCTGTTCAGAGTGACTCTGACTATTACTGTAATTATTTTCAGGTAATTTTACTGTGTAGTTTTGGAGAAAAGAAAAGACCAATTCACCCCAATCATCAAAGTGCATTGTAGCACTTACACCATGTCCCATGTTCAAACACTCATAAAAAGTGTTCCTTCATAGGTTTGCTCATTCTTTCAATGGATTCCTGTTCAGAGTGACCCTGACTATTACTGTATCAATTTTCATTTAATTGTGCCATTGTTAAACACTAAATTATTTTCATTTTTGAAGTCATTGTTGTGCAAACATACCATGCTTATTTTGTATTCATAATTAACTTACAGTATTTAATATACAGTAGTGGACAAATTTACATGGAAATACAGAATATACACAATGTCTTCTTGCATTTTACGTATTATTGTCATTTTAATTTAGTGAAAACCTTGTTTTTAACTATAAGAAATGATTATGTTCATCATCCGTTTGAGAAGTAATTTCTTTTGGTTAATGGTTACAACCTCACCTTTAGTTTCTTATGTCTACGTTTTATATCCTTATGTCTATGTTTCTTTTGTTGTTGGTGTTTTTCTTTGTTTCTGATGATTAAGTCTGCAAAACTGTTTTTTTTATGTTTACCTTAATCTGCAGTCTATTGAATCTGCTCAACTGGAATTTGTCATTTCCCTCCTCCTTGACAGAATCATTACAAACATATGGCATTGAGATGAACTTTAAAATGATCTTTCTAAATGAAAATCCATATACAGCAAGTGTCACATCATAGAGATAAGGAGAAAGAGTTGATAACACAAAGAAAAATTATACTTATGCAGTGTCATGTCCTTGTCCTTGAATATGATCACATTTTTATTAATTATTTGCTTTTCTTATTTCAGAAAACAACTATGTCCATCTTGCAACACCACTTTCGGCATGCTGTTGTACTCATGTACAACCCATCAGACTGCAAGTGTCTACTGTGGCTTTGGCACCTGCGTGGCATTGACTGGCTGCTGCACACTAATGCACACACCTAAAATAATCTTCTCATATTAGGTTTTTGTTTTATTACTTAAAATTACATTTTTGCATTTGTATCTATTGTGAAATGTCATAACACAGGATACATAATACCTATCACACCATATTTCTGTAATTCTGTTTATAAAACTCTTGTTTAAATTTCATTAGGTTGTAGCCTACTGCAGTCTTCTGATAACCATTCGATACTGTGCTTGTTAGGTGTCATTGAGTATTAAAGGTGCCTATAAATAAAATGTATGATTATTAAGTTGGCTTGTGAGAGCCAACTTACTGAAATCCTACTTAAACTTCTTAAGTTGGCTTGTGAGAGCCAACTTACTGAAATCCTATTTAAACTTATTATTATTAGTGGTGCTTGCCAAAGGCAGAGCATCACTATTGTTCTCTTGCATACTTATTAGTGGTGCTTGCCAAAGGCAAGGCATCACTATTGTTATTCGCCATACTTATTAGTGGTGCTTGCCAAAGGCAAGGCATCACTATTGTTATTCGCCATACTTATTAGTGGTGCTTGCCAAAGGCAAGGCATCACTATTGTTATTCACCATACTTATTATTAGTGGTGCTTGCAAAGCATCACTTGTAATCTCACATATTTATTATTTTTATTTTTATTAGTGGTGCTTGCAAAGCATCACTTGTAATCTCACATACTTATTATTTTTATTTTTATTAGTGGTGCTTGCAAAGCATCACTATTGTAATCTCACATACTTATTATTAAGTTGGCTTGTGAGAGCCAACTTACTGAAATCCTATTTAAAATTATTATTAAGTTGGCTTGTGAAAGCCAACTTACTGAAATTCTATTTAAACTTATTATTATTATTATTATTATTATTATTATTATTAAGTTGGTTTGTGAGAGCCAACTTACTGAAATCCTACTTAAACTTATTATTATTAAGTTGGCTTGTGAGAGCCAACTTACTGAAATCCTACTTAAACTTATTAGTGGTGCTTGTAAAGCATCACTATTGTAATCTCACATACTTATTAAGTTGGCTTGTGAGAGCCAACTTACTGATATTGTACTTAAACTTATTAAGCTGGCTTGTGAAAGCCAACTTACTGAAATCCTATTTAAACTTATTATTATTATTAGTGGTGCTTGCCAAAGGCAAGGCATCACTATTGTTATTCGCCATACTTATTATTAGTGGTGCTTGCAAAGCATCACTATTGTAATCTCACATACTTATTTTTCTTATTATTATTAGTGGTGCTTGCAAAGCATCACTATTGTAATCTCACATACTTATTAGTGGTGCTTGCAAAGCATCACTATTGTTATTCGCCATACTTATTATTAGTGGTGCTTGCAAAGCATCACTATTGTAATCTCACATACTTATTTTTCTTATTATTATTAGTGGTGCTTGCAAAGCATCACTATTGTAATCTCACATACTTATTTTTCTTCTTATTATTATTTAGTGGTGCTTGCAAAGCATCACTATTGTAATCTCACATACTTATTTTTAGTGGTGCTTTCCAAAGGCAAGGCATCACTATTGTTATTCGCCATACTTATTATTAGTGGTGCTTGCCAAAGGCAAGGCATCACTATTGTTATTCGCCATACTTATTAGTGGTGCTTGCCAAAGGCAAGGCATCACTATTGTTATTCGCCATACTTATTATTATTATTATAATAATAATAATTATTCTTCCACACAAAAGTTCGGCGCGTAACTTGTCCCGCAGCTTTTGTCACACACCCCTGAGTGAGGCGTCAAATTATGCGGCCTATTGAGGAGAGGTATGGAATGACTTTTATAAGCGATCGGGGTACGGTATTTTCCCCAGGGGCAAAAAGCGGCGAAAAAATCCCATAGACTTAACATTGCGACAAACTTTGACGAGTCACAGCTCCGGCGAGAATTTCGCAGAAACGTGTGATTTGCCACATTTGAAGAGGCTGGCAGGCTCTGTAAGAGCATACCTCAATATGGGGTAAAAGTTGCACCCCTGGGGGCAGGAGCTGCCCAAAGTTGCCCCATTGACTTACAATGGTGTAGGACGGCCCATGAAATGACATTGCATAGGGATATTGTATTGAACATAGCTCTGGATCACAGTGTCATAGAGACAAGGGGGTGGGCTCATTTTACTCAGACAACCAATCAGTCTCTCGGGATCATTGTGAAGCTATCAAGCCACGCCCTAGCAACAATTTAAAGCACCTTAGCAACAAGTCCTATAGACTTCTAATGAAAGACATCAAAGGGATATCTCCGGATAGAAGTGTCATAGAAACACAAGGGTGGTCTCGTTTGACTCGGGACAACAAACAACCAATCATGAATCACCTCAACACTTCCTAGCCCCTCCCTAGCAACCATTGTCGAGCACCTTAGCAACCAAAATCCATAGAGGGATATCATCCATTCTGAATGTAACAGAGGCATGGGAGTTGGTTTATATCATTCATACTGACAAGCAGCCTTTGGAGTTTCATGATTGGCAGCTGCCAAGCCACTCCCTAGCAACTAAACAGAGTACCCTACCAACCGAGTAACAAAACACATATCTCTGCACCAGAAAATCAGAGAGACTTCTGGGTTGATTTATTTCAATCAGGATGGCAAGGAGACTTGATAAGTATCACTATGGTAACTACCTAGCAACCAGATGGGGTTACCCTAGCAACCAACTAACAAATCACATATCTCTGCATTACAAAAACGTACAGACTTCTGGGTTGGTTTATTTCAATCAGGATGGCAAAGATACTTGATTAGAATCACTATGGTAACTGCCTAGCAACAAGGAGGGGTTACCCTAGCAACCAAGAAACAAATCACATATCTCTGGATCAGAACATCGTACAGACTTCCGGGTTGACTGATTTTACTCAGGATAGCAAGAACACTTGATAAATATCACTATGGTAACTGCCTAGCAACCAGATGGGGGTACCCTATCAACCGAGTAAAAAAACACATATCTCAGCAGTTACAAAATGCTATTTGACGAGTTTTGCCACGGCAAGCACCACTCACATTTTCTTAAGGAAATGTACATTCTAGTTTGTTTTTACTACCTAAATAAAAGATAAGGAGTGACATCCAGATCCTTATTTATTTTTTTTATTACAAAACGGAGATCAATATTTTTTTTGTATAAACGTTATTGTATAAACGTAATTCTGAAAATTATTTTATATTTCATCAATAAATACGCTGTAAGAATGCACTTTTTGGGTTGATTGTGCCTTTACTTTCCTCCAAAACTACACAGTAAAATTACCTGAAAATAATTACAGTAATAGTCAGCGTCACTCTGAACAGGAATATATTGAAAGAATGAGCAAACCTATGAAGGAACACTTTTTATGAGTGCTTGAACATGGGACGTGGTGTAAGTGCTAGAATGCAGTTTCATGATTGGGGTGTTTGCCTTTACTTTTCTCCAAAACTACACAGTAAAATGACTTGACAATAATTACAGTAATATTAAGAGTCACTCTGAACAGGAATATATTGAAAGAATGAGCAAACCTATGAAGGAACACTTTTTATGAGTGTTTGAACATGGGACATGGTGTAAGTGCAAGAATGCACTTTGATGATTGGGGTGAGTTTGCCTTTCCTTTCCTCCAAAACTATACAGTAAAATAACTTGAAAATAATTACAGTAATATTAAGAGTCACTCTGAACAGGAATATATTGAAAGAATGAGCAAACCTATGAAGGAACACTTTTTATGAGTGTTTGAAAATGGGTCATGGTGTCAAGTGCAAGAATGCACTTTGATGATTGGGGTGAGTTTGCCTTTACTTTTCTCCAAAACTACACAGTAAAATTACCTGAAAATAATTACAGTAATAGTCAGCGTCAATCTGAACAGGAATATATTGAAAGAATGAGCAAACCTATGAAGGAACACTTTTTTATGAGTGCTTGAACATGGGACGTGGTGTAAGTGCTAGAATGCAGTTTCATGATTGGGGTGTTTGCCTTTACTTTTCTCCAAAACTACACAGTAAAATGACTTGACAATAATTACAGTAATATTAAGAGTCACTCTGAACAGGAATATATTGAAAGAATGAGCAAACCTATGAAGGAACACTTTTTATGAGTGTTTGAACATGGGACATGGTGTCAAGTGCTAGAATGCACTTTGATGATTGGGGTGAGTCTGCCTTTACTTTCCTCCAAAACTACACAGTAAAATTACCTGAAAATAATTACAGTAATAGTCAGAGTCACTCTGAACAGGAATATATTGAAAGAATGAGCAAACCTATGAAGGAACACTTTTTATGAGTGTTTGAACATGGGACATGGTGTCAAGTGCAAGAATGCACTTTGATGATTGGGGTGAGTTTGCCTTTACTTTCCTACAAAACTATACAGTAAAATGACTTGAAAGTAATTACAGTAATATTAGGAGTCACTCTGAACATGGATATATTGAAAGAATGAGCAAACCTATGAAGGAACACTTTTTATGAGTGTTTGAACATGGGACATGGTGTCAAGTGCAAGAATGCACTTTGATGATTGGGGTGAGTTTGCCTTTACTTTCCTCCAAAACTATACAGTAAAATGACTTGAAAGTAATTACAGTAATAGTCAGGAGTCACTCTGAACAGGAATATATTGAAAGAATGAGCAAACCTATGAAGGAACACTTTTTATGAGTGTTTGAACATGGGACATGGTGTCAAGTGCTAGAATGCACTTTGATGATTGGGGTGAGTTTGCCTTTACTTTCCTCCAAAACTATACAGTAAAATGACTTGAAAGTAATTACAGTAATATTAGGAGTCACTCTGAACAGGAATATATTGAAAGAATGAGCAAACCTATGAAGGAACACTTTTTATGAGTGTTTGAAAATGGGATCATGGTGTCAAGTGCAAGAATGCACTTTGATGATTGGGGTGAGTTTGCCTTTACTTTCCTCCAAAACTATACAGTAAAATGACTTGAAAATAATTACAGTAATAGTCAGAGTCACTCTGAACAGGAATATATTGAAAGAATGAGCAAACCTATGAAGGAACACTTTTTATGAGTGTTTGAACATGGGATCATGGTGTCAAGTGCTAGAATGCACTTTGATGATTGGGGTGAGTTTGCCTTTACTTTCCTCCAAAACTATACAGTAAAATGACTTGAAAGTAATTACAGTAATATTAGGAGTCACTCTGAACAGGAATATATTGAAAGAATGAGCAAACCTATGAAGGAACACTTTTTATGAGTGTTTGAACATGGGTCATGGTGTCAAGTGCTACAATGCACTTTGATGATTGGGGTGAGTTTGCCTTTACTTTCCTCCAAAACTATACAGTAAAATGACTTGAAAGTAATTACAGTAATATTAGGAGTCACTCTGAACAGGAATATATTGAAAGAATGAGCAAACCTATGAAGGAACACTTTTTATGAGTGTTTGAACATGGGACATGGTGTAAGTGCAAGAATGCACTTTGATGATTGGGGTGAGTTTGCCTTTACTTTCCTCCAAAACTATACAGTAAAATGACTTGAAAGTAATTACAGTAATATTAGGAGTCACTCTGAACAGGAATATATTGAAAGAATGAGCAAACCTATGAAGGAACACTTTTTATGAGTGTTTGAAAATGGGACATGGTGTCAAGTGCAAGAATGCACTTTGATGATTGGGGTGAGTTTGCCTTTACTTTCCTCCAAAACTATACAGTAAAATGACTTGAAAATAATTACGGTAATAGTCAGAGTCACTCTGAACAGCAATATATTGAAAGAATGAGCAAACCTATGAAGGAACACTTTTTATGAGTGTTTGAACATGGGACATGGTGTAAAGTGCTAGAATGCACTTTGATGATTGGGGTGAGTTTGCCTTTACTTTCCTCCAAAACTATACTGTAAAATGACTTGAAAGTAATTACAGTAATATTAGGAGTCACTCTGAACAGGAATATATTGAAAGAATGAGCAAACCTATGAAGGAACACTTTTTATGAGTGTTTGAACATGGGTCATGGTGTCAAGTGCTACAATGCACTTTGATGATTGGGGTGAGTTTGCCTTTACTTGTCTCCAAAACTATACAGTAAAATGACTTGAAAGTAATTACAGTAATAGTTAGAGTCACTCTGAACAGGAATATATTGAAAGAATGAGCAAACCTATGAAGGAACACTTTTTATGAGTGTTTGAACATGGGACATGGTGTCAAGTGCAAGAATGCACTTTGATGATTGGGGTGAGTTTGCCTTTACTTTCCTCCAAAACTATACTGTAAAATGACTTGAAAGTAATTACAGTAATATTAGGAGTCACTCTGAACATGAATATATTGAAAGAATGAGCAAACCTATGAAGGAACACTTTTTATGAGTGTTTGAACATGGGACATGGTGTAAGTGCAAGAATGCACTTTGATGATTGGGGTGAGTTTGCCTTTACTTTCCTCCAAAACTATACAGTAAAATGACTTGAAAATAATTACAGTAATAGTCAGAGTCACTCTGAACAGGAATATATTGAAAGAATGAGCAAACCTTTGAAGGAACACTTTTTATGAGTGCTTGAACATGGGACATGGTGTAAGTGATAGAATGCACTTTGATGTGTGAGGTGAGTTTGCCTTTCCTCCAAAACTATACAGTAATATAACATTCTTGTATATATAAATTGTGTGTGTGTGTGTGTGTGTGTGTGCTTGTGTTTTAAATATCATTTGTGTTTCAAAAGCCTGTTGTATCATATTAATCATTTACATTAACATGAAAAAATTAAATAAATAAATAAACATTTATACATGATGTATAATAATTAAATGTATACTTTATATATACACAAACATTAAAATCAACAATACAAATGTAAAATAAATGTATGATAATTAACATCAATATTACAGATTTCATTAGCATTAATAAATATATTATAATAATTAATGTATACTAATATATATATATATATATATATATATATATATATATATATATATATATATAAACATTAAAAATAAAAATGTAAAAATATTAAGGATGTATGATAATTAAAATGAATATGAACATGAATAAATTATGTAATAATTAATGTTAATCATATTTAGGCATACAAACATTAAAATAGTAAAAAAAAAAAAAATTATTTGTGTCCTAATAAGATGGAAAATAGCAGAAAATAGAGTCAAAAAATCAAGTTTGACCTCTTTCAGCACCCATACCGTAAGGACACGATTAGACGCGCATACTAAAAAAAAGATGTGCGGCTGGCTTGACCGTGTATTTTCAACACGCGGCCCACTTGACCGCAGTCTTCTTACCCTCCCTGTGTGATGTAAAACACATCTTTATTTCGACTAAATAGGAGTTGAAGATTTCCTCAACAATTTCCAATTTAGAAGTCCGACATAATGTGTCATTCCGTTGCAATTTCCCCAGCTGAAAGGTTGAAATTCAAACTCACCGAGTTGCGTGGAACACTTACGTAGCATTAGGGCTTTCCCCACAGGAGCGAACGCACACGCTCGCACACACACACACGCACACTCTACTATGAAACGCCAGGCGCGTGCGGCAGTGGACTGAACTCATACGGCAGGCGAGTGTTTCAAACATCTAGACAGAGCGCAACTAAATGGAACAGAATGCAGCGACTTCAAAGCTGAAATTCAGCTTAACACGCACATTAAAAACGTGATAACGCGCATTTGAAAAAACGATAGTTATGACGTATCCTGTAAATCCAACCGCGATTTGAAAATAGACAGTTCAGACAGTCCCTTAACAAATTGCTGCGCGCTTACTAAGACTACTACGGTAACCTGAAAGATGAACAGAAAGACGCGCGTTGTGCACATTGTTTAATTGAGTTGGGCAGCACATTTTCAAATAATGAAAATATGATGCATTATATTTTGATTATGCAATCTTTTGTACATGAACAAATTATTTTATAACAGCCTATAATAATGAATAGACAATACACTGGAACAGCAAGATTTAATCCAGCAGCCACAGACGTGACATGTTATTATATTTACAGTTATGTACATGACATTGCCCCTCAGGTACTCAACGAATACTCGAATAATTAGTGCGAGTACTCGAGTAGACAAAATGACCAAAATGCCCATCCCTACTCAGGGCTCATGGGTACCTATAACCATGTTTGCCTTCAGGGTTCTTTGTGGTAGATTTGGTTTGACATTTGCCTGTATAAGGCGATGTGACTGCTTTGACAACTTGTGAATCTCTCTGAAATCCTGAAAGATGTGAAAAAAATTAATAAATACTGTATTGTAGTTAAGACTATTGTTAGGACTTTTACCAGTTAATCGTTTACCAGCTGTAATTTGTGATCTATAATCTGTAAGGTGATTGTTACTCCAGCTGTGTTTCTACTGACTTTCTACTTACTGCTGCTGTCTCAGCTGTTCAACTTGTATAGCAACTGGAGTTGATGATCTTGATACCAAAGGTGATAAAGATATATGTTTCTTCAGCATGTTTGATACACCTTTATTCACAGGTGCTGTACCTGCTAATGTTGTCATTTCTGTTTGCGTTGCATCTGAGCATTCTGTTGATTGATTTATGGAAAACTTCATTCTAATCTGAGATCTTTCAAATTTAGAAAAACAAAACAAAAGTTAAGAATGTTCATTAGTCCATAATCAATGACAGACAAAAAGTTTAGAACAACCTCCTTGCAAACTATAAAACTATTTAATGAAGTAACCTAAAAATGTGCTTCATGTGGTAACAGCTGACTTAACTGGTTTTTATTTAATCAGACTTAATTTACCCAACTAATTAGGATACACCGATGAAAGTAATTTTTATAGGATAGATCTAAGTAGAAATTGATCATTGTGGTAAAATGTTACCAATTTTTCAGTGTATGAAAACCCTACAACAATTTTTTACTGTGTTTTTCCCATGAAATTATATTGATTTTAATCTCAGTAGACAGTGACATTCATTTTGTGTGGTTCAGGGTTAAAGGACTACAAAGTTTTGCACCTGATCATCCAAGATGCCAACAGTCCAGTCACAATAATCACACCTGCATTAATATGATACAAAAATGGACCATTTAGCACAAAAAGGATATATATATATTTTTTATCCCCTTTTCTCTCAGTTTGGAATGCCCAATTCCCACTACTTTGTAGGTCCTTGCGGTGGTGCGGTTACTCACCTCAATCCGGGTGGCAGAGGACAAGACCGTTTTAAGGACTAATACAGTTAATCCACCCATTTTATCATGTGGCTCGCTGTGCATGACACCGCAGAGACTCACAGCGTGTGGAGACTCATGCTACTCTCCGCGATCCACGCACAATTTACCATGCGCCCCTTTAAGAGCAAGAACCCCTAATCATGACCATGAGGAGGATACCCCATGTGACTCAACCCTACCTAGCAACCGGGGCAATTTGTTTGCTTAGGAGACCTGGCTGGAGTCACTCAGCACACCCTGGATTTGAACTCATGACACCAGGGGTGGTAGTCAGCATCAATACTTGCTGAACTACACAGGCCCCCCAAAGGTAAGGATCTTTTATACATTTATTATAAAGTATGATACATTCTGAGGTAACTAGATTATAGATAAGGTTCTCACCTTAGAGATCATATTGATTTCATGGCTTATTTACAAGATTTTTATGTTATGGTGCACATTTACAAAACTAATATACATTTATATTATATAAAATTAATATACATTTGGTATTTGCCAGGTGGCTCGCACTTGAGTTGCATGTTAAATAGAAGCATTAAAACTTCCCATCCTTATTCAACTGCAATATGTGTGTTCATTTCATTGCTGGTCTGTATATCCTTATTTTCCCAAGTCCATCATATTTGTATTTAGATGGCACATTTTAGCCAGGTGATTAAATCTAGAGTGACTCACTGTAATTGCAGGGCTAGTTCGAGTGGAAACACCTGGGGTTTGGTTGGCATCAGTGGTGACACAGGAAGATTAGAGAAAAAGACAGATTTCCTGGTAAGATTTAAGGCACAAACATGCTCTACGCAAGTACATGAACGCAGACGCACCTTGCTACTCCAGCTCGATTTCACGCGTCGTTGCCACAAGAGGCGCTACAGTGGATTTTCTTCTTTCAATCAACTACTGTCACGGTGGACTCGGGCAGAAATTTGAGTTAAATCTTTTCTAAATATATAAATATATATACTTTTTGTCCGCGGTCCATTCAAATGAACTTGTTTTTTCTCCGTGTCTC
The DNA here is from genome assembly GCF_025860055.1 of Xyrauchen texanus. Classification (NCBI taxonomy): domain Eukaryota; kingdom Metazoa; phylum Chordata; class Actinopteri; order Cypriniformes; family Catostomidae; genus Xyrauchen; species Xyrauchen texanus. The sequence goes on from NC_068279.1 coordinate 27,190,534, forward strand.
TCCCCAGTCCTCAACTATCGATCATCTAACACATACGGGCTGCTTCCGAAAACACAGGCAGCTGATTTTCTGCCTAATCAGTTAATGGCTTAACTGAGTGAGAGCTGTTTTGAGTGAATGGAACTCTTAAGGAAACTGGTCTCCGAACAGTTTTAAAAGCATGTATATAGCCTCCGAAGGCAGCAATGTCCTGGTTTTGGACGCAGCACCAGTTTCGTGGTCACGCCTACAAAATCTATTGCCCTCTTGTGGTCTGAGGTTTGTAACCGCCAGAGCAAAGCAAGAGCGCACATAATGTATGTACAATGGGACCACACATTGAACATGCTCTGTCCAAGTGTTCGCGTCTGCATTTGCTTACTTGCATGAAGAATGTTTTGGCCTTTAAAGGTCTGCGATGGGAGAAATGTGTCATCCATTGTTCCCTGCAGGCTCCTCAGCCTTACAGGATCCATTTGGTTAGGATTAGGGTTGGGGCAGGTTTAGGGCATCTGCTGCCTCTCAGGAACAAACCTTTGTACATACTGTAGGTGAACTCAGTAATTGTTTTGTTTATGTCGTCTTGGATTTGCACTGACACCTAGGGACGTATATGGAGCGTCATTCACGAGGAGATTAGTTTCATAGTTTCTGAATCCATTCAACAATGTATGTACAGTATCCTAACATGGCAGCCCCCATGAGGGGACAATTGCAATACAGAAAACAGCTTTTATAAGGTTACTGAAAAGACAGGAACCTTCATTTTATGAGAGTGCTCATGATTTTATGCATATGTTTCAAAATTACAATTCAATTATTTAGGAGTAAAACTTTTTTATTGGGGGGAAAAATTACTATGTGCACCTTTAAAGACTGAAAATAAAATATTGGAATCAAACACCACATGTTGTTAGTTTATTTCTTTTTTGTATCCTTTCATTCAACAGCTTCTGCATCTCACTTTGTCATTGGACCTGTATCTTTTTTTATTTTATCCCTGAGCATAGCATGTGATTAGATGTGGCCTGCTGTGAGTCATTCTCCAACTCAGAAATACATTCTCTTTGTCTCCACCATGCAGTATGACTCACTGTCCTTCATAATGTATATAGAAAATGGCCTCAGTTTGACAATCTGTTTGTCTACCTACCCAGATTAACTGTACCTGTAACTCTCCTGGTCATAATAGATGTTTACTGTCATTCAGAGTGACATTGGTTATTAATAAATTATCCTCCATTGTGTCATAACCCGCCAGATTTTGAGGTTTTATTGGACGCTGTAAGGATCCAATCTGCAGCTGATTACCAGCAACAGCAGTTATGCTACCGACATACTCAGAGATACTAAGACAGTATGAATGTGTTTGATGATATTAATCTCAATACAGTACAAACTGTAGGGTGTGATTTATTCAATCAGAGCATGTACACGTGTGAACAACATTATCATAATCTATGGTCCAATTAAACTTCAAACCAGGAATAAAAAAGACAAACCAGAAACAAAAAAGATGAACATTGTTCAATTTATTCTGTCAATGTATTTAAACCTAATGATGCAAAGAATGTGTGAATGTTTAAAGATTATGAGCCTAACTCATCTTTATATGTTTAAAGATTATGAGCCTAACTCATCTTTATAGATTTTTAATTGGTATACAATATATATAGGCTCTCTGAATTTTAAAAGAAAATCTAGACATTTTATTTGACATATGAACTTTATGCATTGAAAAAACAAACAACGGATTCTCTGAATGTTTGTTAGTTTTATGTACTATTCTAATTCCATTCTAATAAGTGTTATTTCTAATGTTTCACTCAGGAACAGTTGCATCATTAAATGACAATCCTTCTGGAAGTCTGTCTTACATTATTTTCAGGATCTCATCATATAATGTACATTTATCTTGTGTCAGTAATGCAACTGGATCTGCCTTTGAATCATTATGTAGTGAAATAAACTGCACAAAATAACATACAATCCCATATACTGGTTGCATAGCAACAAGAATCATCTCATGTTCTAGGTTTGGCTTGTTCTTATTCCGCTTGCAGAGAGAGAGCAATGTGGGGGCAGATAAAGTAATATTTTAACATACAGAAAGATATAACGTTGTTATGTAATCTACATGGTCTCTTGCTTGAGCATTGGGTGGTTGTGCAGTCTTGTATTTGTTCAATAATGCATTATTAATATTATTATTATTCATAATAATGTGACAGCGTGCACCTCATCCCCCTCACAAGGTAATGCTTGGCCCTCTAATGCCCTTAGCCCTGTTAAGTCTTAATTAGCATAATTAGTGAGGCACTTATGAATAGGTTAGCAAGTCCCTTAATACCAAACCCAGAGGTGCCTAAAATATATAGGACATACACATATTCAACTCATTTCAAGTCTCTTGATTCAAGCATTTTTGACACACATACAAGTCCAAAGTTGAAATATTTAACATGGTTTTCACCCTCTCAATTACATATGAAATATAGTCTTCGGGACAAGTGATGTTTGGTGAGGTTATATTCTAGAACACATGAATGATTGTTTTACCCCATTGAAAGAACAAAACTCACATCACACTTTCATTCAGCATCTCTGTTGACCTGATTCTTGTCTATCTAAAGCTCAGCCTCAAACTTGGTCTGTTTCTCATTTTCTGTCTTTTTAATGAGGTCAGATATTTTGTTTATATCAAATTCACAGCTTATGTATCTTGCAGTGCATCTCTCCAGGCTCATTGTATTAAAGATAATAGAGCATCAATGTCACTCTACCCATATACTACAAAAATTAGAATGGGAGTGCTCTGTGCTTGTGTGTTGGAGGAGGATGGCTATTTTTGGTTTTTGACTGGTTAAAAGAATTCTTAGCTAAAGCTATAGGGTAGAATATATTTGGGATATCTGGGTTGTTTCAGGTAACTGTATCTAAACTGGTACTGATAAACTGTGTATAGGGAATAACACCACCCAGTCCACACAATGTATGTTAATTTTCTTATCACTTCATCTTCTCATATATTCATTATCCTTTATTATTCTGGTATTATTCTGGTTTATTTACCAATTTGAGATTTCCCAGAAAGAGTGAGGATATTTAGTAAACATGCTGGTGATTGATACAACAATCGAAAAATTGTGTAGCAAAGCATACACATACACATGCACACACACATAAAACCCCCTATTTATTTGTCTTCCCTTGCCATCTCTCTAACTAAATGTTTTATAGACTGTAACCAAAAACTGGAATAAATTCCCTTTCAGTTGTTACAAGAAATTTTATTTTAAATGTTGCTAATTGCATATTGTAGATATAGCCTTTCGTGCCTTGCTGAACACTTTTTGGCAACTATATAGAATTACATATAAATGCACGTTTAATCCAGATGTTACTTACCCGCTTGTACTATTTCTATGTGGAGGACACATCTTCTAACAAGATTTTCCCCATTTCCTCCTTTGCGATTAAAATCAAATTCAACCCAAAAACTGAATTGCTTATTTTAGTGAGCCAAGTCGCTTATTGTGAGCATGTTTTTTTTTAGACCAAAACGCTTGTTTCTCTTGCGAGATCTGGCAACACTGCAACTGGTATTTCACCCACCCTCATGGCAGAGTGCTGTCATTTTAAAAACTACATTATTAACCATTATTTTATTTTGTTCTACCCAATCAGCATTTGGAAATGTACCATCAGAATGCCAGAGCTGGAAAGAAAAATATTTTTTGTCAGAACAATACATAAAAAAAAAATACATTTATTTTTCCAATACTTGATTCCTACCTATCATAGCATATCACTCAGTATCTCCAATCGGAGACACCAAAATACCCATTACTCCCTACAATTAACTATCCCACCCACTAAGATCATTTTGAGCATAAAAGGTTGACACATTTAAAAACTACAGTGCCATCAAGTGGGATTAGCCTTCTGCAAATGCTTTGTTCAGTTGTTTTGTTTAATTTGGTTTGCTTTTGGGTAAATTATGAGCAATCACGGCTAAACTGTTTTTAGAGTTAAAGAAGCATGGTTTCTTTACCGATTACCTTAAATCTCATCACAGTGGCAGTTCTAGCTTGTATGGCGCCCTAATAAACAAATTTGTTAGTGGGGGATGGGAAGATGTAAGATGCAGCACTGGGCAGCTGCCCATGATGCCAATGCCTAAATCCGCCACTGTCTCATCACCTAAATTGCATTGCAGTCTCTCTTCTTCTTCTTCTTCTTCTTCTTCTTCTTCTTTCCCAATCCCATTTTCATCCTGCCTCTATCCATCCTACATTTGCTTCATGCCCTATTTTTATAGCTACAGTTTCGTTGATCCAAACTAGAGCAGTGAGGTGACTTTCAAAAACTTGTTTCTGGAAAATAGGAAGAAAGTTGAGAGAGAGGGAGAGATCAGAAATAGTTTGCTTGTCCCAGTGAGATGACTGTAGAAGGCTGTGAGAGGAATATAAATATATTTTAGTAGGTCGAAGAGAGAAAGAGAGAGAGAATGGAAGAGATAGAGAGAAAATAACAAGGGAGAATGGCAAAGAGAGGAGCATGGACACAGATTGTCAAACATGGTATTTTATATTTGTGTTCAGTTGTATGAATTCTTTTGGATACAAATGTGACCAGTAAATCCAGGTGCAAATTCAGTCAATGGTATCAAGAAACAATATCTATTATAATCAACACTGTCTTCAGTGAGACCAGTCAGGTCTCCTAAGCAACCAAATTGGCCCAGTGGCTAGGGAGGGTATAGTCACATAGGGTAATCTCCTCGTGGCCGCAATAATCTGGTTCACGCTCGGTGGGGTGCGTAGTGAGTTGTGCATGGATGCCGCGGAGAATAGCGTGAAGCCTCCACACACGCTAGGTCTTCGCGGTAATGCGCTCAACAAGCCATGTAATAAGATGAGTGCATTGATGGTCTCAGACGCTGAGGCAACTGAGATTCATCCTCCACCACCCGGTTTGAGTCACTACGCCACCACGAGGACTTACAGCCAATTGGGCATTTCAAATTGGGGGAAAAAAAAAAACTGTCTTCAACATGGTCTACACAGCAACAGTGCTGTGTTGTTCACACACCTCCATCTAGAGACAACAGATTTGTAAACGCAGCACTGGACAAATGCAATAAGCCTGAGGCAACTATTATGGCTTCTGCACACAACACACACACAAATATAGATTGAGAGGCATGCTCTAATAATAGTGTACACTGAGGCAGTTGTATTTAAAACATATTCAATCTCATATTAACAGGCCCAGATGGAATCTGCACACTTAATTTATATTTGTGCATTTTCTGCACTGATTTTTTTGGATAAAATCTGCAGACCTCTGTGGAATGTTTTTAAAATTTGTTCAACAGAGCTGAGAGTACTGCACATACACAGTAACAGCTGAAAGCATTGTCAAATTAACCATAATCAGAATTAAATGTGTTTGTTTTATTAAACAAATCTGCAGGGGTAATATAAGTGAATAATGAGTGTTCCAATTCTGCAGAAATCTGCTGAGCTCTCTGCAGATTGTGTGTGGGACTGCCTATTTCTACTCTCTTCTGTCTCTCTATCCATTCTGTCTATCCATCTCTTCAATTATACACCCACTGCCACATGGAAAATGGACAGATAGAAGGACCTGGTGAGGAGAAATACAGATAGACGTAGATAAGACGGACAGACATAAAACTGAGAAAGAAAGAGAGATTGAATGTGCTGTAGTGAGCAGAAAGCACTTTTATGTTAGCAAAGCTTCAGCCAGTCTATCCCTGCTACAGCAGGCCCCAATACACAGATACACACTGCTGCTCACTCAGCTCTTTTCCTTTGTCTTTCAAACTATTGTGTCCTCTTCCAAAAGAGGGGTACCAGGTAGGGATGGTGACCACTGTAGGTGGTAGGCGTGGAGGTTTATATAGAGAGATACGACGAGGTGGAGAGACGGACGTTTTGTACTGCATATAAAAGGAAATTCAATCTGAGTGAGGAAGAATGCTGATCTGTAATATGTTATGTGAATGGGAATCAGATTTCATCCTCTGTTTTTTCATCACACCAAAAAAGGAAAATTGTTATTAAATAGATATTCTTGGAGCAAGACATGTCATCACAAACTGAACTACTTGTTGCCCATTCCAGACAACTTTCAAAACGGAGTACTCACAAGATAATGACTAACAGCTAAAATAATCTCTAGCCTAGTTGATCGGCTTTTGATGTGCGAATGCCTTGCACCCACAGTGCGAGTCTCGTCACACTTTAAAAGTGTTTAGTCTCCCATTCAGCTGATGAAAACATGCTGCATGATCATGCGGAAGATGTAGATTGGAAAGCAGGTGCGAAAAACTTCATATAAATAAAATAGCCTGCTTCTCTCACTGTTGCTTGCATGCTAGTGATTACCCAGCTCTGAGTGATTTTGAAAAATGTGTGATGAAATATAGGAAATATTCCACACAATTTTGTGATCGGTAATCAAATAAACAAATTTGTGGCATTAACTGTGTTGTCTTATTTTGTACAAAATGACAGATTTCATTAAAGTGCTTTCACAAGATGCTCTTTGAAAATTCACATGCTGGTTCCAGGGACAAGTCCCACCAAATAATCAGATATGGCCGATAATTTATATCCTTTTGTTGCTGTTCTGCTGCAGTCCTTTATGCATCATTGTCTAATTGTCATTAAGTTGTTGCAGGAATAACATTATGGTTTTAAATAAAGTAAAATTTTAAATGTGTTCAGTAGTTTAACACCACTTGTCAATGTCATATGTGATATCCAATCAAATCGATGAAGGCAGGACTCAAGTTTCTCTTTTTAGTTTTATTCTATTTTTTGTATTATTATCTCTGTCTTGTCGGTGTATTGTTTTGTGCTCTGGAAGCTTCTGTCATCAAGACAAATTCCTTGTATGTGTAAGCATACTTGGCAATAAAGCTCATTCTGATTCTGATTCAGAGAAGCTAAGCAGGAATCTTGTGGATTATCCCAGCGACACACATCAGCAAGCAGTTCAAGTTCAGAGTGTCATGTGAGATGTAAGTATCTAACAAAAAAATATTTGACCACTGTTTTACAACTGAAATTTTGTACAGACATGTAATTTCAAGGGTGCAAACTATTCGCCATTTGGCTAAATTTGCTGTTTTGCATTGAAAATAAGTCATGTACAGTATGTGATTTGTATGTCATTCATAACTTTCAATGTGAAAACATTAACAGAGCAGTTTTCAGCGAATCAGGCTTAAGACAAAGAGTGAATGTGTGTGTTATGAATGAACTAAATGAATGTGAATCTGTAGATTTTTTAGAAAATTTAATTTACCTTGTCTAAGAAACACAAAGTAGAGCATTATCACCCATAGAACATGGTAAGACTTGTGTCTTGTGGATTCAATTGAGTTTGTAGGTTGTGGCAAGGACAGTGTCGTATATTTTTAATGCAAATATTATTAGGTAATAATTGGCACAATCATTGACCAGGAAAATAAAAATGGCACTCCATGTCAAAAAGGTTTCTGACCCCTAGACTATTGTTCAGTGAAATCCATCAGGACCAGTCTGGACCTGCTTGCATGTGGTTTAGCAGAGACAGTTAAGCAGAGATGGTCCACTGTTAATAAAATGAATGGGAGAAATTGGAATGGCCAACGGATGTAGAAAAAGAAGTTCTGCCTTATCCTTAGTCCTAGCAAATCACCTTTTAGAGACAGACATCACCTGCCAATCAACTCGAGAACGCGTAAGAGCAAAAGCTGAACCAGCATAAAAAATAAAGTGGTAACACGTTACAATTAGGTTCCAATGGTTAACATAAGTTAACAACATTAGTTAACATTATTTAACAACAAAGAGCATTTTTTAATCTTAGTTAATGTTCCTTTTAACATATACTAATACATTTTTTAAATCAATAGTTTAAATTTGTTTAACATTAGTTAATGCACTATGAACTAACAATGACCAATTGTATTTTTATTAAATAACATTAACAAAGTTAATGTTAAAATGTTGTGATACCATTGTTGTCCGATTGTACTGCTGATTTTAAATATGCTCTTTGATCATAATCTTGATCAACAGTTTTGGAGATTCTTTCCCCATCCAAGTAGAAGATAGTAGTGGTACTTTTATGGCATTTGTTTGCATTGAAAATATCCGCCAAAGATGGCTGCTGACTGAACTGACATGCTTTCAAAGGGGCTTTGACCATAGCTAGTGGGGTGAAAGGTGAGAATAATTCTAGGGGCCCATAGGTCCAGGTGGCCCTCACAACACTTCATGAATTGTATTTTTTGATATAGCAAGGGGTCCTTGGTAATATACAGTCAGTAGGCCCAGAATTCCTCACTACGTTACCCTGTTCTGATGCACTGTTTATTTTCTGGCTTTGATAGGCCATGAAACCAGTAAGTGTATACCTATAGTATGAGTAAGTGATGAAAAAGCATAGAATGAATTACACGTAAAAGCAGCCTAATGACACTCTTACTGACTGGCTTTCTACATCTGGTTTACTTCATGGTGGCAAATATCCATTCACAGTCTTCCTCGGTGCTCATTGGCGCAATTGATGTATTATAACACACATAGGCTTTGCAAACACAGGAATGAGGACGGCAAAAAATAATTCAATTCATGTGCACCAAACGTGGGCGTGAAACGCGTTTAAAATACTAATATGACATGTCTCACTCTCGCCTGCTGTCTTTCGTATGTAGGCGCTCGAGCTGTATGCTCGCGCTGTAGTAGCACACCCCCACCCCCCAGTCATTCATATGTCGATCAGGCGGACTAAAGAAATACAAGGGGGACTGACGTTGTGGGACAAGAGACACCGAGGACGTCGCGTGGACACTAATTTGCCATTCATAAATGAGAAGAAAACAGAAATAACGGGTTGAATTTGGTTACCTGAGTTCACCGTCACGCGAAGGATTCGCTTTGTGTTTCATAAGCGCCCGCACTGCCCGGGCTGATAAACACACACACTTAGGATGCGGATTTAACGAAACAGAACAGAGCTATCGGGATTTTAAGACGGGACAAACGAGAGAACAGGAGAAACACCTATGTGATCTGGACGGAACCAACCTTCGTCCAAGAGCAGTTTTGAGAGGTCTGATTCGTTTGACTGGGAAAGCCACGCCATCGGTAAGACTGCTCATCGGTAACGGACTGCTGATTTAAAGATAACGCTCTAGTCATCGCGGTTTAATAATGGCGACCAGGTTCCATGCATTGTGAGTGTGGTCGTTGATGTGAAATTGTGTGGTGATTTATGGCACTGTTGTACTGTTAGCTCACACGGGTCTGGTGTGGATGATCACGCTGCTCGGCTTTTGTCTCAACGTGTGTCTATGTCTGTAAAGTTCAACACGCCGATGTGAGTGAGTGATAGATAGATAGCTAGCTGTGCATGCTGAGGGCATCGTAGCGTTTTTAAATGCAGTACAATGCAATGAAATGCAATGCAATATGATTTTGCTCACATTTTGGGCTTCTTGCATGCCATCTGCTGTGTTATTTTGATTTGCCATAGGCGCTGGAGGGGAGGCAGATGCATGGCCTGTTTGTTGCGCTGTTTGGATCAAAGGCTAGAAAAAACATAACCAGAAAATTCTCATGGAAGGATAGGAGCTACAAAAACTAACGTCCTTGTTACAACAACAACCAGCTTAAAGGGGACATAATATGCCCTGTTTTACACTATGTAATATAAGTCTCCGGTGTCCCCAGAATGTGTCTGTCAGGTTTCAGCTCAAAATGCCTCGCAGATCGTTTATTCTACCATGCCTTTATACCACTTTTTTGTAGCCCTGTTCCAAACGGGTTGTTTTAGTGTCTGTAGCTTTAAATGCAAAAGAGCTGCTGCTCCCCACACCCCTTTCTGGAAGTGGGCTGTGCCTTTCCTGCTGGTGCCATGGATACCCCGGTGACAACAATGCAGAATAACTTAAACAGTTAAAAAAATAATAAATAACATGGAGAACACACTAAGGGTGTGTTTTACACTTTGTAGATAAGTTCTCTTGGTCCGAACCAAAAAAAAATGATATATTAAGTCCAGGTTCGCTTGGCATTCACACTAGCATTTTTAACACCAAACCTAAAGTTACAAAACAAAAGGCATAAGGATAAGATCACAACCTGATTGGAAAGATTTTATGATGTATATTTTGCAATGGAACTTGCCGAACATTCAAAACAATGCTGGGCTAAATGTGCTTGTTGGACCCACTTTCACTTAACCGATCACTGAACATTTTGTGAGTTATTTCCAGTATACTGGAAATATGCTCATCGGACCAAATGCTAATAAGGAACTTTACCTCCTCATTGCTCCATGTTTGCCCTTTGCTTATTTTATTTTGCGTACGCCGCTCTTACCACTCTTTCTATGTTATCAAATCACATGATTTTTAGGGTCGCATCTTGTGACATCACATCCTGTTATTGGTCCGTTTAGAAGTCTTTTGTCCATGCTGCGTACATATATCAGTCGAACTGCACCAGAGCTCGTTTGGAAGCAGACCGAGACCCACTATTCAGGGGGTCTTGGTCCACTTGTTGGCTGCACACCGAGGTTCGGATGGCAGCGTTCATACTTGTTCAAATGAACCACACTAACATAGCAATCACACCAGAGTTCGTTTTAATCGAACCAAACCTGCCAAGTGTGAACAAACCCTAAGTCAATCATCTTACTGTATTGTGCATAACAAAGAAAGATTTATGAAATATGAAAAACAGCTATAGTTGTCGACTATCGAAATAATGGCCGGTTTTATTACACCGAAAATCCCACTTAAGCGGGACTGTGGAGGATGCCAATCAGTTTATATCGTTATAATAGATTTACAGCGTCATTGTTATGGAATAAGGTAGTTAGGGACTAGTTGTTACATTACACAAAGCACAATGTTTTCACAACAAGTATTTTTCACCAATGTGCAAACAAGCAAATTCAGCAAGCCAAATTGCAAACATTAAAAAAGTAGAAATTGCAAAACTTACGACTTGCAAATCTGAAGTTGGTCACAGAGAGTTGCTATCAATCCATCCTTGATTTTAAGACCCAAGCAGCTCTGGCATGGAAATAAATATGCAGGGTTTTTCCTTTATAGAGAATTATGAGGTGGCCGCCTCCGTCAAATTTCAGGCCACCTCCTACTGTTGACGAAACTCAGGAAGGCAGTCACTGCCCAGATAGACCTCAAGTGGTGCTCAAGCACCCACCCTCTTTCACTAGATAAGTGCCCTTTTTGAAAGTAATTTCTTATTTTTTTATTTATATTTTAGTTTTTATTTAAATTTGACACCTGGCATCAATTCTCAATTAAATGTGTACCCGACATCAGCATTTAAGTTGTAATTCTGCGAGACCACACAAGCCCCTGCCCCTCCCCTCTTTGACATTCTTTGTCACAGCCTCAACACAACATCGAAATCTACCTGACCAGCCTTTATTTGTGACAGCCAGGTAAGGATAATGTTTGCCCTAAACTTCAACATTGTTTGACACTGCTGTGAAATGTTTTAACAACAACAAGCAAGCTAATCAGACGTTTGCTCAAATTAGTGTCGTGCAGAGTCGGAAATGCCCCTGAAATTCATTATTTGAATTGCTCATGTTTGAGTTGTTTTTTTATATTGATAACATAACATAGTCAATCCTCTGTGGTCACCGGAGGGGCCGGTGCAATCACCTGACTTTTTCCCTGATAACAGAAGAAAGAAATACTCCATAATTTTTGGTCATACAGATAAGAGTAAGACATCATTCAAACTATAAAGGGTTTACTTTTATTTGTGTACACTCACAATAACAGCAAACCGTTGTGGTATTGTAAAATAATGAAATCATACAGAATGCGCTTTCTGCCGTCTTGGTGTCCGTGAACATCTGTCTGGAGTGTGTCATGAAAATTAACCGAAACTCAGCGTATACTTGCCTCACAGACATGAGAAAAATATATATAGAAAGCATTAGGGATGCACCGAAATTAAAATTCTGGGCCGAAACTGAAAATCCAGGATGCACTTGGCCGAAAACCGAAACCGTTTTTTTTTTTTTAAACCCATTTTTGTGTGTAATTGTATTAATATTATACTTTTTCATAAAAATCATGAATTTAATGAATCTGAATTGAAAAACTACAAAAAAAAAATCACACTTTTATTGAAAGTAACACACTAAAATTGGACAAAAAATATATTAAAACTATATTAAATATTATTCTTCATTCAGTTCTGTAAAAATCTAATTTTAAAGATTTTATTAACAATTATCCAAATAATGTAAAGTTTTAGAAAACTATTATATGCAAAACAACAGTCAAGTAATGAACTTAGCTAGCATCTTTCAAACAGTTTAAATATGCAACAGTAATTTTAATTAAAACAAAAGACAGAACACAGAATGGCAGAGGGCCTCTATTCCACTGATCTATATATAACTATAATATATAATTATATATATAGGTCAGTGCTCTATTCTGTTTATGTAAACGTATGTACACTTTAAGTGAAAATTATTGTGCAAAACAACAGTGCAAAACAGCGGTAATTGAACTAAATCCAACCTCAACTGTAAAAGACAGATGTATCCTCAAGTGAAGAACAAGTGTAATGTAATTGCTATACACATCAAATTGGACCGCTTTCTATTTAAGTACAAGTGACAGGTTTCTCTTCAAGAACAAAAGTTGCTAAACTTTCTGACAGTCTCTCCTGTCAGAAAGCTCATCAAGAACATGAGATGCTGCACTGAACAGTCTCTCGCTCTCTGTGCTGGTGCTTGGGCAGATAAATACCTGTGTGCAATCCACGCATGCAAAGGAAAGCGGTCTTTGTTTATGCGACCGTAGTCAAGGGGATTGTCGCTTCTGGCAATGGGTAGTTCAGCTAGATACGTCTCAAGTTGTGTTGTAACTGCTCTAGTTGTGGCACTGCTGTGGATCAGGGCACTTTCCTGTAGAATCTCTTGCTATACTTTGTATTTATATATCTCTTGAAATTTCTGCTGAACAAACACTGCAGATCGCAAATTTGATGTCCTTATCAGAAACTTTGACGAATTTCCACACCGCTGACATGATCGGCCTTTGTTTGGTAGCGCCGTGATAAGGGCTAGATCGATCCAGTGTGAAATCTGAGCACTGAGGGGCGGGGCGAGGAGGTATATATTTTCGGCTCATATTTTGGCCTTTTTTCTCTTTCGGCCAAAAACCGAAAGTGCCATTTTCGGCCGAAATTTTGGTGCATCCCAAGAAAGCATGAATTGTCTACTTTTAAATAGGGCTGCCCTAGATTTTCCTAGTTGACCAGTAGGAGTTAGTTTAAGCCATTAGTCGACCTGTCGCATGTTTATGATATTAATTTAATTACTTGAATAGATTTTTTGGGGGGCATCAGAAAATGGTTTGAGTTCCAGGGCTGAGAAAGAATGTTATAAGTAGCATTGCAAACACTGTTCTACATAGAGAGAAATACTAAACCACCTTTATTACTGCCGACAAAACTTTCAGTTTTAGCTCCTTCTCTGTTGCTGATGTTCATAAAGCCCTGAAGCAATTGAATCCTCGAAAACCTGCAGGCCCCGATCACTTAGAACCTTTCTTTTTGAAATTAGTTGCAGATATCCTAGCTGAACCTCTGACTCATCTTTTTAATCTTTCACTGGTCACAAACAAAATTCCCAAGGTTTGGAAGTCTGCTTATGTTTTACCACTTTTGAAAGGAGGTGACCCTACCTTGCCTAATAATTATAGACCCATTTCCAAACTTTCAGCATTGGCCAAAGTGTTGGAATCTGTGGTTAGTGAACAAATGAAAAAGTATTTAAATTCTCAGTCAATTTTATCTAAGCATCAATCTGGTTTCAGGAAAAAACACTGCACTACCACTGCTGCTATAAAAGTAATTAATGACATAGTCAAAGCACTTGATGACAAGAAACACTGTATGTCTCTGTTCATTGATCTGTCCAAAGCATTTGACACTGTTGACCATAGCATACTAGCTCAGAGACTGATCAGTATAGGTTTGTCTCAGCACTCTGTGGGCTGGTTTATCAAATACCTCGCTGATAGGACTCAAGCTACGCAAGTTGATGGCCTAACGTCAAAATATTTATCAATCTGTAAAGGGGTCCCATAGGGCTCCATTCTGGGGCCACTTTTATTCACTATTTATATAAACTGTCTGGGGGAAAATGTCCAACATGCATTTTTCCATTTTTATGCAGATGATACGTTATTTATTGTTGTGCAGCTACCATTAGGAAGGCGTATGAATGCTTGCAAACTGCTTTCGATATAGTGCAAGACGCAGCTTTATCAATTAAAGCTTGTGCTTAATGCAGAGAAGACCAAAGTAATGTTTTTTTCAAACTCAAGGAAAAATTAGTTAGACCTGAATATTGTTACTGATCAGGGTAAAACAATTGAGGTTGTTTCATCTTGTAAATATTTAGGATTTTTAATTGATGATCATCTTTATTTTAAGATGACACTATTGGTATAAATTACCTCAGACATCTCTGCTCAGGAGGTGCTTTGAGGTCAGTTCAATTTGTTTTCCACAGAGCAGTTCATTGTGACCCCAACACTGCAGCCTGTACATCTGTGATTAAAACATAAAATAATACAAAAACACGTTCACCTTGAACCATGATTATTATTATTATCATCATCATTATAATTATTATTTTTACATTTCTAACTGTTTTTGTCTCTTCATTTGTGTAAGTAATTTTCCGCCATGATGTTAAGATGGATTCATGAAGGATGGAACAAAACAAATGTATTCACACACATGATGTATTTTCCCAGACAACGAAATACCCAACCGGTAGAGAATGCTCTGATGAAGCAGGTTCTTTGCCAGAGAGATGTTGTCAACAGTTTGACATCACACATTTTAATTATTTTTTGTTTTTCCAGTTTCATATAATTTTTTAGTTAAAATAAATAAAAAATACAGTTCAAAGTTTGAAATCAAGGTGTCTTGCTTTATTGTGTAGGCTTAATCCTAACCCTGCTTAATAAAAATTACCCCATAGTACCACCTAGCTTCCAATAGCGTAATAGCAGTGTTCGTCGTTTTTATGTGGAGTTTTTTCTGTTACCAACCATCCAATCAAAACTTGGTCGACCAAGACTCTTCTCATCGACTAACCTTTGGTTGACTATCAGGGGGTAGCCCTACTTTTAAATGAACCAATTTAAATTGAAAACAAATATTCTCTGGTTGTGTAATCTGTATAAAACCAACGAGAGGTAGTTTTCCCATTTGAGCTCATTGTTTTTGGAAGAAGACATGCTGTGAATTTACCTCAGAAGAAGAGTGTGAACCGATGCAGCCTTTTTAACAAAAAGTTTCCCACAAAAGTTAATTTTGTGAGCAAAATCTACAAAATCTATTGTGTGTTTCATGGCCTTCTTTCAGTGATTTACAAATTACTAACCACGCATAATCTTGATGTTCTCAAAAATGCAAACATTTACATCTCATGATTGGAGGCTCTTCTGTTACAACACAGCTGAGAAAGTGATGCAGTTTATTAATTTTGTTAGATATTCATGCTTGACATGATGATTCAAATGACATTAAGATCAAAATCATCAACTGTATCTGGGCAAAATTTTGTATTGTTATCTCAAAGCAAGTTATGGCATTTGGAACCAAGGTTGCCTTTTTTATCAAAAGTCCAAAAAACTCTCCAAACAAGTGATCTGAGGGTTTTACTTGCATTTGTTAATACCACAATAAACCTGAAACATAATTACATAGAATAAGTAACAAGTAATAAGATCCAGCACTGGATTTTAGTTGTGCGCATGGTAAATCAAGACCTGCCAATCTAAGCGATCAGTCCAATCCAAGCTGTAAAACAGTGGCCGATTGGTATTTACACATCGTCCCTTCCCACCGTACCCAGCCACATACTTGAGATCAGTTTTTAATTTAGTTTGCTGTTTGTTAACTATAAATGAACACATTAGCTGTTATGTTGTATTTAGTTAATTTAATCTTGAACAGGTTAGCTTTTTGAATTAAATATGCTATAAGTTGATAATTGTCATTTTCTTAAATCATATAATTATTAGAACACCTAAAATATGTTGCTTGTAAGTGTTTGCTTCAGCCAGTGGAAGGCATAGTACAAGTGTATGTGTGCACATGATCAGGATGGTACCACCTCCGCCTCATTCTGAGCCAGGAAAAACCCTGATATGGTGAACTGTGCGCTGCTCGCTCAGGTTTTAGTTAGAGGTGCACCGATTGCAATTTTCTTGGCCGAATCCGATTTTTTTTACAAGTGTGACCTGACGATACTTATTCTGGAGTTATTCCGATTTTCTTACTAATAAGTATTATTGACCGCATATACAAACAAAATCTACCTTTCTTCAATGCTAAATTTTATTTTCATAATAAAATTAATTATTAAACATTACAATTTCCTCCAAACTGCTTTAAGTTTACAGGATCTTCTCTCACTTAAACAACTCTCAAAATAAAGTGCTCTGTGACTGGAAAGAGGTAGAAATAATAATTAACTGCAAATGAATTGCTTTATCTAACAAAACAGATGTCATGTTCCACTATTTTTATAAATTGACCTTTTTCTCTTTATTATTCGTCTAACAAAACAATTCCAAAGATTACAAGCCTATGAGCAAAACTGACGTGTCCAATACGCTCAACATTGACATTAAGCTTATGTTAGATGTCCAAATATCAGTTGTAAAACTGATTGCTGCTTCGGGAACGGCTTGTAACCATACCTGTCAACACTCCCGGTTATCCCAGAAGTCTCCCGTATTTCACACCCATCTCCCGCCCCCTCCCGTTTTTTTATTTCTCTCGGGAAACTCCCGTAATTTGTATGGCCCAAACCACATTATATGAATAATCACATCAATATATTTTCCAAGGTTGTCCAGTTGCCAGATCTTGTATGAAATGCATCCTACTCGCACAATCAACACATCATACAAATTTCTAATAATTTGTGAC
Organism: Xyrauchen texanus; assembly: GCF_025860055.1. Lineage (NCBI taxonomy): Eukaryota > Metazoa > Chordata > Actinopteri > Cypriniformes > Catostomidae > Xyrauchen > Xyrauchen texanus. Next base: position 27,207,555 of record NC_068279.1, read on the forward strand.
CTCAACCTGGCAACCAAAACCCAGCTGCTCTGTTGACATCTGCACAGGCAGTAGACTCTGGAAGTTGAATCAAGCATCGCTGGTAGATGGGAGGAGAAGACTGTGTTGCTCTGGCGAAAAAAATAAATAAATTTAACAACAGCTGGATGGAAGAATTTAATTTCATATCCCGAAGCCATATCAACAATACCTTTTGCAATGTGTGTCACACTGATTTTAATATCGGACACGGTATTTTCAATGCTCATACCAAGCAATGACAGGAGAGGCTGCTGACTTGTGGCTGGCTCTGAGTTCTGGCTAGCTTTAGCCGCTTTCCCTTTTTTAGCTTCTTTTTAAAATGGGCATTTTCAGCTGGGTGAGTGTGTTTTAAGTGTCTAAATTAGGTTTGTTGTTCTGAACTTTGGTTGCCCCGCGGTTTACTTTAGCATTACAATCATTACAAATTGCAAACTTTATGTATTCTTCACAGTGATGATCTTCCAAGCCAATGACATGTTTACATGCAGCTGTGACGTTATTGCCTGCGCCGCTGGCAACAAAACGGACCGGCTTGGAATCGGAAAGACGTGAGGCTGACCGGCCGGTCACCGGTCCGGGCCAACCATGCGGAAAATCGGCTGATTCCGGTCCCTGGCCGGTCGATCGGTGGATCTCTAGTTTTAATGAGGACGGACCTAAGCTACTCGTGCGGATCTCTTTGCCAGCCGTGGGCAGTACCTTTCCACTTTTGATGTCATAATGGACTGCAAACCTGAATGGCTCATTTGAAGACAATGTTTTTATTGATGGGGAAAGGAAAGAAATGATGGGATGGTCTTTTAGCATATTTTGTGGTTGTCTACACACACTGGGGACACACATTTATGTTCAAAATAATTTAAAAAGTTGATTTTGCATAATAGATCCCCTTTAATGTCAGTGTTTTGGAAGGCTGTCTTAGGCAGATTAGGCATTTAATGATTTAATTAAAAAGGACATGGCAGTGTCTCCATTAAATGCTGTATAAATGGAATGATAGGGCGAGAACATAGGATTTGATAACATTAACACAGCATGCGGTTGAGGATGGACGGGAATTATGGTCACACCTGCTGTCAGTCTGGTGCTAGTGTTGACCATCAGTGTCTATTGCACTTGCACCCCTAATTCAGTGGGACAGGCTTTCATATTGTCTGGATGGGGATTTTGGTGCACTAATCATTTCCCTACTGTCTTGAGCCCTTCATCTGAGCACAATTTATTTCTTTCAACTGTTGGGTCCCAAGAATTTGACATCTTCACTCCCTGCTCTGAACTTTCAGTCATTTATAAGGTAACATGATAAAATATACCCCAAATTGAAGAGCATCTAGGACAGTTGAGTGTTATTCATTCCTCCATACTAAACGGATCCAGATCAAATGGAATAAGTTTACTGTATGTGCTTTGTAAGCAGTTTTTGTAAGAGATTCTGTTGCAAAATGTTTGGGCAGACCTTACTAAGCTCCCTATTAGTGATGCAGTGATGTATCGGCCACTGATATTTATCAGCCAATTATTGACTAAATTATAACCGTCGGCATATAGGACATAAGCATTGATATGGATAACTTAAATTTATTGTACTGTGTAAAGTTTTAAATTTTTCTCTCTGTGTGTGTATAAACACCTACCAAAATAAATGAAATCTGAAAAATATGCATGTTTTTTAGATGTGTGAAATATCCTCCACCCACACACTCGCATCAATTGTCATGTTATTTTATCTTGTATCTTTTAAAAAAAAAATATTATAATTTTTTATCTTGTATTTTATCTTTAATTTTGGCTCTATAAAAATTTTGGCCTATTATGTATTATTAGATAAAATAGCTTTTGTACCTCTTTTTACATTTTTCAAAGCATAATTGCTAAGCAAACCTGTGATCTGAATACAAAATAAGATTAGTGGCAAATCTGTATTTTATCACCCCAATTTTTCATATTTGTGCATACTCCTTATATAATAACCATCAGGATATTTTTTGAATTAAAGGGAAGTATTGGTTTTGTCTAGCTGTAGGTGCTAAATTATTTGGTTAAATCCCATTAGTCACTAGGATGTTCTTCAAGCATAGGTCTTGTGGTCCCTAACTTGAATCTCTGTCTTTCACATGATGTCCTATCCGCTGGCTCATTTCAGCATCTCATTAATTAGCTCATCATGAGACATAGGCCTACCCACAATGCAATTTTCAGCTTGTAGGTTGTTTTTGAAATTACATCACAATGTAACTGATGTATGGAGATGAAATTGTAGCATATTAACATACAAATGGCAAGAGATTCACAAATAGAAAGTTGGTTCACAAACCAATTGAAATAGATCCACAAATAAATGTAAGTAGTTTCACAATAATTAAATGAATTAACAAATAGAAAGTATGAGATTTATAAATACAGTTGAAGTCAGAAGTTTACATACACCTTAACCAAATACATTTAAACTCAGTTTTACACAATTTAATAGTAGAAAACATTCCCTGTCTTAGGTCAGTAAGGATCACTACTTTATTTTAAGAATAATAGTAGAGATAATTATTTATTTCAGCTTTTATTTCTCTCATCACATTCCCAGTGGGTCAGAAGTTTACATACACTTTTTTAGGATTTGCCTTTAAATTGTTAAAATTAGGTCAAACTTTTGGGTAGCCTTTCACAAGCTTCTCACAATAAGTTGCTGGAATTTTGGCACATTCCTCCAGACAGAACTGGTGAAACTGAGTCAGGTTTGTAGGCCTCCTTGCTCACACACACACTTTCAGTTCTACCCACATTTTTTGGATTGAGGTCAGGGCTTTGTGATGGTCACTCCAATACCTTGACTTTGTTGTCCTTAAGCCATTTTGCCACAGCTTTGGAGGTATGCTTGGGGTCATTGTCATTTTGGAAGACCCATTTGTGACCAAGCTTTAACTTCCTGGCTGATGTCTTGAGATGTTGCTTCAATATATCCACATAATTTTCTTTCATCACATTTCTCCAAAAAGTAAGATCTTTGTCCCCATGTGCACTTGCAATCTGTAGTCTGGCTTTTTTTTGGCAGTTTTGGAGCAGAGGATTCTTTCTTGCTGAGCAGGCTTTTGAGTTCTTGATATAGGACTCGTTTTACAGTGGATATAGATATTTGTCTTCCTGTTTCCTCCAGCATCTCCACAAGGTCCTTTTGCTGTTGTTCTGGGACTGATTTTCACTTTTCGCACCAAACTACATTCATCTCTAGGAGACAGAATGTGCCTATTACCGGAGTGGTACGATAGCTGCGTGGTCCCATGGTGTCTATACTTGTATACTATTGTTTGTACAGACGAATGTGGTAACTTCAGGCATTTGGAAATTGCTCCCAATGATGAACCAGACCAGACCAGGTCTTGGCTGATTTCTTTTGATTTTCCCATGATATGAAGCAAAGATGCACTGAGTTTGAAGGTAAGCCTTAAAATACATCCACAGGTACACCTCCAATTCAGTACACCTCCTATCAGAAGCTAATTGTCTAAAGGCTTGACATAATTTTCTGGAATTTTCCAAGCTGCTTAAAGGCACCGTTAACTTGGTGTATGTAAATTTTGACCCACTGGAATTGTAAATAGTAAATTAAATGTGAAATAACCTGTCTGTAAACAATTGTTGGATAAATTACCAATCTGCCAAAATGACATGATGTGGAATGTGCCACTTTATACATTATAAGTGGGACTCAGAGAACAGTACATAATATAAAAGGCAGTTCATGACCCCTTTATCACATCCCCAAAAAACATTGGTTGTGTCCCCGTCTTCTGATTGGCATTGCCAGCCGGTGGGTGTGTCTTTAAGACCAAGTCTAGACTTCAATCTAGAGGGTGTCCAATATAATCGATTAAAAATTATTTATTTACTTAAATTGCATCAGAAGCACCCTTGAATCGCTAGATGTAGACTTCCCATTTTTTAGAATCCTTGCCCACACTCCCTCCTCCTGTACCAAGTTTAAATCTCTCTCCCATAATCTCTTAAAAGAAGTTGAAGCTCCATCCAAAAGACTCTGAATTAGCTTGGAGCAGTACACTGATGCCTCATGACCTTTTCAAAAAGCAGTAATAATCACTTCTAGAGTATCTGCACTTTTAGGGGGGTGCATGCTACTCCCATTAATAGTACGAGCAGGTGGCGCAGCTGTAAGTACCTGAATAACTGAGATCTGGGAATCCTGAAATGGTGGACCAAATTTTCAAACGATCTCAACCCACCACTCTCTCATTTAGGTCACCGGGCGTATTATCACCCCTCACAATCCACTCCGACCAGCAGAAAGAAGACTCCCCAATACACAACTTTGGGTTTAGCCATATGCTCGAGGCAACATTTAAATAAATATCTGAATTAAACATTCTGGACACTTTTGTCCATAGTGCTAGCAGATGCGAGATACCTGGGTGCGACTTAACTTCTCCAATTAGTTTAATAGAAAGACTTTACCATAGTAAAATAGGGGCAAGAAATTTCTGTTCAATTCCAAACCAGGGAGGGGTTCTCTCAGGTGGAAGTGACCAATGAGCCAAATGTCTGAGAATGAATGCATAATAATAGAACAAAATCTCGGGTGGGCCTAGCCCACCTTTGTCAACCGCCCTATGTAACTTATTGAAATGTAACCTGGCATGCTTTCCATTCCAAATGAAGGACTTTGCCATGATATCAAATTGCTTGAAATAAGAGAGGGGGACATCTAAAGGGAGAGTGTAAAGCAGTCAATGGAAAGGAGGAGGCGAGGACCGGCTTGACAATATAAATAATATTTTTAATATAAACCTTAAACAAACACGCATGACTGACATGTCTGTAAATTATCTCTCTCTCCCGCAGTCGGCCTTTATCCCTCTCGGAGGCTTGATGAGCCTGATAAGGGACCAGGTGTGTATAATCAAGACCCGGCCCCGCCCTCTGCTCTGTCACGTTCCCCCCTCGTTCTCTCAGGCAGGGGAGCCCCTGGCATGACGTACACCCCCTCTTTCACTGGGGAGGGGCGTGCCTTTTTGCCCCATCTGCCGGCAGGTCATCCCAGACTACCTGGACGAGGGAGGGGACAAGGGGAGGGATACAGATATAATTAAATAGGGGGGGTACTTCCTGTAACAGTGTAGTATCCCCCAAATAAACACTGTCAAATTTAAACGAGAGGGCAAAGGCCAACGTGGCAGTGCGAGAGAGAGAGAGAGAGAGAGAGAGAGAGAGAGATTAAAAAAAAAACTTACTCGCCAGTTCTCCGATACGCCGTAGCTTGTTCCTCGGCCACTCCTCCACCCTCTAATGGACGACAGCCACGCCTCTCCGGGTGGATCGGAGGCAGACCTCCAGCCCCTGGTGGACGGAATGTCCCGCCACGTTCTTGGGACACAGTAGGGGTCTCCCCCGCACCTGGCAGCGTTCTCCCGCTCCAGGCGGTCGACAGCGAGCCCCTCCCCGCTCGCGGTCGTCGGTCTCAGACACATTTAGACCAATTTACTCTGTAACCTGAGAACGTAGAAAAGGAATTAATAATTCTGTGGAGGCACTGCATGGATCTAGTGGGGCCTGAGATGAATAATAATAATATCATCATTATCATTATCATTATCATTATTATCATTATTATTATTATTATTATTATTATTAGAACAATAATGGGGAAAGAGGGCATCCAAAATGTTAATGTCTAACTGGATCAGCGAAATTGGACAGTAACTCTTACACTCGCTTGGATCTTTGTCCTTTTTAAGAATCAGACTGATCCGGGCTTGTGTCATAGTTGGCGGAAGCTTTCCATTCTTTAGTGATTCCGTATAGACTTCTAAGTAAAGTGGAGCCAGTTCTGTAGCATAAGATCTAACAAATTCAGTGGCAAGACCATCTGGCCCCAGAGCCTTGCCTGTAGGCAAGGCCTTAATTACCTCGCCAAGGTTATCTCCGAATCAAGAAGACTCAAAATATGATGGTCTTGCCCTGAATAGCCAAAACTCCACCTTCTGCGTCAAAATTTTATTATATCTGTATTTCAATCAGGTCAATTCTCTGAGGCCATCAGATGACATTCAGCGCTTCAGCTCTGCCTTGGCACTTTTAATATTCCCTTCCAACTCCACAAGCTCTCGTGCTTTGGATTTTTTAATGAATGTGGCATAATGTATGATCCGACCCATAAGAACTGCCTTAAATGCCTCCCAAGCAACACCCACAGAAGATACTGAGGACCAGTTGGGCTCCATATAATCTTTTATTTCAGCCTTCAACATTTGTTGGAAATCAGGATATTTCAGCATTATACATTAAAGTGCCAACTGTATGATTTATTTTTCTCTATATTTGGCAACACCTCTAAACTCACCAGGACGTGATCTGAGACTAATATGTTTCCAATTGAGCAATCCACAACAAATTAAATAAGGGACTTTATCAAGAAAAAAATCTATTCTAGAATAAATCTTATTGACTGCTGAAAAAAATGTATAGTCCCTACCAGATGGGTTCAAAAGTCTCCAAATATCTGTAAGACCAAGATTGTTACACATCCTGTGATGCGTCAAATGAACACTGTTGATTCACTATGATCAAGGACTGAGTCCATCAAAATAATTAAATCTCTTCCAAATATTATATCATGAGGGGTACCAGCGTCTTGCAACATCCCTTTTAAGATTTATAAAAAAAAGCCCTGATCATCAGCGTTGGTGTGTAAATATTAGCCAAAATCAACCTTTGCCCATGAATTTCTGCTGAAACAGTAATGACTCTTCCTAATTTATCTTTATTCTGTTTGGGATAGAATAAGATAGTAGATGTTTATTTATCAATATAATGACCCCCCTGCTCTTACTTGAGAGAAACTAGCACTAAAGAAAACATGTCCACCCCCCCAAAACCAAATAAACAGAAAAAGAAAAACATGTGCATTAACCCCACACACAACAGTGGCGTCAATCCCTCTAAACTCAAAAGAGTCCATGTACACCTATGAGAGCCCCCGTGACAACTTTGCCTTCGGATTGCAGAAAATAATCTATAAAACAAACTCCTGCCAATAGGCAGAATAAACACAAAGATAATTTAGACTAATTCAAAGAACAGTCCCGAAGGTATGTTCCCCAGCTAAACAAGCTTAAGTCTCTAGCGGAACAGCACAAAAACAAACATACACATATAAAGCTCTGCAGTTTCCTCAGACAGACAAACGAATGTTCAGTGAGCCGCAGCGGATGAAGTAATCCTCCCTATGTCCTAGAAAAATACTCCACAAAACAAACTCCAGCCAATCGGAGGCATAAGCACAAAACATGCAGATTAATCCAGAACTGTCCCCAAGGAGTGTTATTCCACAAAACAAACTCCAGCCGCTAGGCGGAACCAGTACAAAAAGAAACAAAACAGGCATCCCAGTTACTCAGATGACCAATAATTATTGAGCAAGTCTATTTCAACCAAAGGCCACATAAGAAACACACCATGACTTCCTCAGTCCATTGATTTTATGACAGACATCTCTTGCAGGCATGAAGATATTTTGGGGCCAAACTTAGTATCCCTTCTCAGTCTGGCCAGGAACTTCAGTGTAAAAGCAATCTACCATCAATGCAAAAGTTTCTTGAAGAAATGTTATTCCACAAAACAACTCCAGCCGCTATGCGGAACCAACACATAAAGAAACAAAAATGGCACTCAACTTCTTCGGACAGCCAAATGTACATACAGTGAAACAATCCACTCTCATGAGAAACACCAAATGGTTACTCACCCATTGTTTCTATGAAAGAGAAGGATTGTTTGGGACACATAAATACTTTGTGGCTACCTATAGTATCTGTTCTCAGTTTGCCTGGAAGATCAGAATAAAAGCAATCTTCCGTTGATGTGAGAGTTTCTTGCATTCCTTGAATCGATCACGTTTCTCTCTTGTCGAATTCACAAAGTCTGGGAACAAGAAAATGTTGTGATTCTTCCAAGAAAGCATTCATTGTTCATCTTCGCCTTACGCAACACAAGATCTTTATCAGATGATCTCAGAAATTTGGCCAGAGTTGATTGGGGCCGGTCTCCCTCAATCTGCAAGCCAGGGCTCAGTGAGCTCGCTCGATTTCCAGTTTATGGCCCATTATGTCGAGCAGACTCGTGAAGAGCTCAACTAGGAATTTCACAATATCTCGGCCTTCCTCGTACTCAGGAATTCCAACAATTTGTATGTTATTTTGCCTACTTCGATTCTCCAAATCTTCAATTTTTTCAAAAACGCATTCCAAATCTATCTTTGTCATTAGCGGATGGGCTAATTCCCTCTCCGATAACTCTCCATGGCATCATGTGACTCCTAAGAGAATGTACCTTAAATATAAGTGTATTTTGTATATGTGTATTTTTTCATTTGGTTATACTTCTGCAAGTGCAGTAAAGACAAAATATACTTGTATTCAAGATCTATTCTCTAAATCCATGTCTCAATATCTTATATGCTGCTTATAATATATAGTCTGTAGTCTATATTCGAGGCATTACAACAACTGTGTGTTTTAGTAACTTTCACTCAAATCATGACTTTAATGGCTGATTATGACTTTATAAATACTTTTTTCTCTCTGTTACTCAGACCCTGCTATTTTATGATATTGACACACTTTTACTGTAATGCATCTTTTGAAAAATGATGCATTTTAATTCTTGTATTACAGACCCACATGCCAAAATACAGACCGCACATTACATGTCCTCCCCAGAGACAGAAATACATTGGATCATTGCTACACAACAATAAAAGATGCATATCGTTCTGTCCCTAGAGCAGTTTTGGGACTCTGATCATATATTTCCAACCTACAGGCAGACACTTAAATCAGCTAAACCTGTAGTAAAGACTATAAAAAGATGGACCAAGGAAACAGAGCTGTAACTTCAAGCCTGCTTTGACTGTGCTGATTGGAGTATATTTGAGGCTGCAGACACAAATCTGGATGAGCTCACAGATACTGTGACATCATATAACAGTTTCTGTGAGGATATGTGCATTCCTACTAGAACTTATTTAGCATACAACAATGACAAACCATGGTTTACAGAAGAACTTACAGGATGCTTACGGAAGTGGGGATAAAATATTGTACAATCATGCCAGGAACATGCTGAATAAGGAAATCAGAGTGGCTAAAAGAAGCTACTCTGATAAGCTGAAAAATAAGTTTTCAGCTAACAACCCTGCATTAGTGGGTAGAGGCCTAAAATACTTTGCTAACTTCAAAATACCATCCTCCAAAACTAAAGAACCAACAACTAGCTGATGACTTGAATGTGTTTTACTGTAGATTTGAAAGGCCCAGTCTCACACCCCACACCCGCTCTGACCTTCACTTAACACAAACATTAACACCTCCTGCAACCACCCTCCTTCTACTCAACCTACACTTAAAATTTGTGAAGAGGAGGTGTGCCATGTCTTCTGGGGCCCCACTTGTCTAAAATCCTGTGCTGACCAGCTGGCCCCCATCTTCACACAGATCGTCAATAGATCACTAGAGCAGTGTGAAGTTCCCTGCTGCTTCAAACACTCCACCATCATTCCTGTCCCAAAGAAACTCAAAATCACAGGACTTAATGACTACAGACCCGTCACTCTGATGTCTGCGGTCATGAAGTCATTTCTAGATCCCCTTCAATTTGTTTATCGAGCAAACAGGTCTGTGGATGATTTAGTCAACAATGGATTGCATCAGATCCTGCAATATCTGGACAGACCAGGGAGATATGCAAGGATTCTTTTTGTGGACTTCAGTTCGGCTTTCAACACCATCATCCCAGCTATACTATGTACTAAATTACACCAACTCTCTGTTCCCACTTCTGTCTGTCAGTGGATCACTTTCTGACAGACTTTCTTGCAGCGGCTAGTGAGACAGGGGAAATTCACTTCCAGTACATGTACGATCAGCACTGGTGCCCCCCATGGATGTGTGCTCTCTCCACTACTCTTCTCCCTGTATACCAATGACCCCTCTGTCAAGCTTCTGAAGATTTCAGACAACACTACTTTCATTGGCCTCATCCAAGATGACGATGAGTCTGTGTACAGAAGAGAGATTGAACGGCTGGCTCACTGGTGCAGTTAAAACAACCTGGTGCTGAACACGCTCAAAGCAGTGGAGATGATAGTGGACTTTAGGAGGAACACCTCAACATTGACCCCGCTCCACATTCTAAACAGCACTGTGGCAGCAATGGAGTCATGCAGGTTCCTGGGCATTACCATCTCACAGGGCCTGAAGTTGGACTCCTTTGTGAAAAAGGCCCAGCAGAGGTTGTACTTTCTTCGCCAGTTGAGGAAGATCAACCTGCCACAGGCGCTGCTGATGCAGTTCTACTCAGCAGTCATTTAGTCTGTCCTCTGATCTTCAATAACTGTCTGGTTTGGTTCAGAGACGAAATTGGACATTAGAACAAGGACATTGGACAAACTGCTGAGAGGATTATTGGTTGCCCCCTGCCCTCCCTTCAAGAACTGTACACTTCCAGAGTGAGGAAAAGGGCTGGAAATATCACTCTGGACCCCACTAACTTTTTAACCAGTTGCCTTCTGGACAGTGCTACAGAGCTCTGAGCACCAGAACCGCCAGGCACAGAAACAGTTTTTTTCCCTTGGGCGATCCATCTTATGAACAGTTAAAACTGCCCCATTGAGCAATATTAGATTCAATACACAGCTTGTTCTGTTAAATATTTATCCAACATGTCCTACCTCTTCTGCCATACATTCCTTTGCATCAGTATATAACAGATTTGTATATTTACATGTGTATATATATATATATACACTCACCTAAAGGATTATTAGGAGCACCTGTTCAATTTCTCATTAATGCAATTATCTAATCAACCAATCACATGGCAGTTGCTTCAATGCATTTAGGGGTGTGGTCCTGGTCAAGACAATCTCCTGAACTCCAAACTGAATGTCAGAATGGGAAAGAAAGGTGATTTAAGCAATTTTGAGCGTGGCATGGTTGTTGGTGCCAGACGGGCCGGTCTGAGTATTTCACAATCTGCTCAGTTACTGGGATTTTCATGCACAACCATTTCTAGGGTTTACAAAGAATGGTGTGAAAAGGGAAAAACATCCAGTATGCGGCAGTCCTGTGGGCGAAAATGCCTTGTTGATGCTAGAGGTCAGAGGAGAATGGGCCGACTGATTCAAGCTGATAGTTTGGTTATTTCAGCAACTTTGCCTGAAATAACCACTCGTTACAACCGAGGTATGCAGCAAAGCATTTGTGAAGCCACAACACGCACAACCTTGAGGCGGATGGGCTACAACAGCAGAAGACCCCACCGGGTACCACTCATCTCCACTACAAATAGGAAAAAGAGGCAACAATTTGCAAGAGCTCACCAAAATTGGACAGTTGAAGACTGGAAAAATGTTGCCTGGTCTGATGAGTCTCGATTTCTGTTGAGACATTCAGATGGTAGAGTCAGAATTTGGCGTAAACAGAATGAGAACATGGATCCATCATGCCTTGCTACCACTGTGCATGCTGGTGGTGGTGGTGTAATGGTGTGGGGGATGTTTTCTTGGCACACTTTAGGCCCCTTAGTGCCAATTGGGCATCGTTTAAATGCCACAGCCTACCTGAGCATTGTTTCTGACCATGTCCATCCCTTTATGGCCACCATGTACCCATCCTCTGATGGCTACTTCCAGCAGGATAATGCACCATGTCACAAAGATCGAATCATTTCAAATTGGTTTCTTGAACATGACAATGAGTTCACTGTACTAAAATGGCCCCCACAGTCACCAGATCTCAACCCAATAGAGCATCTTTGGGATGTGGTGGAACGGGAGCTTCGTGCCCTGGATGTGCATCCCACAAATCTCCATCAACTGCAAGATGCTATCCTATCAATATGGGCCAACATTTCTAAAGAATGCTTTCAGCACCTTGTTGAATCAATGCCACGTAGAATTAAGGCAGTCTGAAGGCGAAAGGGGGTCAAACACAGTATTAGTATGGTGTTCCTAATAATCCTTTAGGTGAGTGTGTGTGTGTGTGTGTGTGTGTGTGTGTGTGTGTGTGTGTGTGTGTGTGTGTGTGTATATATATATATATAATAGGGCTGCAACTAACGATTATTTTTATAATTGACTAATCTAACAATTATTAGACCGATTATTCAACTATTCGGGCAATTATTGCAACGATTAATCATTAGCTCTTAACTGACTATTCAGCTTGTGCCCGACTTAAAAGGTTGTATTAAACGTGCTTGCTAACAAAAAAAAAAAAAAAAAAATCATCTTTTAAAAATACGTCTAAATTACATTCACAGAATTAAATGGGAAAAACTCCTTGGATTTTTATTGTTTAATTAATACAAAATTTCCCTTTAAAAAAATCCTATTGTTAAGTGTTTTTGTCTTGTTTTCCATTTATCATTATCTAAAAATCCTTAAAACAAGATGCATTTACTTAAGTGTATTTTTTCCACTTGTTTATACTTCTGTGAGTGCAGTAAAGAAAAAAATATATACTCCTATTCAGCATTAATGCTCTAAAAGCAAGTCTAAATATCTTATATGTTGCTTCTCCTGTAAATGCATCTTGTTTTAAGGATTTTTCAATATTTTAAAATATTAAATGTATTAAATATTATATTCAAAATTCTCAGATAATGATTTTTTTCATCTGCTCTATAGCTGCTCAAGTAAATGTACATAACGTGTTTAAGATATTTATATTTGAAAACAAACTAAAAAAGACTAAACAAAAAAATGTTTTTTGCATTTTAGAATGGGCTAAGACTACACCCTCTCACATTTTTGTTCACTTGATTTCGATCCATCTTTAACTCACAAAAACCAAACTCCTTCTTTATAGAGCTATGTATCACAGATTTTCTTCACACCATGACCCTCATATTGTAATTCACTATGTCACGAGTAATAACTATAAACAAAATCTTGCTGCAGCAGGCGTGCACCAGTGCTGGCTCAACGCGCGTGACCGTATCAGCCGGGAGAAGTTTAAAACTCTCTTGCGCAGTTTTTCCTATAAGCAGCTCTGACCGCACAGAAAAATGCCAGTTTCGGAGTTTGTGCTTATTTATACAGCCCGCTTCCTTATTATTTGAACTTTAATAAAGGATGCATTAAATACAGTATGGTTCAGTACTTCCTTTTTTATTATCTCTGACAGGCAAGTTTTGCTCAAGCGGAACAGCAGGTATGGCTCCGCTTCATTTCACGATGACACTGCTTCTGTATTTACTTATTTTACATTTTTGTATTATAATACTCTGCAATCTACATCACCTGTTTGGAAAGTTTGGAGTGTGTCTGGACTGTGAGCTGTTCTTTCTTTCTCTCCTCAATCAATTGCGAGCTGAAGTGCTGCTCTCTCACGTCATCATTAGCATTTCAAAATTTCTCATGTTGTGTTAAATGAAATCAGACGACTATTCGACAACTAACATTTTTGTCGACAATTTTTTTTATTGTCGATAATGTCGACTAATCGTTTAAGCACTTATATAAGCAATATCACACAAGCAAGCGTGCGATATGGCCGTATTTCAGCACTGCTTTGATTCGGCCTCAGGCAGAGTGCCATAGGTAATTACAGCAGTGCTGATGTAGGGCCATATAGCACGATTGCGAGTGTAATATTGCTTATATCAACAGTTCAATGAACAAGTACAATTTCAAAAATTAGGAAAAACTGAGTACGGTCATAAAAACGCATTTGTGCATGGAACTACTTTCTTACGCTACAGATCAGAACCTGCCGTTGCTGGTTCAAAACAAATGATGCATCCAAGCCTCTGTTAGTAATTCAAAATGTTCACTTCAGAAATAGTATCACAGCTTGTGCTGTTTCTAACAAGTCAGTGTGTGTGAGAGAGCGTGAGAGAGCGATCACGATCACCTGTTAACACACGCAATCAGAGATTCTTACAGCTTTCTGAAGGTCAGCTTTCTCAGTGGAATATAGACATCCAATCGGGGTATTCCTCTCTATTTTGGGGTAGCCAGTGCGCAAATGTCATTCACTATAGAAACAGTGATGTCCTCCACCATTTTAATAGTATCAAATGTGGAAACTCGCATAGAGCGCTGTTCTATGTAAACCGTGAAATCGGATTCACTTTACATCACCAACTGGCTCATGTTACACACAGAAATTATCTTTTGCCACAACCTGCTGGCTAAAATATTTAAATAATAATTTCAAAAATAAAGACAGTAACTCCTAACACATATGCACTACGCTTACACTTTAGTTTAGAACAGCACGAACACAAGTGGAGTGATACACACAGTGAAGCGTCTGAGTGCTGATGCTGTCACACCATCAGTGCTCATGGAACGTCTCTCGTCCAATCAGATTCGAGGACCGGTATTAACTGTGGTGTGTGTGTATATATATATAAGAAATATATATTATATTATATATTTGTCTTATTGTGTATTTCTATATATACTTATATTTTCTATTCACTTTTTATTTTTATTCTACTTTTTTTTATTATTATCTCCTTTCTTGTTGTTGTATTGTTTGTGCACTGGAAGCTTCAGTCACCTAGACAAATTCCTTGTATATGTAAGCATACTTGGCAGTAAAGCTCATTTTGATTCTGATATATACACTTATTCCATTAGCTTGCGAGGTAGCTCACCTGATAGGATTGGAGTCAGAGGACCGCGTTCAAGTCCAGCCTGAACTTAAGCTGACATGTGTCAATAAAGAGTCATAGAGGCAGCACATACTGATGTGGTTGGTTTAGTAAATTTTTAATTTTGCTTCTGCATTTTAAAACACTAATGGTTAGGATCTGCCAAATGAATAAATGTAAATGATTAGTCATTGATATGGCAAAGATGTCTTTTTAAACATCTCATTTATATTTTAAAACACTACAGGTTAGGTTCAGGCAAAAGTTTTTCGTTAAAAAACCCCATCTGAAATTCACCTTAACATTGCTTGGTACCATTATTGGCTTCTACATGCCCCAAGCTGGACATTTCACTGGAAACTTGCAGCCAAACATGTCATACAGCATGTACATTTTTAATTGCAAACATTTTGTCGAGTTCATGTAAATTGACCTGGCTGGTTTTTACTGGGTCAACAATCGTCCTCGGTGATGACTGACAAATACAGTTATTCACAAGCTCGACGTTGGTTTATTACGCAATTGTCTCTAATTAATATATACCATTATTAATTGCATTTCATGTTTACATTTTATATAAGATATTTTCATCATCTAAGCATTATGATGACATATTTTAACTTAAGGTGCTCTGTGAAATCAAACTAAACTTAATTGACACCTTATTTAATTTAATTAAAAATCAATTGTTTGTACTCAATAACTGATATTGATATCCTTTAATGAGGCTCTTACTGATCTTAAAGTAAACTTTATCAATATCTGAAGGCAAACAAGGTCAGTTTGTTTCCTAATATCTAACACCTTTCTAACAGAAAATATATGACATTATTTTGGTGCATGCCAAAATAATGCAGCAGAGTAGATCCCTTGTGCTAGTGGGTCTGTGACGGCTCTCGCAGCATATTTAACGCTTTAAGTGCCAAAAGCAAGATAAATATCATGAACTTTTTAATGCAGAAAAAAACCCTGGACAAACCAAAATGCTGCCAAACTCACCACCACCTCTAATGGGTTTGTTGTTAATTTCCAAATATCGGGAAGGTGGATGGACAGATTTGACAAAGAATCAATGCATGGATAAATTGATATACAGAACTGCTCAAATGTACAAGTGAATCATTGGCTGAAAGGCTATGTTGGCTGGGTTGATGAATGGATGAAGAGCTTAATGGAGGCACCAGTAATGGTAGAGATGAGAGGAATGCGACAGTGGCCCCCCAGAGTGCTGATTATCTAAATCCCCCCCCATACACTCCTGTCTGCATGTTGCTGTCAATGAAGCCACTATTGTCTTGCTGCACAGGCTGCTGTGTTTTCTATAAGCCAAGTCATCATTACCATTGCCGGTGCTTTTGTTTCCACTAATGCACTTGCATTCCTACACATCACCACAGTGTCATGTTGGACCAGGGCACAGGCAGCAGAGAGCAAAGATGGTGACGGTGATATGATCTTTATCAGGGATCAGGGTTAGTGTGACTATGAAACTTCAGGTCAGCTGGAATCTCAGCCAACACTCAACAGCCCAGATCAGTTCCAGTATCCCAACCTGTTGTAGAACTCAAATTTAGTTGAGTTTACAGTTTAGCTGTGGAGAATTCATGTTATTCATGTATTTTTAAATTTTTTAAGGTTCAAGATCTGTATGTTAAATCATATTAGGTCATTTCCGAAATGGTATTAGGGACTTTCTCTCATAGTAGGGTGAATATGATGCTTTTATCTAATGTAAAATCATCTGGAAAGCTGCCCACATGTCTTTTAGTAGCTCAATTTGCTTGCAGGAAGTGGCTTTTCTTATTCAATTAAACACTTTATTCAAGTTTGACAATGTTAACAAATTAATTAGCCTATATAAATGATCATCAAAGGGTAATATGTCGTCTTAAATTAGATTATTGTGGCACATATACTATAGGCTTGGATAAATAGAGAGTAGTTCTACCTTGAGGCCTTTAAGGACCCAAATTGGAGTTCTGGACTGCGATAGTATAGTTTTAATATTGTTTTTTCCCCCTTCAGCTCTAAACTGGACCATGTTTAGTATTAATTGGGGATTTTGTCTCATAATTTAGTAAGTGAGAATGAAATGCAAGCAGTCTGACTCGTGATTAGCATGCTCCGAGCTGTTAAGTCTTACAATAATAAAACAAAAATGAAATCGTTTTTTAATTAGTTGCTATTTTATTAAATCAAGTCATTGCATTGAGTCATTGTTTTGGTCTGTTACTGTAACGAACTCAGACCACAGGTTGGGTTAGAATCAATTTAGCAGAAGAGTTTAATGAACACATCCAAATCAGCAATCACAACCGTAGTAGGTAATACGGGCAGCAGGTAATCCATCCAAAACAGCAAACAATACAAAAGGGGTAATCCAAGAACATAATTCCAATAAACAGGCAGAAGATCATAACATGAAACAGAACAAGATAACAACAGGTAAATGCTTGGTAAGGCAGCTGAACTGGCAATACGTCGTAATGTTTGAGTGAGTGTGCATGGCTTATATACATGATAAACAGGAAGTGACAGAGTTCAGTATTCAGGTGAGGTCTCCCTCTGGTGGACAGGAGACTGCTCAGATGTTAAAGTTACCACATCATCAGCTCCACAAGCAGCCAGACATTAATGTATCATCACTAAGTTCCAGCTATCCAGGGAGCATCCAGCAAGCAAACAACATGATCCACATTTTAACATAGACATTTTATGGCAATCGTGTTAGCGTTAGTAATGTTAATTGGCACTTTGAATTAAGCACCTCCTGCTGTTTTGAATGAGGGTGTGTTCCATTCAGAACTGATCATCAATATGCCCTAGTCCACTGTAGGAACTTTGAAAGCCTAAAAGTTCATTTGTAACTCCCCTTTAAGTCATTTTTATTGGAAATTCTGTTTGAAGCGATCTTAAAGCATGACCGTCATGATTGTTCTCCCATCAAAGTTTATCCTGTTTGGAAAAACCAGTAAGGAACAAGGAACAAAAAGATGTCACATCCTTAAACCGTCTTGAAATGGTCTATAGATGTAGGCTTGCATGTTCTCTCTGCAGAAGTCACTCAAACCTGAGATTCCAGAATTAAATCTAAAAATGGAAGCACATACCATAACTGGTTTCATTTATTTTTGTTGGAATGTAATGTTTTTAATCCTCATGTTCTTTTTTCAAGAGTGGGGCGGATAATAAACTTTTGAGCTTGAGTTTTGAACGAAGATGCTAAAAATGATACACAAGTTGATTGATTATTTCTGCAGAACAACAAAATAAACTTCTTTTCCACAGTGCGTTCCTTGAATAGTCACAATGTCCCCTATTTTGCGTAATCATTCAGACACAGTGGCGCTGCACAATAACGAATGTTCAAACAATGTATAGTATTTTCTTATTTTCTTAGATTAATTATCAGAAGAAAATACATTTCATGTTCAAAATCATATTCTGCGAATTTTGGTGCTCAGTTGTGTTCTTTAATCCGTAACTTTTGGCTTCTGTCTCTTGATCCAATCTGTAGGGTCACAGGATTTAGAACCTGTTTAACCCTGGTATAAGATGAGTCGTGGGCTATCTGATGGAGCACTGTTTGTCCCAGATGCTGCTGAAATTTAATATAAGCAATAACACAGCAATTATCCATTATTTAAGTGGAGTACCTGTATTAAAGATGCTTTAGATATGTGCTTCTCATAAGTGTCCCTGCATGTTGATATCAGACACTGAAGAAGATCCATGAAGTTCTCATGATTGTATATGTATTCTTTTTTTTTCTTCACATTTTCCTTTTAAAGCTGCATGTAACTTAAATTTAAACTATTGTTTTAGTGCACTGGTTGATTGAGAGGTGAAGAGTGGAGCTTCACTACTGTCTAGGATGCATATAGGATGGATTGGTGTTTACACCTCAAATCCAATGTGGTCACAGGTTAAAAACCTTCATATGTTGTTGTTGTGATCCAATCACAAATCTTTTTAGACCCCATTTAGAACTGTATATTGGGTTGAGCGCTTGTGATGACCAAAAACGCATCTTAATGCCAGGTGTAAGCGGAGTCTTATATTCTTGCATAGCTATACATTAGATGATCAGCATTAATGTGTCATGAAACCCCCCTAGCTCAGCACTAATTGTTCACATCTCTGATGGAACAAATTATCTTCAAGTATGCATGAAAATATGTATTAATGTGGGATGGAATTGACTGATAGGGGTGGAAAATAGGAGAATGGGAGGGTGTAAAGAGCTACTTTCAAAACACATACACACAAACACACACACACAACCAAGATGTCTTTAACATTAAGAAAAAGAAGAGTTCTGGGGCACTTTGCTGGATATCAGTCATGGGACTAAAGTGTGAATAGTGCAAATCTGCAAAATGATTAGGAGGTTTTGTTCAAACTTTTGTGAATGAAGTGTAAACAGTACTCATTACCATCAAAAACTGCACTGGTTTGAGACTTTACATTAATTGATAGATATTTATTCTTACAAGGAATGTTTCGGGTTTAATACACGTTAAACTCTATTGACCGCATTTGTGGTATACCGATGTTTACCTCAGAAAATTATTTCAACTCACCCCACTTTTTCTAAAGAATAAATTACATTTGGAAAGGCACATATCATGAAAGTTAACATGTCAGTACAAAAACATTAAATACACACAATTTCTCAAAAGTATAGGCACAATACTTAAGCATAATATGTGTTTACATAACTCTAGTGTAATAAAATCCCTTGCTAACCATGTCTGTGGAAAGTTATCTACTATTTCAACTCATGACTACGTAATGCTTGTAAACCATGTCATCGTAAATCCCAGAAACTTTCACACAATGTAAAGGTTACAAAAAAGAGAGCTGACATGACTGAGTTTTCGGTTTTCAATATTGTCTTCTGTTTTTGAATAATGCCCTGAATCTACTGTACATCTGTACATCTGTACTGTCCTACCGAATCTCAGAGTTTACACACATACTCCATTTTTGGACGTTTTTGTTTTTAAACTGGAAGAACAAAAATGGCTCAATAAAATGTAATAAATAAAAATAACCACTATTCTATTTATAATGAGTGCTATTATTGGTTTTAATCATGTGCAGTCTGTTTACATCATAAAAATTTTGATTAAAGGGATAGTTCACCCAAAAAGAAAATCATCTCATCATTTACTCACCCTCATGCCATCGTCGGAAAGTGCGCATACCTGACGGCTCGTTAGACAAATGTTAAGCAGGTGAGACTTCTACTCACAGAGCAAACAGATGGAACATTACATACGAGATGCTTGATAGATTTCCCTTTGACAGTACAATAAGCAATACAAATAGTTTTTTAGATGTATCAGGAATCATTTTGAAATCGGATTGTGACTCCCAGAATCAGAATTGGATCGAATCGTGAGGTGCCTAAAGATTCCCGACCCTAGATTAAAGCTCATGAAATGTTGTATAATACAATCGTAATAAAATGTACAACTCACAAATGCATCTATACTGTGCAATAGTTATGATTCACACTGTGATTGGCTGCTTTTCATCCCTTCAATCAACCGAGCAAGTGTGAAAATGTTGAGAGACATTTTTGTCAACTTGAATGAAATGAGAAGCATAAAATTTTTCTTTAAAAGTTACAAGTTTACAAAGCCTGGCCAGTTGAAATATGCAGCATCTGACTGTTATAAATTTTGTGACAGGAACATTATTTGGGTTCTGCAGTGCAGATGTCAATTTAGAGTTCTTAAATACATTTAAGAGGACCACACTTCAAAGACTGAACATTGTGTTTTTGTTTATTTAGCTTGAAACAGGTTAACATGAGCTGCTGTTTTTGATTTTTTTTTTTTTTTTTTTGCTGACAGCCTGTCAAATTAATTTGGATTATAAGAATTTGAACTCCTTTGGAGGGGAGATGCTGCCCTTCCAGCCATTCTGTCAGCTGGTGGTCCACCCCACCTCCTGTGAACCTAGGGGAGAGACGAGGGGAGGTGTGGAGGCACACAGAGAGATAAAGAGGTGAACTTGCTTGCCGGCTCCCTGGTGCACTGTCACCAAGTCCTCAACCACTCCTCCACCCTCTGGCAAATGCCAGCTCATTCCTCCCCCAGCAGATGGCAGGGAGTCCTCCGTCCCCTGGCGGACAGAACCGCTCCTCCGTTTCTTCGGCGGATGGCAACAACCCCTTCGTCTTCAGGCAGACGGCCGCAGCTGCTCCCCTGGCAGATAGCAGGAGCGGGGATTCCGAGACAGCACATCCCTCCTCACTCCCGGATCACAAGGAGGAGGTGGGAAATGGCTGAACAGTAAACATAAAGTTTAATGGTTCACTTAAATCAACATAAAAAAACACACACACACATGCAGTGTGGCCACGTGCGTCTCTCTCTCTCTCTCTTCCGAACTGGCGCCGGCTCCCGTTTATCTCGCTGATTAGCTGATTCAGTGCCGGCTGTGCATCATCACGACCCGGCCACGCCCTCCTCCTCGTCACAATATGAAGGTAAATGATGCTTTTTATTAAGCTACTATGTATCATTGTATATGAAATATAAATATAAAGTGCATATCAGTTAAAATGATGGAATTTAATTCTCCCTTGTGTTGAAAAATTTAAAAATAATTATAAGATTTATATTTAATGTCTTTAAAATATATAATCTACTTGGCTACAATTACTATTTGGATGAAATGATGGTTCCTCTGATTAAAAAAAAACACCAGCCATTTTAGAGCAAATACATAATTATCGAGATGTATCAAATATAGTCAATAGTCTGAAAAAATCAAGAAATTATTTAAAACATATCGCCCAGCCCTAATTAACTCTTATGTATTGGTATTACAAAAAAACATTTTTTTAATGGAATTTTACTTGGTTTAACCACGGCAGACATCTTTGTGTCATGGCGCACAAACGTTTTTGGTTTATAGAAACCTCAATATCTCTACTCAGGATGGGCCTAGCTCCTTAGAAAAAACTGATCTCTTGAGCACATTACAGGGTACATGTACATAAACATTTTGCGCATTCTTGTAGGGTATTTGAAATGCTAAATTTAGAAGGGAACTGTTAAAGTGCTCATCTTCTCACACCATTTTATGTAAGGGAATTTAGGGTTGTGAAATGTGAGCTATGATCTAAATTAAACTGTCCTTATTGTACATTATTAGGTAATGCAATGTATAACGGAATTAGTCACGTTTGACAACCATTATAAATGAGATAAATGACAAATAACTAGATTATTTGTCTGAATAAAATTCTCCACCATTTAAAGTTGTAACCGCTCACAATTTCTACTATAAGGAATTAGCTTTAATAAGGGAATTATGATTAATTCTCTTATTGGAGTAATAATATTCTCATGGCTTATTGAAAATAATATTACATGTATTTAGGTACAGATTTGAATCTAAATCTTTTAGAAACAGGGATGAGATTATCAAAATACACCAGTCAAAGCATCTTTAAATACAGACAGACTTTATTGCTATTCTAAACATAAATCAAATCTAACACATATACATTAGACAGCTTGGAGAAGAGTGACAGAATGTGAAATAAATGATCAATACAGTGAAAATGAACTTTATGTAGTATGTTGACAATGCCTTAAGAACCATTTATCCTTATTTTTGTCTACATTGATTTGCTATCGGATTACCCAAAGTATTTAACCTCTTAACCAGCACCCCTATTTTTGAGAATTTTCTGAAAATGACATACCCAAATACAAATGTCTGTAGCTCCTAAACCATATGGTCCACATTCATAACTCTGATATTTTTTTAAACTAGACACTTGAAACTTTGTTACCCAAGAGTCATATTAATTCAAAAGTAGCATAGGAACAGAGTAAAACAAGGTCAAATTTACATGAAAGTGACTCACGATTTCTATGAATGAACTTCATTTAGGGAAAAATGTATCAGACTTTTATGTTAAAGGCCTGAAAACACCATAAAGATAAAACTGAATGTCTGACCATGTTCTGATTCAAATTTGAAGATGATACTCCCAAAAATGTAGTTTCTGTAAGCTTTTATTCAGGGAAAGTCTAGGCGTCCTTTCCAAAAGGCCAGTTGGAGACTCCAAATGGACATCTGGTAACCAAATGACATAAGGAGTAAACACTACATACTACATACATGTATATCAATTCAGAACTGTTCTGCTCATCAAACCACACAAGAAAAAATGATTTCAGCACAACATTTTAACATTTTAACAAAATACTCTTTATTTTGAACAATTCTGATAGCAAAAACAGTGACACAAAAAAACTCACTTCATGTATGCATTTCAAAAGTGATCGTTTTACAACTAATTAATAAATTATATAAAAAGAAAACAACATTTGTAATTGCAACAGTGTTTTTTACTCAAATAAATTACAATAAACTGATAATTATAATAAATATCCAATTACTAAAGAAAAAAAGCAATTACAGTATTTACAGTATTTATGTTGATCCAAGGCAGTCACTAACAAGGTTTGTTACCAACTGGAAACCAAAGCCACTGAAAGACAGGAAAGATAAAGATATTTTTGTTATATTATATGCATCATAAATATAATGTGTGTGTGTGATATAAATATTATGTCTTTATGTATAATATACAGCTATCACCTAGCTACTCGTGTAGCCTCGTGTCTTTGCTAGTCATTTTATAATCAAAAACATGATATGAACAGAAAAACTGCCAATACTTCATAAACATAAAAACTCAAGACGATGTGTTTCAACTTACCGATCTAATACGGGATCGAGTCCATGGAGAAACATCTCCTCTTCAGCCGAATCGACACTCGACACCGTGCTCTCTCTGTCTAAGATGTCTGTTTCTGCGTCTTTCTGCTGTTCTTCGTCGCTACTCCTCATTAACTCCTCCAAAACACTCTCAACACCACAAAAACTCCTCTTCAGTCGACGATCCATGATGTAGATTGTTAGAATAAATCCGCGCGTTGAAACGAGCTCCGTGTAGCAAAACAATGGTAAAAACTGTGCGCGCTGTGCGTAAAATGACGAAGAGCGCATGAGTGGACGCACTTGTATTAGACCTATGTATTAGACAGATCTTCTGAGGTAAACTAAGCAAACTGTCAATCACTGCAATCGTGTTTTAGTTGGTTAATACTCCCATCCATCAAAATTTTGCTGACCAGCCATTGGGTGGCTTTTATCCAATCAAAAACCGAGGTGCGAGAGTGACAGGTCCCGCAGCCTGTTGTTGTGCTCCCTTCATATTTTGGTCATTACAGAGCCTGTGATTGAAGGAGAGAAACAGGGAATGGCTCATTTTATCGGAAACAGTCCAAACTACGGGGAGAGATGGTTTTTGAACATTGGAATACAAATTAGAATCGATATTTCATTGAAAGTGAACATGATGGATTACTCTAACTGGAAGCGCTCATGAAAACTGAGGAGGATATTTCGTTTTTTTCCTATTTTTTTGTTGTTTTGGATTAAAAAGTGGGATGCATTTTGAAGAGTAGACCCTTACATTGAAATGTATGCTGGTGTTTCTTGGATTCGTCCGGACTGATCTGAACCATAGGAGATGAAAGATGAGTATTGCCGTTCATATTTACAGGGTCGGTCTGTCAGCATTTACTTTAACCCTTTCCTCTCTGGTGTATTGATTGCAAAAACAAGTTCAGAACGTGATTTTTGAGTGTTTTAGCTATCAAATGATGCATAGTTTATGATAGTTGATTGAATATTTGTTATAAAACAAAGGTAATAAAATTATAAACACGCCCCCACGGCCCGCCCATGCCCCCCTGCGGGTATAAGGCCTTAACTAATACACCAGCACTTTGAGCACAATACTGGAGATGTACTTGCATGTCGTGGTGTTTCCTTGCATTATTTGTGTTGCTTAGTTCTTGGCTCCTGGTCGAAAGTTCGTTCCGTCAATGTTTTGGACCTCTGTAAAATCAGATTATTGTCTGGATGAATGATGAGGTAGGCTTTAAAGCGAGGCCTTTTCATGGAGGATCCATGACTTCGTTGGGTGTGTGAACCGTAGAGAGAGAGGCTTCCTCAGAACTTCGAGTCCCGAGCTTCCTTGGACCTCACATGGAATGGATCTGGTTCCGAAGGGATCCAGAGAAGACCACGAGGGAAGAGTCAGAGCAGAGAGTGCAGTGGTCGGAAGAAGAGACAAGAGAAGAGAGTGTGTTCTTCCTGTTTGGAAACATTGAAACTGAAATTGGCCGCATCCCCAAAGGTGTCCTGCGCCAATCAGAAGTGACTTTTCAGAGTCACATGGCTGTCAACTGGGCTATCTTTTACCGACAGTTGATTTTATGGTCTTTTGTTTCGGATTCTTACAAATCTCCCGCTCAAAAATAGTGCATATTTAGTCATGAACTTTTATATCTTGAGAATGGTACAAGAGACATGATATTCGTTGTCATCAGCTTCCTTTATGTAACCAAGCGAGCGTTTGCATACTAAACATGACATTCGTTCATGAATATTGTTTGTCTTGGTAACAAAACATGAAATCCCTGATTACAAATCATACTGGGTAATTCCTTGGTTATACAACATGGATTAAACATTACACACATTTTAAAGAGGTACATCAGGCTATAATCATTAATTTGTCAGTTATACAAGTTACCATAGTTCAAAGCAATTGTCAGCAAGAATATGTATTATATAAACTGGATTTAAATGCATTCTGTACATTTTAGAATGTTAGATCAGTGAAGTACTGTGACTGTGTAAAATGTTCCTGGATTAAGATGAAATGTTTTAGTATTAGAGTAATGCAAATCTGATGGTCTTTTGGAAACCTTTCAAAGAAAAGTCTGCTTTAACTCTGTGTGGAAGTTCAGAAGGTCACGATGAGGGGCCTTTTCTGACCAATGTTGATGCCTGGCCTTTAATTTATGACGGTGAAGAAATCTAGGGTTAAAAGGTTGGGTTCTTCCCATATTCAAATGTTTCTGCAGTTCTTCTGCATGTATAATTCTTCATTCTTGTTCCTTTTAGAGCTGATAGTACTCAGAGGGTCCAGTCCTCACCCCTGAAGATATGTTACTCTTTTGCAACGAGAAGATTAAGGGGGTTACGTCAAAAGTGAAGTCTCAAGGACAAGTTCGATAAGTGGGAGGAAAAATTTATCATTTTAGGCGGTATCAGAGAGTACTATCAGGTGCTTATTTTTATCTGCATTGCAAGAGTTTGAAGAACATGCAGATGAAATCTGTCCCCCTGATCCTGCCGAATAATGACTGTAATTTGTGTCTATGATGACCAGTTGTGGTTAGGCATGGTTGAGGACATCAGTGAGGAAAACTGAGATGTTTTTGTAAAATTCTTCCACCCACCTATACCAAGAACATCATTCAAAATATCTACAATGTTAACAGTAAACTGGCCCCTGCAGAGTGGACTACTGTCACCGGACATTCCCACAATCTTGCAGCATCTAATCAAACGTGTTGCATGTAATTGTGATATGTCAATCATAAACATAATTACTATAAAATACTGTTCATTTTTATTATTTGTTATACTTATACATCTGTTCATTTCTCAAAATGCACGAATAAAGTAAGCTTTTCCCCAGATTTCTACTAGCCCTAGCTCTGCAACCAGTGTAATCTCAAGAGAAAGTTTTTGTAGCAGAATGCTACCATAGAGGACTTATATCTGTGAAATTTTCAGGTTCCTGTCTGGTCCCATATATAATCACCAGAGATAATCAAACTGAAAGTGAGGTGAAATGTTACAAAAATGTCACTTCCTTGCCCCCATAAAAAAAAAAAAAAAAGATGTCTCAAAACTGAAATTGTCTCCATGCCTGCTATACTTACCTCGGTACCCCCTAAAAATTTGGAACGGAGACTCAAACCCTTCCCATTATAAATTGACCCTAAAAGTGGAACTTTCAGTGATCATGATCATTACATTAGGACTCAAAGTTCTAAGTCTAAGGAAAAAGTATATGGAAAATGTTTATATATGTACACTGTAATGTGCTTTTTTTTTTTTTTTCAAAGAGCTAGGACCATCATGAGCTGAGATATTGAGATTTCCGTAAACATCTGTATAACCAACATTTCTCGTGCGCCATGACACAAAGATGGCCGTCATGTTAAAACCAAGTAAAATAAAAATAATAAACTGGTGGTTTTGCAATACCAATACATAGAGGTAATTGCTCAAAAACAAAATTAGGAAAATTAAAAATGGTCAAGCAACCAACTTTACAATTATTGGACCATTTCAGATGGACTGACCCATATATTCAAACAACCTATATATATATATAAGTGGTAGATTCTGGACCACAAATTTAAGTCTGGGGCGATTCGCTTATTTCCATGGTACCAGCGACTTCTCTGATTGGTGAATAAATGTCACTTCAGGATGACTCGGGATTACTTTCACATGCATTATTTACACAGAGCAGTTGCTTCATCTAATGAAAAGGAAAAGGGGTTTGTTGTGCATTTCAAATTATATCGACCACAATGTGGTCAATGAAGTGACTCTTCTTGCTCTCCCTTTCTACCTTTTATTTGCTGAAAATTAAAAAGTTACCGTTAACAATGACACAATAATTTGACTAAATAAATAATGATACAGATATCTTGACTTTGATTCCTAATCGATACTTTTTTCGATACCAATTTTAGGAAATCCGTTTTAACAAGATTACAAACATTACACATTACCTAAAAAAAATTTTGTTTTTTATTTTTTCAGTTTGTTTACTTAAATTACAGACTCAAAGACTCATCTCCTGAGCCTTCTGGTCTCCAGGGTCAGCAGGGGCAGAGGCTATAACATTAATAAGTACGGTTTAACAAGATAACTAGTTTAATGTACGTTAAACTTGATCATTTACTGTTAACCTTAAAGCATTTTTAGCATCGATTTAGCTAGCAATCTATAGCCATTCATCCAAACAATATCTAATGTTACGTAGGTCCCAGTTTATAGGACTGTCACCGCGCACAGAAACGTTAATTTAACAAGTACATAAGCATGTACCACTACAATTTAACCAATTTTGTTTGTTGGTTTGTTTGCTAAAAGTTAACCTTACCTGTCGGAGTCCTAGTCATAGCACCGCTGCATTCATCAGTAGTTTTGAAGGAGGCTCTGTGGCAGAAGGATGATGAGAGGATGACTGCACCGGCTCGGTCTTCTTGCAGTCGGAGACAGAGTACAGAGTAACTTTCTGCTCTTAAGTTTATTCCGTGCACTCTCAAGTGCTTCATCAGATTTGTCATGTTGCTGGTCTTGGCAGCAATTATCTTGTTGCAAATATTGCATCGCGTGCTGTTGGCATCGAGCCTGGTGAAATGTAGCCACACTTTTGATCTTTTCCACATATTTTCCATCTATGGGGGTTCGGACGCATACACAGTACAGCCTCACGTGTTAGCCACGTCTCTGGGCGTAACCGGCGTAAACTAGTGTTTTTCCTTGATGCCTAAACACAGCCAATCACCGGCATTTTAGATTTGGGCACGTCTCGCATGCTACATTTACATATATGCATTTGGCAGACGCTTTTATCCAAAGCGACTTACAGAGCCCTTATTACAGGGACAATCCCCCGGAGCAACCTGGAGTTAAGTGCCTTGCTCAAGGACACAATGGTGGTGACTGTGGGGATCGAACCAGTGACCTACTGATTACCAGTTATGTGGTTTAGACCACTACACCACCACCACTCCATGCTACATGCTTCTCACTGACGTTGACGAGATTAACCTCTTAGGTATCGAAATTTGGTACAGAACGACAAGACATTTTTTGATACTCTATTGTTTAGAGGCAATTCGGTCGGTGCCTAAAATGTATCGAACTCGATACCAGCCCTAACCCATTACTGTTGTATAATAATGAATATTGTGGTGTGATATTGCAGTTTACGAATAAACTCAAATAATCATAAACGTTTTTTCTTCAGAAGAATATGGTGCTTTACTCATGCATAAACTCATGCTTTCAATAAGGTGAAATTATTAGAATTTTCAAACAATCTGTACTGTTTGAGCTTTGTAGTTTTCTCGCCCTGTGGATGGCGTTAAACCACATTTGAGCAAAGAACTGTCTCCCTAACATCATGTTTGTGCTCTCTTTAATATGAAGTGCTTGTATTGTATTGCTTACTTGTAAATTGCTGTACAATGGAACAGCAGTGCTCGGCCGTACTTCAAGCCTTATATTGTATGTATTTAAACTTATTGGAGCTCATTACAGAGGTTATTTTAATACTTTTAATAAATGTTGTTATATTTGTTGGGGTGGGGGTCCGAAAACAGTTTGAGGACGTGAAAGGGTTCCTTTGTTAAAAACAGTTTGAGAAAACCTTGGTCCCATCCTTCGTACGTTGCTTAATACATGATACTTAGATGATATGGCTTATTCCAGATATTCTAATCGTGAAAATTCCTCTCTAGCTAATTCTGTTCTTCAAACGCATGAGCAGATTTGAAGAACTGAATTGAGTTGTCTGAGATAATTGTGCGTTCTTGTGTTTGCTGACAAGGGCACATGCCAGTACTCAAAACCATAATCAGCAATGCAGTTATTGGTTGGCGATACAACAGACCAATGCAATGATGTCATAATCTTTAGTAGACATTTCTTGATATACACTTATGTAAGAGATTTAATATGTATATAACATAGTCAATAACTATATACATAAAAAATATATAGGCCTGTAAAGTAGGTACATTTATACTACAAAATATCTCTGTATGAATGAAATAATAGAGAGCCATAAAATAATTTTAACCCCTGCCAAGCAGAAAGTAATCTTTCAATGTAACAACCCAGGATCAGGTAAAAATGTCAACAATGAAATCCAGCTCTCTAATCAGCATATGAAGAACAGGCCCCTGGTCTACAATATTCTTTTGTACTTGTTGACTTATTGGCCCCAAACATGGTGTTGATGCTTTTGAAATGAGCCAAATTAGTTTTGCCCAGTTGTTTTGCAGTCATGCATGGATGCTGGTCATATATAGTGTCGATGTATGAACTGTAGAAATGGAATGTTAACTAATCAGCTTTATTGATCAACTCAGATTATCACACCATTGATCCACTAAAACCAGAATTGCATAAGAGGAACTGCTGTGTACTTTCATGATGTGTGTGTGTGTGTGAGTGCATAAAGTAGAGGAAAGTTAGAAAGTGTTTAGTGTTTACTAGTTTTATCTTTTGCCTCACTTTGCTAAAAAAAAAAATTGTGTATTAGTGTTGTCACAATACCAAAATTTCAGTAGTCGGTACAGATACCAGTGACATTTCACGGTTCTCGATATATTGATACCACAGTAAAAATATGCTAATATGGTAATGTGCTATTGAACACACTCCTTTAGCCTGTTTAAAAAGTTACAATTCAATGTATAGTAAATCATAATTTAAAACAAATGTATGTGTCACTCAAGCGTTTTCAATGAAGTATGCATTGCCTAAGTGTTTTTAAGTAGGGCCTTACTGAAATCAGTTTTATTCTTTCAAAACAAATCTTGTGTTTTCCATTAAAAAAAATATATATATTTAATTCCATATTTTTTACTTTCATTTCATCATCAAAATAGTGTCTAATCAAATTAATTCCATAACATTAAACAAATGAATATAGAATAAATACTTTTCAACTTACCATTGCAATTATTTTAAGAAACTTTTCAGTACAACAGCACACTTACTTGTGATATATTGCTTTATTATTATTATAAATGCAGTTAATATTACAATTTGTTATATTGTACTGTTGTAAAATATTTCTGTCACAATTCTTCCATTTCAAGCATCTAGCTTTTTTTTTGACGTGTGTCTTTGACTGAAGCTGTCCGGATAAGCCCTTGGGATAAACCATTCACTAAATGGCCCAGTGTGATCATTAAAGTGCAAATGCTGTGATTTCATTATATAAATATAGTTTGCATGTGCTGTGTGCTTAAAAGTGGAGGAGTGCTCTGAGTCTGCTCTGTCCTCCCAGCATACATCCAGACAGTGTTATGAACACTAGCTACATTCTAATCAAAATAAGTGATTTAGGAGAGGAGGATAAACAGGGATGAAATAGAGGCAATTGCTGTGACAATGGGGTGCCAATAAGTAAGACCATCAAGGGGAGAACAACAGACACACACACATAATGCCCAGGAGGCATATGGCCTCTTAGATTTCTTTTATTAAACGGGTGCCTCCAAAAACATATCAACCAGCTGAGACACACAGAAAGAAAAATTTGAGTAATTAGGGCAGGGCTATAAAGAAATCATTTTCCTAATGAGGAATAAAGGCCTCATTGGAGGTCTTGCATTTGTACTGTATTTATGGAGCTCTGAGGTCAGTTTGTGTGTGCAGATATGATGTAAACAGATGTGACATTCTTTATTGGAATGTTCTGATCTAACACTATAAATTATTTAATCTGCATGATTCCAGACTTAAACTTTGACTTAAATGGTTGCAAGTACAACAATTTGTAACATCAGTAATTTTGCATCTTGTAGCCATTAGCAACAGACAAGAAAACTACTTGACTGAACTAACCTCAACATTTTAAACCGATTACTTGGCTTAACACAGCACTTCTACATGTGTCATCTTCAGTTTTAATGTACAAAAATATCTGATGTGGAAAATGGCGACGTGATTTTCAGGTAAAGTGTTACCATCCATGAGGAGCTGCACAATGCTCACATTATTATCCAAGGAATAAACAAAGTGAACTAAGTCTGAAAAGAAAACTTATCAAGCTAATTTTACTTTTAACCTGGTGTTTTAATTGATAACGCATTTGCACTGTTCATTTCCTGTTTGTATTTTGAAATTTAATGCAAATGCTGGTTTTGTTTGTTAAGAGCATTCAGCATAGAATAGAGGTAACTTGAAGTACTATGATTTACTGCTAAAAACCAAACATCACAAAGGTACAACAAATGCTTGTTGTTTTTTTATTTACTTATGTACTGTATTTATTTATATTGTGTAGAAATCAGAAGTAGTCTCCCAAACGCATCTGGAATTTATTTTGGCATGTTCATTAGTCACCTGTGAACGTTTACCCAATCCTTCCACTCAAATCAGTAGATTTAACTCAACGTTTAAGACATATAAAACAGTGGTCCCTAATAATCAAATTCTGAGGTGAAAAGATTATTTTATTTC
This sequence comes from Xyrauchen texanus, assembly GCF_025860055.1. NCBI lineage: Eukaryota > Metazoa > Chordata > Actinopteri > Cypriniformes > Catostomidae > Xyrauchen > Xyrauchen texanus. Next base: position 27,239,427 of record NC_068279.1, read on the forward strand.
ATAAATTTTAAGTTTGTTTGAAAACATATATGGAGATTATATGAATTGTAAGGTCATGAGAGCAATGGAGAAATCAGGCTAGCATTTTATTATGCAAAGTCTTCATGTATGTACAAATGCATTTCTTTAGAAACAAATGTACATTTTTTGATGTATGGCACTGTCATCTACTATTATTTAATAAGATGCATGTACCATTGTTTGTTGTATTTTTGCATTTTTTAAATAAAAATAAGTAGTCAGACTCCGAACTGCTGCTTACAGGAAGGCATTCTTCCCCTTAAAAGCACAAATGCATACTTTCATTCAGTCGAATAACATGTAACCATTTTCTTTTTTTTATCATCCCAGGAAAATCATTAGAAACTGTGGTAAGGTCATACATACAACAAAAGCAACAATAATTATGCCCTGTGGTCAATGCCATTAATAAAAGATAAAACATAAGTTTCAATACACAACAATGCTCAACAGAGCTAAACAGGTTTATTGCTGCATGCAACATGGACATACTGCGTGATCAGTGATGTCTGATTCCTTATCCAATTATTCTTGGCTGTCAATCAGTCAAACATATTTACAATTCAGTCTCAAACTCAAGAGTTATTAATTTGAATCGATTATTGGTTTTGAACCTATTGGTAGTTTTGCATACAGCCAGTCACAGTAGTGAGGACAGCACAGATGTGTGTGTGTTCTGTTTTTCTCTCTTCTTACTGATGATGCTTATAGTTACAGTTATAGTCACACCATTGGTCTGTTCTGAATGGGTGTCTTAGCAGAGGATATCCATCTGTAGGATAGATGCCCGAACAAAGGCCTGAGCGTGTGTGTGTGTGTCTTGGTCAGTCTGGACCCTGCAGGCATACTCCTTAGACATGAGTCACACTTATACACACACACACACACATGCCCTTAAAACTTTATTGATTTCCTCTCATTCTTTGTCATCTTGTCTGTAGTAGCAGGAGTCAGACGGCCAAATCTCTGTGTACATATGTGTCAGTCTTGTATGATTTCATGTGTGCACAGAAGTGAGGGAAATTAAAAACATTTATTGGTTTTGTTGCATTTTGTAGATACCTTCAGTTAGGGCACTGTTTGTGTGTTCACTTCCTCACTACATAATTTCCTCCTCACAATTTTTTTTTTATTGAAGAGGGCCTTGTGTGTAGGGTGATCTTTAAAAATGGTTTGTCTACATAGGATGGGGTTGTCGCTGCCTTTTTGATTTGCAGTGTTACAGCGCCCCCACCCCAGCACCAACCAACCAGATCAGAGATTGGGATTACTGTTATTTAGAGTGATTTAACACTCCCTAGTATGCTAAATGCATTTAATTTAAGATATTTAATGGAGGGGATGGTAAAAGACATTTGGAGGGAGGGACCCACTTTGTGTTTTGAAGGGTTGCACCTGAGTCCCTCTCCAGAGTTTGTGTGTGTGTGTGTGTGTGTGTGTGTGTACATGCACAGAATATGTTCATAAGGGTTAATTTGCACAATTAGGCAAACACATGGTTGACTGAACCACCTTTTCCATCGTGGGATTAGGGACCATTTCTAAGACCCTTCCGACTTTGCTGGTATTCATTGTTGTACATTGTTCACTTAATTTCTACATGACCTATGCTCTTCCCATTTCTTACATAAATTAAACCAGTATTTGTCATTTAATATCTGCAAACATGTGAATTTTCCAATCAACATTTTTTCGTATGATGATGATAATTGTAACTGAGAGAGCCACATGATATTTTTTCTGAAGAAGTATTTCTATTAGGCATAAAGTAGTTTATAATTTGTTAATCTCAATGGACGGCATTTGTGGCACAATGTTTATTACCACAAAAATGTATTTCAACCCGTCGCTAATTTTTCCATTCCAGTTTGGAATGCGTAGGACGAATCTCAGTTGCCTTCGCGTCTGAGACCGTTAATCCGCGCATCTTATCACATGGCTTGTTGAGTGCGTTACCGTGGAGATATAGCACGTGTGGAGGCTTCAAGCTGACCTCTGCGGCATCCACGCACAACTTGCCACGCGCTCCGCTGAGAGTGAACCACGTTATAGCGACCACAAGGAGGTTACCCCTCTACCCTCCCTAGCAACCGGGCCAATTTGGTTGCTTAGAAGTACTGGCTTGAGTCATTCAGCACACCCTGGATTCAAACTCGTGACACCAGGGGTGCCAGTCAGTGTCTTTACTCGCTGAGCTACCCAGGCCTCCTGTCCCTCCTTTTCTTTAAAAAAAAGTGAGATACTTACAGTGGAAGTACATTTTTGACCATTAAAATACTCACTGTATAGCCAAGACATAAAGGATATGCATGTTTTTAGTGTGATTAAACCATTTACAGTTTGTGTAAAGTTATAGCCAATTTTACAACTTCATTACCATAAGGATGTAATGTCAACAAATTCTAAAATGACAATTTAATGACAATATAAACAACTTTACAGCTCAAGTAATACACACGTTTTCACAGAGGAATTAATGTGTGTTTTATAAAATTATAAGCTTCACATTTCTGCCTTTTAAACTCTCAAAAAATGGGCAGCATTCACTTCCATTGTAAGTGCCTCACTGTAACCCAGATTAATATTTTTAAGAAATGGAGGAACAAGTCAAAATACATTTTTGTTATAATTAACATTTATGCTACAAATGCTGTCTATTGAGCTCAACTTGTGCTGAACCGAGAATATTCCTTTTAAGATGAATATTTTTCTGTTGGACACAATTCTCTGATAAAGACATGAACGCACATCAGAATATGCAAATATTATTATAAAGTTTAAAGATGCTCCACAATATTATTTATTGTCAGAAATTGCATCGACTACCTTTCATGATTGTAACAAATCATCTTGACTGAAAGTCCAGTCTGATGCAGAATAATGTATAAAACTCCTTTTAATTGAAACACTGTGATTGACACATGTAGGCCTCGCATCCGTCACTGGCATTATGCCGTGACTGTGACTCCCACCACTGGGAGCAGAGCAAACCAAAATGCTGATGATAGGAACAGACCTGAAGTTGCAGTGCTAATATGTGACTGAAGATGTGTATGTGAATGTGTTCAGGCCAGAAGAAATGTGTTGCAATTGTAAAGGGACGCTCGTTGAGTGTGTGGGTGTAATCCAGGATTACCACACTATGTCCAGTCTCTATTTTCAGCACTTCCTTAATCGACACACTAATGGGATTGGTAACAGCCCTCCTTCTCTCTTTGTTTGGGTTGAAATTCCTCAGAAATATGGTTTTATCTCTCTCTCTCTCTCTCTCTCTCTCTCTCTCTCTGCCTAATGCGCAAAAACTAGCACGCGTGCACACACACACACACAGCAATCTCAAAGCATATAATGATGAAACACACACGCATACACTCTCTCTAAAACGTTATTAACCATGCTGTGAGTTTACTGTAAGAAGTGCTTAAAGGAATAGTATACATCCCAGATATGTATGACTTTATTTTCTGCAGAACAAAAACAAAGATTTTTGGAAGAACGTCTCTGCTCTGTAGGTCCTTATAATGGAAGTGAATGTTGACCACAAAGCACATAAAGGCAGCATAAAAGTAATCCATAAGACTCCAGTGGTTATATCCATATATCTTCAAAAGTGATAATATGATTGAGGGTGAGAAACAGATCCTTTTTTTTTTATCTAAATCTCCATCTTTGACCAGCTCCTACCATTATGTGGCTGAATTTAAAAGTAAAAGTCACTTCCACTCCAGAATGTTGAAGTGAAAGTGTAGATTTACAGAAAATAAGGACTTAAATATTTATGTTTCTCATCATATCACTTCAGAAAATATGGATTTAACCACTGGAGTTTTTTATGCTTTTTACATTTCTGTTGCCTTTGTGTCCCTTTTGGATATTTTGGTCACATTCACTTGCATTGTAAGGTCCTACAGAGTGGATATATTCTTCTAAAAATCTTAATTTTGTGTTCTACTGAAGAAAGTCATACACATTAAGGATGTGCACTAGTAATCGAGTACTCATTCTGCACCAGCTAATTGAGTATTAAAAGCACCTCCTCGAATATCACAAAATTAATTTTCCACTCCGCATATGGCTGCCATGAACACCACTGAATTACACAGTTTTCCCTCTGAATCTCACTGAGGTTGTGTCGTAGAGGTGTTGGATGAGAGAAGAAGATACAATGGCATCTGTGCTTCTAAAGCAGTGTTTCTCAACCTCTGTGCAGTGCCATGGAAAGTTATAAAATTCCACAAAATAAATAAATACATAAATAAATGAAAAAAAAAATAAATACTTTGCTGTGGCATTGCAAGAACAAAACTACAAATGTTTTTTAAAAAACAATTGCATTACCCAGTTAGCACTCTTTGCCACCTGTGACCTCATTATACAGCATATCATTTCAAATGTCAAACATTATGAGTAAACACGCTACTTAGACAGACAGAAAGCATGGACAAGGAAAGCTATCGTTGACGCTTATGTGTGATAGTGGTATGCAGTTTGTTTTTTTTTGTTTTTCTTAGTAAAAAGTGTGCCGTGGCAGAAAAAAGGTTGGGAAACACTGTTCTAAAGCAAAGCCAAGTTATACTGCAGTGCTTGTAATATTTTGGTTCTTATTGAATTGTACTCTATTTGTATTCGGGTCTTGTTGGAGTCATGCAAACCATCGGATGAGGATCTGCTTTTATGGGGGAAAGATACAAGGAACTCTTAGTCTTATCAGACCAGTATGTGTGTGTGCACGTTAGTGTTGTCAAAAGTACCGGTACTTCGGTACCAAGTTGATACTAAAATAAAAACTATACCAGTGTTTCCACTGTACCGGTAGTGCCGAGCACCGACTCTATCCAGTACTAGTATAATTGACACACAACATCTTTAAAATGCTCACAGGCTTATATTGAATGCATGCTCTGTTATTCCTTTTATACTGAAATGGACAATTAATCAGTAAACCTAGTGTGATTTATTAAATTCTTAGTGTGGATGAGCTGCATACATTAAATTGGCAGAATTATTTTGGGAACACAAGGGAATTTATTATGATTATTATTATTATTATTATTATTATTATTATTATCTTAAAATGTATAATTGTTTTAAGTTCTTAATTTGTAGATTATTAGTAATTTTTTACCTGTTGTCATTGACGGATGCTTGCGTGATTTCAGATAGGGCTGTGGGAGATGGTGTTTGGATTTGGGGAGGTAATTTTATAAAATAGTTTTTGATCACTGTTATTTTAATTACTTTTTTGTTTAACTTTGTTTTAAATTTAAAATGTCTTTCTAATTTTTTTGTGTTTCATAAATGAATTACATTTTACAGCAAAATCAATGAGCAAAAATATTCACTGAACCTCGGCAGGCGATTTGAGGATATGAATATATAATTTTAAGACTATTATCAATAAAATAATGATTAGCATTAACATGTTGCTAAGATGGCTTTTTTGGAGTTAAGTGTTGCCATAGAAACAGAATTTCTCATTCCTAGAATGTGAACAGCTTTGAGTTGAATCTCTGTAATCTAGTATAACAATAATTTCTAAAGGATGGGAATGCTTTGGTGTTAAATTTAACACACACACACACACACACACACACACACACACACACATATATGTGTGTATGTGTGTTCAGATTCAGCGTCTTTAATACAGCTCAAGGCTTCATTGTTAATAGGATAAGGTCTAGTTAGAACTATCGACGGAGGATTGCGCTGCTTTATTGTAGTAAAAAGTTTGTGCGTGTGTGAGTTTGTATATGAGGGATCGAAAGAGAGAAACTCAGAAAAAGTTAAAATCGCCAATATGCATGTAGCCACATTCCCGTTATAAACCTTAACAAAAAAAAATTAAAAATGAATCCCCTCTGAGATGCAGGAGTGTGCTGACATGACAACGCTGTTTTTCTCTCACGAGTATGTTTGGGCCTTAAGTGTGTATAATGTCTGTGTGTCCACGAGTGTCTGATGGGGGAGCGCAAGTGTGTTGGAGGGGTTGAGGAGGCCGATTGCTCCACCTTTAGTGAGCTGTTGACGCCCCCCTTTACATGGGGCCCCTATGCATTGCATCCTTGCTTATATGGTTCTTGTGTGTGTGCGCGCGCCTGTGTATGTAAGTGTGGGGGAGACGAGGGCGCGCAAGTGCTCTTCAATCGAAATTGAAATAAATGTAGGATATTTCAGACATTTGTTTGACATTCTTAACCGATTTACTTTAACCAATGGCTTTGTTTTAATAGGTTATGTTGTTGTGGTAGCCTGTAGGGCTCTTTGTAATAACTGAAATAATTTGGCGAAGTTTCCTTGAAAAATAATTGCACACCTTAGAGTGTCCATGAACGACCCCTGGTACAGTTATACCATGGGTCTGTTGAATGCTTGAATCTGATTGGTTCACAGACGTACTAATGTGTGCAATTATTTTTCAAGGAAACGCATAACGGTTCCATATAACCTTGGCAAAATATTTCAACAAAAAAACTAATTATGAATTTCAAACAATGCCTAGTCTATTAAAGAGTAAAATACTGAGTCAATTTTTTTATTGTCTAACTCTGGACTTCTTTGGTTTCCAGGGCAGCTGTAGAGTTTCCAGCTACAACCATGAGTACCATATCACCGACTGATTATGACAGTGTCGAGATCCAGCAGCAGTACAATGACATCAACAACCGCTGGGAAATTGCCGCTGAAACAGAGTGGGATAATGAGAACAGTTCTGCGCGCCTGTTCGAGCGTTCCCGCATCAAAGCTCTTGCAGGTCAGATTAATGCACTTCTGCCTCTGTCTGTGCATTGCTTTATACCCGTGAGTGGGGGTTCGGTTTTTGCACCTATGTGCTTTCTGTGCATGTTAAGCTTTGAGTTTGTCTGTGTTTGTGTGTTTATGTCATCTTTACCAGCCAGTCAAGGTTTCAACAGGTTGCATTGTGTGATTGTGTCCAGTAGGAGGAGGCATAAAGCTGCATTACTTATTCACTCCCATCACATAAGGACAAATACACACTATATGTCTTTTACAGTGCACCTGGTAAGCTCATTGCGCCATAGTATAGCTAACATATTAAAATAAAGTGACCAGCCTGCAAGAAAGAGGTATGTACCGTATGTGTGTGTCTATTGCAAATTAAGCACTATAAACATTTTAAATAATGATTTAATTAAAATCTAAAAATGCAAAAAAAGGTTTCTGGAAGGGTTAGGGTAAGGAAAAAATATGAAAACAATAAAAGTCAATGGAATGCCCTTGTAATAATAGTAATTTCAATATATGTGTTTGTCAGCAGATTGGTTTTTGTCAGTGCCTAACACAGGTGGGTGTGTGTGTGTGTGTGTGTGTGTGTGTGTGTGTGTGTGTGTGTGTGTGTGTGTGTGTGTGTGTGTGTGTGAGAATGAGAGAGAAGGTGTTCGAGTGCAGTAAGATAACATCATCTCTTGGCATGCAGAGACTTGACATCTACATTCTTCTAAAGCTATTATTCCAGTGATGACCTCTCTCTCATCTTGCCCCCCAGGGCTTTTTCGTATGGCATATCAATATGAATTGCTGTATCTCTTGTTTTCTCTCTGTTGACAATATATATGTTAAATCCAGTGGTCATCTTTTTTAGTAATCCGTTAGGGTTGTCAAACTGCATCAAATCCAAATCATATCATTGGATGTGTGTCTCTTGATTGTGTGTCTCACATAACAAATTAATGATGATCTAGAGTCATTTAGGATTACTTGTAAATTACATGTTGGCCAATGAATGGTTGAATGAAAGATTAGAGACAGTTGGCAAAATATGTTGAATGGGGTAGCATACGCTACTACAAACAATTCCACCCATCTGTGGGGCACTCTTCCACCATCTCTCTTCTGTGTCAGTCAGTGGAACAAGAAAACAACACAAACTCACTCTTTCCTAGCTACTTATGTGCTTTGCACCAGGATGCGCAGGAATGTTTGTTTCACATCAATTTATGCACCAACTCCATTTGAATGGGCATTTTTAAATGTTATAACAGCTACTCTTTTGGGAATTAAAGACTACAATTTTAATACTGGGAGGGGATTTCAACACAGTAACAGATAATTTTGTAGATAGATCGCATCCGCAATCTGCTGAGTGATTGTAATGTTTGGAATGCCTGCCGTCTGTTGAATCTGACAACAAAAGATATTACTTTTTTCTAATGAACGATGGAGATTCAATTACTCCCTCCATCAAGACTCTATCGGCACATTCATTGACCAGGAAAATACAAAATGGCAATCAATATATCAAAAAGGTTGCCAACCACTGCTGTAGAGCATGACTCTTTCAGAGAGATCAAAAAACCTCATTAATTTCCCTTTTTCTCAAAAAGGATAAAGATCCACTCCAATGTTCTAGTTATAGGCCTATCATCTTAATAAACTCTGACCTGAAAATATGTGATTAGGATTTAGCACTTCGACTTAATGCTTTTATTGACTCACTTATAAAATTGGATCAGACAGGTTTTTTTATAAGGCAGATATGCTACTGATAATATCCGGAGGATCATGCCTATAATTAATAAAACAGATAAATGTCTGACGGTTGCTGTCCTTTCTTTTGGTGCTGTAAAAGCATTTGATCACTTAGAATGGGACTATATATGGTTGGTTTTAAAGAAATTCGGTTTCTGCCCGGCTTTAATTAAGTGTTGTCATGCTTTATGATAGCCCTTCAGCAGTTGTGCAAACAGGAGCTTACAGGTCAACACCATTCTCTTTACAATGCGGAATGTGTCAAGGCTGCCCCTTAAGCCAGCTGTTGTTTGTTCTAGCCCTGGAACCTTGCTCAAGCTGTTTGCCAATCACTGGATATCAAACCAATTTTAATAAATAGAACTTTCATATTTTTTTCAAAAAGACTCAATCTATATAATGCCAAGCTTCTTTTGGCCCCACATCTGTTTTTTTTACCCTGCAGAGAGGGTCTTGTGATCCCAAATTTTGAATTATACTTTTGTGCTTTCCACATGCAGGCCATCCTGGTTTGGCTCGTGGATGCCTTGGAGAGCCATTTAGGAATATTTAGTCAGCCCACAGCACCTACAAGAAGTAACTTTTTCTGTTAAAAATATTTAACCTTATCTGTTAAATGCGATCCTATTATAAGCCACTCTATTTTACTTTTACAAAAACTGCTGCACAAATACATACGCCTCGCTGTACCACTTCTACTGCCTGCTAACCCGTGTGTTTTTCTAAAGGCATTTACACAATGGGGGATCATTTTTATGCCAACGGCCTGCGCACGTTCCAGGATATTAAAACTGCCTTCTCTTTCCAGATCATACATACTACTAATATTTGCAGATTCGGTCTGTTTTTCAGGCATGTAAAATTCCTTTTGATGCATCGTTTCTTTCTCATCCCTTGCTTAGTTGCTTGTCAGTGGGTAGGGTGTTTTGTCTTATTGGTATAGGTCCTGTATTGCTCAGGTGCAAGAGAAAATCCCTGTATTTGCGACATGGGAGAGGGAGCCGTAACTCGACAGTAAACCTATGTTATATGGTTTGGGGCAACACTTTCTCCTCATCCTGGAACCTTGCACATCAGCTAATGCACTTCAAGTTGATCCGCAGGGCCTACACTATTCAGAGATGCCTACTGATCCTTATTGTCATATATGCAACTCCAGGAATGTAGGTACCCAGATGCACGTTCAGGGACGAATCCTGTTATTTCTGTTTTTTTTGGTCAAGTGTAGCCTCTGTGTTATCAGGCGTATTGGGACTCCAAATCATACCCTCACCTGCTCTGTTCTTATTAAATGATTAGTCTCATCTATGGCTCTCTGTTGCACACTGCAAACTGTTTCTTGCCATAACTATCACAGTAAACATCAGGAAAAATAAAAACCCTATTTTTGATAGAACATAAAAGATTATAATACTAAACTTGAACCAGTGTTACACTTTTTAGGTAATCCTATCAAATTATTTTTGATCATTTAAATAGCATGGTTTTTAAATTTTGAAATTTAATTATTCTTTTGAAATCTATTAAGTAAACTTGAAAGTAAGGAAATATTAAATCAAACATCAACTCGTTAGATGTCCGTTGCTGAGTGAAGGGTCATGAAAAATGAGCACGATGTAGATGTACGGTAATCGTATTACACACATTTTAAATTGTAATATAATAAGTCAATTCTTAGTTTTTGCTAAGAATACAATTCCGATTTTTGAGAAGACCTATTCAGACGGGATTAGTTTATACAGGTGAAACTCGAAAAATTTGAATATTGTGAAAAGGTTCAGTATTGTAGGCTCAAAGTGTCACACTCTAATCAGCTAAACACCTGCAAAGGGTTCCTGAGCCTTTAAATGGTCTCTCAGTCTGGTTCAGTTGAATTCACAATCATGGGGAAGACTGCTGACCTGACAGTTGTGCAGAAAACCATCATTGACACCCTCCACAAGGAGGGAAAGCCTCAAAAGGTAATTGCAAAAGAAGTTGGATGTTCTCAAAGTGCTGTATCAAAGCACATTAATAGAAAGTTAAGTGGAAGGGAAAAGTGTGGAAGAAAAAGGTGCACAAGCAGCAGGGATGACCGTAGCCTGGAGAGGATTGTCAGGAAAAGGCCATTCAAATGTGTGGGGAGCTTCACAAGGAGTGGACTGAGGCTGGAGTTACTGCATCAAGAGCCACCACACACAGACGGGTCCTGGACATGGGCTTCAAATGTCAAACGTCTTACCTGGGCTAAAGAAAAAAGAACTGGTCTGTTGCTCAGTGGTCCAAAGTCCTCTTTTCTGATGAGAGCAAATTTTGCATCTCATTTGGAAACCAAGGTCCCAGAGTCTGGAGGAAGAATGGAGAGGCACACAATCCAAGATGCTTGAAGTCCAGTGTGAAGTTTCCACAGTCTGTGTTGGTTTGGGGAGCCATGTCATCGGCTGGTGTTGGTCCACTGTGCTTTATTAAGTCCAGAGTCAACGCAGCCGTCTACCGGGACATTTTAGAGCACTTCATGCTTCCTTCAGCAGACAAGCTTTATGGAGATGCTGACTTCATTTCCAGCAGGACTTGGCACCTGCCCACACTGCCAAAAGTACCAAAACCTGGTTCAATGACCATGGTATTACTGTGCTTGATTGGCCAGCAAACTCGCCTGACCTGAACCCCATAGAGAATCTATGGGGCATTGCCAAGAGAAAAGATGAGAGACATGAGACCAAACAATGCAGAAGAGCTGAAGGCCACTATTGAAGCATCTTGGTCTTCCATAACACCTCAGCAGTGCCACAGGCTGATAGCATCCATGCCACACCGCATTGAGGCAGTAATTAATGCAAAAGGGGCCCAAACCAAGTACTGAGTACATATGCATGATTATACTTTTCAGAGGGCCGACATTTCTGTATTTAAAATCCTTTTTTTTATTGATTTCATGTAATATTCTAATTTTCTGAGATTCTGAATTTGGGGTTTTCATAAGCTGTAAGCCATAATCATCAAAATTATATCAAATAAAGGCTTGAAATATCTTACTTTGCTTGTAATGAGTCTATATAATATATTAGTTTCACCTTTTAAGTTGAATTACTGAAATTAATGAACTTTTGCACGATATTCTAATTTTTCAAGTTTCACCTGTATGTGGATTATTGTGCAATTTAAATGTACAATTAAATGTTTTCCAAATAAGGGAATGAATGGTGCATTTGAGTGTCTCATTCAGTTGATCTCCGACCATCTCACAGAGCCACACTGTGGGCCGCACTGAGAGCAGCTCCTGTAGAGGGCATTCATATTAAACCGCTTCTGAGCCATGCTTGAAGTGCTGTGATCTGCGTGCCATCAGGTTCATATCCAACTAAAATATAAACAAGACTTTTATGAATGCAAAGCATTCCAGTTTCACTTTTATATAACAATCGTGTAATGGCAAAAGTTGCTTGTCGTTGTGGGTTCATAGTGATAATGACACGCAGTTACACAGAGAGGAGCCCTTTGTGACACCCTCTTACTCAATTTCTAAAGAGATAATAGATTGAAGAAACACAATCTCAAAGGTTTCTCTTCATATGAAATAATCGAAGAGCCTTAAAGTAACGTTTGAATTGAATTTCTGTTTTATAAATTTTTAAGATTTTCTTAACTTATTTTATTTATTTTTATTGTTATTTCTTGTTCTTAGCTGATTTTAAAATGAATATAATTAATAAATCTTGTATTTTCTTGTCTAATCTTTTTATTTTTTATTTTACTTTGAATTATCATTGTGTTTAAAATGTGCTATATACTGTAAATAAACTTGCCTTGCATTGCCTAAATGCAAAATGGGCCAAGAATAAAGTTGACCACAAAGAGAAACAGTTATACGTTTTTAAAACCTAAAAGGAAATAATGTAAAAGTTAAATATGAACAAATGACTGCTTAAGGTTTATGAAGCACACATACATCTATGACAGAAGTATTACAGTTTGTATTACCATTAATTGTCAGTGTCACAATTATTTGTTTGACCGCTAATCTTCAGCCAAATTTCATAATCGTGGCAGCCCTATTTTTTTGCTTGGGACAATTAGAAGGAACACAAGCAGATAATTTTTATGATTTGAGCAGAGTGAGTGCGAGAAATTATGTATAACTCTTTTCGGAACATTTATTCCAGAGGGACAAAAATTATATTACATAATGTTAAGGGATTGTCAATATTTTTTAATTCAAGAATATAAGATAATAAGATGTCACCAGTTCTGTTATATTTAGCCAGATATTTCAATCAATTTCTTCTACTAATCATAGAAACAGTAAATGCTCATGTTTAATATTCCATACATATTTAATCAGTGTATATTTTCTAATAGGTCAGTCATGTGTGACAGCAGTGTGTAAATCGAGTAGACAAACCAATCTCTGAGATTTTTACAGACATTGTTTATCCAGTGCAAATTGATGGTAAACATTACAGACATCCGCAGTAATAATTATTTTACGGACATATGTCCAGAAAACGAATCCTTTCTGAACAGGGCTTAACAGACAGCATTTATACATGTTAATGATGTTTTCATTTTAAAAACGCTCTCCGTCCACACTAGCGTTTTCAAGCATTTTCCAAAAGTTGCTCATCCACACTGAAACGCATGAAAACACTGAAATCAGGCTAATGCGCATGCGGAAAATCCCTGTTCCACATACGGTCTGAAACGCAATTGTCCTCGTGTTCCGTCACCGGACACCAATTCCACCGAACACCAATTCCGAGTAAACTTCCCTTCGCCTTTCAAGGAACGCAATGTGATGGTTGTACAAAGTAATATTTATTTTTTAACAACGCTATCAAAGTGAGTGTCAAGTACAACAGCGCCGCTATAACACGGGCCGCCATCTTGTTTGTTTTGGTTGGATAGATAGCATGACTGTGTCACTTGACAACAAAATACATCATCATTTTCAGATATATCTGTTTTCACAGTATACACTAAAATGCGAAAACGGTGTTTTCAAATGTATCCACTTTGGAGTGCGTTTTCGAAAGGCTCAGTTTTCACAGAGAAAAACGCAGTCTCAGTGTGGATGGAAGGCCAAAACGGAGTGAAAAATATGCATTTTCACACTTAAACGTATTAGTGTGGACAAGACGGTAGCTCTATTGATTCAATTATAACCATGTATTTAAACATACAGAGTGACCTAAATTTGATGGACGGAGGGATTAAAGCTCATGTCCCACACTGCTGTACTGGAGAGCTTTGACTCTCTCACACCCATGCAGAGTTTAATTTTATCATAGCAAAATGCATTGTTGGCATTGCTTCAATTCCAAGTCTGTGTGATAGCACAGTGAACTCTTTTTTTTTTTTTTCTTTTTCTTTTTTTTTTGTCTTTCATTTACATTTATGTTGTAAGTCTGTGCATTTTTACCAAAGCGACCTGGTGTCATATAAATGTTGTACTTACTACAGTAATATAAAAAAGATGAGATGAAGATTTAAAAAACCATCCTGTGTCATAGACACCAATGCTTGGTGTGTTTGTGTTCATATAATCTCTGCCATAATTTCGAACACGTATGCACACTGACACGCTGATTCACATTTGGCCTAGTGCTTCTGGCCATGATTTGACCTTTGCTCTCTGCTCTTTGATGGTCACTGTTTGTGATGCTTGTTAAGCAGCACAACCTGCAACTGGGCTGGTCTTCATTCAACCACTTCCTCTTGTAAAATCTACACACAAGCACATAAGGAGAAGTGGGTGTGTGCCAATTCCTTTTGCAAAATGTGTGCTAGAAAGAAATAGCTTTCCTGTTCAGGACTTTTCTGACTATTTATTTTCTCAGATAGAATAGACTATGTTTACTGATCCATAAAGAGTCATTACATCAGAGATCAAAGTGCACGATGAGCTCTGTCACTGCAGACGTTGCCAGCCAAGTTAATCGGTGCTGAGGTAGCGCACACACACTTGCACAGGAAGAAAGACTGTATTGGCTTGTTGAGTCTTTCACAAGTACTTCCTTCCTGCCTCAACGTCTTTATCTGTGCACATGTGCTGGAGAGAGAGAGTTTGAGATGATGAATTAAATATAGTGGTCTTCGAAATCAAAATCACTCAAGCTTAATGTTACACCTTATAAAAATGCATGCAAACTTATTTGTATAAAAGCTGACAGAACTCTGTTCTTTTCCTCAAAAAACTCAAAACTTTTCCCCAATGGTTTATTTCTCATCACCTCAAAGATCTGGTCCCCCTTGTCCATTTCTCCTGTGAAACCATCCATCTCCTGAATTCTTATCCACCCCCACTCCACCTTCAGGAATGGTTCAGTCCACACCTCAATATCCTCACCCACCCACCCCCGTCCTGTCCTTCTTTATCTCTGGCTCTGCCTGGGCTTCGCTCCTCCCACACACACACCTTATGCAAATTCAAAAGCTCAGAAACCAAGAGAGAGAACGAGAGTAGGAGGCTTAATTTACTTAGGAAGCCGAGTGCAGCTAGTTTTGCAGCCTTACTCAAACAAGATGTGTGTGTGTACGCAGTGAGTGTGTGAGAGCGATTTAAAGAGTTTTCATCGCCTGCAACCGAGAAGAGGTGAAAGAGGGGAGAACACTTAACCTTTTTCTCCCTTCATCTACACGTGTGATTCTTCTGTTTTTGCCTGAGATTAAGGAAAGGAGGGAATCACTTAAAGGATTTTTTACGGACAAAACAGCATGGCTCTGCTTAGCATTCAATGATGAAACGCTTAGATGCACGTGCACATCTGAAGAGTTTGTTTTGAAGCAAACTTTTTTGCATCTGGGAATGTAAACATTTGGGCTCTTTTTTGTGTTTTATTTGTTTTTCAACCTTCTGTTGTTTGTTTTGTACCATGCTTGAGACTCTTAGCTAACAGAGGCAGAGGTGCTTTCCTCATTTGTTTTGGATGAAAGCTGAGCGTGTGGGTTCATAGTGAAAGTTAGTGAGTTTTACATTAAAAGAGAGGAGGCATGGATTATGATCAGCGGGAACCTGAGCCATGTCTCTCGGCAGCTGCCTTTGTAAACCAGCTGCAATATTCCAACATCCTGGAGGGCCGTTTCAAACAGCTGCAAGGTAAGGCTCTAAATTATCATCAACCTTTGCTTTTTTTCTCCCAAATGCAGATGTAATTCTAAGAAGAGCTCAACCTCTCTGCTATGAGAACTTTGAGAACATGCCGTACTGTATCACATTTTTGTCTTTGGAGCAGTAAAACTTAAGGGTATAAATACCCTTGGAGTCAACAACCTTGATGATGACATTAAGATCTCTAACTTTAAAAGTCTAAACTCAAGGATCAACAGTCATGTCTGATCTTACAGATAATTCATTGAACCCATCTTCAACTTTAAATCTGACTTCTGTCTGACTCTGAAGATTTTAGTTATAGAAGTGAACTACTTTCCATCTGTCTCTTTTTCTCTATGCACCACAGATGGTGCAGATGTGAAAATAGGCCTACAATGATTTATTTTTATTCCTGTGTGAGAGAGAGATGCAGAGACCTGTGCTTGTCTCCAAGAGAGTGGCCTTATTTCAGGTACCACAGGGCTTTTGCCCCTGATCCAAATTACACCGTGCTAAAATGGGAGCATGAAGAGAGTACAAGAGGGGAGTTGATAGCAGAAAGGTGAGGCAGGATAAGACGGGAGAGGAGAGGATAACAGGATGGTAAGAAGTGGAGAGGAACAGACGTATAGTGAAGAGGATAAGAAGGGGAGTGGAGAGGATAACAGGAGTGGAAAGAGGCGTAGAAACTCAAATCATGTGTATTATTAATGTAAAGTTCAGTCTGAAAAACAGGTTACACATTCACACCTTCCTTGTTTTTGTACTTGTGTTTTCCCGGGGTGTATCATTCATGCACTATTTATTTCTCTTTAAAACCACACGTTAGAGGGAGGCGTAGCATGTGTGAACTGCTAATCCCCCCACATGACACAAGATCTGATGGTGTGCGTGTTTGAGGTCATGAGGAGTGTTTCTTAGTTAATAGGGAGATAATGACTCGAGCATTGTACTTTTCAGGCTTATTATCTATTGTACAGAAAGAATGGCATCTGCAAAACAGGTCCTTGAACTATGAACACACACAACTCAAAGGACTAGGTCCAAGTACAGTAGGCTAAATAAACCGTGGATTCTGGAAGAACAGTTGCTAGTGGGCCATCCAGTCTGTTTTAAAAATTAATAAACTTTTAACTTGAGTTTGTAGCCGATTCCCTGGTAATGTTTGACTGATAACTCAAATAACACAGTGTTTGAGTATAGTAAACTTGTAGTCAGTGTTGTTCTCAGGAAAGCTCCAGACAAACACATGACATAGGAACCAGCATTCCCGTGCATCGTTGTGTTTTCAATCAACCGCTAAAAAGAGACTAAAGGAGATATGTAGATTTGAGAGAGGTCAGGCCAGCAGTTTGCATGTGTTAAAATACAGCTCATTGTTAATAATTTATGTGGTTGCGTCAGTGTACCCGCCTGAAATTTGGCTCATGACTTGAGCAAGGTTTTGACACACATTTACACAGACACACACATTCAAAGTGTCTCATGTATCCTCTCTGCATGAGCACTCGCTGATCCTCCCCTCCTTTCACCCCTACACACACACTGGTAATTCTGGTCAGGTTACCCTTCAGTTGACTTTTTCGAACATTTTATAGAAGTACAGGTGCCACGTATCAGGGGGCTTGCTCAAACAAAGTCTTCATGTTTGATCAGGTTCTCCTCCGTTTTCAAATGTTCCTTGGTTGAGGTTGAAATTATCTCCATTTAAATAAATGCTCCAAGGTCATTGTGCAAGTATGTGTGAATGCATGTGTATATATAAGTGTGATGGTGCAGACAGAATGGAGTCCATTTACAGTTGTGTCGAAGAATTCAATGCATTATTGAGAAATAAATCGCAGATTAAAAAAAAAATGGCAATGAAAGTTACAAACTTTTTGCCTTTCATTCTTTGTCTGTCTACACTCACCAACCACTTTATTAGGTACACCTGTACATCTACTTATTCATGCGATTTGTCTAATCAGCCTATCGATCTGTCTGTCTACACTCACCAGCCACTTATTTAGGTAAACCTGTATGTACATCTACTTATGCATGTGAATATCCAATCAGCCAGTCGTGTGCCAGCAGTGTAATGTAGGTACACTTAGGTGAGAACATTAAAATACATTTTTGAAAATTTGAAGCCCTGGTGTGCCGACTTTTCTCTTTTTCTGATACCAATTAGTTTTTTGTCATTGGATGTGCGTGCTTTTGTTCATTTTGTCTGCGCAGTTTAATGTATAAAATCACGCAGATATGGATCAGGAGCTTGAATTTAATGTTCACATCAACCATCAAAATGGAGAAAAAATTGAATCTCAGTGATTTAGACTGTGGCATGATTGTTGGTGCCAGACGGGCTGGTTTGAGCATTTCTATAGAATGTATAGAGAATGGTGTGAAAAAACAACCAATGAGCACAAGCCCCCTAGAGCAGCATTGACTCTTCACAGGATGTTTAAAAAATCTTGGTCTTACAGATATCTGGAGACTTTTGAACCCATCTGGTAGGGACTATACATTTTTCATAAGATTTATTCTAGGATAGATAATTTTTTTTTTTTTATATCTAAGTCCCTCATTTCATCTGTTGTTGATTTGCTCAATTAGAAACATCTTCGTCTCAGATCTGGTAAGTTTAGAGGTGTTGCCACATACGGAGAAAAATAAATCATATAGTTTGGCGCTTTAATGTATCCCTTTTGCAAAATCCCGAATTCCAAATAATGTTAAATGCTGAAATCAATGTTTATATGGAGACCAACTAGTCCTCATTATCCTCTGTGGGCATGGTTTGGGAGGCACTTAAGGTGGTTCTTAGGGGTCGAATTATACAGTATGTTTCATTCATCAAAAAATCAAAAGCACGAGAACTCGTGGAGTTAGAAGGGCCTCAGAGAATTGACCCAATTGAAATACAGATATAATACTATTTTGTCACAGAAGGTGGAGTTTTTACTATTCAGGGCAAAACAGTCATACTTTGAGTCGGAGATAAAGCAGGGAAGCTTTTGGCTAGATTCATAAAGCAGAGAGAGTCTTTTTCTATCATTCCCTCAGTGAAAACTGCTATTGGTGAAATATTTTCCTCAGCCATTAATATTAATAATACTTTTAAAGTATTCTATCTTGATCTCTATAGTTCCACTTCTTTGTTTACCGATTAAGATATTAGAAACATTGTGGAACCATTAGAACTCCCTAAACTGATGAATAAGCAAATCTTGATTCTGAGATAACCTTGGAGGAGTTTGACGAGGTAATTAAGGCCCTGCCTACAGGCAAGGCTCAGGGGCCAGATGGCTTTGCCACTGAATTATTTAGATCTTATGCTACAGAACTTGTTCCACTTTTGCTAGAAGTTTATACAGAATCATTAAAGAATGGAAAGCTTCCGCCAACCGTGACGCAATCCTGGATCAGTCTGATTCTTATAAAGGACAAAGATCCAAGCGAGTGTAATAGTTACCGTCCAATTTCAGTTATCCAGATAGACCAGTGGTTCTCAACCTTTTTTGAACAAACGCCCCCCTGACCTCTTCATGATCCTCTTAACGCCCCCCCCCCCTCCTAAAAAAAAACTGCAACAGAAGTTTCTTATTGTATTTATACTACATGTAAAAGCCTCAAGTTGAGTAATATTGTGTTTGGAAAAAAATGCAAAAACACATGGATTGTTTGAAAGGTATTGCAAATGTATTTAGAAATTCAAACAAATTCAGGCTCACACACAATTTTTTTAAGATGAACCAATCACGTGAACAATAACGTAACTAACCTAAATGGCCAATGAAAAAACAGCGGTCGTTCGCGCACTCAATTAGGCAATATATACTAGGCTTCAAATTTGAATAGCCTACAAACGGTCATTTGATTTCAAAGACGACAACAGCTCGGCCACCTGAACTGAACCGAAGAAAAAACGACGTCAAAAACAGCCACTTTTTTTTTTATTAATTACGGTCATTGGTGTGAGCCCTGAGCACTAATTATGCGCCTAATTATGTATTCAGCGTTATGTACAGAAAAAGCCGGTGAAAGCGCGCCTCCGCCTCTTAAAAGCATGTGTAACTTAGGAAGCGGCTCTCCTGGCATATCCTCCTGGTGAAGTGGCAGCAGTAATCCGAGCAAGACGAAGACATAGGCTAAGGAGAAGAGCTGAAAAGATTTTTGCGCAGGCCGCCTGTTGAGTACCTCTGAGTAACGCCCCCCATTTGTGCCTGAGCGCCCCCCTCTCTGCTGCCTCGTTCACACCGCCCCCCAACACTGTCCAAACGCCCCCTAGGGGGCGGTACCGCCCCCGTTAAGAAACGCTGAGCTAGATGTAAACATTTTGGCAGAAATTGTGGCTAAACGATTAAGTAAAGTTATGACATCTCTTATACTTACAGATCAGGTGGGTTTTTTGGGGGGCCACAGCTCATCTGATTAGGTGTTTCATCAATATCATGTGGTCAGTGGCGAATGATCAGATTCCGGTCGCTGCCATCTCACTTGAAGCCAAAATGGCATTTGTTATGGTAGAATGGGATTAAAGTTTTGGAAATATACAGGTTTAGAACTACTTTTATTGAATGGATTAATATACTTTATAGACACCCGGTAGCGGTGGTACAAACAAATGAATTGATTCCAGATTATTTTACTCTGGATTGGGGCACCTGTCAGGGTTGCCCTCTTTCCCCATTATTGTTCTATCTTGCCCTGGAACCATTCACAGCCACGATAAGAAAGGCGGATGACACATAAGCTTAAGCAGGTAATATTTTATTCTTCTTCTCTGACCTCATTTGATCTATGCCTTGCCTCCACAGCATTATTAATTCCTTCTCTAGGTTCTCAGATTACAGTCAATTTTCCCAAATCCAGCTCTGACAGCGTACTGCCCTGTAACAGCTTTTCAACCGGGCTCCTTCCAGTGGCCCAAACAGGGCATCAAGTATTTGGCCATTTTATTCCCAGCAAATTTGTGTGATTTAGTTAGTTAATTAAACATTTTTCAAGTGATGTGGACAGGTGGGCTTCATTACATTTATCTATGATTGGAAAGGTTAATGTTATTAAAATGAATTGTATTCCAAAATGTAACTACCTGCTGCAGTCTCTCCCATTAGATGTCCCCCTCTCTAATTTCAAGCAATTTGATAGAATAAGTCCTTTATTTGGAATGATAAATGTCCCAGAATACATTTCAACAAGCTACATAGGCTGATTGACAAAGGTGGGCTGGCCTGCCCAAGATTTTATTTTATTATTATGCATTCGGTCTCAGACATTTGGCTCATTGGTCGCTTCCACCTGAGAGAGCCCCTCCCTGGTTTTGTATTGAAAAGGAATTTCTTGCCCCTGTCTTGCCACTGCAAAGCCTTTCTATCAAACTAATTGGAGAAGTTAAGTTACACCCTGTTATCTCGCATTTACACTCGATATGGACAAAAGTGTCCTGAATGTTTAACTCTATATTTATTTAAATGTTGCCTCAGGCATATGGCTGAACACTAAATTACTTATTAATAAGTCCCCTTTCTGTTGGTTAGAGTGGATTGTGAGGGGGTTTACTACACTCTGTGACCTATATGAGAGTGGAGTGCTGAGATCTTTTGAAAATGTGGTTAAACATTTTAATATTCCTAGATCTCATTTCTTTAGGTATCTACAGCTGCGCCACCTGTTCTGTGCTATTTTTGGGAGTAGTATACACACCCCTAAAGCGACAGGTTCTCTGGTAGTGGTGATTACTGCTTTTGGAAAAGGTCATGAGGCATCGGTGTATTACTCCCTGCAAATTCAGTGTCTGGGTGACGGAGCATTGTCTTCTCTCAAGAGATTATGGGAGAAAGATTTAAATTTGGTATTGAAGAAAGGAGTGTGGGCTAGGATTCTAAAAAGCATCAAGTCTACATCTAGAGATGCAAGGGTCCATCTGATGCAATTTAAGAGTTTGCATCGATTCTATTGGACCCCTCTCTAGATTCTATAGGTTGGGTCTTAAAGACACAACACAAGTTTTTTGGGAATGTTTTAAGATCTAAGAAGTTTGGTTGAGTTTTCAGAGCTTTATGTGTGAGGTATTGGGCACTCAATTTTCATTTTGCCCCAGACTCTGTATCCTGGGTGAGGGGATGGCTGTTAACATTAGGAACAGATATTTAAAAAGTTGGGTCCTAGTTTGGAGTCATGATTGGCAGGAAAGTCATCCTCAGGGGATGGAAGTCGGCTGGGGCACTCTCGTTTAGGGAGTGGTGCGGGGAGATGATTTTTATAAGGCAGGCGAAATGGGATTTGTTTGTCAGGAAATGGGGGGCGGGGTTATTTGGCTTTTTTGGAGGGTTCTCAGGGTGGGCTGTGGAGAGGTATTTGTAGTTCAGTTTGGTATGTGTATTATTGATGTTGTTTGAATGTATATATTATTTTATTTTATTTTTTTAATGTTTTATATTTATTTATTTTTATGTTCTAGTTGTTGGTGACAACAGTATTTTGTGTTTGTGTCGGGTGGGAAAGTTCAGGGGGAGGGGTTTAATGTGAATAACTCTTTCAGTTTTTTATGTTGTGTTTGTATGTTTTATGATTGGAATCAATATAAAATTGTTAATAACAAAAAAAATCAATCAATGAGCAGCAGTTCTGTGGACGAAAACTGCTTGTTAATGACAGAGGTCAGAGGAGAATGCCCAGACTGGTCCAATCTGACATGGTGACAGTAACCCAAATAACCACATTACAACAGTTCTATGAAAAAGTATTTCTGAACATACAACACGTCGAACATTGAGGAGGATGGGGTACAGCAGCACCCCCTCCGGGAACCACTACTGTCAGCTTAGAACAGGAAACTGAGGCTGCAGTGTGCACAGTCTCACTGAAACTGAACAGTAGACGATTAGATAAACATCACCAATTCAAATCTAGATTTCTGCTGAGGTACACAAATGGTAGGCCCACCGCAGCCTCGCTTTTCTGTTCGTGGCTGACAGAAGTGGAACCCAACCTGGTCTTCTGCTGTTGATGTTGTGCATTCTGAGATGCTATTCTGCTCCAATTGTACAGAGTGTGTCTTTTGGCTCTAGATATTGTTTTCTCAGTTGTTTTGTTGTTGTTATTCAATCGTAAAATTCGAATAAAAAATTAAATTTCAGCCAAACATGACTTCATCTCAACAAATGTATGCAGTCTAACTTAATTCAATAATTTTTCAGATTACTCGATTAATCGTCAGAAAATTTGTTAATTACTCGATTACCAAAATAATCAATAGTGACAGCCCAACAGCAGTTACAGAAATAATTAAACCAGCCCGTCGGGTACCAACAATCATGCTACATTTTACATCACTGAGATCAAATTTTTTTCCCCATTCTAATGGTTTATGTGAACATTAACTGAAGCTCCTGACACATATCTGCATGATTTTATACATTACAGTGCTGCCACATGATTGGCTGAATAGATAATCGCATGAATATGAAAAATTCATTTTAACATCTATTTCCTTAAGCTTCCAAATAATACCTTGAATAATATCACTTTACAGTATATCCCAATGCCTTTTACGTTTTAGTCTGCTAAGCATTGCCAATAATTGGTTTCACGTGCCGTTGTAGTGAACTACTCTTATTGCTGTTGAAGCTTGGGGCCCCAGGCAATTGCATGGCTTGCCTGTCCCGTGGTCCGCCTCTGTGAATAATACAGTGAACACTGCACATCTGTGATTGATATGGTGTTTCCCAAAGGGGCCAAAGGGTTTTCCCTGTAGAAGTTACTTTTAGTCAGGGGAATTGATTTTTAACAATATCTTATAAACCTTTTAAGACGGACTTAACATGAGCTTCGAGGTTGTTAACCAATGGTGTATGCTTCTGCTGAAGTGATCAGTCCTTGTTATTTCATTTTCATATCCTGCCCGTAGGTCCGCCTCTGTGAATAATACAGTGAATACTGCACATCTATGATTGATATGGTGTTTCTGTTTAGAGGGCCAAAGGATTTTCCCTTTAGAAGTTGGTTTTAGTCAGGGGGAATTGATGTATTCCTTAATTGGGTAGGAACTTAATTGAAGTCTTAAGATAAAATCCGATCAGTTAAGTTAGAATGTTTCACAAATTCATATTACAGAAGCAAATCCCAACTACAGTTATGATGAGAAAATGCATTTAGGAAATTAATCTGTAATAGGATTTGTCCTAAATGAGATCCTAACTTATATTGCCATGATTACCAAACAGATAAGATAGGATTCTAAAGTAAGGATATTTCTGTAATATGCCCCCTGGGGAAGAACTACACTATCCATGATCCTGAGGGGAATCAAATACACAAATTTGTCTTTTTGTTGTATACTTTATCTCAGAGCTGGTTGGGTTGGTTCATGGCAAAGAACTCTTTTATGAAGGATTTTATAATTTCCCTATGTAAAAAATTTATGGGAAAAGTACTCCCAGAACTAGAAACGCTGAAAAAAATGGGTGAGCGCTGTTGTGCTCTTTAGGTAACCTGTATTTAGGAATATGAGCTGACAAAAATCATTGAATGTCAGCCATTTAAAAAAATTCACTTTGAAATCTTAATATAACCATTCAAATTCTGCTGATAAGCGATGTGTTTTTGAGTGTGCTTAAGCCTAAAGCAGGGTTCAGGAACCTATGGCTCGCAGGGTGTTTCACGTGAACGTTTAAAACTTTTAAGAGATAATTTTCTATCAGGAAGATTCGCAGACTTGAGTGAAGGTTACTATGGCATTTATTTGATGGATATTAAACAGAAAGGTAATGTCTCTCTTTAGCGTAGGCCCCATCTGGGGGTCCAAAGAAGTTGTACTCTGAACTGTCATATCCTGCCTCCGTGATGGACGGGACTCAACTTGTGGTGGTGGGGTGGTGGAGGTTGCCGTGTTGGCACATGAAACAGCAATGTGATCAATTGTGAGCAGACTTATAAAGCAATGGCTTGCATGTGATTGGATGGGAATTACCCCGCTAATGGTGTGATGATGTACAGCTGCTAGTTTTCCCGCTAGAACTACGCAGCGCTTACATTTCCAGCAGAAATTGTGGGTGCAATTGCAAAGCTTGAAGTCAATGACACTGTTCTGATTTCCTTCCAAATTTGTCGTACACCCTACTCCTGGTGAACAAGGTTTGATATAAACACCCAAATGCATACCAGCCACTGTGGAAGGTGACCCGTAAGACTTATTGGAAGGATATATTACAAGAAATAATACACAAAGATGCATGTTTGACGAAACTGAGGAAAGAAAAGCTGCCGATGCACGTTTGATTTGATATGTGTGCGCAGTGAGCTCCGCTATTCACAAGTCCAATGAAAGTGATTCACCGAGACACACACACATTCATAGAGTTTTTGTTTCCCAATAACTATTGATCTTAGCTGTTAAGGGCATTTTCTACGAGCGATTTTGTGAACGTTTATGTGCACCCAGGGTGTGATATAGCGCCCGCCACCTGCAAAATGCATCGAGGCTCAATCCAGTTCGCGAGCTCCTTGTCCAAAGGTATTTACAGTAGGGCTGCACCTAACGATCATTTTTTTAATCAATTAATCCAACGATTATTTTTCTGATTAGTCGATTAATCTAACAACTAATTTATCAATTTTTCTAAATGTTTTTTTATTATTACTTGATTAATATAACAATTAATTAAACCAAAATAAATATACAAAACTTCTCATTAATATTTCAATATTTTATAAAATTATCTTCTCTTAAACACAAACAAATGTACAAGAAACAAAGTGTGCACTGCATTATTCTGCAACAAAAATAGCCCTGTCTTAACTGGTAATCTCCATTTTACAGTCCAACATTAATTTTATTTTGGAGAGATTTTATGTTGGACTGCTAAATTCGAGGTTGCACAATGTTTTGATATTCCTCCTGAAAGTGACTTGAATTTTACATTTGTTTCACTTATTTTGTTGTTGGATTGCTAAATGTAGATTACTTTAATTAGATTTTGTAGTGATTTTAACTTTAATTTGAGTAAAAGGAAAGTCCAATCTACATTTAGCAATCCAACAAAAAAATAAATGAAACAAATGTAAAATTCAAGTCACTTTCAGGAGGAATATTAAAACATTGTGCAACCTCAAGTTTAGCAGTCCAACATAAAATAATTTTACAGTAAAATTTGTGCAATTTGAGTAACACTTAAATGTTTTTCTAACAGGAATAACTAAAACTTGTGCATTCTTAATCATCTCTCAGTAATACACACACCCATCTTACCACATACACACATGTGGTATCTCCCTCCCCTCTTTCTTTCCCTCCCCTCCCTCCACATTCCACCTCTCCTCCTCTATCCCTAATCTTACAGTAAAATTTGTG
Organism: Xyrauchen texanus; assembly: GCF_025860055.1. NCBI lineage: Eukaryota > Metazoa > Chordata > Actinopteri > Cypriniformes > Catostomidae > Xyrauchen > Xyrauchen texanus. The sequence goes on from NC_068279.1 coordinate 27,265,346, forward strand.
CAATTCGAGCAACAGTTAACTTTTTCTAACAGGAATAAATAAAACTATTGCAATCTGAATTAAATCTCAGTGGAGCAAGGCATATAATTTAAACGATTTACAGACCGTAACAGTCATACAGTTTACACCATTTTCTCACTCATACATGGCCGTTAAAGTAAACAGAAAATCTAAAATGGCCAAATAACAAAATTAGATGACGCATGGTGTAATGTTACATTAGCAGTGGTGCAGAAATGTCTTTTAACATGGGGGCGATGAGGAAACATTTAGAAAATGTATTTTAAGTGACTACTACTAACAGAAACACGTCTTGTAATACTAAAATGTCATGTTTGGCTGGAGACAAAAAGTAAACGGGACTTACGGTGCTGCCGTCTTGACAAGCTCTCCGGGATGCTTTCCCTTCAAGTGTTCGTTCATGGCAGTTGTACTGCTGTGATAAGCCACTTCCATTTTGCATAGCTTACACAGCACCACATTGTTGGGTCTCTGGCTAAAATACTCCCACATTTTAGATGACTGTGGGTGAGTTTTTTTTTTTTAGCTGCAGCTTGTTCTCTGGTGAATCCATGCTTACACCGGGTGCTGCCATTTTAATTATTCAATTGCGACGCACCGACACGTTATGCAAATCGACGTATTTCTGTTATCGATTACGTAGATGAATCATCCCAGCCCTAATTTAGAGTAATTTTGCTCATCTACCCGCTACAGGTGGGTGACCTGTAAGACGTCTTGGAGTGACACATGACAATAAATGCTGTTGGTCAAAAAGACGTGCTTGAAGAAACACACTTTATTATATTTTTAAGAACAAAGAAAAGAAAAGCCGTCAATGCTCTGATCTGATTCTCAGTTTTTTCAGAGGCTTGCAATGGGACCCTGTCTCGTGGAACACACGCATGTGAAGAGTTATCATTCCTTTTTCTCGGTTTCACTCAACTGAAAACTGTTTGGAAGAATAATGTACTCTATGAGAATGCTGCAAATTATCTCTGATCATCTCGTTGCTGTGAGTTTAGTTCACTTTATTTCCACTGAGCAGTTCGCTCTTACACATTTTGAATGTGACTGCAGGTTCAGTAATATACAGGTTTCTTTGTATTAAACAAAGAAAGACATAAGTGATTAAATCACGAAGTAATACAAGACACGTTCACCTTAAACCTAAAATTGAGTTCTATTTTCTTTTCTTTTGGCAGCATAAAGTGTAATACCTAAAAGCAATACAAACTCAATAAGAATACACATTTGGCAGCATTTTTTGGGAACAAGGGAATTTATTAGGCTTATTTATTATGATTATTATTATTATCTTTACTTTTATAATCATCTTTAGTTCTTAATTTGTATGCTGTTTGTAATTTTTCACCTGTTGCCATGTACTGATTCTTGCGTGATGGCAAATGGGGCCGTTGGAAATGGCAAATATTTGTATTTGGGGTGGTTATATATAAGATTTCTTTATAACTTCGTTTTTTAAATTGCTTTTTTTTGTTACGTTTAAAGTGCAATTTGAATTTAGAAATGTCTTTTAAGTTTTATATGTTTCAATAATTTAAATCAAAATAAACAAAGCAAAAATATTAACCGACCTTGGGGGTTGATCATATAATCAGATATGGTGATATTTAAAAATTTTAATTGAGTAAAAATTTACTCAATTCCATAATGCAACATTTTGCCTATTATTTTTTGCATATTTGTTTGTTTTTGAGTTGTCTATGAGCAATATAAACATTTTATTTGATAGAAAAACTTTGTTTTTTGAAAAATAGTAAATGAATCGCTTGTGGTAAAATAATTTTTTTTTTATTTAAAATTAAATTTATAAATTGAATAAAAAAGCTTCCTTGATCCCTGGTCTAAAGGGTTCGTTACCCTAATGTCTGTCACCCTGAATAGATAAACAAATGCTCCCATCTTCTAACGTTACACAGATATGCTCAGAAAATCTCCCAATTCTCCCACATACACACACACACAGCACACTTGCTGGGTTTCCATCAAAACTTAAGCGCCATTTGCACTTAAGAAAACCTGAATGGAAATGCTTGATGTGCCAATAAGCTCAAAATTCGCTTAAAAGTTTATGCACTAGGCACAGTTGGATTTTTTTGAGTTTCACATTAGTGAAAATGCGCATTAAGGTGATGGAAACAGTTTATTTGCAAAAAAATGACATTTTCAACATTTGAGCATGTGTTTCTATTCCTTCTCGCAAAAAAAACAAAGCAATCCTTCGAACATAGCCTTTAACATTCGGAAGTGTTTAACCCACAGCTGGTCGTTGAAGTGAGTCCTCACAAGCCGCCGGAATAGTTTTGAACCTTCCCCAAACCAAGGAGGTCTTTCAACTGATCCAGCATAACATGGCAGACTCCCTCAAGATGCCCATGATGTAGTAAATGCAAATGAGCATGATTCACATTATTTGTTGGCCAAACACAGAAATTAGAAATTAGTTAAAAAAATTTGAAACATTTGGATGGAAACCCAGCTGCTGAGACCATACACTGATCAGTAACAACTTTAAAACCACCTTCCTAATATTGTGTAGGTCCGCCTCGTGCCACCAAAACAGCACCAACCCTAGCATTCTGGGAATATATTCTTCTCGCCACAATTGTACAGAGTGGTTATCTGAGTTTCCGTAGTCATTGTCAGTTCGAACCAGTGTGGCCATTCTCTGTTGACCTCTCATCAACAAGAATTTCTGTCCACAGAACTGCCGCTCACTGGATGTTTTGTTTTTGGCACCATTCGGAGTAAATTCTAGAGACTGTTGTGTGTGAATTTCTCAGGAGATCAGCAGTTACCGAAATGCTCACAATATTAGGCAGGTGGTTTTAAAGTTGTGGCTGATAACTGTCTATTTGACTGTCTCAGTGGGTTTACAGAGATCTAAGGGTGAGAGCAGATAGATAAATATACAGTATGTGTATGTGGAGAAGGTAAAAGTAAAAAATGGCATCCATCATCTAGGCTTGTTGCAATTTATTTAGTAATAGTCTGATCATGATTATTTGATCTAACCGTGGTTATTTGATATTTACCACAGTTATTGTGTACTTAAAATTCCAATCACATTTTAGTGTCCAAATAAGGAAATGATTGGAATATGTCTCATTCAATTGAACTCTGACTGTCTCACAGAGCCACACTGCGGACAGCACTGAGTGCAGCTCCTGAAGAGGGTATGAAGATTAAACCGTTTGTGAACCAGGCTTGAAGCACAGTGATGCAGGCGCCATCTGTGGACGTTTGTGCTAACGAACGAAAATATAAACAAGCTCAGGTTTCCCTTTAATTTAACGATTGTGTAATGACAAATATTGTTTGTTATTTGTATCAAATCACTTTATTGTCACACAACCATGTACACAAGTGCAACAGTAGGTGAAAGTCTTGTGTGCAGTTCCGAGCAACATAGAAGTCATGACAGTGACGAGACATATACCAATTACAACAAACAACATACTTGCACAACACAATTTACATATCAAATGTACACATAATTACACAACACAGTAATAATATACAATGTACAGTAAACAATACACACAATATAGAATACACATACAATAAAAATAAAGAGTATATAAAAAAAAAATATATATATATATACACAGTAGTTGTATTGAGGAGAATATAATTATGACAATCCAGTGTGAGATATAAGATTAATAAAGTGCAGTGCTGATTATTGATCGTGAGAGATCAATTGTTAAAAATTTTGATTGCTTGGGGAAGAAGCTATCATGTAGTCAGCTGGAGCGGGTCCTGATGCTGCGATACCGCCTACCTGATGGTAGCAGTGAGAACAGACTTTGACTCGGGTCTCGGGTGGTTGGAGTCTCTGATGATCCTCCAAGCTTTTTTCACACACCGCCTGTTATATGCCCTGGAGGGAGGGAAGCTCACCTCCGATGATGTGTCCGGCAGTTCGCACCACACTTTGCTGGTCTTTGCGGTTGTGGGTGGTGCTATTGCCGTACCAGGCGGTGATGCAGCCAGTCAGGATGCTGTCTACAGTACTAGTGAAGAACCGTGTGAGGATGTGGTGGTTCATTCCAAACTTCCTCAGCCGTCTCAGGAAGAAAGAGGCGCTGGTGAGCCTTCTTCACAACGGCCTCAGTGTGGACGGACCATGTGAGTTCCTCAGTGATGTGGACACCGAGGAACTTGAAGCTGCTGACTCTCTCTACCGGTGCTCCATTAATGGTGATGGGGCTGTGTTCTTTGTCTTTCCTCCTGAAGTCCACTACAAGCTCCTTGGTCTTACTGACTTTGAGGGAGAGGTTGTGCTCCTGACACCAGCATGTCAGAGTGAGCACCTCCTCTCTGTTGGCTGTTTCATCATTTCATCATATACACGCATATACACGCAGTGTTAATAACATGCAGATTCTCAAAGGTTTGGGCCTTTGGCTTAAAAAAACGTGCGAAAGGGAAGAATTTGGACAAATTTTTTACGATTTGCATACTTATACTATACTTTCACAATATAACATATTATAATAGATCTAATCAGGTTATTCTGGCTGAGTTCCAACAAAAATTGTGTATTTGCAAAAATGGACCGAGGCTAAAGTTGACCAAAATGGTGAGATGGATATTTGATGTATTTTGATATTTAAAATGCTTTTTGTAATGTCCATCATATGTTTTTAAATCCTTAAAGGAAATTATGTAAAAATTTAAAATGAACAAATTACTTCTTAATATTTATGAATCACACTCACACCTATGACAAAAATAGGACAATTTGTATGACAATTTATCATCAAAATTGTAAAAGCCCTAAATCGTCATAATCACAATGAATAATTAGCCAAATCATGACCGCCCTAATCCCACCGCAGAAACACAAACACATGCATACTTTTGCACTCACTCAATTGGAATTTGAGTTTTTTAGCACGAGTTATAGCTTGTGTGAGTAACATCAGTTGTGCTTGTGATCTGTATCTCTCAATACTGTTACATGTGAATGGACCATGGTATTTATTTGTTCTCTCTCCACCTAGTTTGCACAGAAATAGTAAGTAGTGCAGACACATACTCTCAAACTCACTCTCCCTATTATCAATCTGTTGATGTTACTGTAAACTTATTTTACTGTGCGTACTTATTTACTGTTCTGCTCTTGGGAAAGTCAAAGTAATGAGTTGTTCCTGGAAAAAATCCTCCCTATCTTTCTCCCACTATCCAGATGTCCTTACTCTAGCATCTGTGTATGTAAATGCTCTGATACCATTGTTCCTCAGCCAAGAGCAATACAGAGTGTTTGATAAAATGGCCATTAAATGGGTTAATTTGTTCGGTAAATATATTTAAAAATAAATAAATAATTAAAAAGCACAATTTTTAATTCATAGTGTTAGTTTTTCTTTTTAGGGTGCTTTATTGGCAGGACAAATATTTTTCCATTCATATTGCCAAGAATTTACATCTTAGCTACATACAGTATACTGAAAATGGTGCAAAGCAATGTGCAAGAATTAAAAGAGAAAAATACTAACTAGCCTATACAGTTCAATTTACAAAGAAAGCTAAAAAGCCCAATCAATATAATTTACATTAATTTGGGAACTGTGTTTAGGGGAGCTGAATTAATTACACTTTCACCTGCAAGAAGAATGGTCATGAGCCTTGCAGTGTGTAATGTGGTTTGGCAAGACACTTGATCTTAAATATGTGAAAGGTGAAAAAGCATCAAATGAAATCAAAACTGATAGGAAGCTCCCAGAGCTTGCCACTTTTCTCAGCAAAAGTTTGTCTAACAATATGAAACTAAGTCTTTTTTGTTAGCACTAACTTTTTTTTTTTTTTTAAGATGCTAGGTTATCTTAACCTCAAGTTGTAAATGTAAGAGTCATAGTTTTTTCATTGAGCATCTATTTAGTTTAGCAGAGATGGCAGGGAATGGAATGGGGTCAGGTAGCGCAGTATAGTAGCACCCCCTTTGACAAAAGAACATTTGGTTTTAGACAAGTACATCTGCATTTCGGTGGAGTAAAGTTTTCTTGCTCGCAGCTGGAGATGGATCTTGGCAAACTGATGGCTCATCAACTTTTTTATAAAAAAAATGCTTCCAAAGTTTTTTGGGCTAGTTCATGCATGTTCTGTTAAACGGAGCAAGATGAAATGCACAAGATGTCAGCATAAACCTCTCAGCTATGATACTCTAAAACACAGAGAAAAAAATCACACTGTATGGTATGCCTCCAGAAGAGTGCACGTATCTTGACTTCCTCTTTCTGAAGTGTTTGTGTAAAAGTGTCATTTTTATGCATGGACTAAGTTTACCCTCCATCCCCAAACTATGTCCTCTGTTGACCTGTAGAAACTTCTTGAACAACCTAAACTACTGTCACTGTCTCTGCCATGGTTAAGTGCTCTGTCATTTTTTGGTGCCAGAAGAAAAAAACTTTTAGTTTCAGATGTGTCATGTCATCTCAGTGTGGTTACTCATTATGTGTTCTGGCTGCTAGAGGATCAGTTACTCTGTACAAATACATTGATTGATTAGCTGCTTTGGCTTTGTCATAATGAGAAATGTTAGATGGTGCATTCAGTATTTCTTTTCCATTGCATTGTAGGCCACTTGTGTGCTGGATTCTAGAAAAAAGCCACCACGCATGCTCTACAGTGAGCCAAAGTTGCTGTTGTGTGGTTTCATAATCTCCTAAAATTGGAATAAGTGTACACCAAAACTGTTTGTTCAGAACGATCAGTGAAATTAAGCTTTACGGTTTTCAGATTTGCGTTAACTTTGCTACATTATGCCTGATCCCATTTTAGAATGAAATACAAATACAAGCATAAGTGCAGCATTATCTCAAACCTGGAGTTTTCAGAAAGCTGATTCTCAAATCAGCTGATTCTCAAAAAAGATCACTACTAAACAGACAAAAAAGAAATATGCTCCCCTCCATAAACAACTCCTCTTTACAAACTGAAACAAATTCAGAACATTCTTAAAAGTATTTTTCAGTGAGTCAAAATGGGATCAAATGATGACAGTGCTCTGTGAAGCAGTAACATAATTAAAAAACACTTTAGCAGTAACATAATGACTATGCCAGGAGATGCAAGCTCTCTGAAACTGATAGGATGAAGAATGTGTATAGATTAAGTTACAGAAGCAGTCAAACTGTGTGTCGAACATTGTTAGTGTTGGTGCTGTCTTAACAGGTCACAAGTTCTGAACAAGCAGCCTACAGTGGCAGTTCTGTTCTCTGCCCTCCATTAAGTGTTACATACATCCTCCACACATCACAGTGAAAACGACTATGAACCCACACATTTTTACCCTAGCGCTCTGTTGTGTAAGATGTTTTTCCTCGTAGTTTGGGCCTGTACCTTCAAAAATAATCTAAATTCCTCGAAAACCTTGAAATCAATATTTAGAAAACATCTTATTAAAATTGCTGCATAAAAACATTGCAGCAAGGTTGACGTCAGGGAGGAAACGTGAATGTGGCAGGTTTCTGTTTTAGATTCTTTCACAGGTGGAAAATCCCTCTTAGTTATAGCCATTAGAGGTGTGTGTCTACATTCTTGCTCTGTCATTCAGTAACTATTGTGTGTGTGCTTTAATAAGTAGTTGGTTCTCTTTGCTGTAACAACAGGCCGATGTAAACAGGTGTGGTCTGTTTCAGGGCTCATTCAGTTTAAACAATCCTTCAAACTACACGAGAGATGAAACTGATTAGTTGTAGGAAATAGTCACTGCAGGAAGATATTTCTGTCACATCACTACACCCTCATCACCTACGCCCATTCCAGTGATTACAGGACACACCTCTTTGATGTTAAAGGAAGTTCACCAAAATGAAACTGTCATTTGAGGCCCAAACATACTCTACTTAACTACGTGAACGGAGAAAAATGTTGCAATTGCAAACTCTGATTTCATGTGCCAATGGAGTGGTGGTGGAGTAGTGGCTAAAGCACAGGGCTGTTAATCAGAAGGTCCTTGGTTCGAACCCCACGGCCACCACCATTGTGCCCTTGAGCAAGGCACTTAACTCCAAGTTGTTCCAGGGGGGTTGTCCCTGTAATAATTGCACTGTAAGTCGCTTTGGATAAAAGCGTCTGCCAAATGCATAAATGTAAAATGTAAATGTGCCGTTGTGTTGTGAAATGTGTCAGAGCGCAATTCATAACCTAACGCAAGTACGAGCTGTATTCTCAGCATTGCACAAGGGGCGCTACAACAGATTTTCTTTTTTCAATCAACAACTGTCTTTGCAGAGCAGCAATTTGAGCTTATACAAACATATTTTTCTGTCGTCTTTTCAGCAAATACAAAAGCACACACTCTTCAACTGTCGACATGCTAACTCCATCACATCTGGTTTCATGGCACCTTAAAAACTCTTTCGCCACCTTTGGTCCGAGGTTTGTAACCACCAGAGCAATACGAGAGCACGTAATGAAGGTACAAACAGGACCACGCGTTGTACATGCTTTGAAGTGCACGCATTTGTGTACTTGCATGAAGTATGTTTGGGCCCTTACTCCCCATGTTCCAAACCCATGCTATATACACAAAAAAGATGTTTTGAAAAATCTCTATGCTGCTATTTTCTATACACTGGAAGAATACCGTAACTATGTCTCCAATATTTATTTGTTATCCAGTATTTCCAACAACGTTTTTAAAATCGTTTACAGTACAAGTTGGGAAAGTCATTCCACCGACATGGGACAGTGAAACCGTAAGTCCGGGAAAGTGTTTTGGTGCCTCTTTGTGTTGGTACAACAAGGTGCTGCTCATTAGCTGACTGCAGACTTCTGGTAGGAACATAGGTATGCTGGAGCAGACCCAGTGACTGTTCTTTTTGTCAGCATCAGAATCTTGAATTTGAAATGTTGCATTAACCGCAGCCAGTGAACCGCTCTCTTTGGTTTATTGAAGACCAGACATGTTGCTGCATTCTGGATAATTTGCAGGGGCCCAATTGCCATGCAAGGAGGCCTGCAATTGGAGCATTACAGTAGTCCAGTCTAGTTATGACAAGTGATTGAGAAAGAAGTTGTGTGGCATGTACAGAGAGGAAGGTATTAGTTCTCTGATATTGTAGTGTGTAAATCTACATGATCGCGTCTTTAAGATGTGGTCTGTACATTTTAGTTGGTTATCGATGGTTATCTCTAGATTTCTAACTGTTTTGGAAGACGTTATTGTAGTTGAACCCAGCTGAACGGTGATGTTGTGTTCAACAGCAGGGTTGGCTGGAAAGATGAGCAGCTCAATCTTCGCTGGGATAAGTTTCAGGTGGTGGTCTGTCATCTAGGCCAAGATGTCTGCCAAACTGGCAGAGATTTGAGCAGTCACCGTGGTGTTGTTGGGCTTGATAATCAAGTAGACCTGTGTGTCATCGGCGTAGCAGTGGTAAGAGAACCCATGTGCTTGAATGATGGGTCCCAGTTGTGTATATAGAAGAGAAGTGGCCCAAGCACTGAGGTACCCCTGTAATCGCTGATGTGACTTGGAAACCTCACCTCTCCAGGCTACCTTGAAGAACCTACCTGAGAGATAGGACTTAAACCAGTCAAGCACAGTTCCTATGATGCCCAGAGTAAAGAGTCAACAGTGTCAAAGGCTGCAGCAAGGTCCAGTTGAATCGGGACGAATGATCTTGATATAGCTCTCGCCTGTCTCAGCGACTCTGTGACAGACAGCAGGGCAGTTTCGGTGGAATGTCCACTTTTGAAGCCTGACTGATTGTCATCCAGCAGCTGGTTCTGCGAGAGATGGGCAGAGCTCTGATTGAAAACTGCCCTTTTTAAGTGTTTTCACCATGAATGTGATTAGAGAGACTGGTCTGTAGTGTTCTACTTGTGTTGGATTAAGTGCAGGTTTTTTAAGAAGTAGGGTTACAGGAGCCTGCTTAAATGTTACGCGTAAAATGTGTGTAAGTAGAGATGTGCTAATTATGTGTGTGAGTGCATGTTGGATGGGCAGAGATATGAATTGGAGAAGGTGGGAAACAATAGGGTCAAGGGGACAGGTGATGGGGTGGTTGGAGAGGAGGAGTTTAGAGACCTCAGTGTCAGTCAGAGGAGAGAACATAGAGATAGAAGAGCTGTATACAGGAAGTGGATGTTTGAGAGGGTGTGGTTCTGAGAATGTATTGCTGATGGCTGTAATCTTATTAGTAAAAAATGTCAATGAGGTGTCATGCAGTGGAGGGGGAGGACAGAGGAATCTGTTTTAATGTAGATGGGAGAGGCATGTTGAATTGAACAAAGTAGTGATCAGAGACATGTAAATGAGTAACAAGAATATTTGTATTGGTATAGTTATGTGTAAAAATTAGGTCCAGCTAGTCGCTGTAGTGCTTAGTCTTTCCAAGTCAAACAAGGCCATTAGAGCATGAAGTTCAGTGGCCTCACTGGCTTTTCTTGGTTTATGTTAAAATTCTCCTAGAACCACAAGCGCCCTGCCATCTTCACGGAAGGAGGACAGCAGGACATTCAGCTCCTCAAGAAAGTTTGCCAACTGACCTGGAGGGTGATCGATGACAACAACATGGATTTTTGTTGGTTGCATTGTAGTAATGGCATGGAATTCAAAAGAAGTTTTGTTACATAGAAAGGAGTGTGGTGAAAATGACCAGTTGTATGGAATGAGCAAACCTGTTCCCCCATCCCTACCGGTATGTGTCAAGGGGTGTGAGAGAAGATGTTGTTGGAGAGAGCAGAGGGTGTTGCTGTATCCTCTAGATGTGTCCATGTTTCTATCAGTGCGAGGAAGCTGGCGTACTGAGTGGCAAAGACTGGAATGAAGTCAGCTTTGTTCCAGAGTCCATCCGAAAAAGAGAGCATGGCAGGTTCTGATGTGCAAAATTACTGTAGGTTGTGTTGATTGCATTGTGTCTTGCTTCTATATCATATAAATTGTCTGTAACCGATAACAGGGATGAGCTTGTGGGCACATGTTATGCGTTGAGTAGACATAAGGGAAAATATAAGAAAGTAGTAAAACATTTTAAAAAGATACTTAAGTGCTATGGTGAGTAGTTCCTTGTCGGTGTCTTTGCTCGGTAGACTCGCTGGTCTTTACACTAGTAGGTCTTCACAGAAGGAGTGCTTCACATGAGGGCTGCTACTTCTGCGTCAGCACTCACGTCAAACATATACACACTGCTATCGTGTTAAGTGAAAAAAGCAGGACACACCTTAATGCTGCTTAGCACAACAAAGCTAGTCATGTGGGTAACCGAAACTAAGGGTCACGCGAGATGATAAGCACTGTAACAAACGCGACTCTAGTACACCGTAAATAAACAATGCCATACTTAATACTCTAAAAGTAAATAATGCTCTAAAACAAGTGAAGCACTGTTAAGAGACACACTAAAAACAATGCTAGTTTCACACACCGTAACAAACAACTCTAAACCTAGCAGTGAATACCTAGGACAAGTCAAAACAATGTAGCACACATACACGCTTAAGCAACATGAGTTCAACACAGTACAACACAGGAAACAAACAGCACAAGACTATTTTGTCACAGAAGGTAGAGTTTTGGTTATTCAGGGCAAGACAGACATATTTTGAATCATGGGACAAGGAAGGGGACTTCTTGCCAAATACATAAATCAGAGAGAGTTTTTTTTCCGCCATTCCTTTAGTAAAGTCTTCTGGAGACAATATGTCTTCTCCCACAGATATTAATAAAGCCTTTAAAGAATTCTATTTTGATCTCTATAGTTCCACATCCACGTCTTCCGATAAGGATATTGGCAACTTCATAGAGCCATTAGAACTTCCTAAATTGACAAATGATCAAAAAGACTTTCTTGACTCAGATATTACTTTGGAGGAGCTTGTTGAGGTATTTAAAGCCTTGCCAACTGGTAAGACACTGGGACCAGATGGTTTTGCTGCAGAATTTTTTAGATCTTTTGTCACAGAACTGGCTCCACTTTTGTTAGAAGTTTACACAGAGTCATTAAAGAAAGGTGAACTACCGCCAACCATGATGCCAGCCCTGATCAGTCTCATTCTTTAAAAAGATAAAGACCCAAATTAATGTAAAAGTTATCATCCAATTTCCCTGATCCAGTTAGATGTAAAAATATTGTCTAAAATTCTGGCTAGTCGATTAAGAGTAATTACATCAATTATACATATAAATCGAGTGGGGGGTTTATATGTGGTCATAGTTCTTCTGATAATATTAGACATTTTATAAATATTATGTGGTCTGTAGCAAATTATCAGATCCTGATTACTGCAATCTCATTTGATGCCGAGAAGGTGTTTGATAGGGTGGAATGGGACTATCTGTTTAAGATTTTGGAAATGTATGGGTTTGGGAACACTTTTATTAAGTGGATTAAGTTACTTTATAAACAACCTGTAGCAGCAGTGCAAGCTAATGGATTCATTTCAGATTTTTTTCTCATGGTAGGGGAACCTGGCAAGGCTGTCATCTCTCCCCTTTATTGTTCTGTCTTGTCCTGGAAGCACTAGCAGCCACAATTTGAAAAGAGGGTGATTTTCTTGGCATTGTAGCAGGAGGTGTGGTGCATAATCTTCTACTCTACACAGATGATATATTATTATTTGTCTCAGACCCTTAAAGATCTATGCCTAGCCTCCATATTATTGCCCTGCCACGACTTTTATTTCAACAAAATCTGAGTTAATTTTGACCCATTAATGAAAATGTTCTCGTGTTATGTGGATAGGTGGGCTTCACTACATCTGTCTATGGCAGGGAAGGTCAATGTTATAAAAATGAATTGTATCCCCAAATTCAGTTATCTACTAGTCTCTCCGTCTAAAAGTTCCTCTTTCTTATTTTAAACAATTTGATAGAATATTGAAGTCTTTTATTTGGAATGGTAAATGACCTTGATTGCATTTCAGTAAGTTACATAGTAGGGCTGGGATAAACGATTATTTTTTAAACGATTAATCTAGCGATTATTTTTTCGATGCATCGATTAATCTAATGATTCATTTTTCCAGTCCGATTCGATTTCGATTAGATTATCTCCCCATTAATTGACTAATAGCAATTTATACATGTTGATTTACATATCTGAATGAAAAACAAAATGAATTCCTTAACATTGCAATATATGTTTATTGCTCTTAAAATTCCAAAATAAAAGACTATACAAGTGCAAAGTAATGCATTCTTAGTCAGAGGTAACATTCAATAAAACCTTGAAGCCTTGAAAACACATAGGCCTAGCTTACTGAAAAAAAGTGCATCTTGTAATTCTTCTTTCAGAATAAAATAACAACAACTTGATGTCTAGCATTCAATAAAAAAATAAAAAGGTCACCCAAAATACTTGTTTAGAGCAATTGAAAGAATACAGTAACCAATGTATACTTGAGGGCTTTAAGCTAATACAGAGAGTGCTTTTCCAACAAAAAAATAAATAAAAATTAACAGCGACAGTGCGAGCCAGCAGCCTGTCATGGCGTCCTTCCTGAACCAATAGAATTGAACATTTATGTTGAAAACACATAGTCCTAGCTTACTGAAAAAAGTGCATCTTTTAATTCTTCATTCACATAAAAATAACAACAACATATAGTAGTAATTCACTCTGCCACTCACCTTTTTCTTAAACTCAAAATTCAAAAATAAAATTCAAGTAAAAGTGTACAAGAGCAAAATAATGGATTCTGATGTGTAGTATTCAATAAAAAAATAAAAAGGTCACCCAGCCACCCTTTCTTAGAGCTATTGAAAGAATACAGTAACTATTGTAAACTTGGGGGCTTTAAGCGAATACAGAAAGTGCTTTTCCAACCAAAAATAAATAATGAAAATAAAAATTCAGAATTCAACATTTATGTTGAACATACTGAAAAAAAGCATCTTCATTCACATGCAAATAACAACTTACACTCTGACACTTTCCGTTCACCTTAAGAATACTGTGTGTGTGTGTGTGTGTGTGCGTGCGTGCGTGCGTGCGTGCGTGCGCGCCTCTTCAGGTGCTGGTGCATTGCCGTGGTGCTAGAATGGAAGGCCATCTCCATTTTGCAAAGACGACATATCACGGAATTGTTTCCTTTAATTTAAAAGAATTCTCATACTTTAGAGGAACGAGTGCCTTGCACTTCCGATAGTCTGAGGAGCCACTCGTGTTGCTACTACTCTCCGGCGCCACCATCTTTGTTTTGGGTCTGACGAATCGACGCGCATATTTTGCGTCAACGTATTTTTTGTCCCAGCCCTATTACATAGACCAATTGACAAAGGATGCTTAGGCCTCCCCAAAATTTTGTTTTATTACTATGCTTTTAATCTCAGAAAGCAGGCCCATTGGTCTCTTCCATCTGAGAGAGCCCCGCCCTGGTATCACACTGAGCAAGCAGTCCTTGCCCCAATCTCACCATTGCAAAGTCTTTCTATTAAATTGCCTAAAAAGGCAAAAATGCATCCTATAATTTCACATTTACATTCAGTATGGACAAATGTTTCTCGCATGTTTAATTCTGTTACTTACCTAAATGTTTCCTCAAGTATGTGGCTGAACCCCAAATTATGTATTAACAAGTCCCCCTTTAGCTGGAAAGAATGGATTGAGAGGGGTGTTGCTACACTTGGTAATCTTTATGAAAACTGAGCTTTTCTATGTCTATCTCTCAAGTTTTCATGTATTTACAGTTGCGCCATTTACTTTGAAGTATTTTTGGTGGTAGTACACAACCCCTAAAGCTGCAGACACCCTTTTTATTGTGCTCACTTTGGAAAGGGTTATGAAGCATCAGTGTATTATTCCTCGTTCAGTGTGTTATTCAGAGTCTTTGTGATGGGGACTTAACTGCTTTTAAGAGGTTAAGGGAAAGCGATTTGGTAATTGTATTGGAGGAAGGGGAGTGGGAAAGGATTTACAAAATGTCAAGGGATGCAAGGGTAAGCCTTATTCAGTTTCAAAATTTGCATCGTTTCTACTGGACTCTCTCTAGATTGTTTTAGGCTTGGTCTAAAAGACACACCTACTTGCTGGGCAATGTTATTTGGAGGTTGGAGACATGGCCCATGCTCTGTGCAGGGTTTCTGCGGGTCTTAAAAAGGTCTTAAAAAGTCTAAATTTGACCTTCCGCAAAATAAGGCCTTTTAAAAGGTCTTAAATCAGAGCAACAAGTCTTTAATTCATAAGGTCATGTCATTAAATGTTGTATGAGGGATTGTTTTTTCGTTGCAGAATAGTTTTCTCGTTGCATTTAAATAGGGTGACCAGACGTCCCGTTTTGAAGAGGTGTGTCCCGACAATTCTCTAAACATTGTAATTATGTCCTGGTTTTAGCTGGTAGGCTCATTGGTTTCTTTCTACTTACATTTGATGTACTCTTTTTCCTTCTCGCTATTGTCTTTGGTATCGTTTGCAGAGAAGAGAAGCAATTTCGAAGCGTTGCATGTTGATTTGACGATACTTTCATTCTAGTCTTTCTGCAAATCTGCTGAAATGTATCTGGATACCATGTCAATGACATCATATGCTTGGCGCACACTCTTTGTCATCCTGTCATTCAGCATGAGTAGAAATGCACCCTTACATTTATTTTTTCCAACAGTGAGCTGAAAGAAGCCAATCCATTTCTTCTTGCAGCACGTGAATATTTTTTTTTTAATGTTCATTTCCCACGAGAACGGAGGTAAATCAGACAATGTTACATTTAGACAGCTACACTGCACTTTTTACATAGTGCAAGCACTTAGATGTTCAGATGTGGGGGTTTTATTTTGAATTTTTGATAATGTTGTGAATTTTTGTGAAGTCATTTCATAATTACACATGCAATATGACATCATATGGATAGGATAGGCTACATGGAATTTGTACACTAAAATGCTAAAATGTGGTTATATAGTGAAAAAATACATCTAAAATAAAATATACATTTTCACAAACTATATAGCCTATAGTGCAGAAGTTTGCATAACACTTTTGTTTTTATAAGTTTCCACACCCCTTTCAGAATGTATACAAATTGTCTATAAGAGATTATATTTTTTTGTGTATTACTGCCCTTCAAAAGCTACATAATACAAAATGTACTCAAATCATACTGTTCAAAAGATTGCACCCCTTGGTTCTTCTTATGTTGCCTTCTTGAGCATAACCTTTTGTAATAGTTGTGTATTAGTCCCTCAATTGTCAAAATTTGGACCTCATGTATTGCCACTGTTGGGAACTCAAATGTGCAGAAGATGCAGAGAAACCAAATAATTTTACTGAAGTTGGGTTTTTTCTTAAGAAAAGTGGACATCTTCACTGCTCAGGACAAAGAAGGGATTCATGAACAATTATTACACAAACAGTCATTGATCATCGAGAAAGCAACATACCATATTAGAAACCAGGGGAATGTAAACTTCTTAACAGGATCATGTGTAAAAATTCAGTTACTATTTTGTCGTGTGGAATATATGTGAGGATGTGTTATGTCAAATAGCTTCTTCAGGGCAGTACTAAATAAAATAAAAAAAATGTCATGATCCCTCGTTTAAAACAGTGAACCCAAATATACAAAAACTAAGTCCAAACTAATGTAATGATTGGCAGACATATCATTCTTAGAGGATGGAAGTTAATTTCCACACTCTCATTTCAAGAATGGTTCACAGAATTGGGTAGGGTGGCGGCATTTGAAAAGATGTCATTTAAACAGCTTGATAATATAGACACATATGGTATGAAATGGGAAGGCTCTCTGAAGGGTTCTCAGTTAGCCCTTTTCCACTGACATGGTTTGGGTGCAGGTTCCTGGGCCGGTGCGAATTCTCAAACTCTTCTGTGCATTTCCACCGCAGAAAAGGCTGTTCCGGTCCAAAAACCTGGTTATGCCCGGCCCCAAAAGCTTCATTTCTAAGCTTGCTCTCTACGCTGGAACCGCTTGCATCAGGGGATGGAGGGTGGGATATTTTGTCACCATGGTAAAGTTTTCCCAAACAACAACTGTAGCTACCATCTGCAGCAAAGTGTACTTCTTCACTCTACAACAACAATAAAAAAAAACAAAATTATCAAACATCAAAATCATCCAGGTTACACAACGAAATGAGCGCTATACTTGCATTTACATTTATGCATTTGGCAGACACTTTTATGCTAAGCGACTTACAGAGCCCTTATTACAGGAACAATCCCCCTGGAGCAACCTGGAGTTAAGTGCCTTGCTCAAGGACACAATGGTATTGGCTGTGGGGTTTGAACCAGTGTCCTTCTGATTACCAGATTACCAGTTATGTGCTTAGACCACTACACCACCACCACTACTTGCAATATGGTATTTATGAATATCCGAGACAAACTAGAGAGATTGCAAAAGAAATTCTACTAGAATGAAGATACAGCATGAAATTATGCACGCTGCCTTCAATCAGACAACTGACCAAATCATAAACAAGGATTCCCATTAATTATAATAATAATTCTGTAGTATATTTTCAATGTGTATTATGTAATGGAATATAGGGGAGTTAATGTCTATCTGTCATTTGTGAAAGTAACAAGTTACTCACTACTTGAGTATTCTTTTAATTACTTTCTTACTCTTACTCGAGTAATTATTTATGTTAGTAATTTTACTTTTACTTGAGTACAGTTTCTGGCTACTCTACCCACCTCTGTTCAATTCACCAAAGTGGCATTCAACTGATAACAAAGTATAGTCAGGACATTACTGATGTAAAAAAAAATAATACAGCACCATCATTTGAAAAAAGTAATTTCTTATCCTTGAGTAATCATGCTAAATTGCTCATTGGTACAAGAACATCACTTGCCATTATATTAAACACAACTGAAAGCTATTTGGTTCTTTAAATGAAGCTTAACATTGTCTTTGTGTTTGTTTTTGAGTTGCCACAGTATGCAATAGACTGACATGGCTTAAGGTAAATATTATTAGGTCAAAAATGGCAAGAAAAATTCATCAGTCTCATCAGTCAATCATTGTTTTGAGGAATAAAGGCTATACAATGCTTGATGCTGAATGTCTGAGTGTCTGGAAAAACTGACAGCTAGAATGCCAAGGATCTGTAAAGCTGTCATTGCTGCACATGGAGAATGTGTTGATGAAAACTCTTTGAAGTAGTTTAAGAAATTCTGAATTTTATTTAAAAAAAAAAATCAAATTGTAATTTTTCACATTATTAATATCCTGACTATACATCAGTTGAATATGTATTCTTTTCTCTTTGTTTGTTGATTTTGTATTTTTATGTTCTCAAATATGTTCATTTGTTTGTTTGCTTATATGTGTGCATGGTGTAAATTAGGCTTTGACTACAGTGATATTTTGAGGGACAGGTTGAGGTTGGGGAGGGAGTTATAATAGGAGTTAAGTTGACTCTGTGTGTGTGTGTGTGTGTGTGTGTGTGTGTGTGTGTGTGTGTGTGTGTGTGTGTGTGTTCTGTTTATCCCATATTTCATATAAGATTCAATAAAAATGTTAATAGGACAAAGGTGTCTTACACTCACCTGGAGGGCATAAGGGTGTAGTGATGTGACAGAAATATCTTCCTCCAGTGACTGTTACAAATTGTCACAGAACTCAATTACCCACATGTCCACAATGATGAAGGGTAGAGCGGTCCGTTTCCGCTCGATGGGCCATAACCATGGCAACAGCGACGGTCTCTACTGTAGTGGTGAGTGATCAGTGATTGAAATGTGGGCAGGAACGCAAGAAGAGGAAAGAGGCCCGGAAGGCATAGGGGTTAAAAATAATGACAGGAGAGAGAGGGATGAAAGGGTGGAATGTATGGCTCCCCACATCACGCCCAAACAGCAGCTAGACAGCAGCAATTACATGACTGCTACCAGATGTGTGTGTTTGTGTGTAAAAGGCTTTCTGTTATTAATGATCACCAAGTGAGTCTCATGAGTTTAAAAATGTGTTGTTCTATGAATTCCCCTGATCCTCCTCTTCTCTGATTCTGTGCTTCGAGTTTATTGTGCTTGTTTTATTAATGGGCTCAAATGCACTCACTCCAGATGGAGTTACTCTGGTTGTGGGTCAGATTCTGGTCAGTAAATCACAGCTTTACTCATTAGTGCTAAACACAAGATGTTGTCTGACTCTGTCTACAAAACTAAATCATTCCCATTATAATCAATAGAGCTGTCTACACTGGAAGCATCCGTTGCAACACAGTTGACGGGTGCCTAGTTTCTATTTTTTTATATGCTGCAGAGCTACACCGCCCACTTTATTTTCCCCTTACGTAAACTGGTTTATGTGCAATTGGATGTGTTATTACTTTATTTGTCATTTAATAAAAATAAAAAACATAATTAAAAAAAATTGTTACCTCAGATTTGATGTTTTGGGTCTCAGGCCTTCTAATTTAAAATCATTGCATGAAAACATGCATGTATTTGAGTTAAAGAGTTTATCTTTAGTACATCAGAGCTCATGATTTCCAGTTAGTGTTGTTTATACAATGATCTTATAAGATCACTGATATTGTTTTCTCAAAACATGACTGTATTACCATGTAGAGTAAAGTGTAGAGATAATGCATGTGTCTGTGTGTGTTTGTGTGCAGATAAATATGCTGTGTACACAGTTTAATACCTCCATCAGTGTATTTTCAACATAACCAATGCGGAACAACACCATTCCCGCATGCACGTTCCTAATTGACCACATTTACATGGACACCAGAAAGCCATTTGTTGCGAGAGAGCTGCTTGAGGCTTGAAATTGGTGTAAAGTTAGGTTAGTTTAAACTTTGTCCCTTTAGAGGAAATATTTCTTAGGAAGGGACAATATTTCTCGGCCACTGCAACAACATACATGACATTTACTTTATTCAGTATGCATACACACATAAACAGTGTGTATGTATATGTATGCGAAAAAAAAATCACCTGTTTACCTTGTAATGCTCTAAAGTCTACTGTTTAAGATATTAATTAATGCTGGCACAAAAGATTATTTATTTAGATTGCTCTAAATAAATAATTGCACACTTTGGGAACCTATAACATCTCCTTGATGTTAAAACCTGATATTCATATTGGAGAACGTGGCTCGGATTGGTGTATGCGTGTGTTTACATGAGCTGTGTGAGTGACCTTCTCTTTATTCACATATTCATACGTAATTTCTCTGTGACACATGACATCCGAGGAAGACATCAGTATTTTGTTCTCTGTTCCTGTTCTTTACATTTATATATCCGAGAGATGTTGCTGTTTCCTTCGCGACCTGCAGTGGAATTACATTGCAATAGTGGTTTATGTAAAACTCTAGGATTCTCCCAATGCATGAGCACATATGTTTGAAGGTGAGGGGAAGTCGATATTTTACATTGGTGTGTATAAATGGGTATAGTTTAGTTTACTTTATGTGCTTTTCCCCACTGTACTCCCAGAAATGTTGAATTATATACACTGCCTTGAATTGTTGTTGGGCTCCTTCCTATGAAGTTTGTTATCCGGTCTGTTCACGCAAATGCACACTCCTCAAAAACCTGTAAGAATGGCGCTTATGCATTTACATGATGACGTTGGTAACCCAGGTGTGTTAAACCGATTTCTCTTTAACCCTTAAACAGCATAAGGAAATCGCCATTCTTGTTTACATGACATTTCAGAATGCCGCTTTATGTGAAAACCCTGAAATAGATTAACCCTGGAGTACATGTAAACATGGTCAGTTATCAGACATACCAATGCTGCTTTAAAGTCCTGCAGTGGAGAACAGTTTGCACTTGCCTAATGTTGCTAGAACACAGATACACTTTAAAAACAAAACAAACAAATGTCACCTACCACAAGACATCAGCATCACAACTCTAGGTCAAGAGAAACAGTCAATAACTTGATGTCGGTACTCGGGACTTATCCATTCATGTGGCGATTAAAGAAGAAGAATACAAGAGGAGGATTAGGGCAGTTTACTTTGAGTGAATGCTTGTCCAGGTTACTGACAGCACACACGTGCAGACATAAACCCACCATCTGAGGATTCTGAGCATATGACCTTACTGTCAGTCTCTCACTCTGTCTTGCACTGTTTATTGTGTACATCACCTCAGGGAAGCAGCATTGTCACAACACCACCAGCCTTTTGTGAAATTTGGGAACACAGATATACAGTAGATTCACACATATACTATCTTGGAGGTGTACCCCAGTACTGCAAATGTCCCACGTACACAAAGAGCATATCCTGAAGAGATAACTGCATCTGTTGGATTTCTGTCCCAATCCCCTACTTTTACCTAGAGTGTGTTACAGTGTGTGGTTCGAATGAATACATGTATTTATGTCTTTTGTAGTGGGAGTACCAGTAATATATAATCTTAAACACTTAAAATATCAGATTCTGTTCTGATATCAGATGTTCTGATATTGTTTGAGTTGTGTGTATGTATGTATGTATGTATGTGTGCACAGGCTTTAAGTAATTTTGTCCTTCACCTTGAATTCAAAATTTCCATTCTGTTTAATTATTCACTTCTAAACTTTCGACATCTCTTTGCCAATGTGCCCAACTTTTATTGAGGAAATGTCTTGGTTTTGAGGTGACCTCTCTCTCTCTCTCTCTCTCTCTCTCTCTCTCTCTCTCTCCTCTCTCTCTCTCTCTCTCTCTCTCTCAAATTCAAATTCAAATGAGCTTTATTGGCATGACTGTATACAGTGTACAATGTTGCCAAAGCAGTAATAAACACATTACAAACATAAAAACAACATGTATATACAATAAATGAATAATAATGATAATAATAAACAAATAAAAATAAATACAAACGAAAAGGAAAAAACAGAGAGCAATGAGGAAGGGAGGAGAAAAAAAAAAAAAAAAAGAAGTCAATTAAAATACGAGTTTGAATAGAGCTGTAATATGATGAGGGGTCAGTCTCTCGCCCTTATGTGATGACAGGACGACACATACTGCGCTGCCAGCTGAACACACTCGACTTTCTCTCCCATTAGATACGAGAGTTTGTCTAAGTTATTTATGTCCTGGAATTCAGGTAGAATATGAGCTATTTTGGTCTCATGGTCTCATATTTACTGCAGTGAGTGAGGAAGTGAAGTTCATCCTCCACAACTCCTTCAGTGCAGTGTGAACACAGTCTGTCCTCTCTGGGTCTCCGGTTCTGCCTGTGTCGACCCGTCTCTACAGACAGACTGTGCTCACTCAGACGATACTTTGACAGTAGCTTTCTTTGTCCATAATCTTTAATATGGCTCAAATATGGTGCCAATTTATAATCCGTCTTAATTCTGTGGAAGTAGTTTAATTTATGTACCTGAGTGACTTTGTGCTGCCAATCGTGAATGTATTCTTCCTGCGTTATTCTGTCTGTCTGTTTCAGTTTGGCCAATCTGAACTGGATGGATGAATTTAGCTGATATTTTTCTACTAAATAGTGCATAGGGTCACTCTCTGGGTGTCCTGTCCTGTGTGTAAAGGCACAGTGATGGTAATTATCTGGAGGTGCGTCTGACAAATGGAACCAGAATTTAGCTGCTCTCTTCTGGATTTCAGTGAGGAGAGGGAACCGGCCCAGTTCTGCTCTACAGCCCAGATTCGGGGCACTTCTGTGAACTCCCAGGATGTTTTTACAGAATTCTAGGTGGAAAATTTCAACAGGGCTTTTGTCCCAAGATTCATAATTTAATTTATATTTGAGGCCCCAGATTTCACAGCCATATAGGAGTATTGGTTTGATGATGCTGTCGAAGACTTTCAGCCACAGTTTAATGGGGGTTGAATTTAAATAATGATTTTCTTATACTATAATATGTCCTACGGGCTTTGTCTGTCAGATCTTTTATTGCCAAATCAAACTGTCCTGAAGCAGAGATTGTAAGACCCAAATAATTATAGTGGTTGACATGATGAAGGATTCTTCCCCCGATTGTGAATATATATTTATTGCTCAAAATGCGATTTTTTTTTTTTTTCTGAAAGATCATGACTTTGGACTTCTCCATGTTTAATGGTAAAGCCCAATCTCTGCTATATGTTTCTAAAATGGAGAGGCTTTGATGTAGTCCCTCTTCATTAGGGGACAGCAGCAGCAGGTCGTCAGCGTAAAGGAGGCATTTGATTTCTCTGCCATCTAAGATCAGTCCAGGGCAAGATGAGTTTTGAAGAGTTGTGGCCAGTTCATTAATATAGATATTAAATAGAGTTGGGCTGAGGCTGCAGCCTTGACGAACTCCCTTGGTCTGATTGAAATAATTGGTTCTTTTGTCATTAATCTTCACGCAGCATTTATTTTCAGTGTACATGTCTTTTATGACATCATATGTCTTTCCTCCGATGCCACTCTGGATGAGTTTCAGGAAGAGTCCGTCATGCCAAACACAATCAAAGGCCTTTTTAAAGTCAATGAAGCAGCCGAATATTTTGCCTTGTTTTGTTTGCTGAACATATTTCTGTATAAGT
This sequence comes from Xyrauchen texanus, assembly GCF_025860055.1. NCBI lineage: Eukaryota > Metazoa > Chordata > Actinopteri > Cypriniformes > Catostomidae > Xyrauchen > Xyrauchen texanus. Next base: position 27,288,767 of record NC_068279.1, read on the forward strand.
GAGTGGAGTGTGTAGATGTGATTAGTGGTTCTCTGTTTAGGCATGAATCCAATCTGACATGTATTTAGTGTCTTGTGTTCTTGGATGAAGTTCACTAATCTGTTGTTTATAATGCAACAGAAGAGTTTCCGAGGTTGCTGCTGACTGTAATGCCCCTGTAATTATTGGGGTTGTACTTGTCCCCTTGTTTGAGGATTGGGGTTATTTGATTTTTCTTCCAGTTCTGAGGAAAGTGTCCTGATTTTAATAAGAGATTGAATAATTTCAGAATAGCATCTTTGAGTTTGGGGCTGCTGTGTTTCAGCATCTCATTACATATTCCATCCAAGCCACAAGATTTGTTATTTTTGAGGGATTTCATCCTTTCATTCAGTTCATTTAAAGATATGGGGCGTCCAAATGGTTTAATTGATCTTTTATTGTGTGTTCCAGATTGTTTAGTTGAGAGGTCAGGTGTTTTTGGCTGGGGTTTGGTTCATTTTGTAAATAGAGGTTTCTGAAATGTTCTGTCTAGAGTTTTGGGTTACAGATGGGAGTGGATTTGACTTTTTTTGATTGATCTAAATGATTCCATAAATCCCAAAAGTAGTTTTCATTGACAGCCTCCTCGATCTTGTTGAGTTTAGCTGTCATATGATCAGCTCTTTTCCTTCTCAGTAGTGACTTGTACATGTTCAGTGTTTGGTGATATGTGGAGCGTGTGTGCTGGTTTGCGGGGTCTCTGTGTTTTTTATTTGATAATGATCGTAATTCCTTTCTTAATGATTGACAATCTTTATCAAACCAATCGGCTTTAATGATTTCTTTCTTTCTCCTGTACATTTGTCTTATTCTCAGGGCTTTGCCGGCTACTGTATGAAATATTTTGGTTAACTGTTCTGTTGCCGAATTGATACTTGTCTTGTCTTGTCTAAATTTGGTGTAGATAAATGTGTCCATCATATTCTGGACATGAATGCTGTGGAGCTCTGCCTCTCTATCTATCTCTTGTGTGCGTAATTGATAGCTAGACAGATATTAACTTTCAAAGGAGACTGTTCCATAACAAACTGACCTTTATGTTTCTATGGTAACACTTTACCTATACATGGAATATTACCATAGAAGTTAATGAATGCAAGCTAATTGTGTTTATAGTGATGAAATGTAAGTACAGAATTATGTGACTTCCTGTTCTCTGAAAGGTTTGTCTGGGACTGACCTATTGAAAGAATGACATCATCATCAGTTATATCAATGCAGTGATCGGGGCGTGTTTGTCTATTTTGGGTCGTTACTACATTTGTTTGTGCTGTTATCTGGTCAAAAGACTTTCTATTGATAGATGTGTTATAGAGCAGAAATGGACGCCTCAAAACTCTCAGTAGCATGTGTCGGGAAGCGGTGATGAGCATGTGCTGTCGGTTCACACAGATGTCATCCACTTCTTACCACAAATAAGCACACTCATGCTTGTAAAACACACATCTCTGAATCAATTTTATCATTGGCTCTCATGATTGGATCTCTTCGTGGGTGTGGAAAACACCTTTGCTTTTTCTTGTATGTATTAACTGTATGACTGATTCTAGCTGAATTTTTATCAATCATGGCTGTGATTCATTAGCGTTTTCATTTATACAGTGAAACATTTATTTGACAAATTAACTGCAAAATTGTGTTGAAAAATAATGATTTGAGTCTTGGAGTGACACATGACAAGAAATGCTGTTAGTCACAAAGACACACGCTTGAAGAAACACACTTTATTATATTTTTAAGAACAGACCAAAGAAAAGCCATCAATACTGATTTGGTGCTTGTTCAGAGGCGTGAAGCATGCGCCTTTCTTGTGGAACAAGCACAAGAGTGTTTTCACTATTTTTTCTGTTTCATTCATCTGAAAACTGTTTGCAAGAATAATGTCATCTATGAAAATGCTGCAAATGATCTCAGATCATCTCAGGAGGTGCTGTGAGTTTAGTTGGCTTTATTTCCACGCGGTTAGCATGCATTGTGAACACTTGTTCAGTAATATATACAGGTATCTTTGTGTTAAAGAAACAAAAACGAAAGTCTTTAAATCATAAAGTAATACAAGACACATTAATCTTGAACCTAAAGTTGAGTTCTATTTTCTTTTCTTTAGACAGCATTAACTTTTTAACCAAAAAGCAAACACAAATTAGATAAGGACACACATTTGGCAGCAGTATTTTGGGAACACAAAGGAATTTATTAGGCTTATTTTTTATTACTATTATTATTATTATTATTATTATTATTATTATCTTTACATTTATAGTTGTCTTTAGTTCTTAATCTGTAGGCCATTAGTCATTTTCCACCTGTTGTCATTGACAGATGCTTGCATGATGACAAATGGAGCCATTGGAGATGGTAAATATTTAAATAAGGTAGTTAAATAAGATTTTTTTGATCACTTTCTTATTTTATAGCTTTTTTTTTTTATTTAGTTTAAAGTGCAATTTGAATTTAGAAATGCCTTTTTTGTTAGTTTTTCATGTTTCAATTATTGAATGCAAAATCAATAAAGCAAAACAAATTCAGCAACCCTCAACGGGGGGTTGACGATGTAATCGTATATTGCGATTATTTTCTAAGGTGATTGAGGATAAAATAAAATCGTCATAAGCCCTAGGTGGCAGCAGGCAGATGGGTGTGCATGTGAATTGATTTGAATAGCAGTTAGGCATGTATGCTACTGATTATCTGTTCATATTTATATTAGCCATCCATCTTAATGTTTGAATGAATTCTCCACCCCCTCATTCATCCTATTTGCATTGTAAAGTCCTCAGACTCCTTCAGCTGCCTGTGTGTGTTCATCCTCCCCCTCAGTCTGTAGTGCTGTATGTACCAGAACCACTGACAGTTGTACACAGCAGTTTACAGTAGTGGTATGAAAACTGTATGCCTGTGTGAATGAACAACAAAGTCAAGCCTGTATTTTAACAGCTGCAACCATAGTGACAGTGACTAAAGTAAATTGCAAATATGACAACATCCTAAACACCGGCTGGTTTAAGAAATTTGCTGGTGCCATTTTGGTTAAAGAATACACTCCAGTAAATAACTGACCTGTGTGTGAATGTAAATTTATTAAAGGGATAGTTCACCCTAAAATGAAAATTCTCTAAAGATTTACTCATCCCAAATGTGTATGACTTTTCTTTCTTCTGCAGAACACAAACAAAGCACGGACACACACATGCATGCACGGCTCTCACGCTCTCTCTCTGGGGTTATTGTTCACTGTGAACATCACAATTAGCAGCAGTTAATCTCAGGTGAAAACCCTTACTGCTTCCTCTCTCCTCAGATGGTATGCTTAGCCATGCCCTCACCCCCACACACTCAAACACAGGACTTACAACCATATTCTGCTGCTGTGTGAACGTGGCAGTAGTGCGTGGATTTGTGAGGTATGACTGGCAGTTATATTCCAAAATTCAATTCAAGTATTTGATAACAGAAATTGTTCATGTTTGAATGTATTTTCGTATGTAATTAAAACATCTTCCAATACACCTTTTTTATTTTTTATTTTTTTTTTTTTAAGATATAATTTCCCTACTGATTTAAAATCCAATGTTCTTCCAAGTTATTGCAGCATAATAGGGTAAATTTGCATAAACTGGCCAGAGGGAAAGATGATCTAGGCATGTAACGTAAGCCAGGTCTGTGCATCTGTGTGCATCCAAGCCAGTTAAGCAGACATTGAAAAGTAAAGCAGTGCTTTTTGACATTGTGTTCATACGAGTGTGTTTGTGTGCTTGAAAGCGGCAGAACAGGTTTCCTCGGCTGGTGGTGTGTGGAGAATTTTCCTGTACATGCTTGTGTGCGAGTGAGAGTTTGATCATATCTGTGAAGGTAAAAGGACCAAGCCCTATTCTGAAGAGAAGTGTACAGTTCTTTTGAGATCATCTGTCTGACTGTGGCTTTAGATCTTGTTTTACAGCCTCTGTACATATACATTTATGCATATAGCAGACGCTTTTATCCAAAGCGACTTACAGTGCACTTATTACAGTGACAATCCCCCCCAGAACAACATGAAGTTAAGTGCCTTGCTCAAGGGCACAATGGTGGTGGCCGTGGGGTTCGAACCAGCGACCTTCTGATTAACAGCCCTGTGCTTTAGCCACTACGCCACCACCACTCCAGTGGATATAAAGCCGATATTTCCAGTGATTTTCAGGAGTGAGCTTTATTTACATAATCATCAGCCAGGCGGAGGGAGACAAAGTGCGTATTTTTGTCTGCCAGTGAATGGTCGATAATCACTTGACCATCAGGACTCCCTGCTGAGTTAATGGTTACAGTAACAGGAAAAAAGGATCCAATATGACAAAAAAAAATCTTTCTGTCGCAAGGGTGGGCTTTTGAGTTCTCTTTAAGTGGCCAATGAGCTTCTTCTTTTACTGAAGAACTGACAAGGTTTCAAGCTTATCTGAGCGCTTTCATCTGCGATCGCACTCCATATCATCGATATACACTGCTTATCACAAATGCTGATTGGAATCCACAGTGATTCTGTCACCAAGCATTTTTCCACACTAAAATTACTAATAAAATCAGAAAGCAGAGGCACAACAGTCTGTTTTTTTTTTTAGACTATGAAAGGGGTGTGTGTGTGTGTGTGTGTGTGTGTGTGTGTGTGTGTGTGTGTGTGTGTGTGTGTGTGTGTGTGTGTGTGTGTGTGTGTGTGTCCGTCTGAGCATGCAGAGGGCGAGTTTCTTTCAGTAGTTTTCAATAGGTTTCTAATCTGTCCAGTCTAACTAGGATCAGGCCTCTACACAAACGCACTCCTTAATACTGGACTTTCAGATTTTTTACTCTTCAAGTACCTTTAATAATTTAATAATCAATCACTGTTGTACTTAGTCGTATGTCTATAGGTTTTGCCTGTGTTTCTAAATGTTTGCATGAGTTACATTTTGATCCAATACCAGGGTTGTGTCTAGAAGGGATCCGTCTCCTTTCAAGATTCTTGTGCATGTACATTCTGTTGATGCTTTCGCTGCTCTCGTGGGGATGCGAAGTAGCAAACCTCCTGGGTATTAATTATGTTTTGCAAAATAAAAGATTCTTTTTAAATAGTCATTCTTGATTGACAAATTCAAGCGCTCAATATTTGATATAATTAAAGGGATAATTCAGCTCTACATTTGCTACTATTTGTCATGAGATATTGTTGGCTTGTGGTAAAATACATCAATTGCCATCTCAAGTGCATATGGTTGCAGGTTCAAATTCACCCTTTTGTAACTTTTTTTATTTTAATAAACCAAGAGTGCATCCGCACATCTGTGAATGTGGGGAACACTTGTGTTTGCATATTTCTTTGCAAGTAGAATGAGTAGATGTGCACACAGATGTGCAAAGAGAACATTACATCTCTATGCCACTGATTACAGCCAATGAGCACTCATCACATCATTCAAAATAACACATTATAGCGACCTATCACCACTTATTTTATCACACACAAATTAAATGTAAACTCCTGCTCAAGAATTGGCAGTGTTTCCAAACCCCTTTGCACATGATGGTGAAAGTACCATCCACCCAGCCACCCAATTTAAAGTTGTATGTGCCTTGACACAAACATCTGTCAAAACATTACTGTACCCTAGAAACGTGGGATGCTAAATTAAATTTCAAGAAGACAAAAGGCTTTTTTATAAGTTATGCATGCCAGGTCTAATCATCATTGCAAGACTCTTAAAGGGGTCATGACATGGGTTTTTATATTGTATTATTATGTTACCTTAGGTGCAATTATAGTATTAATATATTTTTTTAAGAAAAACTTTTAAAATCTAGTGATTTATGACCTTTTCCCACCCTGTTTCTCATCCTCTGATTCAAACAGTCTGTTTTTGGGGCGTTTTCCATTTAAGACTTCAGTGTTAACGCCCACTGTTATGATTGGCTAACGTCAGTGCCTATGTATCAATTATTGACGCCCCAGCCAGAACAATATGCAAGTAAACTAAGTAAAAACACTGTGATTATTCATAATGAATGAAATTGCGCTTTAAAAAGTAGTTTAAAGTTTAAAATAGATTACTTACAGTTTGCGTCGTCGTTGTTCCCAGAATAGTCGGCACGGACTTATCTTTGAGCAACAGTTTTCTGGCAAAGCCAGCATCATATTGAGATTTGTTCTCAAAACAGTCATCCTTAAAATGTACAGAACAAGCGCTTAAGTTAACACTGCCGTGACTGGGACGTCCGCAAAAAATAAACTGCATCCATTTTTCCCTGACGTCTGGATCTTTCGGCAGCTTATTCAGAGGTTTTGTTTGACCACAGCCAGGAACAGCACATCTGTGTGGCATCGTAATTTTCCTGTGCACAAGTAGTCTCTGTCAGAGCTCGCTGTCCATCGACTGAACACTTGTGAGGCGTACGGCGATACTGAAATGAGCGTAGTTGTCTTGGCGCTTAAAGCGTAGTTATCTTGTGCTGGAGGCGGTCATATGCAAACGCTGGTACGTCACTTCTAACCGTCACGTCACTTCTAACCATGAATCCAGAACGAGCTGTATTTTGAGCTTGATTAAATAAATGGTTCGTTTAGAATGGGGAGGACGTCTTAAAATATTAAACTTGCAGGACGTTTTAATGATACAAAGACCTCTTATATACCAAAAGATCAAGGCAAATTTGGTTTCTCATGTCAAGACCCCTTTAATAATAATAATAACAATAATAATAATAATAATAAATATTGTTATCATTCTCTAGAAAAAGCTATTTGAAAAGGTAACAAAGACCATAACAGCAACCAAGACATACAACTTGAACTTTCTTACATTACTGCAATTGAATAGGATTAACATCACCAGTTGTACCAGTTGTACAAACAACACAACAAAAAGGACAGAACTTGATACAGTGCTACACAAACAACTGCATTCATCAACTCGACTTAATACTTTAAGAGACGTATTTAATGCTCTCCATCATTAATAAGCTGAAAGGCAAGGGGCGAAAGCATTAACAGAGTGTTCATGCACGAAAATCCTGATGTGAGACTAGACATGGCCCAAAAGCAGGTGTAATAGCCAGCTCTGTGTGTGTGTGTGTGTGTGTGTGTGTGTATGTGTGTGTGTGAGTGTGTGAGAAAAAGAAAAGATCTGGGACCAGATGGCTCTAATGCTGACCTTGTGTTGCTTCTTGCTCTTCTTGTGTTATTTGGCGTGTCTATTTCAGTGTTTAGACTTTAGAGCAGTTTTTGTTTTTTATGGCTGAGTCGTGTTGAGCTAAATTTTTCTGCAATTTTCAGCAATTTAATTAGCATGCTTCATTTAGACTTGTTACAGTAATTATCTCGTATTAGTGCATGCTACGCAACATGCCACTCTCTCTCTTTGTCCCACTCTGTCTTTCTGAATATAGGTGGTATATAAGTTGGAGAATGTAATAGTGTTTGTGATAAACAGCTTGCTGTTCCTCTGTAAAGGTCAAGCAGATGACAGCAGTGGGCTGAGCCTCTTACTGACCAGCCCCATATGCTTTCACAGAGTATGGCAACACTAATACTTCATTCGAGAAACACAGTCTCCTTTGCGCATTAGACAATCATCTGTCAACATTCACATCGAGCATTCTTGCTTTCATTCCATTTATCGTGTTCTTTTCCTATTCACAGTCCTGCAATTTTAGTCTTCCTTTTTGCCTGTCTCCCTGTATCGTTCATTGTTTTAGGCTATGGTCAGATAAATATTTTTTCTTTAAACAGGATGCTTTATCACGTTACACAGCTCTTGCTCCACTGTTCTGTGAAGTTCCGCCTCTCCTCTCAAATAACTGGCTGGTTTGAGTGAAGTCTGCTCTGATTAATGTAGGCAGTAATCAGTCAAAGCTATCAGTGCTCTGTGGTAATTGAGTTGCTTTAATAGAGTTTAGAGTTACATTCAGTCCTCGTCCACCGCACAAATTTGTGATCGTTAATTTTACGATGAGTTGTAAAATGTGTTACTGTCGTGATATTTAGCGGTTAAATTTGTCTTGTTGGTTCTGCCTGGAAGTAATATAATAAGGGTCATAATTTTTATCAACATAATTCGTTTTTTGTTTGTTTGTTTATGTCATTTTTGAGATTCAGTTGCAGTCTTTGCTGCTTATTAATTTTGTTGTACACGGATGTGTGCATTTATGTGTGTCTTAATTGGTACTTGTAGTGTGTGAAGAAGGCATTATTATCTGTACTAATTAGAGGTCGACCGATATTGTTTTTTTCAGGCCGATGCCGATATTTTGAAATCCGGGTCGGCCGATGGCCAATTAATGCAGCCGATTTATTTTGGCCGATATTTGGCCGATATGTGCTTGTTTTTAACCTCTTATTTGAACCTTTTATTTGTAAGATAAAATGTAACACAAATAATTACTTAAGATAGACAACACTTCTCAACAAATACATTTATTGAACACTTGATACTTAAATTAAAAATGTATAATGTAAAAACATATTGTATAAATAATGTATAACAAATATATTAAATAAACAAAGCAGGTGTTACGAACTGCTCCGAGACAGGAAGGTTTGAGATCCAAATGCAGCTTTAATTAAGGGGCAATCCAGACACGTAATCCAATATTCAGAGCATCCGAGAGAAGCACAGGCATAACTAGGGATGGGTATCGTTAAGGTTTTAATGGTATTACTACTCTTACCGATACTGCTTATTGATCCGGTACTTTAACTGTATTCTTAATGGTTCTATTTGTTATAATATATATATAACAAATATAAATGTTATATAGGCACAGTGATTTAATTTCAGGAAGGTCTACTAACATTACTGTTCAGGTGTGGTCTAAAAAGAAATCTAATAAAGTGATCAATTGTAAAATAACACTGCATAGTTTATCATAGATAGATTAATGCTTATTAATGCAGAAGTTATTCATTCAAGAGCTGTAAGTGATTTTCTCTTTGCCTTTTGTTGTTTGATTCGCAGTAATGGCTCAATCGTCAGCATGTTTATTAGGATGCTTCCCCTTTAAGACCGAGTTCAGATCTAATAGACTCCTGATGCAGCATATTTTCTCCCAACTATTTCCATAACTATGTCCATTTAAGACATAAACTGTGTTTAAGTGAATCTCCAAGCCGGTCGTTTTGACATATTTTTGTGTATAGTTGATCGTTTAGACGCACGCGCACATGAAACCCAAAGTAGCCTATACTTTGCTTGTCTCGTTGTGGTCTGTTTCGGAGCACACACCGCCTTGGAACGGTCTCTCTTGCGCTCTTTTTATTATTAAACGCGTCCCGCAATTTAGCAACAGTAGCTAGACTGCATTTTACAACAATCACCGATCGTGCTGATTCTGACGTTAAGTTTGAGTTTTAGGGAGAAATGTCAGTGCACCGCTGTGAAGGGAAGGAAGTTGTGCTAGACAGAATGTGGCTTATGTATAAATATTCTTTTTATAATCTTTGGAAGGTGAAATATAAAATAAAATCAGACTAATATCACAGATCTAAACCAGGCTACGTTTGAATGTTTAGTTCTGTCACTCATTTAGCTGAGCTCGTGTTATGCTCGCTGTGCGCGAGAGCTCTCGCTCTTTCTCTCTCTCTCTCTCTCTCTCTCTCTCTCTCTCTCTCTCTCTGACTGCGAATAGCTAAATTGCATCACAGACAAATGGTTTCATAGAATTATTATACATAGAAATGGCTGGCGAGATAAAATAACTTCCTCTTTATAGCAATAATATATGTGTTTTCTTAATTTCTCCAGTACTGACAGCAGTACCGATAACGTCCGAGCTTACCAAAGCCAGTCCTTCAATAGCCTATAGTGCGTTGGTATCTTTTTTATTACTTATTTCTCTGCATTGAGTGACAACCCTCTCAAATATAAGACACACAAACGGAACAAATAAAAGTCTCAGATTCACTGTCTGTAATTGCTAAATTCTTGCTTACTTATTGTGACATGATAGCAACCCTTCTGCTGTGATAATGCAACTTCAACTACGCTATCAATATCCAAAGTAGCCGAATGTCATGTCGTGTTTTTTCTCGAAGTTGGCAGTAAAATATCAAAAGTTTTTAATTAAATATAAAGAAGTTATACAAATTTAATCCTTACTGTTTTCTCCAAGGAACTTAGCTCCTTCCTTAGGCACTGGATGAGGTCTGCTCACTCTGCTGGAAAATGACTCTAGGGGCAGCGTGCGTCGAACACGTGTTCCACAACAACACCACGTGTTCCACAACAACACTAGGCTGCCCACAGATGCGCCTGCCTAATAATCGGCTTGATATACTTGGATATTGGCCGATGCCGATTATGTAAAAAATGCAAAAAATCGGCCGATTAATCGGTCGACCTCTAGTACTAATATGTGTGACCTGCAAGATTTCTGTAAATGTCCTTTTTTGTAACCGTTGTTTTATGAGTCGATACAAATTTTTCTGTGCACACACACACACACACACACATCTTCAAAAATACTGTATTTATTTATGTTGTTTGACCTCCAAACCTCCTTTTTCTCTTCCAGATGAGAGAGAAGCAGTGCAGAAGAAGACCTTCACTAAATGGGTGAACTCTCACCTGAGCCGTGTCACTTGTAGGATCGGAGACCTGTACACCGACCTCCGCGATGGGCGCATGCTTATCCGGCTGCTGGAGGTTCTCTCTGGGGAACAACTGGTCAGCATCCATCCATCCATCCCCTCCTTCCCTCACTCCCTCCCTCTATCCATCCATCCATTCCTCCATCAATTCCTCCCTCCCTGACTTTGCCTATCCATGCACTTGCTTAATTCCTCACACTCTCTCCCTCAGCCAAAGCCCACCAAGGGCCGTATGCGCATCCACTGTCTGGAGAATGTTGACAAGGCTTTGCAGTTCCTGAAAGAACAGAAGGTTCATCTGGAGAACATGGGGTCTCATGACATTGTTGATGGAAACCACCGTCTCACACTTGGTCTCATCTGGACCATAATCCTTCGTTTCCAGGTAGGGTATACTATGAAGGAGGGTGTGGCCACTGCTAGAGGTGAAAGAGATGGAGAGAGGGACAAGTAGAAATAGTGATTCTGTTGTGAAGAATTTTATAAGGCTGTGCAGAGAAACAGGGTTCAAAGAAACGACTGCTGAATTACTGTTATTGATGAGGAAGGCTGAGGTCATAGTTGGAAACTCTGATTAAACCAAATTACTAAAACTAAATCTAATCTCAGTCATATGTCAGTGCATGGTTTTAGTTTGATATTATAGTGTGCTGTCCAATATAATCCTAACTTTGGAATTTAAATCAGATCTACATGAACATACATGCATAGGCATAAAAGGTCTTTTTATTCAGAGTATATTATTATCTGCTTCATCTTGATGAGATCTTTTGTCTCATCCCTCATCCCAGTTTTGTTCTTTTTGTTTGTTTTCCAAGCAGCTCTATCAGTCTATCTATTCATCACAGTTCTAATTAGCATGTTATTGTGTATGGCTTCATTGCCCTTTTAAAAGGCTTGTATAAAAACATTTATCTGCTCAAAAGTCACTCAATTGAAACATGTTAATTATCAAATCCCAATGATACAGGCTACTTTTTGTGAGTGCTTCCGATTAGTTTGAGATTATTGTGATATACGTTTTATTACATTGCTGAAATAACAGAATTAAAGATTGAACGACTGAACTGTTTTGCATTCTTTGCTGAAATAATCCAATTAGATGATAAATAATTGTACTGATATACTCTGGAATGGATCAAGATTACTTCATTAATTGAGCTTGCCAGTGTTATTTTCTCTGTGAAAGTGCATGTGATTGGGGTTATTCTGGTCATGGGATGCCTGGTTTAAGATTTCTCTCCGCAAGAGGTCTCCTTTATTGTGCCAAAGATCTTTAGGCTGTAGATAGCTCTGTGTATAGCTTTACATGAGTAAACAGGAGCATGCTAATTTTTGCAGCAAGGAAATTTAACTACTATTTTTTTTCTTTTTTTTCTTCTGCAATATTATAAACTCAGCAAAAAAAAGAAATGTCCTCTCACTTCCAACTGCTTTTATTTTCAGCAAACTTATCTCGTGTAAATATTTGTATGAACTGAACAAGTTTCACAGACATGTGACTAACAGAAATGGAATAATGTGTCCCCGAACAAAGGGGGGTCAAAATCAAAAGTAACAGTCAGTGTGGCCACCAGCTGCATTAAGTACTGCAGTGCATATGTGGGTTTGTGACAATAGGCAACATTGTTGTTGCTGGTGATGTCTGGTAAGGACCAGCAGTGCCGTCTTAGGTGTCTCACAGTATGGACATTGCAATTTATTGCCCTGGCCACATCTGCAGTCCTCATGCCTCCATGCAGCATGCCTAAGGCACGTTCACGCAGATGAGCAGGGACCCAGGGCAACTTTCTTTGGTGTTTTTCTGAGTCAGTAGAAAGGTCTCTCTAGTGTCCTAAGTTTTTATAACTGACCTTAATTGTCTACCATCTGTAAGCTGTTAGTATCTTAACGACCGTTCCACAGGTGCATGTTCATTAATTGTTTATCGTTTATTGAACAACCATGTAAAACATTGTTTAAACCAGGGGTGCCCACACTTTTTTGTGTGATGATCTACTTTTAAATGACCCACTCAATAAGATCTACCAACTACAAAAACACAGTTTAATTTAAAATAAGAAAATGCTTGTTGGGACTACTGCATGTATCCCTACATGGAATTAATCTTCTAATTAATAAAAAAATATATAATAATGTTTAATGTTGATATCATTTAGTTTTAAAACTAAACCCAAAACACCTACAGCACCATAGATTACAATAGCCAGGGCATTTATTATTCTTATAACGAGTAAATATTGACCAGGCGAGGTTTTGTTTATTCAGTTGCCATGACAACTAGGTTTGCACATACGCGCCTTCCAAGGACTGGTAGATCGTGATCGACGTATTGTGCACCCCTGGTTTAAATCATTTACAATAAAGATCTGTAAAGTTACTTGGAATTTTACACAAATATCTTTAAAATACAGTGTCCTAAAATGGGATGTTTCTTTTTTATTTGGCATGCAGTTAATTGTTTTATTTTATAAGTACTATTTCTTAAACACAATATGGAAATGTTTATTCAAGACTGGTGGAAAATGATATGATTGGTAGTGAAAAGCTTCATTGATCAAGTGGTTGAAATTGTTTGGGTTAAATCACTCTCAAATCATACAAACTTCCTGTAAGAGGTAAAGATTTGGTGTGTAGACATCCACGTCAGTTTACATTGTTGTTTTATGTTTTGCCGTATTGAACAGATCCAAGACATTAGCGTTGAGACGGAGGACAACAAGGAGAAGAAATCAGCCAAAGATGCTCTGCTGCTATGGTGTCAGATGAAGACTGCAGGGTAAGAGAGGAGGAGAATGAAAGAGTGGAGTAGAATGAGTACATGAATGAATATAATGTCTCCGTTCTACTAGTGCTTTTGTAATAATAAACCCTGCTCTCTCTCCAGGTACCCGAATGTCAACGTCCACAACTTCACCACCAGCTGGAGAGATGGTCTAGCGTTCAACGCCATTGTGCACAAACACAGGTATTGATTTGAGCACTCACAACACACAAGTGCACCGGTACAAGGCCTTTGTTCTCAAACATGACAGGCTTTGATAACTACGATTTCACTAGACCTTCATTCTTTAGCATGTTCCCACACATAGAGAGAGGCCTGCAGGGGTTTCATCCACCAGCTGCATTCTAGAAATGTATGCAATCTTGGTCCGTAATGGTTTGAGATCCTTTTACTCTAAAACTACATGTTCCAAAGACATGTAAAGTGTAAAAAAGTGTTTCAAAATTTGTGGCACAAAAAATTGCGTGCCAAATTGCTATGAACTCCAGACAGAATCCGAAATATTTTACTGTGATCATCTTTTAGAGTTTAGGTTACTTTTCAAATGGTGATTAGGTATTCAATTAAGTATCCAGAATTTTTCAGATATCACAAATTTAGATTCTGTGTAAATATTAAACTTTTTTGAGTGTAGTTTATAATATTATATCATATAGTCACACCAGACTTATAGTCAACAGACCATCATTTCGATAATTTCGCCACAACACTAGTTCTCTAAATCTGTAACACACTGAGGTAAAAGTGTTTTCTATATTGCATGATTTATACATTTGACGTGACATTTTTTTTCTTTTGTCGATTAAATTATTGCATTATGAACTAGAAGGGCCCTGTAAGATCGCCTGCTCTGCCCCTCATCTGTCCCACCAGCCTCTTGTTTTTGCTTATTTTTTCTCTCAGCTGTCTTCCAGCACCTTTGTTCTTTCTGTTCACTCAATTTTTTTTTCATGCAGAGGAGAAGAAAAAAAAAAGTTGAATAAAGTTGGCCTAAATAGGGAGAGAATAAATTCCCCTCTAGCCCTCTTTATCTCTTTCCTAATGGAGTGATTAAGTGCTTCCCTCTGTTGTTGGAGAAGTGCACTGCAGAGTTATGTAATCTTATGATGGCAAACTGAAATGTTCTCATAGCAAAGTGTTTTATGGCATCTAAACTGCCATACAACTGCCGTACAATTGTTTTATCTATTCTTGATTTCACTCTCTTTCTCTTAGGTCAGACTTGATTGACTTTGATAATCTGAAGAGGTCTAATGCGCACTATAACCTGCAGAATGCCTTTAACGTGGCCGAAAAGGAGTTGGGTCTTACCAAGCTACTAGACCCAGAGGGTGAGATACAGACCTTTGCATCTATAGCAAATACATATAATCACATTTGAACTATACACACAAGAATAGCTCACTGACTCCCTGTACATTGAAATAAATAAAGTACATAAAGAGATCTGCCTCCAGATGGTTAGTACACACTATACAACAATACGCACACTAAATCTTTGGGTGGAAGGTATCCATGAAGCAGAATTCTTTATGTAATTCAATATGTAAATCAGTCATTAAATTACACAGATTAACTGTCACAAAACCTTAAGTACACTTGGCACAGCAGCAGTTCTCAGTTCATTTTGAGTTGGTTAGTCATGATGACTTGCCATTCAGTAAGTCCGTGTCAGTCAGATGTTTAAGGATTCAACCAGTAATTTGTTGTAATAATTCTGATAACGAGTCTTTTTGATGGATTAATTTAAAGAACCTGCCAGTAAGAGTCAAACATTTGTGATTCTGACTACACTGGTCATGCTGTATGTTTGTTTTTGTGTGCACCACCACTGAATAGCTGTGATGTTATCACAGATCAAGAGAGAAAATATGCCTAATGAAGAGACTGAAAGATGAACTTAAAGGGATAGTTCACTCAAAAATGAAAATTCTCTCATCATTTGCTCACTCTCGTGCCATCCCAGGTGTGTATGACTTTATTTTTTCTGCAGAACGCAAATGAAGAATTTTTGGTAAAATATCTCAGCTCTGTAGGTCCTCACAATGCAAGTGAATGGGTGCCAACATTTTGAAGCTCCAAAATGCACATAAAGACAGCATAAAATTAAACCAGAATATTGAAGTGGTTAAATCCATATCTACTGAAGCATTATGATTGGTGTGTTCGTGAGAAACAGTTCAATATATAAGACTTGTTTTTGGTGATTTGCATTTTTTATGCATATCGCCCCCTACTGGACAGTCGGCATGAAATGAAAATTCACTCTATATATTTTCTAAATCAGGGGTCGGCAAACTATGGCACATGCGCCAACGTTGGCACGCAGAGGGGTAATCACTGGCACGCCAGCAACAGTGAGAGAGGAGTAGGCTATTTTTTTTTTTTTTTTTTTTTTATGAAATTCCGCACCTGCATTCCAATCTACAGCTTGATGTAATCATTCCTCTTGATCACACAAAATGTTTTCATGAGCTGAAATGGGAGACTAAACAAAATGTTAAAATGTGAGTAGACTGCAGTATACCCAACAGATTTATGCAGCATGTGCAAGCCATTCGCACATCACGAGCCGGCAGCGCTAAACGTTCGCTTAATCACGCAAGTAAATGAACATGCTTTGCTTCGGTCAGGCTGTGCGGATGACAGCCTACATTCCGTATTTAATTTGTTTCTTAATGCTTTTAGAACAACACGTGGTGGAAAACACCACCATAAATCCTTGAGATTTCCAACCCAGCATACAGGTACACCCTCCTCAAACCATGGTCATACTCAAAATTACAGTTAATAGGATTTCGAAATAAAGTTTTAGGATTTTGTAGGTGTGATTCGCTGAAAATGACTAAACAGTTATTTGTCTTGTGATGTGCGATTGGCAGTACGCAGCGCGAGTCTCCTCACTCTTTAATAGTGTTTAGTTTCCCATTCATCTGATGAAAACACGCTGCGTGATCATGAGGATTACATCAAGATGTAGATTGAATGCCGGTGCTAAAAACTTCATACAAGTAAAATAGCCTTCTCCACTCTTGCTGTTGATTGCTTGCTAGTAATAACCCCTCTGTGTGATTTTGAAAATGTAGAATGACATAATATAAGAATTGTTTAAGATTACACAAAATTTTGTGATCAGTAATCAAATTAGCAAATTTGTAACATTAACTAACTAATTTAGTTGCTGACAAAAGTACAGGTTTTCTTTCATTAAAGCATTTAAGATGCTCTGAAAATTCACATGCAGGATCATGATTATATCATAATCATCGGGTCTTCACTCAAACTGTTACGCTGATAATATAATTTGTAATAAAATAAAATAAAATAAAATATTAAATTAGAAAAATCCATTCTACTATGCAATGCCAATATTTTCACAATCCAATTAACTACCAATGGATAAACTCAAATCCCGCCCTACATTTTGTTCTTGTTCAGTAAGCTGTTTAACTTAGAAATATGTCACAATACGGAAGTAAAAAAAATATTTATCTGTTTCTCACACCTATCATACCACTTCAGAAGATATCGATTTAACCACTGGAGTGTTATAGATTACTTTTATGCTGACTTTATGTGCATTTTGGAGCTTTAAAATTTTGGCACCCATTCATTTGCACTGAATGGAGCAACAGAGCTGAAATATTCTTCTAAAAAAATGTGTTTGTGTTCTGCAGAATAAAGAAAGTCATACACACCTGGGCTGGCATGAGTAGGAGTAAATGATGAGAAAATCTTCATTTTTTGGTGAACTATCCCTTTGAATTAAGGCCATTATTTAGCTCACTGACACCTTTTATCTGCAAATCTCTTTCTTTCTAGATGTGAATGTTGACCAGCCTGATGAGAAATCCATCATCACATATGTGGCCACATACTACCACTACTTCAGCAAAATGAAGGCACTCGCTGTAGAGGGGAAGAGAGTTGGCAAGGTGGGTGGAGAGATAAAACAACTTCATTCAATAACAACAACTCTTATGTATTATTGAAGTTAATCCACCCTTATGTTTACAATGGTAAAACCATATCCTGAGGTGTTTCAATAAGTGATGGTAGCTATGAATATGGGTTATTAGTCTTTAAAGTAAATGCAACTATATTTGACCGTTTCTGTTTTTTTAGGTGCTAGACTATGCTATCGAGGCTGATCAGCTGATCGAGAAATACGAGACTCTGGCCTCAGAGTTGCTGCAGTGGATTGAACAGACTATTGTTACCCTGAATGACCGCCAGCTCGCTAACTCACTCAGTGGGGTTCAGAACCAGTTACAGGCCTTCAACACCTATCGCACCGTAGAGAAACCACCTAAGTGAGCACATGTCCAAAAATCCACAACTGTAAAAGCAGGGTTCCCATGGCCAAGGAAAACCTGGAAATATCAGAAAATTGTGTTTTCAGGTCATATGTAAATGAAACCAAGTCATTAAAATTTCTTTAGTGACTATATATTTTTCTTGGTATTGCTCTGATCTTAAATATTGTATCTGCTAGATATTGATTTTGTATAGACCAAAACTTGTTTGCAAGCCATTTGTGTGAAAATCATTCTTTTAAAGCAGTTCTTTTTAATGATTCGGTCCACCAGGTTCACAAATCAATGACTTTGAATTAGCAAATTGTTCTAAATCACAATGATTTCAAAAATGGAAAGCTCATTGGTCAAAAGTGTGGGAACCCTGTAAAAGCATATTTTAAAGGTTAGTTTACTGAGTACAGACTGAGTACTGAGTATAGACTTCACTCCTGTGTGTATGGCAGGTTCACTGAAAAGGGAAATTTGGAGGTTTTGCTCTTCACCATTCAAAGTAAAATGAGAGCAAACAATCAGAAAGTCTACATTCCAAGAGAAGGCAAACTCATCTCTGACATCAACAAGGTATATACACAACAAATATTCCTCTAGATGTGAAACAGCACCAAGCATAGCTGGTGTTTTCTCATGTTATTGATGGCTGTTTATGTTTTTGCTTGGCTGAGCAGGCATGGGAGAGGTTGGAGAAAGCAGAACATGAAAGGGAGTTGGCACTGAGAAATGAGCTGATTCGTCAGGAGAAGTTGGAGATGTTGGCCGCACGCTTTGACCGCAAAGCAGCCATGAGAGAGACCTGGCTTAGCGAAAACCAACGGCTAGTGTCACAGGTGAGGGAAAGAAAAAAGGTAGAGGAAATGTAGTATCGTAATATCATTTATGTTTTAGTATGATGTTAAAGCATAATTCATCTTCCACTTCCATTCTTTGCCCCCGTAGGACAATTTTGGTGTTGATCTGGGCGCTGTGGAAGCAGCCACTCGGAAACACGAGGCCATCGAGACAGACATTGAGGCGTACGGTGAGCGTGTGGCTGCTGTAGAAGCCGTTGCTCGAGAACTAGAAGCAGAGGAATATCATGAAGTACGGCGCATACTGGCACGGAGGGATAATGTGCTCAGGCTGTGGGAGTATCTGAAGGAACTACTTGCTTCACGGCGAGAGAGGTTGATGGCACACGGAGACCTGCAGCGCCTCCTGCAGGAGATGAAATACATCATGGACTGGATGGAAGATATGAAGGTACTTACTCAGACAGACCAATATTCTTCTTTACTTCCACAATGCGATATGGAAGTGTTTCTTGAGAAGTGTATACTGTATTGCAGATTCAGTGTCACAGTTGGGGCGGCTCGGTGGTTAGCACCATCGCCTCACAGCACGAAGGTCCCAGGTTCGAATCACGACTCAACTGGGCCTTTCTGTTTGGAGTTTGCATGTTCACGTGGGTTCCCTCCTAGTGCTCCAGTTTCCACCACAAGTCCAAAAACATGCAGGTTAAGTTAATTGGAGACTCTAAATTGCCCGGATGATTGAGAGTCCCCCAGCCACTAGGGATTGCGTCAGGAAGGGCATCCGACATAAAACCTGTGCCAAGTCAAATATGCAGATCACGCTGTTGATGCACAGAGTTTGCTGAGTGACTCCAGCCAGGTCTCCTAAGCAACCAAATTGGCCAGTTGCTAGGGACGGTAGAGTCACATGGGGTAACCTCCTCGTGGTCGCGATTAGTGGTTCTCGCTCTCAATGGGCACACGGTAAGTTGTGCGTGGAGAGTAGCATGAGCCTACAAGTGCTGTGAGTCTCCACGGTGTCATGCACAACGAGCCATGTGATAAGATGTGGATTGACTGTCTCAGAAGCAGAGGCAACTGAGACTTGTCCTCCGCCACCCGGCTTGAGGTGAGTAACCGTGCCACCACGAGGACTTGGTAAGCAGTGGGAATTGGGCATTCCAAATTGGGGAGAAAAAGGGGGAGAAACATTTCCTGAAGGAATTGCCAGTGTTTTGCAACCTGTGTTTATTAAAGTTTTTGGTAAGCTTATTTCTGTGTCTTTGTCTTGTATCTTGACAAATTTGCCATTGTCAAGATACATAACACGTGTTCGGTTTTCAGTCGGCTGAATTCATGAATACAAGAATCAACATAAAGTCACTGTGTGGTTTAAAGATGACTAATATATATATATGCAGAGGAAATGACTAATCAAAATTCAATATGCAAATATATGTAAGAAAGAAGACCAGTCACAATTCAGGATGTAAACATAACGATGGTGCCATCTCTGTTGGTAACATTTTGAATGCTGCACATTTTATCAGTTTATGCCGATAGGAGTTTTTCACACTTTAATCTACCTTAAATTCTTAATTCTTTATTCTTTATTTCTTAAAGGAATGATCTTAGTTCATTACAAGTTAAGCTCAATCTACAGAATTTGTGGCATAATATTGATTACCACAAAAATTCATTTTGACTTGCCCCTCGTTTTCTTAAAAATAAAAAGCAAACATCTGGGTTCCAGTGAGGCTCTTACAATAGAAGTGAATGGGGGCAATTTTTGAACATTAAAATCCGAACTTTTTTAAAAGTATAGCCACAAGACATAAACAGTGTGCATGTAAACATGATTTTAGTGTGATGAAAATCACTTGCTAACCTTTTCTGTGTAAAGTTAGAGCCATTTTTACAGCTTCATTGCCATGATGATGTAATGTCAATAAACCATAAAGTGACTATAAAAATTACAATTTAAACAACTTTACAAAATAATACATGAGCTTTAAAAAAAAAATTCATGCAAGTGCTTTTATAAAATTATAAGCTTCACATATCTGTTTAAACCCTCCAAAAATGAACCACATTCACTTCCATTTTGTGTCTCTCTATAATCCAGATTTTTGCATTTTTTAAATAAAAGGAGGGACGAGTCGAAATAAATTTTTGTGGTAATCAACATTAAGTCACAAATGCTGTCGATTGAGCTTAACTTGTACTGAACCTGGAATATTCCTTTAAAAAGTACAAAGTTTACAAAAAATAGCGCATTCATAGCTGAAATTATCTACAAAACAAAGGTTAACATTAAGCAGTCAGAATGTAAAAGCAGTGATGCCTTGCTAGCAATGTAAAAAGTGGGTGATGTAAACATCTCTTAGATGAGTCTCTTGAAAGGATTTTTTGTTAAGACATTTTTGTGTGTGTGAATGTGTTCAGAGTCGTCTGCAATCTCTGGACAGTGGGAAACACCTTCATGACGTACAGGATTTACTGCAAAAACACACTCTTGTGGAAGCTGATATATCAGCACAGGCTGAAAGAGTGAAAGCCGTGCAGGCTTCTGCCAAGAGATTTACGTCAAACGAACAGAGTGAGTATACAACCCCACACACATGCTCATCATGAGATTAACTGTAACAAAAATGGTACTAATTTTATATTTATATATTTTATTTTATGTATTTATTTTTTTCTCTATTTATTTGTGTTCACTTTCTCTAGACTATAAGCCCTGTGACCCGGCGTTGGTTGAGGAGAAGGTGGATCTACTGGGCCAAGCATATGGGGAATTGGGCAAGCTGGCAGCGGAACGAAGAGCTTGTCTGGATGACTCACGTAGGCTGTGGCAGTTCCTGTGGGAGCTGGGAGAGGAGGCAGCTTGGATCAGAGAGCAGGAGCAGATCCTATCCGGAGGAGACTATGGAAAGGACCTGAGCTCCGCTCTTCACCTCCTCTTTAAACACGAGGCCTTTCGAGATGAGATGGCAGCCCGGTATGGCCCTCTGGGGAACAGCATTGCTGGGGGAGAGGCTCTGGTAAAGGAAGGGCACTTTGGAGCACCTGAGGTGACTGAGCGAATTATGGACGTGAAAGCACAGTGGGAACACCTGGAGGAGGTAAAGAACCAGAGGAAGACTTGAACGCAATGATTAAACTGCAGTATTAAAACAAAAGCATAGTCACCGTTTAAACTCTCTTTCTGCAGGTCTCTAAGTTGTGTGAGCAGAGGCTACAAGAATCTGTAGCTTTTCATCAGTTTCAGGCAGATGCAAATGACATGGAGGCCTGGATACAGGAAACACTAAGACTGGTAACTCCGATTTCTCCCATTATGTGTTAGAATCTATTGTACAACTCTTCTTTGCTGAACTCTGCTCATGTCAACTTAATTTCATGATACTTACCTGTACACTCATCTTGGCAACTTTACTACCATAGATGTCTGACTTCTAACTTCAATTCAACTTTTCAGGAATAGTTCACCCAAAAATAAAAATTCTCTCATCATTTACTCCATGCCATCCCAGATGTGTATGACTTTTATGTGTATGACTTATATATTTAAACACAAATGTTTAGAAGATTTTTTTTAGCTCTGTAGGCTCATACAATGCAGGAGAATAGTTTCCAGGATTTTGAAGTTCCAAAAAGCACATGAAGACAGCATAAAAGTAATCCATATGACTCCAGTGGTTAAATCCATCATCCTCAGAAGTGATATGATAGGTGTGAATGAGAAACAGATCAATATAAGTGTTTTTTTACTATAAATATCCACTTTAACTTCCACTTCCACATTCTTCTTCTTTTGTTGATTCTCACTCTTTGTGCATATCGCCACCTACTGGCCAGGGCTGGTCAAAGGTGGAGATTTATAGTAAAAAAGGACATAATATACTGTTCTGTTTCTCACCCACACCTATTATATCGCCTCTGAAGGCATGGATTAAACCACTGGAGTTATATGGATTATTTTTTGATGCCTTTATGTGCTTTTTGGTGCTTTAAAACATTCTTGCATTGAATGGACCCGAGATGACATATTCTTGTGAAAAATCTTTGTGCAGAAGAAAGAATGTCATACTCATCTGGGATGGCATGAGTGGTGAGTAAATGATGAGAGATTTTTCATTTTTTGGTGAACTATTCTGTTTTAGTCTTCTTTTAACAAAGACACTGTCAGTATACTCTCCAGAAAGAGTTAAACAGCCTGTAAGAATATACACTGTTTTATTGACTATTTGATACTACTGGATTGTGAATTCAGCTTTGTTCTATTGTATTTTGGTCTATCTGCTCTGTTGTCAGGCTTTCCACCATCATGGAAAACCTCTGTAAAAAAATCTCTGTACTGTAAAATGGAAAAATCCCTTTAAAGTGATTAAAAGGAATGTCTGTACTTGGAAATCACAAATGATTAGAAGGGTCATGAAAATTTTATGAAAATTAATTGGTCAAAAGTTGTGGGACCCTGTGTTTAATTTGTCATGTTCAAATTAGTAAAAATAACTTGCTATTTATTGCAAAAGTGTTTGTACTCAGGCCTTTGATTATCAGAATTTTAGTGGTTCAGATTTTAGAGTTCGTTCTTCAGACTGAATCCTTTTGTTAATCTCTGTTCCTGACGTTGTAGGTGTCGAGTCAAGAGGTGGGCCATGATGAGTTTTCCACACAGACTCTGGCCAGAAAACAGAGAGAGGTGGAGGAGGAGATCCAGAGTCACCGATCACTCACAGACTCACTGCATGAACAAGCCTCAACACTACCTGCAGCTTACACACAGTCCCCACAGGTGCAATACACACATCAGAAAAAGAAGAATAGATAGTCTATATAAATGAAATACATGTATATTACCCAGAATATGTATTTAAAAGTCTCACTCGTTCTTCGACAGGTTGAGGGCCGTCTCCCAACGATAAAGCAGCAGTATGAGGAGTTAGAGGGTTTGTCATCATCATGGAAACAGGCCTTAGATGGAGCGCTTGCATTGTACCGCATGTTCAGTGAAGCTAGCGCCTGCCAGCTGTGGGTCGGAGAAAAAGAACAGTGGCTGCACAACATGGAGATCCCCTCCAAACTAGAAGACCTGGAGGTGGTCCAGCAGAGGTGAGAGCAAAAAACTTTGTTGTAATTTGTTGGTATAATATTTTTTTTCTTAGTTGTAGATATATTGTAATAATTATGTTTTGTTTGACTGAAGGTTTGAAACTCTAGAGCCAGAGATGAACACACTGGGCTCTCGTGTTTCTGATGTCAATGAAGTGGCCCAACAGCTGCTTGGATCAGACAACCGCAACAAAGAGCAGATTAACCAGACACAGGACCAACTAAATAACAGGTACATTCTCCGAAAAAAAAAAAATTAACCACACTCCGAACCATCACACACAAACACAAATATGCCCTTACACAGACAAAACCACAACAAAGGAGAGATCAGACCAACTCTTGCAAAACCAACTCAAATACACAAAAAAGTATCCATTAATTCAGATAAAATGCATTATGAAGTCATCTAATGAGTGCAGTCACGAAAACACAGCAGACACACACATTACCTTACACATTTCCTCTCTTCATTTTCCCCCTTCTGCAGGTGGTCTGATTTCCAGAGTTTGGTCAACCAGCATAAACAAGCTTTAGAATCTGCATTGAATATCCAGAATTATCACCTAGAGTGTAATGAGATTAAGAGCTGGATGAAGGAGAAGACCAAAGTTATTGAGTCCACACAGAGCCTTGGAAACGACCTGGCTGGAGTCATGGCCCTGCAACGCAAGCTTACTGGTATGGAGAGAGACCTCGAGGCTATACAGGTAAAAATAAACCATGCAGAATTATGAATGCATTGCAACCATAAAAAACCCTGCTGAAAAGAAAAAAAACTCTTCGCTGTTTAGCCTAGTCTGTTTGCTGATTTTAGAGAGGTTTTGGGCACTTGTCAGTTGGCCAGGCTGGGAAACCTGCTTGACTAACTGAAAAGCATCTTAGCCATATTGAGAATTTAGACAGACCAGCTAAAGACCATCTCAGCCAGGATAGGAGTCCAGATTAAACCAGCCAACCACATTATTCTGGTTTTCTGCTTTCCTCTAATAATTTATGACTTTTCCCTGTCCTTTTTTATTGCACTTACACATTCTCTTTTGACCATTTCAACAGGGAAAGCTGGATGACTTGCGTTCTGAGGCTGAGAAATTGACTTCTGAGCATCCTGAGCAGGCCGAGGAGATCATGGATTGTCTAGCTGAAATCCAAGAGGTGTGGGAGGAGCTTCGAGCCACCATGAAGCGCCGTGAAGAGTCATTGGGTGAAGCCTCCAAGCTCCAGGGCTTCCTCAGAGACCTTGATGACTTCCAGGCCTGGCTGTCTCGTACACAGACCACTGTGGCGTCTGAAGACACGCCTACTTCTCTGGCAGAAGCAGAACATCTGCTCGGTCAACATGAGGCCATAAAGAATGAAGTGGACAATTACAAGGAAGATTATGAGAAGATGAGAGCTACCGGAGCTGAGGTCAGTTGCTTACACGTTAACCCTATAACACTATGTGTATCAAATATGATGAACATGACGTTTGACGGCTCCTGTTTTGCTCTCTGTTCAATCTGAAAAGGCAAAAAAAATATTGTGTATATAAGTTTCACATGTTTGTTGCACCATCTATTGGTTATTTGTTGAAAAAAGTGGTTTCAATGTTTATATCGATCCATTTAAAATGGCGGAGGACTTGCAAGAAGAGTGACACTTAATGACAGCTTATTTTAATAAAGTAAAAGTAACAGTAATTATTATATTGTTACTGGTATTTTTCAATGAATATTTGCTGAATATAAGCAACTTGTGGTTGGTTAAAATTTTGTATATTATTTTATTGAAATGTCAGTTGAAATTACATGAATCAAATATGATACAACAGGCGTTTGAGGTATCTGTCAATCACCATTCCATTCCATTCATGCCCACCACAAAAAAAAAAAACATAGAGCTTTGAAAATTTGGACATATACTTGTGATATATTTAAAGTGTGAACTAATGTTTCTGTGTATTTTCATAAATGCAGCCTGCATTGTCATGATAAATATCTCATTATTTTACATTACAAGCTATGATGATGCTATCTTACCATAAATTCATGAGACCCAGTGAAAAAGTTTTAAAATGTATCTTTTTTAAATGTAAATATAGTGTTTGGTGCATAAAATACATATGATAAAAATGGTTTATTTAAATATATGTATTTTATTCATATTGTATTTGATGTGCTGAATTGAACTGTGATACATTTCGATCCATATTTATAGTCCAAAGAGAGGACGTTTCATGGCCAAACTCTCAAGCATTTGGTTTCTTTGAAAAGCCCAGGGAGTCCTCTGATAATACCCCAAGATTTACCACTGTAGCATATATGGGCTAAGAAAAACTTAAATAACAAATGTCCTACACAAAAATGAATTGCTGGGCCTCTGGAGGATAATGACCTTTAAAGCCTAATGTATCAAATATGATATATTTTATAGTTTGTCTAGTGGCACTAGATGTGGCACAGTGTAATGTCAAAAAAATACATTCTGATTCTTTCACAATTCTTTCATATGTCAGGCTTTACATGGTTAAGGGAACACTGTAGTTTTTGTTTATGTAATGCTGGCTTATATGGCAGTATTCTTGGACTGCTATAGTCACTTAACAGCACGGTGCAGCATCAAGTCAAGTCAAGTGGTTTTTATTGTCGTTTCAACCATATACAGTTAGTACAGTACACAGCAAAACGAGACAACGTTCCTCCAGGACCATGGTGCTACATAAAAACAACAAAGGACCAACACAGGACCACATGAGACTACACAACGAAATAAAATACCTATATAAAATACCTATATAAAGTGCACGTGCAAACATGTGCAAAAAGTACGGGACAGTACAACAAATTTCTGACAATGAACAGGACAATAGACGCAGTGCAGCCCCGACCAGTACACAGTAGTGCAAAAAGATGACCGTTTCTAAAACGTAAACATAACATACTATAAGATAGTGTTCTATGCACATAGCAGTTATTTAGGTAGCAGACAGTTATAAAGTGACAGTAATTAAAGTGCAACTCAGGACACGTGTGTGTGTGTGTGTGTGTGTCAAACCAGTCTCTGAGTATTGAGGAGTCTGATGGCTTGGGGGAAGAAGCTGTTACACAGTCTGGCCGTGAGGGCCCGAATGCTTCGGTACCTCTTGCCAGACAGCAGGAGGATAAAGAGTTTGTGTGAGGGGTGTGTGGGGTCGTCCACAATGCTGGTTGCTTTGCGGAATCATGCAGAAACAATAGTTTCCGTTGTCGATGCCATTGTAGAAACTCGCTTTATGCAGTCAGCCATAAATCATTTATTCCGTTAACAAAAGCATCTGAAAATCGGGGGGTTAATGAGTACTACTCATTGCAAGTGAGTTGCAAGAGCTGGTTATGTGATTTCAACATGGCGGTACCCATGAGGCAGCCCAACTCCATGTAACATAAAAGAGGTTTTTAAGGTACTGATCTGATTGGGTTCTAGTTGTTTTGAAGAGAATTGAAGTGAATAATGTTAAATGAGTTACACTATCTGTGTTTAGGTAACACAGGGTCAAACAGATGCACAGTACATGTTCTTAGCCCAGCGGCTGCAAGCATTGGACACAGGCTGGCATGAGCTGAGGAGGATGTGGGAGAGCCGCCACTGTGTCCTTGCTCAGGCCTTCGACTTCCAAACCTTGCTACGAGATGCAAAACAGGCAGAGGGCTTTCTCAACAGCCAGGTAAATTCATGTTATATGTTTGTTTTTTTGTTTGTGTTTGTTTCTTGCTAAATACTTCACATTTAAAACACTTTAACATGCCGCCTGTTCGCGGGGGAATCCGTTTTTAATAAGTTGCATGTCTTGCAAATAAATACTCATCATTGAAGGATGAAGCCTTTATGAGAGAAATAACCCATTTCACATATCTCTTTGCCCGTAGGAGTATGTCCTGTCACACACAGAGATGCCATCCAGCCTGCAAGGGGCACTTGAGGCCATCAAGAAACATGAGGACTTTCTCACCACCATGGAGGCCAGTGAGGAGAAGATCAAATGTGTGGTCGAGTCAGGGCGGAGACTTATATCCGATGGCAACACCTATGAAGACAAAGTTCAGGAGAAGATAGACTCTATTCAGGAGAGGTGAGCAGGAACAGAACAAGACATGCTTGGAGTATCACTGTTATTTTATCCCGAAGGGGACATCCATGCCCAGTCTTCTTATTATCTCATCTTCTCTTTCAGACACCAGAAGAACAAGGAAGCTGCCAATGAGCTGCTGACCAAACTGAAGGATAACAGAGAGCTGCAGCACTTCCTACAGGATGGACAAGAAGTAATAATACTAGATACATACAGGATTGACAAATACATACATTATATCCGTAAGGACTACGTAAGATATAAAAGAAGAATTGCACTGTTTATTTGCATGCAAATCATGTTCAAAGTGCTTTATTGTGGAGGATGATGCAGACTGATACACTGTACTGGGCCTGTACAGCATCACCCCACCACTGTGATGTAGGTACCTGGGTTTGACTCTTTAAAACGAAATTGAAAAAAGGCGTGGTTGTGCTGAAAATAATGGCTTATTTAAATTACTCCCACCGCAGCACAATTTTAGCACATTTAGCATATGGTTAAACTAGATTGTGGGGAAAATGATCAAGCTTTAGCACTGAGAAATTTGACCATAACGGTTCTTTGAAAAAATGCTAAATATGAGAGGAAGAGACTTAATAAAAAAGCTTCAGCATGACACCACTGCACATCCAACAGAATGAAACCAGTAATGCCCCATTCAGAGCATTTGAATTGAAAATGTAGTTTTCTTTCCACCCCATCTCTATAGCTGACTCTGTGGATAAATGAGAAGATGTTAACGGCTCAGGACATGTCATATGATGAGGCCAGAAACCTTCACAGCAAGTGGCAGAAGCACCAGGCCTTCATGGCTGAGCTCGCTTCCAATAAAGACTGGCTGGACAAGATCGACAAGGTATAAACATATATGCACATCATCTTCCAGTGCTTTTATTTTGCTGATGCACCTCTAAACCAATGCATCCACAGGCACATGGTTTATAATGGAAAATGCATTTGTCAAATTAGAAGATATACACTCACTGTGCACTTTATTTGGAACACGATGTTTCTAATAAAGTGCGCAATGTGTTCTTCTGCTCTTGTAGCCCATCGGCCTCAGGGTCTGTCGTGCTGTGCATTCTGAGATGCTATTCTGCTCTGATGATTCTATGCATTGCACTGCTGTCACACGATTGGCTGATTAGATAATTGCATGAATAAGTAGCTGTACAGGTGGTCTTAACGTGTTTGGTAAGTAACTTTTAGTCTTGGCTTCTGCAATGACTAAATGTCTGCCTTTCTTCTAGGAGGGTCAGGCGTTAGTGAAGGAGAAGCCTGAGTTGGAGCAGACAGTATCTGAGACTCTGAGTGGTCTGCAGAAGCAGTGGGACGAGCTGGAGAGCACCACCCAAGCCAAAGCTCAATGTCTGTTTGACGCTAACCGAGCCGAGCTCTTCACACAGAGCTGCTCGGCTCTGGACTCCTGGCTTCAGAACATCTCCTCTCAACTCCAGAGCGATGACTTTGGAAAAGATCTCACCAGCGTCAACATTTTGCTCAAGAAACACCAGGTAAGTCAAAGACCAAATAGTATGATCACTAATCAGTATATTTACAGATCACTTTTAGGTGAAATCAAACTGCCCTACATTGCATGGAAATCACAAAAAACATTTTAAATGTGCAGAAATTCTCTCTGTGACAAACTTTGAAAGTTCCTGAAGAAAATTTGTGGAATTATATATACATAGGATAATTATGACTGCCATTAACCTATTTATCCTGTAAGATGTTTTAAATCTTATGACCCCTTATGTGAACTTTCACATATAGATGCTGGAGCATCAGATGGAGCTGCGTGAGAAAGAGGTCCAGTCTCTGCAGTCACAGGCCCTGGCTCTGGCCCAAGAGGATACTGGGATAATGGAGGTGGATGGACAGCAGAGAAGGGTGACTGGCAGCTTCGCTCAGCTGCAGGACCCTCTAAAACAGCGAAGGCAGCATCTCCTCGATTCAAAAGAGGCTCATCAGTTCAACAGAGACCTTGAAGATGAGATAGTGAGTCACAAGCAAGAGCAGCTCACTCTCATACACACACTCACAAGATTTGTTTGGGTTAAAAGAAATTATGAAACCAACTTTGGAGAGTAAAATCTTGTGTTTTGTCTAAAGTTATGGGTGAAGGAGAGGATGCCCCTCGCCACATCCACAGACCACGGCAAAGACCTGCCCAGCGTCCAGCTGCTCATCAAGAAGAACCAGGTAAATCGATCACTTGATCAGTGTGTTTTTGAATATATGAATACTGATTTATTTTGATGGCCTTAAGACTTTTCTCTTTTTCATTCTTTGACTATTTTTCCATTCTTCTCTCAGACACTGCGGAAGGAGATTCAGGGTCATCAGCCACGTATCGATGACATCCAGGCTCATGGTATGAACATGTCCCCTGGAAAGGAATCGGAGCTGGACAAGGAGAGGAAAGCAGCTCTTGATGGTCGTCTGGCAGAGCTGAGGGAATTGTGGGCCCTCCTGATTTCTGAGACAGAGCAAAGACATGAAAGGCTAACAGAGGCAAACAAAGCACAGCAGTTTTATGCAGATGCTGCAGAGGCTGAGGCCTGGATGGGAGAACAAGAGCTTCATATGATGTCAGAGGAGAAGGCAAAGGTCAGTGAGAGTCAACTGTATGTTGTAGATGTTTGTTACAATGATTAATTTAAGGCACTTCAAATATGTTTTCTCAAGGGTGTATCACATGTACACAGGATTCAGCAGACTTGACAGAATTTGTTTCTTAAAATCTTAGCAACCTTTTGATCTAAATGCTTAAACAAAAAAAAATTGAGTAGTTGTGTAGACAAATATAAATTTTGCATAAGTATGAGTGTCTTTACACGACTAAAATTTTACTTAAATTATTAAATTAATGAGTTGAACTGGATAGTAAAAAAAAGCAGCCAACAAGTTGCCATCTTACATGGGAACTCCAATATTGTTTAAAATGCATTCCATTTGTTTGGTACCACTTGTTTGGTTGAGAGAAAATGTCCAGAATCTGCAGAGTTGTAATTTAGGCAAAGAGTGGCTATTTTGAAGAAGCTAAAATATAATATAGTTTTGATTTGTTTGACACTTTTAGGGTCCCTACATAATTCCCATACCTCCATCTTTGTTTTTCAGTTTTTATGATTTTATTATTATTCTAAAATATGGATTATAGAAATAATAAAGAATGAGTAGGTGTGTTCAAACTTATTGACTGGTAGTGTAGGTGCAATTGGTGATACTGGGGAACAATTTTGGGTGGTTGTAAGAGCAGAACATTTAAATATTTTTTGGAATACTTTGCTGACATACCTGAACAATTGTTGTAGGATGAGCAGAGTGCTTTGGTGATGGTGAAGAAACACCAGATTCTGGAGCAGGCTCTGGAGGACTACGCCCAGACCATCCACCAGCTGGCCAACAGCAGCAGACTGATGGTGAACAGTGAACATCCAGAGAGGTGAGGGGCTTAATGGGATGTCTTTGGACTGTCAGATGTCAGTCAGTGCTGAATCTGAATTCAGTTTCCTTTGTCTTCCACTTGTAGTGAAAGAATCACTTTGAGGCAGGCCCAAGTGGATAAACTGTACGCAGGGTTGAAGGACCTGGCAGAAGAAAGGAGAGGCAAACTGCAGGAGAGACTGAGACTGACCCAGCTGAAGAAAGAGGTGGATGATTTAGAGCAGTGGATCGCAGAGAGGGAAGTTGTAGCCGGATCTCATGAACTCGGACAAGACTATGAACATGTGACGGTATGAAATACACTAGTCTTTTCTTCCCTTTAATCTTCACAGAAATGAAGGAATTGTTGGCTGTTGGAAAAGAGCACTTAAAGGAATGTTCTGGGGTCAAACGTTAAGCTCAATCGACAGCATATTTGGCATAATGTTGGTTACCACAAAAAAAATAAAATCTTAAAAAAAAGTAAAAATCTGGGTTCCAGTGAGGTGCTTACAATGGAAGTGATTGGGGGTCAATTTCTTTTAAAGATGTTAATCTAATGTTTCAATACTCATTGTTTCAAAAGCATAGCTTTAAGACATAAACAATGTGTGTTACATGATTTTACTGTGATAAAATCACTTACTAACCTTTTCTGTGTGTAGTTATAGCCAATTTAACAACTTTGTTGCCATGACGATATAATGTCAACAAACCCTACAATGACTGTAAACAACTTTACAGCTCAAATAATACATTAGTTTTAACAGAAGAATGAATGCAAGTGCTTTTATAAAATAATAAGCTTCACATTTCTGCCTTTTTAAACTCAAAAATTTACCACATTCACTTACATTGCAAGTGCCTCACTGTAACCCCGATTTGGGCTTTTTTTTTAAGAAAAGGAGTGACGAGTCTAAATAAATTTGTGTGTTAATCAACATTATGCCACAAATGCTGTCGATTGAGCTTAACTTGTATTGAACTTTAATTAAGGGAGATATTTTCCTTCTGGATAAAAAAAAAAAAAAGCATTTCTTTCTTCTTCCAGACAAAAGGAGATTAGGCAGAATGTTAGTCTTTTTCACCATTCACTTTGATTGTATTGAAAAAAAGATGCAAATAAAGCGAAAGGTGACTGAGGCTTTTTGATTTCACCCAAAAAGTAAATATTTGACCTTTTAAAATTGTGTTTTTTTTGCCAAGATATTCACAGCATCTCACAGTCACAGATATTCACAGCATCTCACAGTCACACTTGTCAAATTCTTCAGATGAATCACTTCATTGAAGTGGTCCCTACAGTGCATCCAGAAAGTATTCACAGCGCTTCACTTTTTCCACATTTTGTTATGTTACAGCCTTATTCCACAATTGATTAACTTCATTATTTTCCTCAAAATTCTACAAACAATACCCCATTATGACAACGTGAAAGAAGTTTGTTTGAAATCTTTGGAAATGTATTAAAAATTAAAAATAAATCTCATGTACGTAAGTATTCACAGCCAAGCTACAAGCTTGGCACACCTATTTTTGGGCAGTTTCTCCCATTCTTCTTTGCAGGACCTCTCAAGCTCCATCAGGTTGTATGGGGAGCATCGGTGCACAGCCATTTTCAGATCTCTCCAGAGATGTTCAATCGGGTTCAAGTCTGGGCCACTCATTCACAGAGTTTTCCCGTAGCCACTCCTTTTGTTATCTTGGCTGTGTGCTTAGGGTTGTTGCCCTGTTGGAAGATGAACCTTCGCCCCAGTCTGAGGTCCAGAGCGCTCTGGAGCAGGTTTTCATCAAGGATGTCTCAGTACATTTCTGCATTCATCTTTCCCTCGATCCTGATTAGTCTCCCAGTTCCTGCCGCTGAAAAACATCCCAACAGCATGATGGTGCCACCACCATGCTTCACTGTAGTGATGTTTTTTGGCCAGGTGATGAGCGGTGCCTGGGTTCCTCATGACATGATGCTTGCCGTTCAGTCTGAAAAGTTCAATATTTGATTCATCAGACCAGAGAATTTTGTTTCTCATGATCAGAGTCCTTCAGGTGCCTTTTGGCAAACTCCTGGTGGGCGGTCATGTACCTTTTACTGAGGAGTGTCTTCTGTCTGGCCACTCTACCATACAGGCCTGATTGGTGGAGTGCTGCAGAGATGGTTGTTCTTCTAGAAGGTTCTCCTCTCTCCGCAGAGAAACACTGGAGCTCTGTCAGAGTGACCATGGGGTTCTTGGTCACCTCCCTTACTAAGGCCCTTCTCCCCCGATCGCTCAGTTTGGCCGGGCGGCCAGCTCTAGGAAGAGTCCTGGTGGTTCCGTGGGTTCCGTGGTTCCAAACTTCCATTCACGGATGACGGAGTTCACTGTGCTCATTGGGACCTTCAATGCTGCAGAAATGTTTCTGTACCCTTCCCCAGATCTGTGCCTCGATACAATCCTGTCTTGGTTTGTGCTCTGACGTGCACTGTTAATTGTGGGACCTTATATAGACAGGTGTGTGCCTTTCCAAATCATGTCCAATCAACTGAATTTACCACAGGTGGACTCCAATCAAGTTATAGAAACATCTCAAGGATGATCAGTGGAAACAGGATGCAACTGAGCTAAATTTTGAGTGTCATGGCGAAGGCTGTGAATACTTATGTATATGTGATTTTTATGTGATTTTTATGTTTTTTATTTTGAATAAATTTGCAAAGATTTCAAACAAACTTCTTTCACGTTGTCATTATGGGGTATTGTTTGTAGAATTTTGTGGAAAATAATGAATTTAATCCATTTTGGAATAAGGCTGTAACGTAATAAAATGTGGAAAAAGTGAAAAGCTGCCTCGATACTTTCCAGATGCACTGTACAGCGTCTAAACCAGTTACTAGATAGCCCTAGAATAGAATATTATGAAATATATCAAAAGTAAGTTTACAGAAAAAACAAAACTACAAGAATTGTTCCATGCAGTTATAATCTTATATTTTGTCTGTTCTTTCTCGACCTTGCAGATGTTGCGTGATAAATTCCGGGAGTTTGCACGGGACACCAGCACAATTGGTCAGGAGCGTGTGGATGCAGTAAATGCTCAGGCAGATGAACTTATAGAGTCAGGTCATGCAGAGAACGCCAGCGTGGCCGAGTGGAAGGATGGGCTCAACGAGGCCTGGGCTGACCTGCTAGAGCTCATCGACACACGCACACAAATGCTGGCTGCCTCGTACGAGCTGCATCGCTTCCATCAGGACGCCCGAGAAGCTCTGGGGCTCATACGGGAGAAGGAGGAAACGCTATCGGGGGCCAAACTTGGGCGGGACCTGAACACTGTCCAGCACCTGCTTAGACAGCATACAGCCTATGAACATGATGTGCAGGCACTCAGTGGGCAGGTGAGAGTGAGTGTTTGCTTGTGCTTCTAAGGGGCTGTTCACACTGGATGCATTCTTTCATCCATCTGCACTGGTTCTAACTGTTCATCTATGTAAATACGCAACTTTTAAAAGCGCATCTTAAGACTTGTGTTTCCTGTGCTCTTTGTCTCAACACAAAAACGCATCCGGTTTGAATGGCTTATGCTTCTCTCTTTTCCCTCTTTTACCCATCATTATTTGCCCCTTCACTGCAGGTCATGCAGGTGCAGGATGATGCAGCACGTCTGCAAAAATCGTATGCAGGAGAGAAAGCTGAAGATATCCAACGCCACGTGCGTGCGGTCACAGAGGCCTGGGAGGGACTTCAGTCTGCCACTCAAGCCAGACGGCTGCTCCTGTTGGACACTGTTGAGAAGTTCCGGTTCTTAAACATGGTCAGAGATCTCATGCTGTGGATGGAGGGAATAAACTTACAGATCCAGTCACATGACAGTCCGAGGTTCATGTGCACACACAAACACATTGTGAAGTCTAAATCAAACACACACACACACACAGTGACACATACTGTAAGGTCTGCATGAACAACAATACAGACAACTGCAGCACAGACAGTGGGGTACAATAATCCACATTGAAAACATGGGATTGTTTTATTGATGAGGATTTTGAAAATTGAAAATCAGAACATTTCTGACATAAAATGTAAAATAAATTTTCTTCATATAATACATATACAGTTGAAAGACTCTGAACTCCGATGGACCCCACTGTACAAAGTTTTAAGTATTATGTTTTGTATATAGCGCACAAAATTGCAATTATGTATCAATTTAATAAGAAATAACTTGGAGAGTATAACTTGAATGATGTAATTAGATGAATTTTTTCTTCATTTAAAAATTTTGATAGGAATGGCACAGAGGCTGTGAGGGATAGACTTACACTCTCTTCAGTGGGTTGTACTGTTGTTTAAACTATTTTGAATCATTCTGCTGAAGTAACATTTGGGAAAATAGCATCTTTCCAAGAAATTTTAGAAGAGAATATACTCCATAAAACATTAGTTGTGGAAAATAAGATATGATCTAGGAGCTTTATAAAGCTTTTTACAGTGGATGCCATTGAAGAAACCGTAAGTTTATACCTCACAGCCTCGTTTACATTCATGTCAAAAATCAAACATGGCTTTACCACGGATAAGGTCTATTTATAAGTATGTACCGGTAAACAACTGGTGAGTTGTTTTATTAATTATGAGTTGCTATCTTTGTGTGTTGTAGGGATGTCTCTTCAGCTGGTCTGGTCATCGCCAACCATCAGGACATTAAGTCAGAGATAGAGACTAGAGCAGACAGCTTCACTTCTAGCAGCGAAATGGGATGCACCCTCATGGACAACAACCACTATGCTTCCGATGAGGTCTCTCTTTCTCTGGGAATTCATACAAATGAAGAGCCACTAATTCACACTTTCACATTACGAATCACTGTAACTCAAAAGGAACACATGCATATTTTCTATGCACCATGCAGGATAACACATGCATGCAACTGTGTTATGCTGCATGGAGCTGTACATGTGATATATAAACACTTATAAATATTTAAACATATTAGCAACTGCATGTTAGCTAAGAAAGCCCACATGTACACACACACACACACTCCCTGAGGTGATGAGGTCTTAAGTTGGATGTTTGTGATTTTCTAGATTCAAGAGAAATTGGTTCAGCTTCAGGCCAAACGCACTGAAATTAATCAGAAGTGGCAAGAGAAAATGGACCACTTACAGATCGGTGAGTGGGAGTAAGCTTATTTCTGTCACTAGTGGCATACTAAGGAGGTGTCCATCAAAGGTAGCAGATTCAGATGTAGAAAAATTTATATTTGTGAAATTGTCTGACTTTGTGACACGTCCACTATATGTGATTGCTCATACTGTATACAAGCACTCTTTTCTGTGTGTTAGTTCTGGAGGTGTTACAGTTTAGCCGGGATGCGTCCATGGCTGAGTCATGGCTGGTGGGGCAGGAGCCGTTGGTCAGGGCGGCAGAATTGGGATCTAATGTAGACGAGGTCGAGAGTCTCATCAAACGCCACGAAGCCTTTGAAAAACTGGCAACAGGCTGGGAAGAACGCTTCACACTGTTAGAGAAGCTCACCACGGTTTGTTAAATACAGACCCACACAAATAAAAATGCATTCAAGGCATTATTCGTCTTTTTAATTTTTCCACTATTTCATTTCATTTTCTGTGTTAGCTGGAGGAACAGGAGATTCAAAGAAGAAGGGAAGAGGAAGAAAGAGCCCGGCGACCTCCCACACCTCCTCCAGTAGAGGAAGTGGTACCGTCTGAGTTGAACGATTCTGCTGCAAGGTATAAAAATGTAGACTGTATCAGTATATTCAACTAGAGCAGAGTTTTCCTATATGTACCCTTACAGCAACATTAGTAAGGCTATGACGGACCCCTTAAATGTAGACTGTATCAGTATATTCAACTAGAGCAGAGTTTTCCTATATGTACCCTTACAGCAACATTAGTAAGGCTATGACGGACCCCTTAAATGTAGACTGTATCAGTATATTCAACTAGAGCAGAGTTTTCCTATATGTACCCTTACAGCAACATCAGTAAGGCTATGACGGACCCCTTCATTGACACCAAACCAGACATTTGTTCCTTTTCACTAATAATATGCATGATATAATTTAGCATTAAATTAGCATAAATATTATTAAAGTGGTCACTATTACGATGATTTACTTTTGAATTTAAAACAATTGATACTGCAAGTGGAAAGATTTGCAGAATGTTTACAGAAACACTTACAAGTAGCTCCCTTTCCCTTTAATGAGACACCTGAGCTTGTATTTCATTTTATGGTTTTTGGGTATTCCTTGAGTAACTTTATCCAATAAAGACATAATCTGCTTTGAAGTGATTATTTCTTTGAAGTGATGTATTGTAAAAAGCACTATACCGATAAAGAAATTACTTGGGAATTTCAGTTTAATAGGCTTAAAATTGAAATTGTTAATAACCTCCTTAAAGGAATATTCCTGGTTCAGTTTAAGTTAAGCTCAATCAATAGCATTTGTGGCATGATATTGATAACCATGAAAATTAATTTTGAGTCGTCCCTCCTTTTGTTTAAAAAAAGCTAAATTATGGGTTCCAGTGAGGCACTTACAATGGAAGTGAATAATCATTGTTTCAAAAGTATAGTCACAAGATATAAACAATGTGTGTTAACATGATTTTGGTGTGATAAAATATTTTTTGTGTACAGTTATAGCCAATTTTACAGCTTAAATATGCATGAGTTTTAACGGAATAATTAATGTAAGTGCTTTTATCAAATTTTAAGCTTCACATTTCTGCCTTTAAACCCGCCAGTAAATAAAAAAGGGACGAGTTGAAATGCATTTTTGTGGTAATCAACATTATGCCACAAATGCTGTCGATTGAGCTTAACTTGTATTGAACCTGGAATATTCCTTTCAGGGGTTCTCAACGGGGGCGTTTAAAGGATGCCAGGGGGCGCTGAGAGCAAATTAGTAGCGAGGGGGGCATTAGGTTACAAATGGGGTGCATTTATCAGTCAAATTTATAAAATCTATCATCAGGTTCGTCTTTGCATTAAAACGTTTAACTGATGTAGTGACTCTGGGTGGCAGAGGGCGAATCTC
The DNA here is from genome assembly GCF_025860055.1 of Xyrauchen texanus. NCBI lineage: Eukaryota > Metazoa > Chordata > Actinopteri > Cypriniformes > Catostomidae > Xyrauchen > Xyrauchen texanus. Next base: position 27,326,937 of record NC_068279.1, read on the forward strand.
AGTTGCCTCCACGTCTGAGACATCAGTCCGGGCATCTTATCACGTGACTTGTTGAGCATGTTACCGCGGAGACATAGCGTGTTGTGGAGGCTTCATGCGCCCCACCGAGAGAGAGAACCACATTATAGCGACCACGAAGTGGTTAACCCATGTTACTCTACCCTCCCTAGCATCCGGGCCAATTTGGTTGCTTATGAGACCTGGCTGGAGTCACTCATCATGCCCTGGATTCGAACCTGTGACTCCAGTGGTGGCAGTCAGCATCTTTAATCGCTGAGCTACCCAAGCCCTGTACACCTGATTTGTAATCACTAGAGAATTGTTATTTTTTTTCATTCGCTTCTACCTCTTACCTTTTGTGTTTGTTTGTTTATCCCACCCTCTCTTTGTTTTACCTTGTAACTCTCTGTTTTTTCTCTGATTTTAGATGTTTATGTTTCTCAATTGCTTCTTTTTAAGGACGAGTCTGGACCAGACGACATTGAACCAGTCAGTATCTGTCAATGGTGCCGACAGTGACCAGGACACATCACAGGTCAGATATGAATCCACTCTGTTGTCTCAAATCCACATTTGATCCAGTTATGCCTTCACTTTCATAGACATTTTACGTGTAAATGTTAGTATGCAGACACGGTTTTAAAATTCCCATCACAACACAAAAATCACAGTTTGGTCTCAATTGTGCTGTCTTGTTGTGTGTTCTGTGTCCTTTTCATGTTCCTCTCAATTTTTTCTGTTGATATAAATATCCTGGCATAAGCTTAATCTAACTCTTGAGTCCGTGAAGAATGTGTCTGTGGTGAGAATGTTGCAACACCCAAGTGTATAACAAAACGACTAGTATGTTTTCGTAGTCTTATTCTGTGGATGTTCTTTTAAATGTCAGAACAATCTTTCAACACACACAAATACTAATTCTAACATACGCACTCATATGTTAACACATATTCTTGTGACATCTCTTATCTGCAGTCATTATCGGTCTCAGTATCTGAACTCAAGAAACCTGAACCTAACCCAGAGACTAAACCTCAATCTAACCAAGTTTCTAAGCCTGTGCCTAAACCACACAAGGCACAGGAGCGTGTGAGTACTAACTATGTAGCGCCAGCCTTTAGCCGTAGTGTAGCATCGCTGCCCCATCACTGCTTGTGCTTAACAACCCAACTGCCTAGCAGCATGGCGGCAGCTATACCACACCTGCTAGAGGGCCAAAACGCTCTGTTGCTTTCAATTGCTGTCAATGGATCGTTGTTTGTTTTGTATGTTTTTCTTCTATTTGGCTACTGTAATATTTTAACTTGTAAAAGATTTGTTTGCTTATGACTGAGCTTCAACATCAGTGTTTGGGATGCACTTTATCACACAGTTTCCCAGTTCAAATCAAATTTATATGTGCTGATGTTATTGAGCAACTTTTTTTCTCTGTAGTAAAGTTTTGTTGTTGTAGCCAGCGGACATTTCTTTGTATTGTAGCTAGTGTGAGTTTGTCATGATTGTTGGGGTGCATCATGAACTAATATTCCCTATTAATCCAACTCATACAGAATGTAATGTCTTTCTTTTTTATTTCCTTCAGTCTCATCGGATTTTATTTTTCTCTAAGGCTAGTAGCTTTTTTTTTATTTTAAGCAACAATGTTTCCTTACATTGTATGTAAAGTTCTTGTTTGGCTTGGAATACAAAAATATAGGCTAGATTTTGTGGAACTTGTAGGTAGATGTGTCCCAGTGTCTTGTGGAATTGCTAGTTCATTATTATACTCCCATTACCTTTGCTTTCCCGTACTACCCCTAGTTTGTCCTTGGAGTAACATGCCAGTGTTGTTGTTGCATTTTTTGGTGTTGTGTTTGTCTATGGTGGTTTCCAAACTGGGCAGGTTTGCTGCGGTCTGAATCTGAGCGTGATTTTTCACGGCGCCCCCGCAACGTTGGTCTGTTTTCAGACTTGCGTATGATTCTGTCAAACCCGCAGCTTTTCCGTCATCACAAACGTGCATGTGATGGAAAACATGACAGGGGTCACCATATTTGTGTTTTTTATTAATCTGACGTCATTATGCACAGCAGAGTGAATAAAACAGTGCGCCTCTGTGCGTCGCATGCCATAATTCAGCCATTTTACATGTCCAGGATAAGGAGACCAAATCTGATGCTCACAAACAATCTTTTTTGAGGACACAGCTGATTGCACTCTCGCTCACGCACCTATATAAAAGGCACCTCACCACTTCTGCATCCCACAACGTTCCCCTGCCTCTCATGGTGATTGTTTCTGTGCAACTGATGATGTCATCATGCTGAAATCAGCAAAAACACATGCGCAAGTAATTTTACTTCCTAAACAAGTGAGGACCCGGACCGGTTGACTTTTCACTCAGGGGAACCACACCACAGTTCCCTTGCAACCAAACTCAGACCACCTTTTACAGGTAGTCTTGTGTTCAGTACCACGGTCCACTGCCCGGTCCGCAAAACAGCTTTCACATTACCAATTTTTCATGTGAACCGTGCTCCATTTTGAACTAAACTGCCAGTGTGAAAGCCTCCTTTAAGTGTGCCTTTTGCTTTCCTTTGTGTGCATGTTCATATTATGCTTACTGAGTTAGGATTTTCATTTGGATGTGTTCTAAATGACAAAATATGCGGTAGGAATGCATTGTTTGTATTTCAGTTAATGCTTACATCTTTGTATTTTACAATTGAGATTGTCATGAAGAAACATCTGGGCTGAACATCCCTTAACCCTTTAACTTTCTTTCATTCTATCTATTTATTTCTTAATTTCTAATAAGGTAAAGTTATTTTAGATAGAATATACTCGTATTTTAAATGTATGAATAGTTTAAAGTAAGTTTTCAGCCTGCTGATTAATATGTAACATGCAATTTCAGAATGTGCATGTAACATAGTAAACAAGTTATACAGGCCATGGATAAAGTATTTAATGAATAACAGTAGTATTTAGCAGCACAGCAGTGACCTTAGTGACCTAAGCATTATTTTAGAAGTCTCCTAATTAAAAGTGTCCCATTTTAGGTCTAATTGTAGCATGTTTTTGTCAACCAGGGATCAGAATCGGAGTCTGTAAACGGTCCAGGCCGTGACAGTGGTCTGGACTCAGCATCACGGCAAGACCCTTCAGCAACACTGCCAGGCCGAGGAGGAGCAGAGGCGGCCACAGAAGCAATGGAGGGCATGCTCTGCAGGAAACAGGAAATGGATTCGCACAGCAAAAAAGCAGCCACCAGGTAAAACTGGAAGCAGATAAATGACAAGAGCTAATGGAAAGAAGATGGGTCTTGCTGAGTTAAATTTTTTCATGAATGAAAACGAGGCTGTTAGGGATAGACTGGTGACGTACATTATAAAAAGCTGTATAAAACCACATCACATGTTAAAGTGCATCTGGAAAGTATTCACAGCGCTTCATTTTTTCCACATTTTGTTATGTTACAGCCTTATGCCAAAATTGATTTAAATTCATTATTTTCCTCAAAATTCTACAAACAATACCCCATAATGACAACATGAAAGAAGTTTGTTTGAAATCTTTGCAAATTTATTCAAAATAAAAAACATAAAAATCACATGTGCATAAGTAGTCACAGCCATGACACTCAAAATTTAGCTCAGGTGCATCCTGTTTCCACTGATCATCCTCAAGATGATACAACAACTTGATTGGAGTCCACTTGTGGTAAGTTCAGTTGAATGGACATGATTTGGAAAGGCACACACCTGTCTATATAAGGTCCCACAGTTAACAGTGCATGTCAGAGCACAAACCAAGCCATGAAGTCAAAGGAATTGTCTGTAGACCTCCGAGACAGGATTGTATCGAGGCACAGATCTGGGGAAGGGTACAGAAAAATTACTGCAGCATTGAAGGTCCCAATGAGCACAATTAATGTCATCAGTGACCTCCGTCATCCGTAGATGGAAGAAGTTTGGAACCACCAGGACTCTTCCTAGAGCTGGCCGCCCGGCCAAACTGAGTGATCGGGTGAGAAGGGCCTTAGTCAGGGAGGTGACCAAGAACCCGATGGTCACTCTGACAGAGCTCCAGCGTTTCTCTGTGGAGAGAGTAGAACCTTCCAGAAGAACAACCTTCTCTGCAGCACTCCACCAATCAGGCCTGTATGGTAGAGTGGCCAGACGGAAGCCACTCCTCAGTAAAAGGCACATGACAGCTCGCCTGGAGTTTGCCAAAAGGCACCTGAAGGACTCTCAGACCATGAGAAACAAAATTATCTGGTCTGATGAAACAAAGAATCTCTTTGGCCTGAATGGCAAGCGTCATGTCTGGAGGAAACCAGGCACCACTCATCACCTGGCCAAAAACCATCCATACAGTGAAGCATGGTGGTGGCAGCATTATGCTGTGGGGATGTTTTTCAGCGACAGGAACTGGGAAACTAGTCTGGATCGAGGGAAAGATGAATGCAGCAATGTACAGAGATATCCTTACTGGGGTGAAGGTTCATCTTGAATAGAGAAGAAGCCTCAGACTGCTGCATTAACAGCTTTTTTGTGGAAACAGTTCATCATACAATGAGAGACTGGGTGCTAATTTTCAATGTGTTTGCAAAGATATATTCAATTGAAGAGGACTTTATTTGCAGTTTTAGAAGTTAAGTCAGGAATTTTATATCATCTAAATATTGCCCAATGTTTATGGAAAATCAGATCATCTGAAAGTTTTCTGGAAAAGACTCAAGATTGTTGCAGACCATATCTGTCAGTTTACTTTCATGTGTTGACGGACGGCTCTTGACCTTTCCAATATGGCAGTCGCGCCAACGTATCGCTGTTCATATAACAACTACTAATAAGGGATCTACAGTATGTATAGATAGCTATGAGTATAACCCATTTAAGAGACCGTAGGTCTATCCCTCACAGCTTCTGTATCATTCCAATCAAAAATTAAAGATGGCGCTGCACTGAAAAAGGTCCATTGTAGTTTTACTGAGTGAATGTGCAATTTGAAAAGGCATTACTGAGATGTTAAAGACTAATGGTGTTCCCTTTCTCTGCATTTTAAGATCGTGGCAGAATGTGTATTGTGTATTACGTAAAGGCAGTATGGGCTTCTATAAGGACAACAAAAGTGCCTCAAATGGAATCCCTTACCATGGAGAAGTTCCCATCAGCCTCAATGAGGCTGTCTGTGAGGTTGCCCATGACTACAAGAAGAGGAAACACGTATTTAAACTTAGGTGAGAATGAGATGGGGAAATAGTTGTTATCAGTATTAAAAAAAATTTAAACCGCAAATACCCTAAATAATACGATTCTGTAAAAATATTAGCATGTGACCAGTATTTACATTTTTACAGGCTTGGAGATGGAAAGGAGTTCTTGTTTCAAGCAAAGGATGAGGTGAGTTTTTCCAAAAATGAAAGGATTATATTTTTACATAAAGTTTCGGTAAAAGATGTTCCTGTGTCCTGACAATTTCATATTGTAATACTATCTTTCTCTCCCCCAGGCTGAAATGAGTTCATGGATTCAAGCAATCCAAACATCCATGTCATCTGACGAACGTTCACCGGGTGGCACACGGGGTCTGAGTCGGGCAATGACCATGCCACCTATCTCTCCCAGCTCGGGCGAGGCAGGAGGTGTGGTCATGCGCAACAAAGAAGGCAAAGAGAGAGACCGTGAAAAACGCTTCAGTTTCTTTGGCAAGAAGAAATAAGCACCCAAATATGTCACAGATCTCCACAATGAGGGAAGTTTGTCAACACTCAAAAGAAACTGAAAATGGTAGAAATGGAGAAGCAAACTCGCATGTCACAATGTGATAAATTTTTTACATTCTTCAACTCAATTTAGTTTTATTCAGCTCATTTCACACATGGATCTTGTTTAATTTCGCATCTTAGCTATCGTGGCACTTTTGGCCTGAAGTGCCAGGGCTTCCCTGGAGAGGAGGGAGTGACATTTCTGACTAAGACCAACTCCCAGAACAAGAGCCAACGCAGTAGAGGCTTTGTGAAAGTTCAGCTCATACCTTTCAATTTGACTAGTTTTCTCTTCACTTTTTTTTTTCCTCAAAATAATTTTAGCTTTGCACTAGATAGCATTTCCATACTTTAATGTTTGAAAGACCAAGAGTGCTGTTGTTATTGTTTTCCCCTGATCATTTAGTTTTTCTGTCTCAATTTCAACTTCTCACTTTCTTTGTGAAGGACCACAATCCTTTTTTGGAATTGCTTTGGCAAAACTAAAGATTTAATTGTTATTGCTACTATTAATATTGTTTATTTGCATTTCTGAGTCCATTTAAAATTTATTATTTAAAAAAAATAGTAAGTATAGTTGGTGGTAAGGGTCACGTTCAGAGAGGGCAAAGCAACAAAAAAAAACGGCCATGGGTCAAAGGTTTGCACTGGTCTACGACATGCTCTTCTAACTGACCATTTTTGCATTTGTTTATTTTACTAGATATGACTGTGTTTTATAAAAAAAAGTATAGTTATTTTTGGCTTGCAAGTTTAAGAGGAAAAAACTATTTATAATGGTTTTAGTTTTATTTTATCTATGAGCTCAGTTTCTCTGTTCTCCCTCTTTAATTCTGATTGAGTGATACTTTGAGATCAATGGGTTGTGTGGCTTTTTCATTAGTTCATCTGTTCCCTTAAACTCATCTGTTGCTGAAAAGACAGTGTTGATGTGAAAATTGGAATTTGAGGTGTGATGCTGTGGTTTGGACTTTGGTTTACTCTTGCTCTAAAGCATACAGACAAAACACAAGAATCCCTTGCACAAGCCAACATTAATCTTACAAAGAATTGTGAGGAGGGGCATATATTTTCATTCTTGATGGTTTGATTTCAATATGTAGACGACCAAGTTTCCTATTAAAGAGTTTTTCGTATTGATTCTCAGGCGTCAGTTTTACCAGTCACACACAGGCGTACACATGCACATGTTTTTCTCTCTCTTAACCTTACACTTGACATATTTTTATATGGATTAGCATCTTTTCTGATTGCTGAATTAGGGATTAGTGTCAGTGATGCTCTTGAAGGTTGATGCTGTTTTTTATGTGTGTGTGGGTGTGTGTGTGTGTGTGCCTGCGTACATGTATACACAAAAGAAGTTGCTTTCAGGTGTATCAATTGTGAATGTGCTTAAAAACTCTGAATGTGACACAAAATGACTTTGGCATTCTTATGTGGACCAAATCAACAGTTTTTTCCCCCTTCATGGTGAATGAGATAATCTGCTCCCTTTATTTGTAAGAGTATGAGTTAGAAGATGAGATTATCTTCCTTGGAGGAATGTGACATTTTTACAGCATAATTAATTATATAATTGCAGGTTTTATACTTGCGGGGCAGGAAGGAATTATCTCCTGGTAACAGCAAAGTAACATAAGGCAGGATCCATTACAATTGACCAGACTAGATTTCAAACATACTTTTGCAGTTATTCAAGAGCATGACATGTAGGATACAAATGTACCCACTGTGGCATGAAATCAGTATTTTTGTAGGATAAAGATTTTTCAGTCTATGATTGTGAGAAAGCTTGCCTTGGTGTGTTGATACTATTGTTTTTTATGAGGTTTTTGATGTCATACAATGAAGCCCCTTCCTCTGAGATGAGTGGAGTATAAAGCAGTGTACACTCTTACGCAATTGTCCATGCCAATCATCTTTTTCTTTTTTTTTTTTTTTTTGGAGATTCATTTAAGGGGTAAACAGAAACCTGCCTTTTTTCTGTGATGTTTGATGTGACGCAAAATTATAAAGACTCCATGTTAATCCTGTTCCAGCCTTCTAAAACAGCCAATAACCATCTTTCCAGATTTCATTGATGGGAGAATGTCACCAAAACAAACTTAAAATGTATTCTGATCAGATCAGATGTTCTCCTCCCTAAAGAATAAAAGTGTCACTGAGGTTGAAAAATCTAGTTGTAGACTAGTGATTTTGCTCACTGAACACTGTCATTGAGAATTGGGATTTGTTTAGCCTGATCCTACATGCAGATAAGTTTGAGACTGTATGTGCTACTGAATTTAGTCACTACTTTTAGTTGTTTCCCGAGATCAGTTCCAAGATGCACTGGTTTACAATTTTTGTCTCACTTATTTGCGCTGTTGATTTTCTTTCCTATTATTTTTCTCTTTGTTACAAATTTCTAGTCTTCCCCTCATCTTTTTTTTAGTTCTGTCAAGTTGGGATGTTTTACACTGGCTAGATGGATAGTTGCATTGTGGAATATAAGAATCCAGAGAAGAGAGTAGATTTCTGTGAATTTCAAAGTTCTGGTTAGTGAAATTTTTGGGCAAATGGAGAATTAATGATAATTTTATTGCAATACATTTATACAGTCCGTTCTAAGAGGGAAACTCATCTCTCAGTAGGAGAGAGCGTTTCCTCATAGTGCTGGGCATTAAATTAGATAAAATATTGTTTTTAAGCATCTTTTTTTCCAGATCCAGTAGTAGTATATTGTGCAACATTATAATGCGTCTTCAAAAATAATCCCACCAAACTCATTGAAGAACCATATTTTAAAGAATATAAATTCCATTCCTCTGACTTTAAATCTGAGTTGTTAATATCATTACTATTATATGTTATTGTTATTATTATTATTATTATAAAATTCATTATTAATATTACTATAATTAATTCTGCTGTTGCAACTGCACCTCGTGTAAAAACTGCAGTTTATTCCTGCTGAGTTTCTCGTCTGTAATACCAAACCCCACCAATTGGGGGAAGTGTGCTGTGGAGCATTTTTTTTTTTTTCCCATTAATGATGTTAACAAGAAAAATACTTGTTTGTGTATCTACATCTAATATTAGGAATAAAACATGGTTTGAAAAGAAATTTGTGTCATTCTTATTGTATAAATCCCCAATAGTCAGCTGCTACTAGATATATTTGATATCAAGAATATAAATATTCCGGGTTCATTGAGACACAATGAAAGTGAATGGGGCAAATTTTTGGAGGGTTTAAACAGAAATGTGAAACTAATAATTTTATAAAAGCACTTGCATTAATTCTTCTGTTAAAACTCATGTATTATTTGAGCTGTAAAGTTGTTTAAATTGACATTTTTACAGTCACTTTATGGTTTATTGACATTACATCATTATGGCAATGAAGCTGTAAAAATGGCGCTAACTTTACACAGAAAAGGTTAGCAAGTGATTTTATCACACTAAAATCATGTTTACATGCACATTGTTTATGTCTTGTGGCTATACTTTTAAAACAGTGATGCCACAAATGCTGATCGATTGACCTTAAAAGTTGTATAATATGTTTTATAGCCTATAATTTGTGTGTGTGGAGAGAGATTATGCCACAAATGCTGTTGATTGCGCATGACTTGTATTGAATCCTGAAAATTCCTTTATCTTGTATTAAACCCAGAATATTCCTTTAAATGTGTTAACAAGTCAAACACCATTATTTGGTCATGCTTATCCTTGTCTTTCAAATATCTTCCTTTCCCATGTCAAAGCAAAGCTCTTTTTCTGACTACCCCCTCCCTCCTAAGTCAATGATGGATCATGAACTTTGACCTCAACCCATGCACAAATATTCAGCATCTTTCTCATTCTCCCTCCCTTCTATTCCTCCACTCAGCTCCTTGTGCTCAGAGCTGTCGTAGCCAACTGAACTATCATATTCTGCAGTAATTAGTCAAGTGACAAATGATGACAATGCACTTTTACAAATGTCTTGCCTTGTTTGGAAGTGTGTTTGTGATGTTTTGAAGTCACCCAAAGGATGAGATGCATTTTCCCTTTTTGTCTGAGATATTTTTGTTTGAGCTATGCAGAGAACATGGTAGTTGTTCTGAATCTGTTCTTGAAACTCTTCCAAGACAGCTTTGAACTACCTACAGAAAATAGTTCTGCATAGGGTATAGTTCACCCAAAAAAGAAAATTCTCTCATCATTTACTCACCCTCATGCCATCCCAGATGTGTTTGATTTTCTTTCTTCTGGAGAACACAAATGAAGAATTTTAGAAGAATATCTCTGCTCTGAAGGTCCATACAATGCACGTGAATGGTGACCTAAATGTTTGAAGCTCTAAAAAGTACATAAAGGCAGCATAAAAGTAATCCATATGACTCCAGTGGTAAAACCCATGTCTTCTGAAGTGATCCAATCTGATTTGGGTGAGAACAGACCAAAATGTAACTTATTTTATTTCAGTGAACATCTTGCAGTTGCAATCTCTATGAGCAGAGCGTAATATGGAGCTAGAAAGTGTAATTGAGCTTGAAATCATGATCTGCTGATGTCAAGATTTATAATTTAAAAGGAGTTTGGTCTGTTGACATCCAAAACTGATTGGATCACTTCTGAAGACATGGATACTACCCCCGGAGTCTTATTCATTACTTGTAAGCTGCTTTTGTGCTTTAAAGTCACTATTCACTTGGTTACATTCACTTGCATTTGACCTACAGAGCTGAGATATTCTTCTACAAATCTTTAGAAGTGTTAGTGTTTTACTGAAGAAAGAAAGTCATACACATCTTGGATGGCAATGAGGGTTGTGTAGATTAGAGAAGTTTCATTTTTGGGTTGAACTATTCCTTTAAAAAGGCCTGAATCTCAGAGGAAATGTCCTGTGTTTGCCTCTCAACTGTCCCTTTTATGCTTTGTTCTATATGTGCCATGATTTGCATGGTTCAGATACTCAGTATGCAAATCCCCTAGTTAGTTTTTGTAATGTGTAAGCAAGTCCTTCCTCCTCTTATAATTATTTTAACCCATTCGAGTTTGACGAGCACCATGTATCAAGTCTATCCAGTGTTCAAAATCGCTTGGCAACGCAGCACCAGCATGTTAAGCCAATTTTAAAATTGTGACAGCACCCTCAACTCACCTTCAGCCCCTCGTGCCCCCTCTTTGTGTTCAGTCACAATGGCGCGTTACCCAGCGACCGTTAAAACTGCCTGAGCGCAGAGTGAGGGGCCGGACCCTCGTCCAGTGTCACTGAGCGCTTCAAGCCTTTCAAAAGCTCTGATTGATGAAAACAGATCATTAGTACATAACGGAGACTGACTTTCGAGCTCTGCCAACTGAATTGTTGTAAGTAAATTGCTTTCATTTTCTTTATGCATATTGCTTTATCTCTGCCTTTGTACAGGCAAGATAACTAAATGTACCCTTTACAAAAATAACCAGTTTCACCTAAATAGTAAGTAGGCTACTATTATTGTTGTTATAATCACTTTTGTATTAAAAAAAAAAACAAGGTAAGGAAATTATGTTAAGAAAGCTTCTTCCACTAAGGAGATCAGATATTGGTGTATTTTTCATGGCTTTATAGTAGTAATAATTTCCTATAGAATCTAGGGTATTTTGGTCACAATAACTTTAGTAAGGAATAGCCTAACTTTTATCTCGACTGTTCAACACCAGTATGAGGGCTTGTTCTAGAATTCGAGAAAGATTAAACAAAGGCATTTTAGGGTGTGACTGGCCTCATTTTGCAGGTTATTTTTTGTTGTTTGCGCAATGGTTTCTAGGAAAGGCGTGTATGTTCGTTCGGTTGATTTGTTATCGGGACTGTGAGAAACTTCTCAATAACCGTCGATAGCATTTACAGAGTGGAAATACTGGCGCGTGTGCGTGTTGTCAGTCAAACTAGACTCTGAGCTACAAATGTGTTGAAACGTGTTTGCGTTGCAGATAGGCCAATGCACACATTTCATATCAAGGGTGTTGAGTGAATTGCGCTCCGTTCGTGTTTAAGGAATGAGACGCAGAACTGAGAGGAATCACACAGAATATAGAGTCCGCATAGTTCAGTGCGCGTGAGAGAGAGAGAGACATCGAGCAACAGGGAAAACCATGTATGATCATTAATGTAATAGCTCCCCGAGTTACATATAGCCCTACATTTTTAAACGGACCTCGGAAATTGTTACCTCAACAAATGTTTTTTGAAGGTCTGGTAAAAAACAAACATACATATATGTTCACGTTTATTGATTGCCCACGTAGCCTATTAACTAGGCTAATTAAAAGTGTATGATCTCCTTTGTAGGCTAGTCAGACACATCAAAGCCAAAAAATAAATAAATAATTATATATATATATATATATATATATATATATATATATATATATATATATATATATATATATATATATATATATATATAATTTAGCTTGTCTTTCATGTGAGAAAAGGATTGTTGAACTTTTTTTGACATTTGACTGTTGAATTTGCAAATACTTGTTTCAAGGGGGTAGACACTGCATTTTAGTTCATTTATCCAATTAGCCCCTCTTCCAACAATCCACATATGATACCATTTTCACTGACATGAAATCTGCAGAGAGAGAGAGAGAAGAGAGAGAGAGAGAGAGAGAGAGAGAGAGAGAGAGAGCAGTAGTGTTGGAATTTTGTGTGTGTGTTGGTACAGGTTTCACTATATTTGTGTGCAAATCATTTTTAATGTCCTAAATAATATAGTAAAACTTGTTGAAAACCCACTAGTGAGGACATTTTAGGTGGTCCTCACTAGTAAAAAAAAAAAAAAAAAGGCCCATAAATCATCTCATCTTTCATAATGTATGAAAGATACTATAGTCAGACTTTATGGCTCTAAAGGCAATATCTGACATATAATGTGTTGCTGGGAGTGGTATGCATCATGTTTTTGCTTGTGCGTGTGTGCATGTGTGTTCAGGTCTGCTTTACAAAATGCACATCTGGCGTGGATTTGGAGAACAGAGAAAGATGAATAATAGCTGGCCCCGATTCCCAATCAAAGCTGACTGCACACATAGACACACTCAAGATTATAACTCCAGATTGTCTGCAGGCAAATATGTGTGAGGATGAGGGCTTGTGGTTCAAAAGAGCATATGAGGTCATGAGGGCAGATAAGAAGATAGACATAAAAAAGGTGAAGAAAGTGAGGAATTCAGAGCTGCAGCAAATCTGGGAGGAAGTGAGAAAGGTGAGATGTTTTAGCTACATTCTGGTCCCCATATGTTGGGCAAAACCTTTCAAACAATGCTGTAATTAGAAAATCACGAAGAAGAGAGAAAGAAAACGGGCTTTGAGGCAGGTTTCATTTTAAAGGGATAATTCACCAGTTAACCTAAAAATGATTAATTTCTCAAAATGTTATTATTTTATCATCATTTAGACGGCTCTTACCCTCATGCCATCTCAAACTTTTATGACTTCTGCGGAACACAAACAATTTTTATCAAATAAGGATCTATGATGTGTTTAAGTCAATGAGGTCCAAAAATGTAAAGCTCCAAAAAGCACATAAAAGCAGTAATCAATATGGCTCCAGTGGTTTAATCCATCTTCTAAAACTATATGAGTGGTTTTGGAAAGAAACAGACAAAAATATTCACTCACCATAAATATTGAAATAATAACAATGTAAATGGACACAAACACATCATACACCATTTTAAATGTCTTTGTTTGTATTCCGCTGAAGAAAGAAAGTCATACGAGTTTGAGACCACATGAGGGTGACTAAATGATGAGAGAATTTATCATTTTTGGGTGAACTAGTCCCAAGTGTTTTAGGTAACACAAATTATTTAAATGTAAAAATTTACAGAATTCAAACAAGTTCATAACAAATTATCAGCATCTTAACAGAGTTTAATAGAATTGTGACTAATCATTATGATGAGCTTTAAGAATAACAGATAACACAAATGGAAAATATACATTTCTGTGGTAATGACACATTTCATTCTTGATTTGGTCTATAGATCCACATTCTTCAGATGGAATGGAGGTGGCCCCACATAAAAATGATAGTGATTGCAAGTAGTTAAATTGGTGTCTTTTAATATGCTTCTGGGTTCTCATTCTGAATTGGAAGCTTCTAGCATAAACCAGAAACTTGGTGCCTTAAAGCAGGAAGCACTCCACCCAGGCAAATACCCACCACCTCAAAAATACATCAGATGCTTTGCATGGCTCCTATTAATTGCCTGAGAATGAATCCGAGAATGGGAGTTCTTAATGTCAGGGTTTTTGTGTGTTAATTTACAGTTCTAGATCTTGTTCTGCTATAGCAAATGATTGAGGGTGTTTTTTTATTTTTTATTTATTAAGCAGCATTGCATCTTCCAATGAAAATATAGTTTATAGTTTATAGTTTATTTGCACATGTAACATTTAAAATACTACTTTACAAATCCATTAACGGAAAAAAAACAGAAAGAAAAAAAACATACTGTGCGGGAGAGAGTGAGAAGACCATGAGGTCTTATAAAACCACCTCCCCAAAATCAGATGGAATATAGATTAAAGGATAGTCCCAGCCAGGATATAGTCTTGGTGTAGATTTTATATTGTTAGACCTAAGATCCTGGTTTAAACGACTGATGTGTTTGGGCAAGCTGCTGGCTGCTGTGCTAGCTAAAGGTCAGTGGTACTCAGAGGCCAATTTCAGCATGTGTAATAAATCTTTGCTGAAGTGTTGTTCAAATAAATTGAGGATAGTTATCTACGAATACAGTTTAAGTCAAAAGTTTACATACACCTTAGCCAAATACCTTTATACTTTTATGTATAAATTCTGACATTTAATCGTAAAAAAACATTCCCTGTATTAGGTCAGTTAGGATCACTACTTTATTTCAAGAATGTGAAATGTCAGAATAATGGTAGAGAGTGATTTATTTCAGCTTTTATTTCTTTCATCACGATCCCAGTGTGTCAGAAGTTTACATACAATTTGTTAGTATTTAGTAGCATTGCCTCTAATTGTTTAACTTGAGTCAAACATTTTGGGTGGCCTTCCACAATTTTTTACGATAAGTTGCTGGAATTTTGGCCCCACAGAACTGGTGTAACGGAGTCAGGTTTGTAGGTCTCCTTGCTCGCACACCATCAGATTGAGGCCAGGGCTTTGTGATGGCCACTCCAATACCTTGACTTGGTTATGCTTATTGCCACAACTTTGGAGGTTTGCTTGGGGTCATTATCCATTTGGAAGACCCATTTGTGACAGAGCTTTAAATTAATGGCTGATGTCTTGAGATGTTTCTTCAATATATCCACATAAATTCCTTCCTCATGATGCCATCTATTTTGTGAAGTGCACCAGTCCCTCTTGCAGCAGAGCACCCCCACAAATTGATGCTGCCACCCCCATGCTTCATGGTTGGGATGGTGTTCTTCGGCTTGCAAGCCTCACTCTTTATCCTCCATTCATAACAATGGTCATTATGGCCAAACAGTTACAAAACTTTTTTATAAGACCAGAGGACATTTCTCCAAAAAGTCAGAACTTTGTCCCCATGTGCATTTGCAAACTGTAAAAAAAATCTGGCTTTTTTTATGGAAGTTTTGGAGCAGTGGCTTGCTTGCTGAGCAGCCTTTCAGGTTATGTCGATATAGGACTCGTTTTACTGTGGATATAGATACTTGTCTACCTGTTTCCTCCAGCATCTTCACAAGGTCCTTTGCTGTTGTTCTGGGATTGAATTGCACTTTTCGCACCAAACTACGTTCACCTCTAGGAGACCGTATGCGTCTCCTTCCTGAGCGATATGATGGCTGTGTGGTCCCATGGTGTTTATACTTGCATACTATTGTTTGAACAGTTGCACATGGTACCTTCAGCCATTTGAAAATTGCTCCCAAGGATGAACCAGATTTGTGGAGGACCATAATTTTTTTTCTGAGGTCTTTTGATTTCCCCATGATGTCAAGCAAAGAGGCACTGAGTTTGAAGGCAGGCCTTAAAATAAATCCACAGGTACACCTCCAATTAGCCTATTAGAAGCTAATTGTCTAAAGGCTTGATATAATTTCCTGGAATTTTCCAAGCTGCTTAAAGGCACAGTTAACTTATTGTATGTAAACGTCTGACCCAGTGGAATTGTGATATAGTCAATTAGATCTGTTTGTAAACGATTATTGGAAAAATTACTTGTGCCACGCACAAAGTAAATGTTCTTAACTACTAGCCAGAACTACGTTTGCTAATATGAAATCTGTGTAGTGGTTAAAAAATTAGTTTTAATGACTTCAACCTAAGTGTATGTAAACTTCTGACTTCAACTGTATATCCCATTGTGTATGTGTATGTTAACTATGTGAGGAATGTGAGGTTGCCTATAAGGAAGGGCAGAGACAGATTCACTCTTTTTAATATGCACTCACGTAAGCATGCGTAAATGCTTGCGCTGGTGGTTTTTAGAATGTGAAGGGTGTAAAATCTTGAAGTTAGATGCTTAACCGGCGTACAAAAGTGTGTGCGTGCGTGCCGATGGCAGATTCACAAAACTATGGCGCTGGAATTTTCAGCAACACTGACGAAGCGCGACAAGATCAGTGGTAAACGCCAAATAACGGCATGGATAAGACAATTGGAAAAATAAACGCCGATCCAGATCCATAGATTCCAGTCCTGTTTACCTGACAAAATGTGACGCCCTGTTCCAGCAGTGCAGATGTGAGTTTGGGGAGCTTACAGATCTCTATAACACGGCTGGGGTTTACTGGATCAGCACATACACATGGTATAGGCATGCGGTATCAAGTGTAAGGGTTATTTATGTACCTCTGTCAGTTCTGCCGGTTTTGCGCTGAAAGAAGAATATTTGATTTACAGAATTTAGAAGGTCGGATGGTAGGTAATAGATGTTTGACCAGAAGGACCTGCATATAGATTGAATTTGGAGTGGAATTGACCATACGGACAGCGAGTGCACCTCATCTCTCAACGGTAGGCACAAAATGCAGGTTTCAGTTTAAGTTCCATGCTGGGAAAATTACTTTCACATGTACTGTATTCATTTGTGAGCGCATTTATGGCGTATTCCACCGAATAATTTAAGTTTACGCAAAGTTTTCTTTCTTCACATCTTTTCTTTTATTAGGCAACATGACAGAATGTGGTCAGGCGAAGTGGCGATTAATCCAATTATTATTTGATACGGCCATGGTGTGATGTAATTGATGCACTGAAATTATTCTTCAAACATAAAGAAAATTGCCTATTGTGTCCGCCTATGACAGATGTCACGTGGAATGTCCCTGTTATGGAAGTCATCGCCGTAGGGTAATATTGTGGGATTTTTTTTGCTTTAATAATAAATGTGTTCTTCAAGTCTAAAAATCTAATTTAAAAGAGTGGAAAAAGTCTAGGACACTCCAAAAAATATTTTTGCTTATTTTTAAGATCCATAATACATTTCCATGTAATTTAATTGAATAGTCTTGAAGAAAATGTAATGAATAAAACTTGCATTTTGTAAGATATATACATTTTATTTTGTTAAAGATTAGTTAATTCAATTAGATGGAAATTTGTTATTCAATTGAAATGGATACATCTTGCAAATAGGCAAAAGTATTTTTTGAGTGGAAACCCCCCCCCCCTAACAAACAGAACAGTCTGTTGAAGGCTTGTCCGAGCACAATGCCCCGTTTGCGCTTGCAGCAACATATTTCACTTCTGTTCCCAAACCAATAAAGAACTTTCGGAATTTGGCCTTTAGAATTTTCTCCATAGTTAGTTGTCCACATGTAGTGAAAATGTCAATGCGTTGCTTTGAGTTAAATGGTGGTACATATCATATTCTCCAGAATCCGTTCGACTGAACAGTTTATTATCCATGACTAGACTGTTATAAACAAAGAAATATCAGAATAACATGAAAAGTAATTTGTTATTCCTGACACTCTTCTGCAAGTCCGTACAGGACTAATTCCTGATTCCTCTTCTCTGGAAAGGCTCTATTTCATTATAACCTCTTATTTATTGATTTATTTGTATCAAGACCATAACCATGTCTTGAACATAGGGGGTGAGGGGTCATGGGTGTTGAGGTCACATATAATGATCCTCTTTGGTCCTTTAATATATAAGGCGCTGAATGCAATAATTTTCTGAATAAAGGCTTGAAATGTGATAAAGGCCCAACATTTTTATACTTTTTGATTTTAAAAGATACATGTATTTTTAATGTTCTCACAGTACACGACAAACACTGTGTCTGCATTGCTAGCAATTTGCCTGTTTCTGTCATCTTTTCATTCTTTTTTGTGCTGAAAAGACAAATATACATAGAATTTCTTTTCATCACTGATGTATCTGTAAAATGTTAGCTGGCATATAAATACACAAAATTACTCACTGCCTTCAAGTTTGTTGTTGTTTTTTCTCCCAGAATAATTCTTAACACAATATTTTCTTCAGGAATCCCAATGCTGCTCTTTTCCACACAAAAATACTTCATATTGACCACTGCTCTCAAGGTCCAAAGTGAAGAAAAAAAAATCATTATAAATATACCATAAAAATTCCCCAGAACGCTTGAAATATCATGCAAGACATTTGGACTACTGTTATGATGTCTTTACACTGAACCTTTAATAGAACATTATAGTGTTTGTACTTTTTGAAGCTCGACAGTTCCTTCTCACTATAAACTGTTATTCTATGTAATAGAGCTGCTTAAAATATCTATTTTCATATTCCAAGAAAAACCCCAGCATTTGTTTTTTGTTTTTTTAGATGACTTCTACTCCTTTAACTGGTGGCAAATTTATTTGAGCACAAACCTGACAAGACATACTCAAAATAAAATGGTCTCTTTTAAAAGTAGACTCTTAGGAGATGCTGTAGAAAATTCAGAATTAATTAAAGACATAAATTATTTAGAAAATCTTAAATTGATTTGAAATTATTACCTAATGTTCTAGTTCTAATTTGTGGGTGAAAACGCTCTACTTTGTGTTTTTTTTTAAAAGATAATTTTCTTAAGACAATGTCAAGAGAATTATCTAAAAAGCTGCTTCAAAAGCCTGCCAGATCACCACATTCATTAAATTAATTCATAACATACACACATTCTTTTGTCTTAAACCTGATTAGCTGAAAACTGCTCCGTTAATGTTTTCACAATCACGGTGATGAATGACATACAAATCACATACTGTAGCCTACATTACATTTTTACATTCAAAACAGTGAATTTCACCAAATGGTGCATAGATTGCACCCTTGGAAATTAATGTCAGTCTGTATAACATTTCATTCATCAAACAGTGGTCAAATATTGCATGTTTAGTTAGATACTTGCATCTCACATGACACAAAAACTCTTACCCTGAACTGCTAGCTGATACATGGCATTGGAATAATCCACAAGGTTCCTTTTCAGCGCCTTGAACTTGAGTGCCGCCTTCATCAATTTGATTGGCTATCTTATATGACAATGGCGAGCGGTGTTAGACTAGAAGTGCGGTAAAAATGAATCTTTTTTTAAACCATTGTTATTCCTGCAACAACTTAAAAATGTTGCTAATGTTATGCCATATCCTACAACTGTGCACAGATTTGCAGTTTAACATTACTTTCAAGTCAAGTCAATTTTATTTGTATAGCACCTTTCACAACACACATCGTTTCAAAGCAGCTTTACAGAAAATCAGGCATTAACAGAAGATAAAACTGTAATGTCTATAATGTCGATGAGTCATCAGTGTCTAAATAGATATAATACTATTTTGAATTGTGTTTAATAATAAATAATAAAATAATTATTTAATTTTTAACCCCACTGAGCAAGCCAAAGGCGACTATAAGATGTTGATTAATGGAGAAAAATTTTGGGAGAAACCAGACTTACTGTGGAGGCCAGTTCCCCTCTGGCTAACATCATGAATATAATCCCAATATTACTTATGTATAGTGCAAGTCATGGTTTAAAATTATTAAACTAAGTAGGTGTTAAGGGACCGTGTTTAAACATAGATTTTGTATGAAATGTATCAACCAATTTATGCAGTGAAATGTTTTAACGCTTGTCAGATTTAAGTTAATTCTTCTCTAGAGATTTCATTATTTTTCTTTTATTTCTTTTATCTCTCTTTCTCCCCAATTTTGGAATGCCCAGTTCCCACTACTTACTAGGACCTCGTGGTGGCGCGGTTACTCACCTCAATCCGGGTGGCGGAGGACAATCGTCAATCTACATTTTATCACGTGCATGACACCACGGAGACTCACAGCATGTGGAGGCTCATGTTCCTTTCCATGCACAAAGTACCACGTGCCCCATTGAGAGCAATTTTGACTCTACCCTCCCTAGCAACCGGGCCTATATGGTTGCTTAGGAGACCTGGCTGGAGTCACTCAGCACACCCTGGATTCGAACTCGCGACTCCTGGTGTGGTAATCAGCATCAATTCTCGCTGAGCTACCCAGGCCCCCTAGAGATTTTATTCTTAACAGTAGATTGAAATGTAATACAAGATCCTGAACCACTCTTTCACAATTTTTGTATCCTGGATTGTCATCCTGGAATATGTCCGTGCCATTAGGGAAGAAAAAAATCCATTGATGGGATAATCTGGTCGTCCAGTACATTCAGGTAGTCAGCTGACTTAATTTATTGCCTAGACCTGACCAATTGATGCAATCCCAGATCATATCACTGCCTTAAATCCAAATGGCACCACACAAAAAGACAAAATACTTGAAGGTTGCAATGTAATGTAATGAATCACTCTGACTCTTTATGTGTTGGTTTGGTTAGGGCTGGAATGTATGTGCTAATTACTCTCTGACTTTCTCTCTGTTTAACTGTGGTTCGTCATTATTTTGCTCAATTGAGTGAGTCAGCACACCAGCTTCTATCTACAGAAATGACATGGTGTGAAGCATGTTAATGCGCATACATGTGCATATTTGCCATGCTCACTCACATATGCATAGCAAGATACACACACACACACACACACACACACACACACACACCTAGGATCAGCATTTAGTTTAGTGTTATTGAGGCTCAGATCTATGCATGAGGCTGCACACAATCAGATGCTAGAATGGAAAAAGTTCCTCCATTCAGTGTTCGTGCATGAGCATTTTTCTCTTGAACTGGAGCTTGAACTGCAGCTGATTTGCTTTGCTTGTGTGTGTTTTGTTTTTCTTCTGGAGTTCTGAGAGTTTTTGCGCTGGGACATTTCATAGCCTTTCTGACTTTTGCTTGGTCACTTATGTTACACTGAGGTGGCTTTTCCCACACTTGAAATGGAAACACTGGCCCTTTGTCTTTGGTCGATATGTCCGCCAGTTAAGCTCACTTTGATTTTGTATGTAGTCAAGGTTAAAGGAAGTACACACACACCAGGATATAGTTAACTGATGTAACTTCAGAGGTATGATTTAATGCTGAAGGTATGCGATACGAGTCATGCTCCAGAACCCCTGATATATTGTGCCTACAGCATGCACACACACCTATACACTGCAAAGTATGTTAAACCTTTTAGCTCACAAACTTATTTTGTGATGTATTCTACTAGTGTGTACATACGTATTTACTACATTAGACTTCTACTGTACCGTTATATATTCACACACCACAAATACAAATATTATTAACTGTACTTCATGCAATCAACACAAACACAGAATACTCTTCCTATTTTTATGAACAAACTAATTGAAATGTACAGTAAGTGAATGCTCGAACAGCCACAGTTCTTGAAAAAGAGCAGCCGAGTCTACAATCAGCAGATACATGGAGACGTTATATAATCATCTCCATTATATTGTGCAAGTCAACTGTGCCAAGACTAACAAACCTTGATTATCTCTCTCTCTCTTCTTATTACATTTTCTGACTTTTCTTTCTGTTGTAAGTCAATCCCTCTCTCTAAAGTTGACCTTAAGCTCTGATTTTGGTTTACTTTTTGGACTATTTTCATCATTTGTAATGTGATATGGGCTCTAGCTGTTTTTATTTTGAAGATTGGCTCCACAAGTTTAGATGTAAATAAAAATGACAAGCAAACAAAAAGAGAACCAGAAATGCATCACATACGGTATCACTGATGCTTAGAAAATCAAACTTACAAAATGAGTGTAGAATTACTGTACGTTCACACCAGAAGCGGCGAGAGCGTCAAAATTCGCTCTGGCAGCCCTGCCTTCGACGCTCAAGGACGCTCGTGGACGCTCTGACGTAGTTGAAATAAGCGGCAACGTTTGTTCAGAATGCTTTGTTTTGTGAACTATATTTAAAGGGGCCGCAATTTAAACATCCAGACATGTCGACCATTTACTTTTTGCCGACCGATCACAAGTAGCGTATATCCTCATGAACTCTTTAAAATGTGAAAATAAGAAATCGATCGATGGCAAAAGTAATTAAAATTATAGTTGTTTGTTATCAAAATAAAATACATTTGTAATAATAACTGTGGTCTTGGTCATATATTACAGGGAAACCCGTCACGGCAATAATTCGTTTCTACATTTTATCTTCGGAACGAATGTTTGGTGGGAACCAATGTTTACACGGTTGTGTTCTCGACATCGCTAGAGCGGAGCACTTCTATATTCCAATTGGTTGCCGCCGAACCGCATCACAGCTCATTACCATAATGTTGACTGCGCTTGAACTTCCATCTGACGCCCACGCCGCCCAAGACTCGCCGCGCCGCTTCTCGCCGCAGAGAGACGCTGGCTGTCATTGAAAAATAATGACTTCCGGTCGATTTGACGCTCTCGCCGCCTCTGGTGTGAACGTACGGTTAGTGTGCTACAGTTTATGTGCTAAATACAAAAAAACCCTAAAAATTATTTCTCTTTCTCTCACAAATTGCAGGCAAAGAGGAGTGTACTGTATATAAGGATGCCAGGGTTGTTGTCCTCATAGGAATCCTGTCCTTCTGGATGTGGACAGCACATGGAAATTCTGGAAGTACCTGGGCTTTGT
This sequence comes from Xyrauchen texanus, assembly GCF_025860055.1. Lineage (NCBI taxonomy): Eukaryota > Metazoa > Chordata > Actinopteri > Cypriniformes > Catostomidae > Xyrauchen > Xyrauchen texanus. The sequence goes on from NC_068279.1 coordinate 27,349,678, forward strand.
TTATGAAGATACATTCTACATTTCAATCAGGATTTTGTCAGAAGAAGGAGTCAATATTTTAAGTGTCTTGACTTTGCATGGTTAGTGTGCTATGAACTGTCTCCTCTTGTGTGTAGTCTAGTCCATTTGTTCTCTCCACCTTTCCTCTGTTCCATTAACACTGCTGCAAGGTCTGTCTCACTGTTGTGCGGGAGGACGCGGTGGGTAAGACATGTCTACAAAGGCTCCCATATACCTTAAAAGGGGAAGCCACAAAGGAAAGAAGGAAAAGCTGCGTGACCTTCTTTCATCTGACATGATCAGCCCCCCACTGGGAGACTTTCGACACACCATCCACATTGGCAGTGGAGGGGGGGCTGATGATCTTTTTGGTGACTTGTCTTTCTTACAAGGTAAATTTCACCTGTTACCGGGGCAACAAGATCACCAGGGAACATGCCAATTAAGTCGCTCAGAAAGTGTAAGTAGTCACCCACCAGCCAATGATAGCTCACCCCTGTTGAAAAATGCACTATCACTTCCTATCATTGGAGGAGTTCAGGCACTCACCCTTCTTGTACAAATTCCGGTGACTTCGGCTGCAATGCCGACTGCTGAGGTGCAAACAGCCCAATCTCAACATACGGATGCTCTGATAATGACCCAGTCTCCCCCAACATCTCCGTCTCTCGCTCCACCTCCCAAACCTCCCAGACTTCACCTGGAGGAGAGGAACTTGGGCCTATCAGGGCATGCATCACTGCCTGCATCTCCAGACTGCTCTCCCCATCATTTGCGTAGGTATGAGCCATGGCCAGATACTAAGGAAGATGAAACGTGTGTAAGGGATGGAGAGGGGGAAGAAAGACCATATCTCTCTAACGCCGGTTCTCTCCTTTCCCTCCATCTTGACCTTGGGCCATCCATCTTAGAGGACGTGCTTCAGATCATGGACAACCAGAGAATGGGGACACTCAATGGGGGACATACACCCAATGGACGTCAAGAGATATATACCTGAGTGTGACCAAAAGAGAGGGTAGACTGGTTCAGTTTCATATGACTTTTAGAAAGGAGGTATGAGTGAAAACTTGATTGTAGATAACTGGGTTAATCAAATTTTTCTTCATGTATCAAAAATGTTGTCCTCTGAGAGAACTCCCATTTACCTGCTGTACAGTGGCATTTTCAGGATATTTTGACCTTTTCTAATCATTATCAGGTTTCAGGATTTGAACAAACACAAAATAAACCCACTTTATAATTTCTTGGATTCTACTGTGTTCAAATGGAACATTTTAAATTATCTCATAAAAGATAAAAGAGTTAAAAGCAGTAGGCCGAAATTTTGGCTTAAAAATTTTTAAACTACCATTTTAACAAACACATCTGATGTCTGGATGTACTATTACAGAGTAACAACTTACAGGCTTCCTGGTTATCAGATTCACTACAGGAAAAGTCAAAACTGATATTTGTCCCTCAAAGCAGCGATGACATCATCTCTCCCCTCTGTGTTGTTGCAGTTTGTGTAAGTGGGTAAAAATGTGCAGCTCCTCCTTAATGATCTGGACAAACACACATGCCAGGAGGCTGTCTCTGTGTCTACACCCTAATATTTGAACTTCTTTCATCTTTTTTTTTTTTTTTTTTTTGGTAGGAACAATAAGCGTATTTTTTTTCAGACAGCAGGAATATTTCGTATACAACAGTGCTTTCTACTTCATAAAAAAAAAAAAAATGTTTTTTTTTTTTTTGTGTTCAGTCCCTTGTATTACTTCATTGTATCACTTTTCAGGCAGCAGTCCTTCATTTTTCTGACTGAAGTGTGGGGCCTAAAGAAGGGGCTTGTGTTACTTTTGTAATGTCCATGTAAACGATAACCACATGGGTTTATATTGTGTTTTCTGTCCACAGCTGTAGTCTTTAGCATTCTTTTCTAAAATACCAATCTACGAGTTAAAAGTATTTAATGAGAAAAATGTATCAACTGTCATCAACAAGAGAAGAGACTTGAAAGCACAATAAGAGAATGCAAGCAAATATTAACAGAACTACGCCATCTAAATGCAGTCATATTTTATTTATATAAAATTTGCACTGTAACAACCATAAAAAACTATTGTATTCATACATTTTTAACACATTTAAACTAGTTAACAAGTGGTATATTTTTTTAAATCTCTGAGATTTAAGATATCTTTTATTTCATTATTTCATTTTTTTTTTCACTTTTGAAAAGCTTAAGTAGGCAAGGTTTCTAGCAGCATTGAGTGGTTGTTTCCTCAAGATTATTGGAATTCCTTCTTGTAGATTTTTATTTTTTTATTTTTGTTTCTTCTATTTAGTGAATTCTCTGAAAATTATTTATTTTTTATCCTTATATTGTGAATTGTATTTCCAAAGCTAAATCTATATACAGAATAATTTCTTCTGTGCACTTAACTTAATTGAAATGTGATATGTAGACAAATTTGTGCACACATGTTAAACCCTATAGTTGGCCAACTACCTTGATCTTTTTAAGACTAGTTTAATCTTTTCATGAAAATGGTCATACTGTATGCTGTGTACTCTATAGCCTTTAGAGACCAGAGAAATAGAAACAGAATTAAAAGTTTCACACAAGTTATAGCTTATTACTATTCCTAACCCTTAGTAAATGTGTTTTAAATATTTTAGAATTACCCCCAAATTAACAAAAATATTTTGATCTGCTGCAGTTGAAGTCAGAAGTTTATATACTCTTGAAAATCTTGAAATCATTAAAACTCATTTTTTAACCACTCCACAAATTTAATATAAGCAAACTATAGTTTTGGCAAGTCATTTAGGACATCTACTTTGTGCATGACATGAGTCATTTTCCAACAATTGTTTACAGAAAGATTGTTTCACCTTAATTGACTATATCACAATTCCAGTGGGTCAGAAAGAATCAAAAGAAATCATCCAAGAACCAAATCTGGTTTATGCTTGGGAGCAATTTCCAAATGCCTGAAGGTACCACGTTCATCTGAACAAACAATAGTATGCAAGTATAAACACCATGGGACCACGCAGCCATCATACCGCTCAGGAAGGATCCTAGATTAATGTAGTTTGGTGCAAAAAGTGCAAATCAACCCCAGAACAACAGCATAGGATGTTGTGAAGATGCTGGAGGAAACAGGTAGACAAGTATCTATATCCACAGTAAAACAAGACCTTTATCGACATAACCTGAAATGCTGTTCAGCAAGGAAAAAGCTAAAGATCGGTCACAAATGGGTCTTCCAAATGAACTGAAAAAGCATGTGCAAGCAAGGAGGCTTTCTTACATATAGTTTTGCTTGATTTCAACAAAATGAGTTAAAAGCCAACTTAAATAGCTAAAATCAGCAACTGTAACTATAAGTGTGATTTGATCACTGATTGGTGTTACTATGATCTTGCCTCACTGAATTAAAACAGTAAAGCAAACAATAAATACAGTTTTGAAACTGTATCATCAAACCATTATAATATAATGAAAATCAAATTCAGGCAACTTAACAAGCTACTAAATATAGGTAGGTACATTTAAATATAAATAGGTAGATACAGTATAGCATTGATATAATATTCCACATGCCTTAACACGTTTGCTTAATGAACATCTCTGACATACTTCACTTTTCTACCCCCCATATAATTTAACTGTATCTTGTCCTGTCCAAGATCATGTTCCCACTATAGGAGGGGGAGCAGTAAGCTTTACTCCATTGTCTTTTTTCTGTGTAACCCTCCTGACTTTAAATCATATTTGTAACAGTTATTGGAAAAGTCTTGCAAGGTTTTAGTTTATGGGTTTCTTTTATTTTTCTGACTTAAAAGGTCACAGAAAAATACTGTGATCAGCCATGTTGACTATTATTAATACTATCTTCAATATTTATAAAATTAGACTTGGTATTTTTTTTTATTTTTTATTTTTTATTTGGATTTTTGTCATTTGTGTCTATTTTTTCCACTTATTTACCTAAAGTATTTCATAAACATACAATTTACACATTGCTGTCAAAGGCTTCTGCTGCCTGACTGTTTACCATCAAAAATGATGGCAGACTGGGTTAGGAATATTATAGTGTTGCTGCTTTTTCAATAAATGTTATTCATTAACACTATGGCCATCTTAACCTAGCTTAATATGCCTCTTTAACACCTGTTCAGATCTGTATCAGAGGACATCTTTACCCTTATGTTGGTTTGTATTTGGGCTTTAATTTGTATGATTATGGGTGTCTGATTTGCTGCTGGTATACACAGTATAAGACATAGAGACAGAAAAATAAATGCTGTTTTTGATCCAGAAGTCTGGCTGTGAAATCTTTGTTTGTTTTTTTTATAGGTAATCCCAAAATCAGAACAAAACAAAAACTTCAGCCGAGAGTCAAGTTTAGGCTACCATGAAGTGTAGTGCTCTGAAGTTCACACTTTTTTATATCTTGTCATCTCAGACTACAACTTTTCAACACAAAGAGAAAATGAAAATAAAGACAACTAGTAAAATTAAATGTTTGTGCATGCTTCCATGACTTCATATCTATACAGTACCAGTTTGTGCATGTTATGTACTGTATATTTAGAACCAGAAGAGATATGGCTTTGATATAGCAAAACTAATCTTCTATGAACTCTTTCCTGTTTAACTGCAACAGAACTCATTATCTAGGGCTGACTGTAGTGTGGGTGTAAGAGCACAATTGCATGTCAATGCATGAATGGCTCTGATATAACTGCATGGATCTTTGACACTTATGTCATCACAAGTCTGAGCATGCATGGTTCTGTTACTTTAATACATTTGTCTGGTTTGAGTGCATTTTATGCAAATTTGAGCCAACCTTGTGGTTGAGTGTGTGTTTTAAAAAGTTTGGGAGTGTGTCTGTGTACTCTGCTTATTTGCAGTATCTCTTCTATTTTCCGCACAGGCCCTGGGAATCTTTCCAGCTGGCATTATTAACACAGAGCAGCCCAAGCCCCTGACCTTCCGATCACAATACCATGGGAATACAGGGAGAGAGAGGTGGGAGCCGTTTAAGTGTAGGAGTAAGGGAGTAAAGAAGGAAAAGGGTTGAAGGAAGGTGAACGAGGGCTAGGATGAAGGAAAAGGGAGATTGAAGTACTGCAGGAGACCAGATATATCTATATCAGCTGTAAAGATGTTATCGAGAAAGGAAGAAAGGAGACCCCAGATCACAATGCTCATGATGGACTTGTGTAGGAATTTATAGACAAAACACACTTTGAAGTGAAAGAAAAAGAGGCAGAGATTCCAGGATTCAGCTTGAATGAAACATCTCAAAACAAAATATATCATCATAAACTGTTGATCTGCATTCTAGTGTTATATCTGAATGAGAATTTGAGTTTTATTATTATTAAATTTAAGCACACACACCCCTCAGAATATTCTGAAAGTGCTGTAAGGAAGGGAGGATACTGAGAAGTATTCACCATGTGCTCGATTACTTCAGTGTGAAGGCTATGCTCTGTGTGTGGATATAATTCACAACCTGTCAGTTGTTATCGAGAAACAGGAATAACAAAGAAAAGGGGAGAACACAGATGAAGAGGTTAGGAGAGAACTGTGTTGTGTATCTATTCACCGCTTTTGAAAAAGAAAACCTAAAAATGAATTATGTACAGCAAACATCCAATGAATATAAGTATCATATGAAATAAAGAGTTCTTAAGCTCTGTTTCCAAAGGGGGCACAACTGTTAATGATGACTTTAAATCAGCAGGAATAAGATTTTACCTATGATAAGTTCTATTATCAAAGATCTCATTACGTCCCAGGCCAGACGATAACCATCACAAGAAAAATGTGAAGTTACAAGATTTTTAAGATTTCTCAGAGCAGGAGAATTCACAAATCTCTTCTCACAATTACAAGTTTGATTTACAGATGGGAACTGAACTAGGCTTTCCAGTTTGAATACAAAACCGCCGACAGGAGCTGAGAGGTCGAATCATCAGATGGGTCACTGATGACACCCCGTGTCCATTCGTAAACACTACAACACCAGGATTTGAAATGGCCAGTCTCTTTACTTCAGTCGAGCATGAGTTCTTAACATGTGAGGTATGAAATCTTTTTGTAATTCAAAAGAAATGTACAGTCACCAAATGATTTGAAGCCCAACAATGTAATAATAGTGTGTTTGTGCAAGTAGTTGAATATCTATATAAATGCGTTGTTATCGTACAATATTTTTTAAAGGTATAGTTCACCCTAGGTAAAATTCTCTCATCATCTACTCACCCTCATTTCATCTCAGATGTGTGTATCTTTTTTCTGTTGAAGACAAATTAAGATTTGTAGAAAAATATTTAAGCTCTGTGGGTCCTCACAATACAAAAGTATAGTGGCCAGAACTTTGAAGTTCCAAAATGCACATAAAGTCAGCACAAAAGTAATCAATATGACTACAGTGGTTAAATCATGTCTTCAGAAGTAATATTATCACTTTTATATTTTGTGTTTTTGGTGATTCACGTTCTTCGTGCATATCACCACCTACTGGGCAGGAAGAAGAATTTGTAGCAAAGAAGGACAAACATCAGCAGTTCTTGAGTCAACAGTACACTGATCCAAGGACAGCAGTTCTCGAGTCAACAGTACACTGATCCAAGGACAGCAGTTCTCGAGTCAACAGTACACTGATCTGAGGACAGCAGCTCTCGCGTCAACAGTACATTGAGTTTATCATAGCAGTCCTTGAGTCAACAGTACACTGATCCAAGGACAGCATCTCTTGAGACAACAGTACCTTGAGTCAATCACAGCAGTTCTTGAGTCAACAGTACACTGATCCAAGGACAGCATCTCTTGAGACAACAGTACCTTGAGTCAATCACAGCAGTTCTTGAGTCAACAGTACATAGATCCAAGGAAAGCAGTTCTCGAGTTAACAGTACACTGATCCCGGGACAGCAGCTCTCGCGTCAACAGTACATTGAGTTTATCATAGCAGTTCTTGAGTCAACAGTACACTGTTCCAAGGACAGCATCTCTTGAGAAAACAGTACCTTGAGTCAATCACAGCAGTTCTTGAGTCAACAGTACATAGATCCAAGGAAAGCAGTTCTCGAGTCAACAGTACACTGATCCGAGGACAACAGCTCTTGAGTCAACAGTGCATTGAGTCAATCTCACCAGTTCTTGAGTCAACAGTACACTGTTCCGTGACAGCAGCTCTTGAGTCAACAGTACATTGAGTCAATCACAGCAGTTCTTGAGTCAACAGTACACTGATCTGAGAACAGCAGCTCTTGAGTCAAAATAGTACATTGAGTCAATCACAGCAGTTCGCGAGTCAACAGTACACTGATCAGAGGACAGCAGCTCTCACGTCAATAGTACATTGAGTCAATCACAGCAGTTGCGAGTCACCAGTTCACTGAAATGTGAATCACCTCTTTCTGACATAATACTGCAAACTGCTGATCAGTGAGCAGCTGATGAGCATGCTTGAACTGAGGACTAGTATGAGGGGGCGAAATGTTTCAGTCAAGAGATATAAACAAATTTTACTATTGAGTATTGTTAATGCAGATTATATCTGAAGTTGTGATGCGCTGGATCATGGTTTCTGTATAAAAGGGCGAGTTGATAAAGACTAGTTTAATCACTTTATATGCTTTAGACAAATGTAGAACATTTGTGATGTATACACGTTTGTATATCAGTGTCAGTATCGGGTGCTTTAGGTGCAAAACTTTAATGTACAATATATTGTAAGATCACTGAATGAAACACTGATGACAATAAACACACTTATTATTATAACTTAATTAATTAAAATGTAATAATCACCAATATGTGCTTACATATGGCTGTACTGAATGTGTTTGAGCGTGTATTCTACGATGCCAGCGTATTAGCATTACGTACATTGAAGTCATTAGGCAATGACGTAAATTAACTGGTGAATCTTTTTTTAACTGGTTCATTGAAACGAACCATCCAAAAGAACCGGTTTATGGAAAAGAATCAGACTCCCCATCACTAGTCGACAGGAAGCACTAAATTTGCCCAAGTGCAAATGGAAAACACAAGGACAGGAGATTTCTAGTTCCCAGAATTCTTTACATAGGACATGAGTTTGAGTTTAGTTTGAGGATAGGCAGTTAATATCTTGTAATAATTATGCTAAACTCAATGAAATATCACTATATATCACCTGATATCATGCATGCCTTGGGCAATAGCTTAATTTGGACAGAAGTAGATATTTTAAGTTGATTCAACTAAATAGGATTGAATTGATCAAATATAACTTTCTTGAAGTCAATAGAGTTACTTCTATGTAACTTAACTCAGTTATGTGGAACCTGTTGACACAACAAAGTTAATTAAATCCAACATTCAAATGTTTTGAGTGTATAGCTAAATTACTTTCTATATCTTTCCAGGACACCAAATAATATACTGTTTGTCTGTAATAAAACAGGAGTTTGTGTGTGTATGTGTGTGCATGTATACAGGTTTCACTATATTTGTGAGTGCCAATTTTTTTTTTAAAATGTTCTCACTAATATAGAGAAACTTGTTGAAAACCAACATTGAGGACAATAAATCGGCCAGATCTTGTTTAGCTTTAAATCTACTGATGTGCACAGGTTTCTGTGAGGGTTAGGTTATAAAAATAAATAAATAATTAGCCTGTTATGAAATCAATGGAAGTCTATGAGATGTCCTCACTTATAGTGAAACAAACCTGTGTGCAGAGCCGGCCCAAGGCATAAGCGAAATAAGCGGCTGCTTAGGGCCCCTGCGGCCACCAGGGGGCCCCCAAGAGCATTTTTTTTTTTTGTGTGTGTGATTATACTGTCAATGGACAATGGTAATTATACAAAAACGCAATATTATGTTAACGGGCTGCAGGATGCAAGCACATTCAGACAGCAAAACAGCAATGTCACAAAAAAGGACATATCCTCTGGTGCAAAGAAAAGGAAAAAGAAGAAAACAGAGGAAGAGAAAAAAACGGCACGATAAAGGTATGTTAAGTAGCTAGGCTAAGTTATGAGCTAACATTAGCTGGCTAGTTAGTTAACATAGCCTATGTAGCATATCTTCTTTTTTAGGAAAGTTTGATTAATCATCCGTAAATAGCCTTGACATCTTAATATATTATTAGTATAACATATTACTTAGCAAGTTTTAGATTAAAGTTTTTGTCTTCTGTGTAAAAATAACTTTCCTGGGTATATTAAACTTTATTCTGTTCCATAAACTTTGTACTGATAACTTAACATTATTTACATTAGTCTACCATTTTGGGGTCTTTGCTATTATATTCCAATATCATTATGCCTCAATTAGCTAGTTATAGATTAAGAGTTGTTGTTTAGGTGTACAGATGGCTTGCTGCTGTGTATAATAATTTGTGTTGAGAAAATAACATGTTTTGTCAAATATTCTGTCAAATATGTACTCTTATGAAACTTCCATAGGAGCACTGTTGAAATATTTTGGACGTGGGGCACAACCAACGCCACCTGCTCCAAGTTCCAGTACTACAGTTGATGATGATTTTTCAACAAACCCAGATCATTATATTTACATGGCTAAACCATGCATTTGTTTTTGACAGACAGTTGCATTACCTTCTAATATGACATGTAACATGGCTAGCTTTTATTATTATTTTCATCTCTCATCAGGTCCATCCTCTGCAGGCGAGGAGCACTTCCCAGCACGTGCATCTACTGATGTTGTCATCTATCCTGTCAGACTCAGAAAGGACTGATCTGGTAAGCAGAGTGCCACTGCCTATAAAGGAAAACTTCACATTCCCTGAAAAACCTTATGGCTGAAGCTTCCACTACACATACAGAAAGTTAATTAATGGGGAAAAAATGTAAGTGGAGCTGCTCACTTATTCAAAAAGAAATGATACTGTCTACAGCTTCTGCTGCAAATTGTTCTCTAGGAAGTACACAAAACTGGTAACAGAGGATCAACAGGATTGGGTAAATATAGGTGTGCTACTGTTACATTTAAAACCGTAGAAGGGTAAAATCATGCCAGGCAGACATTGGTATGTTGTAAGCAACACAGCTACAACTAATCAAATTGATAAGGGGTGTGTTAGATATATAATGTGCGAATAATCAAGCATTGACAATATTCAATCATATTGGCGGCACCGAGGGGCCCCCAAATCAAATTCTGCTTAGAGCCCCATAAAGGCTTGGGCCGGCCCTGCCTGCCTGTGTGTGTGTGTGTGTGTGTGTGTGTGTGTGTGTGTGTGTGTGTGTGTGTGTGTGTGTTTATGATAATGTGTCGAACATGATAGAAACAACATACATGAAAGAAACAAAACACACATAAGACCTAACTATACACAAAAATATTTATAACAGTGTACAAACTCAGTTTCAATAGTTTTTGAACGTGAAAGGTTCTCCATCTGGCTCCCGACTCTTTTGACGCCCCTGACCTGTAACCTTCTTCTAATGTCCTTCCTTTGGCGCATGCGCAGAACACCCGCTGTGAAGCGCAGTAGATCCAAGATGGCGGCGGTGGTGGATAATGTTGTGAAACTGTGAGCATTCTTCTTCTTTTTTTTTGGAGCGCTAATAATATGTCTATGTTGAAACTTGTGCCGTAACTTTGAAGTAATATTACAACCTTGTGGACTTTCGTGTTGTTTTGCTTCAGAAGTGCCAAACAAACGCGATTGACAAGGTTATCCAAGCTCTGGCTAAGTTAGCTGGACTAAAAGCTGCTGTCCTACTGCTGCTAACGCGTTGCTTCAGTAAGCTTCCGCCTTTTAACATGAGCAGAGATTAAAGTATGTGGAAGACTTTCTGTTTCTATAATGAGTGTATTTATATCAGTGCTAACGTAAATCATCGCGGGAATCAAATGTTAAAGTGTTCATATGTCTGTTTCAGTTTTTTTGTTTGTGCTGTCGACTGACTGGATTGCCATTCTCGTCTTTAGTTGTGGAAAAACACCAGCTGTCGGTTTATTGGGTTGCTCTTCTTCTGTCACTTATCGTTTTGAAGCATGTCACATTAACTCGATACATCTGATAATATATATAATGTAGATAATTGTACTTTTTTATTAACCAATTAGTTTATTCTGCTGCTTGAAAGTGATTTCCAGTTGCTACTATTTTCTAACTGTGTAAGATTGACTAGATCTCTGTACGACTTTGCCAAACCATACTTGCTTAAAAACAGGACGTGCAGTTTAGGCTGATAAATGTATGTGGCCTTCCATTTCTATTTTAAATGAATCAAGCTATTCATTAATAAGCTTTTTTTAGGTGATGGACTGTAAGGGGATAAATTATATTATCAATCTAAAACAGCTTCCTAGTTGCAGCAAGACCCTCATTTATTTCCCCTCTTTAAGTTAAAGGGATAGTTCACCCAAAACGAGAATTGCCACCATTTATGCAGATGTTAGGCAAGATGTTATTCTTAGTCACCATTTACTTTCATTTCATTTTTTTTTTTTTTTTGCAATGCAGTGTGAAGTGGTTGCAGTTAATAAACTACATGCATCCACACTGAAAGTTGTCAGTATAATGTCCAAAATCACTGAATGAATAAGAGCCAGCAAAGCATAAACAAAAGCTTACTGAGTGTGCTATTTATACTTAATGTTGTGTGTTTACATGACTGGTGAGTTGAGGACACTGAAACCAGAGCTACAACATTTAGATTACCAAAAGGAGGATTTGCATGTTACTCGTAAATTGATAGGTTTTGAAATTTTTTCTAGTTTGTCTCCCAAAAAAATTTCAAACCTCACATGCAAACTAAACTTTCTCAGAGTGGCTGCTTTGTGGAATGTGCATTCCTTCTGTAAGGACCCTTTGACCAGTATCCTTATGCTGTAGTTCAGTGTTTTGGTGCCTTGGAGGCGGATGTCCACCCTAGAACTGTGACACATGCTGCTTTGTCGCTGGGCTGTAAAGCCCTCAGAGCTCTTGCTTCTAACACAGCAAAGCTTTAAGCTTTTGTTTCATCCTCTATGACATCAACAGCCCGTCTGTGCTCTAATCTCACAGGCTTTAGCAAGCCTGTGCTCTCTCTGGGGCTCTTATTGGTTGCCGGGGAGATGAGCAGCAGCAGCAGCAGCAGCAGAACCTGATAAGTGGCTGGAGCAAGAGAGAGTTACTGGCTGCGAGTTAATGACTGGGCTGTGTGCCTGCAAGACCTCCTGCTGCATAAAAACACACACAAGTGGGCGAAAAAGCCAAACAGGGTTGAGCTGTTCTCAGGGGCATGGTGGCAATGGTTGGGTGTGTGTTGAGATAGTTTCACTTGTTCCAGTCAGAGTATGGCTAGACCAGTCTCAATGTGAGTTTTAGAATGCATATTTATTTAAACCTAGTTTTGATTCCAGCTGCTTTTAAAAGTCATTGGAATTTGGAGTGTTGTTGCATTTAACATGGATATAAATATGTCTCTCTGTCTGCAGGCTGGGTGAGCAGTATTACAGGGATGCTATGGAGCAGTGTCATAACTATAATGCCCGTCTATGTGCAGAGAGGAGTGTGAGGATGCCCTTCCTCGACTCTCAGACAGGTGTCGCCCAGAGCAACTGCTACTTCTGGATGGAGAAAAGACATCGAGGACCAGGTGGGACACAATCACGCTCACAGTGGTCTGTTTTAAAAACAGAAGTCTGTTTCTAATAAAGTCATATATTTCCCTAGGTATGGCTCCAGGTCAGTTGTACACATATCCAGCAAGACGCTGGAGAAAAAAAAGAAGAGCTCACGCTCCAGAGGATCCTCGATTGGCCTTCCCCTCTCTTAAGTCCGGTATGCAACCTCTGACTTCCTCTGTGTGTGATTGTGTTAATGGAAGTGAAAATGTATGGTGTTTGCATAATATGCAGTCTATTATTCATTGTGTTTATGTGTTGGATTTTCATAATTATGTTGTGATGACATTTTTATCCATCTCTGTGCAGTTGCCTATGGATGTGAATGTGTGTGTTTCAGAGCTGGATCTGGGGCTTAAGAAGGACGTTTTCTCCAGTGATGGCAGCAGCTTAGAGGCCCTTTTGAAGGGTGAGCCATTGGAAAAGAGATCAGGATTGGAACTCTGCACAGGGGAGGAAGAGCCTAACTCAACAGAATACTCTGCCGTGGGACTGAACCCTAATGCCAGGGTCCGTAAGGTACTGAGAAAACACACACAGTTTACGATTTTCACATTCTGAGAGAATTTTCCTTTAAATTTGCTACTCTCCAAGGGGCATGCACAGTCCTTCTACAGTATCTCATGTATGATCCATGTTCTCCCTCTTTTGTGTGTGTGTGTGTAGAGAATTGTGGAACCAGATGATTTTCTAGATGATTTGGATGATGAAGATTATGAGGAGGATACTCCGAAAAGAAGGGGAAAGGGCAAGGGCAAGGTAAGGTAGGGAGTGAGATCCTGATCTTGTATTGGTTATGTGTTGATAATTAAGGCATAAAGCATGGAGATTATTCCTAGACTGCATCACCCAAGACTACACAAAAAACTTCAGGCAATTGTTTTCTTGTTCTAAGCTTTGATAAATTAATTCTAAATTTTGATAAATTTTATTCATTTTGTAATGCTTTCTAGATGCAATGAAAGGACTGAGCTGGAGTACTAAATAAAATAAAATCTGTTTGATTAGGAAAAGAAATACTGATATGATCCTGGCAAATTAAAAGTATTTATGTAGTCCTAATGAGAATGGATTAAGTAAACATTGTTTTTTTTATAAATTTAAATTAATGAAATTAGGTTGTGACATGGTAACTTTTTTTTTACTTTGCTTATTCTAAGCAATTGAGCATGCAGCAAAAAGTAGTTACACAATCTGTGTTAAACAAAATTTCTCATCATAGGGTCGTGGTGTCAGCAGTGCTCGGAAGAAGTTGGAAGCAGCAGCTGCTTTGGAGGATCGGGATAAACCGTACTCTTGTGACAGTGAGTCAGATTTCACATTCAAGGAAACTACATGATTCAGCCAGCTGACTTTTCAGTGATCTCATCTGGAGGTCTACTTCTCTTTGCTATAAAAAGACAGAGCCAAACTGTAATACATCCGAAGACCTGTGTCATGTTTTCTCAGACTTGATGACACGATGAGCTTCCCCACAAGGAAACTTGCTAAACAGCACAATATACACGATAGTCTTTCCAGGCCACTGTGCACCCAACACTCTCAATAGCATAATCTATCATCCATTTCTTCTTATTCATAATACCACATTGAGATTTTTATTGAAAGTATTTATGTAAATAAATTAAACCCCTTAATCTGTACACTTTGACATACAGATCCCAAATCTATCCAAAGTCTAGCCTGCTCAAGCACAGAAAAACTGTTTTTCAGCTGCCTACTGTACCCCTTCATAACCAGAGGACTATTTATTCTTAATGAAATGATGTCCATTTGATTTCAGGTTTCGTGATCTTCTTTCATAGTTCTGGATCTTTATTCTCTGCATTTGTCTTTCTGCTATTACATGTTACATGATGCTGTGATGCATGTTCTTTTTGAGTTTATTTCTCCTGATTTCCTGATTCTTGTCAGTCTGTGAGTTGTCTTTCTATATCTTCTTTCTATCCTTTTTCTTTCTCTCTCTCTTTCAGACACTTTCAAACAAAAGCATATTTCAAAATCTTCAGAAAGAGGTACATTTCTCTCTCTCTATGTAGTTTTCCCTCCTGCATTCTCTTTGTCTTTTTATTCTCCTTCCCCAGCCGCAAATGTTTTAATTTTCCTCTGTTTATTTTTTGTGTGCAATGCAAACAGGATTTGTGCTTTACAAGAAGTGTGCTAAACTTTTATTTAAAATGAGAGGTTATTGATAGTCATATTAGATGTGTTTTGTGGGAATCAAGAGACAAGGAAAACTTAGAACAGAATTTTGACAGCAGCATCTGCACTTCACATGTAGAATAAGTCTTTTTTTTTTCTCCACCAAACAAGTTTTGCTGCCTTTTGAGCCATTTGCTATTTTCAGACAGGTTCAGGCAGGTTGTTTGCGGCTGCATGGCTTAATACAACTTCACAGTATGAAGAGCTCACAGCATGAGCTGTTTGAAAATCATTTTATACTTACAACTCTGCTACTTCTATTCACAAATGTAACTCATACTACATAATGTCTACAGTTTTAAGTTTTAAATGTAAATTGAGTCTCTTTATCTCCATTGTCCACATCTCTTTGTCCTCCTTTATCTGCTTTGTGTCCTTTTCCTCTCATTTCTTCAAGCTGTTGCTCAGAGGGTTGCACTAATATTAAAATGATGAACGTTACCAAAAATGTGATGGTTATTGGCCCTAAAATGTCATTTTAGGGCCAATAACCGATAACTGGCCAATGTTAAAAATCTAAACAATTTTGAAGTCAACAGCTTTAATATAAAAAGGGATAAGTGAATAAGCTTAATTCAGAACTGAAATATTTGTAATGCATTTCAAAGTACTGATAACTTTAGTAAAGGTTGTGTAAACCTTTTTAGATAATAAAATTGTTTTTTATGCCTGAACGTACACAACTCTGCCACATCACATGCTGACAGCAACTAGGCTTAAGTTTTTTTGTGTGTTCTTTGATGGACAGTGCTATTAAAAGAAAAGTGCTTTGCAAGCAATAGTGCTCTTAAAGGGATATTTATCTGCCGTAATTATCCTTTTCAATAAGCACTAGATGATGGCAAAATAATTTTTATCTAAAAATAGGTGGAAATGAGAGCCTGCACTTACATATATAATAGTGACCGAAACAATAAATAAAACAATCACTCTTATTGGCCGATAACTGAAATGGTCCCTGTAACTTGCATCCCTAGTTACATATCATCTCTTCACCTCCAAGTAATCCATCCTCTCTCTTTTTCCCATTCCTCCTCTTCTGATTAGAGTGAAATTGTTTTAAGTTTACCAAACTCCTGTTCTCTCCAATGTGAATACTAGAATGTGTAATATGTGTTCTAAATATTGTGCTTTGGTGAAAATATCTGAAGGTTTAGATGAACAAAAAGTAAACGGTTAGAATTAGACAGATGCTGCATTCCAGATGACTTTGGAGGTGGGAATATCCGAGTTGAAATGTTCCACTTTCGACCTCAGTACATTCCCGTTTATCACACGTCACGTCACATAAATACATGCCAAATGCATAAACACAGCACCGTTATAGACTCTGCTGGCTATCAAGGAGCTATTTATCATGCAAAACAGGTGAAAACATTGGCAATGATTGAAACACAAACCATTCTTCTGGTCACACTTTATATTAGGTGGCCTTAACTACTGTGTACTAACAATAAATACATATAAGACGTATGTATTGACTCTGTAACTACATGTTGTTCTGCAAAATGCCCACATTTGCTGCAACTGAGGTTGAGGTATGGGTAGGTTTAGCAGTAAGTTTAGGGTTAGAGTTAGGTTTTGGGGGAAGAGTTGGGTTAGAGGCAAAGTTAACAGTGTAACTACAAATATAATTAAATGCAAATACTTTAAATGTAATTACAGTGTATCAACATATATGTACATAATAAGTGCATTGTATCAAATTATTAAGTACATAATAGTTAAGGCCACCTAATATAAAGTGGGTCCATTCTTCTTAACATCCTCTTGCATATTTATTGTACATTTCACATTCATTCACTTCGTGCTGTGAAAAAACTTAAAAGTTTTTTTTATGTTTCACAAATCCCAGCTCCGGTTTCTGCTCGTCGGTTGCTGCCATCTTGGAAATGACGTCAAATGACGCTTCTCGCTGAGGTCGGGGTTGATCGATCTGCCCCGAGTTCACAAGTCGGATGTCTGACTTCCGGTGGCGTTCCATTCATTATTTTCTAGTTGGAGGTGGGAAAATTCACAGTTCCGAGTTGTCTGGAACGCAGCAATAGGATAGCGACTCCTTGTTTGTTGCAGGCCTCTTAATTTTCAAGTAGCATGCATGCGGTCATAAGAGTACAAGTGTATGTATGATAGCACCTTTGGTTTGAACAAGTTATTCCCCATGTGCTGAAATGCAGATGAATTTCAGTGCGTATGTAGTTCAGGGCATTCGGAAATGTATCAAAATATGTCTGTTTTATTATGCAATTGATTATAACCCTTTTTTGCGCTGTGTGTGTGTGTGTATGTGTGTGTGTAGTCTGTGGGAAACGCTACAAAAACAGACCTGGTCTCAGTTATCATTATGCCCACTCTCACTTGGCTGAAGAGGAGGGGGAGGACAAAGAGGTGGAGGACATCCGTGAACTGACTCCACCTCAACAGGACGAACCCAAGAGTAATTGATCAATCATGCTTGTTTTACAGATCTTTCTGTAGCCAAATGAAAAGAGTCCATTTTAACTTGATGTTTAAGTGGCTTGAAATTATTTGTATTTTTCTATTAAAGGGATAGTTCGCCCAAAAATGTAAATTCTCTCATCTTTGACCCTCATGCCATCCCAGATGTGTGACTTTCTTTCTTCAGCAGAAAAGAAACACAGATTTTTGGAAGAATATCTCTGCTCTGTTGGTCCATTCAAGTGAATTGTGATCAGACATTTGTAACTTAAAAAAAAAAAAAAACACATAAAGGAATCCGTAACATCTTAATCCGTTAAATCATTTCTTCTGAAGCGTTATAATAGGTTTGGGTGTCCTTTTTGTTTTTTTTACTATAAATCTCCACTTTCACTTTCTGAAAGTTGAAGTGAAGATTAAAAGTAAAAAAGGTTCTGTGTCTCACTAACACCTATTATATCACTACTTAAGATATGGATTTCACCACTGGAATCATATGGATTACTTTCATGTTTCCTTTGTGATTTTTGGAGATACAAAGGTCTAATCACCATTCACTTGCATTGAATGACCTACAGAGCTAAGATATTTTTATTTAGATATTTGTGTTGGAGATACACATCTGGGATGGAATGAGGGTGAGTACATGATGAGAGAATTCTCATTTTTGGGTGAACTATACCTTTTATACAAATTATGGATTTGATAAACTCTGTGTGCATATTAAATGTTATTTTTTTTAGCTTTTAGGAACAGTGTTGCTGTTTCAGCAGATGTGGATTTTATCTGTAAAAAATTTATTATTGTCTTTGAACACTATAAAGAATGTGTGTTTTTTTTTTAAGGTGTGGTGTTGATTCTCCTCTCTCTCTCTCTCTCTCTCTCTCTCTCTCAGCTCCTAAGAAGGGCCCTGATGGTTTGGCTGTGCCGAACAACTACTGTGATTTCTGTTTGGGAGATTCTAGCATGAACCAAAAAACTGGCCAATCAGAGGATCTTGTGTCCTGCTCAGACTGTGGTCGTTCTGGTAATACAAGTCACACACAAACAAACCTTCACAGACACTGACTTGCATTTCTTAACCAACTGATCATTGATCGTTTCTCATTCTCAGGTCACCCCTCGTGTCTGCAGTTCACTCCGGTGATGATGGCTGCAGTGAAAACATATCGTTGGCAGTGCATTGAATGCAAGTGCTGTAATATATGTGGAACCTCAGAAAATGATGTAAGTTTGTGCAGCACTGCTTAGCCTTGAAAAAACATGTTTACTGCCTTAATATCTGATGCTCAGTTTGTGTGTCAGTATGTACAGTACTTCATTAAGTGGAAAGATTTTTGTTGTTTTTGTAGAAATTATTTGCCAATGAGGAAGGCGTGGGTATAGCAAAGAGACTTAATTTTGACAATGGGGAATGTAATTTATTCTGCTTTTCCACAGGACCAGCTGTTGTTTTGTGATGACTGTGACCGAGGTTACCACATGTACTGCCTCTCACCCCCTATGTCTGAACCTCCTGAAGGTAAGTATACAGTTGTATAGGTTTGGTCAGAGTCTGTTTAGCAGAGACGGGTCACTTCAGTTAAAATGAATGTTGAAATTGGAATGTCCCAACGGTCAACGGATGTAGAAAAGGAAGTCCCCCCCTTACAGATAAAAGAGCCAGACACATTTTAGATACAGATATCACCTGTCTATCAATTCAAGAACGTGCATGCGCATTAGCTATATTTGGGTCTTTCTCCATTCAAGTTCTTAGGAGCTGCACTTGTATGCCCCTTGTTTACATAGAAAAACAGCTGCCCAGGAGCCGAGTGAACTGACTTGCTAAAAAGACTTTGGTTTGGAACAGGTATCCAGTTGCCACAAATAACTGTATAAAGATCAAATATCTTTGTCTTTTTGTGGTTCACAGGAAGTTGGAGTTGTCATCTATGTTTGGCCCTCCTGAAAGAGAAAGCCTCCATATACCAGAATCAGAATGCCCCCCCTTCATGACTTCAAGAGTTGTTCAAATGAGCACATTATCGGGTTGCACAAAAGTTGTAGTAGAGCAAAAAAAAAAAAGAGATGAGCACCTCACCTAGCACTGTAGTGACAAATGGAGGGAGAGAAAGAGAGAATGCAAATAAGATGGAGGGCATTATTCCCTTCCCTTTTCCTCTCTCACATCTCAGCAGGTTTGATCTCAGTATGACTGTTACACAGTTTCAAGATTCAAACTACCCCGCTCTTTGTTTTCAACTATTTGCCCTCCCAAAATACCCCTGTGCCAAATGACACAGCCAATAAGAAATTCTCCTCACTTGTAAATAATTCTAGGATGTCACTATGAGAATATATGACTCTGTTTTTGAGTTCCTGCTCATATTAGACCTGAATAATTCCACATCTTTCCACAGACACAGTTCAATAGAAAACTAATTATAAACCACAGCTAAAATCAGCCAAAATATAGATTGCTTACAGCCATATCCGAATTGCTTAATGTACGGACACTGCTTCTCACGGAGAAAAATAGTTGAAACCAATTAGCATGCCAATGCTTTTTCATAATAAGCAAAATAGGAAAAGGAAAAACATAAAAAACAAATTTTTTTTGTATATTTATATATTTGTATAGCTTATAAATGTGTGTTGTATATTTAAGACTTTAAAAATAGAAATGGTTCATTATTACAATGGTATTTGCTTGGGGATTTTTAGGGATTTTTAATGATAGCGTGTGTAAGTATTATCTTCATACTGAATGCAATTGAAGCACAGAATCTTACAGTGTGCAAGTTCTTCAGTAACTAATGGGTTAATGATGCAGATTAGCATAGTCATATTGAACAGATTTTTGTGGTTTTCCTTTATTTTTGCTTTTAATTATGTTGGTTTAAACTTGGTGAAGGAGAGTATGTATGTATGTGTCAGGTAAAGCAATGAGGAAGAGAGGGCTTCCAAGCAGGTCCCAGTTTAAAATAAACATCCAGAGACAGTAATAATTATTAGCAATTAATTGTGCCGACACCACATAATATACAATGCAACCCGGACCACCCTGAAATCAGTTTGTGAGTGTTCATTGTCAGATTGTCCACTAAGAATGTTCCTACCAAGGAGCTTCTGAATGGTTTGTTGTGGAGTTCAGGCTTTATGAAAACTGTGAAATCGTGTAAGGAATTATATGGACAAAACAACTTGACAATGCCATACTTCTCATGTTTCTGAGGACAGAATTTCCATTTATACAGCCATATATTTCCACTCACATGCTTAGTAAGCTGGTAATTTCAATTCAACTTGATTGATCTGGTAGGCTACTGAGTTTTACAATTTGAGGTCTGGATATGTTTCTTGCCATTTAATGAGTTTCTACAATTTATAAAAACAGAATTATAATTGATAAAATATGAATGTTGTCATCCTTAACTTAAAGGACTGAAAGTACAGAAACTTCTCTAGTAAAGATAAAGAGGAGCTGTGTGAACAAGGGTATTCAGCGCAAACCCAGTGCAAAGCTCAATACAACACAGATGAGCAAGTTTGGTATGTGCTTAATTTAGCATAGCATTATTTGAAAAACTTTCTTGGTTTGAAAAAGTAAGCTAAGGTAAATACTGTTTATTACCTTCTACAATTATTCCCTTCTTTCCTGTTGTCCATTAGCATTTACCTTTGCAACTAGCCAAAATGTTATTTTTGTATAAAGAATTAATCTGCAGTGCATCCAGCTCTCCTTTTTTTTTTTTTTTTTTTAATTGTCAATACCTGTAGATTAAGTGTGTATGCTCTTATGTCTTCAGTTCCAAAACAACTGCAGATTTCCATAAAGGGAGTTAGGCTTATATCAGATACTGGTAATACATTAATTATTACTCATGGCACCCAAAACATGTACAGTATCTTTTATTATTTTGCATTCTCAGTTCAGTTACTGCATGTTTACCTTACATTGTCATTTATACATAACACTGTTTAGCTTACATTCACTCTCTTGTACTCTCTCAGTACCGGTATAATAAAGGATTACAGAACATTTTATAATTTAGCTTCATAATATCAGGAAACTAACCATTATTAATTGAATTAAGAAATGCAAATGTTAACTTCTGGATTTTTTTTTTCTAGAGTCTAAATAGTGTATTTTGAGAGAAAGTGGCCATTTATTGATTAAGTTTCTTATTTGTAATTTGATTTTCTGTTTGCTTTATTTCTAAAGGACTGTATTTGTCTGGATGATTTTTGGAGGGAATTTATTCGGATTCATTAACTATTTTGTTGTATGGTACACTTTCTTTCTTTTTCCAAGAAAAAATAAAATGACCATAACATTTGTGTTTACAGTATACTGTTCATCACGTCTTTGTTTAGTTGTTCGGTTCGAGTTTACTTGCTGCTTGCTCCAACAAGAGGTAATGTTCTGCTTTTGGAGGATTAGTACACAAATGTTAAACTGATGCAAAAAGACCTTTTAACCTTCAAATTTGCAGATCAGATCAGTATTTTTCACCTGGCAGTGCACAGTTGGGTATGAAAGTACACAAAACAAATTTCACAAATGTGTCTTGCTGCTATTTACAAGATTTAAGTTTTGGAGATGTATTCCGTGTATCAAGCACATACCATATTGCAAAAACATAATTTTTGGTGTTTAGACTTTAGCCGGATGCGGAGTTGTAAATTGTAACGCAACCCCATACCACTCATGGAAAGAATTTGCACAATGTAATAGTGTCATGAAATGGTTTCAGAAATCTTTGTATAGAAAGTTGTCCAAGTGACAGATGCTTTTATTTATTCATTCCATCCATGCATAAGACAAAGTTAAAAATGGCACACAATCAATGTGACAAAGTACAACTGCAGCTTTTGGCTTAGATGAAGAGCTGCGTAAATCCACTATATAAATAGACTGACATAAAGTACATACTTCCTCTATTTGGTGCCAGAATTCAAAATGAGACTTTTATATTTTTTATACAGTGAACAGGCCTCTTGTGTATTGTGTAAAGGTAGAGGCAAACTCAAATAGGCCTATACAAAAATAGTGTAACAAATGTAGGTGTACAAAAAAAGAAATAGTCTTTAACACTTATGTAATACATTTTCTCTAGCTATATATGTCCATACTTTTTCTAAAACCGTTTATCCTAACCGATCCCAGCTGTAGCAGGCTGAATGCAGGGAAAAACCCTGGACAGGTGGCCAGTCCAACACAGGGCTTACACATGCAGACAAATATTCACACTCTCAGTAGGGCAATTTAGAGTACAATTTCAATACACTTGAACTGCATGTGTTTGGGCTGTGGGGGAAATGGGAGCACCCAGAGGAAACCAAAACGAACACAGGTAGTACATGCAAACTCCGCACAGGTGGAGCCAGGACTCGAAGAAATGGCCTGCTGTGAGGCAACACTACTCCCCACTGTGCCGCCTTAGCTACATATGTGACTTTTTCTATTTTTGTATGACATTTGTCTTACGCACCCTCTGGTGTCCACCTTGGTGTGCAAAGTGTAGAGTACAACGGAGCTAAGGGCTCCACAGGGTAAAATACTTTATTTTCTCGCAAAACACTAAATAGCAACAAAAACTACCACAGCACTTTCCTAAACACCTGTTTGCCAAAATGCTGCAAAGTTTTCCTGATCCATTAGATCTTTGCATGTGGAGTCTAAAGGTTGATTTTGAGGCAATTTGATCTAATTTAAAAAGTTAAAATGCTGCAGTTTATGTGGCTAATGAATATTCTAGAAATTCTCACATTTATTTTATTTTAAGACAAAATGCTTTTTTTTTTTTTTTATCATTTTCAGTTTTGTTTAAGGTGATTAAATCAAAGGTTTTTCAATAACTCCAATAAGTGTACAGAGAGTATTTGGGGTAAAAGGTCCCCCTGTTGCATGGGCTAAATAAGGCCCTTATAAAACACATTGTTTTTTATTAAAGTGAGGCAAATAGATTTGTTATGAAAACTGTTGAAAGTGGTCTCACATTGACTAATCCAATCATAAAAGAGACTAGTTTGTTTATAGAATACTTGAGATGTAATAAAATGGCAAATGTGTTTGAAATTAACAGGAAATTGACTTTTTTCTGATGTAGTTATTTTGAGTAAGCATCATCTTCATTTTTTGCTAAAAAAAAAAAAAAATTGTTACATTAGTTGACAAATTTTGTACTATGACTATTGCCCCTATATCTGTATGAAATCTCTTTAAACCCCCAAGGGGCAGTTTATCCCAAGTGATGGAGCATTTCACCCCAAATGTGGGCGAAAAGGCTTCCTCTCCACCTTTTTTTTTTTTTTTATCTAAACAACTTTGTTATTATTTCTTTTTGCACAAAATATGTTGCTCCATTAATATTCAATAAAAATAATAAATATTTTTGACCTTGATACATTTTGTGACCAGAAAAAAAAAATCATAATTTCCTTATGGGAAGCCTTTAGCCCTATTGTACCCTATTTGTTACTCAAATATAGAAAAAAAAAATAAGATAATGTCGTATTAAGAGTAAACATGTAAACATGAAATGGCTATTTTCTTGAACTGAACATTATATAATTGCCAAGGACTAAAAGCACAAATCATGTAGAATGAAAAATAGTGAAGTCAAAGATTACACAGTACTATTAACACTTATTCAGCCTTATGGAGGCATTGCGACTCCAGCCACTTGCATTCCACTTTTGTTTATTTTTATGTCGACAAAGCAGCAATGTCTTGAATGTGACCCGGAAGGACTCATTGCAGAGTGTGTAGCACATGGGATTGATTGTACTGTTTACATAACACAGCCAGTATCCGAGCTGCCAGAGCTTTTCTGGAACACAGTATGAAATGGAAGCCAAAACCATGATGTTGTATGGTGTCCAAGTTAAGATGAAAGCCAACAAGATAGCGCTTAATGTTCGGGCTGCTTTTTTTTCTTTAATAATCATACTTCTGCGATGTTTTGATCTAGGCTGGTGGCAGATGCTGTGGCCAGTTTTTCTGGGTGTTTTAGAGAGTATCTCTCTTGTGGGAAGCTCTGTTGATGAATTTCTTGCTGTTGTGAATTGTTTTTGCACACCCTTGGTATCCTCTGATTTACATTGCAGGTCCATTAACTTAATTACAGCTGCACTGCATGAAGGTCTTCTTACCTTCTTGTTCTGCTCCTGTTCCTCCTCAGTAGAGGAAGACAAGGAACCAACATCTTCTTCATCCTCATCTTCAATGTTCCAGCTACTGTTGCTGCAAGCCTCTTTGTAACGCTCTTGAGGTGACTTTGGCAAAATGGCTGCCATTTTGCTCCTTGTTGACCTGAGGGAATTTTGTCTCCAAGGAAAACACTGAACTGACATCCAACTGTCTTTGGCCAACCCTTGCCCCTTTCGAGAATTTTCTTTCGAGCTATTTAAGCTGCCCTTGTCGCTGGCTTCGTGTATCGATTGTTTTTCCAACCCATCCATAACATCCCTAGTTTTTTTCACAGACCCAATAAAACTGGCAAGTCCTTTTGCTCTATTCTCAATTTCCCAATAAATTCGCCAATACAGAATAATCATAATGCTGACAGGTAGGTAGAATGCAGCGATTGCTGTGCCAAATGTTAGTGGAGGCACCTTCAAGAAGGGAATTGAACAGTCGTGAGCTTCATCCCCAGATGGTCGTCCTACCACATGCGGCCAAAACAAGATAGCAGGTCCCCACAGTATAAATGACACCACCCATACAAGAGCAATCAGAACTGCTGCTTTTTTGGGCGTACGCTTTGTACGATAAGTCAGCGGTCGAGTCACAGAAAAATACCGGTCAAAGCTTATGACCAGCAGGTTCATTACTGAGGCATTGCTTGCTACATAGTCTAGTGCCAACCACAGATCACAGGCGAGATGTCCCAATGTCCAGCGACCCATTATTACATATGCTGTATAAAGGTTCATTGACACAGTACCCAAGATCAAGTCTGCCACTGCCAGACTCAGCAGATAGTAGTTACTGATGGTTCGTAGATGACTGTTGACACGGAATGAGATGACCACCAGGAGGTTACCTAGGATGGTGATAATGGAAAGAGGCCCAGACACAAGCACAATCAGAACCACCTCCCATACCTGGTGGCCCCCAAGGGGATCAATAGTTAAGTTTGTTGTCTTGGTAAAGACGCAAGTGAGGTTCATGTTTCCAGGGAAGACACAACTTCAAATCCTTGAAGGGCCAAATGCATTCCTCAGGAAGTGATGTCTCCTTCATTACTGACTGCAAACACTGCAGATTCTTTATGACACTGGTTTCCTTAGGAAAAAGAAATCGAAGGTAAGCATTCTTTTTTTTTCATTTATCAAATGAACATAAAATACCCGGATTACAGAACCACAGCCACATGTTGACATACACAGATATGGCATAATAGATAAGTTGCCTTTTTAACCCTCCTTGGTATTGAAAGATGGCACCTAATTTTGGTATTCATGGCCATTTTTGACCGTAAGGGTCAGATGTGTAACTCTGTTTATATTTATGATGATAATGATAAAAAAAAAAAATTATTCTGAAGACCAATAAAATTATGCATTTCTTTTGCGATTTTATGCTATTTTATTCTTATTTACTCGTAAATTTCTACATTTTACTATTCATTTTGTTATAAGTTTTTGAAATAAAAAATAAAAATTCAGAACCTAAACTTCTATGAGAATGTGACAAACTGGAGGCAGATTGCTGCCATCTGGTAAACAAAATGTGTAGTCTGATAGCTTGTTGTAACCTACTTAAAGATTTTATCATAATATATGCATTTGGAGATATATTTAGACATTATCAAACAATTATTTGTCAACGTTTAGCATATAGAAACTGATTTGAAGTGTCAGTTTTTGCAATTAATGTAATTATGCTTGCAATCAAACCTGACAATGGTGTTACAAAGATCAGAATAAGCCTTTTTCGACCAATAATTTATTTCCAACATAAAAATTAAATAACTCAAATTAAATGCATAATAATGTCAAGAAAACGAACATCAAGAAACAGAAATGATCTGCAAAATTCTGTAAATTCTATAAAACAGAAGAATCAGAGTAAACATTTAGCAATATTAAACTTTTTATAGTACAAAATTATTTTGCAAATGTGTGTGTGTGTGATAATTTAGAGTCATTTCTGTCTGTTTTTTTCTGCATTGTGGCCGATTTATTGATTGTATTTGACAGATAAAAAAAAAGCATTTGTTTTCAACGGTCGGTCAATTTTGACCGCGAATACCAAAGGTGTCGCTTTTTATTTATTTATTTTACGTCCACTTAGACTTATCGACTCAAGCCCAATTATTATTATTATTATTATTATTATTATTATTATTATTATTATTATTATTATTATTTTAATGTTCAGATGGCAAATGGAGGAAAAGTCACCAAGTCTTGTACTACTCAGATAAAGGAAAACCGTTTTTATTAAATGAGGAAAATGTATTTCGGCCAAAAATGACAATAGGCTACCATAGGAGGGTTAATGATTTGGTGTTTAACACTTTATTTGTTAATAACACACAAGCTTCAGAACACAAGTGACTTTAATGTGAAGAAAGCATTCCATGTTTAATTAAGAACACTGATCTTAAGATAAACAGATAATACTTATATAAATTAATATTTTCAAATCGTAAATTATTTGTGAAATTGGTTGATAGGCTAGCTTTTTACATTTTTGTTAAATTAAAATAGCACAAACAAACTGGCTGAGTTGTAATATTTTTTGGTTGTTTAAAAATGCTTATTAGATGTTTGGAAACCTTTAAGGCTTATGTTTCATGGTGGTCAGTTTGTGCAGCCTTGTAAACCTACAGCAAAAGTTGGAAATGTCTGAAAAGCTGTTGCGTTCCACTAACATGGCAGCACAGTTCCACCTCCTATTTTAATGGAGATTTCTCCCTTTCATTTCCCTAGTCTCAGTTATTGAGCAATTAAATGGAAACAGTCTTCCACATTGATTGTCAGTGGATTCAAATACAGCAAATGCTTTAAAACATCTATTTGCAGTATGCCCTGAGTCTAAAGGCTTTATGAAGATCAGTAGGTGACTATGCTTTGATGAATTATGATCTTTGAAATATTGGACCTGGCATTATAAGTAGCTTTTTTTAAATTTATTTTTTACAAAATGTAAATGCATTGATAAACAGCTGACACTTACCTTTTTGGGAATGGCTCTGAAAACTGTAGTTCCACATAATTACAGTTTATTTGAGGCTCCTATAAGAATATAAATAAGATATGTTTATTTATCCATTGCCTCCAGGTGTCCACTGTGGGCCATTAACACTTGATTTGGTATCCACTCTGTGCCCACAAGCATGAAGTACCTCTGGATATGATGATCGCCAATGCTCAGATGACAGCTACATCCATGGATGTGTTTTCTGTTTAAGGTAGAAAATATTGTACCCCACTGGCTCGTCCTCCTCATGGCTAGAGGTGGAAATGCATACTCTTTCTGCTACAGGACCTGAGCTGCAGTGGCTGTCATAACTTGTGTAAATATGGAATGAGAGGCTGCTAACTGTTCAAACTCAAAGCAAAAGTGATGACGTGCAGACACCCCACTCCATTTTTACCTGAAATGAGCTCTGAACACTGATGAGGTTTAGTTCATCACTACAACTGTGAACTAAGTGTAGTTTGCATTTAGACTACAATAATAATAGTAACAATAATAAAACAGCTATATACTTATTATTATTAGTATAATTATTAAAGGAGTGAAACTCACATAACCTGTTAAGAACTTGTTGGAGTCATATTTTACCCCCAAATATTTCTCAAACTTTCAAATAAGAAATATAAATAATATTTTGATTTAATTAATCCTATTTATTCCCCACTATTCCTTGCATTGTGATATTTTGTAAGTACATTAAAGATAGTTCATTTAAAGACATCTAGACATGACTGTGAAAAGTTATGCTAAATGCTAAAAGCATTTTTCTTTAGATACAGAGGATACGTTTTTACAAGCGTTTAACTTGTATGGCTAATTGTGGAAGTTTGTAAACCAAAGTTTGTTCTCAGGCTTATGCTGACTTTATATGTTTAAATTTAGCCAGTGGATGAAAAACAGGTCTGGTTTACCACGATTGAGTGAGAAGAGAAGTGTAAAAGACCAGATGAAATTTTGAGGGAAGAGGAGAGCAAGAGTGGGGTAAGAAATGTTGTAAATAAACTTGTGCTTGGGATGGCTGCGTTTTGTCTCGTAAAAGAAGCTCTACAGTTGTGGAGCAGGATACGCAAACCCTAAGGCTACATTTTACAATGTTTCTGTTTTTTCATTGGTTTTCACTTACATAATGGCCATTGCATAGGTAGAACAACCGGTTAGGAGGACAATTGGAATTTTAGATGAATGGCACAATTGAAGACTGGTGTACTTATATGTTGGATTCCAAAAATATATTATTTGAATGAATCATGATCAAACAAGAATGAGCAACATGAGCACACACACTTACAATAATCCACACTGTGAGGCTTCACTCACGCACAGAAAGTTTCTGTTCAGTGTCAAAACAGGGATGTGTTTGCTTCTTTTTAATGGCACAGCATGCCCGTTACCTATTCGGATTCATCACACACACACACTTCCTACCATGCAAACAGAAACTACAAGCAAAACATTCCCAAAAGTATTTGCCTAAGTTGACGCATTTTATTTATATATTTAGAATTTTTTATAATTTATTATTTGTAACTATTGCCCCTAGATCTACACTATATCACTCCCCTGGGGTAAAAGGCCCCATTGCCACCTTTAAATAAATAGATGAAATAAAATTACAATATTTGAATCATAACCTTCTGTTATTATTTCTTAAAAAAATATGCTGCTTATTCAATATTTAAAAAAGCAGAAGTTATTTTTTCACTCTTGATACACTTTGCGACCAGAAAAAAAAAATATATAAAAAATCTTAAGCTGTGACCAAGGCAGTTCACCCAAAAATGAAAATTCTCTTAAAATGTACCCTCATGCCATCCCAGATATGAATGACTTTCTTTCTTCTGCTAAACACACATACAGATTTTTAGAAGAATATTTCTGCTCTGTATGTTTAGAAAATGTAAGTGAATGGTGACCAAAACTTTGTTTTATAAGACTCTAATAAATAAGACTCGAGTGGTTAAATCCATAATTTCAGAAGCGGTATGATAGGTATGGATGAGAAACTGATCAATATTTAAGTCCTTTTTTACTATAAATGGTTTTACCTGCCCAGTAGGTGGCGATATGCACAAAGAATGTGACTCGCCAAAAACAAAAGAGAAAGAATGTGAAAGTGTAAGTGGAGATTGATAGTAAAATGGAATTAAATATTGATCTGTTTCTCACCCACACCTAATGTATCGGTTCTGAATACTTGAATTTAACCACTGGAGTTTTAAGGATTACTTTTGTGCTGCCTTTATCTGCTTTTGGAGCTTCAAAATTTAGGCACCCATTCACTTGCACTGTATGGACCTACAGAGCTGAGATATTCTTTTAAAAATCTTTGTTTGTGTTCATCAGAAAAAGAAACTCGTACACATCTTGTAAGTAAATGATGAGAGAATTTAAATTTTTGGGTGAACTATTCCTTTAAGCCCTGTTGCACCATATTTGTTATAGCTTGATACGCTGTTCTGCCTGCGCAGATTGGACAGGGACAGCAGGGAGCGCCAGACTGTTTCTCAGCAGATACACCTGAAAATGTGCTGTTTTGATAAGTTTGACGACCACATTAGCGCTCGACTTGGGCTATTAAATAGTATGGATTTGCAATCAAGATGTATGTTTTATCATGAAAGTTTTATCTTGTTCTCAACTCTTCAACAGAGACGTTTGAGTCATCGGGATGTTCTGATACAGGGGCGCCTCAGAGGCAAGGGGAAACCATCTGCAAAAACAATTATTTGGTGGGGTGTGTGCGACCTTAGGAATTTTCCCCATTGTTTTAAGAAGTCATAGTGATAAGAACTTTACATCTGCTCTAAAGTGCATCACGCTTGCATGCCTATTCAAGTTTTAAGGTATGTACTCACATTATCAAGCAAACCGTGTTGGCAGAGTATATATATATATATATATATATATATATATATATATATATATATATATATATATATATATATATATATATATATATAAAATGCGTTCCCATTCGTCTTCTTTCGTCTTTCTGCCTTACCTATTACTAGTATACGTTTAAAGACTACATTAAATGTGCTTCCGCTACAGGTTGGCTGTGCTCTATACAGCTGTCTACAGAGCTGACATGTGATGCCCTTGAAGCATCACTGAAGCCACGCGGACCGTAACAAACGTGTGTGAGTGAAATCTTCAGCTGGACTCGGGGCTGTTGTGTTTTTATCACTTCTGAAACAGATCAGAAAACTTTTACAGGTAAGATAAATGTCTTCAAAATATAACCAGCACGTTGACGAGACGTTTGTTTTGTGTTTTAAAAAAAGACAAATTGCACAATTTTAATTAAACCATTCTGTTTGTGAAATTATCTGTCAGTTATGACATCCCTTCACAGTTTCTAGGTGCCCGTTAGGTTTCTCTCACTTCTAAGCGTCTTGTGGCTATATTAGTAAAGAGTAATTGCAGCTATTTAATCCATTTAATTAGAGCAAATGTTAGGTTATGTTTCACGAAACAAGATAGAATCGCGTGCTACATCAGTCGTTTAAGGCAACCCCATACATTTTTTGTGGTGTGAATTACAGTACACCAAGATTTTATTTTATCAGTTACAAGTAGACAAGAATGTCACTCAGAGTTGTTAGATGCCTCAAAATCTGTCAAATTAATTAATTAAATAAAAAACACGAGTTAAGAAGAAGAAGAAGAAATATTAGCCTAATAATTGAAATAAATTACCAAACAAATACGTTTTTCGAAGGCAGAAATGTATCTATCAATTAGAACACCAGTTTTTTTCTTTTAGAAAAACTAAATGTGAAAAACAGGTTCAGAAATTCACAGTGATAAATTTTTATTTACACACATTTACATTGCTTAAAGCACTTTTCTCAAGGACAGGCCTGAGGTACAGTCAGAACCTCCAAACTTCAGCATTAACACTGTTTGTCTCACTTTTAGGCTTGTCTAACTTGTTACTCGCTTATTAGCCCTTTTCACACAAGTAACCTAGTAAACTGCAGCAAAATTGATGGATTACATTTGCTGGTAAATGTACCACATCTGCTATTCACACATGCAACGGTTACCATCTTTTTTACATTTTGACATTCACATATCAGCACCAAAATGCCATTAAACTCTGAGATGTAGATATTTTATTAGTCGACAAATTTCTTTGTCTGCTCAGATGAAGAGAAACGCTTTTAGGCTGGATTACACAACACCACTTCCAAAATCCGAACCAAATAATGTTTCTCTAAAAATACGAGGTATCACACACTTACTGACTATGTAAATTGCTACAGACATAAACTGGGCATCACACACTAAATGACTGAGGATCACTCTGGCTGTCAAGTTGATTCAATCACAAACTCACTTGGAAACACTTCCCCTTTTTGAGACGCATGACAGGTATAAGCAAATATGGATGTACGGAAGCACTGCCATTGTTTTTGCAGTTCCATTTCTCAAAAGAAACAGGCGGGTGCATTTTGTACTGTCTTGGTTTGAAAGTCTGAGACTACAGTGTAAGTTGGAGGAGAGTGTTTCTCATGTCTCCAATTTGAGTGCATATTCGCCATCTCCATTTCTTCATGCTCCAGTGTTGTGGCCACACACAGACGATTTCCATTGGCTCCTCAGCGTATGACTTCAGATTTGAGTCGTGGAGCATCAAACACTACAAGATTTCCTCTACAGTCTGCTCTAAAATATCAAATATTTTTTATGTCCTCTGGTTATCTGGATTCATTTTGCTATCTGTCCAATCTGATTAAACTATTTGGATTCCAGAGTAGCTGAATTCTCTCCATTTTACGTCAGCGTGTCCTGACTGTACTTGCTCAATCGTTAATCTTATGACTCATAACAACAAAAGCAAAACAACATATTCAGGGAAATAGCCAATTCTCCTATATATTTCTCTATTTCCATCATAGCTGATCCAATTATATATTTTTTTATAAATGGAAGTTTTGATTATTCCCAAAATATTCAGATAGCGTTGATGATTGTGACAATGGAGATGGTAGGTATGGCTACTACTTTACGTGTGACAATTTTTCAGCCTTCGTATGATTCCTGTCCTGGTGATTGCTGAAAGCACCTTTGAATGGGAGTTCTCATCTTGTTTGTCACCCCAAGCAATACTTAGCCTACAGTACATTAGGACCAATTCCAACTGTTTCAAATTTTGCTGTGATGCAATGGATGGCAAAGATTTTTGAGCAAGTCTTCGCTTCAGTGTCATTTTTGTGATGCATGCAGGCAGCTGTTTGAGAATCTATGAAAAGTGAATTTCATCAGAGTAAAGCACATCACTGATGTAAAACAAAAACACCTATGTGCACTTTTAATTGTAATATGAATATTTAATTAGAAATTACATCAGAAATACTATTATGAGTCTCTTTATTTATGTTTAGTGAAGGCATTTTACCCTTCTGTCACTCACTCGACGTTGTGTCGATGTAGTGACACTAGGCGCCGCCCCAAACACCTCTGATCTTTGAGAAAAGGCCAATGGGAATTGTCCAGTGGAATTTGCATGCTACTCCCCCGGACATACGGGTATAAAAGGAGCTGGCTCGCAACCACTCATTCTGATTTTTTTCTTCGGAGATGAGTGGTGTTTAACAGAGAGTTCCAATGCCGTTCCATTCACTTCTGAAGCAAGGAAGAAGTGTATGCTGTTGGATTATACAGCGCATTTCAGCAGCTTTCTCTCCCTCTGCACGTTTGATGCAGAGTACACCCCTAAGGAGCTTCAACAGAGAAAGATTATATTTCCTAAGCCAGAAAAGAGGATATTTTCTAACTAAAAGAGCACACACTGATGGACAGCGTCTTTTTAAAGATGCCTTTCTGACTCACACTTTTTTCCACTTTTTCCACTAATTTTATTCCACTTCTGATGGCCACGATCATTGCCTCACGTGTCTGGGCCAAAGTCACGTTGTTCTCATTGCGAGAATATGACCATGGCAACGTTGCAGTCGCGGCTTTCCTTCTTTCGGGGGAAAGCCCCTCCAGCTGCCCTCTGTGCCAGGCCTTCTACCTACTGGAGATGATTTGGGGGCTCCAATGGGAGCCGCTCCGCCGGGTAATCCCCGTGGACCTCCCATTCTCCAGTACGCTCATTTGCCCTGGTTGAATTCCAAGTCCTCGGCCCCGGCGTAGAGCCCCCCCGCAGGAAGCTGGTGCCTCCCACCTCACGGTCCGGCACAAAGACCCCAAGAAGTCTCCTAAGTGCCCCTGAGACTGACGACCCAGGGAGTGAGACGTACGACCCAGGGAAGAAGAAGTCTGACAGGACTCTGGAGCTGGTGACCAGACCATTCCGTCCCCCGGTGGAGGGCCGGGAGGAGAATCTTGTGTTCACTTTTGTTTTGTTTTCACTGAAAGGGCTGCGGTAACCACATTGTCAAAAATAGAGCGGTTTCCTCACACCTTGGGTCACATAGCCGGTGTTTACGACCACCGTTATCATGTTAACCGTACACCAAGCACTCGTGGCCATGGCGCCACAAACACGGGCCCCCCACCTTCGCGTGCCAGACCGCACCACATTCACACCCATGGCCAGCTGGTTTTGACGAGTCACGAGGATGATCCCCCTCCTCTTCTGTCTCTGACCCGCCCTATGCCAAGTACTTCGAGGTTTCCCTCAGCACAGCCATGAACTTGGGACGAAGTAAGGCTCCTTGACGTGACGTCTCCTGCTCCCCCCACTGTGAGGCCCCACCCACAGGTTATACCCACAGGCAATAGAGCTGACAAACATGCTGACCTTTTGTGCATTTTGCATTTTGGTGTGTGTCCACCATCAAGATAGGTTCACGGCTGTAGACCTGAAAGTCGTGTTCTTTCCCATCTCGTCTTTTCCTCTGCACAGACCCTTCCTACGGTTCACCTTCGAGGGCCAGGTGTATCAGTACAAGGTCCTCCCCTTCGGTCCGTACCTGTTGCCTCACATCTTCAAGAAAGTCACGGAGGCAGCCCTTGCCCTGTTAAGGGAAGTGTGCGTTCGCATCCTCAATTATCTCGATGACTGGCTGATTCTAGCCCACTCTAAAGATCTGTTGTGTGCACACAGGGACCTGGTGCTTAGGCACCTCAGCCGTTTGGGACTTAAGGTCAACTGGGAAAAGAACAAGCTCTCCCCGGTTCAGAGCATATTTTGTCTGAGTTAGACTCTCTTAGACTGTCTGAAGTCATTCAGACGGCGAACAGCGGTCCCACTGAAACACTTTCAGAGGCTCCTGGGGCATATGGCATCCCCGCTCGGGTTGATGCATATGAGACTGCTTCAGCTCTGGCTTAAGACTCGAGTCCCAAGATGGGCATGATCATGCCAACCTTCTGCCACTGGTTCAGGTTGACTCAGGTCGCTGCAGGCCACTCATATCCCGCGCAATCTCAACCACACTGCGGACGTGCTCTTGCGGCAGGTAATGCTCAGGGGAGAGTGGAGGCTCCACCCCAGGTGGTCCAGCTGATTTGGAGTCGATTCGGCGAAGCATAGGTAGGCGTGTTTGCTTCCCGGGAATCCTCCCTTTGCCTGCTGTGGTATACTTGACGCGAGCTCCCCTCGGCACAGACATGCTGGCACACAGCTGGCCCCGTGTGTTGCACAAATATACTTTTTCCCCAGTGTGCCTACTTGCACAAACTTTTTTGCAAGGTAAAGGAAGATGAGGAACAAATCATCCTCGTGGTGCCGTACTGGCCCACCTTGGTTCTCAGATCTCATGCTCCTCGTGATAGCCGTTCCTGGCGAATTGACCTGAGGGAGGACCTACCTTTCTTCCCCTCATGAGATCTCTCCATGGTCCATCTGGTTCTTCGGAGAGCCCTGTTTGAGCCCCTAGAGTCAGTTGAGCTGAAGGCGGTCTCATTGAAGGCTGCCCTCCTGACTGTGCTCACATCCATCAAGAGCGTTGGGGACCTGCAGGCGTTCTCTGTCAGTGACACCTGCCTGGAGTTCGGTCCGGAGGTCTCTAACTTGGTCTTGAGACCCCTACTGTGCTATGTGCCCAAGGTTCCATGACCCCTTTTAGGGCACAGGTGGTGAGCCTGCAAGTGCTGTCCCGGGAGGAGGCAGACCCAGCCTCATCGTTGCTGTGTCCGGTGTGTGCTTTGCGCATCTACTCGGACCCCATGCAGAGCTTTAGATGCTCTGAGCAGCTCTTTGTCTGCTTTGGCAGACAGTGGAAAGGGAATGCGTCTCCTTTCGGCAAAGCTTTCTTTGCCCCTGGTTGCCGTGTCTGTAGAACTCCTCCCCTTCAGGTAGAACCTACCACCCCTTCTCTTCCACGTGTGGCTGGTGAGCCCACATGTTGTATTTGTCACATGTTAACCTCCCTTTTGGGCAGTATGTGGTCTCTGCAGTGTCTTTTCCTCCTGAACGAACAGGGAAGGAAAAGAACACCTCCCCCAACACGACTAGATAGCATTAAAAGGCTCCAACCGAAAAACCTAAAATACTCCTCAGCACAAAACCAGAATGAGTGGTTGCGAGCCAGCTCCTTTTATATCCGTCACTACATCGACACAACATCTCGTTCCCTCCATCAGGGAATGGAGGTTACAACAGTGACCAAGATGTTTTGCAATAAACATGTGCAATGGTGTTTATCTTTTATGGAATATAGCAGTTCATTGTGTTTAGTGTGAATTTGTGCATGTGTGTGTCTGTGTGCTCTGCTGGAAAGACCAGCACAGGTTGTGTTTCAGATGCTAGTGTGCAGGTGTCCCCACCATGCTTCTCAACTAGCTTGGACAGCATGGTCAGTTAGCTTCATCATCTGTATGTTGGCCAGCATCTTGCCTATGCTGGTCCACCAGCTAGGCTGGCACCAGCATAAACCAGTCTGGACCAGCATGGAAATTCTTGATGGTCTAACTGGTCTTTTCAGCCAGATGTTGGTATCAACTTAATACAAGACATAGACATACAGTACACATTGATTTGACGAAGAGGTCAACACAGCTGGTCTGTACAGGATGTTTGTTCATGTCCATGTGCGCATGCATTCTTGTTTTTTGTGTATATGTTTGCTTGAAGTGAAAGACATGATTGTTCATGTAGAGAGGGGAAATTCAATACCATGCTGAAACAAAAATGACACAGCAGCTCTGAAGTGATCTTTAAGCACACACACAAAATGTTTAATAATGTCTGATTTTGAAAGGACATTTCATGAACCTTCAGGGGGTTGACATGAGTTTGTTGTCTTTATCATGTGTTTATCACCGGATTAATTATGCACTAGATATGTGTGGGTGTGTTTATGTGTATCTGTTGTCTGCCGCCTTGGTTACCACATCCGTCACTAATCCGTGTTTGGTATGTCTGATGCTTTTTTCTTGACTTCATAAAACACTGGACCACAGAGTCTGATTTTTGTGATTCGGTTTTGTGCTCCCCTTGTGGTGTGAGGTTCGTAACCACCAGAGCAACGCAAGAGTGCATGTAAAGTATGTACAATGGGACCACGCATAGGCCATGCGTTGGCCATGCTCTCGCGTCTGCATTCGTATACTTGTATGAAGTATGTTTTGGCCTTTACACTTCAAAATGACGTAAAATAGTGCAGAAGTGTGCAGTTTGGGACACACCTCAGGCCTTGCTTAGTGTAGTTGTGCAGCTGCTGATTGTCAGTGTTTCTGTACTTCATCCGCTTGTAATTTAAAGAGATATTTCACCCAAAGTGAAAATTCTGTCATCATTTAAACACCCTCATGTTGTTCCCAACCTGTATGACATCCTTTCTTCTGCGGAACACAAAAGAGATGTTGAGAAGAGATGAAAATTAGATTTTATCCTCAGTCACCATTCACTTTCGTTGTGTGGAAAAAAATACATAGTGACAGTGAATAGTCCTTACAAATCTCATTTTGTGCTCCACAGAAGAAAGATGGTCATACATTTTTTGGAACAACTCACAATAATGGCGAGTGAATGATGACAGAATTTTCAGTTTTTTATTGAACTGTCACTTTAAAGAGAGATAAAAAAGAGAAAGAGAGAGTAAAAGTTTGACTTTTGTTGATACATGACATTTATGCATCTGGCTGTTATTCAGTGTGTTAGAAAAAGAGGGATGGACTGAAGGAGAGAGAGAGAGCAAAATAGAGGCAAGAGAAAAACATTTCCGAGGTTGACTCATGTGACTTTTGTTTGGGCATTTTAATAGCCTTTAGTCATCTTGCTGTGTTGTATGAGCAAATAGATGTTAGCATATTTTTTTTCATGTCTTGCTGGTTTTTATGTGCTCTTGCTTGCACAATTTAGATTCTGCTAAAGCTAAGCATGCAAACGTTTTTCTCTTTCCTTCTTTTTAAAGGGGTGACTCAGACCTGCTTTTTTCTGTGAGCTGTGCACAGGGAAAGAATGGGAGAACGAAAGGGAGATTGTGGAAAAAGGGAGGGGAGATAAGAGATTGACTTATAGATAGCGTAAAACAAACAAAAAAAGAGTTTGATAGCAGGAAAGAAAGAGAGAGGGAGAGAAGTGTTTCACTTTTTTTAAAGTGGTCTTTTGACAGATAAGATATGGGTGTGGCTTTGGGTGTTGGATATTGTCATCAAAGTTTCCCCCTCAGACTTCTAGAGCAAGAAAGAAGAGGACGAATATATGTTTGTGTGT
The DNA here is from genome assembly GCF_025860055.1 of Xyrauchen texanus. NCBI lineage: Eukaryota > Metazoa > Chordata > Actinopteri > Cypriniformes > Catostomidae > Xyrauchen > Xyrauchen texanus. The sequence goes on from NC_068279.1 coordinate 27,387,775, forward strand.
GTGTGTGTGTGTGTGTGTGAGAGAGAAAGGCGACTTGTATTAGTGGGCAAGCCTGCAGAATGAGGAGTGAGCGTGCATGAGTATGGATGTGGATTGTATTGGTGTGGTTTCATTGTATGACAGGGTAGCCAAAAGAAGAATAACTGCTTGTATGTTATAAGATACACAGACAGACATGCACTCCCTGATTTGTTAGACACACCCTGAAGATTATTAGTGAAGAACGCTAAGAGCAAGGGATTCCCTTAAAGAGAAAGAGAGAGACAAAAGAAAGAGAGAAGGATGAGGTACCGCCGCAGGGTAAGATTTCTTGTTTTAATCACATCTGTGTATGTGGGTGTTTTTGAGTATGTTGATGTCTGTATGCTTCCATTCAAACAGTGGTGTTTTAGTTCACAAAGTAGAAACGTCCTTAGTATTCTAGATGTGTGTATTTGTGCATGTGTTTGCAGGCATGTTTTTATAGTTTTGTGAGTGTGGTTTTTTCCACATTTTGTTCATTGTGGATAACTGATGATGATTTGCCACTCATTTGTTTATTTTGGTCAGTCAAGCCACATTAGCCATGGCATAGCTGGGGTGACACTACACAATATATCGTTCCTGAGGAGGCCGGCCTGCTTATCTGAATGTCTTACCCAGAGAGCACTAATATGGGCTGGAGAGCAGAGAAATAGTCCTTATATGGAAGAGCTGTAAACTTATAAACTAAAAAAGCTCAGAGAAACGGCTCAGTGCCAGAACTCTTAGGGGCTACATTACCCACTTTCACTGCTGTAAAAATAGTGTTTACAGGATTCTGCTTTTAAAATGCTATACAGAATACACTAGCAGAATACTATATATACACTATATGAATTACTCTCTTTAAGATATACTGCACAGTTATAGACTATGCTTTGTTATGAAGTGCAACACAAACATAACACATGATTTAAATTATACAAGCAACTCAAAGAACCTGAGATGTATAGAAAGGCAGAGAAAAAGCTGAGATATAAGGAACTGGAGAAACTCGCTGTCTACAACCTGCCAGGATCTCATATTGAGAGTTGACAGCAACAGATTCCAAATGCAAATAGCACACTTGAAATGAACTCTGGACCTTTTATCTTCTTCTTGTAAATGGGATAATGAGGGAATAACACACACCTGGCCATGGAACAGCTGAGCAGCCAATTGTCCCATTACTTTTGGTCCCTTAAAAAGTGGGAGGCACATATACAAACTGTTGTAATTCCTACACTGTTCACCTGACTTGGATGTAAATACCCTCAAATTAAAGATGAAAGTCTGCAGTTAAAGCACATCTTGTTCGTTTCATTTAAAATCCATTGTGGTGGTGTATAGAGCCTAAAAGATTAGAATTGTGTCGATGTCCCAATATTTATGGACCTGACTGTAAACACGTAACCTGTATGTAATACAAACAATGTCAGCAGTGTCCAAGTGCTCACTAACCAGGGCAAATTGGGACATTAAAATCAACTCACCTTTTGCTTCTGAAGCGAAATTGCCCAACTGGTCTTACACCAGAGACAGTTTAGCTGAGACCGACCACTTTTATTAAAATTAATTGGAATAAGAGGAATTGGAATGCCCAATAAGGTGGTTGTAGAACAGGTAAAGGCTTAACAGGTAAAGAGCCAATCACCTTTTTGATAGAGACGTCACCTGTCATTAAACTCGAGAACGCACATGTGCATTAGCTGGACCTGCTAAAGAAGCACAGTTTTTGATCCCATTATAGTCGGATTTCACTTCTGATGTGAAATGTTATTTAATTGCAACCTTAATCAACCATTTCGGACATTTCAGTCTTTCCCCTTTCAAGTAGATAGGAGCTGTACTTCTGTGCTGCTTGTATCTATAGAAAATAGCTGCTTGGGTGCATTCCAAAGGTGCCCAGTGTATTGGCTTAACTTGATAGGGTCTTTACTTACACCCTGCTTTCTCCTGTGGTTGGACCTTCTAGCGGTAGAGAATTGATGTCTGCAATGATTGCTTTCAGTATCAATAAAGGCTGAGATACTGTAACTCTCTTTTTAATTTCTTGAGTGTTGCTCAGTAATCTTTATATCAAATCCAGTCTTAGAATTGGTCCACAACCGCCTGATGTTAGAAGCTCTCTAAACTGTTAAACAGCAATAAGTCAAGCAGACATTCAATAGAGTCCGCCTTGCTATCCATCACCAAAATCTTGCATCTGTGAGAGCATCCTCCAGACCATCTATTCTCATTCTGCAGGACTTGACTGCAGCATTTGATACTGTAAATTACTGAATGTCCTGTTTATCTTGGGGCATCACAAGAACTGTAATGATTTTTAAGTCCAACCTCGTATGTAGATCATAATTATTGGAATGAGTTGCCAGCCACAGTGTTGCACATTGGCAAATTATATTATATCAGCAATTTCATATATCTGCCCACAAAATATTTCATTTAAGAATTGTATTTGTTGGTTAATTTGTTGGTCATATAATGGCACCTATACATTAAATTAAAAGTTATTTATCGTCATCTATAGTTTCATGATGAACCTTTTAACATCCAAGGAAATAGTGTAATGTTTAAAGTCTGCATTAGATTTTGTACTTGTTGTTGGTAACATAGAGATCATCTGTTGATGTGAATTTGTGTGTGTGTGTGTGTCGGGTGGAGATGCTCTCCATTGTGATCTCGTTTCATTGATTGTTTTTTTATTTTTTAGAATTAAGGTGTACACAAGAATCTTAAATCTTTTAAAGATTTGGCCATGGTGGTAACCCCACACACGTATATGAACTCTACTGAGCAAGTAAACCAAAACTCAAAACATGATAAGCCTGAAAATATGATTATTATCCCAGTTAATCGAGTCATTAGTGAATTTGGAAACATCTCTTAGAGACTCTATGTGTTACATCCCTGCTTTAAAGGCCAGTCTAACCAGCATGCAATTCCCATGAGGTTCTAGGCTAGTTAGTGCTGGGTTGGTGCTAGTCTAGCTGGTGGACCATCATGCTTTTGAGCAGAAAAAACATGCTGGTGTGGCTAGTTGACCAGCATGATCTTTCTGATGAAGCTCAAGCATTCTTCTAATTCTCCTGATTCTTCTAATTTTCTCCCTTAAATGTCCTCTGTTTTCCCCCCAGTATTTGAAGTGTGTTCTCTGTTCATGATAGTTTGGTCACTTTTCTTTTGGGCTTCTTGTCAGGATTTATGGATTTTTGAATTATGTTTTACTGATTTTCTTTAAACAACAACAACAACAACAACAACAACAACAAAAAACTCATGGGTCCTAAAAAGGCTCCCAATTCTTACAGAAGACTATGCCAGACTTGACTTCAGTTGAGCTAATAAAACCTCTCTGTCAAATCGACTTAAACGAGTAATGTTAAAAACAGTCAAGATCAAAAACTGAAGAAACTTGCCAAAGCCATTAAATTAAACAATACATTGTCCATGATTAAGGCCATTACAGCATCATATATACAGTTACATAAATGGTTTGCCTTTTATCAAGACAAAACAAGTCTGTATATTTTAGAATTGTTTTGAATAAAGAAGTGTATGGCCAATTTTAACACCTCTAAATTAGTTTAAAAAAGAGGGGCCTCATAAAAAAAGAGTAAATTACCTGTAAAATGGAGCTTCCCAAAAACGTGGGAACATGTGTATGTACAGTAAGTGAATTCCAAAAAAGAATGATCATAATCCACGCCCATGAAAACCCACCCACTTAAGGAAGGCTTCAGACTCGCTAGTAAATGAGAATAGGAAACTATAAACATCCATGCGAACAGTAATAAATGTTTTGTGAGTGCGTTCACATCGTAAAATATTGATTTAGCAAACACTCGCATCTAAAAAAAAGTGAGGAACTTACAGTTATTTGCTGTTGTCAGAGGTTCTTTTGTGAATTACACAGTCCAAGAGGTCAATAAAAATGGTTTGACATGAAGCTTTAGTTTAAATGTTCAGAATGTGCAGTCAGGAGTATGTCCACCACCATTAACCTTCTCTGGTTCAGTTGAGCACATCACCGGAGAAACATCTTGAGTAAATCCAAGACTGTAACAGTGATATATATCCCTTGCAACAGAAAAAAATCTTCAAAGAAACTGAATGCCTAAAGAAGGTCTTTGACTGAAACTCCATAAGATATTACAGATTTGCAAGCTATAGGACAGTGTGAGGGTAGCCTTATTTAATTTGACTTCTATAAAAATTCATGGCAGTTTATCTAAAAGAAACACAAAATGTTCAGATGTCTTTCGCACGACACATTGTCGGGAGCAGGTGCACATTTTGTTCGTTTCATCTAACGTTTTGAGAATATGAAAACTTTAATGAATCATGAAAATTCACGTCTGATTGGCTTTACGGATGATTTACATAAAAATGTCATGAATGAGGCCCAATTAGAGAGAAATTCATTTTAGGGACAGGTAAGATATCTATTGCTGGAGATTGTTTGAGTGTAGAGCACTAAAACACAATACATGCATAGAAACACAGAGGGCTCAGAGAGCAATGGATTAAGGATGGAAAAAGGAAAGATCTAAAAGTGCAGTTGTCTGGGAAAAGGGGGTAGTGAGTCATTAAAATATTGTTAGGAATTTTAGGAGGTGCGTTATCGCTAATTCATTTAAAACAACCGTGGAGCGAAGCCAAGGAAAGTGAACATCCACTCACACAAATATGCACACACACTGTATTACTCCAACCAGATCATTGTTCTAGAATGAGCTTCCACAGGTGACCTTCCTGTCTCTCTCTTTAAACAACACACACACACACACACACACACACACACACGTTAGTTCAGCTATCCTTATGAGGACTCTGTATAGTCATAATGTAATTTTCAAAAGATACATTGTTTAGTATGTTTTTTAAGTGATTTGAATTATTGGGACACTAGAAATGTCCTAATAAACCACATTTATAGCATAATACCCTTGTAATTACCAGTTTGTAACCTAAAAACACACACACACACACGCAAACGCACAAACACACACACTCACAACAACTGCCATTCGCCACTAAGTAGCGGTGATGTCACTACAACGCTTGTGCCAGGCTATGTGCATGTTTAGGCCACGTGAAGTGTCGAACGCCCGCTGGCAGGAGGTGACGGGACAGATCCAACAGGTGACATGGGTCGACTGACTGAGATGACTGGCTGATGCACCACCTGTGCCCCTTACTGTGCCAACTTGCTGTGCTTTAGCCACCCGGCGCTCTGCTCGTTGTTGTGAGCATCGCTCCTCTGCCCTCCGTGGTTGTTGGAGGGTGACTGCCTCCAACTGGCCAGTAGCATCCTTCACAAGCCTCCTCCAAAGAGGCCGATCTTGACACTGCTGGTACCAGTCATCGGCAAGTCCACTCAGCTCCACATCCTCCTGTACCACATCACTCCGTCTCTTCTCCAGCCCGTGCATCGCCTGCTTAGCCCCCTCTATCTGGCCGAACAAAAGCTGTTTAGGCATGCGGTGTCTGGGCATGCGGGCTACATGACCCAGCCAACGCAACCTTGCCTGCCGGAGGAGCTCACCAATGGGACTTTGTTCACATCTTTCAAAGATTTGTGAGCTCCTCACACAATCCAGCCTGGTTAAACCCAGGATGGATCTTAGGCAGGTCAGCCTAAATGTTTCTAACCGGCGAAGATGTTCCATTAGGGGGGTCCACGTTTCGCAAGCATAGAGAAGGGAGGAAATGACCATGGCCGAGAATACCTGATGCTTCGTGCGGAGTGACAAACTGGGTAGCTTCCACACAGCATTATGCAACCGATGAAAAGATAATGCCGCTCGACTGATTCGGAGAGTGATCTCTGCTGTCAAAAAAGAGCTGGTCATAAGCACACTGCCCAGGTATGGAAAACACTCCACTCTCTCCACAACTGCCCCATCACCAATTGGGAGCTGTGGGGGTGGAGTGTCCGATGGTACATAATACCCAGGCAGGTGCTTAGTTTTGGTTGGGCTGATGGTAAGGCCCCATCTCTTAGTGGCAAGCTCCAGGTTCATCAGCAGCGCCTCCAACTCCTCCTCTGAGTGAGCACCAATCACCAGATCATCAGCATACATAATGTGGTTGATCAATAGGGAGCCATCCCTTGACCGCACCCGGGCATCGATCAACCTCCCATTATATCTGTACCAGACGGAAATTCCTCTGGTACAGCCATCGAAGGCTTCACGAACCACGTGGTCGAAATAGATATTCAATAATGTGGGAGCCAGAGGACATCCCTGTCGCACTCCAAGGTGAACAAGGAATGGCTCAGACTCCCAGCCACGTAGTTTTACCCGGGCCTGCTCACCATCATGAAGGTCCTTAATGATCGCGAGCAGCGGGTCTGGGACTCCGAAAGCACGAAGAACAACCCAGAGCCCAGGCCTACTTATGGTATCAAAGGCCTTGACCATGTCAATAAAGCAGAGATGTAGGTCTTGCTGGAATTCCCTACACCTCTGTTGTAGCAGATGCACAGGGAATATGGCATCTGTGCAAGACCACCCTTTCCTGAAACCACACTGGGGATCCACAAGCCTCTCCTCAGCGTGCCTGGCAAGGCGATGTTGAATAATCCTTTCCAGGACCTTTCCCGGCACACTGAGGAGCGAGATGCCCCTATAGTTGTTACAATCCATGCGGTGCCCCTTTTTAAAGAGAGGGACCACCAGGGCATCCTTCCAATCCTGCGGAACCCGCCCAGTGGTCCAGACTGTTGTTATGATGTCATGTAGGGCATTCTGTGCACAAACGCCACCCTCCCTCAGCATTTCGCTTGGGAGATAGTTTACACACACACACACACACACACACACACACACACACACACACACACACACACACACACACACACACACACTCTCTCTCTATTACTGAACCCACAAAGACACACTTCCTCAAACACTTAGCATCTTTCAGATTTTCCACTGGATTCTCTGGCAGAGGTCAGTTGCAGACCATACCAACACTCATGCTGATAAACAGACAACCATGTTTGTGTCACAGGAAACCTATCCCAAGTTTTCCCATAGCATTCTTTCTTAGTATATTTGCACTTGCATGCGTGTTGTTTGTCTTCTGTGATTGGAGTTTTTGCTTGTTCTAATATATGCTGTTATTTACAGTATGTGTCCTTCACATATAAGTCGACAAATACACACCCTTGGTCCTTGTACTGCGACCCTGCTATGTGTGTGAGTTTTTGTATTAAGGTTTTCTTTGTCTTGATCTATTATTCTCTCTCTCTCTCTCTCTCTCTCTCTCTCTCTCTGTAGGAAGCTGGAGAAGGAGCTGTAAGGTTAGTCATGGAGAGCACGCTCTCTGCAAGAGATCGGGTCGGCGTTCAAGACTTCCTGCTCTTGGAGAACTACAACAGCGAAGCAGCCTTCATTGAAAACCTGCGGCGACGGTACAGAGAGGGCCTCATATATGTAAGACACACACATCTTTCCAGAGGGATGCACACAGTGCCCATACTGTAAAATATACTATAAACAATATATATTTAATACTTTTAACTAGTTTCGCATAAAAAAATACTTTTAACCACAGCCACACACAATATACAGTATATGATCATGCATGATACATGTGGTCTCTCTCTCTCTCTCTCTCTCTCTCTCTCTCTCTCTCTGTTTCTTTTTTCTGTCTTTTTTCTGTCTCTGTGTCTTTATCTCTTTAAAAGACATATATTGGATCAGTGCTGGTATCGGTGAATCCTTACAGAGAATTGGAGATTTACTCCAAACAGAACATGGAGCGTCACAGAGGAGTCCATTTTTATGAGATCTCGCCTCACATGTGAGTGTTAAGTGTGTGTGTGTGTGTGTGTGTGTGTGTTATGTGTGTCATGACTGAGAATCCCTGTGAACATTCCGCCAATTCTTTTAGTATGACTCACTTTCATGGAGATTCCGGAGATTGGAACATGCACATAAATTTCCATTTATGCACACACACACACACACACACCTAAGCACTCTTTTAAAATGTGAAATCCTTCTTCACACCCAGAATATTCCAAGCTGTTTGGTAAATTTAGATGTTGCCCGTTACTGTAGTCAGATTCTTGGCTGCTAGTTTGATAACATTATTTAAGTAGTCCTTATAAAGTGATTTTAGAAGATCACACTTGTTTTTATTTAAACCTCTACAGATATTACACCTCTACACATGAAGTTTTTACACATAAACAGTAGTTCATCATGGCATTGAAATCCTTAGTGGTGAATTCACTAAGAATTGTTTTTGTGCATGTGATGTCGGTGCAACTCCCGATCATGTGGGTCGGTTGCGTGCTTGATTGTGTGGGATGTAGTAGATTGCTGTCTGAAGAGTCTATGGTTAGGCATACTGTACTGTACAGCATCACTCCATCATTGCAATCCAGACACCTGAACCATTTTTTTAAATGCCGGAAGTACCCTCAAATACACTGCATGTCTGGAAATATGCAGTTTATAACACTGTTCTCCATCGTTTGATCATCATTTGATAAATGACTGTTGGAAGATGTACACAAATGTCTTTCTAAAATAATTTTGAATGCCTTCTTTCCATGGCATTTTTGAGAATAAGTCACTATCTCTGAAAAGCCTAAATTACTTAGGTGTGCTTGCACTGAAAATAATATAAATTGCTTATATTTATATAATAAAATGGAATTTAAGTGGTTAGTGAATAATATGTTTTGCACTGAAACACCTGACCAAAAAAAACTGTTTAGTGAATTCATCATAATGTTCACAATGTTGAACTGTTGAGCACTCTGTATTTGTAACAGTGCTACTTTAGTTTTACTGGGCCATATGTGACTGCACAGTCCACATCTGTGTTTTTGTGTCTGTGACTTCAGTTTTGCCCTGGCGGATAATTCATACCGTGCACTGCGGACTGAGAGAAGAGATCAGTGTATTCTGATTTCAGGAGAAAGTGGAGCTGGAAAGACTGAGGCCTCCAAAAAAATTCTGCAGTACTACACACACATCTGTCCCACCCGCAACAACACACACACTATCAGAGAGAGACTGTTGCAGTCCAACCCAATACTGGAGGTATGCACGCACAAGCACCCTCTCAAAAAAACAAAAACAAAAAACAACAAGGATGCTAAGCATACTAAATATCACTCTCACTCTGTCACACCAGGCTTTTGGGAATGCGAAAACTCTTCGGAATGACAACTCAAGTCGTTTTGGGAAATACATGGACATTCAGTTTGACTATAAGGTAAATGAAGCCTACTTTTGCTAAAAGATCACGACTCTTGAGCTGAAATTAAGCTTATATAAAAAATAAAAAATCTCTAACTGGCAACCACTGCAACACTTTGGCTACATTTACACTGTCAGTGTTTGGGATTGATAACCATATTCACTGACATGTGTGACTCAAAATGTTCTGTACATTCATTATATCCAAACAGGAGTGTATTGAATAATGGCTCTAGGGTCAGGTAACTGAAGTCAATCCCCTTCATTAACTCCAGAGTATTGCCTGTAACCACAGTGACAGATGAAAATAGAAAATAAATATTTTTATTGAAAAGCATTCAATCAAAACATTAAGGATTAAATTGTTATTGTGTTCAACATTTCAGGACACTCCCGCTCCTTTCATCCTCAAATGTGTGGTCAAAAACTTTCCAGATCCAAATTCCTTGTATTTCTTCCTGCACTCAAACACAGGATTTTTCTGGCATTTAGAAAGAGGTTGCCCTAACAGTAGTGATCAACAAAATAATTACCCAAGTATGCACTTATATCACACATACACCAGTGACGTTCAAGACAACTAGTTGTTGACTGCAGCTCATTTTACACATCACAAATCAACCGAATCAGTCAGTTTCATAACTGAATGGTCCATGAACAGAACTGTCTTCAGCAGTACAAACAGGATGGAAAACCTTATTCTGCTGCAGTGAGAATGTAGCCTTTACAGTATCTGTGCATCATACTGTTGACAGGTCCTTCAGATATTGGTGGTCATGCTTTTAGCCCTTTATATAAAATTTTGACTTTTTCAGGGTGCTCCAATTGGAGGTCACATTCTCAACTACCTGCTAGAGAAATCCCGTGTGGCCCATCAGAACCATGGCGAGAGAAACTTCCACATCTTCTATCAGCTACTGGAAGGTGGAGAGGATTCTCTTTTGAAGAGACTTGGTTTGGAGAAAACCAACCCACAGCACTATCATTACCTAGTTAAGGTATGTGTTATGTGTTATGTGAAATGTGTATATGTTTGTCCATGAAAGAGAGCAGATTTGTCTACAGTTATCAGAGCCATGGCCATGGCATGGGTATGCTTCATTCTACTGAGTGCTCCTGCAAGTAATGCGAGTTTGAATCCGGCTCACGTCATTTTCCGTTCATGTTCCCCCCTTCTTCTCCATCATCATTACCAATCCTCCCTATGCTGTTCTTTACATATAATTGTCTACTGTTGTTTAGGTGTCTACAGTGTATGAAGGCATTGTATGTTGATGTGTGTTTGTGTTACTAACAGTCAGATATTCTTACTCTGTGTCAGGGTAACTGTCCACGTGTGAGCGCCATCAGTGACAAGAATGGTTGGAAAGTTGTTAGAAACGCTCTTACCATCATTGGTTTTAATGAGGATGAGATACAGGTGATGCATGTACAGACACACCTTGGACATTTATGGCTTTAGAGCTCAAAGTAAAATCAGTATGCACTCACAAAATTCCTTTCCTCTGTAGGAACTGATGGAGATTGTAGCCAGTGTTCTACATCTGGGTAACACACAGTTTGTTGAGGATGAGGAGGGAGAAACACAAGTCACCACTGAGCCTCAGCTCAGATATCTGTCCCAGGTGTTTAAAGCACTCATTTTTTAACTTAACTCTATTATTTCAATGCACTTAACTAATATGATTTAGTACTTAACTAATGTAATTTAGTTTATGCTGTGTTGGCCGATATGGCAATTATCTTGGACTTGCACTGACACCTAGTGTCATGGATGCAGAATAGTGTAACAGGAGTAGATTTTATTTATCAGTGCCACTGTAGACATGCACTATTTATGCATTATTCTGCCGTGATTATAGAGGGGTTCCCAGGATAAGATGAGCAGTATTTGGCTGGTCATGCAATCTCGACATGGTGGCCCCATGAGGCAACTTTTATTAGGCCACTGATATGACGAGTCTTAAAGGATTAGTTCACCCAAAAAAGAAAATTTGGTTGGTTTAGATATGTCAACTGTGGTGCCATCTTGGAACGGTGAATAAGGAGAGCTGCTTGAATTGGTTTAAATGCAAGTGAATGAGTGGTTGGTAAATGGTCTGCACTTATATAGCGCTTTTTTTAACCTTAGAGGTTACCAAAGCACTTTACACTGTGTCCCAATCACCCATTCACACACACACACTCATACACCAATGATGGCAGAGCTGCCATGCAAGGCGCTAGCCTGCCATTGGTAGCAACTTGAGGTTCAGTGACTTGCCCAAGGATACTTCGGCATGTGGAGTCACATGGGCCGGGAATCGAACCGCCAACCCTGTGATTAACAGCCGACCCGCTCTACCACCTGAGCCACAACTGGTTTATTTTTATGATGGCCATATGTAATTTTTGGTCCTTCAAATGTCTTTTATGGACCTACAGAGCTGACATATTTTTCTAAAAAGACCATACACACCTTGGATGGAATGAGGGTGAGTAAATTATGAGATAATTTTCATTTTTGGGTGATCTATTCCTTTAATCTCATCTGAGTGTACAAGATTTGAAATGTCATTTTTTTTTATACTATTCATTACTATCTGGGTAAAGCTTTTTAATAGTGCACTATTAATGTCCTGTCTCAAGTCAATTTCAATATCGTCTGAACTGTATTCTGTTTGGTAATTAGTTACCAGTGTTATTAGTAACTTGTCTCGGGTTTGTTGTGTACTATTCTTGTGTGAAGAACAAAGCTGCTCTCATACTGTTTTCTGATTTGATCTTCAGTGGGTAACGCTATTGTTTTAGACTTACATCTCAGGTACCTATGCAGGTTTAATAATCAATTCAATCCAACACACACTCACACAAATGTTGGGTTTCCATATTTTATGGGGACTTTCCATAGACATAATGATTTTTATACTGTACAAACTTTATATTCCATCCCTTAACCCTACCCCTAAACCTAACCCTCACAGAAAACTTTCTGCATTTTTACATTTTCAAAAAACATCATTTAGTATGATTTATACGCTGTTTTACTCATAGGGACCGACAAAATGTCCCCACAACGTCAAAGATTTCGGGTTTTACTAACCTTATGGGGACATTTGGTCCCCACAAAGTGATAAATACACGCTCACACACACACATACACACACATACAGTATACACATAGACAAATGGAATGTGTGTTTCTTTTTCTATCAACAGCTGCTGGGTGTGGATGGGTCAATTCTGAAAGAAGCTCTTACTCACAAGAAAATTGTTGCCAAAGGGGAGGAGGTAATATCACAACATCGCACTGTTTCTTTCTCTCTCTCAATTTCAGCTTTCAACATACTTTATGTTTGGTAATCTCGTGGCTTACACATTCCGCATTCAGTACGTTAACTGTGACACAAATGGCAGTAAACAAAGATTTGTGCAGTTCATTCTTTGTATATGTGTGTGCTTATTTCAGATGATCAGTCCATTTAGTTTAGAACAGGCTCTTTCTGCCCGTGACTCATTGGCCAAAGCCACATACGGTTGTACCTTTACCTGGCTTGTTCAGAAGATAAACCAATCATTGGCCTTTAAGGTGTGCTCCTAATTTCAATTGATAATAGTCATGACCTTGCTTTATTTAAATTGACTTATTGTTATGAATATAACAATAGTTTACTACTGTATGTTTGTTTTACACTGTATGACTTAACAATATTTGTTTGCCTTGTGTGCCAATGCCTGAAATAAATAAATAAACAAAAAAATAATAATAATAATATCATGATGTATGAATAAGATCATATTGTGTTTTTTTCTGATTTGGCTGTGCCCTCTTGTGGAGTGATGGTGGAAGATTATTATATATGTGTTTTAACAGGATGAGGTCTACTATTCCAGCAAATGTTCTTCTGTTATTGGTTTGCTGGACATATATGGATTCGAGGTCTTTCAACACAACAGGTCTGTCTGGCTCGCTTTCTTTTTCTTTGATTATCAAAAGTACTTTACAGCAGAAATAATGCGTCAAAGGAACTATTCTGCTGTTTGTTTTTATAGACCATTATAAACATGTACCACATTAAAGTAAAAGGAAAAAGAAAATTACTTTAAGACATGGAAGGAAAAAGTATTGAGGACATTCATCTCTTTCTCTTTGTGACTGTAGTTTTGAACAGTTCTGTATTAATTACTGCAATGAGAAACTGCAGCAGCTGTTTATTGAACTCACACTGAAGAGTGATCAGGAGGAGTATGAGGCTGAGGGGATCGTGGTGAGTGCATGGGATGAAAGTGATGCAGAAATGTGTAAATGGTGTATTATGTGTGTGAGAGAGTTTTTGTATTGGAAAAATGCTCACATCTACATTGCGATCACATTGCTAATGACATTATATAGAGATCTGAATGGAAGTTTAGGAGAAGCTCTTTCGTCTAATACTGTCAATCACAACCCAAAATATATAAGCAGCTGCTTACCTCACCTTTGACACTTCTTCTGGTGTCGCTTCGCCACACCAACTTCACCTTCTTTTGCAACATTTCAAACAGTTCTCATAATAATTCACATTTAAGTGTAGTGCAAGTAGTATTGCATTTACAATTACTTTGTAGAGCAGGAGGACCCTTCTCTTCCTTCATCCCTGACCTAAACTATTGTACGGGAGAGGGCACTGGGTGACCTGAGGGGGAGCTTCAAACTCAGGCACCACTGAACAATTAAAAAATTACAATATCCTATTCCTCTTAAAAACTCAGTAATATATAATATATCTGTTAAACCTAATACAAAACAATATTTAAATGAAAGCAATAGTCTAATTATACATATACATCACATAAAAAAATAAATTAAAAAATTGCATTTGTTGTTTTTGTCCAGTGGGAGAGAGTGGAATATTTCAACAACAAAATCATCTGTGACCTGGTGGAGGAGAAACATAAAGGCATCATCGCCATTCTGGTCTGTGTGCTTTCATCATGAATATCCAGTTTTTCTGTTCATCAAAGTTAAACTGAGATTGAGCTGAAGGGAATTCAATCATTTATTTTCATCAGGATGAGGAGTGCTTAAGACCAGAAGATGCCAGTGACATCAGCTTCCTGGAGAAGCTGGAGGACACCCTGGGGACCCACGCCCATTTTGTCACGTAGGAGCTTTAACACACACACACACACACACACACACACACACACACACACACACACACACACACACACACACACACACACACACACACACTGTTGAAAAAAACATTGTTCAGTATGTTTTTTAAGTGATTTGAATTATTGGGACACTAGAAATGTCCTCATTAACCACATTTATAGAATAATAAGCTTGTAATTACCAGTTTGTAACCTAAACAAAAGTCCTCGTAAAATAGTTTTTAATCAAAACTGCCAGATGTGAAGGGCGAGGAGAATTTATGCATGCTTCAGTTTTAAAAAAAAGAAGAAAAAAAAAAAAAGAGTATGCACCTGTGTATCCTTGCTCGTAGCTTCCACTCTCCTTATTCCTTTTTCTAAGTGCATTAAGGTAATTCATATGTTCTTTATGATGCCGGACTTAAGTGTATTTCTAGGCCATTGAATGGAGGACAGTGGAGTAAAGAAGGATCGATTTAAGTATTGAGAAGCACCCTCAGAGAACTCTGTGTTTCCATTGCTGGAGCAGAATGGCTCTGAATTTAGAATATCATTGGGTTGTTTTCTGGTATCTGATTGGTCAATTCCATGTTCCAGTCATAAAATGGCCAATGGGAAGATTCGCAAGGCAATTGGGCAGGAGGAATTTAGGCTGGTTCACTATGCTGGAGAGGTCAACTACAATGTCAGTGGTGAGGAGAGATCATCCCTTCATCCATCTGTCCAGTCATCGCTCTGTCTTTTTATCCATCCATACTTCAGTCTTATGCTCATTACTGCTGTTACAACAGATTTTTTTCCTTTATTTTCAGGGTTTCTAGAAAAAAATAATGACCTGCTGTACAGACACTTGAAGGAGGTACAGTGTTTTTAAAGTTAATTTTTGGGTGTGATGTTATGACTGAAAAATGTATGTTTTACAATGAACCCTGCGTGTTTCATTGCAGGTGATGTGTCGGTCAGAGAATCGCATCATTAGTCAGTGTTTCCATGTGGATGAGTTGATGGATCGGAGAAGACCAGAGACGGTTAGACACACACACACACACACACACACACACACACACACACACACACACACATGTTGGTGCAGCAATCCTTATGTGGACTCTCCACAGACATAAAATTTTTTATACTTTTATATAGATTCTGTCCCCTAACCCTCACAAAAAATGTTTTTTTAAGCAATTTAATTATGGGGACACTAGAAATGTCCTCATAAACCACATTCATAGCATAATACCCTTGTAAATTACCAGTTTGTAACCTAAATAAAAGTCCTCGTAAACCACCCAAACCCACCCATACACACACACACACACACACACACACACATTACAAAGAAACACATATACAGTTATTAACTCACTGGTTTTTAACACAAACTTATTAACACTTACTGATTAAGTCTGGTTGTCTCTACTCAGGCTGCCACACAGTTTAAGATCAGTTTGGCTAAACTAATGGAGATTTTGATGTCTAAGGAACCAGCGTATATCCGCTGTATAAAACCCAATGATGCCAAACAGCCAGGTATGTTGTACTGGTAGAGCGTTTAATTGACCAGGCCAATTAATCTGCTGATTTTTTGATTTTTGGTTATTCACATCAATCCGGGTGGCAGAGGACAAGTCTCAGTTGCCTCCGCTTCTGATCATGATACATCTTATCATGTGGCTCGATGTGCATGACACCGCCGAGACTCACAGCCTGTGGAGGCTCATGCTATTCTCTGCGATCCACGCACAACTTACCACGCACCCATTGAGAACGAGAACCACTTATCATGACCATGAGCAGGTTACCCCATGTGACTCTACCTTCCCTAGCAACCGGGCCAATTTGGTTGCTTAGGAGACCTGGTTGGAGTCACTCATCACACCCTGAATTCAAAATCGCGACTCCAGTGGTGGTAGTCATCATCAATACTCGCTGAGCTACACAGGCCCCCACGATTTTTGGATTTTCTTGATATTATTAGCATTGTCTGATAATTGTGCCTACTTGGCAGATGTGCTATTTGTTTTAAATGTATACCTTTGGCAGCTACAATGGACCAGTGCATTCAAGATATAAATTTCTGCCAGTATGTGGGTTGGGAATCAAACCCACGATTTTGGCATGGCTAGCACCATGATTTACCAGTTGTGCTACATGAAGGATACTCTCCTTGGTCCCTAGTGCTAAAATCTACCATTAGCCTTGTCACCAAATGATGCATTTTGTAGTTCAATACCCAATCCAACAATTATTCTGAAAAAACATTTGGTGCAGTAGCATGATGAGTGACTTTGAGTCCCTGCTCGAGTTCGTCTCCTAATACCATCTCTTCTCTTCTCTCCTGTCCTGTTTTCCTATTCTTTTTCATATTGAAAAAAGACAAAAATACGAAATTAGAAAAATAGTTAAGAAAATGTCTGTTTCGTATGTGATTTCATAAAATATACTGCATTCTATTCTCCACCCTCCATCTGTCACTCTCTGTCTCATCAGGTAGGTTTGATGAGGTTTTGATCAGGCGTCAGGTGAAGTATTTGGGTTTGATGGAGAATCTGAGAGTGAGGAGAGCTGGATTTGCATACAGAAGAAACTACAAAGTGTTCTTAGAGAGGTTAGTCTCTCATACAGTTGCATGCAGACAATATTTTTTAGTAACACATGGCAAGGTTCTGCCACTGTCCTTTGCAATTTTTATATATATATATATATATATATATATATATATATATATATATATATATATATATTTTTTTTTTTTTTTCAGTTTGTTTTGGCATATGTTTACTTGTGCAGGTATAAGTCTCTGTGTCCAGACACCTGGCCAAACTGGCATGGAAAACTTTCAGAGGGAGTTGCCACTCTGGTGAAACACCTCAACTACAAACCTGAGGAATACAAATTGGGCAGGTGAGAGGGGTAAAGAGAAGAACAGATATATGGATAGATGGATGGTTGAGAAACTGTGAACAGTGTTGCAGTAGAGAGAAAAGTAAGGCTGGGTAGGATAGATTGGTCACAATGCTTGCATTATTTTGAATATAATGTACTAAATAAGAAAAGGATTTGTGTGGTTGAGGAAAAGTGAAACAGAAATGGTGTGGTGTCCTCATCATGTTCTGGAAGTGAAAGGGACATCACTCTGGACACCCTGGACATCAACAACACCTTATGCATGCACAGGAGAGAGACCTGGGAAGAGCTAGTGGTGACAAGGCACTATTAACATAAGATGCCCCTCCACTTCTTGCTCTGGAATGGCAATGAGTGAGGTTGGGCCGATGATGATGATTCGATTAAAAAAAACTGATCATAATTTTGTCCTTCTTCTTAGGTCCAAAATCTTTATCCACTTCCCACGGACTCTGTTTCTGACTGAGGATGCACTTGAGGCCCGGAAACAAACAATCGGTAAGCCAGAGGTTGACAGTGTTGATGATGGTGAAGAGTAGAATGATAATCATTGTTCTTTCACCACAACCAGTTGCTGGCAATGCAAGTTGTTCTGGAATGTTTTGGTCATTTTCCTGGTTTTTTAAACTTAGTAGGCTCACATTTTGACCTGGAAATGGGTTGTCTTTTTTAGCCATCACTCTGCAAACTTCTTGGAGGGGCTACAGTGAGCGAGCCAAGTACCATCGCATTCGCCAAGCAGGTAACCTTTACAAATAGACAGAATGCAGAGGCAGGAATAAAAGGTTACATCCAGTCAATTATAAATACTGTAGGTTTGCAGTCTTAATGCTTTGCGTGTGTTACAGCCCATGTGTTTGTCAAATTTAACTCACAGTAATTGTTATCCAGTCATGGTGGAGAGGGGTCAAAGGTCGCAGGAAAGCCCAGTGTCGTAGACAAGCAGCCAACACAATACGGAAGTATGAGTGTGTTTGTGTATGTAGGTGAATAAGTTGCTCAGTGTAATTGATTTGGTCACTGATTATTCCATCATCATTTTCATGTTTTTCTCGCTTTCACAGGTTCATCAAAGGCTTCATCCTGCGCAATGAGCCTCGTTGCCTTGACAATGAGTACTTCCTTGACCACGTGCGATTCTCTTTCTTGATGAAAGTGAAACGGAATCTGCCAAAGAGTGTGCTCGACAAGAGCTGGCCAAGACCACCGCCTTCACTCACTGAGGTATTAAAAACTTTCCCTTAAAGTGACATGTGGAACATTTAGTGTAGGCCTCCACTCTCACTTACTTGTGTAAATGGATGAAGATGGATGCCACAATCGAACTCTCAGTGCTGATGTAACATTTTGCTGGACTTAAATATTCTGTAACTGGTTCTGTGTGGACACATGATTACTCATCTGTTGAATTCCATAGGAACTTCCAGTGCAATGATTCATGCAAGATTAAGGGGTCGGCAAAATTTTTGACATGGAGTGTCATTTTCTATTTGCCTGTTCAGTAACTGCGGCACCCCCCACATATTAAGTTTTTTGCACCTGCATTCCAATCTACATGTTGATGTAATCCTTCCTCATGATCATGCAGCGTGTTTTCATCAGCTGAATGGGAGACTAAACACTCCTGTGCAAGCCATTCGGGCATCACCAGCCAATCTATTGTTTAGACATTTTCGGTGAATAGGGCTAAGTATAGTGAGTACTGAGTTTGAGGGGCTTGAACAAGCATGCAGTTCATGTCTTTTATTCTATTTCAGTAAATGTTTTTATTATTATTATTATTATTTTCACTTTTCGAAATGGAGAGAAAATGTGGAGAAGAGGCGGGAAGTGGATCAGGAACATCTCCCACGTGAGCACCACAGCTCAGTGTGAAACATGTGATAACTGCTTGGCCATAGCTTTAACAGCATGTACCTAGTTAATAGCTGAACAGCTACACAGGGAATAAAAACGGTTCAAGGAACAGAAATGAAAACTGAAAACGAACATATTTTAATGCAGAACATAACTGAAAATGGGAACGAAATCCCTTTCAATTGTTCTGGAGTGAAAACATTATTTTTAAATGCTGGTAGCTGGTTAATAACCGGTTAATTTTGTCACAAAATTTATTTCATGAAACCAAAGACCATAAGGTTTATCACAGTAAATTTTCAGAATAACACCACCTGTTGCCTGAAAAAACGAGTCTACTCTATTTTTAGTAGAACACAAGCGTGCTCTTTGATTCTGAAGGAAACCGCTAGTTTAAAAGCCAATGTAAAAAAAAAAATAAAATTGTTAAATGTATGTGCATGGAGGAGAGAGATTTAGGCTATTAATTGATTTTAGATGGCCAAAATGAAAATTGAAATGTTTTAACTACTTTGGGATATATTTAATATTAAGAATACATTTATTGAAAAGATGTTACTTTATGTCGGCTACTGTATACTATTTTTGCTATGATTTTTATCCTGAAAATTCCTCCACATGGGAAACATTTCATGGCTTATTTTGGCTTATTTTTGCATGAGGCAAGTGCCTAATTTTAGCTTGTTTTTCCAAAATGGGTGCCTTGTTTCTCTAGAGAGATATGGAAACACTGATACTGGAATATCATCCACCCTTAGCACAGAGCACTGTCATTTTAAAAAGAACGATATTAACTGTTATTTTATTTCATTCTAACCATTTAGAAAGAAGGCGAACCGTTATGAAAAAATACAGTTTCTGCTAACATGAAAAATATTTCGTTTTTATTCCCTCATGCTACACTCCCTGTAACTTGTTGATCTGGTGCAGGGCTCAAGTTGAGGGGGGATACGAGGGGATGCCATCCCCCTTGTTGCAAGAAATACAAAAAGCTTCCCCCTTGTAAAACCACCATCCCCTTTAGACCAATTCTGTGATGTATTACTTTGAACTAATTATGCAAGTAAAATATGTAATATTTAATTTTAATACGTTTGATAAATAACAGACTTTAAATAAGGATGATTAGCCAGTCAGAATATATTTCGACATGTGTGAGTTTACCATATTTCTATAGTAAAGTCATCAAAACTAGGGAATAACATAAATGGAACTATGGGTATTATGTGACTAAACAAAATCCAAAATAAATCAAAACTGTGTTATATTTTAGCATCTTCAAAATAGTCACCCTTTGCCTAGATGTACTCTTGACATTTTCTCAACCAACTTCTTGAGGAATCACCCTGGGAGGCTTTTTAAAGAGTATTGAAGGAGTTCCCATCTATGTTGTGGACTTACTGGCTGCTTTTCTTTATTATTTGATCGAAGTCATGAATTTAAAAAAACGTTGAAATGAAATAAATTAATATGTTGGCACAAATATTTTTTTGTCTACAAAACAAATTTAAAATATTTAAGTATATGACTTCAGATCAAAATAATTTTAAGATCATGAGAAACATTTCAGTCAAGTGTTTCAAAACTTTTGACCAGTAGTGTGTGTACATGAGATATATAGTGCAATAATGTAAATAAATATCTCATGTACATATGTAAATTCTCATATTTAATTCGATAAATGTACACACCCCTACAGTACCTTGCACATACATTACCACTTGCACATGTACATACGCCGTTCTTTTAAATGTCCTATTATTTGTCTATTTATACTCTTACCTTGTTTTATATTCTGTATCTCACTGTAATGTTCTCTGTGTACTTGTTTCTCCCATCACCAAAAAAATTGTGTTTACATGAGAACACTTGGCAATAAAGCTCATTCTGATTCTGATTCTGTCTCCACCTGCAGGCATCTGAGCACCTTCACAGAATCTGCATGCACAACCTAGTCAATGACTACATCACGAAAATCCAGCCGGAGTGGAAGAAGCAGGTAACACCAAGGCTGTGGGATATAGGGATTTTTAGGATTTTATTTTTTTAATAAACACATTAAAATAATTTGGATAGGTTTTCCTAAAATTGTAGGGAAGTCTTGAGGAAGTCTTGAGAAACAACACTGGATAGTGTCATACTTATTTATAAACCATGAGGGCCTTCATCTCAGCAACCCCTGAACGCCAAGCCACATTTGGATTATTTTAACTATTTGAGAACCTAGCTGTGCATGGTAACACTTTTGTTTTTTGTAAGCTGCCACTGAGCAATTTAATATTAACAGATATCAGTACCTTTTAACATTACACAGATAGGCTATACTCTTGCTGAAAAAATTTAAGTGGCTATGATCTAGTGTGCTGTGTAGTTTTTTGAGGCTTTTTTTAACCTAAAATGTGGACATGTTCTTGTCTGCTGTGCGCAAAGGGACCTGGTAGTTACAAGACTGGCATACATTTGATTGATATTGTAATCATGTTTAAAGATTATGTGCGAGTGTTATGAATGCACTGATAATATAATATATAACTTATACTGTAAGATCTATTATGCTTTCTTGTTGGATGATAATAGGAAAGCCGCCCTTCCGGGGGTCCGGTGTGTATGCACATGCACGGTGCACAGGGGTGTGAGAGAGAATTGAGGGAAAGATTTTGAGAAAGAATTGCACTTTAGCTTCGTTCTGCCTCTTACCTGTTTTACGGCCAAGAATAAATCTCAGAAAAGCAGAATGACTCTCATTCATTAAAAGGGATTGTTACAGTAATATAGTAGCCTATGTTGTATTACACAGTGACGTTATGCATGTAATCAAAAGAAAAAGAAAAAAACTTTCGCTGAAACCTGCTCAAACTCGTTTAAAAAATATATTTTCAGAACACCCACTGAACACTGTGTATTAGGTAAAGTCTATTTATCTGTGCCAGTGCTTTGTGCGGCCCTCAAAAACCCATGAAGATAGGGAGACCAGATGTCCCTATAAAATCAGGACAGTCCTGATTTTATGAGTTTTATTTTACAGCGTCCCCACAGAGTGACAGACTTTTGCCCTGATAATCAGTCTTAGCCTAATATTTTATGAAAATTATCATTGCTGTGCTTTGTGCTTTTTCTGTATTGAAAAACTTGCGATGAATAATGAGAGAATCGTTCAATCACGAAGTCTCAGTATAAGCTGTGGATTTTTTCCACAGTGCTGATCTTCCCCCCTTAATAATCACCCCTCCCACCTCTGCTGCTGTCCGTCAGCCCAAAAGAAAAGTTTACTCATGTGCTTGAAGCCAAAAACCGGGGAGGGAGAGATGATATTAGCACAGGTCAAGGTAATCAAATAGCAAAAAAAATAACAAATAAAAATGCGTCCCCATCCTAATATTTGTACATCCTCTCACATACCATCAGTAAAATCTCAACCCTGTATCAACGAGCCATGCTATGTCATAAAACACTATATGTACAGGATTCATTTTATGTGGGGCAATGTAATGATTGCCAGAGCTTCTCATTGATTTTAATCCCGTCCAAAACAGGCATATCAGTATTTTTTACTGATTTATTTTTTTGACTTTTTCTGGAAATGCACACAACAATTAAGATTCCGATGTTTTATCTTCTATTATATGCCTTAAAATAACCCAGGTAAAGGTGTCCCACTGCAAATTGACATGCTGTAAAATGCCAGTGAATCTGTGCTGTCTGTGAGCACTTTAACTATTGTTGTTTCTGAAGTTTTCTGTGTCTTAAGTCATTGGTCAAAGACACCAGAAAATTAAAAGATCCTCAAGTAAACACTTAAGAAAAACATGCATCAACCTATATATGCAACAGCCAGCAACTATTTAAAGAGAAAGAACGGATAATATTTTCTTTTGGTTCGGAAAAGTGTAGCTCTGCATTTTGGGATATATTTTCCAGAAGTAGGCTACAAATAAAATTACATAACTTGAATGTATTGTTCATCTTTTTAAATTTAAGTCAGTAATAGAGCATTGCAATCTGTTGTAATTCATCAAATATTCCAATACATGGATCATGCCGATATTTTTCATGGTCATCTGGTCATCCTACATATCCCACTACAGCACCCCCAACATAAAGCATCTTCCCATGGCCCTTGGTAACACATTTGTATTAGAACATACACAAACAATCATACACATTCACAGATAAATACATTTACTGTATCTGTTTTCTCACTCTATCTGCAGCTGGAACAGAAGGTTCTTGCCAGTGCAATCTTTAGTGGCCAAAAGGACTGCTACCCTCAAAGTGTTCCCAAACTTTTTGTAGCCACCCGTCTAGGTAATATTAACACAGAAATAAAAAGTAATTGACCGTGTAAAGCACACATACACACAAACAAATACAGGCATTCAGTGATACATTTTTACTACTGCAGAGACTGATGAGATCAACCTTAAAATACTGCAAACCCTTGGAAAAGACAACAAGGTGAAGGTAAAAGTTTTTTTTTAAGTTTATGTCTGGAAAAAATCCTTTTCTGTATGTATTTCATATAATTGGTTTGTGTGTGTCTTTCATTTTATTGTTTGCTTTGATTCAGGTTCCCTTTCTCTCTTTTTCAGTATGGTGTTGATGTCATTAAGTATGATCGTCATGGTTTCCGTGCACGTGTGCGCCAGCTGCTGTTGACCACTTCAGCTGCTGTGCTGGTGCAGGAAGCAAAAATCAAACAATGCATCGACTACAGCGCATTGCTGGGTAATGTTACTATAATAAAGCTCTCTCCATTGTTGCATAGTATGACAATAAATGTTTAATACCCCTGTGTTACAACACATCTAATTGTTAGGTAATCATACTCTTCCCCAATTCTCATCAATATCAGACTACCATTGCACTATTAACTGGGCAATACTCTACAATACATTCAAATTTTGAGAGGGTTTAATACTTATTTTCTTTCTTTTTGTAGGTATCTCTGTTAGTTCCCTCAGCGATGGGTTCTTTGTTTTGCATATTCCCACAGCTGACAGTAAACAGAAGGTTAGAGAGAACTACTGTCTTGTCAGAGCCCCGTCATGCTCTGTCATTGTCTTTGATGTCCAGCCCTCTGTTGTTTAAAATTGACCTTTGGCCTTCTGATCTCCAGGGTGACCTGGTGCTTCAGTGTGATCATGTGATTGAGACCGTCACCAAGCTGGCCATCATGGCAGACAAGATACACAATATCAACATCAGTCAGGACAGGTGTGTGTGTGTGTGTGCTGTGGCAGGTTCTGGCACAGACAACAAATGTTTTTGCCAGTGTATAGGATAAGGGGCGGGTGTTGTTCCCACACACAGCTCTCAGACTTGCACTCCACTTTTCTATCTCTCGTCCAGGCTCTACAGTGGAGTGAAATCACCAAATAAAATGCAACCAAAAGCACTCCCGATTCTGATGTACATCTGCTTATGCACACTTGCAAATTTACTGGGTTTATTTAAAACAAAAATGACACATTCAGAGTTTTAAACCCAGGATCCCACAATCTCAAATCAAGTATCATACTTCTGGACCAACAAACCTTGTGACAACAACAACGATTTTATTATTTGATGTTGTTTAATTTATGTGTCCTTTGTCAAATATTTGTTCAGTATAGTACTGCAACCAAAGTGTTACACAGTTAAGCTTTTATACCTTTCAAACTCAATACATTTATTTCTGTCCAGAATCAGGTTTGCCATCGCAAGGGGAAAGGAGGGAGTAATAGATTTCACATGTGGTTCAGATCTTCGAGTGATCAAGACCAAGAATGGACACCTGTCTGTGGTGAGACCTGCACACACACTTGCACTGTTGAGAAAATATGAGACTACCGAAGTGGATTGGTTTTGATTAGGAAAGTAGAAAGTGAAGGAGCAGAGAAAAAAGTTGATATCAGGAGGAGTAGGTTCAGAGACAACAACATTTATTATTTAACTTATTTAAGTGGTTGACTAATTTATCTGGATGTACGTAAACATTAAAACTCTGATCCCTCTTTTACAGACTACCCCACGAATCTCATGATCAGCCAATGAGAGCTCAGTTGCTGGAGGGGTCAAACAGTGGACAAATCACTTCAGAGGAGTACTTTAGCCGATCACAACACAGAGCCACACACTACACAGCCAGATAACACGTTTTTATGCTTAATTTCAATTCAAAGCCACATATCAGTGATTAGTTCTTATATATACAATATACTGTGTACATTGTCATGACTCTGTAAGCAATGTCATATTTTCTCTCAGCTGGTCAATCAAATTAATTTGTTTTACTTTTATTATGTTATAGTAATTCTAGCTTTAATTAAAATATACTAAATAGTTTTTATTATCTAATTAGCTAGCTAATCTAGTAAGATTTTAAATAACAATAGCTGATATAGTGCTCCACAAATAGCACCACAATCTATTAAAAAAGTTTTAACCCTCCATATTTTTAAGTATTTTTGTATTATATATAGATAAAAGAAAGACTTTCGATATTTAGTATTGAATGCAATGGCCAATGAGCAATATGAATGCCTGTTGTGCAGAAGCGTTGTTGTTTTGTTTAATGTTCTCTCTAAAATATTGAATAGACATCAAATAACCATTGTTTCAAGAAGTGATTTGACAGAGATGGGTTACAGCATGTCTTAATCCAGGTTGCGTTAAGTGTGTTTATGTTTTAATTTTGTCTGAAATAACGTTGTCACACACACACACACACACTGCAACTGCTTCTCAGTATTTTTATTCAGTGCTTGTGATACAGATTGTACAAAACATACAGTAATATTTTACTTTTGTATTGCCTTTAATTGTTTATAAAAAAATAAATATTGCATGAAATAAACTTGGCACACATTTCACATAAACAAAATAAATATTTTAATAAATAAGAAGAGGTGGAAAGTACTGGGAAAAGACATCAAAAAAGGGGATATAAAGTTAATCTCTTATTCTTTCCTCTGACTGGCTGATTATCAGTGGAGGAGGGAAGTGGGGTGTTTGGGGAATTTTTATTTTCGAGAATGGCTGACTAACTTTTTTGTTGTTGTTTTTGTGAGAAAAAAAACTACTGTTTAAAGTGCTTAAAATTTCAAACAAAGCCTCATTAATGAATTATATATATATATATATATTAATCCTATTCACCCAATAATGTTATATAAAAAAAGAAGACATATATTATTGGTCAAGTAATAGTGCTTTGGCAATAATGATAACTTAGAGTTCATTTTTAAAAATCCAAAAAGGATCTTAAGAGAGAATTTGATTGTTTCTATATAAGAATACTGCATACAAATGCTATAAATTCTTTGAATTTGTTCCTGGTATCTTTGAAATAAAAGTTCTAGCTGCCTGCTCATATTCTCACATACTGAGTAATTTCCAGTACATGGATATGCTTATAAAATATTAAATATAAAATTCAAAATACAATCTCATCTAAAGGTAAAACATTCACACTCATCTCAAGGTGTGTACCTCTCATTGGCCTTGATGAAGTAAACATAAAGCTCATAAATTATTCTAATAAATATAACCGTTTCTAAACAAGGTAAACAACAACTTTGACACTGTGAAGTTGTTTGTGTATATGAATGTTAGTGTATTCAATTATGTGAGAGTGTGCATGTCTGTTATGTGAGACTTAGTTTTGCTTTTTTTCCCCCAAGGTTTTTTGCTTTTTATTGATGTTTCCTCAATTGTTTAACGGCTTATGTGTGTTTGTCAGTATTTAGCTTGGAGCAATGTGTAATCTCGTGCCAATCTGCTCAAGTACCGTTCTAGATCTCTCAGTATAACATACCCTCTCAGATGCTGAACCCATCGTGATGACCCTAAAGAACCAGCTGTTGTCTGGTGGTTGTCTACAGAGAGTGGGCTTCCCCTGGAATGAGAGATTGTTGATGTCTGAGTGGACTTTGGGGGTCTAGTGGTCACTGTGACACCCACAGAGGTCCTCTCTGTCTTTGCAGTCAATCCTCGGTATGGAAGCTTCATGTTGGAGGACATTGAGGTTGATTCTGTGGTAAAGTGTGTGGAGCTGCGAGGAGTGTCAGTGTGAAATGAAGTCTGGAGCTTCTTACTGCTGGTTGGAGTGGAGCTTGCTGTGGAATGATGGATGCTGGGAATCAGAGTTGGAGTGGAGTGCAGGGGAGAGTGAATTGGGGATTTTGTGGATGTAGACTCAGGATCCTGTCTGATACTCAAACTGATCAACTGCAGACAGAGAATGAGAAGCATGAGTTTTAATCTTTTAGTTTCTTAATCTGTCTCTGTTGCTTTAGAACAGACATTTTCAAACTGGGTCTGAGGACCCTATAGAAATGGAGACCTAGTTTAGAATATTACAGAATAATAAAGCAAACTCATCTAAAATTAAATATGTGGTCTCTGCACAACAGGATCATGCACAAAGATTATGATAAACACTACATGTTAATGTCTTAACCATGAATGTTATTTTTCTTAGATTTAAATACATTTAAAAACATGTTTCTATGTGCCCAAAAAAAAAAAACCCTTGGAATTTTTGTAGATATTCTGCCAGGAGCCCCTTTGTTTTGTAATGACAACTCAAGACATACGTAATGATTGGGTCATTAGAGTTGTGCAATACTGTGAATACTGTACTTGTAAAGGCATGCATAATGTTTGTCATTGTGTAAACACTGTGCTTACAGTATAAGGCTACTACTGTATATAATGTGCTAATACAGTGCATAGGCTACGTGCATTACAAATGACATCTTTGTTGAATCTATTACATATCTAACAAGTGTTTACCTGAGAGTTGACTTGTCTCATTAGGTCCCGCAGATCTATTTGTAGACCCTTAAAACTTTGACATAAGGTGGGCTGGGGCCTTCCTCGCTTGTCTCTTCTCTGCTCTCTTCTGTCTTTCATCTGATCCATCTCTCTCTCAAGCTGCTGCCGCTGATACTCCAGGTGAGTCCAGAAGGTGTGGAGATGGCGAGAGGCTAAACGCAAACGCTCAATTTCCTAATCCAAACACATTTAGTTAAAACCTAACCTTATGCTGTATTTTCATGACAGTTGTGCACATTTTACTCCACAATAAATTATATATTCACACAGAAACACTCCCCGGCCACTTTATTAGGTACACCTGCAAATCTACAATATTTTGTGTATTTCTGTAACTGCTGATCTCCTGGGATTTTCATGCACAAAGGTCTCTAGTGTATAGACAATGTGTGAAAACAAAATACATCCAACGAGCGGTTGTTCTGTTGGCGAAAACGGCTCAGGGGTCAGAGGAGAATGGCCGGACTGGTCCAAGCTGATTTTAAACATTGCACTTCTGCCACATGAACGGCTGATTAAATAAACGTATGAATAATAGATGTACAGGTGTACCTAATAAAGTGGCCGGTGTGTGTGTGTGTGTGTATATATATATATATATATATATATATATATATATATATATATATATATATATATACAGTGTAATTATTAATTTTTATAATTTACATTTATACAGTAGGCCTACATCATAGTGGTTTCTTGGTACTTTTCATTTTCACAGATTTTTATAAATTGTACATGAAAAATGTTATGTAATAGTTAAAAACAATTACTGTGGGGTAATGAGAATAGTTCAAACAAAAGGAATCGTAATAATAGTGTTCTGAAATTGAATGTCACAACGCAAAAAGGAAAACAACAACCCTTAATGGTCCTAAATATAGGGTTTATTTGTTTCGTAAGAATCACCCACTGTTTAAATATGTATATTCTACAACAAGTAAATAAGCAAAATAAAATAATAATAATAATAATAATAAAAAACAACAACAACAACAAAAAAGTGATTGCAGACAAACCTTCATGTGTAGCCAGGTCCGGTAATTTACAGTGACGGCAGGTAGTGTGCGCACCATGCGTTCTCTGTATTCAAAGAGCTCGTCTCCAAACAGCTGTTGTTTCTGTCCATAAATGAAAATATATTGAATTGTTTTTATACAAAAAGAACCATATGCCAATATAATGTACAATGTATAATGTAATAATACAAATAATAAATTGGGCGTTTATCCACAATGACCAATCGTTTGTTTAGGTTTCTCCGTCTTTAGAAGGTGTATTTACTTACGTATCGAGACAGCAGTTGTTGCACACAGGCGCGAATAGTGCGTGTTAGTCGCAGTGAATTGGAGAAAGGCACCCTGTGGCCAAGAGGGGAAGAGCAGCTCTGGTACACCATACACATCAGGAGGATGCATATAACAGTCCGACAATGACAATACATCTGGGATAAAAATGTACTATTTATTAATCATTCAAACCAATGATTCTTCTAACATTATATTCAATTAGTCATTTACATTACAGCCTAACGTCTAATTTGAATTAAACCATTTTTTATATGAAAGTCTACTTACATTAAAGATTTTTAAGTTAACAAATATCCTGTATTGTTTCTGTTTAGATTGATGGATAAGAAAGGGAAGATCACATTGGCGCTCACCTCAAACTATCAGGATTTGATCTTTCAGTCTTCAGCAGTGATTTGATTTGAGATAACATCTTTATATAGGTTTATTTGCTCTGACACTTCGTTTCAGTTTCGATTTAAGTGGGAATACCAACATTTTACGTTTTGTTCTCCTTTCTGGTCTCAGAATACTCATCGCATTGGAGTTCCAGGAAGTAGGCTACAGTGATATTTTATAGCCTATATACCTTCTGTATTGTCCACAATGAAAAAATGATTTTTAAATAGAAATATTATTTCTAAGAAATTTTATATGAATGGTTAAAATGTTTTGAACTACATAGGCCTGCAACTTAAAAAAAGGATGCATGAAACCTTTTTAACAGGCTATAGCCTATTATAAAGCTATATTTAGTTTCATAAGTGTTGTTTAATTAATATACATTTAAAAGTAGAGATATCTGACAAATAAGTGGTATGCAGATTAAACACCAGGAAAACATCCAACTTTAACTATAAAGGAAAACAATGAACATGTAAATCTAAATGCATCTAAACCTCAGAGATTCAATTATAGAGATTGATTATGTATTTTCTTTATCCCTCCATGAGCATGTTTTTTTAGGAAGCCACTGACCATGGTGCAAATAATGGTATATCAAATTACACCCCAGATCAAATTGTGGAAGGTATTATTTGCACCCTCAACCCTGGTGCAAATAATGGTAGATACTAATTGCACCCTGCAAGTATTGTCAAATAATATTTGCACCCATATTTAAATACTAACATACAGTATATTCACTGCAGTGTGTTTATTGTGTTTATTTAGAGTCCCAAAGACACTACATTAACCCCTACCCCTATACCTAACCTTAACCTTACCTAAAAAAACATAACCTTGGTTTTACTACAGTAACCATGATTTCACCACGGTATTTGTTTTGTAAATTTACAGTAACCACAAAATTAACCCATGTCAGTTACTGTTATGTAGTTTTCTTTATTTTTCATTTAAAATAATGTATTGTTTAATTGCTGTAAACAAACATTGTATTTCTGTGTCTCTGAGGGATAATAGATTTTAAATAAGTAAATAATATATAGTGCATTCTGATACTTGGCTAGGGAAAAAGGCAAACATATGTAGAAGAATAAGGGCAGACATATTAAGAAGATCAGTTAGTAGAATAATAAACAATAAATACATTTAATACATTTAATTTCAAAGGTGATTGCACCAGCGCCCTCTGACTCTCAAATATTAGCTTGTATATCTTACTCTGTCTAAACCTATGGCCTAGGCATCTCTAAGGTTGTAAATTAACAGCTGACCCTCCCCTAAAAAATACACAAGAAGCATGCACTTTATGCAAATAAAGACGGCACACATTTATCTTTTTTTCAACACATAAAATGTAGACAAAAAGTCATGACAATGAATATGTTTTTCTTTGCAGAAAATAGTTTGATGCTAAGGCATCAGTACTAGTTTTAAATGTTGTTGGTTCTGCCTCTCCTAGATGGAAACTCTCATCTGACAGTCCCTTTGGGGAAGACCCTCACACTCTTCCTCACATGGTGTAGTCTCTGTCTCTGTCTGACGCTCTTTCTCAACAGCTGTTTTCTACAAGAAAATGAAATTTCTGTATTGCCCCATGAAATGCATGACCAGCTGGGGCATATTTTCGTAAAAAGTACCTCCACAAATAACGAGACTATTGTTTGTAAATTCTAGACATTTGAATTCACGCACGCACGCACGCGCGGGCAGGCACACACACACACACACACACACACACACACACACACACACACACACACACACACACACATGTTGTGTTTCCATGTTTTATGGGGACTTTCCATAGACATAATGGTTTTTATACTGTACAAACTTTATATTCTATCCCCTAAACCTAACCCTACCCCTAAACCTAACCCTCACAGAAAACATTCTGCATTTTTACATTTTCAAAAAACATAATTTAGTATGATTTATAGGCTGTTTTCCTCATGGGGACCGACAAAATGTCCCCAAAAGGTCAAAAATTTCGGGTTTTACTATCCTTATGGGGACATTTGGTCCCCACAAAGTGATAAATACACGCTCATACACACACACACAATTACAAGTGTCATTAGTTTCTGACTTTTGATGCATATAGCTGCACTACAACACTTAGCAACTCAAGTTCTATGTTTGCAAATATTCTAGCAAATTTTAGAATTCCATATTTTGGCTGCAGTCACCACATATCAGTGCAGGAGGATTGCTACGTCCTTTCTCCGAATCAGTTTTATTTTTAGTGTATCAGATGTTTCTTCATTTTGTTATTTGCGTTAATTAAATAAAATAGTCTGTAGTTGTCATTTATCTGTCGGATTTCCGAATGTTGTTCACTGACAGTTTTCCCCCCATGTATATTGTTGAAGTCTAAAATACACCTTAGATTTGTATGCATTTTATGATCTTGCTGCTGAGAGATTTTTGAAGTAGGGCCTACTGTAAGCTGCATGGAAGAAGAGGTTTGATAATATATTGTAGGTATCCTCAATACGTCTTGCAGCCCTCCCATATCCTTTCTAATTTGCATGTCTGTACTGAGCAGAGTTCACAAATAGCAGAGCGGTTAATCAAATCCTAATTTCACCAATAATGCTTTTGTTTAGAGCAATAACTTAAATACATATATGAAACAAAAACAAAAATCCTTTGGGCTATTCTTGTACATTCCCACAATCTACTGAATAGCTAAGATTCTCACTCTTTCAGTAGCCTATGTCTAAACTGGGATAGCCGGATATTAAAAAAAATAATAATAATAATAATTATGGTAATAACAATTTCAGTTACTATAAAGATATGATATATTATTAGACATACATCATGGGCCATGTAGTTGGCTATTGAGGTAATCTTATGACCATGCAAATAAAGATGGCAGACATTCATATCACATCTGTTAAGTTAGGTGACGTTAGAGATTGTTTGAACAGAAATGCTGTGGTTTAGTGATGTAAAACCACGCTTGCACCACTTGAGTTTCTCACTTCATGTTTTTCTTCCCAGTAGTTTTCGGTTGAGCAACTCCCAACACTTCCTCTCTCTCTCTCTCTCTCTCTCTCTCTCTCTCTCTCTCTCTCTCTCTCTCTCTCTCTCTCTCTCAGAATTGTTTTTCTTGAATGGGCAGTAATTGGCCCGATTTAGATTTTCATGGGCATCTTTTGTGTTTATGAGGACATGTTTCCTATACATTTTTTAGTTACATATAAATTATTTAACAAAAATTCTCAATCTAAATAATTAGACTGAGGTTATATTTCTTCATACCCATAACATTAAATCAACATCAAAGCATATATTATGTGATGATGTTTATAACTAGGATTGGAAGAAAATATTAAAAACTACCTGATGTTATAAATACAAATAAAAATAAACATGTGCCTTTTTTCACCCCACATTTTGAATTTCAGGAGCATCTTCTGTTATTTTGGGGGGCATTTTTGAGCCCCCTTAGTTCCTGACCGCTGTTCATCTCATGAAGTATAAGTGCAGTCGGAATTTGGTGGTGTTATTTGTCCAAGGTAAAAACAAACAAACAAAAAATATCTGCTTTATTTGAGACAGATGTATATTCCTTGTGAATATAATCACAAAGAGCCATTGCATCTAATAATGTTCTTTCTGCATTCTGCATATAGTCATCAAGGGAACAATTAGGAAAGCAATTCATCACTTATGTTGCTGATACGGAATAGTTTGGATATTTATCTCCTCTTCAAGAAGTCTTGCAAATCCTTGCTCATGATTCTTCCTGGTGATCCCTTGAGCACTCAGCTGCAGGGTCCAAGAACAGAGAAGTCGGAGGAAACCACAATTGTGGAGGCAGAGCGAAGCAGTGACGGACAATTTGTAATTTCTCGTTGGTTGGTGGTGACCCGTGGGTGGGGGTTATTCTCAACACTCAGACACACACTGAAATTTCAATTGGGGTCACTATGTTGTATAGGGGGAGTTTGGCTATGTCTCAAATTTGTGAATTTGCACGCATGGACAGTTGCAATAATCCAGACATAAACAAATTGAGCTCATTCATACAAAATTTATGTTTAATTCATACATAAAGCCATTTATATTTTAAATTGCTTCATTGAATTTCAACAATTATATATTAGAATGGTTTTTACTGATTTTATGATTCGCACAAACTCATAGAGCTTGTGTTTCATGAATAAGGTCAACTTTTCACATATTGACACTCAGGCCTACTTTTTAAATGAATTCCACTACAGATTACAGAATACATGCTATAAATTTTAATTTGTAATGTATTCCGTTAGATTACTCAAAGTCAGTAACATACTCTAAATACTTTGGATTACTTCTTCAGCACTGATCGATTTTTTCACTTGTTTTGACTATAAACACTCTGCCAGTAGAGTGAGACAAAATACACATGTTAAAAATACATTCTCTGAAAAACCTAAATATCTTATGCAGTGTTGTTTCTAAAACATGATCAAGCTAATTTATCTTATTTCAAGGATTTTGAGATATTTTTACAGGAAAACAATATAAAAATGTATTATCAAGAATATGATTTTTGCCCTAATATCAAAGGTCTTATTAGAAATAAAGAAACTATGATCCAACGAGAATTTTCTTGATGAAAAAATATGATTCTGCCTGGTAACGTGCAAATAAAATGGCCAGAAGAAGCATTTTAGCTT
Source organism: Xyrauchen texanus (assembly GCF_025860055.1). NCBI lineage: Eukaryota > Metazoa > Chordata > Actinopteri > Cypriniformes > Catostomidae > Xyrauchen > Xyrauchen texanus. The sequence continues at coordinate 27,422,074 of NC_068279.1, forward strand.
AGCATAAAGCTGTCTATTTACACAAGGTTTATTTCTATTACTTCTGCTCCAAACTGTGTCTGCTCGTATGAATGTAACACATCATAAGAAAAAGTTTTACCGCTACTCAACTGCACTTTGGATCGCATTATTTACATATATACATTTTTCCATCTGAAAGGACTAAATATTAAATTAAACAAATGACAATAAAATGCAAAGTAATCCCTTCAGTAATCAAAATACTTTTTGAATGAAACTGCATTCTTATTACCAATGATTTAAATTGTGACTGTAGTGGAATACAGTTACTTATAGTTTGTATTTTAAATACATAATCCCGTTACATAAATTCCATTACTCCCCAACCCTGTTGGCACATCTGTGGTTGTGTAATTCAAAAGGTGCATCTATTTTCGTAATATAGTATAAACAAAAAACGTGATGAACCAAAAAATTGATACGCACTCAACTTTTCTCCTGGTATTGTTCCATCAGTTCTTCCTCTTTTCTTTTTACAACAGTGTTTCTATTTCTTGCTGTCATTCACAGCACTGACTCATCCAATACTGTATAGCATTTTTTTTCCTCTGACACAATAGTCTTGTTACATTTCTTGGCTACTTATTCTCTCACATCTCTCTCTCTCAATTTCTGTCCCCCTTTCAAACTTTTGGCAATTTCTCAACTTGTTGCTTTTTTTAGTCTGGTATTATGCCATTCCCTAAATACACATCACAAGTTATCTTTACATTAACAAGTTAAACAAATCATAATAATAATAATAAAATTGGGGGTTGCTTGATAAGGTTAATCAAGAACAATTCACACATCTCCACAGCTACACAGAGAGAGAGAGAGAGAGAGAGAGAGAGACAGAGAAAGCACAGAACAATACTTAATTCTGGATAATTCCTCCCATACTGGAATCCTAAATATGATACTAATCACAATTTGAAGAATCAGCTTTGAAGGAAATAAATAAATGTCTTAGCTTTGTTATGGGATATTCTAAGATAGTTATTACCTCTCCTCCTCAGATGGCCACGATCGCTGCCTCAAGTATCTGGGCAACTGCCAAGCTGAGACAGCATTCGTGGATGGCTCATCCTCTCACTGCGAGAGCATGACCATGGCAACATTGTGGTCACACCTATCCTTCTTAATGGGGAAAGCCACTCCAGCTGCTCCCTGCCCGGTCCTTCTACCTAAGGGTATGAGGCTGCGACGGTTGGCACTGGGGACAATTTGGGGACCCCAATGGGAGTGGTTCCGCTGTGTAATCCGTCAAGGACACTCCGATTCCCCAGTACACTCGTTTGTCCCGGTCGAGTTCTAGAATGAGACAGGCAGCTCGCTCCAGGGTGAGTTTGATGCAGAGCTGGTGGCCCCTGGTCAGGGGCGATTCCCCATGTGGACAAGGTGATTGTGGTGCAGTTCTCGGCAGTCAAGAATCAGACAGCGGCTATCCAATACATCCTGCCCTGGTGTGGCTCAAGGTCATGCACACCATCTGTTCGTTGCAAAGGGCGTCCCCTTGCAGTGATGACACTGACTCTGCTGCAGCCCGGGCCGACTACCCAGACCCAACATAGAGCCCCCCGCAGGAAGCTGACAGCACCATCCCACGATCCTGCGGCAAGAACCCCAGGAAGGCTTCGAAGTGATCCTGAGATGGACAACCCAGGGACGAGGAGACCCGCTGTGAGTTTTGAGGTGGAGGACAGACTACTTAATCCCCCGATGGAGAGCTGGGAGGAGAATCTTTTGTTTCCTTTGAATTTGATCGATATCGTGACAGCTGGACACAAACATCATGACAGCCAGACACCGAACATTCACGGCAGGCACAAGGACGTTCACCTTCCTCCCCTGTCACTGGCCGGCCCTATGGGGGGCACGCGGAGCAAGATAAGTGCTTTGACCTGTCTCTCAGCACATCCACGAGCTCAGGATGCAAGGCTCTTCGACGTGGCAACTCCTGCTCCGCCCCTCCGCGAGGCCCCACCTGAAGGTACGTCAGATGCAATTGTCCCCTTGGTGCCCCTTGCTCGGAGCTTGGAGGCATGGCTAGTGCTCTCCAACACATCGCGCTAGCTGGCCAGGACAATCCAACTTGGCTATGTGATTCAGTTCACCAGGTGCCTGCCCGGGTTCAGCAGTGTCCACTTCACCTCGGTGAGGGGCGAGAACACCTATGCCATGCACTGCAAAAGGACATGATAGAGCCTGTCCCTCCAGCTGAGATGGAGAAGGGGTTATACAGCCCATACTTCATCGTGCCAAAGAAAGGCAGTAGGTTTCGGCCAATCTTGGACCTGCAAGTGCTAAAACGAGCTTTGCACAGACTGATGCAGAAGTGCATTTTGTTGTGCATCCAGCATCAAGATTGGTTCGTGGCGTTAGATCTAAAGGACACATACTTCCATGTCCCAGTTTTACCTTGGCACAGATCCCTTCTGCAGTTAACCTCACAGGGCCGGGCGTATCAGTACAAGGTCCTCCCCTTCGGTCTGTCCCTCTTGCCTCGTGTCTTTAAGAAAGTCGCAGAGGAAGTGGGCGTTCGCGTCCTCGATTATCTCGACGACTGGCTGATTCTTGCTCACTCTAGGGACCTGTTGTGTGTGCACAGGGACCTCAGCCAGTTGGGGTTTCGGGTCAACTTGGAAAAGAGCAAGCTCTCCCCGGTCTCTATGATAGCACGCCTCACGAACGAGCTCGTGCAGTCGCTGTTGAACTGCCTTAAGTTGTTCAGGCGGAAAACAGCGGTCCCACTGAAATAGTTTCAGAGGCTCCTGGGGCATATGGCATCCTCGGCGGCAGTCATGCCACTCGGGTTGATGCATATGAGACTGCTCCAGCACTGGCTTCAGACTCGAGTCCCGAGATGGGCATGGTGCTGCGGCATGCATCGCATTGCCATCATGCCCTAGGTCGGACCTTGCATTTCTGCGGGCAGGGATCCCCTTGCAGCAAGTGTCCAGGCATGTCATTGTTACGACAGATATCTCCAAGCTAGGCTGGTGCACCGTGTGCAATGGGCACGCAGCTGTGGGCTCCTGGACAGGGCCGCAACTGCCTTGAGTTGCTGGTGGTATTGCTGGCCTGCGGAGGTTTCGGCCGTTGATCCAGGGCAAGCACGTGTTGGTCCGGATAGAAAACACGGCAACGGTAGCGTATATAAACCGCCGAGGCAGTTTATGCTTGTGTCGCATATCGCAACTCCTCCGCCATCTCCCACTCTGGAGTCAGCAGCGACTGAAGTTGTTGTGGGTCACTCACATCCCGGGGGACCTCAACCGAACTGCGGATGCACTGTCGCGGCAGGTTACGCTCAGGGGAGAGTGTAGACTCCACTCCCAGGTGACCAGCTGACTTTGAGTCGATTCAGCAAAGCACAGGTAGACCGGTTTGCTTCCTGCAAATCCTCCCATTGCCTGCTTTGGTACTCCCTGACCGAGGCTCCCCTCAGCATAGATGCACTGGCACACAGTTGGACAGGGGGGTTTCCTCCAGTGAGCCTGCTTGCACAGACCTCGGGCAAGGTCAGGGAGGATGACGAACAGGTCATCCTGGTGGCGCCCTACTGGCCCACCCACACTTGGTTCTCGGAGCTCACGCTCCTCGCAACAACCCCTCCCTGGCAAGAGGACCTCCTCTCTCAGGTACGGGGCACCATCTGGCACCTGCGACCAGACCTCTGGAATCTCCATGTCTGGCCCCTGGAAGACCTAAGTGGCCTACCACCTGAAGTGGTAGACATGAATACTCAGGCCAGGGCTCCCTCTACGAGGCGCCTGTATGCCTTGAAGTGGTGTTTGCTCACAAATTGGTGTTCTTCCCAAGGTGATGACCCCCAGAGATGCGGGACAGATGCAGTCAGGTTGATGCTGTCCCCCTCCACCTTGAAGATGTATGTGCCTGCTATAGCGATACATCACGACGTGGTGGATGGTAAGTCCCTCGGGGAGCACAACCTGATTATTAGGTTCCTTAGAGGGGCGAGGAGGCTGAATACTCTTAGGTCACGCCTCATTCCCTCATTCCCTCTGTCTCAAAGAAGACTGCCCTCCTGACTGCGCTCACGTCCATCAAGAGGGTTGGGGACCTGCAGGCATTCTCTGTCAGCGACACCTGTCTGGAGTTCGGTCAGGAGTACTCTCAAGTGGTCTTGAGACCCTGACCGGGTTATGCGCCCAACGTTCCATGACCCCTTTTAGGGATCAGGCGGTGCCCCGGGAGGAGGCAGACCCAGCCTTGTCTTTGCTGTGTCTGGTGCGTGCTTTGCGCATCTACTTGGACCGCACGCAGAGAGCTTTAGATGCTCTTAGTAGCTCTTTGTCTGCTTTGGCAGACAGGGGAAAGGGAACACTGTCTACGAACAGAGGCTTGCCCACTGGATTGCGGATGCCATCACTTTGGCATACCAGGCCCAGGGTGTGCCCTCCCATTTGGGATTACGAGCACACACCACGAGGAGTGTGGTGTCATCCTGGGCACTAGCCAATGGTGCCTCTCTAGCAGACATCTGAAGAGCAGCGGGCTGGGCAATACCCAATACCTTTGAAAGATTTTATCATCTCCGGGTTGAGCCGGTTTCGTCCTGTGTGTTGTCAAGTATGAACAGATAAGTATGCGTGGAAGCTAGCCGGGTGTACAGTTTGAGTACATACCCTCTGCCTCTGGTCGCCGTGTGGACCTACCACAGGACTTCTTCCACATGTGATACTGCTGGTCGGTAAATCCATGTTACGTATTCTCCACAAGTTACCTCCCCTTTGGGCTGGTTGTTGTCTCCGCAGTGTCTTTCCCTTGGTAAAGCACACCCTAACCGACGCTGGTGCATATAGCTCCAGCTGATTGATTTTCCATTTTTGTGGGTGGAAAAAGAAGAGAAGAGGCCACAGCTGGTGCAGCCTGTCCCTACTATGAGTTTGTCTTGTCCTCGCGGTGTGAGGGGCTGTATGACACTCGTGGGGCATTGGGGGAGGTTATGTGGGAGCCGGGTGCACTTGCTACGAGGCGCGCAGTGGTCTGCCCGCACCGCCAGTCCATGTAACAAAGTTCAGATGGTAGTGCCATTTCGCATAGGGACCCCTAGTGTTACTACATTGACACAATGTCGAGTGAGTGACAGATTTGGTTTCTATTGTAACCTCCGTTCCCTGATGGAGGGAACAGGACTTTGTGTCCCTCTTGCCACAACACTGAGCTACCCGCTGAAATGGCCAACTTAGTATGCGGTATGTACAATGTGTAAAGCTCTGGATTTGTAACCAAAAATTATGTTTTGAGCCCCTCCTAGGGTGATCTTAACTTGTTCCTCTGTCAAAATTTCACTCTTTATATTGTGAAATGTATGTTGTATTCTTTGAAATTGAGTTCAAAAGTACAGACAACTATTTAGGCCGCCGTCGAGGTGTTGTCCATCCAGACCAACAAGTGCTCGTCCTGAATCAATGGCCGTAGCCTCCGTAGGGCGAGCAGTTCCGCCAGCAAATCGAGGCAGTTGATGTACCAATGCAGGTGAGGTCCTGTCGAGGAGCCCACAGCTACTAGCACATTGCATGCAGTCCTGTCCAGGAGACCACAGCTGCGTGCCTCTGAAAGTACTTCAGTGGGACCGACATTTTCCACCAAGTTCAGGCAGTTCAGCACTGACTGCGCATGCTCGTTCGTTAGGTGCACTATCATTGACACAGAGTCTAACTCCATGCTGAGAAAAGAGATGCTCTGAACCGGTGAGAGCTTGCTCCTTTCCCAGTTGACCTGTAGCCCTAAACGGCTGAGGTGCGTGAGCACCAGGTCCCTGTGTGCACACAGTAACTCCCGAGAGTGTGCTAGAATCAGCCAGTCGTCAAGGTAGTTGAGTATGAGTATGCCCACTTCCCTTAGCGGGGCAAGGGCAGCCTCCGCAACCTCTGTGAAGACAAGCTGAAGGGGAGGATCTTGTACTGATAAGCCCGACCATCGAACGCGTACCATAGGAAGGGTCTGTGTCGAGGTAAAATCGAGATGTGAAAGTATGCGTCCTTCAGGTTTACAGCCATGAATTAATCTTGATGCCGGATGCACAACAAAATGTGCTTCTGTGACAGCATCTTGAACGGGAGTCTGTGCAACACCCGATTCAGGACTCGTAGGTCCAGGATTGGGCGCAACTCACCACCCCTCATGGGAACAATGAAGTAAGGTCTGTAAAAGCCACTGTTCATCTCGGCTGGTGGGACAGGGTCTATCGTGTCCTTCCGTAGAAGGATGGCGATCTCCGCACGTTCTTCACAAACGTGAAGAGAACGCCGTGGAACCGGGGTGCTTCGTGCATCCGGCAAAAGGCAGGTCAGCGACTGAGGAGAAGGGCCTCTTGGGGTGTGCTCAAAACTCATCACTGGCGGCCGGCCGGGGATGTGGTTTGTGTGGTGCAGCCGGGCACGAGAAGGCAGGAGGCTGCGTTCGTGATGCCGGGTCTGTAAAGAAAATATTTACCTCCCAGCCCTCCACCGGGGGAGGGAGTGGTCTGTATACCAGCTTCTGGGTTCCTGCAGTCAGCTCCTTCCAGTCTCAGGGACACTTGGGAGACCTTTTAGGGGTATTGGCTGCCGGCCGAGAAGTGTGTGTGGGGGGGGTGTCGCTCTCCTGCGGGGGGCTCTACGCCGCAGTTGAGTAGTAGGCTCGAGCTGGGGCTGAGCCAGCTGGGTTGCCACAGGGGGACACCCTCAGCGAACAGACGGGGTGCGCATTCTTGAGCCGCGCCGGGGCAAGATGTGCTGTATGCCCTCCGTCTGTTGCTTCACAGACAAGAAGTGCTGGGCGAAGTCCTCAACTGTGTCGCCGAAGAGGCTGGCCTGGGATGTCTTCCACGAGTGTAGACATCGTCTGCCCGATGGCCCGCGCTGTGACCTTTGTCGCTAGGATGGCGAGCACAGTTCTTGAAGCACATCAGGATCAGAACTACCCTTGTGCAGATCTCTTAGTGCCTTGGCCTTAACTTGTAAAAGGACCATGGCATGCAAGGCGGAGGCAGCCTGACCGGCAGCTCTGTAGGCTTTCGTCACCAGAGACGATGTCTTCCTACAGGCTCAGGAAGGGATACTGGCCGATTCCACTAGGTGGCGGCACTCAGCGGACACAGGTGTGCCGCGATCACCTTATCCACCTGGGGAATCGTGGCATAACCCTTGTCCACCACACCTTCGAGGGTAGTGAGGGCAGATGAGCCGAAGGATTGGGTCCAGGCAGCAAAAGGTGCCCTCCAAGACCGCATGACAGTGAGTTCAGCATCTGCCTCAGAACGGGCTACCACACCCGAAGCTGGCAGTCCGGTCAAGTCTTCAGCATCCAACACCGCTAGGACACCCTCCGATGCAGTGATCGTCATCTGGGTCTCGGGCCCCGAGAGACACATTAGGCTGGCACTGAGGCGAGCTGCCTGTCTCATCCCAGAGATGGACGGAGGCCAGCGCGTGCGCTGCGGGGTGGGTAGCCTGCGGGGAATTACCCGCCGGGACCGGACCCAGTGAAGCCCATGAAATCAACTCCTAGTGTCACTTCTTCAACACAACATCGAGTGAGTGACAGAAGGGAAATTCCAGTTAACTACAGTGAAACCCATCTGAAATGGAAATATTGACAAAAGGTAAAAGTTTTTCTTTCCTCGATACTGCATTGTTGGACCATCGCTAATGAAGCACAGCTTTTGCACACTTGAATTCTGTTCTTTGAAATATTGGAGGACAGGTATTAGCTCTGCCCAAACAGTGGCAGGGTCATGCTTCATTGAGAAAGAGATGGAACTGAATAATTCTGTACCATTTGTAGTGTATACAACACAATTGTGCAGTTTTGTCTGTCTGTGGGATGCTCCAATGTGTATTTGATGCACCTGTGAAGCACACTTACATTGCCAGTTTTCAGCATAGTCAACATGCAGAATGGCTTCATCGTCTCTCAGGGAACGTTTCAGTGCTTGCAGGTTCGTATACTGATGCTGAATATTAAAGATTTATTTGCAAACTTTTGATTTCATGTCTTTCAAATATTTTCAAAAGCTCTTCAGCTGTACCCTCAATTCATTACTTGACTGTTTTTGACACTGTGATCTTTTCTTTCTCTTCAATCCTTCTCCTTTTCATAGTCTTCTCGTTTTGTGACCCATTCATTCAACCAGGTAGCTTCTCCCAATGTGCTTGACATGACACACACTCTTGGTACATGCAGGTTTTTCTGCTTTTATCACAACGCAAGCTCTCTGCCACACACACGTTATTGGTGCTGATGATGCCAAGCTGCTTTAGTCTGTTTTCCTTAAATTGAGCATTTCCATGCACTTTGCATAAGCAGGTGTCCCTGTTGTTGATGTTTGGACACAATCCAGTATGGGCTCAATCTACAGAAATAGGAGTATGCAATCGTAAATTGGGGCATCTCCAAAATCAACTTTTGGTGGAGATTTTGCATAGTATCAGAGTGATATCTTTTCTGCTCAACCCCTTTTTTGCCTAAATAATAATGCTAATACATTTTTATAAAATATTTTTTACTTTATTTTCTACAATTAAAACAAGCTTTGTTATTTTCAGCTCACTACTCTCTGTCAACCACTTCATGCGGCTGTTTGCCAGTTTCTGGTTCCTTCTATGGTGAGAAGAAGGACCTTCTCTTTAGGTAAATGAAGAAAAACAATCAGTTGCACAGACTGAATGTCTAAAAACCATAAGGGTGTTATTAAATACCTAAAGATTTTGCTATACATATCAAGGTACGGTGGATCAGTGGGTAGCACTGTTGCCTCACAGAAAGAAGGTCCAGGGTTAGAGGCTAGACTAAAATTGGACTTTCTGTGCACATTTTACCTTTTCTACCCTTGTTCGCGTGAGTTTCCTCTGGGTGCTCCGGTTTAGTGAACAGGAGACTGTAAATTGCCTGTATATGTGAATGTGCATGTGAATGCGTATGTCTGTGTGTGTTGCCCTGTTATGGACTGGCCACCTGTCCAGGGTCAATTGGGATTTGCTCCAGCACACCCGACGACCCTACATAGGACAAGCGGCTATAGAAAATTAATGGATATCAATCACTAGTTATTTTCCTGCCTTAGATTCTATGGTGCTGAAACAGAAGCTTATGACCCGAAATATGTGCCACCAGAAACTGAATTTGAACCATTTATATTTGAATTTGAATGGCTAAACTTGAATAATTGCATTGAAAAACTGAATTTGAATCACATCATTTGAAATTGTATTGTTTAATTAAAATTGAATTTATTCAAAAACTGAATCTGAATTGTATCATTTGAAATTGAATTTATTCGTTTGGAACTGAAGTCCAATAAAATTTGATCCTCACTGAAAATTAAACTCTCTATATATCTTCACATTCACTTCTCACAATTCAGATTCAGTTCTCAAATTCAATTTCAAGTTACTGAGACAGACATCCGGGTAGTTGGAGGATGAAGGAAGAGCAATCGAGCGCAGATCGATAGATAGCGTTCATTGGCGCACAGGACTCCTCTTGGGCCAATCAGCACCAATGTTTTGGAGCACAGTACGTTACCCGCCATGAAACTATGGAATTACGATTGTGTCAATAATAATGAATGTAACTTTATAAAACTGAACGTAACTTTTTCAGAAACTATCAAAAATATTCCATTACAAAAGAAGAAAAACACAATTAAAATGAAAAAATTGAACTTAGTCGCACGAATTTAACAGGCTCTTCAAATATGCTTCATTTTTTGTTAATGTTTTTCAAAGATTCGTTTTCGCAAATCGTGGATTCTGAATACATTGCCACAGATTTCGCTTACGCTTCGCAGTTTTTCGTTTGCTGTTTTGAGACAAACCTCTCGTGGGGGTGGGCTTAACAGTGATCTACTCTGATTGGATAGTGAGCTTTTGATGGACAGGTGCTCTCTGACCCGGATGTACAGACGTCACTCAGTGGCGCGCATATTAGAAAGCTCTGGCGGTGATTTGTAGTTATGCAATACGTCGTGCTTTGTTGTATTACTTACTAACAATATGTAAATAATATTTGACCTATAATTATATAATTTAATATTATATGAGACCTTCGATCGTCTAATAATCGTCTTCGATCAGTCTGTAAAGATGAGCTCTCAGGAGAGACACGGAGCGGCATCATCCTCCTCCTCTTGTCCTTCAAGGCAGCTTGAAGTAAGTTCGTGTTACTGAAGTAACCAATAACATCGATAAAACTTTTATTCATGTAACGTTACAGTGTGCAACAGTTCTGGCTTTATTTTGCAAATGTATTGTTGTATTGTAAATGCATGCTAAATAAAATGTTGCTGTTTTGTCATTGTCATGACTGCAAAACTGAAACCTGGCCATATCTTGGTCCACTGTTTGACTCCCACTGCTGAACGGACTGCTGCTGACCCTGCCTTGTGCTGGTATTCCTGAGCGACTGGTTAAGAATTTCAAGGTTGTTATGTACAGATGCAGATGCAGCATCTGCACCAAGATTTCTGCCTTGCTGTAGAATGAAGACCAGTTTGATATCTGCACTGTCTACATTGACACGTCCTTGAATATAATAACTGTGCAAAGGAGCAAACAATCAAACTACATAACATCATGACATGACATCAGTGCATTGCAAACTTGTGAATGACAATAAAAAAATTATTAAAAAATATATAAAAATATGATATTTTATATGTGTTTATCAAAACATTGTGAATAAATATAATAAAATATATGCAATATTCCACCACTGTGTTGAAATTTAGAGTGTTTTCTGTAAAATTAGAAAATTGTATCGATGTTATTGGTTACTTCAGTAACACGAACTTACTTAAAGCTGCCTTGAAGGACAAGAGGAGGAGGAGTGGAGCATTGTTTAATAAGCAAGGTCTTTTATTCAGATATTCAGAATTTCTTTCTGAATACCAAATACCAGTAACCCCAAAAGAATTTGCTACAGTAATGGGTGCTATTCCCTCTGGTTTATGTATGCTTTTTAAAAACCGTAATTACTTCACCCCAGTATCTACTGCATCCTTTCCTAAACCTTGTGATACTGTTGGTCAAATCTGTTTTTCAGAGTCGAAAGCTAAAAACTATAAGATCTTTATTTCTTAAGGATTTGATTTCTGTTCCACTTGTTATTTCCTTTTGGAATAATTTGTTTGGTAACCTTAATTGGAAAAAATCTGGTCTTTACAGCAGAAATTCATTCTCACAAATAAAGTGAAAGAAATTTCCTTTAAGTTGATACACAGGTTCTATCCTGTTAAGAAATTTATACAAAGATTTAAATCTGACATTGAGCTAACATGCTCTTTTTGTGTGAATTCTGATGAAACAGTGGTTCATTTATTTTGGTCGTGTCATTACACTCAGAAGCTCTGGAATGAAATTGATGTTTTTATCAAGTGTAAGATTTTGCCAGGCTTCTCAATACATATGAGAAACATTATATTTGGGTATTTTGATTCAGACCCCACAAACGAAAATGTCTGTTTTGTTATTAATTTAATTATTTTCTTAAGCAAATTCTATATTCACAAATGCAAATTTTTAAACTGTAAACCTATCTTCTCTGTCTTCTTAAAAGAAATAGAAAATTATCTAAATTTGATTTCAGTATCTACTAATAAGAAAGCCATAAGGACTGTTAGAATCTGCACTGCATTTGATCTCTTCATGTGAACATTTTTGTGTGATGTAATGCCCTACCTCTTCTTTTATTGTTATATACATTATTATTATTATTATCTTTTTTTTTAAATTATTATTATTTTTTCTATTTATTTTTGTCTTCTTTATTGTTTTGGTTGATATTATGTGATGTACGTATGCTTTCTCTTTTGTATGTTCCTGTTCTTTGCATTAAAAAACATATATATATATATATATATATATATATTTTTTTTTTAAATAAATAAGAGGAAGATGATGCCGCTCCATGTCTCTCCTGAGAGCTCATCTTTACAGACTGATCGAAGACGATTATTAGACGATCGAAGGTCTCATATAATATTAAATTATATAATTATAGGTCAAATATTATTTACATATTGTTAGTAAGTAATACACCAAAGCACGACGTATTGCATAACTACAAATCACCGCGAGAGCTTTCTAATATGTGCGCCACTGAGTGACGTCTGTACATCCGGGTCAGAGAGCACCTGTCCATCAAAAGCTCACTATCCAATCAGAGTAGATCACTGTTAAGCCCACCCCCACGAGAGGTTTGTCTCAAAACAGCAAACGAAAAACTGCGAAGCGTAAGCGAAATCTGTGGCAATGTATTCAGAATCCACGATTTGCGAAAACGAATCTTTGAAAAACATTAACAAAAAATGAAGCATATTTGAAGAGCCTGTTAAATTCGTGCGACTGAGTTCATTTTTTTTTTTTCATTTTAATTGTGTTTTTCTTCTTTTGTAATGGAATATTTTTGATAGTTTCTGAAAAAGTTACGTTCAGTTTTATAAAGTTACATTCATTATTATTGACACAATCGTAATTCCATAGTTTCATGGCGGGTAACGTACTGTGCTCCAAAACATTGGTGCTGATTGGCCCAAGAGGAGTCCTGTGCGCCAATGAACGCTATCTATCGATCTGCGCTCGATTGCTCTTCCTTCATCCTCCAACTACCCGGATGTCTGTCTCAGTAACTTGAAATTGAATTTGAGAACTGAATCTGAATTGTGAGAAGTGAATGTGAAGATATATAGAGAGTTTAATTTTCAGTGAGGATCAAATTTTATTGGACTTCAGTTCCAAACGAATAAATTCAATTTCAAATGATACAATTCAGATTCAGTTTTTGAATAAATTCAATTTTAATTAAACAATACAATTTCAAATGATGTGATTCAAATTCAGTTTTTCAATGCAATTATTCAAGTTTAGCCATCCAAATTCAAATATAATGGTTCAAATTCAGTTTCTGGTGGCACATATTTCAGCCCATAAACCAAGTCTTTGTGCCCCGGCCTACTGTGAGGGTGTGGCATTTCACCAGATGACCACAGCTTCTTCGACATGTTCCATGACTGAAAAACAGAAGATGACATATGACCATAGATAGATACACACAATAAAAATAGCATTAAAAAAAATTATGTATCTATTTATCTTTCTTCAAAAATATCTGCAATTTCTGCGACACTATCACTTTCTTTTCTAAATATTTTTTTGTCTTTTGCGACTTTGTTTCTTCATTCAATTGAAATTAATAAAGCTAAGCTTGAACTGAAATCCATTTTCATGTATATTTTACAAAAGTTTGCAGGAACAAAATCATAAAGCGATTAATGCAGAACGAATACTTGTTTAAACAGTATATACAGTATATATATATATATATATATATATATATATATATATATATATATATATATATATATATATATACTGTTCATCTCACTACTACAAATGAACAAAACCACCCAGTCCCTGTGAACTGATGTGACCTGTAGGGAACACAACAAATGTAGGCAACTAAGAAAAATAGTAAGTTCAGTAATTTTTTAGTAGCCTTCTGTAGACTTGATTCTTAAACAGAAAAATGGCAAAAGCTACTAATACTAAATAGCTGCAAGTTATAATTAGCCAGATAAAAGTTAACTATCAATTTATCTAAAAGAGTTATAGGCTATGTTTGAAATAAGCACAATGCAATGATACGTGTCATCAGGGGCGAATATTTCATCAAAATGTTGGGGGGGGACAATAAACATAACAATTCTCAAGAGCAATTTTTGAAGGTTTTTTTTTGTTGTTGCCCCATTTGCATTTGTATTATTTTATTTCTTAAACAATTATTTTAAGAATATATAATTATATTATTTACAATACACATATTTTAATGATATTTTAGGGGGGACCCTTCCGCCTATGCGTCATACACTTTCATTAAGATATTATATACCATCTGTGTTTGATACAAATTAAACTGGCTGTGTTCCTCTCAAATGTGGCTTTTTGTCTTACCATATTTTTTTTACCATTTGTTTCTTTTTTATTTTGTGAGTTCAGTGACTAAACTCTTGCTCAGTGGCGGAAAGATTATCTCACTCCTCTCTTTGCTTAGCCTTAATTCTTTAGTATTTAATTTGTTGTTGCTGTAAAAAGAGTCTGCATGCAAAGCTGAATTATATCAAGACACATATGTTTAGGCTAATGCTAAATGCAGCACTCATGTTGTGATGACATTGATTTTGCAGGATGAATGGCAAATTAACCAAACCTCATAATATTTTATTTTGTTCTACAATGGTAGAACAAATACATTTAATATTGAATACTCCAAAATCCCTCTGTTTGTCCATTTTGAATTACGTGCATTATGTAATTGGGGTGGCAGGGTCAGTGTCACTGACAGTAATAATGAGAGTTGTGGGAAGCACATGCCAAACTGTGAATGCCGCATGGATCCTCCACCTGATGTATTTTTTTACTGAGGTTTACCTCACCAAACCAGCACATCTGTCTCTCTGAGCAAAATCAGGGAAATTTCCCAACTTCAATTGTTAGAGCCTTTTTAATTTGTTTATATTTTCACTTCTTATTTTGTGTTGTTTACATTAAATTCTTCATTTTCTTTTTTTTAGGTTTCAGATTCATATGTAGTTTCATATGCACTCTGGGACAGAGAGCACTCAGAATATTTGATAAGGAATTTTTAGTCTAATGGATTATTTCCTCTGAATACTCCTTCCTGTGGCTGTGTAATTATTCCTGCTTATATTTTTCTAAAATAATCATAATTTGGGGGAAATTATGGTTGGACTTTGTTTCTCTTAAGTCACCCATTTTTTTTTTCATGGAAGTCACTTTTGGAAATGTTGGACTAACATACAAGGCATCCAATTCCAAATCTTTGCATAAAATTATTAATATACATGTATTTTTACATACATTTATATATATAAACAAATCTCGTTTTTTTTTCTCAAAGAAAAAAAATACTTTTTATATTAAATGAAATTTTTATTCGAAATGACAAAAAAAAAAAAAAAAAATATATATATATATATATATATATATATATATATATATATATATATATATATATATATATATATATATATATATATATATATATATATATATATATTTAGCTTAAAAGACCAGCTTTACTGCTGTCTTTATTTGATATCATCCTCGTAATATTTTTCTTATGTGTTTTCATTGTCTCATACTGGTTGGTTAACCGCCCACCGGAACTAGCGGTGCACTTGTCACATAATACATATCAACAATGGCTATAGCACACGTCGCGACAGAATATGTATTTTCTGATTTCTTATTGAAAGAACCGAGTGAATCGAAGTATAAAGGCGTGCGGCTGGAACTGGCAGTAGACAAACTGGTCAGTTTTATCGCGGTTGGGCTTCCTTTGTTACTCATCTCACTCGCCTTTGCACAAGAAGTCTCCGTGGGTCAGTAAAATATTTTATACCTACCGTAATTTTCGTAAAAGTAAATAAAACCCTGCTTAGAATTTGATAAATTATAAAAAGAAAGGTTGTCCTGTGAGTTGACGATCTCTTTATTCCGTACGTGGCTATATTCAATCCATCTTAAAACCGAAACGCCATTTAAAGATATTAGAGATTACACATTGGAGATACTCTCAAACTCATTTTGAAATATTATTTACGAAGCCCATTCGGGTATTTGGTTAGGCCGTTTCTCTGGTTTACTTTAGCATTTAATTTAATGAGCAATTGTTTGGGGAAAAAAACAACAACAAAAGACAAACACTTAGACACTTTATTTCCCAGTGTTTAGGTAGAAGATTTGATATTGGCATATTACTTTACAGATCGAAGCCCAGATTTTAACACATCGATTGAAACGGTCGATTACTGCAACAAAGAGACTCAAGCAAACCGATAATAAACGGGTTTTTGTGTAAACCCTGAATAGGCGCGTCAGTTCTGATGCAACAAGCGCAATGAGCGTTTACAACACAAAACGTATAATGTATTAACTATAAAGATCAATACAGTGATTTTTAAGCAAAAGGTAACGTCATATTTTGCAGACTGAATGAACTCTTGTTTTATTGCGCATGTTATCTGTCAATACTTTCTCCCGTCATATGGCGATGAACTATGGAAAGCCATAAGGGTCAAAATTCACGTGTTTTGTATCGCCATATTAAGCTTTGAAATGCTGTTTTCTAAACGCCATAAGGCCTTAAGTAATTCGCGTACAACGCAAATCAAGTGTTTAGCATTCAAAATAGATGCAAATTCACGGCGGGCTGCACAAATGAAGCGAATGGCGTGAAAACGCTTCATTTGCGCGAGTTGAATTGTTGTCACGAAAGCCCATCAACATTGAGATTGTCCGGATGTCACTGCCATAGTAGCAGAAGAAATCATGAAAAATGAATGAGAAAATGGTACTTAGCGGTTTGTGGGCACCCAGAATAGTATCACACAATGTCAACGTATCTGGGACTTCAACAACAGATACAGAGCAGCAATCGTTGTGATATCGGCCATGGTTGATGGCGGATAGATAAGTTGTCGTAGAAGCCCCATCCTCCTGTCCTTTTCCAGAAGAGAAGGGGGAATACTCGCGGGTTTGCGCGAATGCAAGTTTAAACACAAATTTAATCCAGGGGTCAAACTCGCGCGAGCATTGCGTAGCAAAATGTATTTTTCGCTTTGTATGTGAACGCACCATTAGGCGTTACATAAATGCTGTACACCGTTACGAGTTAAGTTAACGCATGTTATTTTAGCGCCTCACTTAACTTCATTAGCCCATTCATTTGCTCATGTACATAACTCCTCATCTATCTACAGCAAGTCGGAGGATTCAAATCATTAACGGCAACGAGAACCTTTGTTTCACATTGCAAACGCACATTAAATGACTGCAGCTGACTTATTTACTAACTTTAATTCATAAATTGGTATTCACTTAAGTACTGCAGTCCAATTTCTGTTTGTATTTTGGCATGTGTGCTCCCGTCCGCTGTCCATTTTTCAATAGTAATAGTACCCCTGGTTTCCAGATCAGAAACAAGTTAGCAGGCAAACACAGTGCGCTGCAGCCATGGAAGCCAGCAATACATGCATACATCTAGCCTGGATTGGTATTCTGCCATTGGTATTTTCCCTGTGGGCCGACGCACTTTGAGGACGATCAGGGGCAGACTGGCCATCTGGAGAACCGGGCCGGATGCGAAACTGGCCAAATGGCTGAATGACGGGGCCCCCCGGCTCAACAACTTTTGGGCCAGTTTCTATGTAAAATCCTGGGCTGATTTCTCTTCCCAGTCCCCACCCCTGGTTGTTTGCCCTGCATCTAGCTAACATTGACAGAGTTATAAATAATCCACATGAACTGGTTATAATTTGCAAACAGTAAAAATATTGCAAACGTATACATTAGATGATCAACTTGCAGTGTAAGGCTTGTCGATTGCCATTGTCAGTTTGCTCGTTCCTGTTGTGTGTCCTCAACCTGGCAACCTGCGTGAGCTTGGAGTCTGGGGAGGAGGGGGCGGGGGACTGCAGTACCCATTTGAAATGCTTGATGTCAATGTTACATATTGCTCCTATAAGTAGTAAGATATTTGTGCATGTAAGAGATGCATCATTTTAAACACAGCCCAAGTTCTTTCGGTTTCTCCTGCTATAAAGATTAAAAACTCTTTGCTTCATGTTATTCCTTCCTCCATAGGAACTCAGATCACATGTTTCCCACCCACTAACTTCTCATGGCGACAGTCTGCCTATGTGGACTCCTTCTGCTGGGCTGCAGTGGAGACCCAGCCCAGGGAGGATGGGGCTTACAGCGTCCCCCTTCGACTGCATAAGGTAATGTAATGAATTCTTAACTTGGGAGTAGGTCCAAGAGGTTTTATTTTTTGTATTTATTTTAATTTTTATTAATGCTTTCATTGACAAAATGAAACATTGACATCAAGCATTTCAAATGGGTACTGCAGTCCCCCGCCCCCTCCTCCCCAGACTCCAAGCTCACGCGGGTTGCCAGGTTGAGGACACACAACAGGAACGAGCAAACTGACAATGGCAATCGACAAGCCTTACACTGCAAGTTGATCATCTAATGTATACGTTTGCAATATTTTTACTGTTTGCAAATTATAACAAGTTCATGTGGATTATTTATAACTCTGTCAATGTTAGCTAGATGCAGGGCAAACAACCAGGGTATGATAGAAGGGTATGTAATAAAACAAACAATACATTGTCATAGAAAAGTGAGAATTCAAAGTCAATATATTGGGAGATAAATGTACAGATATCTTGCCAAAAAGTGCAAGAGTGGGGACATGTCCAAAATAAATGATGCAGGTCTTCTTGAGCCATTTGACAAAATGAGCAGTCCACATCAATGTCCTAGGTAAGCACCAAATTTTCTTCCAGTCCAGATTTGGAGTAAGGTTATTCCAATAAGGAACAACATTTGGAACAGAGACTATTTCTTTTTGAAACAGAGTACGTATAGCTCGGTTATTGTTTCTCAAGTTAGAGGAGAAACAGGTCTGGCCAACAGTAGTCGCACAAGGATCCAGTGGCAAAAAAGTTGGTACAGATACTATATAGTTTCTAAGAAGCATTAGAGCACCAGAAGGGATTGCATCAAACACTAAGACATATTCCTGCGGCGGTATAGGAATACCATACTTGTCTAGAAGTTCGGAGTATGACATTAATTCAACACTAGAATGGAGGAGCTGTTTAACCAGATAAACTCCATGGACAAACCAGTTTTCCAAGAACAATGATTTGTGTTTATAAAATATGTCTCTGTTGTTCCAGATGTAGTACTTTTGAGGGGAAAAGTTATGTTTATAAATTAAGGACCAGGAAAGAAGCAATTGTTTGTGAAAGTTTGATAGTTTTAAGGGGATTTTTTCCACATTGTAGCTGCAAAGTAAGAGGAACTTAAGACCTCCAAGCTTTGAAAACAGGTAGTTGTGAATAAAATTCCAGATTGAGTTTGGATTTTTTTTAAAACTGTTTTATCCAATTTATCTTAAAGGTATTGTTGAGGGTAGAGAATTCAACAATGTTTAGACCACCATTTACATAGGAGTTCATTAATACTGATTTTCTAACATAATGGGTTCTATTTCTCCATACAAAGTTATCAATGACCGTAGAGATCCGTTTGTTGACATCTAGAGATACGGCTGCATAAGTAAGACGAGATATGCCCTCAGCTTTGGTTATCAAAATTCTTCCTTTAAGAGAAAAGTCTCTTTGAAGCCATAAATTCCATTTTTCTGTACCTTTCCTACGACTGAGTTGAAATTCAAAGAGCATCTGGTGTCATTGTTTTTGTTAATAACAATTCCAAGGTAGGTGACGGACTCTTTCACTGGAATGGTAGAGATAGATGGAACGTTACAGTTTTTAAGGGTGAGCAGCTCACACTTATTGATATTTAAGAATAGACCAGAGGCTTTAGAGAATGTCTTAATTTTATCAATAGCAACTGAAACCTGTGAGGCATCCCTTAAAAATAAGGAAGTATCATCAGCTAGCTGACTAATGATTATTTCTTTTTCAGCTATTGTGATACCTTTCAAGGGGCTGGTCTTAATGAAATCAGAGAGTAATTGAGCACAAATCAAACAAGTATGGTGAAACAGGACTGACCCCTGCCTGACGCCGCGCTTTAGGTCAAATCTAGGTGAGGTGCCTCCATACAGTCTAATTGAACAATTTGCATTTTTATATATGGTTTTAATGACTGTACAAAAGTAAGTGCAAAAGCCAAATTTATCTAAGGCCTATAAGAGAAAGTTACCAATATGCTATGGCTCCAACACCAGAACTACATAGAGAAAAACTGAGCCTTAAGACACGATATGATTTATTATCAACAGAAAAAACAGAGCGTGATTTGGTTTTTGCCCGTGCTAGGTTTTATGAACATGGAGAAAAGGCAGGTCGTCTTCTCGCCCAACAGTTAAAAATTAAATCAGCATCCCAGCTTATTCCCAAGATTAGGAAAACTTGCCAAGAAATTACATTGGATCCTCAAGAAATTAATTCTACTTTTCAAAAATTCTATTCAGATTTGTATACTTCCGAATTTCCACAGGACGACACTCTTATGTCAACATTCCTGGCTAATGTAAACTTACCTTCAGTTAGACAAGATCAAAAGAGTAATCTGGATAAACCTTTACAACTTAGAGAGATAGAAGACTCAATCAAAGCCATGCAGAGCGGTAAAGCCCCGGGACCAGACGGATTTCCCGTCGAGTTTTATAAAAAATTTTCTTCAAAATTGTCTCCTCTACTTCTCAGTATGTTCAATAATTCTCTCGAACAGTCAACATTGCCATCAAGTCTTACACAGGCCCATATTACAGTGCTCCTGAAACCAGATAAAGACCCCCTGGATTGTAGTTCCTATAGACCGATTTCCTTATTAAATGTGGATGTAAAAATTTTATCTAAAGTATTGGCCTCTAGAATAGAGCATATAATTCCAGACGTTATTTCACAAGAACAGACGGGCTTCATTAAGGGACGTCACTCTTTCATCAATATTCGAAAACTTCTTAATGTTGTGCATTCATCTGCGCCGGAGGAAAGTCCTGAAGTGATTATTTCTCTGGACGCAGAGAAAGCATTTGATAGAGTTGAATGGAACTATCTATTTGCAGTATTAGACAAATTTGGATTCGGTTCAAAATTCACTTCTTGGATTCGCCTGCTTTATCATCAACCAAGGGCAGCTGTAGTCACAAATAAAATATGCTCACAATATTTCTCTCTGTCTAGAGGTACACGGCAAGGTTGTCCCCTTAGCCCTTTACTATTTGTTTTGGCTATAGAGCCACTATCATCAGTACTCAAAACCTCACAGTCTATTAGTGGTATTAAAAGAATGAATGTCGAGTATAAAGTTTCTTTATATGCTGACGATCTATTGTTATATATAACTAACCCGCTGTCATGTGCCTCTCAGATTGTGAAGATATTTAAAGACTACGGGGTCTTTTCAGGTTATAAACTAAACTTTTCCAAAAGTATATGCTTCCCTATAAACCATTTGGCAGATCAGATTATGGATACAGACTTGCCCTTTTGCATATCAAAATCAGGATTTAAATACTTAGGAATTAATATTACTCGTTCATACACTGATCTGTTTAAAGCAAATTACAGTCCCATACTTAAAAAACTTGAATCTGACTTCCAACGATGGAGTGTTATATATTTGTCTCTAGCTGGTAAAACCAATTGTGTTAAAATGAATGTGCTACCCAGATTATTGTATTTGTTTCAGAGTCTTCCAATTTTCCTGCCAAAGTCCTTTTTCAGTCAACTAATAGGTTGCTGTCTTTCTTTATTTGGGGTGGCAAAAACCAAGAATACGCAGAGAGCTTCTTGAGAGACCAAAAAGGATGGAGGATTGGCTCTCCGAATTTGTTAAATTATTATTGGGCAGCAAATTTACAAAAAGTCGTTTATTGGTTCCAGTCTCCACATACAGACTGGTGTGCAGCAGAAGCTAAATCATGCGAGTCAACATCACTTGCTGTGCTGATTACAATGAAGTTACCATTCTCACCATCGCAATTCTCCTCAAGTCCAGTTGTAATTTCGACTCTCAAAATATATAACCAGTTTAGACAAGCATTTCAACTCACAGATTTTTCCTTGGAAAGCCCCATATGTAATAATCATCTTTTCCCAGCTGCCAAGCTGGATTCTACTTTCAAGCAATGGCAGCATCTAGGCCTAGTTAAATGTAGTGACTTTTTTATTGATAATAATTTTGCTAGTTACAATGATCTTGTTAAAAAATGTAGTCTTCAAAACTCCGATTTTTTTCGATTTCTTCAGGTTCGTCACTTTATCCAAGCCCACTGCTCTGTGTTTCCACAATTGCCCTCTGAGTCGCGTTTAGATGTAGTTCTGAGGGTCCCTTCACACCTTAAGGGATCCATTTCAAAAATATACAACCTGATCATGTTGTTCCAAAATGTATCAATAGAAAAGATCAAAACAGAATGGATAGGAGAGTTAGGAATCGACATATCTGAAGACACCTGGGTTAGAGCTGTTGATCGAGTAAATGGGACTTCATCCTGTGCAAGACTCAATCTGATTCAAATGAAAGTTCTCTACCGTATTCATTATAGTAAAACAAAATTGGCTAAAATGTACCCAAATATAGATGAAACGTGTGACCGCTGCAAGGCATCAAAGGGAGATCTAACCCATATGTTTTGGTCATGTCCTAAACTGAGACAATTTTGGATTTCAGTCTTTGAGATTTTAAACTCAGCTTTTAAATTAAAAATTCACCCTAACCCAATAATGGCTTTGTTTGGAGTTAGAGGCTGATGACTTCCAAATAGCTAAAAATAAAGAGAATGCCCTGGCTTTTGCCACATTAATAGCTAGAAGAAGAATTCTCCTAGAGTGGAAATCACACAATCCACCTACCATGTCAGCATGGCTTAGTGATCTAATGATGTTTCTAAAAACTGAAAAAATTAAATATTTTCTCAGGGGATCAACCAGAACATTTTACAAAACATGGGACCCTTTAATAAACTATTTTGAGAAGAATATACTCCTCCCTCTTTAAAATGATTTGATTATTAAACAACCCCCCTCTTTATTGATTTATTATTATTATTATTTTTGTATTATTTTTTTTTATTTGTATTTTTTATTTATTTATTTATTTATTTATTTTTTTATGGTTTTTTTTTTTTGGGAAAGTTGTGTTGGGATGGGAATTTGTGGGTGGAAAATTTTAAAAAGCAAGACCTTCAATAGTGTTTATGTCACTGTATACTTTCAATGTACCTTGTTCTGATAAAAATAATAAAAAAAAAAAAAAAAAAAGAGAAAGTTGTGTTCGACTATGTCAAAAGCCTTGCAGAAATCTAGAAACAGTATATAGCATCATCATCACTAAGATCAGCATAATCAATGAGGTCCAGCACAACCCTGATGGTATTTTATATATGTGTATGCCTCATAAACCCGGTTTGGTTTTCATCAATATTTGGTCCAAAACAGCTTTTAATCTTTTGGCAAAAACTAGAGCTAGGATTTTGTAATCATTATTAAGAAGGCAAATTGGCCGCCAGTTGTCAATGCATAGTGGGTCTTTCCTATGTTTTGGAATAAGGGTTATAAGTCCTTAAAGGGTAACTAAACCCTAAACCAACTTTTTTTAGTTAATGTTCTGTAAGAATGGGGCTTTATTAGTACTGGTCATTGATTCAAGTAATTTTTTTGACATTTGTGTATAAAGTGTTTTAATTCTACAATATATGGTGTAAAAACGTCTGAGTGCTGCCCTCTTCAGGTTGAACGGTGGCTACTGCAGTTGAATTTTCCTATTGGCTGTTGCGGTACTTCGTGACGTAAGCGGTGACAGCTGACGTAAGCAGGTTCCAGCTCACCACGCCAGATTCATGTACATGTCGTCTTGCGACCGTGTGAGGAATAATAATAACATAGAGTCTGACAGCAGCTGTCAATTAATCCGTCGAGTCTCAGGTGCCCCCCATCCCCCGCTCAGCCCCGCACTCGGTTCGTTCCCTCTATCCCCGCCGGGGTCTGCCCACTTTTCCTGCATTTTCAAATATTTCTAGTGGGTGGAGTCAGACTCTGAGCAGGTGTTTAATTACCCTTTAAGATAGAGTGGGAGGGAGAGTTTGATTTTCAATGCTTTCTGTGTACACGCGGTGAAGGAAGACGGCAAATCGTTCTGCAAAAGCAATATCAAATTCAGAGGTTAAGCCATCAACACCTGGAGATTTGTTGAGCTTTAGATGATGAATGGCAGACAAGACTTCATCTGCAATTATTGGGCTATCATAAAGATCTTTTTGGTAATTCAAGGAAGACTTTGTTTGTTTGCTGCTTCCTCATTATACTGAGATTTATACATATTTTTATTAAAGGTGGAGCAGTAATTAGCTATCTTTTGGGGATCATCATTAATAACACCATTAATGCTGAATAGAGTTGGATTTATTGCGGGATCGTTCTAATTGGAAGAAATAGGCAGTGTTTTGCTCTCCTTCCTCTAACCATCTACACCTTGACCTCACAAAGGCTCCCTCTGCTTTTGCTCTGTATATTTCATTCAAGTGATTTTGCAGTTAAATTAAATCCTGTTTGTCATTTTCTGATAGATTTTATAGCATAATCTGAAAGAGAGCAGGTATTCTGGTAATTATCTTTTGTTTCTTCTGCTGTTCTGGATTTGGATAAAAAGGACCCGTACCTCTCTTAAGAATTTTGACACCTCAAATTTAAAGAGCTTCCAGTTTCTGGAAAATAATTTTTCTATTAAAGCCTTGTTCAATGTTTGGACCTTCTTAATTACTCGGTCATGTTTTAGAGTTATTAAGTTTCCAATAGGAGCCTCTTAATGATTGACTAGCTTTGGATCTAAAAGAGATTTGGAGTGACAAAGCTCTGTGGTCTGTTAATGGAGTGTTAGTATATCAACCACAATGCTATTACTATTTAGGTGGTCAGACATTAACCAATAGTCAATACGTGACATTGAAGTGCAAGCCTTATTAATCCATGTATAGAGTTTAACATTAGGATTTTTTTCCCTCCATATGTCTATCAAGTTGAATTTTTGCATGAATATCAACAAATTGGAAGATGAGGAATTTATTGAATTTGGAGGCCATCTGTCTAAGGAACCATTTAAAGCAATGTTGAAGTTACCACAAACCAGAAGCAGTAAATTTGGGTATTTGGATAACCAATGTAAAAAACGGGATTCTAAAACATCAAGCAAAATGTAATTTTCGAGTCTATATATGTTGGTAAGCCGGAGAATTTTGTTATCAATATTAAGAATTAATAACATGTAATGGCCATTGGGGTCACTTTCTGAGTGCAAGACATCTCCATCAAAGTTATTCTTTAAGATAGCAACCCCTGCAGATCTTTCTGAACAAGGCGACAACCATATGTCATTTCCCCACTGAGTTTTCCAAAAGGCAGCATCATTTACCACTGAATGTGATTCCTGAAAAAAGTCTCCTGGCATTGAGAGAAACAACTGATAAAGACAGTGTAATTAGTATTCAATTAAGTAACTTGAACAACAACAACAAACAATTTTCATCCCTTAAGAAAACAAAGTCAAAACAAAGGATTTTAGACTAAACCAACCGGGAATGACCTTATACTGGTTACAGGCCCAACAGTTTTAAACGGAATTGTAAGCCTACCTATAAACAGTGTTTATGCAAATTTTGAATCGTGACTACAGATGACCATCAGGGAGGTCTTGTAGTGTTCATCTGAGCCGGTGTCGGTTGTGCTCATAGTGGAGACAGCGGTGGGCGTATCTCCTTGCCTTCTATTATCACGCGAATCCCAGCGAAGTGATCTTTCTTTCCTTGTTTCTTGGCAGCATCGATCAATGGCCAAAATTTCTCCCGAATAGCTTTGTCAGCCGCGGTTATATCTTCTGTAAATCTCAGGTTATTCTCTTTGAGGAAGCTACATCCCTTTGCCATTCTCCACACCAGGTCCCACGCCGATCTGTTGGAGAAGCGGATGATGGTCGTCCTCGGTCTCTTCTGCGCGTCGTTATGGCAACCCAGACGGTGAACAATGTCAGTATTTTCTCTGATCTTTTCCTGCGTCTCCCCGACAACAGCGCAGCAAATGTCAGTAACATTCTCCTTTATGTTTTCTTGCTTGTTCTCAGGGATACCATGGAGTCTGAGTTTCCATCTGCGCTGGTACCTTTCTGCCTCGTTGATTTGAACTTCTGGATATTATTCTCCCACGTGGGCTTTGTCGATCTCAAGTCTGTTTTCAAGCTTTCATTCTCAGTAAACACAAAGTCAATGGACTTTTTCAGGCCTTCGATGCTGACAGTGTTATGATTGATCATGCTCTCCAGGTTATCAGCTTGCACGTTGATAATGGCAGCAGTGTTGTCTTGCAAATCAGTAAGAGTTAAGTCACCTTTGAGTCTCTTTCCCTCTGGTTTGGCAGGGGTATCTGGGTCGGACTCTAGCATGGGTGATAGCTCTGGGCTCTGACTGCAAATGTTGGAGAAAGTATAGTCATGTTCGCAGGGAACATGGGCAGTAGTTGTAGAACGAGCCTGGACACCAGTTGTTACAGCAGATGCCTTCGCGAACTTTTGTTCTCTTCACGTTTTTGGTGGATACAATTTTTTATTTATCTTTACGCTTAGCGCCGTGCTCAGACAAAGACATGTTGCAAGTTAGCTTAGCCGGAGATAAGCAAAGTTGTGGTTAGCTGGCTACAGTGCTCAGCGGTCTCTGATGAAAGTTGCAATGTTGGCAAAGCACTTTCCCGGTGAAGTTAATCCATGCGATACAGATACAAATGGAGTTTGGAAAGAGGATAATAAAGGATGAAAATTGAAAACACCAACTCGGCCACAAACTTTTGCGACTTTACTAGGCGCCATCTTGCCCACCTCCTAGGTCCAAGAGGTCCTCACTGTGGACTGTAGCACGATGACATAGTGAATTTCATATACTACGTCATTGACATCCATTACATAGTGGATTAAATCCATGTTTTAATGGATTTAAAACATATGGAGCCGTGATATACTGGATGTTTTTAATGCAAACATTTTATTCGGCATGTACAGTATGTAGCGTTATGTGTAAATAAAAAGTGATAGAGTGCAATAATGACTGTATATCCTTAAACATTTTTATGTTTATAATATAGTATATCATATTAATAACTTTTGAGCTTCTGGGATTTCAGTCATCTAAAGATTATTGAGAGGATGCTGACTATTTGGAGTGAATTTGTTTGGAATGGATGAGAACTATTAGGCTATATGTTTTTTGATTTTTTTTATTCTGTTTCGAGAACATATACAGTCATATTTCTTCTTTAAAATGATTTGGGATTCAAATCTTATTTTAGTATAGCATGTCTTAAATACTTATGATGACAAGAATAAAAAGAAGAAAATGTTTATCTTTCTGCATCCTGCAATGGTTGATTACAATATGGCACAACTACAGCCGTGGTCAAAAGTGTTGGGAGTGACATACATTTTGTGTTTCACAAAGTTTTATGCTTCAGTTGTTGTGGTGTTGATTCACATTGTTTCTAGATTATTGTGCAGAGTGATCAGATGCATTTTAATTAATTGCAAAAATCTTCATTGGCCAAAAAAATTTACTTTTATCACAAAAACCCACATTTCACTGTTTTTTGGCACTGGCGAAAAAATTACCAGCTAACATAATTTCACTAATCATATCAGCAGCACCTGGGAAAGTGTGAACAAGTACTAGTCAGGTGAAATCACTCTATCATTCTGATTGGATTATAAGAGCAGACCTATTGCTATAAAAGGAGGGAAGAAGTGCTTCCAATCATTGTGTTCTTGTTAGCAATGTTTACCTCTAAAGTAAGACTTGCAGCCATCATCACTTTGCATCAAAATGACCTCACATGCAAGGAAATTGCTGCAAAGAATATTGCACCAGAAAGAACCATTTACCGGATCATCAAGAACTTCAAGGAGAGAGGTTCAACTGAAGTGAAGAAGGCTTCAGGACATCCCAGTGTGTCCAGGAGTCAGCTACGGAATCGTGTCACCTCCAGTGCAGAGCTTGCTCAATATTGGCAGCAGGTTGGTGTGAGTGCATCTGCACACACAGTGAGGTGAAGAATTTTGGATTATGACCTGGTGTCTAGAAGGGCAGCAAAGAAGCCACTTCTCTCCAAGAAAAACATCAAGGACAGATTGAAACTCTGCAGGAAGTACAAGGATTGGACAGCAGAAGACTGGTGCAACGTTATTTCCTCTGATGAAGCCCCCTTCCGACTGTTTGGGACATCTTGAAATTCGATAGTCGGGAGAAGAACAGGTGAACGCTACCATGAGTCCTGTGTTGTGCCTACAGTGAAGCATCCTGAGGCCATCCATTTGTGGTGTTGCTTTTCGTCCAAGGGAGTGGGCTCTCTTACAATTCTTCCCAATAACACTGCCATGAATAAAGAATGGTGTCAAAACGTCCTGCAAGAGCGACTTCTCCCAACGATCCAGGAGCAATTAGGTGATGATCAGTGCATTTTCCAGCATGATGGAGCACCATGTCACAAGGCAAGAGTGATAATGAAGTGGCACAGAGATCATTATATTGAAATTTTGGATCCGTGGACAGGCAACACCCAGGATCTTAATCCCATAGCGAACCTGTGGTCAATCCTCAAAAGGCGAGTGGACAAACAGAAGCCGAGCACTAATAAGGCAAGAATGGATCGCCATCAGTCTGGATTTGACCCAGAAGCTGATATCTAGCATGCTAGAGTGAATTGCAGAGGTTATGAAGAACAAGGGTCAACACAGTAAATATTGACTCTTTGCATATATTGAATGTTTTTGTCAATAAAAGCCTTTCAAACTCATGAAATACTCATCATTGTTTTCCAGTATACCATAGAAACATGTGAAAAAATTATCTACAAATACTGAAGCATCAAATTTGCAAAACACAAAGTTTATATCACTGCCAATACTTTTGGCCACGGCTGAAGTTTGTGGAGATAAAATACAAAACAATGCAAATATCCAGTATTTCAAATAAACACCAAACTTTGAAGCTGCCAGAGAGAAAATAACATTTGGTATATGGATTAATTAAAAAATTAAAACTTATACAGACACCGGCTAATATAACCTGTCAAACTAAATTTCATATAGGCTATATGCCACACTGACATCACTAAATAATATAATATGTAGCTGTGTTCATGCACATTATAAACACTAGTATGACATTGAGGTCAATGTCATAGTGGATTATATCCACTACGTCATCATGCTGCAGTACGACCATATGTCTCAGTAGGGATGTGATGGAATCAAATTTTCATATCACGATAATTGACCCTTCGCTAAGCTCTGCCACCCTTAGTTATGGTTGCTTGCACTGACAAGCTCTGCAAAGCGCCCCATTGGAAAGAATGAGAGATTGCCTTGAAGGACGTGGTTTTTGTCAAAATATTCTCATATATGGAATGGATAATATTTTTACATGGGCTGGTATGAAGTGACATTTTAATACATATTTATCTGAAGTTTTTTGTAAAATATATTGTTAATTAACACAGTAATTTGATTACAAACTGTGGAGACTGTGAATCAGATTCAAGGCAAACTATTATTATAGGCACTTGAAAAGATAATTTTTTACTTAATAGTTATTACACATGTAATAACATTAGCGTAAGTGAACAGAACTGTTACAGTTCATAACACACATCTCATAACACACTCATTTTGATGCCGTTAACTGTTTATTTACTATTGCTTTTACTATGACTTGAATAAATGCATAAATATATTAACATCCATTTATTAGCTTTATTTTACCTTAGAGCAAATGTAGGTGTCGTTTCTGGTGTGTTATGATTATTTGGGAATGAGGGCTGACACATAATCCATAACATGCTCTTCTCCAGATTTTATTTTAAAGATTATTTTAAAAGAGAAGTAAAAACTATGGATATTCTCTCTGGGTAACTGGTTTCACTATTACAAAGGACCTGGCAACAACTTGTTTTAAATTTTTTCTTTTATTTTGATAACATTCCACTTAAAAGTACTCAAACACATATTACTTTCATAGGATCTCATTGGAAAATAGCAAATGTGTGTCAAAGTAATGGAGGCAGGGCAAAAGTTGCTAAAACAGGATTGGTCAGAAGCGCTTTTAAGGCGGGGCTTAACGAAGGTTAAATTGCTTAAGCATTTATCACGGTATACGGTATTATCACAGTATTGTATTGAATTACAAAATTGGTTGAAAGATAAATAAACTTTATTGTTCTTAATTACAAGATTTTGTTCATCTTCAGTTTATTTTCATTGCAAATGAAAAGGTAACAACAATGGTAACATTTTGAGGGAAGCGTTTAATTGAAAAAGAAACACAAATTTGAGCGATTCCTTGTAATTTGTTATGTCTTCCTGTTACTGTAAGAGTTAAAGTGTTGGGAATGTTGATTTATTGATGGAAATGCTACAGTGCATTCAGAAAAATCTAAATAATTTGGTTTGTAGTGTAAGGCTGACATCAAGAGGTCGTAATTGTCAAAGAAGTCATAAAAACTCTCACACAGAAGAACATTTTCACACATCAACACATCCTACTGAGCAAGGACAATAAAACACAAATCTCACATCTGACCTCTATCTAACCTCAGGCCAATTTAGGCACAAACATCTGTTTGTTAATGAGGTATGTCCCCAGGACTTCCAAACCTAACCACTCCCAAAATTCCCTTTGTTCATGGTTTGGGTATTTAAGGAAATGTGACACATTGTGCAGGGTTCTCTGTAGTCAAACGATCCCACACAGTTTACTGTGTGTAGTTTACAGGTCCTTCTCAAAAAATTAGCATATTGTGATAAAGGTCATTATTTTCCATAATGTAATGATAAAAATTAAACTTTCATATATTTTAGATTCATTGCACACCAACTGAAATATTTCAGGTCTTTTATTGTTTTAATACTGATGATTTTGGCATACAGCTCATGAAAACCCAAAATTCCTATCTCAAAAAATTAGCATATCATGAAAAGGGTCTCTAAACGAGCTATTAACCTAATCATCTGAATCAACTAATTAACTCTAAACACCTGCAAAAGATTCCTGAGGCTTTTAAAAACTCCCAGCCTGTTTCATTACTCAAAACCGCAATCATGGGTAAGACTGCCGACCTGACTGCTGTCCAGAAGGCCATCATTGACACCCTCAAGCAAGAGGGTAAGACACAGAAAGAAATTTCTGAACAAATAGGCTGTTCCCAGAGTGCTGTATCAAGGCACCTCAGTGGGAAGTCTGTGGGAAGGAAAAAGTGTGGCAAAAAACGCTGCACAACGAGAAGAGGTGACCGGACCCTGAGGAAGATTGTGGAGAAGGACCAATTCCAGACCTTGGGGACCTGCAGAAGCAGTGGACTGAGTCTGGAGTAGAAACATCCCCGCATTCCCCAGGTCAAGCCACTTTTGAACCAGAAACAGCGGCAGAAGCGCCTGACCTAGGCTACAGAGAAGCAGCACTGGACTGTTGCTCAGTGGTCCAAAGTACTTTTTTCGGATGAAAGCAAATTTGGCATGTCATTTGGAAATCAAGGTGCCAGAGTCTGGAGGAAGACTGGGGAGAAGGAAATGCCAAAATGCCTGAAGTCCAGTGTCAAGTACCCACAGTCAGTGATGGTTTGGGGTGCCATGTCAGCTGCTGGTGTTGGTCCACTGTGTTTTATCAAGGGCAGGGTCAATGCAGCTAGCTATCAGGAGATTTTGGAGCACTTCATGCTTCCATCTGCTGAAAAGCTTTATGGAGATGAAGATTTCATTTTTCAGCACGACCTGGCACCTGCTCACAGTGCCAAAACCACTGGTAAATGGTTTACTGACCATGGTATTACTGTGCTCAATTGGCCTGCCAACTCTCCTGACCTGAACCCCATAGAGAATCTGTGGGATATTGTGAAGACAAAGTTGAGAGACGCAAGACCCAACACTCTGGATGAGCTTAAGGCCGCTATCGAAGCATCCTGGGCCTCCATAACACCTCAGCAGTGCCACAGGCTGATTGCCTCCATACCACGCCGCATTGAAGCAGTAATTTCTGCAAAAGGATTCCCGACCAAGTATTGAGTGCATAACTGAACATAATTATTTGAAGGTTGACTTTTTTTTGGTATTAAAAACACTTCTTTTATTGGTCGGATGAAATATGCTAATTTTTTGAGATAGGAATTTTGGGTTTTCATGAGCTGTATGCCAAAATCATCAGTATTAAAACAATAAAAGACCTGAAATATTTCAGTTGGTGTGCAATGAATCTAAAATATATGAAAGTTTAATTTTTATCATTACATTATGGAAAATAATGACCTTTATCACAATATGCTAATTTTTTGAGAAGGACCTGTATATCAGGTAATGGCAATTTGTATTTCTTAGGTTTTGATCAAATGTCTAAATTTGACTTATCACTGTCTAACTGGAATTGATTAATTTATTATGTTACCTGGTCAATAAATTGTTACATTTGAGTTTATTCTGATTTACTCTGAAACTATTGTCTTTAGTAGATTACGTTAAGTCCTTGTTTCCGCAAACCTTCGACCAGGTTAGCAGCGGACTAAAGCCAGTTGAGTTGAGCATGGGGCACACCAACTGAGACTTTAGAGCTCCCACTAACTAATAGGCATTATTTCTAGCGTACTTAGTGTGTACAGGCTCGATAGGGAATTTCCGTTTAGTGTCGACCAAGCCTAAATAGGGTTAAGTCTAAACCTCTGGTTATTGTAATATTTTCTAGTTAAGTGTACGTAGGAAACTATGGCATGATCATATAAAACTACTTTAACTTGGGTATGTTGGTCTATCTTTGTAAATGTAGTGGTCATAACCTCTGGGTAGAAATGTTACTCTAATTAAGTGTTTACTATCTAAGGGGACTAAACAAAGTACTTGTAGATAAAAGGGCAAGCAGGAGCAGCCATCTAATTAGTATTTAGTCAATTACTGTTTTAATGACTAAATTTGTGACCGTGAGATCTGCGTTCACGGGTGGCGCGAGACTCTCTAAGCGACAGGAATCCGAATGAACGAGCACAATATAAAATAGTTAAATATGATGATTCAATGTTAAATCAAATTTAATAATAATAACTAATATTAGAATATGAATATATCCTTAGAAACTTTTATAATTGGAGTCAGATAAAATAAACGAGGATCTTAAAATGAATAATATAGTTATGTAATTGGAATTAAATAACTTAAACTGAACGCGCACGATAAGACAGAACATGCAGGAGACCTTCATCCACGCTGTTGGAAGCCGCCATTGGACCAATAGGTGGACCCCCTTACAGTAGGTTATTTAGAATTGTTCACCATATGAAGTGCTCACAATAACAATATTGTGCATGTTAATTATCACAGTATACCTTATTATTGAATATCGTCCAACATCTACTTGGGAGTGCCCTTCAGTCTCATTGATGATTCACAAACACCCTTATGAGCAGGGATATGTCAAATTTGCTTGTTTCTCCTCTCATTTGTTCTCTGTTTCTTTTCCTGCAGTTCTTTCCTTATATCCTTCTGTTGGTCGCAATCCTCATGTATATTCCTGTTCTCTTCTGGCGTTTTATGGCTGCCCCTTCCCTCTCCTCTGACCTCAGTTTTATCATGGAGGAACTTGACCGTTGCTATAACCGTGCCATCCGCCTTGCCAAGAGCCTAACGTCCAACCTTGAAGGCAAAGACATGGCAGAGGACCCACACAGGTACAGTGTGAAATTGTTGAATAGTACATCTCACGCTAAACTTATTCAATAAAGAAAACATGAATTCTACATGTTTTCTTACCATTTTAACCCTCCCATTGTTGGTGCCTGTGTGCTGCCTATTAATCTGCATAATCAATAATATATTGTATGCATTCAAAGCAAAAGCTTGAATTTACTTCACCTTCGAAACTGTTATGAAGGCTTGGTTGTTACACATTTCAACTCTTGTACATGTTAGGGTTCCCTCCCACAGCTAGCCTGTGAGATTTGGGATCCACTCAATGCTAGTCATTAAAACAGAATTACTTAAAAGAATTTAAAAAAATCAAGGACAAAATTGTAATTTGTATTCTGATGGGTCCAGCAAGTGTGTCAATTTTAAACACACCAAGTTATGTGGCAAAATCAATGAGAAAAGAGAGTGAACATCTCTTGTTGGAATGTATAATGCATTCATTAAATAAATAATCTGAGTTAAATGCAAGTTGTAAAGTTGTATTAATTAACATTAGTTAATGCACTTTGAATGCACTAACAATGAACAACTTTACAGCGAATAATTTTGTTAACTATCGTTATAATTAATAAAGGCTGTTCATTGTTTGTTCATGATACCTAATTCATTAACTAATGTTAACGAATGGAACCTTTTATGAAGTTACCAAAATTACATTAATTGTGAATTGCTAACATTTATTTGTTTTGAAACAGTTATGAATAGTTCTGTTGTCAATATCAAAAGGTCATTGTGATCTATCCATTACAAGAAAAATATATCCATTACAAGCTCTAAAACTGCTCCAGTGAGAGATAATTTATCATCTATGATTTGTTTACTGTCTTTGGTGTTTCGCAAATTAAGCAAATGCGTGAAGACACTGTGCCGTTATGGTTCAAATATGTGTGTTCGACTTCATGCAGAGCTGCGCAGAATGATCGGCACTGGACTTTAAGCAGTGCACGTCGGTAAGAAATGTTTTTTTATTTTAACCGGCGCCGTGTCACCGTGACGTTCCATCAAAGTACATCGAGAGCAGCCAGCTGATGCAATCGCTGCAGTTACTCCAGAGGAGCTGCACAAGCACTGATGATGACACAGCTCATTCAAGATTGGCCAGACTCCTGTTTCATGGGCTGCGGCTGCAATTGCATACTTTACATACAACACTTACTACTTCTGCTATGCCAGTAATAAGAGTAGTAAGGTAGTATGCCAAGGTGTTTATTCTGACACCTCCAGTTTGGCCAAAAATATTATAACCAGAAAAATTAAAGCAAAGTCATCAGAATTGCAAACAAAATCATGTTTTCCTTGGTTATATTACTGTTTTTTGTGCTCTCTGACAATTTTGCTCATATTTTAATTATAGTTTTTGTACACTTACACTGTATTTTCTTTGCTTTTATTTCCAAGTTCTGCATTTAATTTTCTGAAACTTGTGAGTAGTTTCATGTAAATCAGGGGGCATTTTGCATCCCTTTTGTTCCACTAGTTCTTGATTGATAACTCCTCCTCTAGCTAATCATTCGAAGAGGGGCGGTGACGTCCTTGCCACAAGTGCTGTTGAATGAGCTTGTATTGAATCTGGAATATTCCTTTAAATTCACTAAATATCCCACCTTAAATAAAATAGTGTGTTTTGTCACAGAATATTATTACTCTTTCCAGTTTTTTCTTGCATGAATGCTGACTATTTTGCTATTCCGAGCTAACTTTGATCTTGTTTTTATCTTGAAGCTCAGCTCTAACCCAAAATCTTAACCTATCCTTATCAATTTTAGCCTGAATCTAATCTCAAATTTTTCTCTCTCCTCTAAATTTAAATTTTTCAATTTCAATTACTTTATTGGCATGACTATATGTTACACTGTTGCCAATCAATCTCTCTCTCTCTTTCTCTCTCTGTCTTTCAGTGGTCTTGAATTGACTGAAGGTTGTTTTAAATACCCTCTGGTAGAGCAGTACCTAAAGACAAAACTTTCTTCATGGGCTTTGGCTGCAAAATATCTCCTTTGTCGGGTTTTAACACTCCTCACTTTATTGCTGGCTTGCTTTTATCTGACCTACTACATCTTTTGGGTGTCACCCAGTGACCAGTTCTACTGTAATCTGCGCACAGGTTTGTGTTACATCATGATAGCACAGTTGTGTCTGTCTTTGTGTGTATTCACATGTATCTGATGCACCTTATTAATGAAGTATGACCAGATCAATATATTAGAGTGAAACTGTGTCTCTTAATCTGGCTGGTGTACTAATGATTTGCTGGTGTTTGTATACTGAATTGTGTGTTTTTGTGTGTGTGTGTGTTTGTGTGTTTGTTGTCTCCAGGTATATTAGTAAATGAGAGTGGGATACCAGATGCAGTGCAATGTAAGCTTGTAGCAGTAGGTGTGTTTCACGTCCTAAGTTGCATTAATCTGGCGGTATATATACTGTTAGTACCTGCCGTGCTTTCCGCTGCCCTCCAGCCTGCCCGCCAGCACCAGCGTGCTCAGTTCCTCCGTCCCTATTGCCTACTGCCTGCTTTCGGTCATGCCCTGGATTTACAGCCGACTACACGGCGCTATGATGACCTCGGTATCTACCTATTGTTCTTGGAGGAGAACTTGAGTGAGCTCAAGAGCTACAAATGTTTGCAGGTGAGTGTCTAGGTGTGTTTAAATGTGATTTAATTTCTTTTTCATTTGATTATACAACATAATGTTTGAAGGTGTATTAATTCCCAGAACTGGATGTTGTTATCAGTGACTGAAAACAACATATTTGGGGTGTGTATGCAGGTATTAGAGCTGCTGTCAGTGGGAGGGGATGCAGCGTTTGACATCATGTGTCTCCTTAGGACTCTGGGACAAGTGAGGACTGACATGGTGGACAGGAAACAATACCAAACTGTCGATGGAAAGACTCAGTCAACTAAGACAGAAGTCTCCTCTGAACTAAAGGGTAAGTGTGACATCAGTATGTGAAGATCAGAACATCATGTCAAGTCCAGTTTTCTGCAAGACTAATTTATCATTGTTGGATAATTTAACAACAGTATGATGTTGGTTTATTAAAATAAGTAGATGTTTTTATTATTATTAGTATATTTAAATATTTTTCTTGTTTTTCATTTTTAGATGTGAAGGGAATAAACACTGAATCCATGTCATGTTTTAAGTCAGAATACAATTAAAAAAGTACAATAATAAATTATTTCAGTCTTGTTGAATGAACTCTTGCTAAAGCTTCTCATGTGAAAATATGTTTATCTCTAGACGTCTCCTCTGTTCTGCTGGATGATGGAGTACAGACAGCAAAAAGCTGCAGCTCTGTGAAAGATGTAAGACACAGGGTGGTTTGAGATATATATATGCATACATACACTCACCAGCCACTTTATTATGTACATCTGTACATCTACTTATTCATGGGATTATCTAATCAGCCAATTATTTGGCAGCAGTGCAATGCATGAAATCATGACGATATGGGTCAGGAGCTTCAGTTAATGTTCTGAGTATTTCTGTAACTGCTGATCTCCTGGGATTTTCATGCACAACAGTCTCTAGAGTGTAAAGAGAATTTTGCAAAAAACAACCAGTGAGCGGCAGTTTTGTGGATGAAAATGCCTTGTTGATGACAGAGATCAGAGTAGAATGGCCAGTCTGGTCCAAGCTGACAGGAAGGTGACAGTGTATCCCAAATAAACACAGTGCTTTGCAGAAAAGCATTACTTAACATACAACACATCGCACATTAAGGTGGATGGGCTACAGCAGCAGAAGACCCCTCCAGGTCTTCTGCTGTAGTAGAGGGTACCACAACTGTCAGCTAAGAACAGGAAACTGTGGCTGCAGTGGACAAAGGCTCACCAAAACTGGACCGTAGAAATTGTAAAAACCTCACCTGATCTGACAAATCTGGATTTCTGTTGAGGTACACAGATGGTAGGCCCACTGCAGCCTCAGTTTTCTGTTCTTGGCTGACAGACGTGGAACCCGATGTGTTGTTCTGCTTTTGTAGCCCATCTATTCGCCTCAAGGTTCGATGTGTTTTGCATTCTGAGATGCTTTTCTGCTCACTACAATTGTACAATTGAGTGTTTATCTGAGTTACCGTTGCCTTTCTGTCAGCTTGAACCAGTCTGGCCATTCTTCATTGATCTCTCCCGTTTTCGCCCACAGAACTGCAGCTTGCTGCATTCAAAAAAATATTTTAGCCTATTGTTAAGATGTATCCATTTCAATTTAATAACACATTTCCATCTAATTGAATTGCCTAATATTTAACCAAATAATTTTTTTATTAATGACATTTTCTTCAAGACTATTCAATTCAATTAGATGGAAATTTGTTATTAAATTGAAATGAAATGGATCTTAAAAATAAAATATTTTTTTGAGTGTGGATGTTTTTTGTTTTGACACCATTCTGTATACACTAGAGACTGCTGCACGTGAAAATTCCTGATCAGCAGTTACAGAAATACACAGACAATTAACTGAATCTTCTGACCCATATCTTCATGATTTTATGCATTGCACTGCTGCCAAACGACTAGCTGATTAGATAATCACATTAATACGTAGATGTACATGTGTACCTAATAAAGTGGGTGGTGAGTGTATATATACAGTATGTACAATGATCAGCTACAACATTACCGTAGTCTTTGTCAGTTCGAACCAGTCTGGCCATTCTCTGTTGACCTCTCTCATCAACAAGAATTTCTGTCCACAGAACTGCCGCTCACTGGATGTTATTTTTTTTGGCACCATTTGGAGTGAATTCTAGAGACTGTTGTGTGTGAAAATCCCAGGAGATCAGCAGTTAAAGAAATACTCAAACCAGTCCGTCTGGCACCAACAACCATCCACGAGATTATCTAATCAACCAATCATGTGGCAGCAGTGCATATAATATGCAGATACGTGTCAGGAGCTTCAGTTAATTTTCACATTAACCATCAGAATTGGGAACATTTTTATGTCAGTGTTTTAGACTGTGGCATGATTGTTGGTGCCAGATGGGCTGGTTTGACTATTTCTTTTACTACTGATCTTGAATTTAATAAGAATGGTGCCAAAAACAAAAAACACCCAGTGAGGGGCATTTCTGTGGATGAAAATGCCTTGTTGATGACAGAGGTCAACAGAGAATGGCAATGTTCGAACTGAAAAAGTCTACAGTAACTCAGATAACCACTCTGTACAATTGTGGGGAGAAGAATCCTCTCTGTACCTGCCACACAACTACTCGTCATAACTAGACTGGACTACTGTAACGCTCTCATTGCAGGCCTTCCTGCATGTGATATTAGACCTCTCCAAATGATCCAGAATGCAGCAGCACGTCTGGTCTTTAATGAACCTAAGAGAGCACATGTTACACAATTCTTTGTCTCTCTCCACTGGCTACCGGTTCATGCACGTACTAAATTCAAGGCCCTGATGCTGAGGAATGTCGCCTTGTCGTACCAAAACAAAGAGGCACCAGAACACTTTCCCGGACTTTCAGTTTCATCATACCACGTTGGTGGAATGACCTTCCCAACTCAATCCGTCAAGCTGACTCACTCTCTATCTTCAAAAAATGGCTAAAAACATATTTTCCAAAAGCACTTAACCGGTCACTAAAAAAAATTAAAAAAACTGCACTTAAATCTGTTTTGTATACTATTCTGATGATAGTGAAACTTTGTAGTATGGCACTTTTCGTACCACTGTCTCCTTAAGATGATTCGCTTATGTTTTCCTCTTTTGTAAGTCGCTTTGGATAAAAGCGTCTGCCAAATGAATAAATGTAAATGTAATGTAAATGTAAATATCATCTCAGAATGCAGGTCTAACAAGGGGGACCTACACAATATTAAACAGGCTGTTTTAATGTTGTGGCTGATGGTGTGTGTATATATACTGAAGATATACAGGTGAAACTCGAAAAATTAGAATATCGTGCAAAAGTTCATTAATTTCAGTAATTCAACTTAAAAGGTGAAACTAATATATTATATAGACTCATTACAAGCAAAGTAAGATATTTCAAGCCTTTATTTGATATAATTTTGATGATTATGGCTTACAGCGTATGAAAAACCCAAATTCAGAATCTCAGAAAATTAGAATATTGTAAAAAGGTTCAGTATTGTAGGCTCAAAGTGTCACACTCTAATCAGCTAAACACCTGCAAAGGGTTCCTGAGCCTTTAAATGGTCTCTCAGTCTGGTTCAGTTGAATTCACAATCATGGGGAAGACTGCTGACCTGACAGTTGTGCAGAAAACCATCATTGACACCCTCCACAAGGAGGGAAAGCCTCAAAAGGTAATTGCAAAAGAAGTTGGATGTTCTCAAAGTGCTGTATCAAAGCACATTAATAGAAAGTTAAGTGGAAGGGAAAAGTGTGGAAGAAAAAGGTGCACAAGCAGCAGGGATGACCGTAGCCTGGAGAGGATTGTCAGGAAAAGGCCATTCAAATGTGTGGGGGAGCTTCACAAGGAGTGGACTGAGGCTGGAGTTACTGCATCAAGAGCCACCACACACAGACGGGTCCTGGACATGGGCTTCAAATGTCAAACGTCTTACCTGGGCTAAAGAAAAAAAGAACTGGTCTGTTGCTCAGTGGTCCAAAGTCCTCTTTTCTGATGAGAGCAAATTTTGCATCTCATTTGGAAACCAAGGTCCCAGAGTCTGGAGGAAGAATGGAGAGGCACACAATCCAAGATGCTTGAAGTCCAGTGTGAAGTTTCCACAGTCTGTGTTGGTTTGGGGATCCATGTCATCGGCTGGTGTTGGTCCACTGTGCTTTATTAAGTCCAGAGTCAACGCAGCCGCCTACCGGGACATTTTAGAGCACTTCATGCTTCCTTCAGCAGACAAGCTTTATGGAGATGCTGACTTCATTTTCCAGGAGGACTTGGCACCTGCCCACACTGCAAAAAGTACCAAAACCTGGTTCAATGACCATGGTATTACTGTGCTTGATTGGCCAGCAAACTCGCCTGACCTGAACCCCATAGAGAATCTATGGGGCATTGCCAAGAGAAAGATGAGAGACATGAGACCAAACAATGCAGAAGAGCTGAAGGCCACTATTGAAGCATCTTGGTCTTCCATAACACCTCAGCAGTGCCACAGGCTGATAGCATCCATGCCACGCCGCATTGAGGCAGTAATTAATGCAAAAGGGGCCCAAACCAAGTACTGAGTACATATGCATGATTATACTTTTCAGAGGGCCGACATTTCTGTATTTAAAATCCTTTTTTTTATTGATTTCATGTAATATTCTAATTTTCTGAGATTCTGAATTTGGGGTTTTCATAAGCTGTAAGCCATAATCATCAAAATTATATCAAATAAAGTCTTGAAATATCTAACTTTGCTTGTAATGAGTCTATATAATATATTAGTTTCACCTTTTAAGTTGAATTACTGAAATTAATTAACTTTTGCACGATATTCAAATTTTTCAAGTTTCACCTGTACATATCAAAGTGTTCATGTATGTGAGCTTCTTTATTCAAGTCAAGTCAAGTGGTTTTTATTGTCGTTTCAACCATATACAGTTAGTACAGTACACAGCAAAACGAGACAACGTTCCTCCAGGACCATGGTGCTACATAAAAACAACAAAGGACCAACACAGGACCACATGAGACTACACAACGAAATAAAATACCTATATAAAAAAAAAATATAAAAAATAAAAAACCTACATATATCTCTATAAAGTGCACGTGCAAACATGTGCAAAAAGTACAGGACAATACAACAAATTTCTGACAATGAACAGGACAATAGACAGTGCAGCGCCGACCAGTACTCAGTAGTGCAAAAAGATGACAGTTTCTAAAAATGTAAACATAACATACTATGAGATAATGTTCTATGCACATAGCAGTTATTGAGGTAGCAGACAGTTATAAAGTGACAGTAATTAAAGTGCAACTCAGGACACGTGTGTGTCAAACCAGTCTCTGAGTATTGAGGAGTCTGATGGCTTGGGGAAGAAGCTGTTACACAGTCTGGCCGTGAGGGCCCAAATGCTTCGGTACCTCTTGCCAGACGGGAGGAGGGTAAAGAGTTTGTGTGAGGGGTGTGTGGGGTCGTCCACAATGCTGGTTGCTTTGCGGATACAGTGTTTTTTGTAAATGTCTTTGATGGAGGGAAGAGAGACCCCAATGATCTTCTCAGCTGTCCTCACTATCCTCTGCAGGGCTTTGCGGTCCGAAACGGTGCAAGTCCCAAACCAGGCAGTGATGCAGCTGCTCAGGATGCTCTCAATAGTCCCTCTATAGAATGTAGTGAGGATGGGGGGTGGGAGATGTGCTTTCCTCAGCCTTCGAAGAAAGTAGAGACGCTGCTGGGCTTTCTTGGTGATAGAGCTGGTGTTGAGGGACCAGGTGAGGTTCTCCGCCAGGTGAACACCAAGGAATTTGGTGCTTTTGACGATCTCCACAGAGGAGCCGTCGATGTTCAGCGAAGTGTGTTCACCTTGTGCTCTCCTAAAGTCAACAACCATCTCTTTTGTTTTGTCGACATTCAGGGACAGGTTGTCGAGGTAAATCTGGTTTCAAAAGCTCTGCTGTTTACACAAACTGTGAAATCCAGTCAGTCAAATAAAAATCTCTAATAATGTTGTAG
The DNA here is from genome assembly GCF_025860055.1 of Xyrauchen texanus. NCBI lineage: Eukaryota > Metazoa > Chordata > Actinopteri > Cypriniformes > Catostomidae > Xyrauchen > Xyrauchen texanus. The sequence goes on from NC_068279.1 coordinate 27,464,020, forward strand.
TTCAATATAGCTGCACTGATTTGAAAAACTGGTGACCTGTGAGCTGTTATTTTGAAGATTGTCTTTAAATTGAATGTGATTATAATTACATTCTAACATTATGCAATGCCTGAAACTAACAGTGAGATATTTAATGTTTACATTTACACTTAAAACCTTAAAAAGTTATTACTAAATAGTTTTCTGGTATGTGTTTATATGTGACTAAAGACTTGTACAGTACTTGCAGAACTGAGTAGCATGTTTGTGCATGCCTTGCATAAAAAAAGAACGGAGTGAATGATTATTATTGATGCATAAGACCTGATGAAATGTTAACATAGGAAGAAGTAATATATTATAATGCACTGCCTAAAATCAATAATCAAATATGCAGATAGTAATTTACAATAGATATCATGTTTATTAAATTATATTTCACTGACTCTTGTATTTAGGGGAGCTACATTTGTTTGTACATTTTGCTAATTTAATTGTATACTTTTATTCCATATAGACCTATTGTTTTATATTTATAAGAAATGCTTTTTAGTTATGTTGATCTTACTGTAAAATTCAATATGTATCTGGTTTTTTTTTATTGTAGCTTCATGCCTCCTTACATTCCTCGAATCCATCAGAGAGATTTAAAGTAGTTGTCTTATGGAGATGAAAACTTCAAACATTGTTAGACAAATTAATATATTTCTACATATGAACAGTAGGATTTTTAGCTATAACTTTATACAATTATTTTAAATGTATTGCTGACATGAAAAAGGAATGCTTGTAATCTAAAAAAAGAAAGAGATACATTTTTTACCACTCTTCCCAGAAAAGTTTATTTTGTCTACATTACCGTGAAGCCATAAAGGTTTAGCGTATTAACTACACACATCATATAAATATAAAAAGAAGCTTCACACTGCTTTAGGTCATACGGTTCAGTTGATTATAATTTAATATATAAAATATACAGTAATGCTAAATGGGCTTTGCTCTGCCTCAGCTAATTATATTTCTCATATTGAGGGAAAAATTCTGGATGCCATTTTTTTTTTACAGTTGTATGAGAACATTAGTTACACAGCTAGCTAACAAGCTGGCATAAATAACATTGATTGTGTAATCTCATAAAGCGTTAAAGGGCTGCTTTACACCATTTACAAAGAGGTACATTTGTAAGATGTGAATGATATGGATGAGCCTATATATAGATATATATATATATATATATATATATATATATATATATATATATATATATAGTTGAGGTCAGAATTTTACATACACTTAGGTTGAATTCATTAAAACTAATTTTTTACCACTCCATAAATTTAATATTAGCAAACTATAGATTTATATAGAACTATAAGTCATTTAGGACATTTACTTTGTCCAGATTGTTTCACTTTTAATTGACTATATCACAATTCTAGTGGGTCATACGTTTACATTCACCAAGTTAACTGTGCCTATAAGGCACAGTGACTTTGGCAATGTGGCTCCAGGCCGATGCTTTGCTGTTCCTGTTGGCTGTCTCTAGTATCAGCGTTAGTGGAGAAACCCATAAGCCTCTGTGCGGATCTGAGCTGGTTGAAGCGATCATCCTGGTCTGTGGTCAAAAAAGCTCTTACCCCAAGAGAGATGATGATATCCTCCTGGGTAAGAAAGAATACATTTCTAGTGGAGGACCTGTGGTGTACTGGAAGGATACTGGCCATATGCCTTAAATAATATATTTGATACATTGAACAGTCTATTTTATGTTTTTTAAAAATACAAACAGAGCATAAAGTGGAAAGAAAAATTATAATATCAGTTAAAGTAGGTGTTCTTGATTCAAGTAAACACAGAAAGGTAAGAGAGAATAATAGTGCATAATAGTGAAAGGCTGGAAGACAAATAATGCAAAAGACTCCCAATAACAAATACAAGGTAAAATAGTAAAATAGGGTTTACAGTATCTCAACAAGGCTAAACCTCCTGTCTATGTTGTGGAAATTACCTGATCATCTGTTGTTTTATTCATCAACAGGGATTGCAAAGAAGTGCCACAATAAGATTTGGTTAAATTTTACACTAATATTAAACAACTATGGATTATTTTCTAGGTTTCCTTCCTCCTCAATCTGGCCAGGAAAATGCGGTGGCTGACTTCGCATTTAAAGATCATGCTGAGCTGATAAGGAAGAGAGGCATTGCAGAGCTGTTTTGCTTCAACACCTGCACATACAATGATCTGAAGAATTAATGCTAAGGAACTTGGAGATTTCTAATGACAACTGCCAAAGACACCACCAGTTTACAGACTGGTATCAGCCTTAACGCTTTTAAATTGCGCTTTTCATAGAAAATATTATTTTATTAGATTAACAGAACATGTTTTTTGTATCTCTCACATGCGTGATCTCGTACTAGAAATAACACTTGACTGACTTTACATTACAGTAATCGACTGTGTCAGTTCATTATTTAATCCCTAGGCTGTACAATTTTATTCAAGGTTATCTAAACAATACATTTTCTTCAGCAATGAAATATAAAACGATGTCTGCCAAAGGAGGGCGACACCAGTTAAGGAGTAGGGCTTTCATCAGGGTGGAGGGGGGGTGGTGTTAGTCAAGAAATTTGTACCAGGCCCTGTGATGGGCAGTGGTGGGGCACTAAGGCCCTGTGGTTGGACTAAAAATGTTGTCCCTGGCCCTGTCAATTTTAGCAGTGGCCCCTTTAAAGGAATATTCCGGGTTCAATACGTGAAGATCGATCGACAGCTTTTGTGGCATAATGTTGATTACCACAAAAAAAAAAAAAAAAAAGTTGATTACCACCTTTTCATACACCTACAAGGAAATTTATGATGCCAATGCATGAACATTAAAATACTGACTGTTTCAAATACATTTATGGCCACAAGATGTAAACAATATGCATGTTAACATGATTTTAGAGCAATAACATCAGTTGCTAAACTCTTCAGTGTCATGTTTTCAACTTTGTTGCCATGATGATGGGGCATAAAACCTAAATCCCTAAAATGGATTTCAACAATTTCACAGCTCTAATAACACAAGTTTCAAGAGCAAAATTTATGTAAGTGCTTTTATAAATTATCAACTTCACATTTCTGCCTTTAAACCATCCAAAAATTGGCCCCATTCACCTCCATTGTATAGTGCTTCATTGTAAACTCTTTTTCTTTTTTTGTGTGTGTGGCAATCAACATTATGCAACAAATGCTGTCAATTGAGTTTAACTTGTACTGAACCTACACACATCATCCCCCTTTCCATATATAATATATCATGTTTTTACTGTGTTAACAGTGACAGAAATGTTATAGTTTAACATTAAACTACTAGGGGGATGTATTAGATTTACATTTTTTATTATCGTTTTATTTTATGTTGCTAAAGTTTCTAAATGTGTTTAGGCTATTATTATTATTGTTATTGTTATTATTATCATTATTATTATTATTTAGAAAGACTATCTACATTGACATAACCACAGTAATGATGATGCATCCATGGGCTTATGTAATATCCTTATTATTACAAATGCCACAGTTTTACAATGGAAGAGCTATGCCAAACTTTCATAAGGGTAAGTATAGTGTAGAATGAAGGGGGTTAAAGTCAGGACCTTAATTTTTTTATGGACAAATTATAGACAAAGTTTTCCTCTTGTTCTAATTATGTCTAATATTCAACAAATTGGCATGTTTGCCTTCAGATATTTCAAGAGATTACTTTCTATAAATTACAAAGAGCCTGATTAAAGGAAAACAACATTTCATTAGTAAACACATTTTGATGAGAAGCACAGTCCCAAAGGTAAAGTGGTCTACTCATGGGAACAGTCATAATATTATAATTAACCAGAGGTGGACAAAGTACACAACTCCATTACTTCAGTAAAAGTACAGATACTACTGGTCAAATATTACTCCATTACAAGTGAAAGTTGTAAAGACAGATTTTACAGATTAAGTAAAAGTACAGAAGTGCTTGGTATTAAAAGTACTTAAGTATCAAAAGTAAATTTCCTTTTTTATGTTAACACATTGTTTTATTATTGTTGCATGCCTCTGAAGCAACCTACTGAATACATTAACTAGCTTGTAGTATTGGTGGAATAAAGAGCTTTTAGAATGTTACAAAACCTATAGAAATGAAACAACTGAATTGACAAAAAGACAGCCATAATCATCTTAATTTTTTTATTTAACACTCCTACCCACCCCCACAAAAGCAGCACGGTAGTGTTCTCACACAGCTCTGCAGTGTGCACATATCTATGTGTATACATTCATCCACCTTTGAATCAAGCCGACAGAGAAGTTACTGTAAATACAGATATGACCACGCACTTTGGCTGTAAGTCCAGGACTAGAAAAGACTGTTTATGAAGCTGTTTCATACCTATACATGATAACTGCTCTCTCTGGCTCAGCGGCAGCACCAACACAGATTTGAATGTTCCGGTATGATTTTTGTCAAAGTTTTAATAGACAGGCGAATCGTGTGGGTGTTTGAATTGAGATAGCGATTTTTTATTATTTAATCGCGCAGCTCTACACATAACTATAGTAATTATGCAAGGTAACAACAACAACAACAACAACAAAAAATCTATAAAAGTTACAAGATATGAACTCATTTAACTCTTCAGCTCATTTACATTTGAATTCATGCTTTTGCCTATGCGTTAGCGGTGTATCCACAAGAATCTGGCAACTTGGTTGGCAAATCCATAAAAAATTATTTGACCGACCATAATACTGAAACTTTTGCTCTAAAGCACAGATCATTTCAAGCTTTCACAAGAAATTAAAAGTTTACATACCTCAATATGCTTACGCAGGTTGGACGGTGAGTTTTTGAAGGCTGTGATATGATTCATTTTAGGCAAACAAAGCAAACATTTAAAACAAAACTAATCTTTAAAATTTTCAGAAAACTGGAATATATTTTTAAGTATGGCCATGGGTGCGTGCACTGTGCCACGGAACCACTGTCTTCCATTTTACCAACTGATCAGTGTTCAGAAAATGCTGGGAAATCATTGAACTTCACAACAAGTGACCATACAAGAGGGATTATTGATAGGCTGTCTGTCACCTGCAAAAAATCAATCACATTTTAAAGAAGAAAAAATATCATGCACTGATTTTCTACTTGAGGACCTTGATAGAAATGTAGTGGAGTGAAAAGTACAATATTTGCCTTTCAAATGTAGTGAAGTTAAAGTCACAAGTTTCCAGAAAAAAATCATACTCAAGTAAAGTACAGATACTCAAAAAATGTACTTAAGTACAGTACTCAAGTAAATGTATTTCGTTACTGTCCACCTCTGTAATAAACCCTATAGAAATTACTTAAGTTTCATTTTCTATAGTAGCTTAATGTAATAAAATAGCAAATTCAAAAGATTACAGATGCTTAGGTAAACAAAATGTAATATCTTAGTGGTTATTTAGTGTTAAAGGGCTTTTATTAGTTTGAATCAATATATTGGGAAAAAAAAACTATGTTTGCCTGCATTGAATTATGCACACATGTGAGAAGCACATGCCAAACTGTGAGTGCTGCATGGAGCTTCCATCTGACGTCTATTTAACCTCTAAGGTTTGCCTAACCAAACCAGCACTTCTGTCTCTCTGTGCAAAATCAGGGGAATTTCCCAGCTCAATTTTTAAATCCTCTTTCAACTCATATTTTCACTTCATAATTTCTGTTTATCAATTCCTCACAATTACTTTTGAATACTTTTCTATGTTAAAGGATTTTTTGTCTCCTGTATAATTTCCTCTACACTTAAAAATAAAGGTTCTTTATTAGATCTATGGTTCCATGAATAACCTTATACATCATTTGGAACCTTCCCATTGCAAAAAAGGTTCTTTAGAACCTTCAAAATGTTTCTCTTCAGAACTTTTCACTGAAAGGTTTTTTGGTGAACCAAAAATGGTTCTCCTATGGCATCGCTTCGAAAACACCCTTTTTGGAACCTTTATTCTGTCTACTTTTTCCTGGGGCTGTGTGATTATTCCTTATTGTGTTTCTCTTAAAATAATATTTTTTTGGGGCAAAATTCTAGCTGGATGTCACGGTCTCGCTCATCTGCACCGTGTTTCGTGTCGTCTGCCCCGTGTTTTCTGTTTCACCCGTCACTAGTCACGTCCATGTCACGCTCCCTTGTTGTCCGCCCCGTGTTTTCTGTTTTACCGCTCACGCTTCCTGTCATGTCTTCCTTGTTGTCCGCCCGTGTTTCACTGTCTCTGTGAAAACTACACTTCCCTTCTTCCCGTCTTTTCCGGCCCTGTCACTGTGTTATTGTACGCACCTGTCCGTCATTTTGTCATTACCGTGTCTCTTTATTTAAACCCCGCTGTTTTCCCTTCCCTTTGTTGTGGTTTGATTTTCCATGTTCGTTCTTACGTTGGTGTATGCTCTGTATGCTCTTTGTTCATGTTCCCTGCAGCTTCCAGCCGTTCGTGTTTCCCTGTTGCGTCGCCCGTTCGAGGACTACTCTCCCCTTCGTGGATGTTCATTGCCTGCACCCCCTCCTATGTTTTCCCATCGTGGACTTTCATTTGTTCCAGTGTTTGTTTATTTGTCACTGCTGTAATAAAACTGCGTTTGGATCTGATCCACCTGTCTGCCTGCTCCTGCTTCCCACACAAACGTTACACTGGACATCTTTCTTTCTTTCTTTCTTTCTTTCTTTCTTTCTTTCTTTCTTTCTTTCTTTCTTATCATTATCTTTTATTTTTTATCATCTCAAATTTAGATAGAAGTGTAAAAACACTTATTCAGTGTTTTTGCTATAACAAAATTGGCTATAAATCTAGCTAATAAACAGAAATATAATGTCATAAAATATTAAAGGACTGCTTTACAAACTGCTATTTTTACCAAATATGAATAATTTCATATGAGATTAGTGCCTTTTTTAAAGTACATTACTTTTGAAACTCTTTGGAACATTATTACAGTTTGTGGTTGTTTGCAACTAAATATATTATTGCATTACATAGAACATTTCGACAATCCATCTTGACTGCAAGAAAACGTCACACTGACAACGTAACAAACATTACTTACGACTAATCAGGCATCTTTTAATTCATCCCATGTCCTTGTGAATGGGCTAACAGGAGACTTTCTGCTTGTTTCACACAAATGATCATTACAAAGAAAGCTCGCCAGCTGTCACCTGCTGCTGCTACTCACCCAATATTCATCCGGCAGATCCATGATCAGGCCATTCTGTGTAAACGTCCATTCTCAACTATTATTAACAGTTAACAAAACTGACTTCAGATTGACAACATAGGTTACTAGACCTGCATGAGCACCAGAATGTGTTTGTCTTTTGCAAGCGTAATACTGCTCAGACATTAAAATGAATTGGCTAGGTAAACAAAGCTAATGTGGCATGTGTAATTGGACAGTCACTTAAAGAAGCTAGTGTGTGTTTGCACTAACAAGACTCATTTTCCACTGAGTCAGGCAAAGTTTGCAGAACCTGGCTTAACCCAGCATCACTTGTGTAGATATAAAAGTGAGAAAGACATCTTGTTCATCCCAAACCATCTCGATTTTCTCAGCTCCACTACCATCTACCTCTGTATTTCTTGTCCTCTGCATTAAGAACAGGTAAAAGACTGGCAGGATTGTAAATGAACAGTAAATTCTTACAATTGTTTCTTATTTCTAAAGAGATGAGATGATGACTGTTTATTATGCATACTCACTATTTAATGTGTTTTATTAATTAAAAGGGAATATGTGTCTCTTTATCTCAGTGTGAATATGGCAGTGTGGCTCCAGGCTGGTGCTTTGCTGTTCCTGTTGGCTGTCTCTGGTGTCAATGCAAATGGAGGGGCCCCGCAGCATCTGTGTGGATCTCATCTGGTTGATGCGCTCTACCTGGTCTGTGGTCCAACAGGCTTCTTTTATAACCCCAAGAGAGATGCTGACCCCCTCATCGGTAAGAAAGTATATGTTTCAAGAGGAACTTTGAATAGTGGTGTACTACTAATATGGGAATAGTTACTAAGAAAGTAATCCTCTTGATACTTTAGAGATATTCTGGTCTGCATAAGAATAATATTATAAAAATTATAAAAATATAATTAAATATATATATTTTTAATCAGGCTCATATTCTGAAATACTGAATACTTATCCCTGTAAAGACCTTTAGTCATGAATGCTACCAAGTTAGCCTAGCCTTGTCTTCTGTTCAAATATGAAACAAACACGTCCAACTTAAAGGCAGTGTTTTTCACCTCAAACAGAACAAACTGTTGTTGCATGAATTAAGAGAGCCACATTATACAGCCATACTGTCTGCTAAATATCTCTCAAATCACTCCTAAATAAAAGTTAAACAAAAGCTGTCTGTCCCACATTAAAGGAAATAAACCATCTGTTCACAGCAGAAAGCACTGCTCTACCAATTAATACAAACAAAAGACACAAGGAAGGGGGCGTGACGGGGTGATAGGTGTACGGAGAACAGAGCAAGTGATAAAGAATGAAATCCTTTGGAGTACAGATTACAGATCCTTTTTCAACAGACCAGCCAACATAAAAAAGAAGTAGTTGTGAACAGGTTTTCCCTTGTTATTTATATTTCAATCATTGTTACTAGCTTTTCAGATTTGTTATGTATATTAGGAAATTCACTTTTTTATTTTTTATTAAACAAATTCATACCTGCTGATCCAATTATGGCCACAAGAGGACAGTCATTCATTCTCATAGAGCCAAAAATGTGAAATTAGCATTGACTTGCTCTTGTGTCCAATCTAAGCTTGTATTTAGACCCCAAAGTAATACAGCTGAACTTGGTCAGACTTCTTTCTGATTACACTGATATTAGTTTTTGTGAGTTAAAACCCAAAGCATATACACTGCTAACTCAGACACTTTAAATGGTCAAACGTGATATAATTCTCTCATCATTTACTCATATGACTTTCATTCTTCTACGGGACATATGTGAAGATTTTTCTTTCTTTTTTTTTTTTTTGATGGAGATGCAGTATGAAATGTTTGTTCTTTCTCCATGCAATGCAAGTCAATCAGGTCCAAAAGTTTGAAGCTCCAAAAAGGACATAAATGTAGCATAAAGGTAATTCATAAGACTTGAGTGATTACACTTCCTCGTGCTTGACGTATACACAGATACACACATGCTCTGTGTGTGTACACGCACTGTGCATGTGCTCTGTGCTTGCATCAAGCGCTAGGAAGTGTAATCGAGCTTCAAATCATGACTGCGCCAAGGAGACTGGAGAGGTCAACATTTATAGTGAAATGGTATGGGGAGAGGTAACCCCCTCAATAATCAAAACAGGCAAGTACAACCCTCCCAATATTTATACCATGATCAATGGAAACATGGGTAAATGCTTCACACTTGCAACCCCCCAATGTTCAAGCCAAATCTACACCCTTGCTTACATTAAACCACTAGACTAATATAAAAATGTTGTTGTATCCGTTCCAGGTTTCCTTCCTCCTAAATCTGGCCAGGAAAATGAGGTGGCTGACTTCGCATTTAAAGATCATGCTGAGCTGATAAGGAAGAGAGGCATTGTAGAGCAGTGTTGCCACAAACCCTGCAGCATCTTTGAACTGCAGAATTACTGCAATTAAAGAACCTGCACATTTCTAATGACACCACCTGTTTGCAGACAGGTATCAGCCTTCTCTTTGTGTTTTTCAAAGAAAATAAAATCTCAAAATAACACAGTGGACACCTTTTTTGTATTTCAAAAGTACATTTAATTTATATTTAATATCCATCATTGCATTATGAAAAGTGAACAGAATAAGCTATTTAAAAAGTGCAAATATTTCAGTGAGAAAACAATGCTGAAATCATTTGACAAACCCTAGCACCCACTTCTTCTAGTTTTCAGGGAAGAACTCATCAGTGAAGTATAATTTTCTATTTCATAGTAACAAAGTTACTTACTTTTTAATTGAACGAATCCAAACATTGTGCCATTTCTGGCACTGGGGTTGCACCTGTGGCTATGCCAAGCCTACCAAATGATCCCAGTGTTTGAAACAAATGCACAAAGTTAATTTGTACCAAGGTCCCAAATTATTTAAATCCAACCTTAACAGTTTATGCGACACATTTAATCTTGGAGGTAAGCCAGTCATAATAGAGTTCATTTACATTTCTAAATCCCTGCATCAACATTCCAACATTAAATGGAAAGCCATACCAGAAGAATGGAAGCTGTTATAGTAGCAAAGGGAGGGATTTCAAACTGTTTGCCATGCTTTTTAATGTTTAAAAAAACACAAGAGCGTCAGTGGTGTTATGAGCCTGCATGGTTCTCTGTTCCAGTTCATCCCAACAGTGTTCAACAAGGGGTTCAGGTCTGGGCTTGTGCAAGCCATGCAAGTTCTTCCACTTGGTAAACCATTTCTTTATGGACCTGCTTTGTAAACAGTGGTACTGTCATTTCGAAACAGAAAAGATCCTACCCAAACTGTAGCCACAAATTTGGAATCACAGAATATCATTGTAGTGTAGCACTGAGGGTTTCCACATACTTTTAGTGTACCAAAGTTAATTGTTTATGATTATAGCAACTATAAACCACATATTCAAACAACTGTCGCTCATTAAGTAAACAATATACGAGAATCACAGATAATTGAGAACATCATTCATGTTACAAAATGTATTTATTTTTTGTTGTTCAGTTTATTTAAAGTCTGACACTTTCATAACAGGATCATTTTGCTGATGTTTTTTCATTAGTTCTCATAAATATTTATTTTTAATCAGGCTCATATTCTGAAATACTGAATACATATGAAAAACTTCACCCTGTAAAGATCTTTAGTCATGAATGCTACCAAGTTAGCCTAGCCTTGTCTTCTGTTCAAATATGAAACAAACACGTCCAACTTAAAGGCAGTGTTTTTCACCTCAAACAGAACAAACTGTTGTTGCATGAATTAAGAGAGCCACATTATACAGCCATACTGTCTGCTAAATATCTCTCAAATCACTCCTAAATAAAAGTTAAACAAAAGCTGTCTGTCCCACATTAAAGGAAATAAACCATCTGTTCACAGCAGAAAGCACTGCTCTACCAATTAATACAAACAAAAGACACAAGGAAGGGGGCGTGACGGGGTGATAGGTGTACGGAGAACAGAGCAAGTGATAAAGAATGAAATCCTTTGGAGTACAGATTACAGATCCTTTTTCAACAGACCAGCCAACATAAAAAAGAAGTAGTTGTGAACAGGTTTTCTCTTGTTATTTATATTTCAATCATTGTTACTAGCTTTTCAGATTTGTTATGTATATTAGGAAATTCACTTTTTTTATTTTTTATTAAACAAATTCATACCTGCTGATCCAATTATGGCCACAAGAGGACAGTCATTCATTCTCATAGAGCCAAAAATGTGAAATTAGCATTGACTTGCTCTTGTGTCCAATCTAAGCTTGTATTTAGACCCCAAAGTAATACAGCTGAACTTGGTCAGACTTCTTTCTGATTACACTGATATTAGTTTTTGTGAGTTAAAACCCAAAACATATACACTGCTAACTCAGACACTTTAAATAAAATGGTCAAACAGGCTTTAAATGCTCGCTAGGTCACGAAAACAAAATACACATATCTCAGTCATTCTGATAAAGCCATGGTAAATGACATATTTAAAAGTGCAAGAAATGGTTTAATGATTATTATAATGACAATTATCAATTAATACAGTGGCATATCAGAATTGCCATAATGGTCACATCTACCCCAGGATTTTGCCTTGGGCTCGCTTACTAGTTGCTAGGGTTCATTTATAAAATTTCAGGGTGCAAACATATGTAAACTCAGTCAGTTAGGAGTTGTAAATCACAACATGAAACACATTGTTTATATATTACTCCCAAAGCTGCAGAACCAAAACCAATTGAATGCCTGTTTTCTACATTTTGGATTCAACACAAAGCAACAAAGAATAGGAAATGATCACATTTTCTTGGTGGAAATAATCCAAAGAAGCTCTACTTCTACATCAACACTTCTACTTAAAAAAGAGAACATTTTGTGGCACTCTTCAAGGGCCTCAAATCTGTAACCATTATGATAACATTCAAAAATGGCTGTATCAACATCCAGACTAGTTACTACAGTAAATCTAGAGCTTTCAAGCAGCTTGCTGGAAAGCTCAATATGAAAGAAACATTGTACACTTCAAGTAAAGCTGGGATGATTTCATATTTGTTTAGCCTGGTAGAAAAGCAGCAGGTACACGGAATGAAAATAATAATAATAATAATAATAATAATAAAAAAAAACATTTTCAAATCATCAACGATTTGCCATGGGTTATTTTCAAGTGTATGAGTTCAATCTGAAATACTCATCCCCAACACCTTCATCAAAATATTTACAACTAGTGTTGAAACCTCATCCGCCACATTGCACTACTTTGGTACTTCAGCTTTTCTACCTTGGCAGGATAGAAATGGGAAGTGGCATATGCAAGCAGAACACATTTAGAAATAACGTCACTTCAGAAATATTAAGGTAATTAGGTAATATACATACAATCTACACACAATGAATCATTGTCTCTTTATACATTATGGATTTGTCCAGACGAGTTTAGACAAAACATGAGATGTTAAAAGCAGAAAAGGCCAAATTTGTCATTCTTATTCAGTTACATGAAGATGACAATACAAAACTTGTGATATGAATTTAAGGTCACGTTAGCTAAAATTCAGTCTGTATAATAGGTCCAAAAATACTCATAGCAGTTAAAGATGGAGAATCATAAAAGAAAGGAAATTTAGTCCAGAAATAGGACTGATCTCTGTCTGATCACTCAAGTTTCAAAGTTTTTTGAGCCTTCAAACACAGTGGCAAACACAGTGGCAACATTTTAAACCAACCAGTCGTCAGTGTTGCAATTCCTCATCAACATCGCGTCAGGTGTCAGAACATCAAATCTCGGAAGCAAGAGAAAAAAAATTCAAAGCATTTATCTTTTCAGAATTCTTTCCATAGGATATAAACAAATTATGGTAGTGTTGAAAACAAAACCCAAGCAAAATGATGAATATGTTTGCAGCTTAAGTGATTTCATTCATTTTCTTGAAATAAAGGGGCGAAAAGAGGGGAAAAGTATTTCATTCTATTATTCTCCCAAAATGTTTTATGATGGAAGATTGAACATCATTAAGTGCTAAATGATTTTTCATGACTACAATGTCCCATTTACTACAGTTCCATATAAAAAAGGTAGACAGATGGATTGTGGAAGAGAGGCATTTGTGGATAGAAAAAGCAGAATAGAAAAAGGGATAGATATCAGATACACAGATAGTTTTAAAAAACACCATTGGTTGGCTAGTATGCAGTGAGAAAGAGCAAGCAGGAAAATCTTCAAGTCTTTCAAATCTGCTAATTTCCTTTTTGATTAACATATCTACGTATGTTCACACTCTGGAAAATAAGAACATCCCCCTTTTGAAATAAACTATATCAAGAGCAGTGCTGACATGGCAATCACAAACACAAACTGGAGCCTTTGCTGGCTTTTAAAGAATGTTCAAGAGCTCATAAGTGCACAGACCTTCATCTGGAGTGTGTTTGGATTGATTGATGTGTAAGTAACTGTAGATGATCACCAACTCCTTCCCAAATACATTTTTCACATAAAACACTGACCTAAACAAGCTACATGTGTTAGAGGCATTTAAATGTCTGTGTGTGTGCAGGGCATATATGTGAATGTAGATGTGTATGCATGCACTGTAATGTGTGTGTACAATTCATTTATAATCATAGGCTGCATTTTCCCCAACTCACAGTGTTTGTGGTTCTGCAAGGGGTGTGTGGGGGCTCTGAGGGGGAGAATTTGGGGGGGATTGCAAAAGGGTGGTAAAATGTTGGGTCAATGAGCAATAAGAAGGGGCAGCTGTGGGGGAGGGGGCAATCCAGAGGGCACCAGTGGTCCAGGGGGTCCAAAGGGGCCAGTGGGTGACTCAGCCAGAGGTTGGTTGTAAAAGAAGAAAGCACACTGATGGATGAATATCTCGATGATTGTCTGGTAGGTGCGTGTGGCTGTCAGGGCATCCATAGATGTGAAGGCTGGTCGCATCAGTGTCGGCCAGAAACAGATGGATAGATTTTCACTGGTCATTAAGTTGACTCTGTTCCACTGACTAACCCTGAGAGACAGAGAGAGAGAAAGTTTGAAGTTTCTCCAATTTATCTTTTCTCAAACAGTTATCAGCTGCAGGTGGTTTGACACTTACTTGTTTAGATGGCTCATAACATGTTTGAAGACATCAAAATTCTCCCTGGGAAATCTCCTTAGCACGTCCTTCATAGTGCGTAGCCTCTGTTCTCTGTCATTAATTTCTATTGACAATAAAACAACAACTTATTGTTCCACAGGTTTAGAATAGGCACTGTGTTATGGGTGACATAACACCCAAATTTATTTCATCATCATGCAACACATTGTTAGTTTATAATTTAAAAATGTGCATTTAAGATATAATTTTCCTCTCATACACATTTTAAGACTGATAGGTGAAATCTTACTGAAAGCTTCCATCAGCTCCTCCTGTGAGCTATAAGGAATCAGAGGCTCAGGCAGCTCAGAGAAGAAACTTTTCAATGCCCCAGCAACTGTATTCACAGTGAAGTCCTTCTCCACTAGGTCCAGATTGTGGTCTAAAAACAAACAAACAAATTAATCGACAAGATGAAATGTGAAATCCATAAATTATTTAACAACACACACTAATAAACACTAACAAAATCTTTAAACATACAAAATGTACATGTAAAGAAAATAAATAAAGCAAATCCGTTATTATATTAAGTATGATGACCCCAGTTTTATTAAGTTTTGTTATCCTTCTGAACTTACCCTGTTCAAACTGTCTCTGCACGCTCTCGATCTCTGACTTATTTCCACTTACCCTGTAGATTCCCTCTGTGGTCAAACCTGAAAGAGACACACAGAGAGAGGGATTAATCTGGGATTAAGCACAACTTGCTCTGTCACAAACATTTTTGTCAGACTCTGCATTGCAAGACCAAAAATGACATCCAGGCCGAAGAAAACATGAGTGATTATGTTAACCATGTTCAATAGTATGCTGTGGTGTGATTTATGGCAGTTAAGACCTATTAACCATCTAATTATAACTGAACACTGTGACAAGGATAAGCTTATATGGTGCCCTAGCACATCTCTGATGGGGTGTTACAATGGCGAAATGACAGCAGCAGCAAATGTACCTGTTATCTCAATATAATGGATGCACTTGTCAATGAAAAGTGGAATGGGCCTTTCAGGGGAAACCACGTTCACCAGAGGAACCCCAAAATAGTTACTCTCCAAAGGCTTAGAGATAGAATGTCGAGGCTTTGGTCTTGTTTTCTGCCAAACAGCAAGACACAGACAAATAATTTATGAATACATTTAAAACAATGAAATGTTAAGGCAAAAAGACCTTCTCATTAATGTGGTATAAAAAAGATCAATTAATTTGAAGACAAATTATCATATTATTTAAAAAGTGTGGCATAAAAGCCATGTTAAATAAATAACTAATTAAAACTCACTTTTCCTGGTCGGCGAAGACTTTTCAGTATGTTCCTCTTTTTGGGATCTTCACCTTCTTCATTGAGTATGTCTCCTTTCAGTCTTGAAGCATCATCTTCTTTTGACCTTGAAAGGGTGCCAATCTCATCATCACTACCAATGGAAAAACTTGTGCGAAAAATACTGAACTTCCCCAGCCGTTTGGAACGATCACGATAGAGTTGTGGCTTCACCCTCGCTGCTGAGAATTTGCAACGTCTCTCTAAAGAGCTGGCATCCCCTTCACTGTCTGATCCATTGCCTACTCCATTGGTGTGCATCCTATTGGAATTGCGGATGGTAATAATTTTGCCCTGTGTGCTGTCATGTGGTACAGAGTATATACTGTCCTCATAGCTTGGGCGTGGCTTAGAGACAGCATCCATTGGCTCAGCATAGTCTGAAGGATCGTAATCTCCTCCTAGAGGCCACGTCACATTGGTGGTAAGAGACCGCCGTTGGCTGACTGCATCCGCATAAGGGCTTAAATTAGTTTTTCTGAGGTCAAATGTAACACAAGGTTTGGGTCTCACTTGTGGAGGGACTTTATTGTTTAGCTTGTTCTCAAAAGTGCTAAGGTCAGAGATTACAGAGAGTGTGTCACCTGAGTCCAAGTCAGGCAGTTTGAATCCACCATGAGAGGTTAGTGTGCCATCATGGTAAGGTGGGGAAGCTTCCATGTCTTCCTCAGAATCTAACAGCATTGTGAGAGGGCTAGTGGAGCCACAGTGTGGTGAATAGACATTCTCGTTTGTGCTACTGGCTTCTGCAACATTTGCATACATGTGGCTGGCCTCAACAATTGTTTTCTTTTCTAATACCTCTGTGAAAAATGATTCCAAGAGGTCTATTTTGTGAAGCCCTCCAACAACTCCACCAGGGCCACAAACAAGACTGCAACACCGTCCCTCAATTTCCTGGGCCAGTTCTTCACCTTGGACTAAAAACTCATGAGCAGACTCAGAGTCTATAAGCTTTGCTTGGGTTTCTTCCACTGCAAGCAACTGAATTGGGATAATGTCCTGAACCTCGCACAAAAAGGCACACAGGGTTTCAAAAGAAGCCTTACGACAGGCAGAGTATACAGCAATGTAGCCATTCACCAGCCGACTCTTACGTGTGGCAAAAGAAGCATGGTATGACATTAGGAATAGTTCAATTGTATGCTTGTGGCCACCAATTGTCTGTTCAAGCAGTACCGAAGTACCACTTGCCTGAGGCGAGGTCGGCTTGCAATACTGAGGGAGAAGGAATGGCGCAAGAAGTTGATCAATGTCATAAGGGTCTCCACACATCAGGCACATGACAATACACAATTCAGCCTCTGGGCTCTGGTCCTGCTGTAAGTCTCTAATACATGGAGGAAGTGGGGGTGCAGGTGGATAACAGCTATGGAATGTAGAAGTCCTCCTAGTTTCAAGTAGACCTTTCAAGACCTGGTTGATCTGCCTTTCATTCACATTTCGACCATAGCCAGTGCCTGAAGTGGCTGGTTCCAGGTAGTTACATTGCAGTTTTATGGCTAACTGCTGACCCTGTGGGATTAATGTTTGGGCAGTCTCTCCACCAATTTCGCCCAGTCCTCCAACACCTCTTTTGTTTACTAACAAGAGTGACAGAGGAAGCTGAGCCATATGTCTGTCCCTTCTGCCAAGTGTGGACTCTCGTAACTTATCAATGCTTTCTACAATATATGACAAAGACTCTTTTGAATTGTACAAACATAGGCATCCATGGGGAGTGAATGTGGCTGTATGAAATGAGTTAACAGGAAGTCTAACATTGCCCTCTATGGGCCGAAGGACAAGTTCATACATTCTACCTTCAAGCACATAATGATCATCATTGGTACACAAAGCCCGAATCTCATTTGCTAATTCTCTAGCTAGACCGTCTTTGCCAAGTATAACAAGATTTATCCTATCAACCTTTCCATCAGTCACATGGGACTTTCCAAAGAAAGGGTATCGTGTGGGAAAGCATGAAGCTAGTATTTGCTCAATTTTGTTGTCAACACAGTGTGGACAGTTAGGACAAGTTTCTTTAGTAGGGTGATACACAAAATGGATGTGTTTCAACACTAAAGCATCCCTTTCAGCTTGCAATTTATGCAGTACCTTGAAGCGTTGTTCTTCTCCTAACACTTCCTGAATTGCTCCCATCTTCTCTTTACTAGGTTTAGCATCTACCTCAAGTTCATAGAAAAGCTCAGAGTATTCCAGTAGAAGCTCCTGAAAATCATCTTTTGCTCTGTCTATTATTACTTTCTGGTGCCGGTTATAAATGTCCAAATATTCAGGCTCCTCAAGCCACTGGTAGAATTCTTCATTCATGATGAAGCTGCGGGCCTCTTCCCAGGGCTTGCCAGGGGTAACGAAAGGTGAAGATGCCAATTTTGCTTTGAACTCATGCCGCATCTGAGCACGCTTGCATTCATTGCGCAGGTGTTCAAGGTGTGCATCAAAGATTATTTCAGCAGCTGTTGTGTCTAACACATCAAAGGGAATTCGATCATCCTCCATGTTGTCAAGATGTGGTGTTTCCTCCCATGGCGCATCATCCAGAACCACAAACCAATGATCAAAATCTTTTTTGGACTCAAGGACCTTCTGCACCCCAGACCAGCTCAAATGCTCAATTTCATCCAACTCAGACACCAAGGTACTCAAGGCGAGTGGAAGAGTGCTCAAATATCCTTTGCGACGCCTTTCAATGTGCTCCTGCTTTAGCCGGTGAATATGTTGTTGAAATAGCTTCTTGGACTTACCTGTACCTTCTAAAAATACATACTCATTGTATTCAGTTGAGGTTTGCATACATCGGCTGATGTTGGGCCAAGTTTCATTATGATTCTTCACGATGTGGTTCACCAACCACTCATAGCGATCCTTTGTAGAGGCAATTAGTTGACTCTGATGTTTTAATGCCTCAAAGTAAGGTACGATCTTGGGCTTACCTCTTCCCTTATCAACAAGCTGTAGCAAAGTAAGGAAAGCCAAGTCAACATTGACATTGGACCTTGCTGAAGTCTCAACAACCTGCAAGTTCTTTTTTGAAATGGCAAAGGTATGAGAATCCTTGATGTATCGCTCCACCCCTTCATCACACTTAGTGAGAACCAGTACAATAGGCTTTTTTGTCTTGCTTAAATGATTATACAAGTTGGTGACAAATTTCATTTGGTCATCAAAGTTGCGGTTCATACCACGACTGACATCCACACAAAGCATAAAGCCATCCACCTGCAACTTTCCTTCTGGCATTTGCTTCTGTTCAAAGTCCTGCTCCAGCCCCAACTGATCAGTGCAGAAGTACATGAGTTTTTCTGCAGAAGCCAGTTTGGTGGAGGCAGCTCTTTTGATGTAAGGCTGCAAGGCTGTGCTGCGATGGGGTTGAAATGTCTGGTCATCAATGAATTCTGTCTGCTCCACCACATGCATCCTGCACTCTGCCCCATCTTCCGAAACTCGTCCCACCTCTCCCCAGAAAAGGAAATGGTCATTATTGACAACCCGGCCACCAAAGTCACTGGTACTTAGGACAGAAGTGTGATCAAGATGAAATTCATCTGCACTAGGACGGACAAAGCGGTTACAAAGACAGGATTTGCCAACTCCACATTGGCCTTTCTCCTTCTCAGTACCTGACAGACCAACAACAACTAGGTTGTAGATAGGCATCCGGGATTCTTGCTTTTTAGCCATCATCATCGTATGCAGGCATTCATCTCGCCATGGGCCAAAGCTTGACAGTCAGGGCCCTGTATATGATTTACAATTGATGCTTTAGCTTTAATGTTTCATTCATCCTATGAGGTCAAGAAAACTGCCCATTTTAAGGGGTATCAGGGTCAGGCAGGTGGACTTGAGTGAAGTTGATGGAGGCAGGAATTGGGGCGAACCTAAATGAGAGAAGGAGAGAGAGAACAAACCAATTACTGGTTTAAGTATGTGCTTCATTTGCCCAGGAGGCTCAATTAGGCTAAACTTTAAGCAATTATAAAAATACATAATTAAATCCCCCAGATATTAAAAAGTAAAATAAAGAGAACTGTAAGAGAAATAAAATTCTAATCAAAACAATAAGATAATTTGTTACATGTTCGAGAGGTTATGGATTTCTAGGTCTTGAAAGTTAATCAATTCTTACACAAGGACAAATAAATCCTATGTAGGTGATATGTTGCACAAAATTTGATACAGTGGATACTTGGGCACTTGACATCATGACATGCTTTGTATTTGAAATTACACTGCTCGCTTATTTACATTATTTGTGTCCCAAAACACTGCTTTAATTAGTGTCTTTAGTAGTGTTAATATTCTGATCACTGTGCAGTGTCTTTGAAATTCAACAGCACATTAAGTTGTTGAAGCTTCCAAGCTCATGCCAATCTAAAAAAGTAATGGCTGATAAACATAGACTGAAATCATTATATGTTTTACCTCAAACAACAATCTGTAGTAGATTGGAGTGGTGATGGCGTAGTGGCTAAAGCACAGGGCTGTTAATCAGAAGGTTGCAGGTTCTAACCCCACGGCCACCACCATTGTGTCCTTGAGCAAGGCACTTAACTCCAGGTTGCTCCGGGGGGATTGTCCCTGTAATAATTGCACTGTAAGTTGCTTTGGATAAAAGCGTCTGCCAAATGCATAAATGTAAATGTAAATGTAGTAGACATTTCACCACAGATCAGCTTGAACTGCAAATCACCAAGGGTCAAAAGAGACCAGTAAAGCATACAGCGCCAGTGTTCATTAAGAGAAACAAGTAAACATTTAAAATACCATGCTCCAGTATGTGGGAGATGCAGTTATTTCATGCAGTTAAAGCATTTACCTAATTTAATGATTGAGAAAGACCTTTTGGACAATAAATATATAAATAAAATCAAGATGGGAGTTTTATTAAAAGTAAAGTCAATCGTACAGCTTTTGAATAGTAGAATATCACCTTTGAGTGAAACACACTTTAATGAGAAGGTAACTGGATCAATGCTGTAGGCTTGTGGCAAGAATCTTTGGGGCTCTATTTCCATGAGTGCGCAAAGCGACTGTGCGTAATGTCTTATCCAATTTTTGTGAGAGCTCTAATTTTAAGTGCATTTTTCGTGTCAGCGCAGAGTGCAAGTTGGCGTGGGTGGGAGTGTTTGCGTAATCTGTGGGTGTACACACATAAACTGTGGATATATTATATGGTACTGAAATGTCATTAAGCGCAATTTGCTATTTTCCTGAGAAATAGGTAAATGCGCTAAGACGTTTCAAAACCATGTCTTATCTCAGCGCAAAATTTAAACTCAGTTCCTGCATTTGCAGTTTGGAGATTTCACCAACAGGTGATAATAAAGTTCATGTTCAAACTCGGTACAAAAGTCCCTGATAATCACTGTAGTAGCCATTTTATGAAACAAAACAAAAAATTATGAGATTTGTGTTAAACTAGTCATGGATTCTTTTTCAGTTATTATTATGTTTATATTTACAATTGTATTCATGATCTAATTTGTATTGTTATTTTTCCAACTGTTGTCGTAGAGTGATTTTTATGTCACTGCGAAAGGGGCCAGTGGAAGAAGTTGGAGAGGGTAAAATGGTTATGACCACTTTGTTAATTTGATTTTATTTTCCTTTAGTTTAAAGGGTCATTTGAATTTAGAAATATTTTTGGTTACATTTTTCGTGACTCAATAAATGAATTAAATTTTTCAAAATCAACCAGTAGAAGTGAAGTGCATGCCAATTAAATCACTGTTAATACTAGCTTTGATTTGTGTGTCGAGATTTTTAATAATAATTATTAATAATATTTACTTTACCTATAATTGAATGGAGAGTACATCCACATCCTTGTTATTATTTTGTTTTCTTACAAGAAACACTGAATGTACTACATTTTGAAATATATTAAAAAAAAATAATAATAATTTAGAGGCTACTTCATATTCAACAATAATGAAGTACCAATTGATAGTCCTCAAAAATAATCTCCCTTTCCATTAATCATTCTCTGCATGTCGATGTGTTGAACGTAGTAACCTGAAATAATGAAGAAGACTGTGTGACCAGCCTAATCCAGTTGTGTTAAGAAGGTAACTCCCCAGTTGACGAAAGTCATGCGAGAGTCGCATGCAACGTTCACACAGTGTTTATTGTGTTTATTTGGAGTCCAACAGAAACCCTGCACCTACCCCTAGCACTAAACTTAAAAAAAGATTGGTCAAAGATTGGTTTGACAACAAAAGTGCAGTTATACAGTAAACTTATGAAGGATGTCAACGCTGGATGATGGATCAGCTGGATGAGGAAAAAAAAAAAAGATGAGTTTGGCTGAATCTGTGGAAACTAAAACCTGGAACGCCTTTTGAATGCGAGGGATCGAATATCTGCTTGAAGCGTGAGAATGATCTGCTCTGATTGTGTGAGAGAAAATGTAAGTTTACAGAGGGTTAAAGTTTTATATAATGATTTATTATAATATAACGATTAATAAGTGCCATATTAATCTAAAAGCAGCTTTACAGAAAATCATGCTTTAACAGTCTTAGAATCATCATTGTGCAGTTTGATAAAATATGATTTTAAATTGTGTCTAAAAATAAATAATTAAGTATTTAAGTAAATATTTGTGTTTAGAATACCAGTGAGCAAGCCGAAGGTGACTTTGGCACGGAACTTAACCTTGGGAGAAACCAGACTCACTGTAGGGCCCAGTTCCCCTCTGGCTAAACAGCATGAATATAATGCCAGTATTAGTTTTTTTGTGTGTAGTGCAAGTCATGGTTTAAAGTCAGAAAACTGAGTAAGTGTTAAAGGCCAACCAGATTTTGTATGAACTGTAAGATTAATGAAAATGTCTTTGAAGTCCATCCTGGATTAACTTAATAAATTCACAAGATGCAATGACTTTGTCATTTGGCTGATGCAGGCTTTCCATAACATCTGTGATGGATCATTTAGAAATTTTAAGAACAGTACTTTTAGCTAAATTTTAAAGGAAAGGATCTGTTGGGGGACTGTGTAGCTCAGCGAATATTGACGCTGACTACCACCCCTGGAGTCACGAGTTTGAATCCAGGGTGTCTGAGTGACTCCAGCAAGGTCTCCTAACCGGCAACCGGCCTTGTTGCTAGGGAGGGTAGAGTCACATGGGGTAACCTCCTTGTGGTCATGATTAGGTGGTTCTTGCTCTCAATGGGGCACATGGTAAGTTGTGTGTGGATCGCGGAGAGTACTATGAGTCTCCACATGCTGTGAGTCTCTACGGTGTCCTGCACAGCAAGCCACATGATAAGATGCGTGGATCGACGGTCTCAGAAGCGGATGCAACTGAGATTTGTCCTCCACCACCCGGACTGTGGTGAGTAACCGCGCCATCTTGAGGACCTAGTAAGTAGAGGGAATAGGGCATTCCAAAATTGGGAAGAAAAGGGGATAAGATAAAATAAAAATAAAAAAGAGCTGTTTTAAATATATATTAAATAAATAACTTGAAAAAAAAAGTCTTGATTCAGGCTAAGTTTAAAGAATCATGAAACGAACTGTGTGTTCAGTATCATGAACCGAACCGTGAATTGCTACAACCCTAGTCCATTGGAATGCATGTGTTCATGGCTGTTGGTGTGAATAGGCCTTAAGACTAGGATGACAGGTTATAAAATTACTTACTTCTGCATGCAAAAAAATAAAAATGGAAACATGAATACAAAAAGTTCTTTGTGTTGCACTAAATTTGATATGATAACAAATAGTTCGCAAATTTTAGTTTTGACTTTTGTCACAGTACACATGTGTATGCCCTTGAATTTCCCATAACTGCCCTCCGGGGCCTAAATTGTTATGCATAAACAACATAACATAAAAAAATTATTGATAAAAATATCCTGAATAGCTATGAAAAACCTATCAAACATGAATTAACAACAGAATGATCATAAACTTGCTAGAGTGGCCTGAACACCCTAACAGGATAACAGATTTAGGCTGAATTTTTACAAATTATTTTACTTTTTATTATTTTATTTAAATTATTATAAATAAAACATCAGCAGAATAGTATATCAAAACAATCTGTATGGGGCTGCACCAAATAGTTCAAAACAAGTGTTAACATGTATTGTTACATTAATGGTGACTGGCTGCTATCCTTAAATAGTTAATTTATTCTAAATATCTTTGTGTTTTGTTTTCTAAGACTGCTTAAAAAAAATGCATTCAACACCAGGTTTATTTCACATGGTAATTTGAAAAATCTGTCCTGGGGAACAGACACAGGAAATTGTGGCCTTGAGGTTAAATTGTGTTAAATACTCTATGGCTATGGAACCCTGTATACAGATCTTGTCTGGTTAGTGGCTACAGAGCTCAAACTGGGTGATCTCCAACTAGGTCAGGTGCAGCTTAAGTGAGAGAGCTAGTGAAAATGCTATTGGATTATTAAATGACATTAGTCATCCTGACACACCAAGAGACAACTTGATGATCTGATAGCCTTGTACATGCTGTAGCCAGGTGTGTTGTGAGAAATTCTGAAATATACGTTTTGACATACAGCAATGTCAGACTATGATCTCAGAGGTTGTTTTATACAGTACTACATAAATAATAAAATGACTTTGCGCATGCCTAAAACAAAACACCTAACACATGCTCTTCATGCAAAAGATACATCTCATCCCTAAATAAAACAAGTGATGAAGGATTTTCGCCCCAAAAGCACAGGCCCTAGCATAGAAATATGGGATGAATATAGTATCAACATTATTCACAAATGTACAAACACTTATCCATCAATTCAATAAATGTCATACATGCATCTTACTATCCACACACAAATGCCCCTTTCAACTTGTGTCTGTGAAATTCTGAATTAAATGAATGTGCAGTGATTTGTAAAAATATAGATATATTTGAAAATACCAATATTCCTTTTGTATAAATGTAACAAAATTTGTCGCTCCAAATGAAACACAAAATGACCAAATGAATGTGCATTTGTGAATCAAGTTAGGCATGGATTAACTGACATGTTTTTGTGTTGATTCTGTTAATTTATTTGAATTTTGAGACATTTGTTTCACATTTTTTTTTTTACTATGGCTGACCCACACACAAACAACTACCAATGAATAAGTATTAAATTAATTCATAAATGTGGGCACATCTACCCACATTTGGGAAAACTTCACCTACCCACTGGGCCAATGTCTCTTTATTTGTGTTTGTGTCATTTATTATTAAATGAATTTGAAAATATTTGTACAAATATAGACATATTTGTGAATATAAATGTTCCCTTTTGTACAATTAAATCATAGTTGTTGATGCAACCAAATGAAGATGTTCCAAATGAAATACAAAATGGTCTTGTGAAGTATCGAATGTGCATTCATTGATGTCTTTTTGTGTGTTGTTTCATTCATTTGACTTCCTTTCCACTGGTTTTGCCTTGCAGGATCAATGTGTAACTTTGTGTAATAAAAGCAGCTATCACTAGATGGCGGTCTCATTTTACAGTTGTGCCATCAGGTGGGGCATGGCTTATTCACAAGATCACTCATCATGCACAGTTTACAAGTACCACTTCAAGCAAACAGTGTCTGAGATCAAGCTGAAATCAAGGATAATGTCCTGTCAGACTGTAATAGGCGAAAAAAGCCAATTTTAGAGTGTAAGTCCTGGTGGCAGTATGTTTGTGTTATATGTCAGAAGCTTTCTAGCTAATAAGATTCCAACACCTGGCCAACCTGGTCTTTGTTCCAGGTCAGCTTTGGAGTCTGCTATTTCAATCTTTTTTTTATTATTATTTATCCCCTTTTCTCCCAAATTGGAATGCCCATTTCCCACTACTTAGTAGGTCCTTGTGGTGGTGCGGTTACTCACCTAAACCCGGGTAGCGGAGGACAAGTCTCAGTTGCCTCCACTTCTGAGACTGTCAATCTGTGCATCTTATCACATGGCTTGTTGTGCATGACACCGTGGAAACTCCACAGGTCAAGGCTCATGCTACACTTCACGATCCTTGTAAAATAGAATGCAGGATGACTCAGAAACAAGTCAAATGCAGGAGGAAGAATATATATTTGCATTAAAAGCTGCAGTCTCATGTTATTGGATAATAGCCCTGTTTATGATGTGCATGTTCACAGAGCGTGCCTCAGCTGCTGTTATTTACCATTGCCACATTCAAGCTTTCATACTGTTCTCCCTCAAGCACGGAGAGAGAAGCAATCGCAATTACATTAGTAATTAATAAATAACACCTTTGTCAACAGTGCATTTATATCAAGTAGACTATATAGTTGTCAAAACGGTTTCCAGTATCTAATGGCAGACAAATTCCAAAACAAAATTGTGGTTGAGGGCTTTGCTTATAATGAGATAGAAAATCCTATTTGCATTTGTATTGAAAAGTAATGGAGCAGATAAAACAGATAAAATATTATTTAAAATATTTATTGATAAAGTTTTTCATTGCAATGGACATGACAGGTCTTCCATTAGGCTACATTGGGCATCATAAAAAAAAAAGGAACTAATTCTTTTTTTATAGGTTTATGAATTGAAAAATATGTAGGCTTTATTCCATATCATACATATAATTATTGACCAATTTAATAATATTATCATATACTTTATTGCTTATATCTCCCACCCCTATCACATGGTATTAAACATTTATTTCCAGGAAAAAATATTATATTGTGATATATACCATGACCATACCATATATTTTTGGCATAGCGCCCACCCCTACCCAAACACCTGGTACTGTTCCATCCTGTCTCACAGTCAGAAGCTGTTATTCTTGGTCTCATATAACACAATAAGAGTATCCACACCTTTCTGCATTGTTTTGATGTTTTTATTGAAAGAAATAAGAAGCATTAATGCAGAAGAACAGCAGCACAGCTAGATGTGGCTTTACAAAACATGAATAAAAACAACAGACATACCATAAATACCTTTATATTAAGGTTTGTACAAGATCTGCTGTTGTAAGAATTGGACATGTAAATATCGTGGAATATAAATAAAAAAATATTTCCCCAATAAGGCAATAAATATTAATTCTATTAAATACTATTTCAGATTCAGACATTAATCATTGGCTAATTGCTATCTTTCTTAGATTTTTCTCTGTGCTATGCCCGCCAACTTCAAGCACTGATTAACCTGCTCCCAAACTTCCAGCTCCAGTACAGGATACTTTTTAAAATGTATAATATGCTCCTTTATTGTTCTCTAAAGTAAAGTCAGACTTGAGTAATATTTCCATGTATTCAAATGAAAGTGTAATAAACATTAACCTACATAATTAAAATTGTCTTCTTTTGGCTGCACTTATAATTGTTCTCCCAAAAATGAAAATTGTAATAATTTGCTCACCCTCATATTGTTTCAAACCTATATGATTATTTTTTCCTCCCTGTAGAACACAAACAGTAAATGTTGACATCTTTTCTTCCAATGTAATGAAAGTAAATGGGGACTGAGGCTGTCAGTCTCTATACATACTGCCTACAATTTCCTTTCTTGGGTAAATTATGATAGTTTTCATATTTAGGTGAACTATCCCTTTAAATTTGTACATTTTTCATTTAATGTTTTACCAAGACATTTGAATTTATTAAAGTTTTAAGAAAGCATGTCAATATAAAAAAGACTCAAAGCTGAAGAGTTATTGAATTTATATGCACATACACAACATTTGAAACTCATCAAAAATGCAGGTGCACATCTGCAACTTAATATCCATAGAAAAATGGGAGAAAAATGCTTGCACAACGCTAACCGTTCAGCGTAAAGACAATGTTTTGAACCTGAATTAGTCTTTGTCAGGTAAAACAAAATTAAGTTTCACTTTTTTCTCTTTGGTTTGAAACAATGTCCTTAAACTACACATTTTATGTACACACAAAAACAATAGAATAGAACACCACACTTGGCACTTTACATGAAGTTACCCTTCCTCATTGCTACTGCATGGTGTAGTGTCAGTTGTATGGGACTGGTACCTGTAGTCAGGGCAAGAGCAATTTGGACATATTAAAATAATTAATAAGTATATAAAACAATGAGTTAATTCCTGTAGAAAATATAACAGAAAGAAACAAGATTAGGTCTTACCAATTGCATAAAAGCCCTGCAGCTGTGTCCATCTTTTTGTAATGCAGAGACCACAATTTCTCCAATTGTTGATCTTCCTGTAACTCACAGCCATATACCTCCTGACTGAATAAATGTAATACACATTGTTTACAAAGTTAATATAACATTTGTATTTCTAATGAATAACACTGAGCTAGTCTGCCATAACACAAAAGTGTTAAAGAATGCTTTTGAAATTCATTTTTATAGCCTTACTGGAAAAGTTGTTTTCACTAAATACATTTACATAACATGAAAAAGAAAATTCTTAAAAACCACGTACAAGGTTACCCTAGAAGAAAACTTGCTTCCTTCTGCTTTCCCCAACTCTAAGGATTGTTTTATTTCCAGCAGGACGATGCTCCATGCCACACAGCCAGGTCAATCAAGGTGTGGATGGAGGACCACCAGATCAAGACCCTGTAGATCAAGAACCTGAACCCCATTGAAAACCCTCTGGAATGTGATCAAGAGGAAGAAGGATGGCCACAAGTCATCAAACAAAGCCGAGCTGCTTGATTTTTTTGCGCCAGGAGTGGCATAAAGTCACCCAACAGCAATGTGAGAGACAAACCTTAATATAAAAGGTATTTATGGTATGTCTATTGGCATGATTCATGTTTTGTAAAGACACTTCTAGCTGTGCTGCTGTTCTTCTGAAATAATGCTTCTTAATTCTTAAAAACAAAACAAAACAAACAATCAAAACAATGCAGTAAGGTGTGGATACTCTTATTGTGTTACAGGAGACCAAGAATTAACAGCTTCTGACTGCGAGACAGGATACAACAGTGCCAGGTGTTTGGGTAGGTGTGGGCGATATGACCAAAATTCTATATCACGTACATACAGCTCTGGAAAAAAGAGAGAGACCACTTCAAAATGATCAGTTTCTCTGGATTTACTATTTATAGGTATGTGTTTTAGTTAACAGATAATCTTTTTTTATTATATAAAGTACTGACAAAATTTATCAATGTTTCAAACCACGTACAAATTTATCCTGGATGAAAACTTGCTTCCTTCGGCTCTGATAATGTTCCTCAACTCTGAGGATTGTTTTTTTTTCCCAGCAGGACAGTGCTCCATGCCACACAGCCAGGTCAATCAAGATGTGGATGGAGGATCACCTGATCAAGACCCTGTCATGGCCAACCCGATCTCCAGACCAGAACCCCATTGAAAACCTCTGGAAGAGGAAGATGGATGGCCACAAGCCATCAAACAAAGCAGAGCTGCTTGAATTTTTGCACCAGGAGTGGCATAAAGTCACATAAAAGCAATGTGAGAGACTGGTAGAGTGCATGCCAAGCTGCATGAAAGCTTTGAAAATCTGGGTTATTCCACCAAATATTGATTATAAACTCTTCCCAAGTTAAACATTAGTATTGGGTTGTTTAAAAGAGACTCATTTATCGTAAAAGCCCCCAGTTTGAGATTTATACTTAAGCAAATTGGAAATATTCCACCAAATGTTATACTTATTTTGTGCAATCTGGCAACCATGCACGCAAGTGCGCTTTTTCTATATGGCTTTCCCCTTTGAATAAACTTAGCGATCTGTACAGCAATATTCTGCTCAAGGAAAAGTGTTATACGGCTACTCTGTGTCCATTCTTGAGGCTGCTTGTGATCTTTGGTGCTACTAATTTTGCCGGTAAACCTTCTCAGTGATTAAATTAAATATAAAAGTAGATCTCGGCATCATTGACATGCAAGCAAAAGCAAGCCAGAGATGAATATGTACATGTATGTTTTATTTGTGCAATTTTGAAATGTTAAAGTCCCTTTGCACCTGTATGTTAATCTAACTCTTGCAGTAATCATTTATCATAGTCATGCAGTTGTGTTATTCTGTTGTGTGCTGAATGTCAAACCATCGAGGAGACCCGCATCATGACCCTTTTAAAATGTAAAAGGGTAAGAAAAAAGTTTTAGAAAAAAAGAAGTAAACTCGCCCGCTACGCAAAAATCATTAAACGTTCTATAAAATGTTATTATTATTATTTATTTTATCATTAAAACAGACCCCTGATGTAGAGTGTGTTAAATTGAATAATAAATGAACAGGGAAGTAGAATAGTAAATTAATTTATGAGCTCAGCCTTTATTCAGTTTTTTAATGCCTGATAGAAAACTATCTACCTATGTAGAGCAATATAATACTTTAGGCAATTGCAGAATAGTCCCAGTCACAGATACACATCAGAAAATTGGGTACACAACTATTTCTGGGCTTAAAAGATACAAAAACCAAATCAATACAGAACATTGTATCCCTATGCACTACTTAAAGCCCGATGTGGCCCCTTTACCAAAATAGTTGCCCACCCCTGAGCTAAAGGCTTCTCATCTGAACTTCCGCATGATTGTAACGGAACCAGCTTGCGATCATGATCTGCTCTTCTCTCTGGAGCGCGCGTGCAACAACCAGGCTTCCCTCGATATTGCGGAAGCGCAGACATCAAAACTGATGCGACCGATTTCAATTCTAGTGAGACTTTTCTAGTTTAAAGTGTTACCGAGGAAGTCAAGTTGAACCTCTCAAACAGTAGGCAGCCCGACATGCCAAACAGCACTGAGGAGGAAAAGAGCAACTGTGCTATGTGCCAAAATATTAATAATTACACACATCACCTTTACAAATTTGTTTCAGGATTATACATGAGTAAAAGAAACTGTTATATTTTGACAATGTTATAGTTTCATATGAAATAATCTTAATGTAGAATCTATTAGACCTCCTTTTATATCAACAGTGGCAGTTAAAGTTTCAAGATGTGTTTCAGCTAGTACTTATTTTTCATAAATACATTAATTTATTATTATTATTACTATTATTTAAGTCTAGCTACACTGACCTAACCATTGTAATGAGGAGCCTTTCCTCCTGTGTAATATCTATGTTGAATTATGTTTCAAATTAGGAAACAAACGTGATAACAATGGACTCATATAAGTAAATATATGTTCAATTCAATTTTTAAAAGGGGGAGAGAAAACTTCCTTTAAATTTTGTTATTGACATCAACTACAAAAATAATGTCACTTGATGCATGTCCTTGTACTGGAAAACCATGAACAAAACTATGCAACATAAAAGGAAATGCAACCCAGGATACATTAAATACAGGTTATGTTTGACCTATGGCAGGTCGACACTTGATTTCCAATGTAAAATCTGTCCTGAAGCAAAACCAGTTGAGAACCCCTGAGTTAAAAAAGTCTGGCTGCGCAGTCGCACCTACAGTACTGTATATGTTAACTGTTAATAATCAGAGGAGATTACTTTAAAAGCTCACACAGCTGATGTTATTTTTCATTTAGTAGGTAATTTAACATGTTATGCTAACATGCTTTAGTTATATAACATGTTCTAGTTACATGATATTTTTTTATCATTTTTATAATTCGATTTATATTATAATTCTGTTAGGGGAGGAGGTATTGCCCCAAGTGAAGGAGTTCAAGTACCTCGGGGTCTTGTTCACGAGTGAGGGGACAATGGAGCGGGAGGTTGGCCGGAGAATCGGGGCAGCGGGGGCGGTATTGCACTCGCTCTATTGCACCGTTGTCACGAAAAGAGAGCTGAGCCGGAAGGCAAAGCTCTCGATCTACCGGTCAATTTTTGTTCCTACCCTCACCTATGGTCATGAAGGCTGGGTCATGACCGAAAGAACTAGGTCGCGAGTACAAGCGGCCGAAATGGGCTTTCTCAGAAGGGTGGCGGGCTTCTCCCTTAGAGATAGGGTGAGGAGCTCAGTCATCCGTGAGGAGCTCGGAGTAGAGCCGCTGCTCCTTTGCATCGAAAGGAGTCAGTTGAGGTGGTTTGGGCATCTGGTAAGGATGCCCCCTTGCCGCCTCCCTAGGGAGATGTTTCAGGCACGTCCAGCTGGGAGGAGGCCTTGGGGAAGACCCAGGATTAGGTGGAGAGATTACATCTCCACACTGGCCTAGGAACGCCTCGGGGTCCCCCAGTCAGAGCTGGTTAATGTGGCTCGGGATAGGAAAGTTTGGGGCCCCCTGCTGGAGCAGCTGCCCCCACGACACGACTTCGGATAAGCGGTTGAAGATGGATGGATGGATGGATTCTGTTAGCTTTCTTATTTTTTCAGGACACTTTTTTACACTTCAATTATAATAAAGTGTTTGCGCAAAATAAATGAATAAAATAACCCTTCTGTTTTCACTGATAATACTAATTGTGTAATACCGTATACCGTGAAACAGTGATATTTTCTGAGACGGTTATCATACCGTGAAAATCTCATACCGTTGCAACCCTATATGGAATATAGCCTACACAATTTGATGGAACAACAAAAACAAAAACTTTATTTAAAATGAAATCCAATGTAGCCTATGGAAGACCTGTCATGTCCATTACAATGAAAAATGTTAGCAATAATTAAATATAAAAAATAATACTTTATCCGTTTTATCTGCTCTGCATAGCTTATTAATACAAGCACAAATAAGATTTTCTATCTCATTATAAGCATTTGCTTTGATTCTGAAGCAAAGCCCTCAACCACAATTTTGTTTTGGAATTTGTCTGCCATTAGATACTGGAAAGCGTTTTGATAACTATATAGTCTACTTGATATAAATGCACTGTTGACAAAGGTGTTATTTATTAATTCCTAATGTAATTGCGATCACTTCTCTCTCCATGCTTGCAAGAGAACAGTAGGAAAGCTTGAATGTGGCAATGGTAAATAACAGCAGCTGAGGCACGCTCTGTGAACATGCACATCATAAACAGGGCTATTATCCAATAACATGAGACTGCACCTTTTAATGCATTATACATTCTTCCTCCTGCAATTGACTTGTTTCTGAGTCATGCATTCTGTTTATTCATCTAGCTTCATGTTTGTTTGTCCGTCTCTCTCACCATCAGTCTCACCTTCATCCAAGTGGAGCATTCCATGCATCTAAATATGCATACCACAACATAGAAACATTTCTACCGATTTAAACTTTATTCCATTCTGCCCAGCCCTATTGGAATCTACTACATTAAGAATTGTACTCATGCTTTGAATACACAAACAGTTATTTTCCATTGCATACCGTAATAATGAGCCTTTAAAATATACATTTTTCAAGCGCACGCACGAAGCGAGCCGCAGCAACATCGGCAAAAGCTGTAATGATTCTGAATGTGTTGGAAAAACCAGCAAGAAGACTGTCTGAAGATTTGTTAATTTATAGAGAGAAATACACATTAGGGTTGTGCCGACGGACAATGATCTCGAGGATCAATGATGGTCAGTGTGATCACCAATAGCTGATGCCTTTGATGATATTATGTATTAAGTTATTATTATTAGGCTATTATTATCAAATTATTATTACAAATAATTTGCACCCTGCAGAACACAGACATGCGCTTGAAGAAACACTTTATTATATTATTAAGAACAAATGACAGAAAAGCCATCTATGCGCATGTATGACACGCTGATACGGAGGTATGCAGTCTTGTGGAACAAAGCGCATCTAAAAGGTTCTCAGTCTTTATTTCTGGTTTTTTTCATGTTTTTTTTTTGCAACAACACTATTATCTATGAGTGCTGCAAATGATCTCAGACATCTCAGCTCAGGAGGTGCTTTGTAATCAGTTCACTTTATGAGTGAGTGGTGGTGGTGTAGTCGGCTAAAGCACATAACCGTTAATCAGAAGGTCGTTGGTTCGATCCCCACAGCCACCACCATTGTGTCCTTGAGCAAGGCACTTAACTCCAGGTTGCTCTGGGGAGATTGTCCCTTTAATAAGTGCACTAAGTCGCTTTGGATAAAAGCATCTGCCAAATGCATAAATGTATTTCCTCAGAGCTGTTTATTGTGATCAAGTCTGCAGCTTATGGCCAGTGGTGTAAAGTAACGAATTACAAATACTCTCGTTACTGTAATTGAGTAGTTTTTTTTAGGAATTGTACTTTTTGAAGTAGTTTAAAAACAGTGTACTTTTACTTTTACTTGAGTACATTTTAAGTGCTGTATCGGTACTTTTACTGCACTATTTTCCCTGAACCTGGCGTCGCTACATTTATATTAATATTTATTATTTTTATAATAAGTCATGTGACTCCATGTGTGATTCCCGTCAAATCAAATCGCGTGCGGAAAACTTTGCATCAAACCAGCATCAACAGACTTCGAGACACCTGGCGCCAATTTATTTTAATCATGGAGGAAGAGCCCGAGGGAGGAAGAGTGGTGGTGGATGCGTCAGCTAGACGAGCAAGGCTGGACAGTACAAATTTTGAGAATCAGCTCATTGTAAAACTGAACAACAAATTCAAAATGTAAGCTCGTTGTTGACCCCTACATTAAAATCGCTGCAAGTCTGCGTTCATGTTGAGAGACTTTGTCAGTTATTGCATGTTATATTCACTTTATTAATCCAATTTGTGCTACCGGCTCACCTTTTATGTGAAATTGTTAATGTACAATGCTTTGCAACCTTTTTCAATTAACCTGCAAGAAAATCTCTACAGAATGGTTGTCATAAATGTTACCAGATTATTGGTTGCTTTCTCAAATATTACATGGCTGTATTTTTAGTGCTAGCAGTCAAAAATAAAACTGTTGGAGAAATATTGTTTCTTTTTTCTTTTTCTATGAATCTGTGATAAAAGAGTAAGCTACATTTTCAATTTGCAGGGTATAAGGTGGACTAACATTCATAGCATAATACTCACTACTCACTACTCTTGAGTACTTTTAAAAGGGCTACTTTTTACTCCTACTTTGAGTAGTATTTAGGACAGGTACTTTTACTCTACTCTCACTACATTTTTTGACAAGTAACAGTACTTTTACTTGAGTATGCTTTTTCAGTACTCTTTCCACCACTGCTTATGGCCTACAATATAAAATAATACAAAAACACGTTCACCTCGAACTTTGATTTAAATGTGTAACGCTTGAGCAACGAGGCAGACGAGGAGATGCGGATCCAAACGCAGTTTAAACTTTATTTAATTAACAAAACAGGTGAGCAACGAGGCAGACGAGGAGATGCGGATCCAAACACAGTTTAAACTTTATTTAATTAACAAAACAGGTAAACACAAAGGAACAACCCACAATGGGGAAATCAAACATAAAAAACTGCTAACTAAACACGATGTAAACAAACAGAGGACACGGAAGGAAACACACACCAGGCTGACATCAAACAACGATAGACAAGGACTGAACAAAGAAACAGGGTATAAATACATAAACATGGGAAAAAGGGGCCAATGAACTAACAGAACTCAAACAAGATAACAAGGTGATTAACAGAAGCAAAAGGCAAACTAATGAGGGCAGGTGAAAACAATGACAGAAAACACGTAACGCTAACAAGGGGACTATGGAGTTACATAAGGGACTAAAGTGAAAACTAAGAAATGCAAAAGTGACAAAAATGGCAAACAAAAGGGCAACAGTGAAACAAGACAGGGTATACATAACAGAGCCCCCCCTCAAAGGATCGGCTTCCAGACGATCCTAGAAGACAAAAAACAAAAGACAAAAACCCACAAAAACAACATGAGGGCACCAGGGGCAAACAGACAGACCAGGGGGGCACAATGGGCAGGCAGGAAGTCCAGGGGGCACAGAGGGCAAGACAGGCAGGTCATGGAGGTGCAAGGGGCAGACAGGAAGTCCAGGGGGGAAATGAGACAGTCCACGAGGGCACAAATGGAGATGAGACAGTCCACGGGGCCCATTAGGCAGTCCCTGGGGGCACAAAGGGACAGGGTTAGGGGGCCAGGGAGGTATCGACCGGGCAGGGACAGGTTTCGATGGTCTGGGAGCTGGCCACCGGGCTGGCACAAAGGGACAGGGTTAGGGGGCCAGGG
This sequence comes from Xyrauchen texanus, assembly GCF_025860055.1. Taxonomy (NCBI): domain Eukaryota; kingdom Metazoa; phylum Chordata; class Actinopteri; order Cypriniformes; family Catostomidae; genus Xyrauchen; species Xyrauchen texanus. The sequence goes on from NC_068279.1 coordinate 27,499,675, forward strand.
AGGTATCGACCGGGCAGGGACAGGTTTCGATGGTCTGGGAGCTGGCCACCGGGCAAGGGTAGGTGCAGGAGGCCTGGGAGCTGGCCACAGGGCAAGGACAGGGTCAGGAGGCCAGGGGGGAGGCCTCAGGACGGGAACAGGGTCAGGAGGCCTGGGTGGAGGCCACAGGACAGGGACTGGGTCAGGGGGCCTGGGAAGAGGCCACGGGACTGGGACTGGGTCAGGAGGTCTGGGAAGAGGCCACAGGACGGGAACAGGGTCAGAAGCCCTGGGAGGAGGCCACAGGACAGGGACCGGGTCAGGAGGCCTGGGAGGAGGCCACAGGATAGAGGCCGGCTTTGGTGGCCTGGGAGGTGGTCGTGGGCCAAGGGCCGGTTCAGGGGACATGGGAGGTGACCACAGGACAGAGGCCGGTTTTGGTGGCCTAGGAGATGGAGTGGCCACAGGGGAGGCCGGCGGAGCCGCGTGAGGCGGAGCCAAGGAGGACCTCTGAGGCGGAGCCGAGGGAGGTGATGGCTCAGAAGGCCCAGAAGGCAGAGCTGAGGGGGGCTCAGGAGGTGGAGCTGAAGGAGGCTCAGGAGGTGGAGCCGAGGTAGGCGGCGCTGTGGGAGGCTTTAGGAACAGAGACCAGGAAGGCTCTGGAGTCTCTGGGGGCAGAGACGTAGGAAGCTCTGAGGGTGGAGCCGTTGAAGGCTTGAGTGGCTCGAGAGGCGGAGCTGTAGGAGGCTCGGGAGGTGGAGCCATAGGAGGCTCGGGAGGCTCTGAGGGCGGAGCCGTCGAAGGCTTGAGTGGCTCGAGTGGCGGAGCCGTAGGAGGCTCGGGAGGCTCTGAGGGCGGTGCCGTCGAAGGCTTGAGTGGCTCGAGAGGCGGAGCCGTAGGAGGCTCGGGAGGCTCTGAGGGCGGAGCCGTCGAAGGCTTGAGTGGCTCGAGAGGCGGAGCCATAGGAGGCTCTGGAAGCGGAGCCGTAGGAGGCTCTGGGGACGGAGCCGCAGGAGGCCCCGGAGGCGGAGCCGCAGGAGGCTCGAGAGGCGGAGCCGCAGGAGGCTCAAGAGGCTCTGGGGGCGGAGCCGTAGGAGACTCGGGGGGCGGAGCCCTGGAAGGCTCGAGAGGCGGAGCCCTGGGTGGCTCGAGAGGCCTGGAAGGCGGAGCCCTGGAAGGCTCGAGAGGTTCGAGAGGCAGAGCCCTGGGAGGCTCGAGAGGCTTGAGAGGCGGAGCCCCAGGAGGCTCGGGAGGAGGAGCTCTGGAAAGCTCGGGAGGCTTGAGAGACGGAGCCCTGGCAGGCTTGAGAGGCTTGAGAGGCGGAGCCCTGGAAGGCTCGAGAGGCTTGAGAGGTGGAGCTCTGGGAAGCTCGGAGGGCGGAGCTCTGGGAAGCTCGGGAGGCTTGAGAGACGGAGCCCTGGAAGACGTGAGAGGCTTGAGGGGTGGAGCCCTGGAAGGCTCGAGAGGCTTGAGAGGTGGAGCCCTGGGAAGGTCGTGGGGCGGAGCTCTGGAAAGCTCGAGAGGCGGAGCTCTGGAAAGCTCAGGAAGCTCAGAAGGCGGGGCTCTGGAAAGCCCAGGAGGCGGAGCTCTGGAAAGCTCGGAAGGTGGAGCTCTGGAAAGCTCGGAAGGCGGAGCTCTAGAAAGCTCGGAAGGCGGAGCTCTGGAAAGCTCGGAAGGCGGAGCTCTGGAAAGCTCGGGAAACTCGGAAGGCGGAGCTCTGGAAAGCTCGGGAAACTCGGAAGGCGGAGCTCTGGAAACTCGGAAGGCGGAGCTCTGGAAACTCGGAAGGCGGAGCTCTGGAAAGCTCGGGAAACTCGGAAGGCGGAGCTCTGGAAAGCTCGGAAGGCGGAGCTCTGGAAAGCTCGGGAAACTCGGAAGGCGGAGCTCTGGAAAGCTCGGGAAACTCGGAAGGCGGAGCTCTGGAAAGCTCGGGAAACTCGGAAGGCGGAGCTCTGGAAAGCTCGGGAGGAGGAGCCCTGGAAGACTCGAGAGACTTGAGAGACTTGGGAGGCTCGGGAGGCGGAGCCCTGGAAGGCTCGGGAGGCGCTGGCTCTAGGATGGGCATGACCACTGGCGCTGGCTCTTGGACGGTCCTGGCTACAGGCGCTGGCTCAGGGACGGTCGAGGCTACAGGCGCTGGCTCAGGGACGGTCGAGGCTACAGGCGCTGGCTCAGGGACGGTCGAGGCTACAGGCACTGGCACACTGACGTTTGAGGCTATCGGCACTGGCTCACTGACGTCTGAGGCTACAGGCTCTGGCTGGGTTACCGTGGTATGTGCCGGCTTGGGTTCGCCGGGCGCTGAGGGCAGAGCCAAGGGGGGTTTAGGGCATGGGGCTGCGGCAGGCCGAGGCTGGAGTGCAGAGACCACTCCCTTTCTCCTCTTCCTCCGGGCTGATGCGACTGGCGAAGCTGGGATGCTGTTCCTGGTCAGCGTGGCTTCAGGCTCGCTGGCCGTGGTTGACGAGGGCTCAGGCTCACTGACGGTAGAGGCCGTAGGCGCTGGTTCGCTCACTGTGACATGCGTGGCCGCTGGCTCGCTCACTGTGACATGCGTGGCCGCTGGCTCGCTCACTGTAACATGCGTGGCTGCTGGCTTGCTCACTGTGACATGCGTGGCCGCTGGCTCGCTGACAGGTGAGGCTGGTGTGACAGGGAGCGGTGAGCTGCACGCTAGTAGGGTCATCTCCAGGTAGTCGCGGAGAGTGCAGCCGGGCGTTGCCTGTGGCACCCGCTCCCTCAGCGAGGGATTTAAGCTGTCCTTAAAAAAAACCACCAATGCGGAGTCCGGGAAGTCCGTAAAGGTCGCCAGGAGGAGAAAGTAGAGAGCGTGGTCTACCCAAAGGCTGGTCTTCTTGCCGCAAGTTGAGCAGCCGGCATTTGGCCCGTATAGCTGCTGGATCCATGTGTGGTCTATCGTTCTGTAACGCTTGAGCAACGAGGCAGACGAGGAGATGCGGATCCAAACGCAGTTTAAACTTTATTTAATTAACAAAACAGGTAAACACAAAGGAACAACCCACAATGGGGAAATCAAACATAAAAAACTGCTAACTAAACACGATGTAAACAAACAGAGGACTCGGAAGGAAACACACACCAGGCTGACATCAAACAACGATAGACAAGGACTGAACAAAGAAACAGGGTATAAATACATAAACATGGGAAAAAGGGGCCAATGAACGAACAGAACTCAAACAAGATAACAAGGTGATTAACAGAAGCAAAAGGCAAACTAATGAGGGCAGGTGAAAACAATGACAGAAAACACAAACGCTAACAAGGGGACTATGGAGTTACATAAGGGACTAAAGTGAAAACTAAGAAATGCAAAAGTGACAAAAATGGCAAACAAAAGGGCAACAGTGAAACAAGACAGGGTATACATAACAAAATGTCAGTGATTATTATCCTCATTATAATTTTTATTTTTACATTTATAATTGTTTATCTGTCTTCATTTGTGCAAGTAATTTTCTGCCATGATGTTAAGATGGATTCTTGGCTGACAGTAAATGGAAAGGTGTATATATATTATTATTTTATCACTTCATTGTTTTAAGTGCTTTTTCGTTTTGTTTGGACTGAAATTTTAATTTAGAAATGTATTTGATTTAAGTTTTTTATCGTGAAGGAGGGAACAGAACAAAACAAATTTATTCACACACAATGTATTTTCCCAGATAACGAAATACCCGACTGGTAGAGAATGCACAGATGAAGCAGGTTCTTTGTCAGGGAGATGTTGACAACTGTTGTAAACAATCTTTCAAAAAGTTGAACAACACACATTTTAATTGTACTTATTTTTTTTACGGTTTCATTTGAATGTTTAGTTAAAATAAATAACAAATAAAGTTCTAAGTTTGAAATCAAGGTGTCTTGCTTTATTGTGAAGGCTTAACCCTTAATAAAAATTACCACATAGTACCACCTAATGTCCAACCAGCAGTAATACCGTGTTCATCGTTTTTATGTGGATTTTTTCTGCGACCAATCAAAACTTGGTCGACCAAGACTCTTCTCATCGACTAACCTTTGGTCGATAATCAGGGGGGCAGCCCTAGTTATATATGAGAAAATTTAGACAAACCTTTGATTCTTTCTGCTGATTTCAGACGCTGTTTGTTTGAAGTGGCGCTTGTGAACTGCACATGCGGAGTGACCATGTGAATAAACCACACCCCGCCTGATGGTATAGATGTAAAATGAGACCGCCATCTAGTGATAGCTTCTTTTATTACATAAAGTTACACATTGATCGTGCAAGGCAAAACCAGTGGAAAGGAAGTCAAAATTCGAAATGAATGAAACAGAACACACAAAAAGACGTCAATGAATGCACGCATACCACCCGATCCAAAAATGCACATTCAATACTTCACAAGACCATTTTGTGTTTCTTTTGGAACATCTTCATTTGGTTGCATCAACAACTATGATTTAATTGTACAAAAGGGAACATTCATATTCACAAATATGTCTCTATTTGTACAAATAGGTGCACATTCATTTCATTTGAAATTTCACAGACACATTTGTTTAAAGGCATTTGTGTGTGGATAGTAAGATGCATGCATGACATTTATTAAATTGATGGATAAGTGTTTAGGCATTTGTGAATAATTTTGATACTATATTCATCCCATATTAATACCAGCTATGTAATGTGTATGTCATGCTTCAGAAGAACTGCCATTCTAGAGCGGTTCAGCTGGAGGTGGTTGTTCTACAGAAATTACACAGTCTGTGGCATTTTTTAAATAAAGCAGGCCGTTAAATTAAAAGCAACATGCGACTAAGCACTTAAAAAATAGTGTATAATGCAAATCGCAAATATATAATACAAATACGTTCCCTACAATTCTGACCAGCCATTTAAAAAGGTGCACACCACGTGAAAATCTAGACTGCCGATTTAAAACCCTGCGAGATTGTAGATGATAACTAGATCTCAGTAGCCCTGTGCAATAAAAAGTGTTGAGATAAATTAGTGTGAGCAACCAATTAAGGCGCTGTCTGCACAATAGAGATCACTCACTTTAATCCAATTTCCATTCTCTACTACTCCACTCCTCGTTACAGACTCGACTTGTAGGCTTCCTAAAATAGGCTACAATGACTGTCACGTCGTAGTTGCAATCTAAAATCGAAACATTTCGGGAAATACATACCAGTGTCTTTCTCCGTCCTCTCCTTCCCTTCTGAAAGCCTCTTCTTCTTTCAAGCCAGAGGGACAAGGCTTACAACCGGCTCGGCCAATGTTGTTTGTTATATATCAGAGAGAAGGAAAAGGCCACAAGACTGCACAAAAGGCCGATGACATTAAATCCCTCGCAGGTTCTTTGATTTTTGTTTCATTCGCGTGACAGACTTGCAGTTTCCAAGAGATATTTGGTCAGAGGCAAATATAGAAACGGCTCTCAAAATCCACCGAAGGTTTACCATATCCAAACAAAGAAATGTCCATTATCGGAGGCCAGTTGTTTCCGCGGAGAAAATTTATTGTTTTAATACCTTAGTATGGCACAACCACATTGGCTTTGGTTAATTGTAATCCCTTTGTTGTGGTCATAAAATTCACCGACGTATACAGACGGCACGCAGCAATGCATTTACCGCGAGACTCAACATCCAGTTTCGTAGCCAGATCACCAGTAATCTGGGCAACATATGACTTAACTAAGATATTTACATTGTGCGTGAGGGTGAAAGTGTTTTTTCAAGCCTCCAAATAATGCGGTCCTCCACCCCAACCCAACTTTCATCAACTGTATTCTTTCTCTCTCTCCTTTAATGAGGATAAAAGAGAGTATCTGAGACAGACAAGAGACTCGCCCAGTGTGGCGTTTGGACAACATCACAGAGCTGAGCCAATGACAAGAGCCGAGCTCGAGCGCGCGCACGCGAACGTAAGGCCAGACATAAAGGCGAACCCGCATCCTTGCAAAGACAGAGTGATTTATGTTGTTGGATTTGATTGTGATCATGTATACTGTTCTAGTGTGTGTAAACTAGAACAGTAGGCCTATACATGATCACAAACAAATCCAACAATATTAAATTGGAGTAAATCCAACATGAAATCCTTGGGATACATAATAATTGTCAGGTGATTCTTTTTTTTTTTTTTTTTACATAGACAGCATCCAGTACCTATGATTTAATTCATAAAGTTCCTTGCGTAATGTTCTGTATGTACATTTAGATTGTGATCTGCACAGACCATGGAATGGTCATCATTGGTGAAATAATTTGCTGAGGTTCAAAATTAATGAGAACTGCAAATGTTGTCCTTGACCATCAACACACGATTCTTCTTTGATACAAAGAAGATGGGTCAAAGTGTTGTCATGAATCATTTTTAAATATTTTTTTAATAAAGGCATTTTTTAATATTTGACACATCTATTGTGTATCTCTTTTTTCAGTAAGTTTGTCTGAGGTGTAAACTAAACTGTAAGGAAGTGGGAAAGACTTTTAAAAGCCTGATGAACTTTCTCAGCAGAAATGCTTGACATTCATTTCTTGATACATGATGTATTCTGATGTGTTGCCTGATATATTGTTTTCATTTTTTTTTTTCATTTTTTTATTTATTTATTTAGAAATATGTGTACATCCATAGCCCATCTTTTTTTAACAGAAAGTATGTAATATGATGCACTTTTGTGTGGTAAAATGGATAAACTCTAAACGACATGTGATCTGGATAAGATATATAGGTAATAGCAAGTAAAGTTCAGTCCTCCTACAAACATTTAGGAACTATAAAAAAAAATCTTTGATTGGTTAGAATCAAATAAATATATAGAGGGAGAACCTTTATAAACCTGTATGTTAAAAGTGGACTCAGTAAAAATGTCCTTAGAGTTAGGGTTATACTGCTATAAAAATGGATATTAATTTTTGAAACTGACATGAGATGAAGACTCCAGTCATATCAGTAACCTTGTAAAAGCTGTTTTACATGTAGATGGTCCCCTCATGGGGGATGCCATGTTAGGATCACATGACCAGCCGAATACTTCTCACAAAATCTCAGTAACCTACGTGTTATTGGACACTTCGGACATGGATGAAATTAGTCATGGCTGACTGTGAATAGTGAATTTCTAAAATGGCATTGGTAACTGCATCATCAAGTTTAAATGTTGCTGCATCCATGCCACTATGTGTCAGTGTAAGTCTAAGACATACATCAAAAATACTGATCACACCTTTAATGCAGGTGTGCTTGCTTGCTTACAGTGAATTGTCAAAGGAGAGGTCATAGTTCACCAATGTCCTCAAGCCTACAGAAAAAATACATCAAGAAGTACAGTAACTGTGTGCGCTATCTTTTGAATTGTATATGTGTTTGTCTTTATATGTCTTAATTAGATGCTGCCTTGTTTCCACAGTTCAGCTTTTTGCCTTTTATTAGAGGAAGAAACTATGGCTGTGCATTTACATATTTTTGTTTGATAGTATTCTTTAATACCATTCAAATTAAATGTTTTAAGCAGGGAGTACAAGACATCCAGCAGATTGCATAAATCTAGACACTCACTGAATATGATAAACATGCCCAAACAGAACAAAACAGCTGCAAAGATCAGCCCACCTCTTTTAATCAATTTATAATCTAGAATATATATATATATATAATTTAAAATACTTCCATACACCAAAACATTTAATGGTTACCTACATTTGTAGTATTGTCAAGTATTGATTTTCAAGAATGATATAGCATTCATATAAACTTTCCCAATACCATTGGGTAACAATGGAGCAAGGTCTTCAGTTCTCAAAGTTTACAATTCCACAAGCATCCAAAGAAGAGTTTTGGAGTAGGCAGAGCTCCTTAAACTGATGGGGCAAATGAAAAATCAGGGAGAGCTACAGGGAGGAGAGAGAGGGTGTGCACAGCCTTCAAACCCTTCTCTCTGACCTGTCTTATCCAGTAAACTTCAAAACAGGTACACATGCAGAAGCCCTTTTCTTAAAACAGTATTTAACCTTTAAGCAATGGTGAATTTGCCTTACAATCAGTGGGCATAGACATTAAAGATCAATGAGAAACACATAGGCCATGAGAGACAGATTCAGTCTCTGAAGGAGAGACAAAGAGACAAAAGATTAATTCATATCTCAAAATATAATTTATGTAAGGTACATAAAATTATAATTATGTTGATTAATTACATTGAGATTTTGGATGGATAAAATCAGCCTAGTTTATAACTGCATTGTGACTCCAAACTGGTTTTATTAATCTGTTAGTTATGTTTCAGGGGGTTGTTAAGAATGAATCTGTCATTTTATGAGCAACACGTATAAAAAGTGTAGAACAAATACATAACTAATCGCTTTAGTTGAAAATGTGAGAATTCTGTTGAACGCATTGTTCTAACAGTTCCACTTTTCAAAGTTTTTCTTTTAAAACAGAGGAAGTGGAAAATAGTGACTCTTCCAGTGACCACCCTCTTCTGTTCCATATACAACAGGTGTGAGTTTATACTCTCTCGCTTTAATAAGGTGGAAGATAAATCTATCAGAGTATAAAAGGGAATAAGGGAGGTATTTCTTTGCAAAGTTAATGATTAAGGCTGAGAAGAAAGATCCTGCTAACTTTCACCTTTTCAGAAGGAAAGAAACTGTCTTCAAGGACAATAGCACTGTTTAAATGTTTAAGCATATTCTAGCAAGAACACTGCTGAATCTGCAATATAAACTTCACTGTCGGTTGCATTACACTACAGAGTGAATGAGACTGCAGCACAATATGCTGTTCCTCTGTCTGTAAAATATTTCAGGTCAATAAACTGTATGTAAAACCTATTTATGTATTGAAGTTTTGTTAGAAAAGAATAGTTAGTTGATGACCTCCTCAGTATATATTACACAGCACACAGACTTTATCCTTACATTTCATACACTTAGGTGCCATGGCACCTACATTTAACGTATAAATCCTAAAATGCATATTGGATTAAAAATTACAGCCGTCTACTTTTTGACTATAATTTTTACTATTCATCTGACACTCCTGGTATTATAGAGGGTCCTCAATTAATGTGTATTTGATCATGTGACCTGACTATTTTCTATTTTGTTGAATTTTTTTTTTTTATTATAAGAGTGTTTGCATCACTACCCCTAAAATACATACAATATGTGTCTTATATATTTTATGTTCTAGTCTTTACTATTGTATTCAAAGCACTCACAACTGGTATTTCGCTTGTAATACATTTATTGTTTTTATTTTCCATCTGTTATGTAATAAATCTGTTAGTATAACAACTTGTCATTCAGCTGATGCTTTTTTCCAAATTGCATGACATTATATCTATTACAGGGACAGTCCCCATTGAGCAATCAAAGGTTATGCCATGTTCACAGCAAGGGCACAAAGGTAATAGCTCCTGTACTAATTCTTAGTCTGTTTGAACCAACAACTTTACTTTTTTCTCAGTACACCTCAACACTCCACTCCACTCCACTACAAACAACAAAAATAGCTACATAGAGAAATAAAATCTTAATGTAGTTAACATAAAGTTGCATTTTACAAGTTTATTACGTTTTTTTGTAAAAAAAAAAAATAAAGAAATCTTTGCCCATTGTTTTACTGTATATGTATTTGGGTGCGTAGGGTTGTTGAGACATTTCATGTTGCCAACAAACATTTTCAAAGCATGTGAAAAACATCAGAATTGAATAAAATATGTCAACCATTTCTATTAATGTAAATTAATAATACATTATCAGTACAGTTAGTGAATTTTCATCTCTAAAAATGAAAAAGTGCAAGTCAACTTTACTCTTTCACTTAAAAATAAAATGAGAAAAAAGTTTGTCTGTGAATTGTACACAGCAAAGAAGAATGAGAGGTTTTGTTCCTCATGGTTGAGAATGGATTATGGTCGCTCTTGCTGTAATTCAAGAAATGGAGAGAGAGGAACACAATTTATAAGTTGTCTTTGTAAACCAAAATGTGTTTGTAAAGGACATAAAAGCATGTTATTGTTTGGAACTGTACCAACCTTATTTTGTGTAACTGAGTATTTCTAAGATATACCAAATTAATTTGTGCACATCTCCATATGGGTTTAATATCTGTATATGAGTTTCTGTTTGTGTGAGCATATGTACAAATGTGTGTAATATAATGTCAGATAGTGTTTACCTGCATCTTGCTTTGTATCCACGTTAAAAGGCGACCTACGTTACTATAAACACCTGGACGGTTTTTCTTTCCACAGCCATCTCCCCAACTTGTTACACCAGTGAGATACCAACGATTATCAGCCTTACACACCAATGGACCCCCACTGTCCCCCTTAAGAGATAGAGAAATCAAATGCAGGTGTTACTGGATGAGTTACTGACAGTTACTCATCAGTTGCAGCTAAATTCATTTTTGAGCTGCTCACCTTCAGAAACCAATCACTGCCTTGATCAACATAATCTAGGGGTATAATTGTTAATCTGTTATAGTATTTTATTTTTTGTTCTTGAATGACTTTTTAAAAATTTATTTTATAGTGTATATTTGTATTATTATTTTATTAATTACTTGGCACCTTATTTTAATTCTATTTTTAGTGTTATCTGATACTGTTTTATTATTATTATATTTTTTGTCATTATTTGTTGTTTGTATTAATGTTTAAAGGTGCACTCAGTATTATTTTCCCCATTAAAAGTTTTACTCCTCAAGAAATAAATTGTAATTTTGAAATGTATAATAATAAAAGTATGACAACTCACATGAGAAGAGGACTCTAGTCATATCAGTAACCTTATAAAAGCTGTTTTATTCTACATGGGGAGGGGTGCCCTTATGGGGGCTGCCATTTTAGAATCACATGACCATCTGAATACTACTCTCTAAATCCCTCTCTAAATAAAGTCTTTTTACTGGACAATTTGACTCTTGGATTAAACTAATCATGGCTGATTGAGAATAGTGAATTTCTACAGTGGCACCTGTAACTGAAAACAATTGATTTTGAATGATTCTGCATCCACACTAGGTATCACTGTATCACCTTTAATATTAAAGCAGAAGTTTGTAACTTTTTCTGTGTTAAAAAACTTTCTCCCCAGATTAAAATGCATAGACAATGATAAGAAAGCCATTCATGGGTTAATACTTTGGTGCCACAATAAAAACAATTTTTTTTTTAAATGACCCGCTTAGACCCACCCCAACATATTTACTACACCAATGGTGTGAGTTGGGGGCTCTTATCTCTTTGTTTGACCAATGGCAGATGGTGGCTGTATTCAGAATGCTGTTTTGAAAACAAAATAATATTTAGCATTTCCCATTGTTGGTGCAGTTGGAGCAGAAATGATATACTTCAGCTTTTATGCAATATTGTATGTAGACTCAATCATGCCAAAAAAAGTACTTAAAATTTAATTTGAGAGAGAGCGAGAGAGAGCGAGAGAGAGAGAGAGAGAGAGAGAGAGAGAGAGAGGAGAGAGAGAGAGAGAGAGAGAGAGAGAGAGAGAGAGAGAGAGAGAGAGAGAGACATAGAGATTGAAAAGGTGAACAGCAAGAAGACAAATACAGAACTGAGCATCTGCAGTGAGAAATAAAAAGTTTTAACTCCAATATTATATTTTACCAAAAGGTGGCACCCTTTGCATTCCAAGACAGCTTGAACGTGTTCATGTCTCACCTGGCAGGAGTCTTTTCCTCCCCTAAGATCTCCAGCACACTGCATAGTCTCAGTTATTAGTCCACTGTAAACAGTAGGTTTGTTACATTCAGCTAAGTCAATCAAGTCTACTGCAACCTCCATCAAATAAGTGGAACCACTGTCTGCAAACACAAACACACAAAGAGAGCCCAGAAATATAAATACATACATTAGATAAATGCAAAACAAAACCACAAAAACATATACATACAGTACATACCACCCCCTTCTTTTGTAACTCCAAAACCAGTGGTCCAGCACTGACTGCCAGGAAAAAAAGTCTGGCCAAACACAGGTAAACAGGCAGACTGTATGCTACCTGCAATAGCACGAACAAACATAGGTGTGTGAGCTGTCATATCTGTTCAATGAGTCTGGCCACTTGTTCCTAAGGTCTTTTAGACAGCACGTATTAAAACACATATGGGTAATTGCTGCACAATTCAGTCAATTAAACTATGATTTGTAAAAATGTTTTTGTATTGTACATCACATAATGTTAGAGTACAAGTTAGTAATAAGTTAGAGTACTTGAGTAAAAGTAGTGTTTGTGTGTTTGTGTGTGTGGGGGGAGTGGGCAACTCACTGACAGGTCTGTTGAGTTTTAACAAGGCAATATCATTGTTTTTTGTCTCTGGATCGTAATTCTCATGTACAATAATTTGTTTGACGTTATATGGGCTGGGAAGCTTGAGCTGGGACACCATACCAATATACACTTTCCAGTTACTAGGCAACAGATAGTCAGATGTTTCTCTAACAAAAGGCAAAAAGCAGATTTATTCATCTATTAATCCATTCATGCTTTACAGATGTATAAATCTATCTATTAACTAATGTATTATGTATTAACTAATCTTACTAATGTACAGTATTTTATTTCATATTGTTTTTGCAGATAGATAAGATATGTATCTAGTGTATACTGACTGGGGGAAGCAGTGAGCAGCTGTAATGATGAAGTCTGGAGCCACAAGAGTACCCCCACATGTGTGATACCCACGGAAATGCAGGCTAGCCTGCCATGGCCACTGACCGTCAACAGCCACAGTTCCCCCTATGATCCTGGTGGAGACCGGTGGCCTTCCACAATCTGAACAGAGAAAGAGAGGCAAGTGAGAGAAAGAAAGTGTTTAGATACAGATAGCATTATCATGTACTGTCGCAAGAACCTAGAACAGTGTAAAGTGCTCACCGCAACACGACAGGGACACAGTCTGCTGATGAGGACAGGATGAACTGCATAATAAACAATACCGTTACAAACACAATAGAGAGTTTCTTCAAAAATGTCTGCATCTAGACACACATGTTTCTTATACTTTTTAACTTTTAATACGCATTTCCCATGTCCACAATACATTTATACCTAATAACGACATTACTTGATTGTAGCTAGAAAAGTTTAGTACTTTACTGTTAAACACTGATTATACTGTACGTGTTTATGAACTTGGGTTTTTCTGTTATTTATCTGAGGGCTACTGGAATCAGCCTTTTGTCTTAAAGGGATAGTTCACCCAAAAATGAAAATGATCTCATCATTTACTCACCCTCATGCCATCCCAGATGCCATCCCTTTCTTTCTTCTGCAGAACATAAATTATGATTTTTAGAATAATATTTCTGCTCTGTAGGTCTATACAATGCAAGTGAATGAGTGCCAAAATGTTGATGCTCCAAATCCATATAAAGGGAGCTGAAAAGTAATCCATATGATTCCAGTGGTTAAATCCATATCTTCAGACACGATATGATGTGTGGGTGATAAAAAGTTAAATTTTATTAATTTTTGATCATAAATTCTCCTCTCTGCCCTGTAGGGGATTGATATGAATGAAGAATGTGAATCACCAAAAATAGAAGAAGAATAAGAAAGTGAAGTGGAGACTGACTGAGCAGTGAGGAGAATTTACAATAAATAAAGACTTAAAATGTATCTGTTTCTCACCCACACCTATCATATTGCTTCTGAACACATGGATTTAACCACTGGAGTCGACAGGAGTACTTTTTTCCTGCCCTTATGTGGATTTTGTTGCTTAAAAATTATGCCACCCATTCACTTACATTGTAAGGTCCTACAGAGCTGAGAAATTCTTCTAAAAATATTTGTTTGTGTTAAGCAGATGAAAGGAAGTCATACACATCTGGGATGGCATGGGTAACTGTGACGTGGTATGGAGCAGGCCGAGGCGTGGTTGTGACGTGGCATGGAGCTGACTCTGGATCGAATGCGACGGCCAGAGTTCCACTTCACGGCCGCTGCTGAGCCAGAGTTCCTCAACACGGCCACCGAGCCAGAGTTCCATGTCACGGCCGCCGCCGCCGCGCCAGAGTTCCTCGACACGGCCGCCGCCGAGCAAAACACATCTAGATGTTACAGCATGTGGGTGAGTATAGGATGAGAACATTTTCATTTTGGAGTGAACTATCCCTTTAAGATCAGAATAACATCTGCCATTCGTTACAGTTGATGACTGAAGTTTTTATCTTTAGAAAAAATAAGAAGATCAGAGGAAGTTACGAAGTAATTAGAAGCTATTTAAATAAATATTGTTTTCTGTTAATATAATATTGTACTATTATATTTTATAAAGACTAAAACAAAATGCTTCCTATTGACTGTCATACAACGGTAAATTTTAAAGCCTGTTTAAAAATTTTAATTAGCCGCTAATTAGTCCTTGTTTTGTAAAGCAATGGAATTAGCTACACAAAAAGGAAGTCAAATAGATTAATCTCGAATCTACTCTGTTAATACAGATTATTGTTCCACTGATCACTGTAATATAATCTGCTTTATGTTGGATTGTTTTAGTTCTGTTTTTTGTTGTTGTTGCTGTTGCTTAGAGCTAGAATTCTGTTGTTGTAATTTCAGCATTCAGCATTCAAATTTTCTCTGGATTCTACCAACTCACACCTGATTTCAACGCTTCCTTGGATCGTGTTTGAAAACAGACTGTTCACACTTTGAAAGGAGGATGAGTTGCTTTGTAAGACACCTTTTGCATAACTTCTGTGAAGCACACAAACACAGAAACTTACTTAATATTGTGTAATGTAATAATTTGTGTAATGTGTGTGTGTGCGAGCGTGTGTGTGTGTGTGTGTGTGTGTACACACTGCCTGAAGCCAAGCTGTTGGCAGGTTTGGTCTGCTGTGTCTTTACTAAAGCCTTGTGCACAGACAGGAAGGAAACTCCCAGCTTTAGAGGTCATGACCAGCAATTCATTTGCTGTTCCAAACCGCACTAAAGAAAGAAATACAGTTTTAAGGCATATCACTGTAAAGCTTTCAGAATTTCAACCAAATAAAGGAAATGACTAAGCACTTCTTAAAAGTCACATTATTATAGACATCTAGTTGTAATGTGATTGAGACTGACCACAGCGAGCTTCATCACTGCCTTGAGAACAGTCTCTCTTCCCATCACAGTTGACCGATGAGGGGGAGCATGTTTCGATTTGCATATCTTTGTCTGAGAGAGCCCACAGCGATGGTCCATAATGCACTGTGCATGAAAAAGTGTAAAAAGTGAAGGTTGCACCAAATTTCAGATCTCGATCAAGATCTTGGGTCCTAATCAAAACGTTCTCCAAGCTTTTAATTCCAAATCAGCACTTACAGATTTGATAAAGAGCTAAACTATTTCCTGGGCTATACGTTTCATTTGAAAAGGACTTTTTAGGTGAAAAAAATGTTTTTTTCTTCAGAGCCCAGAACAGTGCCGTATCCAAGGGTTATTAGACCCAGGTTCACCCAGAATATTAGAGATTACTCTTTGACTTCTAAAATAGTTTAAAAATGCATAAATCATGATTTCTGGAAGTGTGAAAGAACATTTTGAATGTGCTGCTTCTCAGATGTTAAGGAAAATTTGGTAAAAAAATGCTTTGGGTGAAATCTTGGCCCAGAAGTCATTTCCTGGCTGCACACTTGGCCCAGAATATTTGATGCTTGAAAGTTTAGAAGTAAACATTCGTGTAGACAGGACAGCAGGTGTGAATATTATCAAATCAGTAAAATATATGCTCACCTCCCAGCCCAACAGCAATTACAAGCAGCACTACTACAAAAGCAGAACCACCCGACCCGCCATAGCAACTCCTTTTGCTCCTGTACAAGAGAACTTGTCTTCTCTGTGGTGGAACTACAGAAAGGAAACAACAATGACTATTGACACTACAAAAGATTACTGTAAATTGATTTGACAGACATTTAAGTTAGTTGACAGATTAAAGTGTAATTGCTTAGTTTCTATTTAATGATTTATGATTTTTAAGACCTGTGTGTTTACATGTACTATATGTTATTGAACAGCAGTACTTGTCTCAACTAAACACGGTGCAGGTGTTTGTGGTATTGGCTGAGGTATGTAGTATGGTTGGATTTGGGTGGCCGACAATGCCTGAAGACTCGGATATGAAGGTGGACATGTGTTCTGATTCACCACGGAGTCATATGAGGGCGGAGCCTCAGTCTGTATTCACAAAATAAATGCAAGATTTTTACAAGGAAGCCAATATACATGTCATAAACATATAATCTCTATTTTCAGTCACGTCAAATTAAATGTACAGCCTCATAATTGTACCACTATCCAGAGTTCATTTGTTTTGCAGTCAAGGCCTCTGATATAGCCTATGCGGTGAGGCTGCTTTTCTTCAAACATAATTTCAGAGTAATTAATCATTATATTATTTCTTATTATAGAATAATATAATAATAATAATAATTTCATATTATTATTATTGTTTCTTTCTATTGCAGCATAGCATTCAATTCTAGAGATTCATGTAATGTTTATTATCTCTCTGCCTTATCTTTTCTCTAGATAAAGACTAGTAGTGCCATTTAAGAATTGTTTTGACAGGAATACACTGAATAAAGCAGTATCAAGGTCCTAGATCACATAAACATTTTTATTACAACTTGTGCTTTCTGGAGTTTGTTGTCTACTAAATTTATTTTGGAAAGACGTATTTTTCCCAATGTTTTGTCTGCGTAATGATCAAAAACAGTTTCAACAGCCGTGCAACCCACTGAGGAGGCAATACATCCCTCAAAGCCTTGTTTCATATCCGCCAAAAAAATTAATAATATGGCACCACCGTGAATAAGGTCCATTACATTTGCCACCCTCTTACCACAAGATCTCGCCATCACCAGAATTTATTGTCACATCACTGGATCTATTTTTCTCTACTCATTACCCTTCCATTTATTGATGAAAGTATATTCCTGATGGTTCATTAAAAATTACACAATAATCAAAAGAAAGCTTAATTATTTTTCAAAAGGTATACTTGCAAATATTACTGCTAATATTATTAATTAAAATATCTAGTAGGCCTACTGACAGGAAGTGAGCAGTTTAAAAAAGTCAAATAAATACCCCTAAAATTTTTAGAACAGCTTTCTATTGATTATTTATAATTTTTCATTGTATCATTTGTTTGTGGTACATATTTTGAGTGATATTTAGTTACAATTATGAAATGTAATAATCAATTACAGAGGCTGTCTCAGATTACACGCACACTCTCACAACAGATGCCGGGCGCATGATTAAGGAAACAAGAGCACACTTTAAATGAAGAAAGTTTATGCCTCGTTATTCATAATTGTCCAAAAAAAAAAAAATGTGTCCAAAAAAAAAAAAATAATAAAAAAAATGAATTGTTGTTCTTTTCTTCCCCAACTACGATATATTATGCATATTGTGGAATATTTGCAGAATATGCTTGAAGGGGTAGACTACACTGCCCTGCATTTTATTGGCTCAGTAAATATTACTTTGATGACATGAAAATGTATTGCGCATGATCAGTGGTCTACTTACCATCTGTTTGCATCATATATATTGGCTAAATAATTAATGTAACAGTAGTATATATATATATATATATATATATATATATATATATATATATATATATATATATATATATAAACCAAACCCCTATGTATTCATAAATACAACAACTGTTGAATTTTTTGGAATCTTCTTACAGTTGTGCATTCTTCTGTTCAACACAATCCATTACTGATTTATTTCTTATTCACAATTAAGATTTTAAACCAATTCATGTAACTAAAACCTGGTGTATTTATGTATTTTTTTTTCTGTATTGTGCAAATTGTCCCACCATTTAAATTTGTGTCTTTAGCATATTTTGGAAAATAAACCCTAAACCATATATTTTTTAATGACAAATTATCAAGCCTCATATTGTTATATATTAACAGGCCTACCTACTGCATTTAATTTATTTTGTAAGTAATTTAAAGATAACACAGAGCTGAAAAATTATAGCCAAAAAGAAATTGATGAAGTGGTTGTTTATGGTCATTTTATTATATTTCACTTAATTGTGCTTTGTTCTTGCACACCCAGTTTTCTCTTGGCACACAAAGTTTTGTTTCTGTCTATGCCACTATATTCAAATGAGTGTGTTTGGGAAAAATGAACCCTACAAACTCACACACCTGTGTACATACATATGCTGCATTCAAAATAATTGTAGCGCAACATAACACCTCAGTCAGGTCCCTACTCAGATAATCATGTCATTAAAAAAAAAAGCTAATTATGTGCATTACATACATAGGAAGATTGTTTGAGTGTTTCTATTTTCCATAATAACACCAGACACTTGTTTGCTATAGAAGTTGAAAATATGATTTTAAATGCAGTGTAGCTTCTTCTTTACAAGATAGAGCTATGAGGTACAGAATATGCTATTCCCTCTCCGTAAAACATATTCAGATTTTATATTCTAGGCAAAGAATCACTCACCTAGTCAAATGTCATTTGCCTCAATGTTATATTTCTGTTACTATAAACATTTACATTTATGCCCTTAGCAGATGGTTACTAAATAAAGCACATTACAACGTATATACTGTAATTATTACATTAGAAGGTAGCTAAGGATACAAGTCAACTTATCCAGGTGCCAAATTGGAAACAACTCCAAGACAACTGTAATGCTAGATACAAGCTCACCACAGATTAAAAACATTGTGCCGATTGGAATGTGGTACTAATACAATTGTAGTATTAACTTAATATTAAAAATATTCTTATCGTTACAAAATAACAAAACTACAATTATTTTGCTGTACAAATAATCCACAAAAAGAAATAATCACACACCTTAAACACAAATCAATGTTAATTTGACCCCTCAATATTCGTTGAAAACATATTTTGCTGCAATATTATGTCTTAAAGATACCTGTGTGTAGTCCATAGGTGAGTATTCTGTTTAAAGAGATCAGGAACTCATTGTCCTCCCGTTTATTGATGAAAGAATATTCCTGATGGTTCATTTAAAATGACATGACAATCAAAAGAAAGCTTCATTACTTTTCACAAGTTATAATGCAAATATTATTTATTAAAATATCTAGTAGGCCTACTGAAACCTACTCTTAACATTTTAAGAACATCCTTCTAATTAATATTTCTAAATTTGTATCTTTTCATTTGTCTGTCATACCTGTGACTCAGTGTTTGTGTTCTGTCATGCACCTGTTGCACAGCAAAACCATTAAATCAGAAGACCATGTAATACCCTGTAACAACTCATTTTTGTCGCTGTTTCCTGTTTAACTGGTTTAACAGGCACACCTTTCAACAGAGTTCCTTAATGACATGTCCATGGAAACACTGTAATACAGATACGCACATAACACACGTTTCCATGAATAACTTTCATCATACAGGACGCTTAATTGACTGTGTTGATGCCATCAAAATGTTTTCTCCTTTATACAAGCATACATACCACTATCACAGACATAAAAAAACCGCACGTATCATATTTGATACACGAGTTTCTAAGACATATTGATCAGTGAGAGCAATACTTTCTTTGAAAACCTGTTGTATCTATTTTGATACGTGTATTCTGCCATCTTGTGGAATTTCACTGTACTGCAGGCAGTAGAGGGGTGATTTTTTTTTTTTAGCTTTTCAAATGGCGGCTGCGATTGGATCAAGCCAGACGCTTTCGGCAGGAAAATAAAGGCTAATTTCAAGTTGTTAAGGTAAAAAATAATATTGGATTGCGCCTGATATAATTAATTTAACACCTTCTGAATTGAAATAATGCATAATTACTTAATAATTGAATCGTTAAATTACAAGTAAATCGTGTTGGAAATTGTGTATCAAATTTGATACTGCAGGTATTAATGGTGCTTTATGTCTAAACAGTAATGTCAAATTGTAGTAATGTTATCTACTTTATGACTACCACAAAGTAAAATAAAAGGACTGGAAAAAAGATCTATGTAAAAAAAAAAAGAGAGAAAAACTGCCTAAAATGTTCTATGTTTTCAAACTGTTAAAGGCATAATAGATTTTTTTTGTATCTAAAATCTGCACTGTTGTAAGCAAAACGTTCCCAAAAAGCCTGATGTATCAAATGTGATACAAAAAATATGTCATAAACAAAAAAAAACAGTGATTTTGATTCAAGGCTTAATAAACATCTAATTTCCAAAAATATATAATTTTCTGCCATTTTTTTTTACGTGTCAGGCATTAAAGGGGTATTACACAAAGATCAAATTTCACACAATAGCTCACACAAACCCAGATAGTACCAGAATAATAGTACATTTAGAGTTTGAAATCAAAGTCTGATTAAACCTGCCTCCAAATGATTAGTCAATGCAGTTCAGCTGAGTGAAGGTGATAACTAGACAGGCACTCCCTAATTACTGATGGTGCCTGGTGATCTGCTAGGTACTCAAATAAAATTCAGTTGTTAGGATTTTAGGACGCCACCTGCCTAAACACACATATGAACACATTTGTAATTGTGATTTTCAATGTTGCCTTTGCTTTAAGCTTACTAGAAATGTATTCGTATGAGAACATAAATTTTCTAGATTTGCTTATCTCTTGCTCTTTTCTTTAGTGAGGCTGGTGGGGGACAGACTGTCCTGCAAGTGTTCCTAAATGAGGGTGGCTGGAGAACAGTGTGTGCTGATAACTGGAGAACTATGCACACATGGATAACCTGTCAACAACTGGGCTTTACACTATAAGCAGCACATAGATGGCACATACGATTAAAAGCAATGGCCAGTCAAATTAAAAGCTTATTAAAAAAACATCATTTTTAATATTAATATAACTAAGAGAAACATCCTTCTTAGTACTGTATGAACCAAAAAATACAATTGGTAATGTCTTTGTGTTTATGAAGAATTCTACATTACAGGAGTCCACGAAGTACAAGAGTCACAGTGAAGAGTCTACTATGCCGACGATACACAACTTAATATTTCTTCAAAGAGATTTCACAATTCTCGAAATTAGCAGAGTGTATCAATGAAATAAAAGATTGGATGGCCAGACATTTCTTTCTACTCAATTCTGACAAAACAGAGGTACTAATTATTGGACCAAAAAACTCTAAAAATAAACCACTACAGTATAATTTGACTCTCGATGGATGTACTGTTACACCATCTTCAACAGCGAAGAACTTAGGTGTTATATTTGAAACCAATCTGTCCTTTGAAAATCTAATTACCAATGTTTGTAGAACAGCATTCTTCCACCTAAGAAATATCGCTAAATTACAACACATGCTCTCTGTTGCTGATGCCAAAAAATGAATTAATGTGTTCATGACCTCAAGAGAAGATTATTGTAATGCATTACTGGGAGGATGTCCAGCAAAATCAATAAATAAACTTCAGTTGGTTCAAAATGCAGCAGCCAGAGTGCTGACTAGAACCAATAAATATGATCATATTAGCCCCATTTTATCATCGTTACATTGGCCTACCTGTTAAATTCTGTATTCATTTTAAAATTCTGTTTACTACGTACAAAGCTTTGAATGGTTTAGCTCCACAGTACTTAAGTGACCTTCTGACACGCTATATTCCATCATGTTCATTACGATCGAAAAATTCTGGCCTGTTAATAGTTCCTAGAATATCAAAATCCACAAAAGGAGGTAGATCATTTTCATATTTGGCTCCTAAACTATGGAATAGTCTCCCTAACACTATTTGGGACTCAGACACACACTCAGTTTAATTCTAGACTAAAGACTCAT
This sequence comes from Xyrauchen texanus, assembly GCF_025860055.1. Taxonomy (NCBI): domain Eukaryota; kingdom Metazoa; phylum Chordata; class Actinopteri; order Cypriniformes; family Catostomidae; genus Xyrauchen; species Xyrauchen texanus. The sequence goes on from NC_068279.1 coordinate 27,521,450, forward strand.
CTATTTAGCCAGGCATACACCTAATTTATCCTCCAACCCACAATTAGGCTGCTTTAATTTAGTCTGCCGGAACCAGAAACCAGAAATATTGATCACGATCTATATCTATGCAATAAATTGAATGGCATCTATGCTTATATTATTTTATTTGTTTCCCTGTCTCAACCTCGGGACTCCTATCCTGAGGTCACCAGGACCGGCTGGATCCAGCACCAATCATGCTTCGTGTTGGACTCCACAGCTATGTGTCGCTGAATGATGATGACTAAATGCAGCCAGTGCCAGCCAAACATCACTTCAGTCTATTATGATGGACTTCAGAGGATGAACTGATGCCAACTCCAACTATAAGACATGGGATACTTCATATGCCATTGTCTGAACCTTGGATTTAGGATGGACCACACCAAACCTCACTGAAATTACCGGCCAGGTTGAATTGCGATGCACCTCACTGATCTCTGCCTGCATCACCTCGGTCTATTGATGGACTGCGATCTTGAAATGGAATACATAGACTACCAATTGCCAATAAAAGCCTTCATCAGCCAATTAACAAGGACAATTGCATCTATGTGAACTTCTGCAGTTAATCCAGGATGGACTTCAAAGAAATTGGTCATTAATCTTACAGTTCAAACAAAATCGATGTTTAAACACTGACCCTTAACAGTTACTTAGTTTAATAATTTTAAACCATGACTTGAACTATACATAAATAATATTTACATTGTTAGTAAGAGGGGAATTGGCCCCGACAGTGAGTCTGGTTTCTCCCAAGGTTATTTTTCCTCCATTAATCAACATCTTGTGGAGTTTTGTGTTCCTTGCCACAGTCACTTTCGGCTTGCTCACTGGGGTTATTAATACAATTACTATTTAATTACTTGTTTTTAACACTATAAACAATCGTATTTTATCTAATTACACAATGATGATTCATCGACATTATAGACATTACAATTTTATCTTCTGTTAATGCCTGACCTTCTGTAAAGCTGCTTTGAAACAATGTGTGTTGTGAAAGGTGCTATACAAATAAAATTGACTGAAATTGACTAACATCAAGCCTTCAGAATGCACATGCTACAGCGAGCACTGAATCTAAACACACTGACATCCAGAGTTTCCTCACACCCAAGTGCTCTGCACTATGAGATATGAAGTATTTTATTAGAAACTATTATTACAAGATATGATTTACAAGTATAAATTATGATCTCTCTCTTTTTCTTGCCAGTGATAAATGTTTCTCTGGCTCAGTGGTGTCTTTGTCCTGCTCTGGTAAGAATGTGTGTTGGTGTATGTACTTTTTATTTTATTTTTAATGCAGATTTGGAGTAAAAAGGTAAATGCATTACATAGTCATACCTCAAGAATTTGGCCGCCGCTGCTGTTTTTAAAACATGTATGTCGATTACAAAATGGAAAACATTATAGTCTTTATTTATTAACTTGTTAGCAACATACTTAAAAAAACACACACACAGCAGCTTAAAAATTCCGGTTTGTGATCTGATTCATTTATATTTTAGACCAATTTATATTCAAGTAATTTACACCACAGACTAAAACTGCCATTTAAAAACACATTGGACAATCCAGAGGGAACCAATGGCTCACAAATTCTGATCTAATTCTGTATCTTATCACATGGCTTGTTGAGTGCGTTACTGTGGAGACAAATACTGTGATACTGCATGTGGAGGCTTCACTCTATACTCCGCGGAATCCATGCACAACTCGCCACAAGCCCCACCAAGAGCAAACTACATTATAGCGACCACGAGGCGGTTACCTCATGTGACTCTTACCCTCCCTAGCAACCGGGCTAATTTGGTTGCTCAGGAGACCTTGCTGGAGTCACTCAGCACGCTTTGGATTCAACTCGCGACTCCAGGGTTGGTAGTCAGCGTCTTTACTCTCGGAGCTACCCAAGCCCCCCTAGTTTTCAAAACACTTCATTTTCAGTGGAGGAAAATGCTGCTCCGGTGTGTTTGAGAGGCGTAAGCATTGCAAAGTCAATGCATTGGTTTTCAAACAAAAACTTGTGTGGACAGCCTAAATGATGATAGACGATATCTACTATAACTCACAGTAACACTGTTCAAATAAAGACACAGAAGTGACAGGACAGGAATTATTTGATAGAGGAAAAACATTGTGTCTAATTTGGTGACTTTGAACAGCATTGTATAATGCAATTACCAGAAGGTGAGTAAATGTGGACCAAATGTAACATTTTTTTTTTTTTTTATCTTTCACTGAAGACAAAGTAAACATGCTTTGGGTGGATGAAGATCAATTTGTTGCTGTGCTTTTACAGACTGTGGGGAGGTGTAGGGAGAGGACCGTATTGTTGGTGGGGTGGACACAGAAATACAACTTTGGCCATGGCAGGCGTGCGGAGGAGTATTGCTGTCCACAAGCTGGATTGTTTCATCAGCTCACTGTTTCACAAGGTGAGACACATGCCAACACAACACATGTCTGGTACATTTCTAGTAAGTAATCTGACAATTGGAACTTTCCATTATTTCACCATAAAATTTTTAAGCTGATGCCTTGTGAAATGTCTAATTTGGGGGAAACCAAATTAGACATTTAAATAACATAAAATTTTAAATAAAATTATACTTGAATACATTTAAATAAAATAAAATTTTAAATAAAATTATACTTGAACACTTTTTTATGTGATTAAACTTGGACTGTGGTTTTTGATGAAGGTGTGATAACTTGTTGTCTCTCTCATTCGCACACAGACTCCCAGTCGAACACAAGCGCTGAGTCGATGGACTGTGGTGTTAGGAGTGACCCAACTAGGGATATCCAAGGGTGTCACCGTTGAGTTGATTGTTGTCCATGAGGACTACAGCCGCTTGAGTAATGACTTCGACATCGCCTTGCTAAAACTCACGTGACCTGTCAAACTTGGGGGTATTACATCCATCCATTAAGATCTTAACTCCAATATTAGAGAGCCGAAGTGATAAGTTCTAAGGACTATACTTTTTTGGAAAATCTCACTCAAGCATCTATAACCAACAGGTAAACATATCTTAGACTTGGGCTATTTTTTGTCCCTTCTGAAAAGACCAGCATGTTGTGCTTTGGCTGCTGGTCAACCAGCATTTTGAAAAAGCAGGGTTTGCTGCCAATTATGGTGTTAAGATGCATTCAGTATTTTTCACTCTCAAAGAAATTAATTGTAATTTTGAAACATGTATAAAGTCATGAGCACTCACATGAGACGAAGACTCTATCAGTAACCTTATAAAAGCGTTTTTTTTTTACTTTGAAAAGGTCTCCTTGTGGGGACTGTCATGTTAGAATTGTATGACCAGTGGCCTTTGACCCTGTTTACACCTGGTATTAAGATGCGTCTCTGTTGAGCCTGTCACATGTGATCACATTGTTGTTTACACCTGGTCACTTATTGTAAATGCATCTCCTGATTTGGAGGGGTTTTGGTTTCATGAAGACATATGGAACGGGAGCCAGCTGATATGTGATAGCTATGCGGTATGTGTAAACCTCACTCCCCTGACCTCAAGGTACACTAGCGACTGATGCTAGAGGCTGTAGCCTTTAGCTGCCTTGTTAGCAGGCCCGCCTCCCATGCCAGCTGATGCCGGTTCCAGTCCCACTCAGAGTGTCAAGCAGGACCGGTTACACAGATCAATCTCTATGTCAGCGTGCTACTGGATGTCATTAAAGCGCAACAAAGTCAGAAAAGACAGAGCCTGAAAAAGGCACGCTGTTTCTCACAGATGCAGCTGAAATTTTATTCAAGCACAATAGTGAATTGCCTGTATTAACCTGAGGTGCAGATGTTCGTGCTTCTCATAAGTCCCTGCATGTTGATTTTAAAGACACTGAAAATATGGGAAGTTCTCATGTTTGTGAAATATCCTTTTTTTTTTTTTTTTTTAATCATCCGATGGGTTTTTAAAGCTGCTTGTAACTGGCTAAGTTTAAACTCTTGGTTTAGCACAGCAGTTGATTGACTGGTGAGAGATGGTGCTTCATTGCTGCTGGGATGCATACAGGACAGTTTAGCTTTTACACCTCAAATATGATGCTGTTTCATGCGTTTTTGACCACATTTGTATGTGGTTTATGTGATCCAATCACAAAATGTTTTAGACCCCTTTTAGACCTGTGACCACATGTGATCGGATCACCTGAAATGTATCTTAATATCAGGTGTAAATGGGATCATATACTACTGGCTTAATCTCTGTAATCGCCCTGTTTTTGACATGGCTGACTGTGAATAGGGAATTTCTACAATGGCATCTGAAACTGAAAACGAATGATTGAGTGATGCTGCATCCAAGCCCGTAGATGTCCAAGTCCACAACCTTTAAAGATACTTCATTAAATTCCTATTTTTGATGACAAAGGGAAACTCTTTTTAGCAAAAGATGCCTCACTAATAAATGGTGAGACTCATTAATGAGCTTTTATGTTCATGCAAAACTGATGGAATCAGTAGTTTGTCTATCATGAGAAAAACATATTCGTTCAATGGCATTGTCATATCTCCCATTTTCTACACTCAGAATCAATCTTACCAGTTTGTTTGCCTCCACACCAGCTGCCTGTGAAGGACATGTTTGTAGTGACTGGATAGGGCATGCTACAGGAGAAGGGTAAGAGGGAGTGTTGCTTTTTGTTTTTTGCCCTGTCTCATTTCCATATTCTCCCTTTTTATTCCACAGGTGTGTTGCACTCAGTATTGCAAAAGACTTCAGTGCCACTTATTGACAGATCAGAGTGTTCCAAGCCCTCAGTTTATGGTTCAACAATTACTCCTGGAATGCTTTGTGCTGGATTCCTTGAAGGAAATGTAGATGCGTGTCAGGTATCGAAATAATAAATAAACAGACAAGCCAACGATTTAAACTAAATACAACCACCAACTATTTAAAAGTGTTCTCTCACTTTTAGGGAGACAGTGGTGGTCCACTCGTGTACCTATCATCACGTTGGCAATTATTGGGCATAGTGAGTTGGGGAGTGGGATGTGCACATGAGGGAAAACCAGGAGTTTACACCTATGGCAGTCAACTTCTTGACTAGATCTATGTTGTAATGGAGGTATGTTCTCATAGTTGTCCACATAAATATGAAGACATTTTAGAACTGAAACTATAATTCCAGATTGACTCCCATTTTAGATGCACCCATGAGAACGAGAAGCACGGACACATCACTGCTTGGTATTGAGACATGCAGAGGATGCACAACCAAACTTCAGTGTTCTTGCACCTAGGCATGACAGTGCAATTGTCCAAGAACAATTATTATTATTTTTATTTTTTTTATCAGTTTTGCTCTTCGATTTGTCTTGAGTATTGCCAAAAATATGTGCTTTTTAGTCATGATTATTAAAAGTGGCAATTTTCCAGTTAGCCTGTTGTATGCACTGTCAACCTTTTATAGCTATAAATAAATGTTTTAATATTTGTTCTAATCAAGCTGTTTGAGGACCAACAAATGAAGTAATAAAGATCTTAATGCATTTACCACTCAAGCAAACTTCAGTTTATTTTTTTTTATCCAAAACATTTTATTTTAATAACTTCTTATAATAAAGTATAATGTGCATAATTGTGCAGTCCCATGTGGAATAACAAGCCTTCCTACTGGCTAAAAGGGACAAGGATTCTGGGCTGGTGAAGCATCAATGCTATAGCATGTGGGCATTATGCACAGAGTTTGACAAGGGGCTGATTTCAAACAATGTCTACTGTCTGTGGTTAAACTGAGATTTAAAATCAAGGACTATTGACTCCTTGGCCCAAGCAATATTAGAGTATGGGCTTTATAAGCCCTGTGTGTTTTTGGAAAATGTTGACATATAGGCAACATTTGAAAATGTATGAATGTCTTTGCATTATTTTACAAAACTTTCAAGAAGCATATATTTTTAAAATAAAATAGCATAAGGGCACTTTTCAGGCAAAACATTAAAACAAATAGGAGGGAATTAATAAACAATACAAGATAGATATACAAGAACTATTGTTCATATTTAAGATAAGAATTTGGAAATGTTTAGTTTAAAGTTTGTTAAACATACTGGAACATGCCCATAATTAATGTGATAAATGTATAGAACTATTTGTTTTCCACATGGTTTGATATCTTTCTATCTGATGCAATTAAATACATTTTAATTGGCTTAAGTGTTCAAAAGTATCCAAATACTTTTTGGGGCTGCTTTATATAAAGACTTTTTTTTCCCTTTTTTTTTCCTTCTCTCCCCTCTTTATTTCTTTCTTTCTTTGTCTTTTTCAGTAAGGAGTGTATTGTCACCTACTACTGATAATACAGAGAATGGTGTCGGCTTCTAAATCTACACCACAGAAATGTGTGTTCCATGTACACACACATGGAAACCTGGATCATTTCTGCTCTACCGTTCAAGGACAAACTGTGAATTCAATCTTAATTCAGTCAATCGTGCAGCCTTGATGGATATCATACCGATGTCTCAAATGTAAAAATCTGCAGGTTCCAGAGTGTTTTGAATGGTTTCCCCCTTATCATACAGTAAGTGCCACTTTTACCATCAATGCCACGTTTATAACTTCGGTATTTCCACATTTATGTGAAAATGACAATGAATAACAATTAAACAATACATGTCCTTTGGAGTGCCAAACCATCTACGTACTTTGGATATCATTATTTCTGGATTGTGCATTTAAATTCACAGTTTTGACCAAGTGTGTGGTCGCAATGCTTTTTCTCTGTGTGTGAATAGGCAGAACTGTAGATCTAATGACACTTAGAAACAATTAACCATTATTTTTTGTTCTTCCAGTCAAAATTAAAAAATGTATGACAACTGTAACTAATCAATTCTGGCAAGTGACCATGGTATAAACAGGTTAAGATTATCCCTTACTTATATTTAAATAGCCTCTATTGTTTGCATAATAGCACAAGTTTGGAGCATGCCATAGCATATACTGAACATTGTAATAGGGATTTTTGATTAAAATCTGTTCACCAAAGAGATTTAGTTATGTTTTTCACTGATTTGGGGTCACCATTTCTGCAGATTACAACTACACCAGTGGGTGGCGACAGATGAACATATTTATTTTAAGAGCGAGTCATTGACAACAGAAGTGAACAATAATGATTTCTTCACTTAATAGATTGATTCACAAACAAAACACTAAGTATACAGGCACTCCACACCCAGGTTAATATAATTTTGTCCTCAGGCATTGCGAGAAGGAACGGAGTAAAGTTTTTTAGCAGCATGAAGGCCATTAACGCAGCGATGAAACTGCCAACACTGGAGGCAATGATGATGGTGTGTTATCAACCTCCCTTACTGAGACCGAGAGAAAAGCACAGCAACAAAAATTATATAAAATTATTATTTTTTTTTTTATTTATTTTTTTTAAAAAAAAGAGAGAAACAGAAAATGAAAAGGGGAAAAATTAAGATGAGTTACTTAACTGAAGACCTTGAGGGGTCTTCATGTAGCTACATTGTTTTACCGTGGATTATTTCATCAGCGGTGCTGTTGTGCATGCGTCCACAAGCCTGCAACGCCGTGCCCATATTAATGAGTGTTGGTCAAAGAATAGATTAAAACAGGGGTGTCAAGCTCTATTTCAGCCTGGGCCACATTAGGGTTTATTTGTGCCCTCAAAGGGCCCTTTGAAAATGTGGCACCTGCTTTGATAGCACACATGCAACTATTATTACATGTTATGTGCATTGAAATGCACATTTGACAGTAGGCCTACAGCATTGATTTTGAGGTTGGGACACAGATGCAAATTATAATATTAACAACAGTAACATCTGTGGAAGAAAAACATCTTATTAAATGGCTAAATTGAAATATTCTGACAGTGTGAATGAGTTGGGTCTTCTTTACCGATTCCTTTCATCAGATCCTACTAATTAAACTACAGTCATGTCTTGGAATTTCTGAAGGCAAACAAAACAACATATATTTTCCTACAATCAAAGAGCATTACAAGAGTACAGATTTTACACAGATGGAAAACTGATAGCTTGGACCATAATTCTGAAAATGCACCACAGTTCTACCATAGTATCCATTGTTTTAACCATGGGCAAACTGGCCATTTGAAATCGGTCTATAATTAGCCAGTTCTCCAGGATCAAGTTTTGGCTTCTTAATAAGCAGTTTGATAACTGCCATTTTAAAGTTTCTTGGGACATGTCCTAAGGATAGCGAGGAGTGAATAATATTAAGAAGAGGTTCTGAAATTACAGGAGATACATATGTTAAGAGCTTAGTTGGTATAGGATCTAACAAACTTGTTGTGGTTTTTGATGTTTTGATAAGTTTTGTTAACTCTTCATGACCTATGACAGTGAAGGATTGAAGTTGCATATGTGAGGAAAATTATTAGATACTGTTTTCTGAGGTGCTGTGACAGATGATTGCATAATTCCAATTTTATTTCTGATTATTTAAACGTTATCTGTAAAGAAAGTCATTACTATTGTGCTGCGACGAAATATCTGGTTCTGTTGAGGCTTTATTCCTAACCAATTTAGCCACAGTACTGAATAAACACCTAAGATTGTTGTGGTTATTTTCTATGAGTTTACTAAAATATGCTGACCTAGTAGCTAAAAACATTAACATTCCATGCACCATGAAATACTTCTAATTTTGTATTCTTCCACATGCACTCCTTTTTCTGAGCTGCTCTCTTGAGAGCACGAGTGTGATCATTGTACTATGGTGCAGGGCTTATTTCTTTAATTTTCTTTAAACTAAGTGGGGCGACAAGATCAAGAGAAGACTGTATTTATATTTTCTGTTATTTCATCAAGTTCTTCTGGGCTTTGGGGTTTACCGAATATATGAAATAGATCTGGAAGATTATTAGTGAAGCTATCTTTAGTGGTCGAAAGAATAGTTCTACCTGAACGATAGCGTGGTGTGATTTGAGTAACATTAGCTGATTGCAGCATACAAGAGACGTGGTAATGATCTGAGATGTCAGCGCTCTGCTGCAGAATTTCTATATTATCAACATCACCATATGATAGAATTAAATCTAGCGTATGATTATGGCGATGAGTTGGCCCTGTTACATTTTGTCTGACTCCAAGAGAGTTGAGAATATCGATAAATGCTAATCCCAATGTATCATTTTCATTATCTATGTGAATGTTGAAGTCACCAACAATTAAAGCTCTATCTACAGTTACTACAAGATCTGATAAAAAATAGGCAAATTCACCAAGGAAATCAGAATAAGGCCCGGGTGATCTATACGCTGTAGCAAGGGTAAAAGACAACATCGTTTTTTATTTATATCTGATGGGGTCACATAAAGCATTATTAAGACTTACATTTATATCCTGTCCTCTGAGTAACACCAAAAACTTCACTGTAAATTATAGCAACACCTCCTCCTCAACCCTTCAGATGAGGCTCATGTTTATAACAGTAACCTGGGGGAGTAGATTTATTTAAACTAATATATTCATCCGGTTTAAGCCAGGTATCAGTCATACATAGTGCAACCAAATTATGATCTGTAATAATTTCATTTACAATTATTGCTTTGGTAGAAAGAGATCAAATTTTTTGTAGCCCAATCTTTACATATATGATGTTTATCTTTAATTTGTTTGTTTTGTTCAAATTTGACCGTAATAAAAAAATATTCTAAATTATTTAGTGAGGGTTTTGTGGTTGGTAGTTCGGGGAACAGACACAGTCTCAATGAGATATCTAGCTGATACTGTCTCTATGTGTTGTAGTTTATGTGACCTGTATGACGTCTCAAGGCAGTTAGCAGATGTTCGGATTAACCAGTTTGTCTGCTTCCTGACCTGGGCCCCAGTTATTCATACTATCATTATCAAATCACAATAATGGTTACAACTAAAAACAAAATATTATGTATAAGATAAGCTCTTAATAATCACTAAATGACACATAACTGCAAATACAATAACAGCAGCATTTATAAAATCAGCAAACAGTAAAGCTATGAGCAGTACATAGTCATTTACATAATTTATTCATTCAGCGTGGCATGCTAAATAATGCTCATGCCTGATAATAAGCAGCAACTAAGTCATGAAAAATATTACTTTGTGGCTATTTGAGGCTTTCTTTGTTTGAAGGAAAGCAGAAACAGTACTTGCCAAAGCACTGGGCTTTTCACTTTTTCTCAATATTCTGGGAAAGGAATTAAAACACTGCAGATATAAAGATGCAACAAACTCACATAGAGGGAAAGTATGAGCAATTAATCTGCTAAATATATGCAAAGCTCTACACTTAGAGGTATGTTTATTTATTTATATATATTTATATTTGTATATTTATATAAATTATGTACATATTCTGGGCAAATTTGTTTTCACTGATATTTTAAAATAAAAATGTACATGATATTTTAAGCATTGTCATCAGTGTCCTGCTGTGTGACACTTTCTTCATCTATTTTAAACTACATTTTATGATTTTGTATAGCTATAAATACATAGTTGAAGGCAGAAGATTACATACACCTTAGACAAATACATTTAAATTAAGTTTTTCACAAATCCTGACATTTAAATGAAAACCATAATTTAATGTACAGCTGCTTTGACAAAACGCCTGTTGTGAAAAGCATTATACAAATACATATGACTTGACTTTGGAAGTATATGGTTATATATGTTTGAGTTCATATTGAAAATTTTGACTTTTAATTGCAGACATTGGCATCATGGCAAATATGAGAACAGTGTGTTCCACTCTTCCGAAACTCTAGAGGAGAATTCTGAGAAGCAGCAGAATTAAGAAAAGTTCTCAATATGCTTTAAAATTAATCTCATCTGCAATATCAAGTTTTGTTATGTTCTATAGGTCTTACAAGTTTAGTTTGCCTCTTTTTTTTTTACACTTTTGTACTCTAATTGCATTAAAGCTCCAAGATTTATGTGACGCATTCAGAATATACTGAACAATCAATGAGGTAATATTTGCAGAATCTTTAGTTATAGCTCATTTGTACAGTGCTGTATATGGTTTGAGATGCTCAGGCCCAACCAAAGTTAAACACAGAGGAATAGTTCAAAGAAATTAGATATGTCTAAGGAATAGCAAATTCATTCATCATATACTCAACCTCATCTGGTTTCAAAAACCCAAATACATTTCTTCTCGTGAACACATTTACATTTATGCATTTGGCAGATGCTTTTATCCAAAGCGACTTACAGTGCCCTGGAGTTAAGTGCCTTGCTTAAGGACACAATGGTGGTGGCTGTGAGGATCAAACCAATCAAGTCAAGTCCCTAAACATATTTTGTGTTTCACATAATACAAAGCGTCACACTGGCTTGGAACAACATGAGGGTAGGGAAATGATGACAGAAATTTAAATTATGACAATAAGCTCAGTCCGATGATGCTGTGACACACCACCCCAGACCATGACAGACCCTCCACATCCAAATTGATCCCGCTCCAGAGTACAGGCCTTGGTGTAACGACTTGTCAGTGAAGAGCACTTTTTGCCAGTCCTGTCTGGTCCAGTGAAGGTTGGTTTCTGCCCAGAGGCGACGTTTTTGCCAGTGATGCTAAGGACCTGCCTTACAACAGGCCTACAAGCAGGGCTGGACTGGTAATCTGGCATACCGGGCATTTTCCCGGTGGGCCGACACACTTTGGGGCAATCAGGGGTGGACTGGCCATCGGGAGAACTGAGCGGGCCATTGGGTCGGCCACGAAACGTGCCGAATGGGCCGCGATAAGCAAAAATGAGCTGCTGCATAATGCAGGATGAACCACAAAACAGCACGTTCACTCAGATGAGCAGGGATGCTGGGAATCTTTCTTTTGGTGTTTTTCAGAGTCAGTAGAAAGGTCTCTCTAGTGTCCTAAGTTTTTATAACTGACCTTAATTGTCTACCATCTGTAAGCTGTTAGTATCTTAACGACCGTTCCACAGGTGCATGTTCATTAATTGTTTATGGTTCATTGAACAAGCATGGAAAACATTGTTTAAACCCTTTACAATAAAGATCTGTAAAGTTATTTAGATTTTTCTAAAATTATCTTTAAAATACAGTGTCCTGAAAAAGGGACATTTAGCTTTGCTTTGCCATGTATGTATGAGCTCTTTTAAATAAGACAATAAGACGAAATCTACACACAAGTTTTTTTTTTTAAATGTCAAGTTTACTTTTTATAAAAGTCTGATAAAATATTGTCAATAAAAAAAAAACTTTCAAATAGTTTTGGAAAATTTAACATATATATATAAACTATATATATATATATATATATAAAAACTGATATAAAACATTTTGAGACCAAAACAGTTACAAAAATTATTTGCTAATGATTTTTAAACTAGGGTTCAATTTACAAATTTGGGAGACTGCCGTTTGCAAAATGAAATCAATAGAACCATCATCAACACAAAACACAGTATGTAGATTTTAACAAGCATTTGCTTAACAGCAAAACATTCTGGAACAGCAGCATTATAACTGAACAAAGAATCCCATGACCCTTTAAGATGTGAGGTTTATGCAGCAGTTTTTGTATGTGTTAAATCATGTTTATGGTTATTATCTGATCCACTCCACCCAAGCTACAAGTACATTTCCAGAACCTTTGGTGAGCTATTTAATCGGATAGCCTCCTTTGTCACACTGGTTCATGAACCACACATACTTACACAGAAACAAACCCAGACATACGACATGCAGCGCTACAAATGAACAAACCACATCTGTAGGCTATTTGCCAATTCTGTACATGTTTGTACATACACATTTCCGAACAATGATGTAGATGAGGAGGATGAGAAAAATGACGCCAATAGATCCACCCACAGCTATTGTCAGAATTCCAATTTCAGAGAAGAACACTGGAAGTGGTAAAGAGAGAGAGAATGTATGTTCATTAAAGGATGAATGAGCCAAAAATAAACAAAGATCTACAGTTTCCTTAAAAAAATTATATATCAAGAATGGCCAGTAAACTAAATTTCACTCACTGTTCACACGGTTTTCTTGTTGACTATATTGTTACACTCTGTGTGAGTGCTCTGACAAGCCTGGCAGTTTCATACACTGATACCAGCAGTTGAAGGACAAATATATTTAAATCAACAGGGCTAAAAACACAACAGTCTGCTTATAAAACCTTCACCTCCACTGTGTGCTCAGAAAACACAAATATCCAAAGTCATAAAAATCAGTGAGAAACCAATGATCAAACACATCATAGCCAGTCTTAAAAATACACCCATAAAGTTCCATAAAAGCAAACCATCTGATTAATGCACAAAATATTTCAAGTCTTTTGAAGCCATATGATAGCTTTGTACATTATAGAAAGTCTGAAAATCTATAATCTGAATATAACTAGGGCTGGGTAAAAAAAAAAATCATTTTCCAATTAACTGCGATCTTCATTTGAACGATCCCGATTTAAATTTTTTGTTAAAAAAATCACAAGATCAATCTTTTACTCTATGCCAGGGATGCTCATTGTGTCAGCTGTTTGCAAGGCAACCACTAGTTGATCTTGTTAAAAGGCCAAAAGGAAAAGAGAGTGGAGAGAGAAACTACACAAATAATAAGAATCTTAAATATCACTTTTTAGTTCCTTATTTCAGTACCCAAGTGCACTTTTACTGAATGACAGGCAGCTTCTCTCTGTGTGCATGCTTATAATGCACACAGTGTGCTTTGAGAGTGCTCACGGTGTTGCTGTAATGCGAATACACATTATGACATACACATATTTAAATTTGAGGGCGCAAATGATACTTGGAAACTATAATGGAAGAGTGGAAGGTTTTCAGCAGATGACGACTTAAATTTCAGTCTTTTCCACACAAAGCTATCGCATGGCTTCAGAAGATTTAAGAATATAGACCATCAGTCACATTTACTACTTTTAAGGGGATTTTTTACAGTGCTTTCCAGTCATTTCTGAAGCAGCTGTAATCCCCATCATGGAAAAGAGCACTTTGGACATTCTGCGATATTCAGCATATCTTCTTTTGATCTTCCATAAAGACGAAAGGAGTCATATGGGTTTGGAATGACATGAGTAAATGACAGAATTTTTCATTTTCTTTAATGAAAGTTATTGTTGAAAAGTATCGTCAGCTTCACACTAATTTAATTCAGCATTTGGTATCACCTTTTTGGATGACTCTGAGGTTGATTTCACCTGCATAGCCCTGGATGTCGGGTGGATTTCGGACTTGGCAGCTGTAGATACCTTTTAAGCTGAACTGTACATCCTGCAGTGTGATGGAGGCGTCACCCTTCATTACATCACCAGACCATACAGCATGACCCTTAAACAGGCCACTTGATGGGGGATATGCTATTACCTGGTAGTGAAAAAACTGCGATGAAGAAAAGTAAGACAGATAAAGGATGAAAAGTGTAGTACAGCAGGACGTAGTATTGCCCATTTAAATAAGGTTGAAATTGACACATGAGGTAAAGATGTGAAAGAGATGAATGAGAGACAAGGGGGAAAGTGGATAGCAGATTGTTGAAGAGCACTTGTTTGTTATTAAAGGCAATTCTGGAATCATCATTTCACCTAATAATAAACAAAATCCTTTACTCAGATACATTAACTCATTTACAAATTTATACCCATTCCTACTTTTTCTCACCGATTCTTCTGTTGCCTTTCCGAGGGGCCGGAAACTCCAGGATATAGAGATTCTGTCTTCAGACAGCGGATGGGTGGATTTAAATGTACATTTGAGCTGTACTTCTGTTCCGTTGACTGCCTCAATCTCTTTTGAAACAAGTACCTCCATTCCCTCCACCTGATATACACCTGGTAACCATGAATTCTGATTTTACAAAGAGGAGCATAAACAAATAGCTTGTTGGGTGATATTTGCATTGGCACTAAATCTTGTCAAATCTGTGTGGCCTTCTTCCATACATAGAGAAAAGAGAAAACTATAGTGCCATCCCAAACTTTACGAATGCATTAATTATATATATATATATATATTTTTTTTTTTTTTACAAATTCAACACAAGATGGAAAATAAATACTGTGCTGACCTCAAAAGTCAGACTGCACTGGTTTGCAATATTTTTCATGAGACTGCTAATGTTGCTAACAGAGATTCCCGTAGTAGAAGGTAAATACTGTGACTGCCAATAATCAGCCTCCTTTCTCTTCTTCAATTAAACATTATTTGACCTGGCACTAACTTCATTTCACATACCCTTTTTAAGTTTCTCTACTAATCTAATTAAATGTTACCTCTTGTTATGAGCCAGAGAAAAAATTTCATTCTCAATCATTTCAAGATCAAATATTTTCAGTCTCAAATGTTAGCACACGTTACCTCTGAAAGTTTCTTGTGGTATCTGGCACCAAGACATTAGCAGCAGATCCTTCAAGTCCTGTATGTTGCAAGGTGGGGACTCCTTGATTCGGAGTTGTTGGTCCAGCACATCCCATTGATGCACAATTGGATTGACATCTGGGGAATTTGGAGGCCAAGACAACACCTTGAAGTCTTTGCCATGTTCCTCAAACTATTCCTGAACAATTTTTGCAGTGTGGCAGGGTGCATTATCCTGCTGAAAGAGGCCATTGCCATCAGGGAATACCATTGCCATGAAGGGTGTATGTGGTTTGCAACAATCTTTATGTAGGTGGTACGTGTAAAAGTAACAGCCACATGAATGCCAGGACCCAAGGTTTCCCAGAAGAACATTGCCCAGAGCATGACACTGCCTCCGCAGACCTCACCTGGTGCATCCTGCTGCCATCTCTTCCCCAGGTACACGACACACAGGTGCCCGGCCAACCACATGATCTAATACAAGCCACCTTCTTCCATTGCTTCCTGGTCCAGTTCTGACTCTCACTTGCCCATTGTAGATTCTTTCTGTGGTGGACAGGGGTCAGCATGGGCACTCTGACTAGTCTGCGGCTACGCAGCCCCATATACAGCAAACTGTGATGCACTGTGTGTTCTGACACATTTCTATCATGGCCAGCATTAAGTTTGTTCAGCAATTTGTGCTACAGTAGCTCTTCTGTGGGATCAGACCAGACAGGCTTGCCTTCACTCCCCACACACATCAATGTGTCTTAGTCACCCATGACCCTGTCACCGGTTCACCGGTTGTCCACTTGGACCACTTTTGGTAGGCACTAACCACTCCAGTTGTTTCTAACTACTAGTTTTAATCATCATTACTGCACTTGCCACCCAATTCAAGCTGCTGTAATGTCATAATTACCCCTTGGGGATCAGTCTAATCCCTTAAAATCTTATTTTATCTTATGTAGCAGTGCAAATTTTGTGTCATAGAATAACACTAAAACTAATCGTGGTTGAAACAAATTTTCTTGCGAAAGACCCAACAGTTTTACGAAACACTTTGTTAATGCTACTGAACACATCATGAAAGTGACAGTGTAAGTCACAATGTCAAAAGAATTAACAAGTCAGAATAACGTGTTTTCTACACCTTAAAAAACAACGCGCTAAATCAAACATCATAGAACAAAATAGGCTACATTACACAAGAATATTTTTATACTGGAAGGTGGAAACTCACCTGGCAAGACAAGAGCACAAAGTGCAGCAAACAGGTAAATCCATACTGGACTCATAAGACAAATACACAAGAGGAGCAAGCAGCGCTCCTATAAATGATACAACTTTAGCCGTGTATCTAGACGTTTACTCTGTTCACACTCAATTTCTAAGTATCAATCAGACTTGGGCATACTTGAGCACCGCGACTATGCTGAACCATCACACAAAACGTTGCTTCTCCGTGAGATTAATAGAGGAGGAGTTTGGGCAAAAAAACTGTCAGGCAAAGCAGTTTTCCTATTTCCATAAGTAGACTAAATTAGACCTGCTTTTTTGTGTGTATCCAGTGCATGTTGGTGCGTGGTGTGAGAGTTACTTACAGTTGTCAACCATGCAAAATGTATAAAATTATATAATTGAATTTTTACTTAGAAACGTTTCATTACAACTTGTATTCCCCTCATTAAAATGTGCAGTCAAAGAAAGCGTAGAATCACAAGTCAGTTGTCACAACTGACCTGTGATTCTACGCTTTCTTTGACTATGCCGCCTTCTTGTGGTATATTGAAGAACTGCAGCTGATGTTAAAGGAACAGTTCGCCCAAAAACGACTTCACCAGAACTCATTTGAAGAAAAATGGTAAAATATCTTAAATAGCTATATGTTCTTAAAATGCAAGTGAATGACTATTTCTCTTTTGAAGCTCCAAAAATCACAGACAGCCAGCATAAATGTCTTCCATACAACACAAGCTGTTAAATTAATGTTTTCTAAAGTGTCACAATCGCTTTTGGTAAGAAAAGATAAATATTTAAGTACTTTTTAAAACTCTAAACCATGCTTCCAATCAGCAGTTGTATACGCGTGTGACATGATCGCATTGGCATTTAAAACACACGAGAACCGACGCATGTGCGTCACAGCCGGAAGAGCAGCACTGCTTATAAGTGAGAAGGAGGAACGCTGTATAGTAGCTTGGTTGGTTTTGGATTAGATCTGTTTTTATCTGTTTCTTTACTCACAATGGTGCGTTTGTGTGCTTATCCTGGATGTCTCAACAAAGTGGAGAAGGTGAGATTACGTTGGTATGATTGGCAACGCAAATATGTCACATGAGAGACCGCTTGGTCTCCGCCTTCTCATGAGGCTTACCCGAAGCATTGGATTATAGTTAAAAAGTACTTAAATATTGATATTTTTCGCACCAAAAGTGATTGTACCGCTTTAGAACATTTGCTTAACAGCTGGAGTCGTGTCAATGACGTTTATGCTGACTGTCTTCAATTTTTGGAGCTTCAAAAGCGAAATCTCCATTCACTTGCATTTTAAGGACTTACTGAGATAAGATATTTTTCTATTTTTCTTCAAATGTGTTCTGGTGAAGAAAGAAAGTCATAAACACCTGGATATCATAAGATATCGATATGCAATGAGAGAATTTAGATTTTTGTGTGAACTTTCCCTTTATACTTCCCCGAAATGATAAATTCTCTCATTTACTCACTATCATGCCATTCCAGATGTGTATGACTTTCTTCTGCAGAACACAATTGAAGATTTTAGAAGAATATCTCCACTCTGTAGGTCCAAACAATGCAAGTGAATGGTGACTAAAACTTTGAAGCTCCAAAAGGACAAAGACAAGCTGGGTAAATAGTATATTTTAGAATGATCTGAGCTAGAGAAGAACAATTTATGATACCAGTGATGTTAGATTTGGTTGTTGTTCTTATTTTTGACAAACCGTTTTGGAGATTTCTGTTTTTCCCCATTAAGTTGATAGAAGCTGAACTTTTATGACATTTGTTTACATTGAAAAAGACTGCTAAATCTGCCTGATATTGTTCCAAAGATGGCCACCGAGTGGACTGACTTGCCTTGAAATGAACTTTGTCAGCACATGCCAAGCACTTTGCTTTAGTTTTGGGCACCATTCACTTGCATTGTATGGACCTATTCCTCTAAAAATCTGCATTTCTGTTCTGCAGAAGATAAGTCACAGCCTACACATCTGGGATGGCATCATGGTGAGTAAATGAAGAGAGAATTTTCATATTTGGGCAAACTATTCCTATAATACAAATTATTTAGGCACATACAAGCATTTTGCAAATTCATTGTTTTTGCCTTTTGATGCCTTACTTTTACATTGACGGCCACGCAATCAAAACAGACCCTAAATTAATTTAGCACAACTTTCCAGATTAAGAATTTGCAACTGCTATTTCAGTATCATACATATCACATTGTTTAGCCTAATGATGAGGCGGGACACAGTCGAATGGGAAGTGCGTGATGATGATGGCTGTAGGCGGAAGTAAGGCTTCCAGAAAGTGCGAGGGCGATTGCGCAGGGAAGTGGGGAGGAGGAGGGGGGTCGGATGCTGTCGGTTTACATAACCTAAACAATTTACTGTGATTTCTTTAAAAAGACTAAGTGTTATATACCCACACAAAAACATCAAATATTATCGCTGTGTAGGTTGAATAAGTTAAGGGTTTGTTGCTTTAGAAGGGAGATAAGTAAAAGCAAAGATTCACTGAAGGGGCGCGCGGCATAATAAGCACTCTTCTGCATCCTCCCCGGACAGACAGTCGACTGCGGTGCTGCTGTGATCATCACAGTCCGCGAACGTGATTGAGGGAGTCCTGTCCTGTCCTGCTGCTCACCAGCAGCTGATCACTGACTGCTTGCAGACGGGATTTACAAACACTGGCCAGGTTAGTGGAGGAGAGTAGGCGTGCATGTAGAGGCGGATGAGATGCTGTGAACTCCGGGAATGTCATTTCCTTTTGTTTCAGCTGTTGATTCATTGCATCTTCAGTATACCATTAGCTAGCTATACGTCACCGGGACCAGTAGCAGTCCAGGTTTACCATTAATGTTTACAGCACAACCTCTGCTATGTGTTTGCTTTATTCGTGGCTCATCATCCTCGGGGCTAAAAGCAAAACACATGCGCTCTTTGTTGGCGTTTCATTTATGTACCCTGTTTATTTCTGCTTGGTACGGGCGGAGGCGCTCTTTGCATAATCAGTATTTTGCTCGGAGTGAATGATGGTAGGCTACTATTGACAGTCATATATTTCTTGCATGCATGGTGGCTGGATGTGTGAGGAATGATGGGGAAGATGCTCCCCCTTAAGAACAATGTCCATTGACTTTTAATTTGTAACGTATTTAGACATAAATTGAGCATGAACAGGATGATGATGCCTCACCCAATATTATCACAGAAAATAAATAGAAACATTAACTAATTAAGTAGTCATAGCGCAAAATATAATATTATGAAAATGGGCCATCATACCCCATTATTGTTGCAATTATGCTGTTTAGCATACTTGAATAACTGAATATTGACAGACAAATCAAATAACAGAATCCCAGTCAAAAAGATTAATCTGAAAGGTAAACTAATTCTATGAATTAAACTATACATTAGTGTTGTCATGGTACCAAATTTTCAGTAGTCGGTACCCATACCAGTGAAATTTCATGGTACTTGATATCAATACCACAGCAAAAATATGATAATGTGCTATTGATCACCAGTTTTCGTTTGTTTATTTTTTATTATAATTTAATAATTTTTTGAATAATAATTGTTATTTTCTAGAACTCCATGTTTTAATGTTTAATTTAATTTCATCCTCAAAATGGTGTCTAATCAATTAATTCTTACAACTTTTAAAAAGTGAAACTTTTCAACATGTCATTGCATATGTTTTTGAACAAACTTTTATTTAATATCAGTCTTGCTTGTGATATATTGCTTAATTATTATTATTATTACTACTACTAATATATTTTACTATATAGTTGTAATATATTTCTGTTCCACTTTCTTAAATTTCAGGCATCCAGCTTTTATTATGAAACATACTTTTATTATGACTTGTGGGATTTTTTGCTGGAAGCTTCACTTTTCCGGATAAACTGTTAGCAACACAGCCCAGTGTGATGAAATCTTATCTCTTTACATTTGCCTTTGTGTCAGACAAATTAAATGTTTGGAGGGTTTGTATTTTTAGATTACTGGTTTTTATCATAATTTTGAAATTTGTATTACGGTGAAGCACTTTTGCCAACTCTGATGTTTTAAATGCTATATAAATAAAGTTTAGTTTAAATTAAAGCGCAAATGCTGTGATTGAATTATAGAAATATAGTCAACTTGTAATATGCACTTTACAGTGGATTGGTGCCCTGCTCTGCCATCTGATATAACCTCAATGATTCTCATGTCTTTGGAGTTTCCAGTGTACGAGCGGTAGGATTTATATAGGACACAGCTCATCCACACTAGTTTGCAGCCTTCAGTGGTTTAATAAATCACACTAGGACATGTAACGATTTTAATTTGATTCGTTGTCCATTTCAATATAAAAGGAGAGCACTTGATTTAAATAAGCCTGTGAGCATTTGAAAGCTGTTGTGTGTCAGTCATTCTGTGCGCTGGACTGGTACTGGGTAGATTCGGTGATCTGCACTACCAGTACTGTAGAAAGACTGGTATCGTTACTTCTTTTTAAAAGATTAGTATTGATTTGGTACCAAAAAACTGATATTTTTAACAACACCACCATACAGGCGTATGAATATATACATATATAGATGCCCATGTTTTTAATTGAAGGGATATCATAATAGCAATACTTTGAATTCAGATTGAATTTCACTCAGTTAGGTTATATTGAACAGTGAAGATGTTTGAATGGCATGGGATTGTTTAACAACAAGACCAAACATTTTAATAATTAATACATTTAAATAATAATAATACCAGCAACAACATGGCTCTGATTCTGTGGGGAGTATCTTAGCCCAATGGTCTTTTTATCATAAAAGAAAAAAGATATTTGGTGGAATAACCCTGATTTTCAATCACAGATTTCATGCGTCTTGGCATGTTTTTTTTTTTTTTACCAGTCTTTCACATTGCTGTTGGGTGACTTCATGCCACTACTGGTTAGGGTTGCAACTAATGATTATTCTTATAATCGACTAATCTAACGATTATTAGAACGATTATTCAACTATTCTGATGATTATTGCAATGATTAATCATTAGCTCTTAACCGGCTATTCAGCTTGTGTCTGACTTAAAGGTTGAATTAAACGTGCTTAATAACAATAAAGAGGACAAAATCATCTTTAAAAATGCATCTAAATGACAATCATTGTATTAAAGGGGAAAACTACTTGGATTTTTATTGTTTAATTAATTAAAAATTTCATTGCAAACAATCCTAATGTTATAAGTGTTTTTGTCTTGTTTTCCATTTAACATTGTCTAAAAATCCTTTAAACAAGATACATTTACTTGAGAAGCAACATTTAAGATATTTAGACTTGCTTTAATAGGATGTATCTTAAATATAAGTGTATTTATTCACTTGTGCATACTTCTGCCAATGCAGTAAAGAAAACATATTCTCATATTCAATATATCTGCTCTAAAAGCCAGTCTTTTAGAGCAAATTCTCAAGTAAATGTATCTTGTTTTAAAGATTTTATGAAAATTTTAAATATTAAAATGTATTAAATATTATATTCGTTTTCATCTGCTCTATAGCTGCTAAAGTAAATGTATATAAGGAGTTTTAGATATTTATATTGGAAAACAAACCAAAAAAGACAAATAAAAAAGAAATTGTATTGCATTGTATAATGGGCTAAGACTACACCCTCTCACCTTTTTGTTCACTTGATTTCGATGCATCTTTAACTCACAAAAAACAATCACTTTCTTCTTTATAGAGCTATGTATCACCAATTTTCTTCACCATAAAATACACACCATGACACTCATTGTAATTCACTATGTCACGAGCAATCACTATAAACAAAATCTAGCTGCAGCAAGCGTGCGCCAGTGATGGCTCACCGTGCGTGACCGTATCAGCCGGGAGAAGTTTGAAACTCTCTCGCGCTGTTTTTCACGTGAATCATATAAGTGGTTCTGACCTCACAGACAAATGCCAGTTTCGGAGTTTGTGCTTTGTGGCAGCGGGGGCGTGGTCAAGCGCCCGTCCGGGAGAGAAAAGTGGTAAGGGCGCTCACACCTGAGCTAAATTATGTCTAACACCTGTGTCTAATTGCAGTAGCGTGAGGAGAGCGGCATAAAAAGCAGCAGCAACAGAGCCTCGAGAGAGAGAACCCAACGCTAACACAAAAGAAGAGATCCATAGTGTATAGTGACTGGTACATAATAATTAAAATTAAAAAGAATCTTACCTTTGAAGCTGACGCTGTTTCCGTGCCTTCCTTAGTGGAAAAGCTTCACACTGGTGCCGAAACCCGGGAAATTGGAACATTTTCTGCAAGTTATGGAACAGAGTCGCCCCATAGAGTCCTCCCAGCTGGCGGAAGTCCTCCAGTCCCTCGCTACACTCCATCAGAGCCACCAACAGTCCCTGCTTGAGCTCCGGCAAGACCAGGATCGACGGTTCTTCGAGATCATGCGGGCTCAAGCAGAGGACCGGCTCGCCATCCGGAGCCTCCTCAGCCAGGAGGCCGCTCCAGCCACAGCCGCGACCCCGGACACCCGAGCCACATTGCCCCCACCCGCGTTACAGAAGATGGGGCCAGCAGATGATCCAGAGGCTTCATCGATTTGTTCGAACGTACAGCGGAAATTTGGGGGTGGCCCCAAGACCAGTGGGCAGCCCGTCTAGTCCCTCTCTTGTCTGGGGAAGCACAACTCGCAGCGCAACAACTGCCGGCAACAAGCCTCCTGGCCTATGCAGACCTGAGGAGAGCCATCCTGCAACGGGTTGGTCAGAGCCCGGAAGAAAATCACCAGCTCTTCCGGGCTATGAAACTGGATAAGACCGACCGCCCGTTCGCGTTCGCCCAGCGGCTCCGTGATGCCTGTCGGAGGTGGCTACTTGCGGGGGACCGCGACGTCGAGGGACTGGTCGATCAGGTGGTACTGGAGCAGTTTGTTCAGTGTTTGCCCAAGAGAACGGTGGAGTGGGTCCAGTGCCACCGCCCGGCGTCGCTGGAGGAAGCCGTACAACTCGCGGAGGACCACATGGCGGCGATTCCAAGGGCTGATGAGCCCTCTCTCTCTCTCTTCCCTTCCCCTGTGTCTACCCCTGTTTTTTTCCCCTCCCCTCTTCCCTCTCGCTCTGCTCTCTCCCCAGGGTCCGTTACTGTCCCGCGCAGGCGTGGAGGGTTCGTGAGACCAACTTCCCGGACGTGGGAGAACCCGCCTACCCCTTCCCCGTCCTTCAGCCGCTCTCCTCCTCAGGTGGGGGCTCCCGCCAGCACGGGTGCGGCCGTGGCGCCTGGGCCGGTCTGCTGGAGGTGCGGAGACCTGGACCACTTCCGGGATCAGTGTCCGCTGATGGAAGTAGGGACTGTGGTGCGGGTCTCCGATGTCCCGCAGGCTGCCCCCGATCGGGCTGGAGCATACCGTATTCCGGTAAGGATCCAGGGGGGTACATACAAAGCTTTGTTGGATACCGGCTGTAACCAGACCACCATCCACCAACGCTTGGTTCAACCCGGGGCTTTGGGCTCGGCTAAACGGGTGAGGGTGAGGTGTGTGCATGGGGATATTCACAAGTATCCCATGGTGACTTTGGCGATCAAATTCCAGGGAGAAAAACATAGTGTGGAGGCAGCGGTTAGTTCCCGCCTCACCCATCCGCTAATTTTGGGTACTGATTGGCCAAATTTTAGAAATTTATTGGAGGGAGTTTGTGCGGATGGGTCCTCCTTGAAAGTCAAGAGATGTGTGATGTGTGATGCTTTGGTGGGAGAGGCGGAGCCGGGGCCGTCCTCGGCTGCTCCGAATGACGAGGGACGGGGCGAGGTTGTCGCCCCCCCCTCAGGGAATTCCCGGAGGGGGACTTCCCCTTGGAGCAGTCGCGGGATG
Source organism: Xyrauchen texanus (assembly GCF_025860055.1). Taxonomy (NCBI): domain Eukaryota; kingdom Metazoa; phylum Chordata; class Actinopteri; order Cypriniformes; family Catostomidae; genus Xyrauchen; species Xyrauchen texanus. The sequence continues at coordinate 27,545,926 of NC_068279.1, forward strand.
AAACCCTTAAGCACGCTTTTGACCAAGTGAGAGTAATCGATGGTCAACAACTCCAGCCGGGTGTGGCCGTTTCATATCCATATTTCTCGCTTATTAAAGATCGGTTGTACAGAGTGACGCAGGACGCTCAAACAAAGGAGGAGGCGACACAATTGTTGATTCCACGGAGCCGCCAGGAAATGATTTTCCAGGCGGCTCACTATAATCCCATGGCCGGTCACCTAGGGGAACGAAAAACACTTCTCCGTCTAATAGCCCGTTTCTACTGGCCGGACATTGGCGGTGACGTCCGCAGGTGGTGTGCGGCATGCCGTGAATGTCAGCTGGTAAACCCACCGGCCACCCCAAAAGCGCCATTGCGCCCTCTACCATTGATCGAGGTCCCCTTTGAAAGAATTGGGATGGACCTTGTTGGGCCATTAGAACGGACAGCACGCGGGCATCGCTTCGTGTTAGTCCTAATGGATTACGTGACGCGATACCCGGAAGCAGTGCCTCTGAGCAACATCTCCGCACGTAGTGTTGCAGGGGCACTCTTCAAGATAATCTCCCGGGTGGGGATTCCGAAAGAAATCCTCACCGATCAAGGCACGACTTTTATGTCACGAACACTCCGCGAACTTTACGAGCTCTTGGGCATTAAATTGATTCGCACTAGCGTTTACCATCCGCAGACTGATGGCCTAGTGGAACGGTTTAATAAAACGCTCAAGAACATGATTCAGTAAATTGCATTACCGATGACGCTTAGAAATTGGGATAAGTGGCTGGACCCCCTGTTATTTGCAGTACGAGAGGTCCCACAAGCCTCCACAGGGTTTTCCCGTTTGAGCTGCTGTACGGGCGACGCCCACGCGGGTCCTCGACGTCATCCGCGAGCTTGGGAGGAGGGACCTTCTAATAGCAAAAATGAAATTCAGTACGTTCTTGATCTTAGAGCAAAACTCCACACACTGGGGCGACTAACACAGGAGAATTTGCTCCTGGCTCAAGAACGCCAACGCCGGCTGTATGACAGGGGTGCTCGGCTATGGGAATTTGCACCGGGAGATAAGGTACTTGTATTGCTCCCAACATCGAGCTCTAAATTACTCGCCAAGTGGCAAGGACCCTTTGAGGTCACACGACGAGTTGGGGATCTCGATTATGAGGTTAAACGTACCGACAGAGGGGGCGCGCGTCAAATATATCACCTCAACCTCCTGAAATTGTGGAGAGAAGAGGCGGCCTCTGTGACGTTGGCCATGGTAGTTCCGGAGAGGGCGGAGCTCGGACCGGAGGTAAACAAAGCTCGCAATCTCAACACCCCGGTTACTTGTGGAGACCACCTCTCACCGCGTCAACTCACAGAGGTTTCCGATTTACAAATGGAATTTGCAGACGTGTTTTCTCATCTACCGGGCCATACAAACGTCATACAGCACCACATCGAGACCGAACCAGGCATGGTGGTACGTAGCCGTCCCTATCGTTTACCCGAACACAAAAAGAAAATAGTTCGGGAGGAATTAGATGCGATGCTTGATATGGGCGTAATAGAGGAATCCCACAGTGATTGGTCCAGCCTGGTTGTTCTTGTTCCGAAGAGCGACGGGTCTGTTCGATTCTGTGTGGATTACAGAAAAGTCAACGTGGTGTCTAAATTTGACGCGTACCCAATGCCCCGTGTTGATGAACTGCTCGATCGGTTAGGTACGGCTCGGTTTTATTCGACCTTGGATTTAACAAAGGGTTATTGGCAGATCCCTTGACACCAATGTCCCATGAGAAAACAGCCTTCACGACGCCGTTTGGATTACACCAATTTGTGACGCTTCCTTTCGGTTTGTTTGGGGCTCCGGCAACATTTCAGCGACTCATGGATCGGATCCTCAGACCTCACACCGCGTATGCCGCTGCCTATTTAGATGATATTATCATTTATAGCAATGATTGGCAGTGGCACATGCAACATCTGAGGGCCGTCCTGAGATCGCTGCGGCGGGCGGGGCTCACAGCAAACCCTAAGAAGTGCGCGATTGGGCGTGTGGAGGTACGGTATCTGGGGTTCCACTTGGGTCATGGCCAGGTGCGTCCCCAAATTGATAAGACCGCGGCGATTGCGACTTGCCCTAGACCCAAGACCAAAAAGGGGGTGAGGGAAGTTTTGCTCAAGCAAACAGCAGGTATGGCTCCGCTTCATTTCACGATGACACTGCTTCTGTATTTACGTATTTTGCATTTTTGTATTATAATACTCTGCGATCTACATCACCTGTTTGGAAAGTTTGGAGTGTATCTGGACTGTGAGCTGTTCTTTCTTCCTCTCCTAAATCAATTGCGAGCTGAAGTGCTGCTCTCTCACATCATCATTAGCATTTCAAAATATCTCATGTATTGTTAAATTAAATCACTAATTATTAAAACCCTACACCTGGTCAAGCAGCTCTGCTTTGTTTGATGGCTTGTGGCCATCCATCTTACTCTTGATCACATTCCAGAGGTTTTCAATGGGATTCAGGTCTGGAGATTGGACTGGCCACGACAGGGTCTTGATCAGGTGATCCTCCATACACACCTTGATTGACCTGTCTGTGTGGCATGAAGCATTGTTCTGCTGGAAAAAAAACCCATCCTTAGAGTTGGGGAACATTGTCAAAGCAGAAGGAAGCAAGTTTCCTTCCAGGATAACCTTGTACATGGCTTGATTCATTCGTCCTTCACAAAGAAGAATCTGCCCGATTCCAGTCTTGCTGAAGCACCCCCAGATCATCACCAATCCTTCACCAAATTTCATAGTGGGTGCGAGACACCGTGGCTTGTAGGTCTCTCCAGGTCTCCGTCTAACCATTAGAAAACCAGGTGGAGGATCAGTGATGATCTGGGGGTGCTCCAGAAAGGATGGAATCAGGCAGATTTGTCTTTGTGAAGTACGAATGAATCAAGCCACGTAAAGGTTATCCTGGAAGAAAACTGGCTTCCTTCTGCTCTGACAACGTTCCCCAACTCTGAGAATTGGTTTGTCCAGCAGGACAGTGCTCCATTCCACACAGCCAGGTGAATCAAGGTGTGGATGGAGGATCACCTGATCAAACCCTGTCATGGCCAACCCAATCTCCAGACCAGAACCCCATTGAAAACCCCTGGAACGTGATCAAGAGGCGGATCGATGGCCACAAGCCATCAAACCTGAGTTGCTTGAATTTTTGTGCCAGGAGTGGCATAAAGTCACCCAACAGCAATATTAGAGACTGGTAGAGAGCATGCCAAGACACATGAAAGCTGTGATTGAAAATCAGGGTTATTCCACCAAATATTGATTTCTAAACTCTCCCCAAGTTAAAACTTTAGTATTGTTTTGTTTAAAAATGAATATGAACTTGTTTTATTTGCATTTCTCGAGGTTTGAAAACACTACATCTTTTCTGATATTTTGACCAGTTGTCATTTTCTACAAATAAATGCTCTATATGACAATATTTTTATTTGCAATTTGGGAGAAATGAGGTCTCTTCATTTTTTGCAGAGCTGTATACTGTATATTACACCACAAATGTAAATACATTACTGTGTTCACAAATCGCCCATAACAAAAACTCTTAAAATTCAACATAATAAAATGTCACAGATCAATATTTTCAAATGACACATATTAGGTCAATTAACCTCAAATGATGGAATAAATCTCACAAATGTTGATGATGCCCTACTAAGAAGACTCATGCAACATGATCACACTGGAGGTCGGCATGTTGGTTCCGATACTTAAGCCACCCTAGGTTTGGCCACATTATGCCGACTCACTGACAAGCACATATCAGATTTGTGTGCATCGGCTCCTGCGTATTTACCTTCCCCTGTGGTGCAACCGGACCACGCCAGCAGCATGGAAGACCCGGGTTCAGAATAGTTATGTACACAGATAGTCGACATTCAGTTAACCATTCAATGCTCCACTATTCGAATACCAAAATCACTATTTGGTTATTCAGCCTGTGCAATAGAGGTCTTCAACCTGACCCGAACTCGACAAGGTCCAACGAACCAGGTTTTTCAAGTGTTTGGCGAGTTAGGGGCTGCTCAAACATGCTTTAGTTTGAGTTCAATCTGGTAAACAAATTCTATTGTTTTCCATTATTTCTGAGATATTATTTGGTCATTACAAGTGTTGTGTTTTGTAACACAGGCTGCATGTGATTGTGTTGTAGAGAATGAGTGGTGAGGAGAACCCTGCTGCTGAACCTGCACCTGTGATAGACGTGCAGGGAGACGGGCGCTGGATGTCACAGGTTTGTGTGTGCATGTAACAATAGCTTCATTACGGAAGTCAGTATAATCTTGTACTTGTAGCACCTTAGTGATTTTCCTCTTCTATAGCACCTCGCTCAGAGTGTTTATTGTAACACGTCGGATATGTCCTATATTGTTGCAGCATAACCGATTTGTGCAGGAGTGCAAAGATGCAGAGCCTGATGTTCTGTTTGTGGGGGACTCCATGGTGCAGCTTATGCAGCAGTACGAGGTGACTATTATTTTGCTAATGCTTACTTATGCTTTTATTGTTAAAGGAATAGTTCACCCAAAACTGATTGTATTGCTTCAGAAGACATAGATTAAACCACTCGAGTTGTATGGATTACCTTTATGCTGACTTTGGCTTTTTTGGAGCTGGAAAGTTTTGGACCCAATTAACTTGCATTGTATGGATATAAACACATCATACAGCAATATCTTTGTGTTCCACAGAAGAAAGAAAATTTTATGAGTTTGAGAAAGGGTGAGAGTGAGTAAATTAAGAGAGAATTTTAAATTTTGGGGTGAACTGTCCTTTTAACTTCGGACCTACTCTGTAATATAGCTGCAATAGTTGGTAGCTAACTACATTTTTAGTGTCAAAAAGCAGTGTTAGTATTGCTATTTCTTCCATTTGGTACTGGATGAGTTTTATGTAGATTGATAATAATCAACATTATGTGGGTTTTCATCTAAATGTAAATACTTGTTTTGTAATCAGGTGTGGAAAGAACTGTTTTCACCTCTTCATGCTCTGAATTTTGGGATTAATGGAGACACAACCTCCAATGTGCTGTGGAGGCTGCAGAATGGAGAACTGGAGAACATCAGTCCCAGGGTAAGAAATAGAGACTGGGAGTGATAGAAGTTACTAAGGAGAAAGTTTTTTTTAATTTATTTTAATTTTTCAGAGAGAGAGAGATATAAAGAGAGAATGTTTTTTTTTTTACATAATGGCTTAGTAAATTTAACAAATATGTGTGCAGGAAGACGATTTAGCCTAAGTAGACTACTTTTGAACTCTGTCCCATGATCAAGAAACAAAAACAATTTACATAGCACATTGCAGCAAAATATGTAGCTATAGAAGTTGGTAATAGCTACACTGCTCTAAAACCAGCTCAGACTAGTTGTAGAGGATCAGTTCCACTACTTTCCCCTAATCATTTATTCTAGGTTTTTTTTGTGTGCACGTTTTTATGTCCATGACTGTTTTGGCATATAAAAGGTATTATTGTTTTCTTGGTTTGTTGTTTGACTGTATAACATCATGAATACAAAAATAAAGTGAAATGTGTGTTCAGAAGTTGTAGTAGCATTATAATTTTTTCTCAGGTGGTGGTTTTATGGGTAGGGACCAGTAATCATGAGAACACGGCAGAACAGGTTGCAGGAGGAATATTGGCCATTATACAGCTAGTTCTATCTCGCCTCCCTAATTCCAAAATTATTGTTTTGGTAAGTTATGTAAATCACTTTGTCTCATGTCATCACATTTGGTATTACATTACATTTATTTATTTTCTTAAACCTAATTATTCAGAATTCTTGTCATTTAGGGCCTATTGCCAAGGGGAGAGTTCCCTAACCCCTTAAGAGAGAAAAATGCATCGGTGAACAATTTACTTCGTGCATTTCTTCCTCGACTCGTCCCAGTACAGTTTCTCGATGTAGGAGGTGGTTTTGTCCACTCAGATGGAACTATTTCCTCACGAGACATGTTCGACTATCTACATCTGACCGCTGGTGCATACAGGACCATATCAACAACTCTCCATGAGCTGCTGCTTCAACTACTGGAGGAAACGCCTCAGGACAGGCGGGCCTCACTGGTCTAAGTTGGGGGGGCACTTCATTGGTCAATCACTGGAAAGGCAGGGTTAAGAAGTGTTGAATATGCAGCATGTATTTGACATACTTTATTTAGAAAAAACAGTAAATTAGAAAGTGACAGTTTGATTTGCAGCAAAACAAAAAGCGGATATATGGCCAGTTTTTCATGACCAATATTAAGTGTTTATATGTATCTAAAATGCATAATTAAAAATAGTACGAGAATGAAGAATAAGTGGCAAATATTTGTGACTAAAAGAGAGAAAAACAAATAGGTTTCTTAGGACATGTATCTTTGCGTGGGACCAGAATATCTTCTAAATCTCACCATCACTGTCTAAACAACCATTAATGTAGCACTCACTCTGCCAGCTTCTCTGTGCCTTCATACACTCAGTCAGTCACACTCACAGTGGTTTTATGGTGACCGCAACTTAACACAAGCGGAATCATGCCATTGAAAGTCTCTCTGTCTTGATCCCATTTATACTGTAGTTCTTTCTTGGTATACACAGCAGATGCGTGTGAAACCCTCTGTTCTGCAATATATTTCTCTTGCCATTTCATGTTCTCGGTAACAAAAATAGTAACATAAAACACAGAGTGGACTGGAGATTGCAAACCATGTCATACCATGTGTGTGTGTGTGTGTGTTTGATTGAAAATCTCATATTAAGCATCTAATGCACAACCATAAAGTGTTAATATTTATCCCACCTGCTCTGCATCCATGTTATTGTGTACAGTATTTCTCCATGTGCTCTATAAACTAACTATTATGTGAAGTATGTTTGAGTGTGAGAATGAGCAAGACTTGAGTTTGTGTGTGTATATATATATATATATATATATATATATATATATATATATATATATATATATATATATATATATATATATATATATATATATATATATATATACACACACACACACACACACACACACACACACACACACAGGTGGCCAAAAGTTTGGAATAATGTGCAGATTTTGCTCTTATGGAAAGAAATTGGTACTTCGATTCACCAAAGTGGCATTCATCTGATCACAATGTATAGTCAGGACATTAATAATGTGAAGAATTACAATTGTATTTTTTTTTTAAACTACTTCAAAGAATTCTCATCAAAAAATCCCCCAAAAAACAGCTTGGCAGCTGTCAGTTTGTCCAGTTACTCAGGTGACATTTCACCCCACGCATCCTGTAGCACTTGCCATACATTTGGATGTCTTGTTGGGCACTTCTCACGCACCTCACAGTCTTGCTTATCCCACAAAAGCTCAATTAATGAAAGGTTAAGATCCATAACACTCTTTTCCAATTATTTGTTGTCCTATGTCTGTGTTTCTTTGCCCAACCTATCATTTTTATTTTTGTTTTTCCTGTTTCAAAAGTGGCTTTTTCTTTGCAATTCTTCCCATAAGAATTTCCCATCTTTACAGTTGTACTTGAAACTTGTGTTGAGCGGTATTCAATGAAGCTGTCAGCTGAGGACATGTGAGGCATCTATTCCTCAAACTAGAGACTCTGATGTACGTATCCTCTTGTTTAGTTGTACATCTGGCCTTCCACATCTCTTTCTGTCTTTGTTAGAGCCAGTTGTCCTTTGTTTTTGAAGACTGTAGTGTACACCTTTGTATGAAATCTTTTGCAATGCAATTTCAAGCATTGTAGGCTTCATTCCTCAAAACAACGAATGACTGACGAGTTTCTAGAGAAAGCTGTTTCTTTTTTTGCCATTTTTGACCTAATATTGACCTTAAGACTTGCCAGTCTATTGCATACTGTGGCAACTCAAAAACAAACACAAAGACAATGTTAAGCTTAATTTAACAAACCAAATAGCTTTCAGCTGTGTTTGATATAATGGCAAGTGATTTTCTAGTTCCAAATTAGCAATTTAGCATGATTACTCAAGGATAAGGTGTTGGAGTGATGTCTGCTGGACATTGTCTAGAATTGATCAAAAATGAAAATGTTCAAATAGTGATGGTGCTGTTTTTTTACATCAACAATGTCCTGATCATACTTTGATCAGTGTGTGTGTGTGTATCTGTTATTATTAATGTACTCTGTGCAAGTGCTTATAATAGCTGGTGCTAGTGTATGTGAAGGTTTTTGTGTTTGAGTGTAAGAGAGCAACCATCTATAACTATTTGTATGGCCTGCAAAGCGTGCACTACTACTACGGCAAAAACTGCCCACATGCTTCAGATCCAAGCATTTCAATAAATAAGCAGGGGTCTAACTTCCTTTGTGTGGACTTTCTTTCACCTGATGTCAACATTGGACACTTAGGGAATGGTCTATGGTGTGATGAACTGTAAAATTAGTAGCTAACTTTGGGTGACAACCATTTTGATTTGTTGTAAATCAGGATGAAGTTTCACCTTACAATATTTGTACACTATTCATCCATTATGGCAGAAAATGCCCTCAAATGAATCGTTAAATTATTCCAAACTAACAAGCTTCATGATAATTCATACCTCATCATGACACTTCTGCTCAGTGTAGGATGGAAGGAGTTCATGTAGGAGGAGCTAATGCACACCATGAGAGTTGTTGTAGATGTAGACTGAAGGTCTAACAAACACAGTAAACTCATGTAACCGCTAGAGGGACACATAACATACCAACTTGTGAAAATGTACTTCTGCCGAAACTCTATCAGTACTAATTTCATACTAATAACTACTACGGCTTTTTTAGTGCCATGGGGAAATAAATTAATTTTAAAATGTATAAATTAATTTTAATTTACGAGATGTAATATTTCTAGAATAAAATAAAAATTTCGATAATAAAGTAAAGAATAAAGTAGTTCTGCCTATGTCCGTCATTTTAATCCTTTTCTTTGTGCATCTGTTCAGGTCCCAGCCAAAGAAACAAAACTTTAGGCTACATGAGAGCTCCTTATGATGCACATCGCATTTCATGTTAGTTACATAAATTTTTTGACTCACTTTCATTAATATCTGTAATATCTAAATTGAGAATTAATAGCCTACATTTGAAACCCTGTCTTACGGAAGTCATCATTATTCCGTAATTAAATTATGAGCCTTGACAAGCTTCAAACTTCCATGTTTGTCAGTATTTCCACATTATTTTCATGTTGAGAAGAGAAACTCTGGACATATTTGCGCAAGTGATCAGCACCCTTGGACTGGACACCTCCTGTAACGAAGCACTTAAGTTCTACTTTATAACTAGGGATCTACGTGCTGGTTTGGGAGACAGACGTTACTCCATCTTAAAATAACGAGCATCAATTGAAAAGATTGTAAGCGCTTAAGCTGATTAACACTTTATTGATTCACAAAATTGACAAAGAAAAGTAAAACATATATTCAGCATCATCATTTAACCCCCACAATGACCCTTCCCCCTCCCAATCCCCTACCCCTCCCTGTCCATCAACAAACATCCCTGTGGTCACACATGAGTATACACACACACACACACAATAAATAATTATATATATATATATATATATATATATATATATATATATATATATATATATATATATATATATATATATATATATTATTATTATTATTATTATTATTATTATTATTATAAACATTTAAAACTATAATTCTCTCACTGCCTCTCCCCAAGAGCCCTCCAAGAAGGCCAAATGTTTGCCCCATTTCCTATCAAATAAATCTAAGTTTCCCAGTCTTCTACATGACATGTCCTTGAATGCTGCCACCCTCCCCATTTCTGAGCACCACTCTTGAAATGGGGTCACTCCACGCTCTTGACTTCAATCCCCTTCGAACAACCAGTCTGCTGATCAAAACACTGGATAGGACCCAATTTTGTATGTGTTTATCCCCTATATTAATGACTGCCCCATTGCCTAAAATACAGAGTCTGGGACTAAATGAAATTTGAGTGCCCAAGCGTCAAACATAAAACTCTGAACCCTCAACCAAAATTCTTGGGTCTTAACTTACCAATAAAAAACATGGGCTGTGTCCCATCTTCAGATTGACATTGCCAGTAGGTGGGTGTTTCTTTCAGGCCAAGCCTATACAATGTGGAGTGGGTCCAATAGAATCAATGTAAAATCTTAAATTACATAAGACTCACCCTTGCATCTCTAGACTTTACATGTTTTAGAATCCTAGCCCACTCTCCCTCCTCCAATACCAAGTTTTAATATTGCTCCCATAATCTCTTGAGAGAAGTTAAAGTTCCATCCCCCAGACTCTGAATTAACAGGGAGTAATACACTGATGCCTCATGACCTTTTCCAAAAGCAGAAATCACCACTTCCACAGTATCTGCCACTTTAGGGGTGTGTATGCTACTCCCAAAAATAGCACAGACCAGGTGGCGCAGCATTAAATACCTAAAGAACTGAAATCTAGGAATCTCAAAATGTTGAACCATATTTTCAAAAGATATCACCACTCCACTCTAATATAGGTCACGAGCATATTAACCTCCCTCTTTATCCACTCTGTCAAGCAGAAAGGGGACTTATTAATAATTTTGAGTTCAGCCATATGCTTGAACCTACATTTAAATAAAAGTCTGAATTAAACACTCTGGACAATTTTGTCCATATCGAGTGCAAATGCGAGGTAACGGGGTGTAACATAACTTAGTTTGAATTAGTTTGATAGAAAGGCTTTGCAATGGCAAAATAGGGGCAAGTACTTCCTGTTCAGTACAAAATCAGGGAGAGGATCTCTCAGGTGGAAGCGACCAATGAGCCAATTTTGTTAATAAAACAAAATCTTGGGTAGGCTTAGCCCACCTTTGTCAATCATCCTATGTAAATAACTGAAGTGTAATCTGGGACATTTACCATTCCAAATGTAGGACTTTGCTATGCTATCAAATAGTTTGAAATAAGAGTGGGGGGACATCTACAGGGAGAGATTGTAGCAGGTAGTCGAATTATGAAATACAATTCATTTTAATATCATTAACCTTCCCAATCATAGATAAACGTAATGAAGCCCACCTGCCACATCGCTCGAAAAACTTTTATTAAAGGGTCAAAACGGACTCTAACTAAATCACACAAATTTGCTGGGAATAAAATACCCAAATACCTAATGCCCTGTTTGGGCCACTGCCGTTATCGAGCAGTACGCTGTGACAGCCAAAGCTTCAGATTTAGACCAATTAACTCTGAATCCTGAGAATTTAGAAAAGGAATGAATAATTCTGTGGAGGCAAGGCATGGATCTAGTGGGGTCAGTGACAAATAATAAAATATCATCTTCGTAAAGCAAAAGCTTCTGCGCCACTCGTCCCGCCATCACCCGTGGAAAATCATCCTAATTTCTGATGCTAATGGTTCCAGGGCAAGACAGAACAATATTGGGGAAAGAGGGCAACCCAGCCGGATGCCCCTATCCAGAGTAAAATAATCCGAATTTAATCCATTAGTTTGTTCCACCACTACCGGGTGCCTACAAAGTAACTTAATCCATCCAATAAAAGTATTCCCGAACTAGCTAATCAATAACTATTGAATTAAGTCATGCCTCCTGATGAACTACTTTTAATTATCTACTAATTCAGCTTCAGGAGAAATAACTATTGAGTAACTACTAATGAACAGTCAATTAATTACAATTACAATAATATCATAACAATTAGCCATTACAATATTCAGGTTACTCAATAGTTATTTGTCCTGAAGCTGAATTAGTAGATAATTAAAAGTAGTTCATCAGGAGGCATGACTGATTTCAATAGTTATTGATTAGCTAATTGTTACTTAACACAACTATAAAATGCTATTACATACTGATTAGTTAACACATCTTCCTTAGTAGTTAATAGTAGTGACTTAAGTGTTAATGAAGAATTACCTATTAGTTCTGCAGTAATTCCTTATTAGTTATGCATTAAGTAAGATACAGTATTCTAAAGTGTTACCACAATATTCTCTTACACTTGCTTGGATCTTTATCCTTTTTAAGATTCAGACTGATCCTGACTTGCATCATTGTTGGTGGAGACTTTCCATTCTTTAATGATCCTGTATAAACTTCTAGCAAAAGTGGAGCCAGTTCTGTAGCACAAGATCTAAAAACTCAGTGGCAAAGCCATCAAGCCCCGGAGCTGTAGGCAAGGCTATAATTACTTGCCAAGCTCCTCCAAGGTTATCTCAAAATTAAGACAAAAATGTTTTTTCTCAGTCATCAATTTAGGAAGATTTAATGGTACCACAAAGTTTCTAATATCCTCATCAGCAGACAAAGATGTGGAACTATAGAGATCAAGATAGAAAAGCATTTTTTTATATCAATGGCTAAGGTAAATATTTCACCACAAGAAGATTTCACTGAGGCAATGGTAGAAAAAGACTCTCTCTGTTTTATATATTTAGCCAGAATATTTCCTTCCTTGTCCCCTGACTCAAAGTATGACTGTCTTGTCCTGAATAGCCAAAACTCCACCTTCCACGACAAAAAAGTATTATATCTGTATTTCAATCGGGTCAAATCTCTGAGGCCATTAGATGACATTCGGCACTTCAGATCTGCCTCTGCACTTTTTTTCTCCCCTTTTTCTCCTTAATTTAGAATGCCCAATTCCCAATGTGCTCTAAGTCTAAGTAAGTGACTCACCTCAATCCGGGTGGCAGAGGACGAATCTCAGCTGCCTCCGCGTGTGAGACCGTGAACTCGCGCATTTTATCACGTGGCTTGTTGATCGTGTTACATTGGAGACATAGCACGTGCCCTACCGAGAGCTAACCACATTATAGCGACCACTAGGAAGTTACTCCATGTGATCCGGCCCCTAAGAGCTGCTTTAAGTGCCTCCCAAGCCACACCCACATAGGATTCTGATGACCATTTAGTCTCCATATAAACATTGATTTCAGCCTTTAACATTTGTTGAAATTCAGGATTTTGCAAAAGGGATACATTAAAGCACCAACTATATGATTTCCTTTTTTCCATATGTGGCAACACCTCTAAACTCACCAGGGCATGATCTGAGATTAAAATGTTTCCAATTGAGCAATCCACAACAGATGAAATGAGGGACTTTGATATATTCTAGAATAAATCTTATGGACTGATGAAAAACTTTTTTAGTCCCTACCAGATCAAATGAGGTTCAAAATATCCAAATATCTGTGAGACCAAGATTGTTACACATCCTGTAAAGCGGCAATGTTGCTCTAGGGGGCTTGCACACTTTTGCTTCATTATGATAAAGGACTGAGTCCATCAATAGATTAAAGTCTCCTCCTAATATCATATTGGGGTGGTGCCAGTGACTTACAACATCCCTTCAAGTTCTATAAAAAAGCCCTGATCATCAAAGTTAGGTGCATAAATATTAGCCAAAATAAGACTTTGCCCCTCAATTTCTGATAAAACAATAATGTCTCTTGCTAATTTATCTTTAATCTGTTTGAGATATTTGAATTGTAGACGCTTATTTATCAATGTAATGACTCCAATGCTCTTATTTGAGCCAGCACTAAAGAAAACATGACCACCCCATATCTTCCCGAATTTTGGGAAAGATATGCGTTTCTTGAAGAATATCACATTTCTTACGCTTAAGAATAGAAATAACCTTGACACATACAAAAATAGATTGTGTTAACCCCACGCATGAAGCGCCAAATTGCATCCATCCCTGTAAACTCAAACACTCCAGGTATGCCTACGAGAGCTCAACTTTGCTGTCAGATTGCTCAAGTCCGGTGTTTCTATACAAATTTTGTGAGACAGAATTACACAACAAATATAATCTATAAAACAAACTCCAACCAATAGGCGGCATAAATACAAAGAATAAATACATGTAGATTCATCCACATAACTGTCCTGAAGGTGTTTTACTCCACAAAACTCCAGGCGCTAGGCAGAACAGCACAAAAAAAGGCGCTCAGTTCCTCGAACAGTCAAATGAATGTTCAGTGAATCTGTCCCCTCGGCTGCAATGTGAGTACCACAAAATAACTTACGCACTCCATTGACTTTATGAAGGACATCGCTTGCTGGGGACATGTGAATGTTTTCCGGTCTTCCTTAACATCTATTCTCAATTTGGCTGGGAACATCACCTTCAGTTGATGTAAGAGTTTCTTGCATTCCTTGAATCGATCACATTTCTCTCTTGTCAAATTTTCAAAGACTGGGAACAAGAAAATGCTGTGATTCTTCCAAAAAAGCCATCCTTTACTGGGCCTTTTCGGGGCCTGTCTCCCTCAGCGGATCGCTGAGCCGGAACCCTGTGAGCTTGCTCAATTTCCAATTTATGGCTTGTTATGTCAAACAGATTCGGAAAGAGCCTGTCCAGGAATTTCACCAAATCCTGGCCCTCTTCGGCCTCAGGAATCCCAATGATTCGGACGTTATTCCACTGGCTATGGTTGGCCATATCCTTCAACTTCTCCCAGACATGCTCCAAATCCACCGTTTGGATTCACTAGCGGATTAGCAGATAATTCCCTCTCCGATGACTCCAGATAATCTATCCATTTCTCGACATCCCCCACTCTTGTAATGACCTTAGTGAATTTCATCTCCATGGCAGTGATCGATCAACGTATTACAGCAAGATCCTCCAAGTCAACAATGACCTTCATCAGCATTGTTGACATGTTCAACATTTCTCACAGAATTTCCCTAATTTCTCTCACCAAATCAACTCCCAGACTCAGAGCCTGCTCAGGGGTGTCAGCTCGAGTACATAGGCTCCAGAGCCCGAGGATTTTAAGAGATAAATAAGAGATTGCAGGCCATGTTCATACAGCTGTATTTTTGTTTAAATAGTATAAGCTCTTCAATGTGTAAATGTGGAATTATATTTAACTTTTAAGTACCAATGTTGCAAATGTTTTGTAAAAATGTGTAGCTGATAAGAAATATCAAGCACTGACAAGTCATATCATTATTACACATGCAATATGACATCATATGGATAGAATAAGCTATATGGAATTTGTATATTTTACAAATATCTAAAATGTGGTTAAAATCATATATCATATCACATTGAAAATGCACTAGCCATGTCTGGGATTTCAGTTATGACACATTTGAACATTTACTGGAATGACTGTTCGTTGTGTTGCCAATGCATGATGTTAAAATAAAAAAGAACATAAACAAAATGATATCTAGTCATTTATTCTGACTTTCTCTCTCTCTCCCATACACAGTTGTTTCACTCCTTATGACTTACACCATCAATCAGTGATTTGTTTTACATTTCATTTGCAGGAGTGGTGGTGGCGTAGTGGCTAAAGCACAGGGCTGTTAATCAGAAGGTCACAGGTTCTAACCCCATGGCCACCACCATTGTGTCCTTGAGCAAGGCACTTAACTCCAGGTTGCTCCGGGGGGGATTGTCCCTGTTTAATTGCACCGTAAGTCGCTTTGGATAAAAGCATCTGCCAAATGCATAAATGTAAATGTAATGTAACATTTGGAATTGGTATAGAGATTTGTTTGATGTTCAGTTTTCAGAGTTGCAACAAGACTTACTATCTCAGGCCGAATGCACTAAAGAGGACTTTGTGTATAAAGTTCAATAAAAAAGAAGCATTCTTATATCATAATTATGTGTTTTATTCTACTCTAATATCAATAATGAAATTAATTTGGTCTTATTAAGATGAAGATTTGTAATATTATTTACAAACTGTACATTTGGGTGTCCAGCTATACGACCCACGTTGCACAAATGCCTGTTTTCCCCATTATATATGCATCACTTGAGATAAAAACTAAAACTAAAATAAAAACTAAATCTAAACTGTAAAATATTTAAAAACTAAAACAAAACTAAAAGTAACAAAGAACTAACAAACAAAACAAAAATGTATCTAACTCGTTAAAAGGAAATAAATTAAAATAAAATCTAAATATTTGTTTTTTAACTATTATAGCCTTGCCACATTTCTGCATTTTTTACCTGGAAGTGATACTGCATCCCTATCCATCATGGCTGTATAGGGTGAGTAGTTAATAAATGTGCTCCAAAGTCCGAAAATCAGTATGTGACTTTAAGAATTGTCACTACAAATCAAACATTCTCTTCAATTAAATAAACTTTCACTAAGAGAGAAGGCGCTGTATGTGGGCTAACACTGCAAATCAGTTCATGATCGCTCTGTGTGGAATATGTATATTTTTATGGGTTCTGATATGACAGCACTCCAAATAGGTTGCATGTACTGGCAGACAAAAGTGATAATTTACCTAACTGCTGATGATGACATGGGTCTATATGGAAGACCTTTTCTGCTGACAGGCTTAAGCCATCTAGATAACCTTGTCCTTTAACCAAAGAAAGTTCAGTATTACTATATAGAGAACCTTCTGACCCCTCTCAGTTTGCCTACCTATTTAAGATGAGGATTGTTAAATTGACATACAAAATTTAGATCAACACTGCAAGCAAAATATGATGAGGTCAATAAAACATTTTATATAGATCTATACAAAATGTCTTAAGCCTTGAAGGCATATTGCATTGCTAATCCATACATTATGTCAGTATTTATACATACTGTGGATGACGATCATGTTCAGTTTTAAAAGACCTAAACATCATCTGCCAAGACATTTATTAAATACCATTCCATATTCTGTAAAGTTATAAAATTAAGTGTTAATTCAGGTGTTGATTTTATTTATTTTTATTTATTTTACTCTGTTTAGATTTGGGTCAATCGTTTCAGAAGAAGGGTAGTTTATTTACTTTCTTAGCGGTGCATAATAAACAGACAAACAGATCTCACATTCAGCATGACTAATAAAACATTGCCTTTGGAAATAAACAAAGATCATTGGAGGTTATGCAGGTACAAATAAATGGAGGTTTACATGAAGACAAGAAACAATGCATCGTCACAATCTTAGTAAAGAAAGAAGCAGATTTTATTATTGTCTCATCAATACAATACACAGCAGCAAGTGAGTACTTTACTTACTCTTTTACTATAAATGCTGAAGTTAGAAAATTATCAGACAAAATTCTGCTGTATGTATTTTGGTTGTGTGATAGTTTATAACCCCAGATCACTAACATTGGTATTATAACCTTACACTACGGTCGATGCCAGCGGAACATTCTCACATTCGCCGGAAATGCAGCCGTTGCTTACTTCCACGTTGCAAATTAAGGTGGATAAAGTAACGTCTTTTTAATTAAGGTATTCTTAAAATTAAATATTTCCCCTAAAATATTTCAAATATTTATTTGCTCACCTAAAATCATTAATAGCCTAAATCTCTCTTTTGTATGCATTCACACTGCATGGGTGCATTTGGATTAAACATCCCCTTTTGCTGTCCGAATGATTATTTTTTTTTTTACATTGGTTTTAAACTAGTGTTGTACTTCAGAATCAAAGTGCATGCTTATATTCTACTAAAAGGAGAAAAGCCTCATTTTTTCAGGCAACAGGAAGTGCTGTAATTCAGAAGATGTTCTGTGACCAAATTGAACTGGTTATTAACCGGTTGTAAGCATTTAAAAATAATGTTTTCAATCCAGAACAATTGAAAGGAAATTCTTTCCTGTTCTCGGTTACGTTCTGCAAACAATTCCATTAGTTTTCGGTTTTCGTTCTCGTCTTGATCCGTTTTTAGACCCTGATGTGAAATACAATGTTTAGGACATTAATGAAAACACAATCACTCAAATCAAAAGGCCACTCAGCACAAGACAATCAAGACAAACTTCAGGAAATTATACTCTGGAATGTGAAAAGTTCAGTAAATCAAGGGTTATAAGATAACTAATTGATCAATGACCCTTGACTAGTGATGCTTTTGTTTGGTTGACAGTTGATAAGATGGGATTTAGGTCAGGAGGAGAAGGAGGTGGAGATCAAGGTTTGCAACACATTGGCAAATGCTTTGAGATAACCTCAAAGTCTTGTCATGGTTTCACATAACATTTTATGACAGTGAGATGTAATCACATGGATTTTCTGTGTTGACTAATAAGATCAGACTGCTTAATAACAAACCCATAAATGCTCAAATCAATGCTTAGTCTAATCATTTGCTATGTCTTTACTTATTTGATTTTTGTGTTTTATTTTTACTTCATGAGAATTTAGAATTCCCGGCTGCTTGGGCCAAAGGTTGGAGGGTATCTGAATGTTATCTCACATAATAGATAAGCTTGTCCCTACAATTTTACCTTATTGGTAGCCAATCCAAACCAATGGAATGAGTCGCTGTGGTCTGTGCAAAGGCAACAAAAACAATTATTGAGGATGATACATTTTTAAGAACGTTTGTACTGTATGTAAACACACCATATGCAGAGTAATATATCTTTGTATATACCTGTTACAGTTTTGAAATTATGGGAATTGTGTAGACATGTAGAGGTTCACAAGATCATACAATACAGATTGAGCATAAAGTCTTCTAAAATTATTTTGTAAAGTGAATGAATTAAATGAATGAATAGAATCTTTAAAAATGCCAGCTAAAATATTTTATCTGACAGAAACTATATAGTTTACATGTAAATTGTGCATATTTAGACTGATAGATAATTTAAGTGTACAGTATATGCATGTGAATTTGTGTTAGTGTTTTATCCTGACAGATATCTCAAAGGATTCCCTGATTGCACTTACACTTTGAACCTGATATGCAGGAGGACAGGGTTCCAATTCCACATCTGCTCGCAGACAATGCTTGCCCTCTATAAGACCTATTTACCCCTGCTGTTCGGCCTCAGACACTCAGAGCAGCACCACTCAGGTAAGAGCTCAAACCATCAGGAGTGGAGAAAAGGAGTAAAAGTAAAAAGTAAAGACAGGAATAGAGGGGAAAACAGTAAGATAAAAAGGACAGTGAAAAAGACATACAACTATAGACACAATTGAGCACAACAAACAAGGATTTTGTTTTTTAATCACCATTTTTCAGTTTGAAATGTGTGCGTTGGTCAGAAGTCCTTTGCAAATAACTGTTTTCTTTTTCAGGGATTAACCATGAAATTTGTGGCTCTTGCACTGACTCTCCTCCTGGCTGTAGGTAAGTAACCTTTTTTTTTATTGTACTTTATGTACAAAAAACAGCAACATTTGTATGTTTTTGTTTTGGTGAGAGCAAAACTTCAGTTTACTTTCCTAAAAACACATGATGCTGACACATTTTGTTAATGTTTTGGTGTGCCATGGTGACAATTTAAATATGTAGATTCATATAATTAAAAGGACTTTAATTACGTTAGACTTGGCTGTGCTCCCTGAGGTTTTATGGTTTTCTGAAATGTTTCTTTTCCTGCGTCTTCACAGGTTCGCAGGCCAACTTCCTGCAGGCTGATGCTCCCTCCCAGCTGGAGCACTACAAGGCAGCAGCCTTGGTGTACCTGACTCAGGTCAAGGAGCAGGCTCAGAAGACTCTCGACCACTTGGACGGAACTGACTATGAGCACTACAAGTAAGAGACATCTGAACATCATAACCTCCAAAGATCTCAACTCTATATTCTCCTTGCCTTGTACTCTTCCCTGTCTTAATCTTCTGTGTACTTCCTTTCATCTCTTCATTTTGCTTTTCAATTCAATCATTCTTTAAACTGTTGGCTCAGATTCATGTGCCACATTTTTTCTAAAGTTACGACAGCAGCTGAATTATGTGTTTGAGCGTCACATTTCACAAATGTAAAAATTGTATCTCTCCTTGTTTCTCTTTCTTCAGGTTGAAACTCTCAGAGAGTCTGAACAAGCTGCAGGACTATGCCCAAACCTCCTCCCAGGCTCTGACCCCCTATGCAGAGACCTTCTCCAACCAGTTCTTGGAGACCACCAAGCAGCTGCGTGAGCGCATCATGACCGACGTTGAAGATCTCAGTTCCAAGCTGGAGCCCCACCGTGCTGAGCTGCACCGGGTTCTGCAGAAGCACATGGAGGAGTACCGTGAAAAGCTCGAGCCCCTCTATCAAGAGTATGCGACCATGAACCACGAAAATGCAGAGCAACTGCGTGCCAAGCTGCAGGCCATAGTTGATGAGATGAGGCAGAAGATTGAGACCAATGTTGAAGAGACCAAGTCTAAGCTGATGCCCATGGTTGAGGCTGTGCGCACCAAGCTGACCGAGCGTCTAGAGGATTTGAGGACAATGGCCACCCCCTATGCTGAGGAATACAAGGAGCAGCTGGTGAGAGCTGTTGAGGAGGCCAGGGAGAAGATCACCCCACACACCGAGGACCTGTACGCCCGCTTTGAGACCTACATGGAGGATCTGAAGGTCAAGTGTGCACAGTGGTATGAAACCATCTCCAAGGCCATCCAGGCATAAAAACTGCACAGTTTTTATACACACACAACTACTCACAGGCAAAGGACAACAGCAAAGCACAGACTTTCTTAATGGATTCTAAGAGTGTTTGGCGAGGGAAAGAGTAACGGTGCAAGGCTTGTTTTTGAATGTTCATTATGTTTCATAAATAAAATCTGATGCCACATAATGAAAAATAAAATCCACGTAAAAGACCAAATTATTTGAGTCAGTGTTATTCCATTCAGGCACGCTGAAACTGGTAATGGTGTATGATATTTTGAAAGAGACCATTTTCAATTTGAACACTTATGTTCATTTATTTTCAGTACAGCTTTATATATAAAAAAAGATGTACTGCTGTGAGAACAACCAGCACAAAAAACAAAAAATTTCCTTTCGAATATATAAACAACATTGTTGTTTTTGTAAAAAAAAAACTTTAAAAAAGATCCTCTGTTGATCCTTTTACATAAATACAGTAATACAATAGAATAATTTTTAAACTCAGTTTCACACAAATGTTGTTACATGGCCTTCAGAAAAAGATCAATATGTCATATTTCAGGGTATTTTATTATATTACAGTAAATACTGGAGAAAAGTAAATTCTTATTGAAATGATTTCCATGGATATGTAAAGTAACATCAATTAGTAGAATTGCACATTGTCTACACAGAAATAGTTAACTCACCAGAAACAATTTATTCTTGTCAAAAAAGATAGACATTACAGAATTACAAAATCTTAGCTCACCCAAAGTTTACTAAAAAAAACAAAATTACTTTAAGTATTTATTCCCACTCATGTCTTTCCAAGTCATAAGGCTTTCTTTCTTCTGTGGAACACAAAATTATATATTTCAAAGAATGTCAACATTGCTGATTTCTATATAATGGCAGCTAAAAAGCACCCCAAAGTGTAATAAAAGTACTCAATGCAGCTTAAGTGTCATATTATAATTATTTTAAAGGCATACAATCACTTTGTAAGATGAATGGACTGAAATGTATGGTGTTATTCACCCCTAAATCAAATAATTGATGAACTCATTTATACAAATCAGAAATCAAAGATCAAATATGGCCTTTGTATACACAAGTCGATCAATGACTTGATTTAGGGGTGAATTACGTATTTCACTCCCATTTATTTGTATGCCTTCAGAAGATGTCAAATATGATGCATGCAAGCAACTATAATTGAATGGAAATCAGCAATCGTGGCATTCAAACATTTAAAAAATATTATTGTGTGTTCTGCAGAAGAAAAAAAAGTCATATGGGTTTGGAACTACATGAGGGCATAAAGACAGAGTTCTCATTTTTGGGTGAACAATTCCTTTAATCTGATAAATCCTACATCACTGTCTACAAGTATCAGTCTGATTGTTTTCTGGAAAAGTCAGTTTTCCAGAAAACTGACACTGACACACTAAAGAAAAGAAATCAAAGCAACATAATTATTAGTACAAACAGACAAGGAAATAATGTGCCATAAATATATTTTAGTGAATGTGACACTCACATTTTATGCATCATATAGGAGCAGTTTGTGTTGTACTTGCTTCCAGCATCTACAGGATTCTGGCATATCAAACAAAATGTACATGTAGAGGACTGAGAGAGAGCGAGAGACAAAGTGTGTTATACATCTCAGTCTCTCAAAAACACATAAGTAAGTAGCCTAATGTGATTTGAGAAAAGAGATTAAAGTTGACTCCTACCTGTGGAGGCCTTGTGTGAAAGACCTGGGTGACAGGGGCACGGAAATGAGCCTGCACGTGATGCTGGGCTATGGGACCAGCTGGGCTACGGGATGCTGTATCAGACAAACGTAACCAGGAAAGGATCTGGTTCCAAATGGCCAGTTGCTACAGGGCCTAGTGGCTGAAACAGCAGAGATAAATTTATAAATGTTATCAACAATGCATTTGAGATATTAAAAGTACTTTGGTACAGCTCATATTGGTATGTGTGTGCATCTGCGGTAATATGGCTCTGCGTATCAAATCTTTGTCAAAATACCTGTCTCATGTAATCACAGTAAGTGAATGTAAATCGGCAGGACAAAAATATCAAACGTTTGGATCAGTCCATGCTGAGTGAATTCAGCCTAACAGACCACTTGTTGTCTATTGTGTTGTTAATATTAATCAAACAACTTTGTTTGCAAGCAAAAGAGAAAAAACACTGACTGCTCTTAATTTATTTCTTTGTTCTTTATTACTGACTATTTCACTGAAGAATTGCTTGAAACCCCTGAAAAGCAATGTTTAGTTAATAGACAAATACTTAAATGCTAGTACATGCCATTAGTATAAAACTTGTTGTTGAAAATCATGACATTTTACTGGTTTTGGTGTTGAATACTCAAATTTTGCTAGCTTGACAAACCTACAATGCACGGCATGAGAAAAGCAAAAAGAGAATGAGGAATATATATGAGTGAGAGAATCACTCATGAGTCTCTCACTCATATACAGTATGAATTAGAGACATGGATGAGAGGATGTCTGCTCTCACTGGTCTCTGGTTCTGTGCAAGTCTCTGGGAAACCTGCTGAGAAACATCATCTATTGACATGCCAGCCATTGTACCATGCTCACTCTTGATTGGCTGTAGAACCCTTGTTGACTGATCTCTAATACGGACAGAAGCAGAAAAGTTTGAGAGTGAAGTGAATTTCAAAAGCTCTCATTATCCTGACACACCATAACACAATCAACAAACTACAGATTTTTGGTAGGAAAGCTCCGCAATTTTTTTTTTTGAGTGGTGACATGTTCCGGGTACACGCAAGAATACGCTGTTTTCAGCGCTTTTTGAGCGGTTCTTACGATAGAAGCCGGTGGGGTCTGGTTTGTAATTTATGAAAAAATAGGCCGTTTCGCGCACGCGCTTTCACTCACAGATACGCGCAAACGGATGAGTTAGGGGCTGTTCACACCGAACGTGTTTTTGCCTGCGTCTGCTCTGTTTTGCCATTGATTTACTGTGTAAACGCGCGCTGGACGAACCTCCATACATAAATTGCCTGCGTCTCGCTGTTTCTTCAGTGTCTCGTGGAGGACTGGCACATTTTTAGACATTGTCAAGTTAATAAGAGCTTCAGGTTTCAAAATTGCATGCCGAGACACCTGCTTTCTGTATCAGGCGTTGCAATGTTTCTAGATTTGAATTGATTTATTTTTAGCACAGGTGTCACAAATATTTAACGTTCTGAACAAGTTCAGGTTGCAAAGAGGTAACTTACAATTATTCCAGATAGTTCTGCAACAAGCAAATTTCAGCCCTTGATAAGTGGCATGTTTTTCCCCCTTCTGCTCTAGTGTGCTGAGGGACTGCCGTGCTTTGTATGTTTATTTGTACAATACGAATGTTACAATGCTTATGTAATGGTATGTAAATATGTTAAATGCTGTGGGTAAGTGTACTATCTTGTGTTTCATGTAGGACTGATTCATTTTCTGTGAATGAAACCCTTATTTCCGTTTTTGTGTCTCCATTATGCAGTTAATGTTGTAAATTATGTCGATTTAATGTGTTTAATTGATTAATTGCATTATATGTACTGAATTGCCCATGTTCACCACTAGGTGGGGACGTTTCCCTCATATTGAATTAATTTGAACTATTATAAGAAGAATTGAGTGAAAATGTTTATTGTAACTGTACATTTGCTAAAATCGTACAAAGATTTAAGAATTTAAAAGATATAAAAGGATTAAAAGAAAAATAACTGTTTTAATTAAAACAGAGCAGAGCTAATGAGACATGATGTGGGACTGAATCATTCTCTCTGCCACGAAACCCTTATTTCCATTTTTGTATCTCCATTATAAAATACAGCCTCAGCATCAGAATATAAACTCCAGGTGAAAGTAAATAAGACAGGAATATATTAATATTGTATAAAACAAATTCACAAAGTAATAAAAATACGGTATTATATTATAATGGCAAACTGGACAACAATAAATAATTGTTGGGTTATAAAATGTATAAAAAACAACTAAATTCCAAAATGTTACTGGTTGAAGTAGTAGGTTTTGCACGCCCTGTTCAAAAAAATTGTTTTGTATAAATTTATGTAGGTAAATATTGCTTTTTTTATTTCTGTATTGTGGAAAAACTGGAAAACATGCATTAATTATTTTTAAATAGATTTTTATTTCATTAAGCATTTTGAATGTACTTGGCTACAATGGTTGATAGGATGAATTGAAAATTGTGATTTAAAATACATTTTATGTCACTTTTTAAGCAAACATTTAAAAAATGTACCAGTGTGCAACAAAGTCTCTATTAAATGGCCTGCATGTCTTGTCTAATGATATAAAGGTGTCAGGATCCTGTTACTTTGTCAGTCTGCTTTTGTGCTGACAGGGACCTGACACTCTTGTTCTGTCTATGTTGTGTTTTTTTTGTGTTTTTGTCTCTATGTGTGTTTTCAGTCCTCCACTTGAAAAATCACAAGCTCTTTCTGCATCTCAAGCGCAGCTATCTTCTCACACAAACACATTGTCAGCAAATAATATTTATAAATAATAATAACAATAATAATAGGAGCTCTGAAGAAGAAATTTGCTGTGAGGTTGCAGGTCTGATTGGCTTGCTCTGCCTGTTTGAAAAGTGTCTCCATTTCCACTCTCAAAGCAGCTATTTCCTGCTCCAGGGCAACCTGTCACATACACAAGAAGAGAAACCAGATAAAGACAGAGCCGCGCACACAGATCCAGAGATAGTATATGTCTTTCTTGTTTTATGCTTTGAAACTTTACTTCTCTTGACTCTGTTCCTCAATCAGCATATTTAGTTTCGTACTCCAACTCCTGAACCAGTCTAAAAACACACACACACACACACACACACACACACACACACACACACACACACACACACACACACACACACACACACACAAATGTTGGGTGTCCATGTTTTATTAGGACTCTCCACAGACATAATGGTTTTTATACTACAAACTATATATTCTATCCCCTACCCCTAAACCTAACCCTCACAGAAAACTTTCAGCATTTTTACATTTTCAAAAAACATAATTTATTATGATTTATAAGCTGTTTTCCTCATGGGGACCAACAAAATGTTCCCACAACGTCAAAAATGTCGGGTTTTACTATCCTTATGGGGACATTTGGTCCCCACATAGTGATAAATACACGCTCACACTCACACACACACACACACACACACACACACACACACACACACACACACACACACACACACACACACACAGACCTTTAAATTCAATAACTGAAACCCATGCAGTGTGACATATAATATTTTTTTTCAATTTACCTTGATTTCTCCTCTTCCATTCATTTTTTCTCGGCAGTAAACTCTAGATATTTTACCATAACGTTTTTCAGAGTGGTCTTGCTGTTATTTAGCTCCAGTTTAATTTGTAAGGACTTAAGGAAAAACAAAATCTAAAAAAAACACCACAAATTAATAATTAAATTCCAAATTAAAGTTACAGTGTAAGACTAGGACACAAGTAAAATCAAATCTAGCATCTAGGGTGAATTCAAGAAATAAAGATTTTAAGCACCTCTGCTGCAATTCAAATCATGTAGTACAGGTGTGAGACTAGACCTGGTACTGATGATTCCGGTCTTCAATCGTCTTCTCGAAACTGCTGACACAGCGACTGTGCTCCTCTTGCTCTGCTTCATGCTGCTTCTTATGAGCCTTGTACTGCTGGTTCAACCCAATACTGTCATCTTCTATGGCACACTAGAAAGCCAAAGAAAATTATTTAAATAAATCAACATAACAACAAAAAAAAAACCCTCAAAAAGTCCTCCCAAATTGATGTAGGTAAATTTGAAAAAGCTTATCATTTGAAATCTTATTTCAAATATCACTTATCTGAGCTGTAAAGTTGTTTAAATCTGTTTTTATGGTCATTTTACAGTTTTAGGGTTTAGAGCGTTTCGTCATGACAGCAAAATTGTAAAATTGCATATAACTTTACACAGAAAAGGTTAGTAAGTGATTTTTCATACTAAAATCATGTTAACATGCATATTGTTTACGTCTTATGGCTATACTTTGGAAAAAGTATTTTAACATTTATGGATTGGCCCCCATTCACTTCCATTGTAAGAGCCACACTGTAAGCCAGATTTTTCCTTTCCTTTAAAATGTTTTATTTTTTTATTAGGGGGATTGATCGGCCACTGATCTAAATCTGCCATTCTTCATCTTAAATCTGACCAACAGTCACTCATCTCAGAAGCTATTCTGTGAGGATCCCAATTTAAATCAGATTATTGCTGGTCACATTTCCACTAATCACAGCAATTACATTAGGTGTGTTCGACTTGAACTGCATCTCGATTTGCCAACCGTCGAGATTTACCGGAGTTGAAAGAGAGCAACCAAGCTGGACACTTTGTGCTTCCAGTCGCATGCTGATCCCACACCAGTCACGGAAGATCACAAGATATTTGCTTTATTACAGACTAATTGGAATTCAGATTTGAATTTTACATAAAATAACCAGAAACATTGTTCGTTTAAAAAGGTTATGTGCTGCTTAATACAGTGCCTGTTGTTTGTATAAGAAGAATATCACACCAAATGTATTGCGGTCACAGATCCAAAAAATAATAAGCGTGAATCAAAAAGTAATAAGCGCAGATATAAAAAATAATAAGTACTGATAAAAAAATAACAAGCATGAATCAAAAATATATAAACACATTTAAAATATGCACAAAATTAAAGCAAAGTCATAAAAAGTGCAAACAAAATAATGTTTTCCTTGGTAATATGACAGTTTTTTTTTCTCTCTTTTTTTCTCTCATTTTTTGCAATTGTATTTTTTTTGTACAAAAATGCTGTATTTTTTTGCTTTTATTTCCAAGTTCTGTGCTTAATTTTCCAAAACTTGTGAGTAGAATTTCATGTAAATCAGGGGCCGTTTTGCATCCCTTTTGGTCCACTAGTTCTTGATCGACAGCTCCTCCTCTAGCTAATCATTCGAAGAGGAGAGGTGACGTCACTCCAATGCAACTCTATATTATATTAATTGTGGTTGATAGATATGCTGTTTGTGTCTGTTTTGAGTATTTTCTGCAAGCTCTAGAAAACAATGTGTTGTCCGAGTAGGCCATTATCATAGTCCGTTAACACATGTATCGAGTCAGCTGAATTTAGTAAGCAGAGTCTTATGTTTAGGCATTATTTAAGACTTCCATAGGTTATTGGCTGCATATCTAAAACAGTCGGGGACTCTACAACGAATCGGCTTGACAATATAAATAAAGTTTTATGATAAACTTAAACAAAAACACATAAACATAAACACATACAGGGCAGCTGCCTGCAGTTCTCTCTCTCTCTCAAACTGCTATCTCCAGTCACCTTTATCCCTTGCTCGCCTCATCAGGTTGATTGATCCGGGCGTGCATCATTCCGCGCTACACATAGATAAATGTAATGAAGCCCAGCTGCCCACATAGCTCGAAAAACATTTTTATTAAGGGGTCAAAATTAACTCTAACTAAATCAAACAAATTTGCTGGGAATAAAATGCCCAAATACTTAATGCCCTGTTTGGACCACTGGAAGGTGCTCAGCTGAAAAGTCGTTACTGGGCAGCACACTGTCAGAGCCAATGCATCGGATTTACACCAATTGACTCTGTATATTGAGAATTTAGAAAAGGAATTCATAATTTTGTGGAGGCAAGGCATAGATCTAGTGGGGTCAGAGACAAATAATAAAATATCATCAGCGTAAAGCAAAAGATTATGCGAAACACCTCCCGCCACCCCCCTGGTAAATCATCTTACCTTATTATATACAATAATGGGGAAAGCGAGCAACGCTGCCGGGTACCCCTGTCCAGAGTAAAATATTTTGAATTTAATCAATTTGTTTGTACCGCTGCTACTGGGTGTCTATAAAGTAACTTAATCCATCCAATAAAAATATTCCCAAACCCATACATTTCCAAAATCTTACAAATATAATCCCATTTTACCATATCAAACGCCTTTTCGGCATTGATATCGGTGTGATAGTGATGGCAGCGACTGGAGTCGGATCATTCACCACTGACCACATGCTATTGATGAAACGCCTAATGTTATCAGAAGAGCTGCAGCCCCGAATAAACCCCACCTGATCTATATGTATAAGAGATGTCATAACTTTACTTAATCGGTTAGCCAGAATTTTTGACAATATTTGAACGTTTAGCTGGATCAGGGAAATTGGACGGTAACTCTTACACTCGCTTGGATCTTTGTCCTTTTTAAGTATCAGACTGATCCGGGCTTGTGTCATAGTTGGCTGAAGCTTTCCATTCTTTAATGATTCCGTATTAACTTCTAACAAAAGTGGAGCCAATTCTGTAGCATAAGATCTCAAAAATTCAGCGGCAAAGCCATCTGGCTTGCCTGTAGGCAAGGCGTTAATTACCTCGCCAAGCTCTAATGGTTCCATACATTTTCTAATATCTCCATCAGTAGACAAAGATGTGGAACTATAAAGATCAAGATAGAATTCTTTAAAGGCATATTAATATCAATGGCCAAGGTAAAAATTTCACCACCAGCAGATTTCACTGAGGGAATGGTAGAAAAAGACTCTCTCTGCTTTATATATCTAGCCAAAAGCTTCCCTGCTTTGTCACCTGACTCAAAGTATGACTGTCTTGCCATGAACAGCCAAAACTCCATCTTTCACGACAGAATAGTATTATATCTGTATTTCAATTGGGTCACTTCTCTGATGCAATCAGATGAGAGAAGCTGTCTTTAACATACATGTGAATTAAATTTACCAGACACCAGGGGTGAAAATTTCAAAATGTTGGGGGGACAATAACCATAACAATTCTCAAGAGCAATTTTTGAAGGGGACACCAAGGGGTTTTTTGTTGTTGCCCTGTTTGCATTTGTATTATTTTCATTCTTAAACATTTATTTTAAGAATATATCATTATATTATTTACAATATACATATTTTAATGATATTTTAGGGGGGGACAACCCTCAGATGGGGGGGTCCTGACCCCCCTGCGTGATTTCCGCCTATGCCAGACACCCTCCAATGCATACAGAGATATTACATTGACCAGTGTGTCGAAGAGATTAGCCAAATGGGCCACTGGCCATATCCAGAGTTATATTCACTTTTGCAATCACTCAGACATCTTGATTAGCCCAGCTCTCAACCCATTGTTTTGGGCTAGCCTAGATGTAATAGTATACAACCTTGCTCTAAATGTTGACCTTCAGAAAACATTTCATATCTACTGTGAACTCTCTCTCCACTGGGCAGTGAAATGCTCATCATAACAATCTGTTTTCCTCTGAAGCTTAAGTAAAGGTTATTTTCTTCAATCAGGAACCTGAGTGAAGTTTTTTCAACAAAAAATTTCTGTTTTACCTGATACATGTCTGCTGCCTTGTGTGCTTGAGTCCTGACAAAGCAGTATTTTGGTTAGTATTCCTCCACACTACAGACAAACTCTTCCTTTACAAACACGATGCTTTCAGTATCTGGAAAGCCATTATTTTTCTTGCATGTGCCATTTCCTTTTTGGATGTCCCAACCTGATGAGTGGAACAGCTGGTATTGTAGAATAATCATTTTTAGATGGTATAATAATCATTCTTAGATATCAAAATACTTATATGAGTTTCTAGGCCTTTGTGCGAGCCAGGAGAGAGCATATGAGGTTACTAAAAGTGTTGATGCTGCAGAGAACACAAAGAATGGTATACAACCTTGAAATACAGGATGTACTTCTTTAATCAGTTATTATATGAATGGTGTCTTGTATTCTTGCAGCTGGTGTTTTGCTGTTTCTGTTAATTAGTAGTATTCTGACATATATCTTTGGTGTATTTCCTTTATGCTGACATGTATCTCTAAAATATATGGTGTATCTCATTAAAATACAGGATGCACTTCTTACAAAAACACTTTTAATAAGTTAGATATCTCTTATATGATATGTTTCTGGCATGGTGTTTTACCTTGATGAGTTAAATATCTTTGGAGCTTGTATTTTCTTTCATTAATCAAATGATACTGTGTATGAACAAACAAGGCCGCCTCATTATGAGGGTACACTGAAATGTAGGGCAAAGGTAAAAGGTATGTGATGGGGACATGGCTGTTTGTATCATACACAGGTGTTTCTAAAATTGATGAACTTTTATCATGAACTATGACTTATGTCAAAAATAAGTGGAGTTACCAGTTGATGTATGTTTTTTAAAAAATAATTAGATGGGGATTTTCCACCAATATTTAATTAGTAAGGAAAATAGAACATATTGGTGGCGAAGGAAAGAGACAAGAGCAATTATTCTATTGGTCAGAGATAATGGGCAAGAAGATAACAAAAAGGTATATAACTGAGAACTCAGGAGGATAGAGTCAGAACAATCAGCTGACTGGTCTCTTGTTTGTTGGTGATCAATAAACTACAACTTTGGCATCTGGAACTCAAGACTCTGAAAGTTTTCTTCAACTTAGAGAAACTCGTCGCAATATTCCACGACATATCTTTGGCGCCCAACGTGGGGCTGGCATTGAGGTCAAGGGGGCAGAGGTCGCTGGTGGGACGGCTTGCACGGATCGCACAGAAACACCGGCGCCAGAAACTGAGGTAAGCATCTTTGCTTAAGGTGTTTTTGTGTGATAATTCGATTTTGTGTGATAATTCGAACTAATTGGCTAAAATAGAGAGAGTTCCAGATTTCAAAAATGGGGGGTGGGGTTGTTTAAGTTAGTATATTAAAGAAGGTAGAAAAAGCCTGGGGGTGAGTCGAGAAGCGACGGCGCGTGAAAATTCCCGGTTAGGTGCATTTATTCAAGGTTTTGCCAGAAGAGTGGCTGAAAATCCTGTACAGGTGAAAATCCTAACACGGGTGGAGAAGTGAAAATTCGCGCAAAATTCCTCCAGGTGTTAGATTAAGTTATTTATTGCAGTGTTTGACGGAACCCGGACTGTGCAGAAAACGGGGAATTGTTGAACTATGTGCATGTTTGAGATAATGAATAATGTGCATAACTAACTATGTTGTTGGTGCATGTGCTTTCATACTACTAACCGCATTGTCTATGTGTTTTTTCAAATGCATGGTCACAGTGCTGATGATGTGTTGTGTGCAAGCGCAGAATAATGCAGAGAATCAGGTGCACCAAGCAAGTAACATGAACTAAAAGTAAGGGTAAATTGGGAAACTAAAATGAAGAAAATAATTGTAGAAAAAGATGTGAAAACACCTGATCCTCTGTCTCCCGGACCTGCCTTCACTCACTGGGTGGCTGAATGGCCAGCACTGTGAGTGAGGGGAGGGGGAGATTGGGATAGAAAAAGAAATAGATTAATTGGGGAATAAAAAGAAGGAAAATGTTTTCCATTTACAGTGAACAAAACTAAAGAGAAAATGCAGAGACCCATGAAATTTGTGAGATGCGAAGACCGACGGGACCTGAAGAGTGGGAACGAAAATTGGAAAAGACATTGATAGAGTCAAAGGGCATACGTGATCATTTTTGGAGGGAAACAGAGTATGTAGATTACACGGGACAGAAAAGACAATTGACACTAGATAAAAAGAAGGCACTGTTGAGAGGTTTGATTAGGATAGTAAATTTACCAGAATTAGAACAAGAATGGCCTTTTGTAGATTGGTTGGAAGTCACAATGGAGAACTTGTACCTTGGAACCTTTTAACAGGCATAGAAAGACTTTGCCAGGCAGGATATGGGGAACAGCTGGACACCTTTGGGATAGAAGTAAGAAGGTCAGTTAAACAAGTGCAAATCCCTTATCTCAGCACTGAAGTGGCCCATTATTGGGAAACGCTAGAGAGGCCAGTGGGACAAGGTGTCACAATTTTGAAAAATGTAAGCTTAGAGATATTCAACAGAGTCAGAAATGTATACAGGGAAAGTAAAGTAATATTCAAGGAAAATAATGAAGGGAGATTGTACCAGCAACTGTAATTGAAGGTACAATAGGAATGTTTGAGGTAAGAGTTTGCCTGGATCCCCAGCAGAAATAAAGCAGACTTGGCTGGACATATATGAGAGACAGCAAGATAACCAATAGGGGCAGGCTTGGATAGAAAAATATAGATATGCATGAAATAAGATAGAATGCAAAACTTAGAGTGTATCATTAATAAAGACATTTACAGTAATGTAATCCTTAATGATGTAATGTTCATGTTTAGATAAATATGTAACCACACACGAAAGTATAATGCATGAGAAAGATTAAATAGTTAGAAGAATTAATGTATTAGTTTAGACACTTATAACTATGCTGTGTGTATAAGAATGAAGCAATGTATAAGTATGTTAACCAGATCAAACTTGTATCCAAGTGCATGCATAAAATAAGTAATGTGTAATCATCTCTAAAAATCTTGTAATGTACAAAGAGATTGTAATGAGAAAATAAAGCATAAACAAACAAATAGTTGGTTTTGAAAAGAAATAAAGTAAAACCATACAAATAATAAAAGAAGGAACATAAGCAAATAATAAGAAAAAATATGAATTAATAGAAATAAAAATAAAGAGAATGATAAAAGAGTGTAAAGAAAAGAAATAAGAGATAATAAATAACTGTAAAAAGAAGAGATGATAAACAAAAGAGGAATATATAAATAGTACTTATAAATAAATAGTGAAGCTGGTAGGACTAAGGTAACTGAACATAATAAGTTGACTTCTCTCTCTCTCTCTCTCACAGCATGCTGGGGACTGGGTGTTGGGAGGAGAGAGGGAGGGGCTGCTAGAGCAAGAACAAGAGAGCAGTGAGGGAGGGGCTGCTAGAACAAAAACAAGAGAGTAGTAAAGGGAGGGCTTTTGAACACGCTTAAGAGAAATAGGATAAGATTTCTTGGGTCTCCTCCCGCCTGATAATAACAGTACGGAGGGCTGGCAGTGGATTAGAAAGGGTGTAAAAAGGAAAGAAGGAAAAAGAGGCAAAATGATAATAGATAAAAAGTCAAATAAATTAACCTCATGTTTTACTTTCATGCACTGGGCAGGAGAAGTAATTGCAACAGGTCAAGAGTGTTGTGGAAAAAACCTGGAGCAGTGATTTGATAACCCTGAGGAGTGACATTGTTTGGATACATAATAATCTGTGTGGACTGGGACCAGAAGAGGAACCAACAAAGCAACCAAGCAGAACACAAACAAAAAGTAGCAGTATTAAAATATCTAGGAAGAAGGAAATTCCTCAACCCAGAAAAAGCCCAGGGGAAGTCAGGGGTCGGATACTTTTAGTGGTCCTCGTCTGACCAGCCTGGTGAAGATTAGCATAGCAGAATAGAACACTCTGGGGTTAAAGAGGTACTGAATTATTGAAAACATAGAGGGATAGTAAAATGGCACTGACACCAATAGATCAGATATGCATGGAGTTCCCAACATATAGAGAGGTGATAAAAGAGATGTCTAGGAAATGGGAAGGAAGAACAAAGGGGCTGAACACAAAGTGGCCAGCAGAGGGAACATTTGATGTAGGGATATGTAGAGAAATGGAAGCATTGATAAAAAATCATAAACCAAAAGATAAGAGCCAGAAGAGGATAATGAAACGAGATAGGGAACTAACAATGCTCCATATGTTCAAGACCAAGGGATAGAAATAATAAAACAGGAAAGGGAAGGAAAAAAGGTGGATGAAGAAAAGGAGAAAGACCCCTCCCTATGCACCAACAATGGAAACGAAAGGAAATTTGCAAATGCCTATGATGGAGTTTAAGGGGAAGTACACATGGCTGGAGAAATAGAAGTCACTGAGAAAGTGTCAATAGAGCCAGAAGAAAAGCCAGCAAATCTATACCCAGATATTAAACTGAGAGGAACTATGAGCCACAATTATGGGGAAGCAGTGGGATCAGAACAAAACAGCACAAAGGGTCTATGGAGTCCAAGTCAAAGGTGGGAAGGGCCAGAAGGATCAGATCAAGAAATGCGCCAAGAGCTGTTAAGTCAACAAAGAATAAAGGAAGAATTAAACAAACAATGCCAGGAAGCAATAATAGAAGGAATAAAAGGGTATGCGGAGCAACAGAACAAAGAACAAAGAAAACAACAAGAGCAAGAAAGCACATCTGAAGATGACGATCTAATAGAGACAGATGACGGCATGACAATATCATCAAGAGTGAAAGAAAGTGTGAAAAAGCAGCGGAAAATGAGAGAAGATGTGACCAGCATCAGAGCCAGGTCACAGGAACTATCGGACTCCATGAGAAAGGAAAAAGAGATGTTGGAAAACATGAGAAGGTCAACAAGAAGAAGAGAGCATGTCGCTCCAGACATAAACACCCTGGGACACCGGACAAAAGGAAAGATGAAACAGGTTACAGGACAACTCTATCTTGAAGACATGCCAGAAAAGACTAAGCAAACATGGCAGAGAATGACAGGAAGAATGGTCAGAACTGATGTGGAATCTGATGGAGAGGATGATGAAGAATGGCCAGATGAAGAGGAAGTGAAAAGACCAGTCAGACGACATAATAGGACGATATCATCACAGTGTCCTATTATGATGAAGGGACAGTATGACTGCTATGTGCCATGGGCCAACCATGATCTTGAAGGATTACTGGCAGCCCTCCCTGACATATATGAAGGAGCAGGAAGGTGGATTAGAGATGTTGAGGAGCGAGCAGTAGGAACTCAACTGGCCCTGGGAGACATTAAAGCACTTCTTGCAAGATGCATTGGAGGAGGCAAAATGGCGGAAATACTCGAAAAAGCCAAAGTGGGAAATGCAGCAGATACCACAAAGTATGATGAGATACCATTCAGCAGATGCCGAAATACCATCTGGAAAGCCCTAAGAGAAGAATTTCCCACCAACCTAGACCCAAAATCAATAAAAGGAGAGCCACTGGGAACAACTGAAAACCCGAAAGCCTATATCGAACGAGAGCTAAAAAGATGGAAGCTGGAAATGGAAAAAGATCCAGAAAAGGATCCCTGGATGACAGCTGTGTTCCGAACGGCCATAATAGAGGCTATGCCTACACCAGTAAAGGAAAAGCTGGAAGACGTGGTGGGGTTAACTACCAAGACACAGAAAGAGTTCTGTGCCCATGTGGTACATGCAGTGGAACAACACAGACGGAATGAAGAAAAGTTAAAGCAACAAGAGAGGGACATTGTAACACAGTTCAAGGACGGGACAGACACAAACGTCAACTTAAGGGGTGAGTTTATTTTCCTTTGTTTAATAACGTGCAATGTTCGCTTTCTGGGTCGGGTTCTCCCTCTCGTGCTCTGTCACTCCTGCCCTTTTTATGCCGCTCTCCTCATGTTACTGAA
Organism: Xyrauchen texanus; assembly: GCF_025860055.1. Classification (NCBI taxonomy): domain Eukaryota; kingdom Metazoa; phylum Chordata; class Actinopteri; order Cypriniformes; family Catostomidae; genus Xyrauchen; species Xyrauchen texanus. The sequence continues at coordinate 27,581,662 of NC_068279.1, forward strand.
ATTAGAGACAGGTGTTAGTCATCATTTAGCTCAGGTGTGAGCGCCCTTACCGCTTTTCTCTCCCGGACGGGCGCTTGACCACGCCCCGCTGCCACATACCCCCACCGCCCGACTCAGGCCGGGCGTCATCCGGCCTGCCTACCACTCCCCCATTTCTGGAGAGGAAGTCAGCGGCAGCCATCTGCACCCCGGCCTGTGGACCACCTTAAATTTAAAGGGCTGGAGAGCCAGATACCAACGGGTGATCCGGGCGTTAGTATCCTTCATGCGGTGGAGCCACTGGAGTGGGGCGTGATCCGAGCAGAGGGTGAAGGCCCGCCCCAGCAGGTAGTATCGGAGGGTGAGGACCGCCCACTTGATGGCCAGACACTCCTTCTCTACGGTGCTGTACTTAGTCTCCCTCAAGGAGAGTTTCCGGCTAATGTACAGCACCGGGCTCCTCTCCCTCCACCACCTGCGAGAGTACGGCCCCCAGCCCTCTGTCTGAAGCGTCCGTCTGTAAAACAAAAGGAGAGAGAAGTCAGGTGCATGCAAAAGCGGCCCCCACAAAGTGCAGCTTTAATCTGTATAAACGCCTGTTGGCACTGCTCCGACCATTGGACCGGATCTGGAGCCCCCTTTTTAGTAAGGTCAGTCAGCGGGCTGGTGACATCCGAATAATTAGGCACAAATCTTCTGTAATAGCCAGCCAGCCCCAGGAACTGCCTCACCCCCTTTTTGGTCTTGGGTCTAGGGCAAGTCGCAATCGCCGCGGTCTTGTCAATTTGGGGTCGCACCTGGCCATGACCCAAGTGGAACCCCAGATACCGTACCTCCACACGCCCAACCGCGCACTTTTTGGGTTTGCCGTGAGCCCCGCCTGCCGCAGCGATCTCAGGACGGCCCTCAGATGTTGCATGTGCCGCTGCCAATCATTGCTATAAATGATGATATCATCTAGATAAGCAGCGGCGTAAGCAGTATGCGGTCTGAGGATCCTATCCATGAGGCGCTGAAACGTGGCTGGTGCCCGAACAAACCGAAAGGAAGCGTCACGAATTGGTGTAATCCGAACGGCGTGGTGAAGGCCGTCTTTTCACGGGATATTGGTGTCAAGGGGATCTGCCAATAACCCTTCGTTAGATCCAAGGTCGAATAAAACCGAGCAGAACCTAACCGATCGAGCAGTTCATCAACACGGGGCATTGGGTACGCGTCAAATTTAGACACCGCATTGACTTTTCTATAATCCACACAGAAACGGACAGACCCGTCGCTCTTGGGAACAAGGACGACCGGACTGGACCAATCGCTGTGAGATTCTTCTATTACTCCCATGTCCAGCATCGCGTCCAATTCTTCCCGAACTATTTTTTTTTTATGTTCGGGCAAGCGATAAGGGCGGCAACGTACCACTACGCCCGGCTCGGTCTCGATGTGGTGTTGTATGATGTCTGTACGGCCCGGTAGAGGAGAGAACACGTCCGCAAACTCCTTTTGCAGTTCGGAAACCTCTGCGAGTTGGCGTGGTGAGAGGTGGTCTCCACACGGAACCGGGGTGTTAGGATCGCAGGCTTTGTTTACCTCCGGTCCGAGCTCCGCCCTCTCCGGAACTACCGTTGCCAGCGTCACAGAGGCCGCCTCTTCCCTCCACAATTTTAGGAGGTTGAGGTGATATATTTGACGCGCGCCCCTCTATCGGTACGCTTAACTTCATAATCGAGGTCCCCTACTCGTCGTGTGACCTCAAAGGGTCCTTGCCACTTGGCGAGTAATTTTGAGCTCGATGTTGGGAGTAATACAAGCACTTTATCTCCCGGTGCAAATTCCCGTAGCTGAGCACCCCTGTCATACAGCCGGCGTTGGCGTTCTTGAGCCTGGAGCAAATTCTCCTGTGTTAATTGCCCCAGTGTATGGAGTTTTGCTCTAAGATCAAGAACGTATTGAATTTCATTTTTGGCATTGGAAGGTCCCTCCTCCCAAGTTTCACGGATGACGTCGAGGACCCCGCGTGGGCGTCGTCCGTATAGCAGCTCAAATGGGGAAAATCCCGTGGAGGCTTGCGGAACCTCTCGTACTGCAAATAACAGGGGATCCAGCCACTTATCCCAATTCCTAGCGTCTTCGTGCACGAATTTACGAATCATATTTTTTAATGTTTTATTAAATCGTTCCACCAGCCCATCCGTCTGAGGATGGTACACGCTAGTGCTGAATCGACTTAATGCCCAACAATTCGTAAAGTTCGCGAAGTGTTCGTGACATAAATGTAGTGCCTTGATCGGTGAGGATTTCTTTCGGAACCCCCACCCGGGAGATTATCTTGAAGAGTGCCCCTGCAACACTGCGTGCTGAGATGTTGCTCAGAGGCACTGCTTCCGGATACCGCGTTGCGTAATCCACCAGGACTAACACAAAGCGATGTCCGCGTGACGTCCGTTCTAATGGCCCGACGAGGTCCATTCCAATTCTCTCGAAGGGAACCTCGATCAATGGAAGGGGCGCAAAGGCGCTTTTGGGGTGGCCGGTGGGTTTACCAGCTGACATTCGCGGCACGCCGCACACCACCTGCGGACGTCGCCGCCAATGCCCGGCCAATAGAAACGGGCTATTAGACGGAAAAGTGTTTTCCGTTCCCCAGGTGACCGGCCATAGGATTATAGTGAGCCGCCTGGAAAACCATTTCCGGCGGCTCCGTGGAATCAACAATTGTGTCACCTCCTCCTTTGTTTGAGCGTCCTGCGTCACTCTATACAACCGATCTTTAATAACTGAAAAATACGGATATGAAATGGCGACACCTGGCCGGAGTTGTTGACCATCGATTACTCTCACTTGGTCAAAGGCGTGTTTAAGGGTTTCATCGCGCGACTGCTCCAAGGGGAAGTCCCCTCAGGGAACTCCCTGAGGGAGGGGTGACCCCTCGCCCCTTCCCTCGTCACTCGGAGCAGCCGAGGGCGGCCCCGGCTCCGCCTCCCCGCCAAAGCATCGCACATCACACATCTCTTTACTTTCATGCAGGACCCATCCGCACAGACTCCCTCTAATACATTTCTAAAATTTGGCCAATCAGTACCCAAGATTAGCGGATGGGTGAGGCGGGAACTAACCGCTGCCTCCACACTATGCTTTTCTCCCGGAATTTAATCGCCAGAGTCACCAAGGGATACTTGTGAACATCCCCATGCACACACCTCACCCTCACTCGTTTAGCTGTGCCCAAAGCCCCGGGTTGAACCAAGCGTTGGTGGATGGTGGTCTGATTACAGCCGGTATCCATCAAAGCTTGGTATGTACCCCCCTGGATCCTTACCGGGATCCGGTACGCTCCAGCCCGACCGGGGGCAGCCTGCGGGACATCGGGGACCCGCACCACCGTCCCCACCTCCATCAGCGGACACTGATCCCGGAAGTGGTCCGGGTCCCCGCACCTCCAGCAGACCGGCCCAGGCGCCACGGCCGCACCCGTGCTGGCGGGCGCCACCACCTGAGGAGGAGAGCGACTGAAAGACGGGGAAGGGTTGCTCGGGTTCTCCCACGACCGGGAAGCAGGTCGACTGTATCCTCCACGCCTGCGGGGGGCAGGAACGGGACCTGGGGAGAGAGCAGAGCGAGAGGGAACAGGGGGGAAACAGGGGAAGACACAGGGGAAGGGGAGAGAGAGGGGGAGGGCTCATCTGTCCTTGGTATCGCCGCCAGGTGGTCCTCCGCGAGCTGAACAGCTGCCTCCAGCGACGCCGGGCGGTGGCACTGGACCCATTCCGCCGTTCTCCTGGGCAGGTTTTGCGTGAATTGCTCCAGTACCACCTGATCGATGACTCCCTCGACGTCGCGGTCCCCCGCGAGCAGCCACCGCCGACAGGCGTCCCGGAGCCGTTGAACAAACGCAAACGGGCGGTCGGACTTCTCCATCTTCATGCTCCGGAAGAGCTGGCGATTCTCTTCCGGGCTCCGACCAACCCGCTGCAGGATGGCCCTCTTTAGGTTGGAGTAAGCCAGGAGGCTCGTCGTTGGCAGTTGTTGCGCCGCGAGCTGTGCTTCCCGGACAGGAGAGGAATTAGGCGGGCTGCCCACTGTTCGGGCGGCCAGCCCCAGATGTCAGCCGTCCTCTCGAACAAGTCGAGGAAGGCCTCCGGATCATCTGCCACCCCCATCTTCTGTAACATGGGCGGGGGCAGCGTAGCGCGGGTGTCCGGGGTCGCGGCTGATGCTGACGCAGCCTCCTGGCTGAGGAGGCTCCGGATAGCGAGTCGGTCCTCTGCCTGAGCCCGCATGACCTCAAAGAACCGCCGATCTTGATCCTGCCGGAGCTCAAGCAGGGTTTGTTGGTGGCCCTGATGGAGATTAGCGAGGGACTGGAGGATTTCCGCCAGCTGGGAGGACTCTACGGGGCGACTTGGTTCCATCACAAAAAAAAAATAGTCCCGGGTTTCGGCACCACTGTAACACAGTTCAAGGACGGGACAGACACAAACGTCAACTTAAGGGGTGAGTTTATTTTCCTTTGTTTGATAACGTGCAATGTTCGCTTTCTGGGTCGGGTTCTCCCTCTCGTGCTCTGTCACTCCTGCCCTTTTTATGCCGCTCTCCTCATGTTACTGAAATTAGAGACAGGTGTTAGTCATCATTTAGCTCAGGTGTGAGCGCCCTTACCGCTTTTCTCTCCCGGACGGGCGCTTGACCACGCCCCCGCTGCCACAGACATACGTAAGAAACTGGAACAGTTGCAACTGGAGGAACTAACAGGAAACAAGAAAAGAATTCAAGCAGCAGTAAAAGGAAAAGATGCACCAACCTCTGTAATGGCGCCAGTAAATACAGTATTGCAAACTCCGATCGGTGCACAGGCTCAGATGGCCTCAAGTGAAACAGTCACACCTATGGTACCCGGCGTACCACCTGTGCCCATGTATCAACCCGTATCAACAATCCAGGTAGCACCAATGGCTCCTGTACCGGGTGCTCAAAACCAGATACCCATGCAAAGTCAGGTGATGCAACAGCCCATGCCGACTGTGGTACCAAACCAGATACCCATGCAGAATCAGGTGATGCAACAGCCCATGCCGACTGTGATATATCATTTCCCCGATCAAATGAATAGAAGATGGAATCGACAGTATCAAGGGGGAAGAGGAAGAGGACGAGGAAGACAGAATTATAATAATGGCCCAACAAATGCATGTTGGGGGTGTAACCAAGTGGGACACCGAAAAGCGAATGTCCTTTGAACCCCTGGCCACAAACGCACCAGGCAGACACCAACAACTGGCAACAAGACCCACAGCAGCAGCAGCAGCAGCAGGCCCCAGGTCCCGTCAATCCATGGCGCGGACCACCACAAGGTTACTAGGGATGCCCAGAGAATCCTACGGGAGGGGTCAGCTTCCAATGATATCAACTGATGCTGATCAAGAACCAATAATGAAGGTTAAGATAGAGGGCAAAGTAACACTGGTTATGTTAGATACTGGAGCCACTTTTACGTGTATAAGTCCAAGTTATGCCTCTCACCTCCCCCGGTCTGGAAAATATGTTAAGACAGTAGGATTCTCGGGACAAACGCAGTTAATTCCAATGACGGCTCCAGTAAACATAGAAGTAAAAGGAAAAGCAGTAAACATCCCAATCTTGATATCAGAAAATACACCAGTGAACTTATTGGGAAGAGACGCTATATGTAAAATGAACTTACAGATATGGTGCACTCCAGAAGGAATCTACATTGATGACAGAGGAGTGAAACAAATGACAATGACAAAACAGCCTGACCCTGAACGTCCACAAGCAAACGTATATTGGCTAGGAGATCTAGGAAAAGAAGTGAACAACACAATAGACAAATGGGGAAAATATATTAAGGCACAGTTAGGAGATCCAAATGTGCCTGGAGCAGAGCATCATTGTACATTAATGTATGATGAAACAAGAAACCCAGAATTGGAGGAAAAGTGGCTGAATGGAACAAAACAACAAGAAATCGCCTTGATATCAGAATACATAGTAGTTGGACAGGAGGGAGCAGCACTAAAGATAGAGAATAATGACTTTATAAACAAATGGTTTCAGATACCAGAATCTGTTCCACATGTGACAATCTATGTGAGCAAAGGAAGGGAACAAAAAGACTTAGGACAAATGATGAAAAGGGCAGAGAGGGTACAATGGAAAGGGACAGAGAATCCTCTAATCATGGAATCACCAGACAGAACATTTCTAAAGATCATATGTGCTACCCAAATGATAGGAACACCTAAGGTAGTAGTTATTTCACCTACTGAAAAATTAGACTCAAAAATGGTAGAGCTAATGGCAGAAATGGAAAAAGTAGTGCCAGTAAAACTATGGTCACGCCATGACACAGATGTGGGGTTAGTACTATCAGCAAATCCAATCCAGATAAAAGTAAAACCAGGAACCCAACCTCCACGAAAACAGCAGTATCAACTTAAACCAGAGGCAATATTGGGGATTAAAAGTACTATTGAAGGGCTACTTAAAGCAGGAGTACTAATAGAAACATCAAGCTGTTGTAATACACCTATACTTCCAGTAGCAAAGGCGAATAAAGCAAAGTGGCGATTAGTACATGATTTAAGGGCAGTTAATGAAGTAGTAGAGGATTGGCCTGCGGAAGTACCCAATCCGCACACTCTGCTGACTAATGTTCCCCTGCTGCTAATTATTTCACTGTGATTGACTTGTGTTCTGCCTTTTTCAGTATTCCTTTAGCAGAGGAAAGCAGACAGCTCTTTGCATTCACCTATCAAGGTAAACAATTCACGTACACACGACTACCACAAGGATTCAAGCACTCACCTCATGTGTTTAATCAAGTATTAAAAACAGACTTAGAGGATCTAAGAATAGACAGCACATTGATCCAGTATGTGGATGACTTACTGATCTGCTCACCAACACTAGAGCAATGTCATCAGGATACTATTAAGGTCCTTACTAAATTGGCTGAGGGGGTCATAAGGTATCAAAAGAGAAGTTACAGTACTGTTTACCCCAGGTGGAGTATCTAGGACGAATTATTGCACATCAGACTAAAGCAATATCGCCAAGTCAGTTGGAGGGTATAAGTAAAGCGCCGCAACCACAAACAGTGGGGCAAATGATGACCTTTTTAGGGATGACAGGATTTAGTTCAGATTGGATAGAAGACTATGCTATGAAAACAAACCCCTGCGAGAGCTAATGAAGCAAACAGGACAGCAAAATCTTAGAAGTAGGCTAACCTGGGGTGCAGATGCACTGGTAGCTTTTGAATCACTGAAAAAGGAACTGCAAACAGCACCTGCACTAGCAAGCCCAGACTACACTAAGCCGTTTCATTTGTATGTAGCAAATAGAAAAAGTGGTTATGCATCAGCAGTGCTGATGCAGGAACTGTGTAGTGGAAGGAGAAAACAACCCATAGCGTATTATAGCACAAAATTGGACAGTGTAGCCCAAGGATACCCGCCATGCTATCAGGGATTAGCGGCAGTTTATTTTGCGTATGAAAAAGCCTCCACAATAACTATGGGATATCCAGTGGTGATCTACACTCACCATAAGATAATAGAGCTAATAGAGAATGGGAAATTTGTACTAACACAGGCAAGATGTTTAGCATATTCAACATTGCTGACATACCCAGATGTAACTATAAAGAGATGTACCACTGTAAATCCAGCAAACTATATTCCCTTGGAGGATGAAGGAACACCACACGATTGTGTGGTAAATTCGTTAGCATTCACACGGTTGAGGCCTGACCTGGAATCAATACCAATGGTTGAGGCAGAAATAGAATATTTTGTTGATGGATCTTGTTTTAAGGACCATTTGGGAAATCATGCTGGGTTTGCTGTGGTAAAAAAGCAGGGAGATTCTTTTGTGCCAATTGTGGTTCAGCATTGTGAACAGCCATGCTCAGCACAATTGGCAGAATTAAAAGCATTGACCAAAGCCTGTCTACTCGCAAAAGATCAAAAAGTAAATATATATACAGACTCTGCATATGCGCATGGAGTGTGTCATTTGTTTGGTGCAGTGTGGAAACAGAGAGGGTTCAAAAAGAGTGATGGAACACCAATTCAGCATAAAGACCAGATAATCAGATTAATTTCAGCAATGATGAGTCCAAAAAGGCTGGCTATAGTCAAATGCCAGGCACACAAAAAAGGCAATGATTTTGTTATTAGAGGAAATAATGCTGCGGACGAACATGCCCGAGAAGCTTCAGGATGCAAAGTAGCAATAATGGCACCACAAGTGATATTACAGGTCCAGCCAAGTTTGGCAGATATAGCACGGATGCAGCTTCAAGCTGGCCCACCTGAATTAGCACAATGGCAGCAGAGGGGGCTGACAAGGGACGTTAATGGAATATGGAGGTCACATGAGGGGCAGATATTGGCTCCAGTAGCACTTCTAAATATGTTAATTTCTGATGCGCACGGATTTGACCACTGTGCAAGAGGCGAGGTAGTGAGGAAGATAAAACAGCAGGGCTACTGGTCGCCATACTTGCAGGCCTCAGTAGATGAGTTTTTGGCAGGCTGTGAAATTTGTGAAAAACACAATGTCAGGAAAGGCACAACCGCTCCATTAGGTCATATTCCAGCACCGGAGGGCCCGTTCAAACATCTAGTGATGGACTATGTAGATATGATAAAACCAGTCAGAGGCAAAAGATATATGTTAGTAATAATAGACAGATTCAGTAGATGGGTAGAAGCAGTTCCCTCGGCCGACCAGGAGCACAAACAGTGATTAAATTCCTAACAAGAGAAGTTATCCCAAGGTTTGGAATACCGTCGCAAATTAGCTCAGATAATGGCTCGGCATTCATTCAGAGGGCAGTAAAAACAGTCATACAGCAGCTGAGAATAAAACAACGACTAGGGTGTGTCTACCATCCGCAGTCTCAGGGGATGGTGGAGAGGGTAAATGGGAATCTCAAGGCAAAGATTGTGAAAATCTGTCAAGAAACAAGACTTAATTGGGTTGATGCGCTTCCGTTGGCATTAATGAAATATCGCATGCAAACAAATAGGATTACTAATCTAACCCCGCATGAAATGCTGACGGGAAGGCCTATGCCAGTGCCTTATCTGAGAGGACCTTATGAGGGTCCATCATTGGAACAACTAGAAATGGAATTGAAAGCATATATGAGACAATTGACGACAATACATGGAAAAATCTGTTTGCAGGAACAAAGAAGAAATCCTAGGCAGGAAGAGAATGCACCTTGTTCAATTGCTCCTGGAGATCTTGTGTACCTGAGAGTGTTTAGAAGAAGGTGGAATGAGCCAAGACGGGAAGGACCTTATGAAGTGGTGCAGGCAACCCCAACAGCAGTAAAGGTGAGAGGAAGTAACACATGGTATCATTTAAATCACTGCACTAAAGTACGTAGGAGAAACCTACCACAAAATCAGGAACCTGAAACCGAAGAAGAAGAGGAGCAACAAAGAGAGGATCAAGCTCACGAGGTTGAAGACCTACAAGTACCAGATAGAGACAACGAAGAAGAGGAAGAAGGACAACAAACGAACGTAGGGGAAGAGCACACTGAGGCAGAGGAAGAATCTGAAGAACGTGCCACAGTGGAGCGGGACAGCACAGAAAGAGAAACGGAAGTACATGTCGCAGAAGGACAGGAACAAGAAGGTGAAAGAGAAAGACAAGAGGAAAGTGCTTACCTTGCTGCACCAAATACGGAAACAGCTGAAGGATATGAAGCAGACCAACAGAGGCATCCGTGGGAGGACATATTGTCGGAGGCAGAGGACAGGTTGGGGGATGAAGGAGGTACTGTGGATAATGATATTGATGATGTATTTGGGACAGGTATTTCCCCGATACAGGGCCTACCGGGAAGCAGCGCAAGAAGACCCAGACTCACCCGGTGAAGGACCGTCAGAGCGACCATGGTATGATGACTTCCCTACAATTGACACCTCAGAACTTATGTCTTTCTTCCCAGAATAAGCAAGGACAAGATGTTATAGAACAAAAAATTAGACAGAAGAGAGCATCTGGAGCATTGAACGAAGGTGAACCAAAAAGGACAGAAGCATAGTTAACCAAAATAAGACAAAACCATTAGATTTGATGTATGATTGGGAGCCTATAGAGACAGCAGGAGTAGAAGAACTATTACAACATGCAAATCAAAACGACTGGTATAGATGGGCAAAATATACAGTTAAGCAGGCAGACATGACAAATTGTGTAATGTGCTCACCCTCACCATTGAAGAAGTTGACAGTAGTTCGAATCAGTATGATTACAGACACTGCGCCAAGTATTATGCCAAAAATTGTGGAACTAAAGGAAGAACAGTGTTCTGCCCAGCGGAATGTTTGGCTTTCCTAGGTCACCCAGAATATGAAAAGTATAGTAAGCTGATAAGGTGGGGAGATGAATGTAGGAAATTAGATGTACGCGTGGATAATAAGAATAAAGAAAGTCCATCATCATTTACGATTAATCAACAACTGGAATATGAATGCTTTAACAGGACCAAGGGAAAAAATAATGTAGGACAGTTTAAGGGCAATTGCGCAGTAATATGGCATTTAGACGAAGAAATGTTTTCCAACAATAATGTAATCAGATTTGGGGGACCACGTTATGCAACAGCAACATTAGGACAGAACTTTACTGCAAATATAACCCCAGGATGTTTAGGTGTAGTGGCGGGTCATTGCCTTACAGGATGTGAAAATCAAACCTTAGTATCTCCTTCGGTAAAGATTCATCAGGAACAAACAGAAACCATAGCGGACTACTTTTGGTTATGTGGGGAGGTCAGTTGAAAACCTCTCTACCTAAAAACTGGAAAGGGCTGTGCACTAGAGTAAGGTTACTACAAGAGGTAACTATGGTAGAGTGGGATCTCTCTGAAATCCAAACTGCACCAAATCCATTTGTAAAACAACAGGCAAGGGTGAAAAGAGCGTACTCCCCAGATCCGGATGTTTATTTGGATGCAATTGGTCAACCAAGGGGAATACCACAACAATTTAAAGCTCGGAATGAAATTAAATCAGGCTTTGAGTCAATATTTGTATGGGTAACAGCCAGCAAAAATGTAGAATGGATTAATTATATTTACTATAACCAACAGAGGTTTATAAACCATACTGATGAGGCATTGGAGGCATTAGGAACCCAATTAGCGGCAACTAGTAAAATGGCATGGCAAAATCGTCAAGCACTAAATTGGTTATTGGCAGATAAAGGAGGAGTATGTGTTATGTTCGGAGCAGATTGCTGTACATACATACCAAATAATACATCCCCAGAAGGAGCTTTTACACAGGCAATGAAAAAACTGCATGACCTCAGAAAGGAAGTTAAATCTAATGCAGGAAGAGATCAGATGTTTGGCCAATGGTTCGATGATCTTTTGGATCATGGAAGTTGGGCTTAATGAAACTAGGTATAATGATCGTTATAGGACTGACCCTATTTGCATTGTTGTTTTGCTGTGTCATACCAGTTCTAAGATCAATAATGGCTAGAACAGTGGCTAAGCAAATGGTGACTGTATCAATGATGTCAACACAAACGGGGATAGAAACTAGATACTGTACCATTGGGCCAGGATTGGATGAACTTGATGAGATTTACTGAGAAGCAATCAAGAAACAACACTGGGGAATTTTATTTTAAGGGAATTTTATTTTACACTTTTCTCATGTTTTTGATAGTAAGGGAGATAGCATGACTATTGTACTTTCATTTTACTTAACAGAATAGACAGCAACTCAAGAAAGGAGTTAGAGGGTGTTTTGTTTGTTATTTTTGACATGTTCCCCTATTACTTTCAATATAACCCATTACTTATAATAATTAACAAAGTTTATATTACGATATATTTAATCAAGTAGAAGTAGTATTGGTGATGATTATGTTCAAGAAAATATAGTTGTGAAGTAATTGCCAAGAGAAGACATACAAGAGCAACATGTGAAGAAAGGAGCGACGAGCACCTCAGTGCTTGGCTGCAAGAGCAAATAGACTCAACTGGTGGTTTAAAACCCGCTGTCTGCTCCAACACACCACCAGATAGCGCTCCAGGCTACCGGAATTGTCTGTGAGTTCCTCTGGCAACGAAGGATGTAGCTCGTGTTGAGGGAGGAATATATTGTATCTTATATATCTTATCTTATATATCTTTTTATATGTTTTTTCTTTATGAATAATCAATTGTACTCTACACAACGCAAGGCTTTCAAATTGCATGCACATGCTTATTACATATAATGTGATTTGTTTCTGCTCCCCCATTATTGACAATAGATAAGAGGATTGGAATCTTTTACTTCCTTCTAGCTGATTGTGGAGGGAGAGGTTTGGTTCACAATCCTGCAGAGTGTGGCCCCATCAGCACGGTATTGATAACTTAGTGCGTAGCCTATTTTGGCTACGGTTGTATTAAATTGGCTGGCTTATGTGGCTATACTGTGGTTTGAGGGACTTAGTATGTGGGACTTTTAGTCCCAGAGGGGGAATATATTGTAGAATAATCATTTTTAGATGGTATAATAATCATTCTTAGATATCAAAATACTTATATGAGTTTCTAGGCCTTTGTGTGAGCCAGGAGAGAGCATATGAGGTTACTAAAAGTGTTGATGCTGCAGAGAACACAAAGAATGGTATACAACCTTGAAATACAGGATGTACTTCTTTAATCAGTTATTATATGAATGGTGTCTTGTATTCTTGCAGCTGGTGTTTTGCTGTTTCTGTTAATTAGTAGTATTCTGACATATATCTTTGGTGTATTTCCTTTATGCTGACATGTATCTCTAAAATATATGGTGTATCTCATTAAAATACAGGATGCACTTCTTACAAAAACACTTTTAATAAGTTAGATATCTCTTATATGATATGTTTCTGGCATGGTGTTTTACCTTGATGAGTTAAATATCTTTGGAGCTTGTATTTTCTTTCATTAATCAAATGATACTGTGTATGAACAAACAAGGCCGCCTCATTATGAGGGTACACTGAAATGTAGGGCAAAGGTAAAAGGTATGTGATGGGGACATGGCTGTTTGTATCATACACAGGTGTTTCTAAAATTGATGAACTTTTATCATGAACTATGACTTATGTCAAAAATAAGTGGAGTTACCAGTTGATGTATGTTTTTTAAAAAATAATTAGATGAGGGATTTTCCACCAATATTTAATTAGTGAGGAAAATAGAACATATTGGTGGCGAAGGAAAGAGACAAGAGCAATTATTCTATTGGTCAGAGATAATGGGCAAGAAGATAACAAAAAGGTATATAACTGAGAACTCAGGAGGATACAGTCAGAACAATCAGCTGACTGGTCTCTTGTTTGTTGGTGATCAATAAACTACAACTTTGGCATCTGGAACTCAAGACTCTGAAAGTTTTCTTCAACTTAGAGAAACTCGTCGCAATATTCCACGACACTGGAAAGGCCTTCATCAATGCCCTTGCAATCTAAACAAACACAAATATACAAAACATCATAAATGCCTGACTCCTTCATAGTGCAGATTTCCTAAGGGATAACTACATTAACCAAAATAACTTTTATTCACTCATTTAGTTCTGTACTTGTATCTGATTATTATATAGTAAAAATACAATTGCACAGTTAAACAGAATTTAATGAAGACATGGACTTAATTTACAGAAGACAACGTCTAGGTTACGGATGTAACCTCCGTTCTCTGATGGAGGGAACGAGACGTGTGTCGAAGAAACGACACTAGGGGGTCTCTCTTGAGCGCCTTTTGCATCTCTGATCTATGATTAAAGGCCAATGAGAAATTGGCAGACAGAATTTGCATGTCCCGCCACCCGGACATACTGGTATAAAGTGAGGAAAATGCATCTGTTTCATTCAGGATTTTTCTGAGGAGCCGACAATGAGGTTTGGCAGCAACAGTGGCTCGGTTCAGCGATGTGGCCGGGAGGACACAACGTCTCTTTCCCTCCATCAGGGAACGGAGGTTACATCCGTAACCTAGACCTTCCCCGTCTGTCACTCACTTTGACGTTGTGTCAAAGAAGCGACACTAGGGGTCCAATTTAAATCATGCCATGCGCTGAGCCGTGTACATGTACTGCTGACACACGAGCGGGCATGTACTTTACGTGTTGTAAAACAGTTAAAGAATGGGCAAGGAGGAGGCGAGAACCGGCTTGTCAACATAAATTATAATTTAATGAAAACTCAAAAACACATAAACAAACACACATGATGGACATGCCCGTAATTCTCTCTCTCTCGAACAATCATCACCGGCCGCCTTTATCCCTCGCGCGCCTCATCAGGCCGATTGGGGACCGGGCGCGCGATATTCCAACCCGGCCCTGCCCCCCTCCGCTCCACACATTCCCTTCCCCAATGCCCCATAAAATCGCCAAAGCCTTCAGGTTCTTTACCCCCGACTGGGGGGAACAAGGCGACGTGCCAAGCATGGGAGCTATCATACGCACTCGGGGAAGGCGATCTTTCCCAGTTTTCCTATTCTTTCATGGGGGAAAGACCATGCGGAGACCACACCTGCCCAGACTTGGGGAGGTAAAGAGTGGTGAAATACATCACATGGGCTTTTAGGTCACATGTGGAGAATTGCGCGGTGGTAGATCCTACCTCATTGGGTGGGAGGAGTTGCTACAAACACGGCGACCGGTGGGTCCGTGAGGGAAAAGTTCACGGGGAAATGTCCACGTGGGAAAAGTCCACGTGGGAGCCCGTCCTGTGGAGCACCTATTCCAGTACAGGGTAAATTGAGTACCCACATTGGTCTTGGTCGGTGAATTCCTCCGCTGAATTCGCGGACCAGAGGGCTAGGGAGGAGTCATCCAGGGAACCGAGTTCGTGGGATCTCCTGGGATAAGAGCGCACGGTTTTACCTCAGCAGAGTAATGAGTGCCGGCACTAGGACCTTCGTTGCGTCGGGGGGCGCGATCGGTCATTGAGCGCAGTTCCTGCAGCACATCAGGAACAGGACTACCCAAGTGCAGATTTTGAAGTGCCATGGTCTGGTGGGTTGCAGGAGGGGCCATGGCATGCAAGGCGGAAGCGGTCTGTCCGGTGGCGCTGTAGGCATTGGAGGTCAATTATGACGTCATCCTACAGGCCCTGGAGGGGAGCACCGGACATAGCGGACATCTGTGCGTCAGCCTCAGACTGGGCGAGCTGACCCGAAGGTTGCGGCCCAGGCAAGTCACTCGGCATCAAACGCTGCTGTGACACTCTCCGATGCAGCGGCGATGTCGTCATCAAATTCCGGGGGCTCAAGGGAGAATGCCGGCTGGCAAGCAAGCGTGCCGGGGGGGCGGGTGGTTCGCGGGGATTTAACCGGTGAAACTGAGCCCGTCATTATCCCCAAATCACCTTCATCGCCAGCGGCGAGGTGGGGGGGGTTGAAGTGGCTTTCTCTCATGAAGAAAGAAAGCTGCGACAGCAATGCTGCCATAGCTATGTTCTCGCACTGAGAACATGAACCATTCATAAAACACTGCCTGCTTGTGATCGCAGCTTAGGCACGCGAGGCAGCTTTTATGACCGTCAGAAGTGGAGAGAAATCGACCGCATCCAGAAACTACACAGAGGCGGAAAGACGTCTTTAAAAGACATGCCCTGAAAAGGACGTTCAACGCCGTTCAGCACCCTATAATGATAAAAATCCACCCAGTCCTTTTTTTTAATCCCCAGTAATCATAAGCACTGTCTCAGAACAAGCCGTTCGCAGATTCTTTACAAAGTGACGTCACTTTGCTGACACTGCCGACGGACATCTTTGTTTGTGTGTTGTTTCGTTATAGCATATAGCGAACGTTGTAACAGTATTTGTGTGTGTGTGTTGCTCATCCATTTTGCAAAACTGCTGAAAAAAACTCTACAACATATAAATACATTTATCAAATAACCATTCAGAAACTTCCTGGTTCATTCTCAAAGTTGTTACTTCTGACGGAGTCTCTCCCTCATCAGTGTCTGACTCCGATTCAAACATATAGGATTGAACACTATTTTCACTGTCAGTCATATTGCTTGTGATGTCTAGTTATCCGAAGCAAAGATATAAAAACTCAGCCCTATTCTGAATACAGGGTGGGGAGCACCTTTTAATTTGCATTAAAAGACACACACAAAAACAGCTAGTTTTTATTCCCACCTAAAAATTAGCATTTTCAACATGGTACTATAAATGATCTGTAGGGTATTTTTTGCTGAAATTTCACAGAAAAATTCTGGGGACACCAAAGATTTAAATTACAACTTGTGAAAATGTGTCCTTTAAATTTGGATCAAAGCATAGAAAGTTTACTACATCCAAATTATAATTGGAATGTACACACAGTTTTATTGATCAGTAATACAAAATTGTACATTTACAAGTGTTGCATATCTCGTATCGCACAAATATATATATTTTTTATGTATTTCCTGAACATTTTAGTCAAGGTTCCATTTTTTTATTTATATGGATGATGAAAAGGCAGATGTAGCTATATATCTGAGTTGATTTGGATTCATGACGTGAAAAGCACAGAGTTTAATGAAGTGAATGAGATGACAGAAGTGTCCCTGTTTATGAAAGTGTCCATGGTGTGAGCAATCAGCTGTACAGGGAGGGAATCAGTCTGCCAAGCGAGGCCAAGACAGTTTTGTTTTCGACATTCCAGACACATTCAGCAATAAAGAGCGATAACTCCTAAATGGATTAGCAAATACTCTCCAAAATATTATTACTGTAAAACATGGAAAGCCAATAACATTCCACAAGCTTTTTTCCATTATTATGTCTCAAATATTATGAGCTGTCATTGAATGGGGTGTTTGAATG
The DNA here is from genome assembly GCF_025860055.1 of Xyrauchen texanus. Taxonomy (NCBI): domain Eukaryota; kingdom Metazoa; phylum Chordata; class Actinopteri; order Cypriniformes; family Catostomidae; genus Xyrauchen; species Xyrauchen texanus. The sequence continues at coordinate 27,598,499 of NC_068279.1, forward strand.
GAGGTCCCAAGCACAGATAGGCAACAATGAGCATTTATTAAATAAAAACAGAAAACATACAAAACAAAACTCTTTAGATGGAGAAAAAACTAAACAAAACAACATTTTTTACTATAAATTGTCCTCCCTGCTCAGTCAATTTCTACTTCACTTTCACTTTCTCATTCTCCTTCTGTTTTTGGTGATTCACATTCTTCATACATATCACCCCCTACTGGGCAGGGAGGAGAATTTATGATAAAAAAAAATTACTTAAATATTTATCATGTCATATCATGTCTGAATTCATGGATTTAATCACTAGAGACATGGATTTCTTTTATGCTCCATATATGGGGATATTGGTGTTTCAAAACAGCATTTGTGGCATAATGATGATTGCCACAAAATTAAATTTGACGCTAACCCTCACAAGGCACTCACTTTAATGTATGTCAATGGATGTGAATGTGGCCAATTTTTGGAGAGTTTAAATGCAGAAATGTGATATATATATATATATATATATATATATATATATATATATATATATATATATATTAGAGCACTTAATTTAATTATTCTGTTAAAACGTAATAATATTTTAATATTATTTAGTATTATAATGTTTTAGCTGTAAAGTCATTTAACTTTGGGTTTACAGAGTCATGTCTTTATGGCAACGAAGTTGTAAAATTGGATATAAGTTTAAACAGATATGGTAAATAAGTGATTTTATCACACAACGATTCTTCAAAAGGTTTATGAAAGACTTTCTAATAATAATAATAATAAAAATAAATTATTTTACTTTATAAGCATAATCATTCAAATTGATTGCTGGCATTGTAATTATGTGGACTCAATTTAAAGAAGCGTAGGCTATAATTCAAAATACATTTATTTTGTTTTATTAATCATTAGCATCTTTCTATAACAAAAGCTTGAATAAGAAATGTAAAACAATAGGGGATAATTATTATATAATAATGAGATTATTAGATCTTTTAGTTTCCTGTTAGTTCATTTACACAGTGATCACTGTATTTCAGCAGAGCAAGGATGAAAAAAATGATGGAGGGGTTTGACCAGAAATCGCTGATTGCAATGGCCTGGCTATACTGTTTGATGTTTGATGAGGGATGTCATGTAAATCACTGGGACTAAGAGTAATACTTGAGAAAAAAAAATACTCGCTCATACAGGATAAGCACAAGTACACGAAAAGTTGTTACTTACTCTTCTGCTTAATTTTATATTTTGCCAATTGTGGTACAAAAAAAGTTCTTCCTGTTTTTCTCTCCTTCCTGTTTCTTTGGAACTCAAAATGCATAATTGTATTTATATCAAACCACATCATCATGGTATGACCAAAGAGATGCTTGGAAACAGGCTCTGGCTAGGAGAAAAGTAGTGCGTAAGAAAAATGAAGACAACAGCTCTGGATATATGTGGGTTTGATATATTGTAATTAATGTTAGTCATGGCAGGACTCTTCTTTTTTCTTTTTTTTTTTGCATCACTAGCATTTAAACCTCAGAGTGTCATCTGACTTTCACATTGTGCGTATGTGGCATTACTTTAGTCAGTTTGTGTGCGTGTGAGTTTGATGGAGCTGCAGAAGAGGTCGTCGAGGTTGTCTATGAATGAATATCAAGATGATGAAGAGATGCAGAATAGAGATGCTGTTAAAACAGAGGATATTTATCAATCTCTTCAGTGTCCTGCTACTACAGCCCACAAAACTATTAGCAATATAACACTGGCCTCAGGTAAGACAACAGGAATGGAATGGATGCATGGAGTGAATGAATAGGAGACAGGGCACAGAGGGAAAAACTGATCTTTTCATGGATTCTTAATCTATATTAATGTGTGTTTTAGGAGAGCATAATTGGAGGAAGTATGGATTTTTGCTTTTTGCTGTGAACATTCTGATCTCAACCATCATCCTTGTCATTGTGGGGCTGAACTGTAAGTTTGAACACTGAAGTTTGGGTCCTGAATGCCATTTGAAAATAAGATAATTTCTGATGTCTCAATATTCCATTTCGTTTTCACTTTCCAGACTCTAACATCAAAGAAACACAACTTATACAAATAGCTGAAGGACAGAGAGCAGGAGAAAAAGGTTTCTTTTAAATTTGACTTACTGCTGAGAAGATGTGTCACACACCCGTGTCTCAAAACTTTCACACATTGTGCTGGATAAGTGAGCAGTGTTGTACCAATTTAACTAAACCACTAAACCAAAACTTATTTTAAAAATATCTGTTCTGGCACAGCAGGAGCTTCTCACAAAAATTGATTAAAAGGAATAGTTCACCAAAAATGTAAATTCTCTCATAATTTACTTACCCTTATGCCATTCCAGATGTTTAGACTTTTAGAAGAATTTGGTCCATCCATACAATGTAAGTGAATGGGTGCAAAACTTGTGAAGCTCCAAATCAAATAAGTCAGCATTAAAGTGATCCATTAGACTCAAGTGGTAAAATGTAATATCTTCAGAACCAATATAATAGTTATATAAACTTTTACTAAAAAATGTCTCATCCCTGCTCAGTTAAATCTCAGAAAAATTTCTAGCAAAAAAGGACATGTGAAGGAATAGTTTACCCAAAAAGTTTAATTATTTCATTATTTACTTAGCCTGATGAAGTATCGGTTCTAGCTTGTATGGCGCCCTGTGTGATACCCCCATTATGCAAGTAAATGGGTTCCAGCAATTGGAGAGTCCAAAAGTCACATTTAGGCAACATAAAAGTTATCCACACGACTCCAGTTGATCAATTAATGTCTTCTGAAGCATATCGATAGGTTTATGTACAAAAAAATTGATAATTAAAATGTTTTTAACTTTAAATCGACACTTCTGTCCAGGGCTCTGATGCTGTTTAAAATCTTGTGTGACGTTCGTTCCTCATGTGAACTCTCAAATGTGCTTATGTGACAGGTATGACATGTGTCAACTGCTGGCAGGAAGCACTTTTTAAAAGTTAATAACAGTTTTAATTATCTATTTATTTTTTACACACACACATATCGATTTGCTTCAGAAGACATTCACTGATCGACTGGAGCCGCATGGATTAATTTTATACTACCTTAATGTGACTTTTCTGATACCTTTGTGCTTTTTGGAGTGTAAAAATTTTGCCACCCATTCACTTGCATTGTGAGGACCTACAGAGCTGAGACATTCTTCTAAAAATCTAAATTTTTGTTCTGCAGACGAAAGAAAGTTATACACCTCTGGGATGGCATGAGGGTGAGTAAATGAGAGAATTTTCATTTTTGGGTCAGCTATCCATTTAAACAACTTTTATAATGATTTGCCCAAGGTTTTATAAATACGCAAACTATCTTTATATTTTCATATTTATGTAAACTAAAACTGATAAAGTATGATACTTACTGTTTAATGTTTGTGTCACTTTCAGAAGTGTGGCTTCTCCGGGACAACATGTTTTATTTGTTTTGGATTGGCCATGGTGGTTGCAGCACTGCTAAGACATTCTGTTCTCAGAGGAATGCTAGATTGGCCATTTTAAGAGAGCATAACATGGTACAGTGGCTATTCACCCATTTCTCTCTCCTGCACAAGTAATACAGCAGTAATAAAGTGAACAATATGTGCCATGAGTACTACTTTGACAGATATAACAGAGCAGGTTATTACAGAGCTTAAGAAGTCTGAATATGAGATGATGTAGAACCATGTGAAAGAAATGGAATGAAATTAATTCACTTTTAAAATATTTTAAATTGAATGTGGGTAGTTTATAACCAAACTGCCAGATAAATAGGACAGAACAAGGGTTAATCTAACTTTGCAAGCATAAAAGGATGCAAATTTATTAAACATATTATCAATATACTGCATTTTGTCCACAATTCTTGGTAAATGTTTCCTCATGAAATGGTTATAATATACATGTTATTTGTGTACATGCATATGGGCAGGTGTGGTTGCAGTCCAAGGCCAATGGAAAACGATTTCTGGTCTTAAGAGCCCCTTTAGATGGATCTGGAGACACTGATTCAACACATTTGGTAATACGCTTGAAATCTACAATATGAAATATTATAATATATTAATAGTAATTATAATTTTTTTTCAACACAAATTTAAAAATGTCATTTTTATGTAAGATTATTATGAACAGGTAGTAACCACAATCAGCAAGTCAATGCTGTTAAGGGATGATTAATCAGAGAGATATTTAGAAAACAAAACAGAGTATGGGTAAATCTGCATGAGACAAAGATTAATACAAAACTGCACAGGAAGTGTGGTCTGTGGTTTTGAGCTAGTGGAAAATGTTAATACAAATTTAAACCTCCTTAATTTATGAGCTCATTTTTACATTTTTATTTATTCAAATCGATAAAACATAATATTCCTGATTATACAACAATGTTATAGCTTTATGTTGTAATGTTTATTGAACACTTGATCACATGCCATTCTGACTACACTTAGGATGAAGATATGGATGAAGATAATGTGAGGTGTGGCATCATGACCTCTGATGTTGATACGGATCAAGGAGAAGGATTTGTGTGTGAGAGGGCAGCGAACCCCATCGTTACATCTTTTATGGCTTATTAGTTCTGTAAAATCCCCTAGTGACAATACCCTATCAATTACAGGGAATTCACAAGGGTTTGTAGCAATTGGGCTCTACTTCTTATTTTCTACAGGTCAGTAATGTTTCTTAAAAATGCCACCTAGAACAATAACATATTTGTTTGTTTGTTGTTTTTAAATTCACAATGATAATGTTGTTCCATTGAGGGATCTGCATTGATCATAAGCAGCTTATATGGCCACATTACTCATGAACCTGTCAATCTTTTGAGTTGTGTCTTTCTATTGTTTGTTTTAAATATAGCAATGACTTTGATAACAGAAAAAAATGAATAAAAAATCTACTTTCTGATATTAAAAGTTTGTTTTGTTTTTTTATTTTGTTTTTCAAGTTGCCAATGTCACCATACCAGATTCAATAGCCTACAAGTTAAAGTGATAGTTCACCAACCTGGGGACAATTATCTTCAAGGGCCCCCCTTCACCCAATAGTTGTTGAGTGGGGGGTGTTCGTTGTTCATGCCCAAAATGGTTTTCAAGCGGGGGGGCACCAAAATAGATTGCGCAGCCTTAAAGGGGTCATGACATGAGAAACCAAATTTGCCTTGATCTTTTGGTATATAAGAGGTCTTTGTATCATTAAAACGTCCTGCAAGTTTAATATTTTAAGACGTCTTCCCCATTCTAAACGAATCATTTATTTAATCAAGCTCAAAATACAGCTCGTTCTGGATTCATGGTTAGAAGTGACGTGTCGGTTAGAAGTGACGTAACAGCGTTTGCATATGACCGCCTCCAGCAGAAGATAACTACGATTTAAGCGCAAGACAACTACGCTCATTTCGTATCGCTGTGCGCCTCACAAGTGTTCAGTCGATGGACAGCGAGCTCTGACAGAGACTACTTGTGCACAGGAAAATTACGATGCCACACAGATGTGCTGTTCCTGGCTGTGGTCAAACAAAACCTCTGAATAAGCTGCCGAAAGATCCAGACGTCAGGGAAAAATGGATGCAGTTTATTTTTTGCGGACGTTCCAGTCACGGCAGTGTTAACTTAAGCGTTTGTTCTGTACATTTTAAGGATGACTGTTTTGAGAACAAATCTCAATATGATGCTGGCTTTGCCAGAAAACTGTTGCTCAAAGATAAGTCTGTGCCGACTATTCTGGGAACAACGACGACGCAAACTGTAAGTAATCTATTTTAAACTTTAAACTACTTTTTAAAGCGCAATTTCATTCATTATGAATAATCACAGTGTTTTTACTTAGTTTACTTGCATATTGTTCTGGCTGGGGGCGTCAATAATTGATACATAGGCACTGACGTTAGCCAATCATAACAGTGGGCGTTAACACTGAAGTCTTAAATGGAAAACGCCCCCAAAACAGACTGTTTGAATCAGAGGATGAGAAACAGGGTGGGAAAAGGTCATAAATCACTAGATTTTAAAAGTTTTTCTTAAAAAAAAAAATATGAATACTATAATTGCACCTAAGGGAACATAATAATACAATAAAAAAAAACCATGTCATGACCCCTTTAAAGCATAGGGCACCCCCAGGCAGTCACTGGCCCCATTGTCCAGGTCGGTAATCCATCACTGCAAGTGAATTGTGTCCAGGCCTTTGAAGATCCAAAAAGCAAATCAAGTCAGCATAAACATAACACTCCAGTGGTTAAATCAATGTCAAATCAATCTATCCCTTTAACAGCAGAGCTCATCCCAAGAGAAGCTTAAATTGTGTTTGTTTCTCCTCACAAAACATCAAGAAGAATAGCTTATATGAAAAGTTTGTTGCGTTTGACAACATGCTTTTGGCTTGGCACTTACAGTACCGTACAAGTTACAGCACAATAAAACCTTTCAACACCCCTGTTGCAGTTGTATTACAAATCAAATCTGCATGGAAAAATCACCACAATGGCAGCGATTGAATATGTTAAAACCTGTACCCTGAACCCTCCCTGGGCATGCTCATTTGGTGTGACCTTCTTTGCCACACTCAAAACACTTAATTGTACCGGAAGATGCAAAAATGACATAATCAAAACTGGCAATTCGAAATATAAATGTCACATTAATTTCATCTTCACCATTGTTTAAAATCATTTACACTTGTTTTCTAAAACAAACAACATGCTTGAGCAATGGAGACTTAAAACTGAGTGGTATTTTTTTCATTTGAGACAAGATCAAATGATGACGGAGGGTTCGAGTCCAACACCACACTCACGGCGGCCCAGGCAAGCATGTCGGCCATCTGGGCGTCAGCCTCAGACTGAGCATGCCGACCCAAAGGTGGCAGTCCAGTCCAGTCAGACGCGTCAAACGCATGGACGCTCTCCGATGCAGCGCCAAATTCGTCCAGCTCAGCGGGCTCAAGGGAGTAAACAGACTGGCCTTGAGGCGAGCCGGTCTCGCCTCAAGCCAGTATGGAAATCAACCCGTGTGCTAGGTGGTTTGTGGGGATCTACCCGGTGAAACCGAGCCCACTGCCATCCCCAAATCGCCTCCATCGCCAGCCGGGTCATCCTCAATCCCGTGGGAAGGAGCGACGCAGGGGGCTGCTGGAGTGGCGTTCTTTTTTAAGAAGGAAAGCCACGACCGAAACGTTGCCATGGTTATCGCAGTGAGAACATGAACCATCCACAAACGCCGCCTCAGTGTGATCGTGGCCCAGACACACAAGGCAACGTCTATGACCATCAGGAGCAGAGAGAAATCGACCACATCCACGAACTACACAGGGGCAGAAGGGCATCTATATAAAGACGCAACCTGAAAAGGACGTTCAATGCCTGCTGTGTGTGCTTTTTTAGAGAAATATCTCTTTTAGGAAAATACTCTTTTTTTAGAAGCGCCAGGGTGAAAAGCTGCACTGCTGTGCAGAGAAGGAGAAAGCCAATGATATGCGTCATAGATCCAACAGCAAATGCTCTACAGAGGTGAGTGGAACAGAAATGATATCAGCTCGCTGATCACACAACCGCACAGCTCCGCAGAAGAAATCTGAATGAACAGATGCATGATTCCCTCCTTTTATACCGTATGTCCGGGGGAGGGACATGCAAATTTTGTCTGCCAAATTCTCATTGGCCTTTTCTCAAGTTCAGAGGTAATCGAGACCTTCAAGAAAGTCCCCTAGTGTCACTTCATTCGACACAACATCAAGTGAGCGACAGACGGGGAACAAGAGAATAAGTACATCAGAGTCTCTAGTTTGAGAAACTACTTGAGAAATGCCTCACATGTCCTCAGCTGACAGCTTCATTGAATTCTACCCGCTCAACACCAGTTTCACGTACAACCATAAAGAGAAGACTCAGGGGTGCAGGACTTATTGGCAGAATTACAAAGAAAAAGCCACTTTTGAAACAGAAAAACAAAAAGAAATGGTTAGAGTGGGCCCTGTTATCGCCACCCCGTTTTGCCCAGTTTCACGGCAGGCATATCAGGAAAAGTCCCGGTTCTCACTATGGCCAGTCCACCCCTGGCATCAAGCTCTGTTCACCTTTCCTTTCTGCAGAATATTACGTTTAATCAACTTATCTGGGATTTATGCAATATTAACCACACCAAACCGTCTGAGTAACTTACATTTCTTCAGTGTTTTCTTTTGGTGGGGAAAACATTAAAAGATATTATCAGCATGTTTATCAAAACATATAATCACACATTTTGCTATTTTAGTATCATTTAAAAACAAAAGTGTCACTCAGATAGCTGAATTCCTGCTGAGCTATCTAAAACAGGACACACCATAGACTTCTATTGTTTTTTTTGTTTTTTGTTTTTTTACAAAGCTTAATGTAATGACTGTAAACTAACCCTCACATTTGATTCCCAGTTCCCATGAACACACACAAACACACATTCTTAGAAATTGACACACTAATGCAGGGGTCGGCAACCTATGGTACGCGTGCCAGCATTGGCACGTGGAGAAGTAATCACTGGCACGCCGAGAGAGCGAGAGAGGAGTAGACTATTTTATTTATATAAATTCTGCACCTGCATTCCAATCTACATCTTGATGTAATCTTTCCTCATGATTACGCAGCGTGTTTTCATCAGCTGAATGGGAGACTAAACAATATTAAAGTGTGATGTGATTCGTGCAAGCCATTTGCACATCACGGTTGTAGTGAGTTGTCTGCCTAAACCTTACCTATCTGAATCCTCCTTCCTTGGTTTACTTTACGGCTTCATTGTGGCCTGATATTTTTTCATCTTATCGTGTCATTTCGTCGTTTGATGGCTGAAAAACGCAATATGGGAGTAAACTGTTTTATACAACCACTAGAGCATTTAAGAACAAAAATTAATGTCGAAATAAATAAAAATAATAATAATAATAATAATAATAATAATAAAAACTATGTCTTGATACGCAGTAGGCTAACCATTTTTTAAAGGGTAACTAAACCCTAAACCAACTTTTTTTAGTTAATGATCTGTAAGAATGGGGCTTTATTAGTACTGGTCATTGATTCAAGTAATTTTTTTGACATTTGTGTATAAAGTGTTTTAATTCTACAATATATGGTGTAAAAACGTCTGAGTGCTGCCCTCTTCAGGTTGAACGGTGGCTACTGCAGTTGAATTTTCCTATTGGCTGTTTGCGGTACTCGTGACGTAACCGGTGACAGCTGACGTAAGCAGGTTCCAGCTCACCACGCCCTTGGTACGAGCTACCACGCCCATGGCAGTATAAAAACCATCTCGTTTCAGTCAAAACCACTGTAGCGAGTCAGGAGTTGGAATTGCGAGTATTGAAAACGATCAGGATAGAGTATTTTAGCATCTATTTAGCATAGCATTTATATAGTTATTTAGATTATTTAGTGTAGTCTAGGTAGTTAATTAGCATATTTGTTAGTGTAGTATTGTTAGAAGCATAGTTAGTTAGTAGCATAGTATTAGCGTCAGTTAGGATAGCTTCAAGTTAGCGTAGATTATCTGTATTTAGTACAGTGGTCAGGATGGTACGTAGGTGTAGTGTTGCTGGTTGCAACAGCACTGCTGGACTGTATAGCTTTCCAGCAGACTTGGAAATTAGGCGCCAGTGGTTGCATGTCCTTGGCATGGAAGACCGCGAGTTCCCGCCTAGAGCTGTAGGAGTGTGCAAACTGCATTTTACGCGGGATTGCTTCTCCAATGCAATGGAGGTGGAAATGGGCTTCTCAAAACAGCTCGCGCTGAAAAGCGACGCAGTGCCAAACGCTGCTCCTCCTGCATGGACTCCACCACCGCAGCGGCGTCTTGAGGTGAGTGATCATATATATTTGAATCACAATTTATGGTTAGGCTAAAGTTAATCCTCTGGGGTAGACAAACGCGCCGGCGCATTTGCTGGATTTTTTCACATAGCGGCAAAATATGAATATGCCTAGAGCGTGCGCTATTGACATCAACTCGATAAAACTCATCAGATTCATGTACATGTCGTCTTGCGACCGTGTGAGGAATAATAATAACATAATAGTAATACTCCTGGAGAAAATTACCACTCCAGTCACTCTCCATTTTAGAGTCTGACAGCAGCTGTCAATTTTAATCCGTCACTACGGGTCTCAGGTGCACGCCCCCCCCCCCAGCCCAGCCCAGCCCTCGTTTCGTCCCCTCTATCCCCGCTGGTGTCTGCCCACTTTTCCAGCATTTTTCAAATATTGCTAGTGGGTGGAGTCAGACTCTGAGCAGGGGTTTAGTTACCCTTTAAGCGGAATAATTGACGCCGGTCAATTGAATTATTGTCATTAACGTGCACCCGATGAGTAACGGCCAAGACGCGATTATAACCTCAGGGTGTTATTTTTTTTAATGTGTTTTAATGGTGACCTTTTACTTAATTATGTAAATCCAAAAATAGCATACTTCTCACTAGTTTAAATAAAGTACGTTTTATTGATTTATAGCCAAATAGGCTATATATCATCACTCACCTTTAAGGCCATTGCACACTGAGTCCGAAATTTTCGTATGCGGTTTTTCGTGTTCATCAGCCTAAAACTTCGTCACGCACAGAAACCTTGCACACTGAGTCCGATGCCTATTTATTAAACCTTTGCGGAAAAAAACTCTCAAAATGCTGGCTGTGGATGCGAAAAACGCAGAAAATCGAACCCGATCCGAATTTTTTTATTACGGACGAAAGTTTCGGAGGCAGTGTGCAAGCGTGATTGAAATAACGTGAGGTCGAATTTTTTTTTTAACGTGTGAAAATTTCGGATGCGAATTTCGGACTCAGTGTGCAATGGCCTTTAATGGCGTTTTTCGCATCCACAGCCAGCATTTTGAGAGGTTTTTTGACAAATCGGAGCCACCGTACAAGTGACCGGCAAAATCCAGAATGGCGTCTGACAAGTTGATACACTTCGTCTCGCAGCACAAAGTACTGTATGAAAAACAAAATGCGGATTACAAAAACACTGAATATGCGCAGTCCTTTCAGTTTCGGTTTTCAATTCGATCAAGTGTATGTTCTCTCGATCGGAATAGAAAAGGAATAAACCTCCCCTTTCAATCAGATCGAAATTTCGGATCGATTTTAGTGTGATTGAGCAGCCAATTCGATTACTATTGTATTATTAGGGTACAAAATATAACCTGTATACAGCTGATCTGTCTGCCCAGCGCTTCCGCCGGCTGTGTGTGTGTGTGTGTGTGTGTGTGTGTGTGTGTGTGTGTGTGTGTGTGTGTGTGTGTGTGTGTGTGTGTGTGTGTGTGTGTGTGTGTGTGTGTGTGTGTGTGTGTGTGTGTGTGTGTGTGTGTGTGTGTGTGTGTGTGTGTGTGTGTGTGTGTTAGCTACCTTAGACATACTGCCAGTCTCTGTTCAGGATCGATTGGCTCACGGAAATTTGTAGTCTTCATTTTAATGTGTGGCTCCAGTATCGCTAGCAAAGCATCAAACTTTTCCACAGACATTCTGATTCTGAGGTAAATTTTGAATCGCTCGGGATAATTTCGCAACTCCTTGATAAGGAGCTGAAACTCTCCTTCCTCTCGGCGCAATCTCAGGATTGGATGGACCCAATATTTCCTCTTTCTTTTTCTCTTTTAAAGAAGAGAGAGGGCAACAAAATCATCCTCACTGCTTGACGAATCCATCCGTTTTTTTCCGCAAAGGTTTAAAGGGGTCATGACATGGTTTTTTTTTATTGTATTATTATGTTCCCTTAGGTGCAATTATAGTATTAATATTTTTTTTTTTTAAGAAAAACTTTTAAAATCTAGTGATTTATGACCTTTTCCCACCCTGTTTCTCATCCTCTGATTCAAACAGTCTGTTTTGGGGGCGTTTTCCATTTAAGACTTCAGTGTTAACGCCCACTGTTATGATTGGCTAACGTCAGTGCCTATGTATCAATTATTGACGCCCCAGCCAGAACAATATGCAAGTAAACTAAGTAAAAACACTGTGATTATTCATAATGAATGAAATTGCGCTTTAAAAAGTAGTTTAAAGTTTAAAATAGATTACTTACAGTTTGCATCGTCGTTGTTCCCAGAATAGTCGGCACGGACTTATCTTTGAGCAACAGTTTTCTGGCAAAGCCAGCATCATATTGAGATTTGTTCTCAAAACAGTCATCCTTAAAATGTACAGAACAAACGCTTAAGTTAACACTGCCGTGACTGGAACGTCCGCAAAAAATAAACTGCATCCATTTTTCCCTGACGTCTGGATCTTTCGGCAGCTTATTCAGAGGTTTTGTTTGACCACAGCCAGGAACAGCACATCTGTGTGGCATCGTAATTTTCCTGTGCACAAGTAGTCTCTGTCAGAGCTCGCTGTCCATCGACTGAACACTTGTGAGGCGCACGGCGATACGAAATGAGCGTAGTTGTCTTGCGCTTAAATCGTAGTTATCTTGTGCTGGAGGCGGTCATATGCAAACGCTGTTACGTCACTTCTAACCGACACGTCACTTCTAACCATGAATCCAGAACGAGCTGTATTTTGAGCTTGATTAAATAAATGATTCGTTTAGAATGGGGAGGACGTCTTAAAATATTAAACTTGCAGGACGTTTGAATGATACAAAGACCTCTTATATACCAAAAGATCAAGGCAAATTTGGTTTCTCATGTCATGACCCCTTTAATAAATACGCATCGGACTCAGTGTGCAAGGTTTCTGTGCGTGACGAATTTTTAGGCTGATGAACACGAAAAAACGCATACGAAAATTTCGGACTCAGTGTGCAATGGCCTTTACTCATACTGTCCAACGTCGTCCTCCTCTCGACCGTTACGTTTTGTCCTTGAACAGCGCGAGGAGACGAGATAACCCAAACGCTGGGTCAATATGAGCCATTACCGAGAATATAACCCAGCAAAATAGGTTAAAATACTTATCCCAACGAATGAGTAGGCCTAGCAAAAATAACCCAGCATTTTTAGAGTCAAAGCACACTTGCCCCATTATGAATTCCCTCTCATCTGATATTTTTTATAATATTGTATTCAAGCATATCGCCTAAATCACATAATATGACTTTATGCTGATATAAATTCATAAGTAACAACCTTGATTTAAATCTATAAGTAACAACCAGGGCTGGACTGGCAATCTGGCATACCGGGCATTTTCCCAGTGGGCCGACGCACTTTGAGGCCGATCAGGGGCGAACTTGCCTGCGGGATAACCGAGCCGCGTGGGTCGGCCGCGAAATCGTTGGTCGACCACGATAAGCAAAAATGAGCCGCCGCGTTATGCAGAAAAGGACAGCGAACCCTTACATAAAAGGGTGACACAGTAGAAAGGTTGAAAATGCCCCTAAAACTTAAATCTGGAGGGCAAAAATTGCCCCATAACTAAGTTAATTTCGGATTCTGCAACACATTATACTTTGTTAAATATTGACATACTGTAGCCTATTATTTTCAACCCTAATCATTCACTGTGTTTAAGATAATAGTGTAAACGCTTGGGATAATGAAGACTTACACCTCACAGGCATTGTGGTGGTGTAGTGGTCTAAAGCACATAACTGGTAAACTGTTAATCAGAAGGTCGTTGGTTCGAGCCCCACATTCACCACCATTGTGTCCCTGAGCAAAGCACTTAACTCCAGGTTGCTCCCGGGGGATTGTCCCTGTAATAAGGGCTCAGTAAGTCACTTTGGATAAAAGCGTCTGATAAATGTAAATGTAATTTTTGTAAAGACGACTAGCGTCTGCTGCTGTAAGAGAATATGAGACAACATTAGCACAATTTATGCTCCGCATTTAAAAAATTGCCACACCCAAGAAAACAGTAACACCAACTTTCTATCAACTCACCAAAAAAAAAAAGAAAAAAGATTGCTTAACCCATTTGTGCCCAAATTGTTCTGAATGGTTTCATGCATATAGTCATGTTAATAGTGTCCTATATGAACACGTTCTGCATTTATTTTCCCACGTTTTTTTCTTCTTCTTGAAAATCATATTTGAATGTAGGCAACTTTAGTTGCCGGTGGGCAAATATGTTGTATGCACGCCTTCAATGTCGAATTTGAATAGGAGGAGAACATTTGGCATCTTTCTCAAAATAACTGCTTTCAACAGATCAATCTTTATTCATAAACAAATTTATTATGTGTAAAAGTATAAAGACATTCACTGCAAACCCCAAAAAAGCTGCTTTAGCTTATAATATCTTGAATTTGAAAATAAATTATTAAAATGTCGAAATTATCTTGAATAAATGGGAATTTAAACAGTCATCAACAAACCCATTTAATTGGGTAGTGGTGGAACATAGTGCAGACATTAAGTTGCCCTAACAGGGCATTGTGTATCAAAAAGTTAAATGAAAATAAATATAATTAATGCATTAACACCCATGGTGCTGGAGAAAACTCTGGGCAACCAGCCTTTGGAAGGAGAGGAGATCTCTGTCTCCCTCTTTACATAAATGAATGAATGAAAGAATGAATTTTCAATTGGTGGGTTTTGAATGAATGAAATAATTAGTTTTGTTTTTGTGTCATGCCACCTAACATATAGACCCCATCCTTCCAACCTGCCACCCAGGAGCCTCACCTCCCACTTCCCATTACACCTTCATGTACCTGTAATAACACCAGGCATTGACCATAGCACTGTTGTGTGCCCAGCTGTAGCATGGCCACCACCACTTTTTTGATCAGATGCCAATCTGGTAACGGTTTACACATTGGTCATGCAGGTCAACACAGCCACAAGACTGAAATGCACATATGGGAGATATGTGCATTTCAGTCTTTATACTGTAGGTGATTTCATAAAATAATGTAAATGTAAACTCTTTACTTGTCTGAATTTCAACATTATAATGGAATCATAAGCTAGTCATAAAAAGTATTAGGGTCCTTGACCGATAAGAATGAAACGCATCCAAACTGAATGAAGGGTCTCAATATTTGCCCCTTACAGGACATAATATCATAAAAGTTTGAAAAACTACAGCAATTAATCAATTAAGTTATGTTTAGGTGGAATATTATAAAAGCAAAAAGCACTAAAAAAGACCAATAACCTTGATTTATTAACCTATTAACACAGTATACCCCATTTCCCAATGATATGTACGTACAAGGCATTTGCCCACCGGCAACTATTGTTGCCGCTTGAACTTTTGACTAAGTATACAAGACACTATACACTCACCTAAAGGATTATTAGGAACACCTGTTCAATTTCTCATTAATGCAACTATCTAATCAACCAATCACATGGCAGTTGCTTCAATGCATTTAGGGGTGTGATCCTGGTCAAGACAATCTCCTAAACTCCAAACTGAATGTCAGAATGGGAAAGAAAGGTGATTTAAGCAATTTTGAGCGTGGCATGGTTGTTGGTGCCAGACGGGCCGGTCTGAGTATTTCACAATCTGCTCAGTTACTGGGATTTTCATGCACAACCATTTCTAGGGTTTACAAAGAATGGTGTGAAAAGGGAAAAACATCCAGTATGCGGCAGTCCTGTGGATGAAAATGCCTTGTTGATGCTAGAGGTCAGAGGAGAACGGGCCGACTGATTCAAGCTGATAGAAGAGCAACTTTGCCTGAAATAACCACTCGTTACAACCGAGGTATGCAGCAAAGCATTTGTGAAGCCACAACACGCACAACCTTGAGGCGGATGGGCTACAACAGTAGAAGACCCCACCGGGTACCACTCATCTCCACTACAAATAGGAAAAAGAGGCTACAATTTGCAAGAGCTCACCAAAATTGGACAGTTGAAGACTGGAAAAATGTTGCCTGGTCTGATGAGTCTCGATTTCTGTCGAGTCAGAATTTGGCATAAACAGAATGAGAACATGGATCCATCATGCCTTGTTACCACTGTGCAGGCTGGTGGTGGTGGTGTAATGGTGTGGGGGATGTTTTCTTGGCACACTTTAGGCCCCTTAGTGCCAATTGGGCATCGTTTAAATGCCACGGCCTACCTGAGCATTGTTTCTGACCATGTCCATCCCTTTATGGCCACCATGTACCCATTCTCTGATGGCTACTTCCAGCAGGATAATGCACCATGTCACAAAGCTCGAATCATTTCAAATTGGTTTCTTGAACATGACAATGAGTTCACTTTACTAAAATGGCCCCCACAGTCACCAGATCTCAACCCAATAGAGCATCTTTGGGATGTGGTGGAACGGGAGCTTCGTGCCCTGGATGTGCATCCCACAAATCTCCATCAACTGCAAGATGCTATCCTATCAATATGGGCCAACATTTCTAAAGAATGCTTTCAGCACCTTGTTGAATCAATGCCACGTAGAATTAAGGCAGTTCTGAAGGCGAAAGTGGGTCAAACACAGTATTAGTATGGTGTTCCTAATAATACTTTAGGTGAGTGTAGATCTCTTGTAATATTTGTTTTGTTTGGGTGATTCTAGAGACCTTCATGATTATGTAGATTTCTATATGTAAAAAAAATAAATACTTAGTAGTAACATGAAAATTACCTTTTATTGGGAGGGTTTGACTTTGCCATGCTTCCTGGAAGAAGGGTTAGGAAGTTGACAGCATTATGTGACAGGAAGGAAGTGAACTAAAATTATCTCTACAATCTACGACACATTACCATTTCGAAGCAAAGCAGAGTTACGGGGGGAAAGACAATAAGATTATACAATAGTATCATCTGTGCATCAAAACTAAATTGTATCTGTTAACATCATGCTCCACTTCCGATGATGGGCGTTGTCTTCAAGACCCTCATAAAACCTGTGAAGAATCTGTAGAGTGAAGGCTTATTTAGTTCAAATAAAGTCTATGAAGTCTCCTAACAGCAGGTGGCGTTAGTTTATTCAAGTTTGCATTCAGTTTGCATTCAAACAGCCCCATGAATGTATAAGCACACAAATAGAAGAGGAGGTTCCGTACTTTCGGTTAACCAAGACAAGAAAATGTATCAGGACTTCCATTTGTTCACAAGGTGGCGCTCTGATCTCACTAATGTAAGCAATGACATAGGCCTACTAAATAATATTATTAAATATTTCCAATTACTTATCTTTAGCACGATAATATCTATGGTATACAGCGTCAGAATTATATGTTAATATATGATGCATCATAATGCTTGAATATTGTAAAGGCTGTAGAGAAGCAAATGTGTATCATTAATATCCCAGATGTGTATTACTTTCTTTCTTCTGCAGAACACAAATGCAGATTTTTGGAATAATATTTCAACTCTGTAGGTCCATGCAATGCAAGTGAATGGTGACCAGAAATTTGAAGCTTCAAAAAGCAAATAAAGGCAGCTATAAAGCAGTCCATATGACTCAAGTGGTAAAATCCATGTCTACAGAAGCAATATGATAGGTGTGGGTCAGAAACAGATCAATATTTAAGTCCTTTTTTAATATAAATCTACACTTTCACAAGCCCTCCTACATTCGCATTTAAGAGAGTACCGAGTTCTTCTTATTCTGCTTTTTAGCGATTCACATTATTTTGTGGGTATTGCCACCTGCTAGACAGGGAGGAGAAAAATTGAGGGATAAAACAAATAAAATAATAAATCAGTTATGTGCACAGCAGCCCAAGTAGGTGATGATATTCATGAATAATTTAAATCAGCAAAAAACATAAGAAGAACTCTTGAGAATATGCATAATATAGCTTTTTTTTTTTTAAAGAAGATAATTTTTTTAATATTGATCTGTTCTCACCCACTCCTATCATATCACTTCTGAAGATATGTATTAAATCACAGGAGTTTTATGCTGCCTTCATGTGCTTTTTGCACTTCAAACGTTTTGGTCACAATTAACTTGCATTGTATGGACCTACAGAGCTGAGATATTCTTCTAAAAATCTTCCTTTATTTTCTGCAGAAGAAAGAAAGTCAAACACATCTTGGATGACATGAGGTTGAGTGAATGATGAGGGAATTTTACTATCTGGGTGAGCGATCCCTTTAATTGGTCTGCAGTCTGAATCTTTCTCAAACATGATTGGGTTCATAATTGCATACTACCAAACTACTCATACTATTTCTGCCATGTAAGAGTAGAATGGGTATTACGCCATTCCGAACTCAAATGTTGTTGATGTTTTAGCCTAACTCTTGCACACAGACTAGAGATGACTCTGAGTGTTGCCGTCTCTCCGTGCAGGGGATGCAGTGTTGTTTTTTTCAAAGGCTAATGCTACTTCGGAGTCTCAGGAATGGGGACCTGGCTGTAAGGCACATGCAGATGCAATCCGGTTCACACTCATGTCTGTTGTTTATTGTGACTCACTAGTCAGGTTTCTTTGTATTTCACTGTATTTTCAAAAATGTGCCCCTCACAAGTATAGCCAAATCTTCATGGTATTGTTTTTATACTGTGCTAATGAAAACCCTAACCCAAACACAAAGCTATCTGCATTGTTGCATCTTCATTAAAACATTATTTATTGTGTTTATAAAGCTGTTTTCCTTATGGGGACAGTTGGTGTGTCCCCACCGTGTAGGTGATTCTGTATATGTGAGAACATTTATACATATTTTCAGCTGATGCAATGTTGAACAAAGACACAAGACACTTGTTTCAGTCTCTCATTCTTTTTGATCTTTTTTCCATAAATGGTGTGACATTGTCTTAATCACAGGCAATAATCATTAAGGAATTTCTGAATTTAACTGACATTTCTACTATATCCATACCATACAGTCTCCCCTGCCCACCCGAGCCCAACATTTCCCCTTATTCACAGAACTGTACGGCAGCTCACAGCCAAATAGCTCTTATTTTAAACACCTTTATACACCATTGTCATTGCATTTTTCATAGCATTAAATATACAGAATAACAGATCAGTTTAGTAACTTTACACAAACTTTGATTGTGCATATCAGACCCTTTTTCCCAGCAGTTGACAGTACCGTGAGACAAGGATATCTTTTTTAGTTTATTTTTTCTTGACTATATATAGTCCTTACTTACAGTACACATATTACCTTGGCTGTATTTCTACATCACTTAATACTATGTTAATGTTTTCTGCAAAGAAAGTCCGGGTACATACAATTATCTACACCAAACCAAACACCAGATTATAAAATCCTCAATCTGGAAAAAAAAAATCCCTTTAGAATAAAAAGCATCTTTTTTTTTTTTTTACAGCTGCCATGTACTAAATAAGAGCTAATACAGATAATAAGGCAATTTAAATTTAGTTAAGACATAGAAAAAAACTGAATAACCAAAAGCGCTTTACAGAGACAGACTAACAGACACACGCGCACACACACACACACACACACACACACACACACACACACACACACACGCAAAAACACAGTTCATGTTTAAGATACTGCGTTTGTTTTTGTCATGACCTCCGCAGGAGGTGGATTTAAAAAGGCATATATCCAGTTCAGGATGAAAAACGTCTAGGTTACGGATGTAGGGAACGAGGCGTTGTGTCGAAGAAGCGACACTAAGGGTCTCTCTTGAGCGCCTTTTGCATGTCTGATCTATGAGAAAAGGCCAATGAGAAATTGGCAGACAGAATTTGCATGTCCCGCCCCCGTACATATGGGTATAAAGGGAGGGAAATGCGTCTGTTTCATTCAGGATTTTTCTGAGGAGCCGACAATGAGGTTTGGCCGCAACAGTGGCTCGGTTCAGCGATGTGGCCGGGAGGACACAAAGTCTCGTTCCCTCCATCAGGGAACGGAGGTTACATCCGTAACCTAGACGTTCCCCGTCTGTCGCTCACTTCGAAGTTGTGTCGAAGAAGCGACACTAGGGGTCCAATTTAAATCACGCCATGCACTGAACTGTGTACTGCTGACACAGGAGCGGGCAGCTATTTTACGTGCCAAAGCCACCAGCTGTACCAGGCTGCACGTACCCTTCCCCAACGGCCCAAAAAAATAATCAAAGCCTTCTGGTTCTTTACCCCCGACAGGGGGGAACAAGGCGACGTGTCAAGCATGGGAGCAGGCCATCTCTCTAAGGTGATGTGCCAAGCATGGGCGCAGGCCATTCTCTCTATGTTTCTCACATAGAGTTAAAGCGGCTGGTCCCATCTTAATGCTATCATACGCACTCGGGGAAGGCGATCTTTCCCAGTTTTCCTATTCTTTCAGGACCTGAGAAAACACTGACGAAACCGACTCAACCCTGAGATTGTAAAATCTCGCAACGGTATTGGGTGCTGCCCACTACCCAGTGGGAAAGCCTCTGTTTGGAGACAGCGTTCCCTTTCCGCTGTCCACCAAAGCAGACAAAGAGCTGCTCAGAACATCTAAAGCTCTGCGTGCGGTCCAAGCAGATACACAAAGCACGTACCGGACACAGCAACGAAGGGGCTGGGCCTGCCTCCTCCCGGGGCATCTCTTGCAGGTTCACTGCCTGGTCCCTGAAGGGAGTGGTGGGAACCTAGGGCACATAGCCCGGTCACGGTCTTAGGATCACGTGAGTGTCTGCCGGACCGAACTCCAGGCATGTGTCGCTGACAGAGAATGCTTGCGGGTCCCCGACCCTTTTGATGGAGGCGAGCGCGATCAGGAGGGCCGTCTTCAAGGAGACTGAGTCAGACTGATTCTGATTCAGGTCTACCGCTGCGAACCAATCTAGATGCCAGAAGCAAGTTAGAATGTGTCTTTGCATGAGCATTTTGAACGGGAGTTTGTGCAAAGCCTGGTTGATAAATTGCAAGTCCAAGATCGGTCATAAGCTGCCGCCTTTCTTGGGTACGATGAAGTAAGGGCTGTAGAAACCCTTCTTCATCTTGGTTGGAGGGACAGGCTACAGAACTGCTGGGTGAAGTCCTCTACAGTGTCGCTAAAAAGGCTGAACTGGGAGACAGGTGCATCGAGGAAGCGTGTTTTGTCCACTTTGCGCATCTCGACCATGTTCAGCCACAGATGTCGTTCCTGAACCACGAGAGTGGCCATCGCCTGCCCGAGTGACCGCGCTGTGACCTTCGTGGCCCTGAGGGCGAGGTCGGTCGCTGATCGCAGTTCCTGCAGCGTGTCGGGATCAGGATTACCCAAGTGCAGATCTTTAAGAGCCTTGGCCTGGTGGACTTGCAGGAGGCTCCGAAGAATATTTCTGAATGAAACAGACGTATTTCCCTCCATTTATAACCGTATGTCCGGTGGCAGGACATGCAAATTCTGTCTGCCAATTTCTCATTGGCCTTTTCATCATAGATCAGAGATGCAAAAGGCTCTCAAGAGAGACCCCTAGTGTCGCTTCTTTGACACAACGCAGAAGAGAGCGACAGACGGGGAACAAACACTTAGGTTCAAACTCTTAAGGGGACATGATTAAGCCCACCCTACATTACACCATCATATTCACCACCTGTTGTTGTTCTGTTAATTGTAATCCATAGTAGAGATTTTGAGGTATGTGGAAAATTGTAATTATTTGACTGGAGGTGTGTGTTATCTGTAATAATCATTGATAACCACTGTACTGTATTTAATTTATGTGGATAATGAATGTATTTATAAACACTGTGAAAGCCAAAAGTTACCTTTATTCAACACTTCATTATGTTGCATGTATTACACATTAAAGAGTAAGTAATATGCATAAGCTATGATCAAGGAGGCTCTTATTTTTACATGATAGAAAAGGCATTCATTTAATTCTATAAGGCTTCATAATGTTGATTCCTGTTAACTGAAGGCAGCTGATTAACTATGTGAAATATACAATAGCATATGAGTGATCGAAAATACGCAGATTGTGCAGGCAAAAGAGAAAAATATCTGTTACTAAAAATCTGGTATTAAAAAGCTGAAATGTTTAATCATTCTTCAGTGCACAACTAGTGTGTGGATTAGGATTTGGCACTAAAACAGGATCATTTCTACACATTATTTTTGCAAGTTATACAACACAAAATTAAACTAGATTATTTGGAAAATTGCAGAAGCCATCAATGTGAATTGTAAAAGTCAGAACAGCTGCTTAAAAATATATTTTAAAATATATTTGTTTTAAACGAACAGCTGTGTTATGATTCAGCAATATGAAGAGACTGTCTAGATGGCATAAAAAGACCCTGTTCCCTTGTAACTCTCATCTGTAAATTGCAATAACAAAACAATAATCAAACACTGAGAACACAAAGAGCACATTCACTATAACAGGGTGAGTTAGTATGTGTAAGTGTGAGTGTCTGTGTAAAACTCAATAAGCTGAAGTGTAAATAGTACATACCAGTCAGAGTAACAACATCAACAGATCAGACAGAAAGAAATTTGATGAAAGATATCTGCTGTCTAGCCAGGTGTGGGTGTGTTTAATGTATAGTGTAGGCTGTAGGTCAGTCTGCTGATATATGAACTTTAGTTCCATTTCTGAGGGAGGCACAGCTTTAATTCTAAATGTGTGTGTGTGTGTGAGAGGCTGAAGTAAACTTGGGATCGCAAATAACATGATATTATTACCCTGGCTATACAACTAAGGACATGGACTATTTTCTCTCTCTCGCTCTCTCTCTCTCTCTCTCTCTCTCTCTCTCTCTTTCTCTCTCACACTCACTCACTCACTGTGGATGTAGTTTTATATAAATATGTGTATATGTGCATTGAGTAGATCCATTGACCAATACTGTTTAATACAAATATAGTATATGCTATCAGTTTTAATCATATTCTCTCTCTCTCTCTCTGTGTGTGTGTGTGTGTGTGTGTGTGTGTGTGTGTGTGTGTGTGTGTGTGTGTGTGTAGTCCAGCTCTCAACTGAACTGAGGCACAGCATGGCTGAGGCTTTGACGACTGAAATCACACACACACACACACACACACACACACACACACACATGTGTTTCCATGTTTTATGGGGACTTTCCATAGACATAATGGTTTTTATACTGTACAAACTTTATATTCTATCCCTAAACCTAACCCTACCCCTAAACCTAACCCTCACAGAAAACTTTCTGCATTTTTACATTTTCAAAAAACATAATTTAGTATGATTTATAAGCTGTTTTCCTCATGGGGACCGACAAAATGTCCCCACAAGGTCAAAAATTTCGGGTTTTACTATCCTTATGGGGACATTTGGTCCCCACAAAGTGATAAATACACGCTCACACACACACACACACACACACACACACACACACACACACACACACACACACACACACACATCCTTATACAGTACAGTAAGACAATCTGATTACAGAAACTATAGCAAATAAAGCTATTCCTCATAACTAATAGTCTTTCTTCTCTCTCCCTCTCTCCAATCTGCCTCTTGACTTTGTTCAGGATACCTTACGCTTAGCAACAGAAAGGAATGGGCAAAGCAAGACAAAGAACAAAGCATTTTTCTTTTACAGAGCACATCAAGACCTATGTAAAAATGGCTACAATAAAAATGAGGCACTTTTTCAAAAATGTTGTATAGATAGATAGTTTGATTGATTCTAAATAATATTATGTCTGATGTATATTTTTCATCTTTAATTTATTTAACATCTCTTTACAATACTTGTGGTAGAGGAAAAAAGGAATATCATTGCTCCTTTGGCTCCTGGTTGGTTGTCAAGTGTTGCATTGGCCCTTCATGACTGGCAGAAAGATCTGTCCGTCACTGTGTTCTCTGGTGGACATGACCTATAGTCTTTTGGCACAAATGTTATTTTGATTGAATCAATGGAAACTAATGAGAGTAAATGTTGATGTGAGGCCAGGGCAGTTAAGTGTCCACTGCTGAGGGATTTGGGCAATCACACCATTTTTCACAACACATCAGGTGAACACATACAAACACTCACGCAGGGAGGTAGGACAAGCGTTGACTGCGTCTCCATCTTGTTTTTGAATGTGGAAACATTAACAATCTGCAAAAAGACAGAAAACAGAGAGATACTTGATTAGGTATCCTTAGGACAATGCCAATGGACTACTTGCACTGAGCCTCATGACAAATAAAATTTAATACGTTTTTAGTTATGTTTGTTAACAATGTCTGCCTTCATATGAATAAATCTCTGCATTTAGGAGCACATTACGTTGACTCCCGCATATGGTTATGGTAAGGTGTAGGGGTGGTCTTTAGGGATAGGGACCACTGACACCTTACTGTGGTTAAGATACGGATGGGTGTAGGGGTGGGCTTTAGATATAGGGACCAATCAGGTAGAAGGGAGTAATAATTTAGCATTGAGCTGATTCTGGCAAAACACCTGACACACCTGAGCCGCACTAAACAGTTGTGCAAGTAGTCCATAATAAGGTCATTTTGTCAGCATTGTGTGAGCAAAAATGCTGCTCTTAAAGGGATAGTCCACCCAAAAATAGTCATTTCTTTTCATATCAGTTTCATATCTTTTGTGTGCCACAGAAGAAATAATGTCTTACAACTGAGTAAATGTTGAAAACTATTTTAATTTTGGGTGATCTATCCCTTCAAGGACCCATAATGGCATTGCAGATGACATTGACATATTTCACACCTTTGACCTGAATCACCTGAAAACTGAGAAGACAGGAAAAATTATGTTAAACAAATAGACAAAATGTTTTAAAAATAGTGAATAACCATTGAGTTTGAAGTGGAGTGGCACTGCCGTAACCAGACTGCCAGAAAGTTTTATTTGAATTGTTTTTTAATCATGTTTCCGGAGATTATTTTTGCAATAACTTTCGCATTTGTGTTTCGCTCTGATATCACAACTGATATGTTGGACAAGCTCAAGGCAGCAAACAGAAAATTACATAATGTAATGATATGGAGTTTACAGAGTTCCCTTCAGCGTTGCCTTCAGAGTTGAGGTGTCTCGTCGTTGGAGGACATTGGTGAAAGCATACTGCATGCCATAATTTACGCTCACAGTCTCATAATCTTAGTCTTATTTTTATTACAAACAGCATACCACAGGATAACACAGCCACAGAGGCACCAAGCCACTTTCAGTTTAGTCTACAGACCGTAGACGGCAGGAGAAGATTCAGATATGCACACACACGCAGAGCAACCTGTTTGCAAAATATAAAAAGAAAACTAAATAGATAGAAATGATAATAGCGTAATTTGAAACTCATCATCAGTCATATTTTTCTGTTTAGCCAGAGTCTCTACTCTTCCTCTCTGTTTTTCTTGCTCTCTGTTTTGCCAGCACAAAAGGATCATCGAACTGGTCCCATGGGATCTTCACATGTCTGTTTAGAACCTTTTTTTTTTTTTTTTCGTTTTCTTCACCACAGACATGTTTAAGAAACTTAAAAGTATTCTTTTTCTGTCCATTTTATTGCCAGTTTTGCTATGTGTGCATTTACAGTACACAAACCTGCTGTCATATTCCATGTGCCCACTCACACACGTCTGTCTATATGGACAAAAAGGCCAGATGGGGTCACAGTCAAAGATGCAGTGTGAACAGCGGACACTCTAGTCAGAAGCACTTCACTCACACACACACACACACACACACACACACACACACACACACACACACACACACACACACAGCAATCATTTCATGTGAACAACAACGATTTCACGAACATAAATAATTACTTGAGTAATACATAGGGCTGTTGATTTAACGCATTAATTCAGTGCAATTTTAATTGTAATTTTAATTAATCGCAATGCCCCCGGACATTAATAAGGAGATTCCTGAGAAATGCAAGCTTGTATTACCGCCTGTTTACTCTAAAAGCCAATTGAAATTTCAGCTGTATGGGCAATGCGCAGTTTATACAGTGAAGAAAACAACCATCCAGCAGCAGCACAACACAAACATGCGTTACGTTCTTGGGTTCAAAACACTTGATGGAGTGCAAATCCGAACTAAGAGATCTCAAGCTGTGTTCTAAGTATATTTAATGTTGCACAGGGACCTAAACATTTTTTGTTTATGACGCAACACACCCGAGACGCTACACAAGCATGTCTGACGCAGATGTAAATTGACGGGTCCTTAAACAAGCCCTCATAATATATCTCGAACTGATTGACAAATTCACTTGCGAAATGGATTGCTGTGAACTGTATGCCAATGATTGACTTATGATCAATAATATGGTAGTGAACAATACATTGTATTCTTAAGTCTCTTTTTGTATTGTCTTATGAATGACTAGCTCTTCTGCCACAAGAATGTTATGCATATATATATATATATATAAATAATTTTTAAATATTTAAAGAAACTATGTATAATTATTTATATATTTAATTATTGTTATATGAGGGGCTTTCTCAGCAAATATTTGTATATGCGATTAAATGAGATTAATCACGATTAAATAATCGAATTAGAAGATAACGCTGCTGCAGCAGTGATGGACTCGACTTGAGTGACAATCTGTGGCAGCGTGCACAGCTGTGTGAACTTCCACTGTTGTAAAAGTCCCATTCAATAATCTCTCAATAAATTACACATTCATAAATATTAAACCCAGTAATATAATGACAGGAATGCAGCCCAATGAAGTAAAGGTACAAAATTTAATTAGAAATGTCCTTGAAAGCAAAAAGTACCCTTTTTTAAACCTACACTAAAAGTAAATATTTTCCCAGTTACTCAAGTAAATGTAATGGAGTAAATATAGCATGCTAAGAAAGAGCCAAGATGTAACCAGATAGACAAACAGATTTTCTCTGATGCAAAGAAAGATTTTATAATAGAACTCAATTTTGTGATCTTTGCAATAGTATCGTTTAGTTTAAATTTACGTCACAATCAAATGTTTACATGATTACTTCTAAATTTAAATCCCCAGCACAGAAAAGTCAAAATAAAGCAAAAAGTATCTAATTGCTCAAAATAACTCATCCTAGACACAAATATTTATTTGTGATGTCATTAGTGGGCAGGGCCTATCGTAGAAGGGGTGGCATACATATTTGCTGTATGCCACTGTACATGTGTCAGGGTTCCCACCCTTTTTGACTAATGAAATTAAATGACTTTTCCATAACTTTTTCAGGCAATTCAGATGTGGAACGCTCTCGTTTCGAGAGAGGGAAAACACAGGAAACAGGGTTGTGATAACTTCCACAGGTAACAGGGTTTTTAATATTTCTTAACACACTTTTTGTACATCACTTCTAAAGTATTTCTTGGGAACACTGGGTTCCCTTGTCACTCTCTCTCTCCGCTCTGGAGGTTCTGTGGCTGCTTTTATGCCGCTCTCCCCGTGCTCACTGGAATTAGAGACAGGTGTTAGATATGATTTAGCTCAGGTGCAAACGCCCTTACCGCTTCCTCTCCCCGACGGGCGCTTGACCACGCCCCCGCTGCCACATCAGACCAATACACTAATGATTTATTCAGACTGATTTGTGAGTCTCTTTGACCCATCATTTACCCAAATAAACAATTCTCTCACTATGGTAGTATGGCTTGCAAAAACGTGGGACCATTCACACTGAACATGTGTTTTAAATCTGTCTGCACTGTTTTTCAATTGATTTTCTATGTAAACGTGTTAGATGGACATCTTTGACCGCCGTACAATGTCACACTGTTTTTTTGACTGTCTCGTGCAGGAGTGGCAAATGTTTTAGATGCTGTGCCAGGTTGTGTGTCTAGAGACACCTGTGTTGTGTTTTATTCATTGCACTGTGTCTAGCTTTCTTTTAGCGCAAGAACGCATTCTGTCTGAAGAGCAAAATCTAACTGAGGAGACATTTTGTGAAGATTTTGAAAAATTACATTCGCGATAAAATTCACATGACTTTCTAGGCCTGGAAAGCACAATTTAAAAATTACTTGACATTTCCATGTTTTACATAACCACCCTGATGTGTACATGTGAATTGGTTAATAGCCAGCTTTACTTTACTGAATGAGATGCCATTTACATTCTAAAAAGTAATTAAATGAACACTCTTTTGTCCAGACCAACAACACACTCTCACTCATTCCTTTTGACGCTTTCTCTGATCCTAAAAATATCAATAGTCTAAACACACACATTATAACTCTCTCTTTTTCTTCCTCAACAATATCAGTGAATCTATGCCTTATACCTACTACTGCTTCGAGTGTGTATACATGCGTGTGTTTGTGTGTGACAGTATGTGTGTGGATGGTTTGTTAACAGCAGACAGATCAATTGGCTCGGCTCACAGTACACCCACTTTAGTTAACCATAATCTCTCTCTGCAGACAATCGTCTACCCACACATGCATATCCCTTTGCATACACACACAAACCCAAACCCATTCTCTCTCTCAGACAAACCCAAATATGAACATACAGTATATACTGTACATAAGGATGATGTTTGCTTAACATAATCTGTAACACATTTTCCTCAGTCCATCTCCCTCAACAATGTGGAGCTGTCATTTGACCTGTTACAGTCTCATTAGTATTGCTTCTGGCTCTAGACTGAAATGTAACTAAGATTTCAAAAGGTGAAATCAAAAGTTCTTATTCAGAGGAGCACTATATTTTTGACAAAAATGAAAACAGGGCAGTGATAAATAGAATTAGTCTCTTCAGTGGCATGCATCGCACAAAGCTGTTTAAAGCGCCTAGCTCAAAACTTCAGGGGGAGGTTCTAGTGTGTGGATATTCAGACCTTAGCCAAGAACTCTGCTGATATGAATGGAGCCATCCTTTGATGAAACACTGGAATATAATACACTCTATAATACAATTTGAATTTGAAGTTTTATTTATATAGTAATTCTTTAAATATAAATAAAACTACAAACATTCAGGGCTTTTCTGAAAACATTCAGAGCTCAAGCCTGATAGCCCATCCCTAGCACTGGCCATGACTGTCTTCTGAAATTATTTTGGAAAGACATTTTTTCAATGTATCATCCGCAGAACAATCAAAATCAATGTAAACAACAGTAAAACCCCTTGAACAGACAGTACTTGTATCCCTAAAAGCCTAATTTTCATTGCCGTCAAAAATTTAAAATGGCCCTACTATGACTAAGCAGATATCTCAAAGCAAGACTGCAAATTAACTACATTGGATGATGCAGCTTTTAACATGAATGTTTCATATGAAATATCACAAACATTATATTTTAAATTGAATATAACCATAGCAGAAAATATAGTCTTTTTATTTTATTTAAACGGCAGGTAAGGCAATAGTAAGCTGCAAGAATGGTTTGTTAAGAGGCCCCCTGACTGTCACTATAGATTTTACATCTTTGCTGACCTCGACCCTAATGAGTGTGAGTGTGTGTGTGTGTGTGTGTGTGTGTGTGTGTGTGTGTGTGTGTGTGTGTGTTATAATGTCAAAGGCAAGGAAAGGTTTGGAACCAAATATTTGGCTGACAAGCAGAGAGACTGAGAAAGAAAGAAAGAAAGAAAGAAAGAAAGAAAGAAAGAAAGAAAGAAAGAAAGAAAGAAAGAAAGTAAAAACAAGCAGGGGGGGAGAAAAAGAACAACACTCTCATTAGTATCACTAAGGGAACCAAACGGATGAGTCTTCCTTTGACGTAAGAAAAATCTAAAGTCCAAAATAAGCATCAAACCTTTTCACTTAAAGTAGAAAAGCATGAGTGGTTTGAGTTTCTTTCTGTCATAGAAAATTGAACTGGTATAAACAAGGCTCAAACATCAGAATATACCTTTCAAAAGGTCAAGGATATTAAAAGTACACTCAAAAACAACTTCATTAAGTATAAAGCATTAGAGTCCTTTTACTCTTTTAGGACAACCAGAGAGTGGAAAACCAGAGAGCAAGACTGGAATTATCACAGACACTGCAAGCATAATGTGGCCTAAAAATAACTAATAATCTTCTAATAATAAATCTCCCCATTACTATGAATTATTAGGACAAATTAATTCTTTAATCCATTTAAAATATGAATGATCATATATGCATTTGCATTGTGTGTCCCTAAATAATAACTTATAATTAGAAAGAACTGGAAATGAATTAAGCAAGGAAAGCTAGTCGTTAAAGGGGTAGTGGTAGTTCAACCAAAAATTTAAACTGCTCACCCTCATGCTTGAATCCTGAACTTTTTATCTTAACTTTATTCCCCCTGCGGAACACAAAAAGAGTTTGCAGAATGTCCAAGGTGCTCTTTTCAATTCAATAATCAATATGTATCTGTAGCTGTCAATCTCCAAATTACAACAAAAATAAGACCCTACTACAAAAGTAGTTAATGTATGCTATATTTCAAATATTCAACAATAATAAAACAGCTTTGTGTGAGGAACACGCCACAATTTAAGTTGCTATTCACTGAATGGTTGTATGTAAACAAAAATGTTCTCACATGTACAGTATCATGGACCTACCAGTAAAGAGATGGTAGAAGGCAAGATTACTTTAAATTCACTTTCGTTGTATGGAAAACAGCAGCCTGGACATTCTGCTAGATAACTCATTTAGTGTTCCTTGGAAAAGGACAATTCAAGTAACATGATCATGACAGAATGTTGTAAAAATGAGATAAAAATGAATTATGTTATGAAAGTATGGTCTTGTAATCAGGGTATTTTTTTTATTGAAAAGTATAATAATAGGCTTTTGAGTTTCTTTGTGATACAAACAAATTAAACTGTCCCCAGTAGATTTTGCTTCATTGAGTCAAATAAAATCAGGGTCAGATGACCGTAGACAAAGACCTTCTAACAGGGAAGGACTGGCTGTTGGGAACACCGGGCATTTTCCTGGTGGGCCGCTGAGTAATTTGGGCTGGCCCATTGCTGCGCAAGTTCCGGCCCATCCTCGAGGCTATATGGGCAGCCACCCTGGGCTCTAACATACCTGCGTGGACCCCATTACAGAGTGAATATTTTAAAAACTCTGTAAGGTAAAGCCAACATGTACACATATGGCTTTTATTTTGAATAAATTAAATAACTTTTATTTTAAAATTACTTACACATTGTAACGTTTCCATATGTGTACATTTACTTTATACCTCGTGTGGAGCTCATTAATTGACAACATGTTAAGTATAAGATGAGCTCTGAATAATCACAAAAATGACAAATAACTGCAAGTTACAACAAATACAACAGCAGCATAAATAAAATTGGTAAACATTAAAGCTATGAGCAGTACATAGTCATTTGCATAATTTATTCATACCACAGCTTGCTGAATAATGCAAAAATTACTTTGTGGCTATTTGAGCATTTGAGGCTTACTTTGTTTAATGGATAGCAGAAACAGTGCTTGTCAAAGCATAGGACTTTTCACTTTTTCTCCAGAATAATCTGGGAAAGGAATTAAAACACTGCAGATATAAAGATGCAAAAAACTCACATAGAGTGAAAATATGAGCAGTTAATCTGCAAAACATCTGCAAAGTTCTACACTTTAAAAGGTATGTTTCCTAAGTTTTATATATATTTATATTTGTTAATAGCTACATATTCTGGCCAACTTTGTTTTCATAGATTTTTTTTCAATAATGTGGAGAGCCGTCCATGCCCGAAGCAGCATCACCCCTGGCAATGATAATGACACGCACCTGAAAGTGAATCACCCATAGCAATTGGAACTCGCTGACTCCAATCAAGGGAGCGCTATGTAAGCCAGCACCAAAAACACACATGGGGAGTCACAACGAAAGTCTCTCTATCTGTCTCCATAATTCAGAAACAGCCACACCAAGCAAGCCACGCATCGCACTCTCCTTCACTCATGAGGACCGGTTTGGAAACACAAGTACTTGTAGCACGGGAAGCCTGAAGAATACTGTGTGTTGCCTTTGCCTCACTATTCACCCTGCACCAAACTCTAAACCCAACACCCCCCCCCCCCCGCATTGCTGGCAATGGAGAGAGAGAAGGTGAGTTGGAAAATCCCACTACCATCATCTTTGACCTGTTCCAACTGGTTTCAGCAGGAGGTTCCTTTGGCCAGGAACAAAGAGTGGATGAAAGGCTAAAGCACTGCTGGAACCAAGTCCGAGTGATTGAAGGAGTCCCCCAGCAACCTGCTCCTCACACTTATCCTCACTTCATTATTGAGAATGGGCTTCTATATTGTGTGGCGGAAAGGCATGGAGAACAAAAGCAACTGTTGGTAGTGCACCAAAGCAAAACAGAAACCATCTTTAACCTGACACAATCACATCCGATGGCCAGACACCTGGGACCCCAAAATACCACCCAACGAATCCGCAACAGGTTCCACTGCCTGGGGTTAGACGGCAAGGTGAAGTGGTTCTGTAAACGGCGTGAAGTCTGCCAGAGGACTGCCCCTCAGTGACCACCACCTGGCCCACTCATTCCATTGACGATAATTGATGTGCCCATTTGAGCGTGACAGCATGGACCTAGTGGGACCACTGCCTATGTCTGCCCGAGGTCATGAATACATTCTAGTCATATTGTACTATGCCACCAGATATACCGAAGCATCCCTTTGAATAAAAACACATCCAAGAATATTGCTAAGAAGCTGTTCCTTTTGATAAGCTGTGGAGGAATCCTGAAGGAGATCTTGACTGACCAAGGCACCCCCTTTGTTTTCCAGTTAATGGCAGATCTCTGTAAACTGCTGCGCATCACCCACCTCCACACCTCAGTCTACCACCCTCAGATGGATGGCCTGGTAGAGCGATTCAACCAGATGTTGAAGAGGATGCTGCAGCGGATGGTCACTGAGGATGGGCGCGATTGGCACTTTATGATCCCTTATGTGCTCTTCAGCGTTAAGGAAGTTCCTCAGGCCTCAACCGACTTTACCCATTTCTAACTACTCTTCGGCAAACAACCCCAGGGTCTTCTGGATGTCGCCCGAGAAGCTTGGGAGCAGCAATCGTCGCCCCACCACACTGTGATCAAGCAGATACAGGACATGTGAAGATGGAGAATGCCGGTGGTGAAGGTGCACATGCAGAACGCACAACACGCACAGCAGCAGCTTTACAATCGCTCGGCCCAGCCACGGGAATTCCACCCAGGAGATCGAGTGCTCATCCTCATACCCCATGCCAACTCAAAGTTCCTGGTCATCTGGCAGAGCCCCTACACATAAATGGAGTGACTGGTTCCCATCAACTATCGAGTCCACCAACCAGGACGTCAAAGAGTCCAACAAGTGTACCACGTCAATCTCCTTAACACTAGAACTACCAAGGCAGTTATGTTGACTATTTTTACATTTTGCAATGTAATAACTTTGTTGAAATAAAACCCATATAACCATAGGACCCTGACTTTTCTTAAATGTGTGTATATTTTATTCTAACATTGTTATTTTATTAAAATGACAAAACACAAAAGAGTTCTGAGTATTTCTACCTTGAATGGCCATAACAGTCATATTGACCGTACACATTATAGCCGGTGAATCATTTCAGCATTTGCTACTTCTTCCCGCCGTTGAAGATGGGCGTCACTGTTACCTAGCAACCATTTTCTCTAGTTGTTTTTATATGCAATTGCTAAGCTAAAACTTAGCATTAGCTTTGAAATGTCAGCAAGAAAGAGACTGACTGCCACAGAGGCTTCAGAGCCTTGACGATGCTGAGTCTAATGGAGGAGCAGGTTCAGATAGTGATGTCTCTTGGTCTCTTGATAGTTCTTCTGACACTGATTCTCAGAGTGATTCAGAGATAATGCCGGTTCGTAAAAAAAACTGGGTGGAGGGCAGAAGGTAGTGATGACCTGTGTTGACTGAGTTATTGATCCACAAGCGCCAGTGAATGATGTGCAGTGTTTGCCCCCAAAACAACGAGATGCCTTGTTCAAGTGAGCCCACTTATAGGAGAATGTGTTCATTATGATACAGCATGATATTTTCATTATAATTTTACAGCATGATATTTTTGCTCACTGTTAAACAAATATTGCTTTCTAAATCAGTTAATTTTCCCACAGTTTAGTGAATTTTCATATTCTTTATGAACTGTTTGGCCATTTTGGGTTAGGCCTATATGTGTTTCATACATGTCCATAAAGGTTTTTACTATACATTGAAATGCATATTGGTGATGTTTTTATAGGTTATTATATCCTAAGACTTATAATAGAATATAAATAATCAAATTTGTCTCTGTAATTAGCAACAATAGCAGGTTCTGTTATTGTCGATGAACTAATATATTTTCACATTCATTAGAATTTCAATTTTGTGTCCTGATGTTTATTATTACCTATCATAACATAACATTTTGATTCCAGTGGTGTCTGCATTGGATTGTTTACGATTCGTGTGATCCAAACATTTCCAATAACTCCAGAGCGTTGTAAAGTCCAAATATATTGAAAAAAGATAGATGTAATAATTTCCCAAATTCACAATATGTCTTTGTCTAACAAATTATTCTGCTTCAATCCATTTTTGTGGATGTTTAGACTTTCAAAAACAAACTTTTCACTGCTGTGAAAAATTTTTGCTATCCCGCTTGCTGGACACAAAGCGAGGCACTCATCTTCCGGGGCAGTCCAGCATACACTATTATATATTACAAAAAATATAATATTATGTAGGCCTATTTGCATTCGCTTGGTGCTCCATTTAATCGATATTATGGACTTACGGCCAACCCTATAAATTGTCATCTCGGGCTTGCAGAAGCACAGTACCTGGGTTACCGAATTGGAAGAGGATTTATTAAACCTCATGAGGATAAGTTGTTGGCAGTATGGAACTATCCCCAGCCAACCACCAAAACCCAGGTATGTGCCTTCCAAGGGTTGGCCGGATACTACCCCTGTTTTATCCCTAACTTCTCGTCTCTAGCTTGATCCCTCGCAGACCTGACCCAGAAAGGAGGAGTCACAGTGAGTCTCTCTCTCTCTCTGTCTCCATATTTCAGAAACTGACTAAATCTCACGAGGGAAGCTACACTGCTAGAGCTACGCATTGCTCTCGCCTTCACCCATTTTAAGCAGTGTCCTGCTGTGTGACACTTTCTTCATCTAACTATATTAAACAACATTTTATGATCTTGAATAGCTCTATATACATATATAATATATTATTATTATACTTGTTGTTTCCACAACCTCATATTAACAAAGATAATAATTTATTTGCACTTCTAGAAAAACGTTGAAAGGTGATTAAGATCTTTAAAAACTTGTCACTGCAACTAAAATACACACTTTCCTTGTACTTTCATGTACATTTTAACCTAACATATGTATGTTGGAAAAAAGTTTTAAAGAGCTATAAAGTGCTTATTTTAGTGCTTTTCTAAAAAATTCCACTCATCACATTTAGAGTAGTTTTGTATGTTTTAAAGTAATGACAATTTTTTACTGTGGGGCTCGTTCTTCTTCTTTTTTTTTTTCAACACAAAAATTAGAAATTGAGCCAGAAAATGAAATAAATGAGCCGGTGTGTTATGTGGTGTGTTGCAGGCCGGGTTTGGTGGGCCGCTCTGGGCCAGAATGTCCAGGGTCACTTTTTAGTCCCTGTCTGCCCTTGCCTTCTAATACAATTCATAAAACACAGGACGCAAGATCAGCACACAAATGCAACTTACAAAGGGAGCACAAAGATTTGTGCTTTAAACAAATATGCATACAGACAAAAATAATTGGGTGGATGTTCCAAAACTTTAGTCCTATGAGAGTTGTGTTACTGGGATGAGATACAGAAGTAATAATAGACTTTATTAACCGATGATAATCCCAATCGGGTTATGTAGAAATTTCCACAATGTTGAGCACAACACAAAACACACACGCATTCACGGCCACACATTAATGCTGGTGTGAGTAAAGGCCTTCTTTCAGGTCCACTACAAAGGAATGCATTCTCTGGGCTGCTGATGGGTCAGCTACATTACAGCTACTCTGACCCACAGCAACTGCTCGTCTAGACAGCCCTAGGATGAAGCAGATTCCCCTCTGCTTAGCACCACTGTGGTGACTGGGTTTGTATGAGGTGAAGCCTTCAGAGCGTCACTTTGAGTCACACAATACCTGCATTGATGGCATGACTCCCTGTCTGTCTCTCTTCATCTATCTTTCTTATTCCATCTAGTGTCAAAGTTACTGTCTTTCATACTGTACTCCCTTAGTCCATCCTTTATTTCTTTGGTATCGTCTATCTTTCAACCTCCAAAAAATAAAAACAATCATGCCATTCGTCTAATACAATCTCCTGCCCTCGTTCTTCTATCAAACACTCCTTTTTTCTCCTGATGTTAAATAGTTAAAAATCTGATTTCCATGATGCTTATCAAGTCTTAAAGCACTGAATTAATTGCACGCTTCATGGATTCTACCATGACATCCACCCCCCCTTTAATCTGTGCAATGTGAGTTATGGAAGATGGGCCATTTTCTCAAAAGTATCAGTAGTGCTTACTCAGGCAAGCATCACTATTACTTTTGCTCATACTTAGGGTTAGGAATTTCATCAAACCCCTAACCATAAGTATTAAACTTACGTACAGTCTAGTATGAACGGTCAGAATGACTGCTATGGCAATTCTAACCAGACATGCACTTTGTGTGCTACAGACATGAATGACAAACTCACATCATATAGATTGTTACAAAATGTGCCATTACTTTTCAAAGTGATCAGATTTACCATATACGTTCATTGTATCTAGAGGTTGATAAAACAACCAATACACTACAGTACATTAAAGGAAGAGCACAAGCCATATCTAGGTTGAGTTGGGGGCCATTCTAGCAAGATAGTAACATCCAAGTAACCACATAACAACATGCTAATAACCACTCAGGACATGTTCACATCCCCACAGCAATGTCCTGGCAAACACAACACCTTAGCATTGTGGCAACTAACATTTCCTTCTAAAACAATTTAAATAAAAAGTATGTTTGATTACAGCTGAGACAGGAGAAAGCATTTTAATATAAAAATCATTATCATTAAAAATTACACAGCAGGTTTAATAAGACATTTTTTGCAGTGTTCAAACTGTTTGATTCAGTTCATCCTTGGGAGCAATATCCAAATGCCAGAAGGCACCACATTCATCTATACAAACAAGTTCGCAAGTATAAACACACAGCCATCATACCGCTCAGGAAGGAGAAGCATTCTGTCTCCTAGAGGTAAACGTAGTTTGGTGTACGAAAAGTGCAAATCAATCCCAGAGCAACAGCAAAGGACCTTGTGAATATGCTGGAGGAAACAGGTAGACAAGTATCTATATCCACAGTAAACATTAGTCCTATATAGACATAACCTTCTCATAGCCTTCTCTCACAGGTTAGCCACTAAGCGTTGCTTCTTGGATGTTCTTCCTCCCTAGCCTTCTGGCCTGTGAATTCAGCGGAGCAATTTGCGACCAGACCTACTATGAGCCACAGGTGCTCTGTACTGGGGTAGGGCTCCACAGGCTTAATTCCCTCTTCAGGCAACTCCCTGTGATGTGTTTTCCACGGCACAGTCCCCCTGTCGGCGGACCCGCGTCTCCCTTGGGCAGTCCTACTGCCCCCGATCGCCATGCTTGTAGAGCTCCTCCCTCATCAGGCATCCTGCCTAGACTAGTGGGAGGTGACATGTGGCAAATACACCACGTGGGTTGTGAAGCCGCATGTGGTATATTTGCCACATGTCACCTCCCCCTAGTCTAGGCAGGATGTGGCCTCCGCAGGGTCTTTGCCCCCTGAAAGAATAGGATCGGGAAAGACCGCCTTCCCCGACACAGTTCATAGTGTTAGAGAGACATAGAGAGAAAAGGCCTAGGCTGCCGGGCTTGCTCCCATGTTAGTAATGTAGCACCTGTTCCCCCCTTAGTGGTGCTGGGAACCTAAGGTCTGTAAATGACATATTTTTCTAGGGGCATTGGGGAGGGTTACTTGCAGCCGATACAGTTGCTTCTAGCATGCAGCAGCCTGCTTGCACCTGTGTGAGCAGGTCACGTAACACAGTCTAGTGCATGGCGCTTTTGAACGGGACTCCTTGTGTCACTTCATTCGACACAACGTCGAGTGAGTGACAGAAGGAGAACGTCACAGTTACTGTTGTAACCTCCGTTCCCTGAGGGGGGGAACAAGACGTTGTGTCCCTTCTGCCACAACACTAGACCTACCACTGTAAACGGCCGTACCTTATTCTCGGCTCCTCAGTGCAAAAACCTGACTGACAGACGCACACCTGCTTTATACCCATATGTCCGGGGTGGGACATGCAAATTCTGTCTGCCAATTTCTCATTGGCCTTTTCTCAAGTTCAGTGGTACGTGAGGCTCCCAAGGAAGACCCCTTGTGTCACTTCATTTGACACAACGTCTCATTCCCTCCCTCAGGGAACAGAGGTTACAACAGTAACCGTGACGTTTTATGTTTCTAATATTCAAATTTTGACTAAACAAATTTTGGTTGAATGTTCAAGCAGATAAATCAGGAACATTTTATCTTAGTATTTTCCAACAAATTCATGTTTGAGATAAAGGCTGAGTTGAATCCTAAGTATATCTTAACAAGTTATCTTAAAGGTGGGGTATGTGATTTTCTTTTTTGACCATTTTTTCAAAATAACTTGAAATCCTATTCCTAACCCACTTACTGGCTGTAAATTAGAAGCACTGAAATGAAAATTAAGCAATTTAATCATCTGTGGAATGGGCAGGACTCGAAAAACTCCAGCCGATCATTTTCAAGACCATCTAGAATCATTGGACAGAAAATGTGTCTATCAAACAGTCGTACCATGCCCCCCTCCCCCCACCACCCTGGCGCGCATGTCCCGTTCGTGCGCATACTCTAAGCTCGTGACCCAGTAACAGGAAGTGCAAGTCGCCCCGGTACAGAGAGAGAGAGAGAGAGAGAAGGAGAAGGTGTAGTTGCTTCCGTTTGTAGAATGGGAGACAAGACACCATCACAGAAAAGAAAATCTATTTTCGAGAGAGCAATTGCGAACAAAACGGCCGAAAGAGAAAGGTCAAAAACAAGGGTCATTCTAGGCGATGCTTTTAAACGTTGGCGGCAACTGAAGGACCAGGAAGGACTACCAACAGATGCGGCTGTGGCATTTTTTCTGCTTGACAGGTGAGAAGCCGATTAACTAGTAGTATTTAATCAGGGAACTGTCTTTACTGACGATATGCACATGAGAATTGTAGCTGTTCTAACGTTATAGCCCAGCCATATGATGAACTAGCTAGCTAAACAACCTGTTTGGGGAGGAAGCTGATGTGAGCGATTGTATTTATGTATGGAGAATAGAGCTTTTATAGTGCTAGTGGGGTTGTTCCACATTTCTATGAATCCTGTTTTGAATAGAAGACCGCTGTACAGACGCCAGGGCTGGCTATGTTCTTTTTTTTTTTTTACAGTTATGAGAAAATCGTGCATGATTGCGCGTCCATGTTTTTCGAATGGGTGGAGTCAGGGCCAGCGTTGGAGGAGAGAAGGTTGGACCTTATGAGTTGTGTATTTTCAAAATCTGCCGGCAGTTTTGCAAATCACATACCCCACCTTTAAGAGGCAGTTTAATTAAGATATCCACCTTTTGGAACAGCCTTTGTGTTGCGAGTGCACCTATTATGATAAAAGCTGGCTCCAGAGGATGCTCACTAGGTTTTGGAACAGACCCTGTATCTAACCACATAAAGAGAGAGAGATGTAAAATGTCAAGATGAAAGACTTGGAGGAAAGAAGAGCAAGAGAGACAAGGAAGGAAAGAGATGAGTAGAAGCAAAGCCACATTCAGGAACATTTTCAGCAAGACTAAAGTTAAATAGCCCTAATTACCTACAATCACAGTGAGTTAAATATATATGTGGATACATGGCTGCTCAGAGGTATCCCTTCCAAACACTTAGAGAAGCTTCAAATTTGCATCAGTATATTTTCTAACAACACATAACAGGCACACACAGAGATGCCTTTACTCACATTCCCTTTACCATGCATTCACAAACTGTAACAATCAAACCCTACAATTGAAATTATCTGTGGTTAATTCTATACAGGAGATGTCAGATCCTTATTACACTCCACCTCCTCCTCACTAATAGAACCAGGTGCAGAGCAGACCATTTACAGTACTAGGCCTCTTTCAATATTTACTATTGTTTTTTGACAATTGAAAGATGGGGGGGTGAGGCCTTCAAAT
This sequence comes from Xyrauchen texanus, assembly GCF_025860055.1. Taxonomy (NCBI): domain Eukaryota; kingdom Metazoa; phylum Chordata; class Actinopteri; order Cypriniformes; family Catostomidae; genus Xyrauchen; species Xyrauchen texanus. Next base: position 27,638,488 of record NC_068279.1, read on the forward strand.
AACTTGAAAATACCTTCATTATCATTGTTAGCCTCAGCAGGACATACTTTGACTTACAATATGGACACCCATACATTGGCATTAACAAATAAAAAATAATGGCAGAGCATCTAGGTATTGAATGCATTTTATAATCATAGGTGGATCTGAGTTATTATTACTTTACTGATTAAAGTTACTTTACACTAATAACATTTACTCGAAGAAAACAAGGACTAGAGCTGTGACATAACTTTCCATTTTAAGTGTTTTATCATGGCATATTGATTAGGATGGAAAAATATCCAGAGATGAATGCTTAGCAAAACAGCCAAACAGTAACAACAACTGTATAAATTGGGCTTTTACAATCAACAGTGAGAGTATGTGGCACACAATGTTCTTACCTTTGTTGTCCTTCCTACTGGTTTTATAAACTTTCATTTCTTGTGACTTGATGAAATCAATGCTGGCATATGTGTTGATGCTGGAGGAGGTGCTTCCTCCAGCGCCAGCCACCCCCCCTACTACAGGAGAAGAAAATGTGTGAGGGCCAGAGGGTCCATCCTCACTGGTTTGAGAATTCTCCTTACTGACCAAGTCTAAATCAATGTAGTTCAGGACTTTCTCCAGAGCCAAAGAAGATGCCTGAGCAGCAGGTAGATTTGCTACACCAGGGCTGGCACACTGTGGGGAGGGTGGTTGACCACTAGTCCAAAGGTTATGCTCTAATCCTTGCTGTCGTGTTGAAGCACCATGTGGTGTTTCAGGAAAAGGAGAGGGAGAGGCAGAGGGGGAGATGGGGAGAATTGGAGGGGCCATGAATGTCTCTGAGAGGTGCCGTCTTCTTGCTGATGATTCAGCCCTGACTAGTCGTGCACCCTGTTCCACATTTGTAAAAGAATTTGGTGAGGAGAAATTCATGTTGTGCTCCTGCTTCATGGATGATGGCTGGGGTGTTTGGCCAGGTTTTGGGGACTTTGGGGATCCAAACTTCATCTCAGTATAGTCTGTGAAAGGAGAAGAAGCCACATCTGCAGATGTCAAATCTGTCTCCCTGCTATTCCAATGTGCCACTTCTTGATCCACTTGAGGAGTTCTTGTGAGCTCCTCTCTGACTTTTGGGGCAGGGTTGAAAGAGGAGAGGGAAGTAAGAGAAGAAGGTGAGTTACCTAAGTCCATGTTCACATATTCAGAGGATAAAGAGATAGAGGTGGAAAGGGGTGCTGAGAAGCTCAGAGGAAGAATGACAGTCCCACTCTGACATGGCTGTGGTCTGTGAAAGGCTCTTTGAGGTCCTTGTGCCATAGGGTTCCCCGGTTCAGCTGTACTCCTCCCTTTGTAATGCCCTGCTCGCTCACCCTGGTAAACAATGCTTACATATTCTCCAGGGCTTGGGGATGGAGTTGGCAGCAAAGTCTCCCTGACCCTTGGCAGCGTGTTGGCTTTGGACATATTCACAAAAAAGCTGGAGGACTTGTCCTTCCTCTGCTGTAATTGACCCTGTTTCTGGACACCTGGTCCACATCTCTGCTGGTGATGGTGGTGGGAGATTTTGGGGTGAGCACCCCCTACTCTGTGTCCTGTGCCCAACCTACTTGCCCTTCCCACTCCACCTACAGACAGACACATTGACCTGTCTTCAAGGCTTTCACTGCTAGCTGAGCTAGAGGAGAAAGAGGATGAGGACAGAGATTGTTGGCCACCACCACCTGAGACCCCAGATGCGTCCCCTCCACAATGGTAACCACTATGCCTGATCTTTCCTCCAGTTTCCCTTTCACCTCTACCAATACAAACCCTGTCCAGATCATCCTCAAAGCGGGTTGAGAGGGTTGTGTGTTTATAAGAACGTGGCAAAGAAAAATAGGAATAGACCATTTTTGGTTGCAATGGTTGATGCTCTGGCTGTGATGGAGGAGTACTGCATGCTGATCTGGCACTTATAGGTGACATGTTCATATAGTCGCTGCCTGCCCGACTCTCCATGCTGCCCCTGCTGCTCCAGATGCATCCACTCAGGCCATGCAAATCTGATGAACAGCTACTGTTTGGAGACATCATCATGTATCCTTCATTGATGGGGAGACAGATGTGCTGAGGTGGTGAGACACTACTATTGGGAGTCATTGACATGTATTCATCTCCACCCTTTGAAATGACATCTGAACCAGAGACTGATAATGACATTGATGCAGGAGGAGCCGTAACACCAGGTAACATGGACATGTAGCCACTGTCTACTGAGAAGTCCTCAAGTCCCCCTTTAGTACTGACACCTTTATCTGCTGAATTTTCCAGTTGCAACAATGATGTTGTAGCTGAACCTCCTGAACCTTGGCATGAAGTGAAAGACTCTCTACTTGCACTGTGTGACATCACTGCATAGTCTTCTTCATCATCCTCTTCCTCTTTCCTGTGAAGAGAGACCAAGCCTTCCTTGACAGAGGTAGGGGGTATTGAAGCTCGCTTGCTGAGCATCCTGCGCTCAGCTTCACACTCACGATTAGATGATCGACGAAGAACCCTGCGTCCATGAGCACGTTTGTGAGAACCTTCTCGATGGCCCATCAGGATGTAACTGGTACCGCCATCAACCAGGGCAGCAGTGAGCCCTGTGGCTAGCAGGGAGTGCTCGCCAGGGCTGGAACCATACTCATCTGAGGAACCATAATCACTCGGTGATCCTGACATGGACACTCTCTGAGGAATTCGGGCATAGGCGCAAATAGGCACTGTCCCAAAGGTAGCTACTCCCAACCCACATTCTGACCCGTGTCCAGAGCTGGAAGAGAGGCTAGGAGCTGGGGAAGGTGCAGGGTTAGGGGTGTACCGTGCTAGGCTCAGGGTGATCTTGGCTGGAGTGGGTGCTCGTGTGGGTTTCGGTCGCAGGGTTGGGGTAGTTGAGCGAGATGAACCATTGAGACTCGGGCTGGCGCTTAGTGCTGTTGCTCTGCCCCCTCCATCCTCTGTTCGAGCCCCAATACTCGCAGTTCGTGACCTAGAGAATCCATGTGGTGGAGTGGGGGACGTGTTGTTGCTATGAGGTACTCCTGGTGTTTCTGTTCTAGAACGTCTAGAAAAGCCAACCTGGGAGGGTGGCAGATTTGGGTGGTGCCGTCTAGATGGTACACTAATAGGGTTAGAGGCAGTGCCACCTCCACAAGACATGCCAGCAGTCTGGGATTTACTTCTTTGCCGGAACTCTTCACTCAGGGCCTTCATGGCCTCAAGAAGGGTCTCATGCATGTTCTGTGCCACCACTGAATCCTCTACTTGCATCCAGAATTCACCAGGGCCCGTCATGGCAGAACGACCCACTTCAATGAAAAAAAAGTTTTCAGAGTGGCCACAGCGTCGCACATTCATCAGCTGGAGGACTACAGCTGCAACATCAGAGTTGAGTTTGACAAAATTTACTGTTTTGTCAGTCAAGCAAAGTCGGTAGATGCCAACTAGATTCCTGGCCTGGCCCAAACCTTTGGGCCAGACTTTAACCTGCCAGACCTCCTTAAAGGCAGGGCCAGGGGAAGGCATTCCACAGTCTCCTTCACTGCCACAGTTATCAGGAGTCTTACCTACAGATACAAAAATAGGTATAAGATGGGAACACAATAGGAAAGAGAAATAAATATGCATGCAGTTAAGAGAGCCTTATAGGCAGAGTCATAGGTGTCATTTATGGGTGGGACATGTCCCTAACACATATTGCCTTTGCCAGTTGTCCCCACAAATTTTTTAAATAGCTTTCACCAGGAAAGTGTCTAAAGCAGAAGAAAGAAACATCTCCAGTTCTTGAGCAGGATTTTCCATTTAGTTTAGTGTGTTATAATAAGAGGTTGCTCTGACACTGGAGTTTGTTATTTTTTATGTTATAATGAGTGCTTGTTGTGGCTGTTATCAGTGGAATTATATTATAGCAGGTGGCAATCTTCTCTCGTGAATGCAGATCTGCATTCTTCTCACTTCACTCTTCCGCAGCTTGAGCTGCTTTCCAGTGAAATCACGAAGCAAATGCAAAACAGATGTGTCCCCTCTCATGATATACATCCTCTGTACAGATTCAATATTTGTTTATCAAAATAAAAATCATCATGAACCTTACCTTACCATGAGACCAATCAGACATTCTGGCTGAAGCTATGTTAATCAATGCATTTATTGACTTACTAGCAATATTCCAGTACTTACAGTGTTGGGCAAATGGATCAAGATATCAAAATTAATTATGTGATATATTTATTGTAGCGCTTGAATTGGTCATCAATAATGACAGTTTTATTTGACAGATTATTTGACATTATCTGCACGTAATCTAATTAAACCTATAAATCTGAAATATTCAATAATAATCTCAAATGTATTTATTTTTCTAATTAAAATTGTGTTTGTATCATATTTGATACATCAGACTTTAAAAGTCATTCTCCTCCTGAGACACAGCAATCCATTTTTGTATAGGACTTTTGATATTAAAGTTTCTCTTAGCCTATACATGTAAACTGCAACCTGACTTCCCGAACGAAGTTTCATTGCAGTTTCCTCTAACACTGGAGGTGATACAACAATTGTGTGTTTTATTAAATTTCATACAAATCACGAGTACAGCAACTGATTATGACTTTATAAATGCATATTTTTCAAACTATTACTCACACACTGCTATATTATGACATCAAAACACTTTTACTAGAACACATCATTTGAAAAAAGATTTGTTTTAACACCTGTGTTACAGACTCACTTACATTTACACACTTATTCCAATTTTCTGTCTACGTTTTGCAGTAGCTCACCTGATAGAGTGTAGAACTTTGGACTTGGAAGACTGTGGTTTGAGGTTCGAGTTTGATTCTAGATCACTATTTATTAGGTTTAGGTTAAAGTTTCAGGTTAGGGAGGTACTCATTACTCATTTTTACTCATTAAAATCTCCATCTAAAAGCACCTTTAAAACCTTTTCTGATTATGAAACCATTACATTTGCTTCTGGACATTTAAATGGGAAACTGAAGCCAAAGGTGTATAGGCACATAATTTCGTTTTGCTAAAATGTTGCCATGGTCACATTATGTTCATGAGTCCAGGCTTTAGAAATCTCATATCAAATTTGATACATGTGATGTTATGTTAACATTCATGACTTTCAACAACTTCATGACATCTCTCCACCCCACTTGTCCCCTCTTCATTCCACCCCAAAAAATGTCCCCAACACTTTTTAAAACAAAGTGACGCCCCTGGATAGAGTGCACATTATTATACATGATTATAATTAATTATAATTATAATTTCTAAAATCTAATTTATGAATTCTTACCATCTGATTGTATTTAAAGTATGTGCTGTGCTGTGCAGTACTGGGCTGATCGTGTCTGGCTTTTGTTTAAAAACGATACAACAATAAAGTCAAAATTATACAGAAACTTAATCTGATTTACTGAAGCAGGTTAAGTTATTTCAAGCAGGGTTATTTATGACCAATGCTGGATATTTTGCACCGCACGTGTGCATATAACGGAAAGAGATCCTTTAAGTGTAATAGCTGGATACAAAACACGTCAGCCAAGTGAATCCATTATAGAGCGCGAATCAGAACCGAGGAAGGGTTATAGAATCGCTTGCTCGGCAACTACTGTCTCTATACGTATCACCACACTGATGGCCTGCTGTTCAACCCTGTGATCGGTTCATTCAGCGGCGGGGTGGGGGGAATCGCGGGCTACCAAAACACGAGGGATGGGCAAGAGGAGACCCCTATTCCAATAAACACGCGCGCCTCCTGACGTCCCCCTCCCTTGCAGAAGCGCAATGACAAAAATGTAGGTTACACGTTCAACATGCACAAATGTGTAGAAAAACAAAAACAGTCGCGAGCTCCCGCTATTCAATGCGCCACTCTCTCATATTACGCATCATAGTAGAAAGAGACGATAGCATTTGCAATGCATGTCGAATAGCGCTGGTTTACATCTCACTTTCTCATAAACATTTAACACAACTGAAGTCAAATTATGAATTCATCCCGAGTCTACGAAAGACCTTGTTTTGAACCACGCATGCACAAAATTGTGACCATTTTATTACGCGTGCGTCTAAATTTCCAGGTGTGGTGGGTACATTAAACAGACGGGTGGGGTAAACGTGCATTTGACTCGTTTGAAATTCTAAACAGCTTCGCAAACACAGATCAGCTAAAACCAAGGGGCTCCCTCCAACAAGCAAGTTGATAGGCAGATTAGCAACTACTCTAGGTCTTCTGCCTATGTGAATGACAGATGATTTACAAACTAGATCGACGGGTAAAATCAGAATTGACTCACATTTAAGCTGTAGATCCAACATGGCCTGGTACCATTCGTTTTGGACCTCCACGGTATCCGCAGCTATGGCAAAGCTCTCCCCGCGGGTATACATCACTATCATGTGCTTGTTCTTTGAATCTGCCCGTTTGTTGATGTTAAAGCAGGAGTCCAGGTAAACTGCTTTCTTTGGGACAGGTGACTTGCTTCGGAATTTCTTTTCATTTTCATAATATTCGAGTCTAGCCGGGCCCTGCTCTGATGCAGCCCGGAGAACGAAAAAGCGCCGGTGCATAGATTTCTGCTTGCGGAGATAACCGCTTTTCCTCACGTCCTCATAGCTCTGCAGCTCCATCGCCGCCTGATTCTCCATTGCTGGGCGATTTTCTTGTTTTTCCCACCAATGCCTGCCTAAAATCGGTGGTATATTTTACATTCGTTCATGATCGCAGCAGTCCTCTTCTCTTTCATCACGCAATCACGCGCCCTCCATGAGAGCCAAAATAAGCGCTCAAGAGCGTTTTCCTCCCGGTCCAGCTTGTATGGTGGTGTGCACCCAGGCTCCACTGACAGGCGTGCACATGCGGCATGCGACGTCTGCGCTAGCATATAGTTCAGTTCTAGTGTGTACCAGAACTGTTTACTGTACAGCTCTAGGCTAGCCCGCACACTCGGATGCCCCTCCGTGCTTCTATGAAACTGATAACCCCGTGGTTTATGGTAAATTATGTACAAGGTGTCAACAGACAGCAGTGCATTCGGTGTGGAGATGGATTGGTTGAATGAGACAGTTCAGTTCAGAATTAACATGGTTAAATCAACATATTTCGCGTCCCAGATTCTTGAGACGTTTTTAATTCTACATCGACTATCGTTTCGTTTAACTGCTTTTGTGAATTTAGATTGGGTAAGTTAGAGGGAAGTCGTGTCAAATATTGTTTGTTTTAGATTCATTATTTTACAAGGAAAGGTAACGTGATCCTGTTTTTCACAGAGTTGTCCATTTTTTTTAATTATTAAATGCGGAATCCCCTTTTCTACGGTCATTGGCAAGTGTCCTGTGATATCGCATCCCTCAAAGCGTGGTGTTTGCGACACCTGTTGGATGGCTTTGGCCTTTTTTGTGTGTCAAAATCTACGAAAAATAATTCCTGTTATCTCTTTTATCAACTGGATCATGATATATGGTTATCAAGAAAAAAATGGTTCGAAAAAATGTGCTGTGATAGCTTAAACATAAATTATACTGACTTTAATTATAAATTATGATGCCTAATTGGGCTTCATTTATGTTGAAATACATACACCACATGTGAAACAGGATAGAATAATTACACTGTAACTGATTTTTGTAATTTGAACGGTATTTTACTGTAATACGTACAGCAAGATACTGTAAAATGTGTATACAGTACATTACTGTAAATAGCAAAGGATTATGGGAAAATATATGGTCATTACTGTAATTCTACAGTAAGTCTTCTGTACTGTAAATCCATTTACAGTAGTGAACCTGCCCACAAAAAACTGACCAATGGCAAGAGAGATTTCTTTTCAAATATTTTTTTTCCATACTGTTTGGTGAAAGTGAGATAAAGGACAACTAGGAATTAAATTTTACAACGGTGATTCATCGAAAAGGTTAGTATATTGTTTGTATTATTATATTTAATTATATAAAACGGAGACATTTTCAAATGTATTGATTTGTAATGTTAACAGCATACTAACGTGCGTCACCTGATTAAAGAACATTTTATTAACAGTAACTTTTTGTCTTTGGCGCCCGTTTTTTTTGGCTGTTGGCTAAGAGTTTTTGGTGATTGCCGTCATAACGGTGATATTATCAACTTGTGAATATGTTAATATCAATTAAATTAGCTGAAGAAACCCTTAGTTAAACAGAGAAACGCAACTTTTGTGAGTCCCTCTGCCGCTTTAACGTTAGCTAACCAGGAGTGTTGAACTAACGCAAATATCTAATGTGAAATACTAGAGTGTTAAGCAACACCGATGTTCAAACGGATTTTATTATTATTATTATTATTATTATTATTATTATTATTTTATGAGACAGTGTTTTCAAGTGAATGTTTTTTTTTTTTTTTTCAAGGTTGTAGTCTGGATCGTGTTCGAGTCCCAGATTGGAGGTGTCTTTTGTCTTTTCTGGTGTTTCCGTCGTAACGGTAAGGAAAGTCGACTGACGCTAGAGCTTCGTAGTGCGCACCCCTGACATATCTATTAATAACTTCGGAATGGATCACGGTATTAACTTACTTTTTTTTTTTTTTATGAAAAAGCTGACATTCGTCTGCATAGACTGTGTTGACTTCCGCGAATGATAAGCCTTCCGTATTTTAGTGCAAATCTATAGCATTTTACCGCAAAACAAAGAAATTGTACTTTATTTTATCTAACGATATAAAATGTTGTTGGTGTGTGTAAACCAATCACAGACCTGTGTGTGAACCAATCACAGACCAAAAACAAAGAATGACGTTGTCAGATGTCCGAGGAACGTAAAAAGGGGGAGGGGTTTGGAATCAATTCCACGTGTGATTCCCAAATTGTTTGCTGACGCAACCTTTTATACACTGTCTTTGGACGCGCACATTTGGAGATAGCCTATGCTTATTTGTACTTTGCAATTGATTATTTTCAAAGAGAAATATGGCACAACCAAGATTTACTCGCAACCAAGTTGTTGAAATCCTTTTTGACGACAGCGATGAGAGTGAGGACGGATCTGATCCAGATCGGTTTGATTCGGGTGAAGAGGATCAAATCTTGGACGGAATCGATCCATTTGAGGAGTAAGTAGTTATGAATGCAATATTGCTGCTAATATATTGTCTAATATGTAGGCTATTGTATCGTTTTTTTAGTAAAATAATTTTATTTTAGCTTTTCAGAAATAACGGAGCAGTAATCAAATAATGTGCGCCAAAATAATGTGCACGTTTTGGCCGCATGTAGTCCATCTTCATTTATAAGCGATTTCGTTTACTTTGCTTGTCTATTTTATTGTAATGTTTTTTTAGGGAAATTTTATTGTAGCTTTTCAGAAATAACTTTTGATATGTGGGAATCTAAACTAATGACAAAATCTGTGTTTTAGTCTAAATCAGGAAACCACAGAGCAGCAGAGTACATCCGGACCCCGACCGCTCGCCCTCTTCGACACAGCACCGCTTCTGCTCCTCCTGCAGCCCACAGATCTAGGCCTCCTCCTGCAGCCCGCAGATCCATTATTCGTCCTCTACCCGGCTCCTCCAGCACTGCCACAGAGCCACCAAGATCATCTGCAACCCCTGCCTTGAGTTCGCCTCATAGGGGTAGGAGGCCCTCTGTGTAACAGAATCAGTTTGGCTCGCTAGTCACTTTCACCTGTCAGATGTCCAGCACCACCAGACCAGCTGGAACAAGGATGGAAGACCGAAAAGGATCCTGATGTGGCCCCCATTCCACATAGGTTTTGCCCCAGACTGGAACCTGGAGTGCAATTGGACACCTCTGTAGAGCAAAGCCCCCTCTGCCTTTTCAAGCACTTTTTTAGTGCTGATACAATCAGGACATTGTGTGCCAACACAAACAAGCTGGCAGAGAGAAACATTGCTGCTGGGAAAAGGTACAAGTGGACCACCATCAACCCTGCAGAGATGTTAAAATTCATTGGTTTAGTTTTGTACATGGGAGTTCTAAAGCTCCCAGCAGTAAGTGACTATTTCAAAAAAAAAAATTTCCATACACTGTGATGACAAGGGATTGGTTCCGTACCATATCTTGGAACATCCATATGAGTGACCCAGAGGAAGACGTTGTGAATGACAGAAAGAAGCAGACTCAGCCAGATGAGTATGACACACTCTTTCGCTTGAAGCCACTGATGACTGAGATAAAGGCCGCCTGTCAGTTTGCCTACCATCCCAAGAAGCAGCTTTCCATTGATGAGAGGATGGTGGCCACCAAGGCAAGAACTGGGATGACCCAGTACATGAAAGCGAAACCCACCAAGTGGGGGATAAAGCTGTTTGTGCTGGCAGACTCCAGCAATAGCTATACCTGTGACTTCAATATATACACAGGTAAAAGCAGGTTGGCCTCTGGGCTAGGGCTCTCATTTGACTCTGTGGTGGAATTGATGAGGCCATCTTTCCTAGGCAGTGGTTATCACCTCTACTGTGATAATTTTTACACCAGCCCAAAACTCTTCAGGCACCTGCTGTCCCTCAATTTTGGAGCCTGTGGTACCATACGTGAGGCTCCAAAAACAAAAATAAACCAACTGACCAAGAAATCCCCCAGAGGATCTCTCAGGTGGATAAGAGAAGGTAACCTTGTCTTCACCAAGTGGATGGACAACAGGGAGGTGGCAATGTGCAGCAGTGTCCATGTTGCTTATGATGGGGACACTGTCAAGAGGAAGCTGAAAAAGAGGGATGGATCCTGGGAGGAGACAAACATACCAGTACCAAAACCTATTGTTGATTACAACATGTACATGGGGGGGAGTGGACTTATCGGACCAGCTGATACAGTATTACTCTGTTCACCACACAACCAGAAGATGGTACAGAACCATGTTCTTTCATTTTGTTGACATTGCTGTGACCAATGGCTTTATAATGTGCAGAGAATTCAAAAGCTGAGGAACACACCAGCCAACCAGCTCATCACCCACAGGGCCTACATGGAGCAGCTTGTGGCTGAGCTGTGTGGTGTCACAGTCGGGGCCATGCCTGTACAGAGGAGAACTGGACATACGCCTGTGCCAATCTCACAACCAGTTGCAAGGCTGAGGTGTGAGAAATGTAAGGCAGATGGGCTCCCAAGACAAGACACCTCATGGAAATGCAATGAGTGTGATGTGCCACTCTGCCTACAGCCAGAGCGTAACTGCTTTCATATGTGGCACAACATGTAAGAAAAGAACGACTGATGAAAAGCACATCAATCTTTCAAGTCTTTCAAATGCAGTGCACAGTGCCATCTAGTGGTGGTTTTTGGATGTTACTAAATTGATACAGAATATTCCATTTCAAATGAACATTTTTGTTCCTTTTTATATTTTCTTCTGTGTTTTTCAACAAAAAAAACGTATGGTGACTATAGTCACAGAAATGTAAATAGTTGTTTTTGTTTCTTTATATTTTTTTCACCCATTTTTTTTTTTGAAGTTGTTCTAAAGCCTTTTGAGGAATAAATATTTGTTGTAAAATTCCTTATTCATGTTTAATATTTTTTTATACAATAAAAACAACAAAATTGAATTTCTGTTTTTTTTATTTTTTGGTGATATATCACATCAGAACATGTACAAGTGTATCAAGAAGTGTATTGACAATGCATCCACATTGTAGCTGAGAATCTATAGAATCCAGAAATATGACTCTTCACTCTGCTATGAAAATTGACCATTCCAGAAGCCAAAATATCAACATGGTGCCAGGCAGACTTAAAACCCCTTAGACTTTGAAGGCAAACAAAAGAAAGAAACTGGCTCTTAAACCAATGTATTTGACTTTAATATTAAAACATTGCCATTAGATCGGCAGCCTCTCATAATATTATGTTTCGTGGTTGATAATTATCAAGCAACTAGTTTGTGGTTACTGTAAAAATGTAATTTATCTGTGTGAACGCTTTCCTGGTTTTACCACCATATCAAAATATAAACCTGACTAATTCTACATTTGTCAACTTGACCTTGCAGTTTTCATCTATGATTACCACAATGACGTAGGCCTACTTCAGAGAAAGGGAGGATTCACTTTTCTTTTGGCCGATGTAGGTATTAATGCGGATTTGAACAGCTGTTTCTAGAGAATATTGATTGTAATTAGAATCATAGTTTGACATTTCAAAGACTATTCCTGTTTTGTATACATGTGTCATGCATTTGAGGGTCCATTTTATTTGCATCATTCAAAAATCAAACTTTACAGGTAATAAGCCTGTAATAGAATTTAACTGTGAATTGCAAGATAGGCAGACATACTTGAGCTGGTCAAGGGGTTGTATCACAAGATATAACACATAGTGGCATATAAGCATAACCTCTATAGAGGAGCCTATTAGAAAGTATTGTAAAGAAAGACACAAGTATGTTCTCTATATATTTAATGAATTTCTTCCTACTTTTTGTTAATTGCTGCACTTAGGTCACTGCAACTCCTGCAGATGTAGAGAGAAGCTTCACTGTTCCCAGCATCCCAAGGTGATTTCACTTGGTAAGGCTATTAAAATAATTGAATTAATTGATACTATGGCTGAGATTATGATCAGATGGTGGGTCTGTACAACACCAGCTTTAAGCTCTTATGCATAGGCTGAACATAGCCTGTGACAATACTAAAAAGCTGCTGTGATGGTGTTTGTTACAGGAGATTCTGTTCTCCAAGCAAAAACATGGATGCTAACTATGGAGGGCAGAGTCATCAACCAGCCGCAGGAGCTAACAGATTTTTCATCAGCATTAGCTGTCCTGTTTGGCTGCTACTATGTAGTCAATGTGCAGTACCAGGAAGAGGCGGACAGTACACTGGAGTTTATTCAGATGTTCGTACATCATTAAATACTTCAAAAGCAGCATAACACCAATTGTTAAATGACAGTGTGACAACAAATTGCGCAGAATTCATATTCCTAATTTGGGTTGGGGTCAATCCACTTTGATATATATATATATATATTATTGATCAATATAATATAAATCCTGTGTAAGCGCATTGAGAGCAATGAAAAACTGTGGTAAAATTCCTTGTATGTGTACAAATACTTGGCCATTTAGTAGATGAGGGATGTGAAGTGCATTGGTGGGAAAATGGACAGTGATTTTGTTGTAATGCCAACCTGTCTAGGCTGAAAAAGGGCAGCTCAGTGGTAAGAATTGTTGTCTCGAAGTAAGAACATCCTGGGTATGCATGTGCTGGCCAGCTAGTGCCTTTCTTTGAGTTTCCTCCCATTGCTATACTTTTTCCCACATGTATATTAGGTTAATTAGTGGGTCTATAAATCATTTTATATATTTATTTTTCCAAATGAGGGTTGCAGCACAAGTATATATATATATATATATATTTTGTTGTAATGGTGATTTGAATGATTCAGTGATTTGAATGTCATGGATCATCAACTAATTATGCACTTTACCTGTAGGTATGCTACAATTAGATTTTCTTGTAAAATATTAATACAAAAAAATACAAATGAAATCTTAACTAAATTACATTTAAATTCAATTGATTATAAATGAAAATACAGTACATATGCTGTAAATGAAAATATAGTACATATGCTGTAAATGAACATACGGTACATATACTGTAAATGAAAATACAGTAATATTACTGTAAATGTAAATACAATAATCATACTGTAAATAATTTTACAGTCACACTGTAAAAATTACAGAAAACTTTTTACAGTGTAGTTTTGTGGATTACTTTTATGCTTCCTTTATGTGCATTTTGGAGCTTCAAAATGTTGGCACCCATTCACTTGCATTGTATGGACCTACAGAGCTGAAATAGTATTCTAATAATCTTCATTTTTGTTCTGCAGAAGAAAGTCACACACAGACAAGGATGTCTATTTTGAGTCTACCTCTCATTTGATTTTAGATCACAATATTTTAGGTTTAGGTTAAAATTTTTAAGGAGGTCCGTTTTACTCATTAAAATCTCAGTCTAAAAGCACCTTAAAAACCTAGTCTGATTACTGAATGTACAATTCACTGGGAAATTGAAGCCAAACATGTCATAACGTAATTTAATTTTGCAAAAATGTTACCATGGTCACGTTATGTTCACGAGATCAGGCTGTATACATGCCACAGTAGTAAAATTGAGGTATTATCAGAGGTGTCCCTGGGCTTTTCAGAGATACCAAATGTTTGGGAGTTTGGCCATGGCAACTTCCTTCCCTTGGTCTATAAAATGTATAGAAAGGTATGACAGTTCAGCACTTCAAATATGAATAATATTGAATGGAATGCAATGGTGATTGAGTGATATACCTCAAAAGCCTGTTGTATCATATCTGATATGTGGATTTCAATGTGTTTTTCAATAAAATTATTTTAAAAAGCTTTTTAACCAAGCACAAGTTGCCTATATTCAGTAAACTTTCCTTTTAAAATATCAGTAATAATAATTTTAATTGTCAGTTTTACTATATCAACATCAGCAAATTTTTCACTTCAAGAAATTCACAAAAATATCCACCAGGTGGCAGTAGACAACAGGATTTTCATTTTACATCAAACATATCAAACTTTCACCACTTCGTGATATCTCTCCTCCCCCTCCTGCCCCCCTAATAAATCATTATACTATTGTAATTCATTATAATTTCTATTTCAAAAAGAGATTAGAACTAATTGCATTTAAAGTAAAGTAGTGTATACTGTGCAGTACTGGGTTGGTTGTGTCTGGCTTTAACACGATAGAATAATTAGTTTTACTAGTCTTGAAAAATCTAGTTATAATAATATGTCCATGAGATCACCATTTAAAGGGATAGTTCACCCAAAAATGAAAATTCTGCCATTATTTACTCATGCTCATGCCGTCCCAGATGTGTATGAGTTTCTTTCTTCTGCTGAACACAAAGAATATCTCAAATTTTAAAGGTCCAAAAAGCGTAAAAAGGCACCATAAAAGTAGCCTAATCCATAAGACTACAGTGTTTACATCAGTGTCTTCAGAAGTGGGTGAGAAACAGATAAATATTTAAGTAATTTTTTTACTATAACTCTCAACTTTCACTTACACATTCTCCTTCTTTTGTTTTTGGCGATTTGCATTCTTTGTGCATATCGCTGCCTATTGGGCAGGGAGGAGAATTTACATTTAAAAACTAACTTAAATATTGATATTTTTCTCTCTATCATGTCGATTTAAAAGACACAGATTAAACGACTGGAGTCGAATGGATAATTTATGCTGATTTTTTGTGCTTTTTGGAGCTTCAGAATTTTGGCACCCATTCAATTTGAGAAAATTCTTCTAAACATCATAATTTGAATTCAGCAGATGAAAGAAAGTCATCCACATCTGGGATTGCATAAATATAATTTTATAAAAGATAAGAGATGGGTGTGAAGGAAGCATTGTTTTGTAAAAACGTGATGAAAAAATAAAATTTCGAAAATCTTACTGAAATGTAAGTCGTCGTTCTTCTGTCAACCAATGACAACGTGGGGAAATACGTAGTATTGCGGAGTTTTATTTATCAAAAATTAAAACCTTTGAAACCTATAGAAAATGTTGTATACACGTTGTGTATATTATTTATTTAAATTTTTTAGGGGTTCAAAATGTTAGGGGTTTTAATTGGGCTCCTTTAAAACAATATGATCACACTTTCTGTTGTTTCTGTCTCTACATGCAAGGGAATGATTTGTCAGGGAAGGATTTGGTTGGCCAACTGTTAAACGGCTTGATACTTTTGCGTTCCTCAGTGAGAGGAACAGCTCTTCTCTTCATACGATACCAAAATATTGTCAAAAAGGATATTTTAAACGAAATTTCCTCATCAAAATGGACGCAAACGACAGTCATGCGAGACCTTCTCTGATTGCTGAGGTGTCGCTCTCGTTTCAAGACGAACTGACTGCAACCCTTCAAAACGCGCTTGGTGTTGCTGTAGAGATCGCCGTTGTCGAGATCACCAAACTGCTCGACAGAGCGCTCAGAGACGTACAGAACAAGATTCAAGAAGCTATACGGGACAACAGTATCCTAAAATTTAGGCTGCAAACAGCTGAAACACAACTGACGACTGTGCGTGCTCGCCTGGACCAACAGCCTCAAGGTGTTGAAGATTTTCCATTTGGCACTAGAAGTCAGTCTGCGAAAAAAACACCTGGCATCAGGTGTAGGCTTCAGCGGGGGCGTCGGCAGTTAAATAACCGTAATGTAGTGCATTCGAGCCCCATACAAGAACCCGAGCCTACTATGGACTCCGAACGTGATTATGAGGTATGTGTCCAGAGAGGATCGCCCTCTGAGATCCCATCTGGAGGTGCGAGCGCTCAGACTTCAGAAACACTGGAAGAAGCCATCCAACACAGGTTACATGAGACAAATGGTAAGCGGTTATTAAGGTTTGCATTGATTAAAGTGGCCAAGTATCATCAGGGATAGTGCGGTAACCAACAGCTTTGTATAACAGTGGTCACAATGTTCAGTGCCATGATCTGCCATCCATGTTTAATAGTTACGTGCGCATTCTAACCCCTCTGAGTTGTTATTTGTCATAACTATGGTGCTGCATCTGTACTGGTGCCACTATATGCTACACTTGGTGACAGTGTTCAAGTTACACCTGCAAACCATTGTACACATATTAATGCTACTGGGAATGTTTCTGATCATTCCTCTTACATTTCACGCTCCATTTTCAGACATAAAAAATGAGCAGATATGTGCTGGGACAGGTGCAGATGCAGGTGTGCTCAGTGAGGGGTCATCCTTTGAAGTGTCTGTAAAGGTAGAGAAAGATGAGGGTTATGGTGGCGCAATCCCTGTGTCTCTCTCTGGAGTGGAGGAGCCTAACTCAGACAGCTTCTCTCTGGCTCAGTCTCAATTACTTGAAGACTGGAGACCTGAGCCATTGAATTCAGAGAGCTATCAATCAAACCTGCACTGCCAGTCCACCAACCTCCCTAAGGGTTAGTACTGTATAAGACAAATACCATTCTAGAGAAGGGAAATTAATTTGCTTTGAGTCCACTGATAGATGCCAATTACATCCATTTTAGCAAGATTTTTACACATTATTTTCTCCTTTTTTCTCCTTCGTTGCACTCATCTGACTCTTTACTCCAACCCACAGACCTAGATTTCCTGTCATCTCCGTCCTCTGGCCAGCATGCCCACTTCCCAAAACGCCATAACAACCACCATAAGAGCCCCAAGCGCCATCCGTTTCCCACCGACCAAAGCCAGTATCATTGCAGCCTATGTGGACGAGACTTCAACCGTAAGCACCATCTCAAGATCCATCAAAGGATCCATACAGGAGAGAGGCCATATGCCTGCTCTGTCTGCAGTGCACGCTTCCGCCATGCATTGACACTCACACGGCACTTCCGCCTCCACACAGGGGAGAAACCTTATGCTTGTGAACAGTGTGGAAAAACCTTTCGAAATGGTGGTGGTTTGAGGTTCCATCAGTGCTCCATCACAACACCTGTATAAATCCACCATTGATTTAAGTCAATAGTGATATACAATTACATACCTGCATTATCCTCAAATTCCTCTAGAGGGCCTGTCTTTGTAGTGAGTGTTTTTAAAAGTTGGTTTAAATGAAATGCATCTGCCAAATTGATTCCCATTATACCTTAATGCCTTTCAAAAGCATGTGCTTGATAATAAGACCCTGAATCTGGACAGAACTCTGGTGTACTTTAATATGAATTATTTAATAAGAACGCTTAAAATGAAACCGTGTATCTTTCTGTATTGCTCTAATGAGAGCTATCATTGAAATTGAATGATTGCTGTCCTGTTATAAAAGTAAGAAGTAAGGATAATGTAAAGTATTTCAGTCATTATTGCAAAATAAACTCTGAAAGGTCTTGTATCACCCTAAAGCAGGGGATTAAACAATTTACAAGACTGCACCCTTCTTAACCCTCCCTTTTTTTGGCAGATTTATATATTTACATTATCAAGTCAAGTCAAGTGGTTTTTATTGTTGATCAACAATATACAGTTAGTACAGTACACAGTGAAATTAGACAATGTTCCTCCAGGACCATGGTGCTACATAATACAACATAGGACAAACGGAACCACATGATCCCAGTGATCTTCTCAGCTGTCCAGAGTCACTAACTCTGCAGGGCTTTGCGGTCCGAAACGGTGCAAGTCCCAAACCAGGCAGTGATGCAGCTTCTTGGGATGCTCCCAATAATCCCTCTATAGAATGTAGTGAGGATGTTTTGGTTGGGAGATGTGCTATCCTCAGCCTTTGAAGAAAGTAGATACGCTGCTGGGCCTTCTTGGTAATAGAGCTGGTGTTGAGGGACCAGGTGAGGTTCTCCACCGGGTGAATGTCATGGAATTTGGTGCTCTTGACGATCTCCACAGAGGAGCTATCGATGTTCTGCAGAGAGCGGTCATTCTGTGCTCACCAAAAGTCAATAACCATCTCTTTTGTATAGGCCTATTATAATAATACTGTACACACAACAATGTTGTCAGTATTAAATAAGAGCCTATGCTAAATGTAAAAAAAAAAAATCTTCCACTAAAAACAACAGTAGGCTGCTCTTCTGGCCACTTATTTAAATCTTTATCTTAAAATATCTTTAGATTTTTCTCTAGTGTCATATTACCAAATTCATAATATATCAGGAGTTGAAGCAATTCACCAAAGATGATCAGTAACCTTAAATTCCGTCTGACTCATTCGGCAATGCGCCATACACTTATGTGTGATTAACAGCTATAAATATTTCTAATAATAATATGAAACTGTATTTTGCATTATTTCTATTACAAATACAAGTTTGTCCTTATGATAATGGCATTATTTAACTGTGTTTAGCCTATATTTGTAATAAACTCGCATCACGTGAGCCAGTCTGTTTCTGTGAAACTTCATCTGTCAAAAAAGACACGTCAACCATATATCATGTTGAATTCGTAATAATGGACACGTCTTGACGAATGAACGAGGCAGAGCTATATGGCTTTATGATTGATTTGCGAGTGCAAACGACACATTTTGAGCATGCAAACACACTGAGCGAGTGCAGGGAGATTTCATAAAGCAGGGTAAATGTGTCCAGTTTTGTGGGAGAGTGAAGGAAATCTGTGTACGAGTGAAGAGATTCGCTCTCGTGCAACCGGTACATGGATGCACTCATGTGATAAGCATGAGTTCATGACATTTTAACAGTATTATAGCGGCATAGAGCTACGGTCTTTTAAGCCAGACTATTGACCCTTGAGCCAAGAAGTTTTCCTTTATCTTTGCTATAAATTTTTATTATATTTATGTGTCCTGACATGCTCAGTGGCGTGCCTCCCCGTTTGAAAACCGTGGCCTGATTTATTATGCAATAATGACTGGCTAAATAATTTTTTACTTGACATGTATTCGAGTTTAAACTGTTATATTAGAAAGAGGCCTCATGAGTGAAATGAGAGAGGTGAAATTAGCACAGTTATATGAGTAATCTCAGTTGCCTAGGTGAAAAGTCTATTATATAGTTTAATGGGAAGTAAAAAAAAAAAAAAAAACTTTTTTGAAAATTCTGAAATTGATAAATCAGAATTAAGTATTTATAGAGAGCAGTAATATTAAGCATTGTTTTTCTGGTCTTCAGTTTGACAACACTGGGAAAGGAAAACACGGGCAACAAATTAAGCTGTTGTCAAACTAGCCGATTGTTCCTGCGATTGTCTGGAGTAACCTTCATTTACAATGTACAATTACAATAATTTATTATTTCATAATTGCCAGCCAGTTGGTGAGAGACTGTGCATTAGGTAGGTGTATATTGGCATCTGCCAGCGGGAAGTCTTTAATACTTTGACCATCGGGACTCCCTGAGTTAATGGCTCCAGAAAATGAAAAGTTTTCAATTGTTTGAAAAATGTTCTTTTGCCAAAGCAGACTCTTGCGGGCTCGTCAAGTGACCAACAAGTTCTTTTACTGAAGAACTGACGAGATGTCATGCTGTTATGAATGTTTTCATCAGCGATCAACTCACAGCTGCATATAATCAGAATCACTATTTGTAATAGTGATTCTGTCACCAAGCATTTTTCTGGAGTTCTCCTACACTAAAAATGACTAATAAATTCAGAGAATGGAGACAAAACAATCTGGTTTTATTGAATATAATTTCTTTGCTCAATGAAAGCTGCATATGGAAATACATGTTCTACGGCAAGCCTTTGGGGAATAAATACTTATATTGACAAGGTGATGTTATTGCATGAATTACATCCTAAATCACTATTATATACCGGTAATTATTTATGTTCATGTGGTACACCTTATCTCGGTGAGCTCCACAGGGTAGGAAATTGGAGAGAGAGTCGGGATGTCTGTCACCCTTCCACTATTTTGAATCAGCAAGTGTGTCATATATTCCGACTTGAGAGTGCGAGATCTCGGCAAGTGTGACACCCTCGGCCAAAATCGAGTTGTTTGGATATACCGGTTTCACGGTATACCACGGTTTGAAAATTGACTGATATCATACCATGTACATTTGCTTATCTACGGAATTGAGAAAAAAATGCAACCGGACAGAGAATCTCACATATGCGTGCGCATCTCCTTTATTCCTTGTCTTCCTGTCAGACGCGTTTTCTCCACACGCGCATAGTGGAGAAAATGTCTGAGAGAAGTGAGGTGAGGGGGTCTGACATGAGTGTGTGTGTGTGAGTTAAAGCAGTGTTTCTCAACTGGTCTATTCGGACTGGGCTACGGACAGCAGGGAAAGACCAATGCCATGGTTCTCCCATTGAAGATATTTCTGCGGCCGCCCAAGGTATAGACTGTTTAGGACTGCCGATGTAGATTTAATGACAATCTCGCAAACCGCTAAAGCAGACATGGTTAACAAACTTTAAAAGTTCTATAAATTTATTTTTTTATTATTATTAAAACTGAATAATAAATTAACAGGGAAGTAGAGATGGCAAAATAAATGTGTAATCTCGCCTTTATTCAGTTTTTTTAATGCCTGATAGAAAAGTATCTATCTTTGTAGACCAATATAATACTTTAGACAGTTGCAGATTAGTCCCATTAGTCACAGATACACATCAGAAAATTGGGTACACAACTATTTCTGGGCTTAAATTATACAAAAACCAAATCAATGCAGAACATTGTATCTCAAAAGCAATACAATGTGGCCCCTTATGCACTAATTAAATCCCGCTGTGGGCCCCTTTACCAAAATAGTTACAAATATTAATAATTACACACATCACCTTTACAAATTTGTTTCAGGATTTTACATGAGTAAAGGAAACAGTTATATTTTGATAATGTTATAGTTTCATATGAAATACTCTTAATGTAGAATCTATTAGACCTCCTTTTATATCAACAGTGGCAGCTGTATTTAAAGTTTCAAGATGTGTTTCAGCTAGTACTTATTTTTCATAAATACATTAATTTATTATTATTATTACTATTATTTAAGTCTAGCTACACTGACCTAACCATTGTAATGAGGAGCCTTTCCTCCTGTGTAATATGTGTATAAATATGTAATATTAGGTAACAAATGGGATAATAATGGGCTCATATAAGTAAAAATATCTTACATTTTTAAAAGGTGGGAGAGAAAACTTCCTGTATATTTTGTTGTTGACATCAACAAAAATAATGTCACTTGATGCATGTCCTTGTACTGGAAAACCATGAACAAATCTATGCAACATAAAAGGAAATGCACCCAGGATACATTAAATACAGGTTATGTTTGATCTATGGCAGGTCGACACTTGATTTCCAATGTAAAATCTGTCCTGAAGCAAAACCAGTTGAGAACCCCTGAGTTAAAGGTACAGACAGGAGCAGTCTGGCGGTGCTGTCACTCACCTACAGTATATGTTAACTGTTAATAATCAGAGGACATTACTTTAAAAGCTCACACAGCTGATGTTATTTTTCATGTAAAATAACATGCTTTACTTATATAACATGTTATAGTTACATGATATTTTTTTTTTATCATGTTTATAATTCTGTTTATTATAATTCTGTTAGCTTTCTTATTTTTTCTATTTATTTATTTTCAAAAGGGAGACTTTTTTTACACAGATGTACCAACAGTGGGCGCCGCATCATTCTTAAAAGTGTGACACATAATTCAATAAAATAAATGGTTTCAAGTTTCAATTCTAATAAATTGTTTGCTCAAAAATAAATAATTAAATAAAATAACCCTTCTGTTTTCACTAATAATAGTAATTGTGTAATACCATATATTGTGAAACCGTGATATTTTCTGAGACTGTTATCATACCATGAAAATCTCATACCGTTGCAACCCTAAGTGTGACGCCAACTTTGGTCACTGCTATGATTTGAGCCCAGAGGCCTTAAACACCAGTAACAGAACATGTCAGGTCAGAGTCCACCCTCAAAAACATCTGAATAGACTATGGGTAGTTCTACAATAATAGATGCAGGCTTTCGTTTATCAGATATGATGGTAAATTTATTTTTAGGATATTTAGACAGATAAATGGTGCTTTGTTCGTTGAATCCATGTGTTATTTAACAGAAAACATCGATTACTCTTGTGATGAGCAAATTATTGCACACTGATACTCTGATATGTCAGCCAGTGCAAAGTTTGTGTATTGGATGGGATTTGTAATTTAATCACTAATACTTTTCACACTTTTGTCGTGCCTGCAAAGCATAGTCCAGGTCAGAAAAATAAAAATTTCAGGTCAATCAGATTTCGTGCATTTACTGATTTTTAGAGGTTTTTTTATGGGAATGACAACTAGGCTGTGAGGGATAGCCATCTATTCAATGGCACGAATGGTATAAAGCTGGATAAAGCTCCTAGATCGCATCGGATTTTCCACAACTCTTCTGGAGTTCTTAGTATATTGAATGTTTTTGGACAGATATTTTTCAATGTTTTGTCCACGAATGATCCAAAAACACTTTAAACTGCAGTATAGCCCATTTAAGAGACTGTAAGTCTATCCCCCACAGCCTTGTTGTCATTCCCATTAAAAAGCATAGATGGTGCTAATGTGAATAAGGCCTATAGGCTGTAAATAGAATCGTTCCCAAACCTGGGATGAATCACTTTTCAGGCTTGTGGTGAGAGAAATCTCTGTCTTTCTGCTCTTGGCTTTTTGCAAGTTAGGGACCAATAGTTTATCTTATCTTTTTTACAGTCATTTTGCAAGCAGATGAAACAGAATTGGTGAAAGCATGATGTACATGTGATAAACTTGCATCCTTTTTCATGCATAATTAAATTGTGACACTTGGGACAGCCTCTGAACTCGGGACACCCAAGAACTTTACTCTTTTGATCTGACACCACTCCACATGTTAGCAGTGTGGAGACCAGTGGGCACAGAGTGTTGGTGCAGGAAGGAGAATCAGGGTAAGTTGTAGATATGCAGGGGTAGAGGCAGGAGGAACACAGGAACGGAGTGGTAGAGCATTGAGTACATTGAAGCAATGCACTAGAGCATCCTTCTATATCTGCAGGCTTCAGTGGGGAGAAACACTCCGGGCACTGTGGCAAAAATTATGGCATGGGAGGTATTTAACAAACATTCTTTTCAGCTAGTTTATTCATAGGTTTAACTATACAAAGCTAGATTTAGTTCAGTCTTTAGTTCATGCAATGAAATAATCTGATGTGCTCACTGTATTTCTGGGATCTGGGTTCTTGCCATCTTGGATATCCATTATTGTCTGTGTTCGAAAGGGAGAAGAAAGCACCTTATACTCACAGACCAGACAGAACGCATAATGACTGATTTGATCCATATAGTTCAGTGACAGAACCCACAGGGCTTTGTCAGCACTAATGAGTATCTCCATGAGGGTTAACTTTCTTAAGGCATAACTGCCGTCTTTCAACAACTTTAGGAATACTTTTTAAAATACATTAAAATGTTGCAAGTCTTGGGTATTTCATGATGCAGCAATATAGTAATAACCTCATATTGTAATATATATCATAAAGGAATTTGTTCTCACATTTGGTGAAGCATTTCTCTCCTCGCTGAGTAGATCAGACACCTGTGAATTACCTACAGAATAATACATTGAATTTTGGGGGGCATTACAACATTTTAAATGTGCAACAAGAGGTTGTATCTTAAATTAGGAATGTTCTGTCGGATTCTCAGAACAAAGTGAAAGTGAAAGTGTCCCTTTGTTTTGATGGCAATCGAGAATTGTTAGTACAAATCTGTTAATAATCGGTTCTAAATTTAGAATTTATTGAAAATCAATTCACTTTCAATTATTGAAATGAATAAACAATAATAAACAAATACCTGCTCCCATGGTTGTCTTTCCTCCTACATTCCACTGTATAACTGTCCGTCTTACTCTTTTCCTCTGCTGTTCTGTTTTTGTGTTTAAATCCTTGTTTTCAGAGCCTTTTGTTTTTTTCACACTAATTAGTCTGATATTTGTAGAGGTCTTAGCTGCAGTGTCCATCTGTTCTGTGTTGAAATGAAAGTGTTACAGTGACAACCCACAACAGACTACTGGAAAGTCCTGAAATTACTCTGGAGACACGTGGTATGATGATCACAATAACTATACCGCCCTGGAAAGGCTAAATGCGTCACAAAAATTAGTTATGACTGAAATGTGGTCCTAGATTATGATCGGTCCTGTTATAGATGGTTTGGGTCAACTCTGCACAGACAAAATGGAATGAGACAACTGTACTTTATAATCCACATTTGGCTAGATGAGTAAAAACTTTCAGGCATTTTTCCCAGTTTCAGTGTTGGTATAGATACTTTGTTTGGCATAAAAGCTTAGAGCAGTATAAAGTGTTATAAAACTTTCAATTGAAATCTTTTGCCAATTATAAAATTGAAATTGTATATTCATTAAGTCAACAAAAGGCGGGTTGCTTTAACTGTACTGAGATCCATGAAAGAAACGTGATTAACAGATAAACATTACTACAATAATGACTGTTTCTATCTGCTATTTCTGTTTCTCTTTGACATGTTGATCATAGTAACTTAGATTGACTGTACATTTCTTAACCTTTACTGCAAGTTAGGAATGATTTAGCGGATAAGAAATTCATGCTTTTGTTGTAATCAAAAGCCAATTTATTCCTCCATTTCACACCTTTTATAATTTGTAAAAAGCCCTTTAAACTTTAAAGTGTAAAACTTAAATAGGTGGAGAGCTTTGTAATGATGATGTTGGCTCGTAGGTTTAATGACACTGTGCTGTATCTGGATCAGTCTGTAGTTAAAGACAATGAAATTAGGTTAATCTGCTGGGTTCACTGTGTTTTTGGGATGTGGGTTCTTCTAATCTTTTGTTTATATAAAGTTTGAAGACTTCATCTGCAAAACCAAGAGACAACCTGTCAAACAGGTTTGGTGCATTGTACATGCCTGAACTGAAAAGAGAAAACAATTTCAGTATTAAAAAAAAAAAAATCTTTACTCCCAATTAAACACATGAAAACAAGCAGTAAATCTTTTAAATATTTAAATCTACCAGCTTGAAGGAGCTACACATTAATTAAAAAAAAAATAATAATAAATATATATATACACACATATACACACACACAAATCAATAAAAATTTGACATAGCAAATCATCATTAACAAGCCTGTTTCTTTGTAGGCACCCAAAGCTAAATATTTAGCCTGTCACCATGTACACGGTGTGGGTGAACCTATATGTAATAAGTAAATCTCTTGCACACCAGCCCATAGTGCATTCCCCCTCAGGGAACTGTAAACACAATATGTGTAGAAGGTTCTAATCCCCTGCCTTAAGCTGAAACACCATTACGTCTGGTGGTCCTTATGTGGGGCAGTAAATATTGACCTCTAAATGAATTATAAAAGGAATTCACTGTGTCTGTTCTCTTGTGTACACACACACACAAAAAAAAAAAAAAAAAAAAAAAAAAAACACACACATTGTATGCTTGTGCATTTCTGTGTCAAATTCTGCCTTTTTAGACTTAATTTAATCAATCAAGACAAAGGTTACATTCTCCCTAATGTTGGAAATAAAATGTCTTGTGTTTAACGTGATGTCTCCATAGTGCTGTCTGCAATCACTCTTGCAGCCAATCACAACACAAGAAGGCCTGATGTGGTGTGATCTGTTTGCCCAAACCAGCTCTCACTCAGCAGGTGAACCTTGAGTTTTGCCCATCAGTCTGGTCTCTGTGATAAAAAAAGAGAGGACATTGCAATATTTAATTGGTAATCAGGGTGCTAAATTGAGTTTGGGGGGGGATAAATCACTTGAGGCATCTCATTATTTGTATTTTTTATAAATAGTTATATGTCACGGTTATGAATAAAGGGTTATAGTCACCTTATCTCTATGGCTCTGCTGGTGAGCTCTAAACTTCTCAGGATTTGTGAACATCTGTTGGCAGAATTGGCACACTAACTCTAGAGTATTCCATGGTACCTGTTCGACTGAATCTGAGGAGTCCCAGTGATCTGCCTTTGTACAATTCTGATGCTTCTTTGTGTGCACCATGCTAATAACTGAAGGTCTGTCTTTTCTCATCACCACGGTGTCTGTCTGAGATCCAGAACCAGATTCGAACCTGAAAGCACAATCTGGTGGGTTACCTTTCTTTACACACCCAGGCAATCCTCTCGCCCTGTCTGAGATGTAAGCTTTGTGAGTATTCCCCACAGGACTCTCTTCTTTGCCTGTGACTAAGTTTGTATGTTGGAAAGAAAATACTGTTACTCTACTCCTGTCCTCGTTCTGATCTCCAGCTTCATTCATCTGAACCCTTTGCTTGTTTCTCACAGTCCCAGGCTGAGAAGGTCTCTTCTGCAACCCAGACCCTTCCTGTCCTCCCTCCGCATTGAGCCTGACCAGCCCTGCACTCCAGCTTTCTAACGGAGGAACAGACAGCTGCTGAATGCAGTGGTGGAGAGAGGGGTAATCCACATACTTAAACTTGGGCACCTTCTCTTTGGGACTGGCAGGTCTATGGTTTGGTGCCTTTGCCAAAGAGCTTGATCCCAGCCAACCATTCAGAGGAGGCACAGTAAGCTGTTGGATACACTGATGCAGAGAAGGAAAGTCCACATACTGGAAACGAGGCACCTTGTGAGGCACATCACAGAGATGATCTTTTCTCACACCCATTTGTGAAGAGGTCTCTGGGTCACTTTGCTCCTTCCTGACTGTTCTAATCTCCATTTCACACTCTGATTGGAGGGTTGAGGATAGATTGGGGTTGTCACCACCATCTGGAGGCAGGTGGCTCCTGTTCTCCATTCCTGGAACTGCAGGATGGTACGGTCTTCTCCTGTAATCACTGAAAGGTTTAAAAAGTGACCAAGTTTTTTATGAATAATGAGTGTCTAAATCAGTTCTGACTAGTTTTGATTAGTCGTTTTTGTATAAGGAATATACTTTGTTTAATATAATTATATTCAAATAACAGCATTTGTGGCATAATATTGATTACTAGAAGTCCCTCCTTTACAAAAAAATAAATAAATGCATGGAATTGAATTGGGCCAATCTGAAAAAGGTACAAATACTCAGTTTTAGAAGTATAGCCACAAGAAGTAAATAATGTGTGTGTGTTAACATGATTTTAGTGTGAGAAAATCACTAACCTTTTCCGCAAAAGATAAATAGGGAATACACAAGTTAACACAATAATTATTGTAAGTGCTTTTAGAAGTATACGATTCACACGTCTGCCTTTAAACCCTCAAAAAAATAATGTAAATGAGAAAAGTAGGTCAGCTTCAGACTGATCGTCTTCTCCAGGGGGGCCAACACAAAATATCTGTCAAACACACATAACACTACAATCTTCTCTTTCTTCGTGTATATTAACCATGGCCAAAAACAAGAACACCCAATACTCCTACACAAAAGACTTGGAGCAGCCCAGCCCACCCTGGCTTCAGATTACTACGCACACCTATTGAAACATACACTGACTTGCCCCCCAGGTGTAATCTACAGGTGAAGAGAAATGGTTTCCCACCTGGTCAGCCCATAGGCTATGGGTATGTAATAAATATATATTACACACACACACACACACACACACAGTGTTCAGCTGTAATCAGTAAAGTAAATATTTCCTGTTTATTGCAAGACGTGGTTAATAGACGGAATGCATGTAGGCTTCAGACAAAAAAAGTAAAAAATTAATGAAAATAATCATTTAAAAACATTTAATACTACATTACTTTTATGGACGGTGTATGCATGTCTCAAATTTAATGACATAAAAGTATAATTAAAAAGCTTACATAGTTGCAATTTTAAAAAGCAAATTCAATGAATGCAACGTTTAATTCAATATATTTCTTCCCTTTCTTATTTCTAAAAGCTTGTCAAAAGATTGTCAGGCACGGAGTAAAAAACGCACAGTACAACACGCCCTGGAACCGTGCTCCACATTCACACTCGCTATGGTGAGCATGAGGAACTGGGTCACGCGCCGTGGCCTACATTTTTAAGGTTTGTTGTCTTCGTTTTTTCCCCTGCCCACATTTATTTGGGCTGGCCCCGCCTTCGCTGCATGAGTAGTGGAACGGAGGTTGCGAGAGAGCTGAGAACGACAGAGCAGCCAAGCAGTTTGATGCGCCCTCGCAACATGGAGACAAACATAGCATTCACACGCGCGCGCAAGTAGAACAAGCGCGAGCAGATCCAACTACAAAATGCAAAAAGATACATACATCAAACGTATTATTGCTAATGTGACTTCGTATTAAGCTAAATCCCCTCCCCCTCCCCTATAAATACTACACCTGTCACGCATAGCTAAGTAGAAATTAGACTAATTCAGACAAATGTTGTCTGGCTGAACGCCGTTAAACGGTCATAATATGTGACGACAACAATTCAAATATCAGGTTTGAGCAAAATGTGTCACTGGATGTATCTAGCATCATTTACACATTTCATGTTTCTAGAGTTTTACCTTACATTACCGTAGTTGTCCGTTGAAGTCCATGAAGTGCATGTCAAGTGAGTTTTTCGTCGTGTTGTGTTCGTCTTAATTGAAAGAAGACGGATATTTATCATCTACACATTATTCTGCGCTCTGGGCAATATAAAAGAGAAGGAAATTATTTCGCTCTGGTGAAATTAAGGCGTTTGGCGTTCCTGAATGCTCATGTAAACTTCTCAAATTTGAAAACAATGACGCAGTATTACTTATCCCATGTTCATGCTCTGGTTCATATCAACGGCACTTTACCAGAATCAGTTGCTTAATGTGTTAAATGTGGTTTGGCTCTGGGAGCCGCTATTCGGATTGTGATAGAGGGAGACGAAAGCCAATCATAGTTTGGTAAAGCTTCACGCCTCACCCATAGACTCCGCCTCAATAACGAATCTTTGTCCAATCAGCGACCCGGGTTTTAGAAGTGGGCGGAGACACAATGTCCTAGTTCTAGGCGAATTATAATTCATCTCAGACTCCGTGTAGTATTTACTAGTCACCCGAGCGCAAATTGACACCTTATCCTCTCTGCAGGTCTTTATCAATCAGTCATAATAGCCCTGACATATGCGAGATATTAGAGATGTCTTTCCTTCTTCAACATCACAAATATTAAAATATATAAAATAATAGCACACCGTGGTAGAATCAACACTATACTCAAGGATAAAGCTTTTTCTTTAGCCCACATATGCTGACCATTGTCTCATACCTGCAACTATTTAGTGTGCATTTGTGTTTAAATACTATCAAGCAACTAAAAGTGCCTCAGAAAACAAATATATAAAGACTGTGAAGTCTTTATAACCCTTTTTTGTTGTTATAGTTGTTTAAAAAAATGATAGATTTTTTTGAATGTCAGTTTTAAAGGAAGTGCTTTGGTTACGTTTCTTGAGTAGTTTTAACCATATAGATTTCAGATATTTCAGAAATAGTTTCTTATTTCTAGGAAGTTTGAAAGCAGAGTAATATAGTTCAAAGGGAGAGTTCACACCAAAAATTAAAAGAACAAAATTGCACAATTTACTCACACTCATGTTGCTCCAAACCCATATATATTATTCCATGGAACATAAAAAGAGATGAGTGATTGTAAGAGATGCTATGAACGTGAATGGTGACTTAAGCGTGTCAGACCCTAATATTCTGCCGAACATGTATGTGATCCATGGTAGAAAGACAGTCATATGGGTTTGTTTAGGATATGACATGAGGGCAAATAAATTATGACAGAATTATAATTTTTGGGTGAACCATTTCTTCAAGGATTCAAGTACTGACATCAGCTAAATTAACATTTGTATGTTACAAATACAAGAATGATTCACATTTGAAATCTAAATTGACAACACTGCTTTCTCGCTAAAATCAGCCTTTATTTACACAATCACAGACAACAAAATAAAACTGGGAGATTTACAGTTGAAATGCAGCTACATACTGGGCCTGGGACTCTACGAGTGTTTCATCTGATAACCTACAGATTGTGGTTGAGGTATCAGGTGACAGAGCATCATCCTGGAGAGCTGCATATAAGGAATGCAGGGTTGGACATCAGCATAATACTCATGGAATAAGCTGACTCAGCCGAGTATCAGTATAATGTGCCATTCCATTTTGAACATGACAATTTTAGTTTACTCAAATTGTTTTTGACTTAGATCACTTGAGTTTCCTTTTAATGTATCTGTCACTCTTAACTCAAAGGGAAAATGAAGTTAAGCTACTCAAATGAGTCTGAGTAATTGTCTGAAATAGATTCTTGGGTTTTTGAAGAATGTTAGCTTGACCATGACAACTGTTTTGAATGCATTTCACATGCATTGCTCAAAATGAACAAAACCATTTTCAAAAAGAAAAATGTAATAACGAAGAAGTTATTTTTTGGAAACTAACACCTAGCTTTTAACAGCTGACATTCTAGAAAAAATAAAAACAATAGTTTAATCATTTAGATATATGAATATTATTGGCATTATTCCACTGAATTATAACAAAATTGTCAGGTGACCATGAACAAACAAGCACCATTAATTTGTTTCATTTTTGTTTTTTAAACATAGGACTGTCTGAAAGAAACAACTGCAGAGATGGAAGAGAGGTGTGCTGTTGTCCTCATTTTCTTGTATGCCTCGATGAGCTGTTATCTCAGCACTGTCTTTAGTTTTCATTTAAGTTTGGGAAAAATTGCAGTATAAACTCTACACAGCTTAAAAAAGTCCTCTGTAATAATCCTCGACAGTTGGTATGCTGTCTTGTTGAGCTGATGGTTTTGACTGGCCTGCAGCAAGTGTTTATGGTGTTTGTCAGATGTCCTGGTGTGGGTTTTCTTCTCATTTGGGTAATAATTCAAATGGGAAAAGGGTATTTGACAGGTCTTTTAATGCCTCAGTTGAACCCTCTCATCTCCCTTCCCCACTTGCTGAGATTTCCTGCATTTGATAGGTTGGTGCAGACACATTACCATGACAACCTGTTAGAAGACACGGAAACACAATATGATGAGTACAAGAGTTGCCAAAAATTCAAGACAAACCTGTTGAAAAGACATGGTTGATCACCAGTATATGTTGTGTTTTTGAAGGCTGGTATAGTGGTGTCCCTACCATGCCTAGCTTAACTATCTTATCCAGCAAGATTTCCTTGGTCTGTCAGATGATGCTGGTCCACCATTTAGACCAGTCACAAACACACACTAACCAGCATAATCTAAGCTTGTCTTTTTTTAGCAGGGCAGGTGACTAGTGTACTCTGACCAATATGCTTTGATATTAGTTTTAAGACAGGCTTTTAACCCCTTAAAGGGAAAGTTCACCTAAAAATCTAATTCCTTTAATTATTTAAACACCTCAATGTTTCTCCAAACCCATATGACTTCCTTTCTTCTGTGGGACACAAAAGATGAATTTTTAGAAAGTAAT
Organism: Xyrauchen texanus; assembly: GCF_025860055.1. NCBI lineage: Eukaryota > Metazoa > Chordata > Actinopteri > Cypriniformes > Catostomidae > Xyrauchen > Xyrauchen texanus. The sequence goes on from NC_068279.1 coordinate 27,670,388, forward strand.
TACTTGCCATATTTTGAAAGTGAACAGTGACTGTCAAGCTGCAAAAGAGAACAAGAAGTTAACATAAACCCACAGTAATTTAAATATGACACAATATTGCTATTTTCCAAATCCTTTGAAGCCATACGATTACTTTGTGTGATGAACATAATTACATTCTCTATTCACTTTCGAATCAAATCAGTGAAAAAGCACTGAAATCAAACATGGCAGCTACATCAAACCTCACCACTTTTGGCCACGAGATGCGATGAGAATGAGGTTTGAAGTTATCGATGTAGCCAACATATTAGATTTGGGAGTTTATTAATTATTTGATTTGAGAGTGAATAGCAACCTAAAGGGATAGTTCACCCAAATTCTCCCATCATTTACGCACCCTCATGCCATCACAGATGTGTATGACTTTTTTCTGCAGAACACATACAAAGATTTTTAGAATGATTTCTCAGCTTTGTTGGTCCTTAAAATGCAAGTGAATGGTGATCAGAACTTTGTAGCTCCAAAAATCTCAAAACCAACATAAAAGTTATCCGGATGTGAAAGTGAAAATAAACAGGCACCACATGTGACTTTCAGATGTAAAAGTTAAAGTGAAAGTGGAGATTTAGCATAAAAAAAGGACTTAAATATTGTACTGTTTCCACCCACATCATTTAAATTCTGAAGACATGGATTTACCACTGGAGTTGTATGGATTAGTTTTATGCTTGCTTTATGTGATTTATGGAGCTACAAAGGTCTGATCACCATTCGCTTGAGATATTTTTAAACAAATCTTTGTTTGTGTTCAGCAGAAGAAAGACAGTCATACACACCAGGGATGGCATGAGGGTGAGTAATCTATAAGAGCATTTTCACTATGGGTGAACTTTTGTTCCATTCATCACACAAAGTGTTCATATTACTTCAGAAGACAAATACATTGCCTGAATGAAATCGATTCCTTTTACTCTGGTTGAGCTTGGCAGACCAGAGTCGCTATTCACATTCATTAAAATCCTGTGAAGCTCTTGTAGTAAAATTATAGTAAAAAAGGACTTAAATATTCATCTTATTCTTACCCAAAGCAATCGTATAGCTTTAGAAGACATCAGTTTATCCACTGGAGCCATATGGATTACTTTTACTATAATTGTCTGTGCATTTAAAGCTTTAAAGTGCTGACAGGCCCGGTTCTACGGGGATGCTTGAGGGTGCTAAGCACCCTCAAACACACATTAGAGCACCCTCAATTACAGACCAGGGCAATCTACTGCCCGCAGTTGGATTTATCATGAACCTCATCCACAAGCTTTTAATATGCTCAGGGTTGCACGATAATAGATGCAACACCCAAATCAGAGGGTGTTTCTCAATTCAAACAATGCAAAGAATGGACTTGTGTTCTTATGAAGACCAGTCTTGCCAAGCTACCTTGGAAGAATGAACTCGGAAGGACAGAAGGATGTAGAACGCATCTATTGCAAGCTTTGAGAAGTGCTGTGATCTTCCTGTTGTGCAATTAACCGTCACAGCAGATTTGAATCCAGTGAGAGAACTATTGGCCTTATCACAACAGTGACAGCATTAATATCATCACACCATTGAGGTTTTGCAGGACTAGAATGTTAAAAAAAATTAAGTCTGTATAGTTACACTAGTAAACACTAGTTTTCTTCATGTATATTACTGTATTAAAATTATGTAAAAGTGAGAGAGTAAAATGTTTGTTTGTGTTATTTTTAAAATGCTGAAGTCCCTCATACCTGTATGCGATTGTTACTCTGGCAGTAATCATTTATCAGAGTCATGCAGCCTGTTTGATTCAGTCTCCCTTTAGCATCACCTTAGTGATGCAATGTCTCATTCCCATCATCAAATAAAATCCATTTATTGTCACTCAGCCATATACACAAGTGCAACAGTGGGTGAAAGTCTTGGGTGCAGTTCCAAGCAACATAGCAGTATAACAATTACAATACATTTCTGATTTACACATCTTGTTACACAACACAATATACAATATACACCTAATAATATACAGTATACACAAAATAAGAAGACTGTATTCCATGACTGTATACAATAAAAAGAACGAGACGTTTTGCTGCTACTTTTCTGTCATGTGTTAGTAAAACTGAATACAGGCTGAGTATAGTTCTTAATTGTTTATTTTAATTTTTCAATGTAGTGGTGTAGAGAGGAGGAGGGCAGGACCGGGCTGGAACAACACACGCCCGGTCTGATGGGGGTGCGCGAGAGATAAAGATGGCTGGTAGCAACGGTTCGAGAGAGAATGACATGCAGCTGCTCTGTGTTTATGTTTGTGTGTTTTTGGTTCAGTTTATTATTAAAACTATTATTTATATTGTCAAGCCGGTTCTCACCTCCTCCTTTCCCTTAACCTGTTTTACAAGTGTTAATTTAGTATTCAATTTAATACTCTACTCTCCAGGACTAAAGATAGGTCCCATTGACTGAGTGAGCCCTGCGTCCAATCGCTCTTAAAGAAATTTACGAATTTCAGGTATGGGGCAGTTCACTGTGTGTCTGTGTCTTGGTTGTGTCCCTTGAAAGGATGCGAAGCATCCCCTTGTCATTGGTGCGTGCAGGCTTCTCGCCCTCGCTGGGGGAAGGGGCGGCAATGTCCTCCACTGACCACTCGCCAAATGTAGCGAGAGACATAACATCATCCTAAGTGTCAGAACCACCAAATGTGACGAGGTCATGCGCTCCTGCAGAGGGCCGAAGCTGAATCATCTGATTCATGAGCGAAGTGTCTTGAGACTCATGCCCTCATAGTCTCTTTGAGAGCTGTCTCTGGCCCAGACATTGAAAGCAGCTCTCATGCTGATCTGAAGGTGGGATTTGTCCCTCACATAAGGAACACTTAAGTAACGATATACTGTATATATATATACATACATATATATATATATATATATATACAATACCGTTCAAAAGTTTGGGTTTGGGTCACATGCCTGAAATGTTTCTCATGATCTTAAAAACCTTTTGATCTGAAGGTGTATGCTTAAATGTTTTAAATTAGTTTTGTAGACAAAAATATAATTGTGCCAAAATATTAATTTATTTAAAAAAACTTTTGAACGGTAGTACACCCGCTTTTATACCGGACAGCTTCACACATAAAAGGCCGGGGCTTAAATACCATAGCCAATACTGCCGTTATTGTAGAAAGTTTTCAATTAGGTTGTGTAGAAGGACACTTGCCATAGCGTCAGCTTAGTGACACATGTCAAGTGTGCTGAATCGTAAGAGAACTTCAAGCAGAATGGTTCCATCAGTATACACTGTAGAAAATTGTGCATGAGTGCACTACTTTAGTAGCGGAGATTTAATCTATTAAAAAATTTGTAATTACAATATCTCCACTTTATAAAGAGCACCCCACAATTTTCAGAAGCACACTCATAGCCCACTTCCACTGAAATTACGATGGTTCTTGTGCCGAGCCTGGCTGAATTCAATGCCCCGGTTAGTTAGCAGGCTGGTCAGTGTCCGAGTCTAAGAGTCTAAAACATTGTTGCTCCGTCTACTGTCTCTTCTGCTTATGTCCTTCTTATGGTCCCTGTTCTCCCTTCAGTGTTTTTCAATTTGTGTATGATTTGGCCAATTCTCCAATTGAAGGTGGAGTGCATCATTTGTTGCTGCATTTTTATTCTTGTAGAGTATTTTTTTTCCATTGCGATCTCTCTGTTTATCTCTGATCTTCATAAATACCATATCGCAATTACAGCACTCATTTCGTCATTTCGTCATGTTAACTGAACACTTTTGATGTTTTTTCTGGGTTTTGATTGTTATTATAGAGTGAAGAAGTACTCCTTGCTGCAGACAGAAGCTACTGTTGTTGTTTGAGAAAACTTCACCATGATGATGAAACATTATCCCGCCCTCTGTCTCCTGATGTAATCGGTTCCTGTGTGGAGACCAGCAAGCTTTTGGGACCGGTGCAGAAACAGTGGGGAATGGCCTTTTCCGTGCAGGAAATGCACGGAACAGTTCGAGAATTCAAACTGGCTCAAGAACCCGCACCCGAACCATGTCAGTGGAAAAGGGCTAGTGGGACCGGGCCTGAGCTCTGATCACCATCCACTTGCATTGTATGTACTGTACCTATAGAGCTGAGATATTCTTCTAAAAATCTTTGTTTGTGTTCTGCTGATGAAAGAAAGTCATACACATCTGGCATGCGGGTGAGTAAATGAGATGTAAAGTGACACAATTTTATTTTTGTGTGAACTATCCCTTGAAGTTGCAGGGTTTAGTCTGTGTGTTTGAAATGTTGCTATTGCAAATGATTATTTGGGCTCAATGCTAAAATCCACCAAAAAGAAATGTAAAATGTAATCCTTCCTTACCTCAGTTCCCCATCTTCTTCTGCCTTTCAAGGAACTTCTGCCGCCTGTCCAACGGAATCTCATCTAAGCTGATACCATGGTTGCTTGCCCTTTGTGAAATATATACAGAAATTATATAACCATTAGAGTAATGCCAACTATATTTGACTCATGATTTATTAAATATGTACACAATGCATCAACAATAGCAATATATAGGATTGGTTTCTTCCTTACCCAGGAGTAAGGTCTGGTGGTATAGGAAGTGGCTTGTCGAATCCATCTCTCCCAACCAGCCAATATGTTTCCTCTACACCTTTACCCTGAGTGACAGACAGAGTTATAGAGAAAAAGGGTACTCATACAGTGTCTTTCGGTGGATATAATGAATATAGTTCCAGGCAGGGCTGTAGCTAGGAATTCTGGGCTCCCTGACTATATATTGATCTGGGTCCCTTACATCAAACTGTTGAAATTGTTGTGGTTCCCCCTAGACCTTTGGGCCCCTAGAATCTATCCCACATTTCACCCCAGTAGATACAGCCCTTCTCCCAGGCCTCAAGACATTTGTGAATTCTTGGCACTTACCGTTTTTCTGAATTGCTGAAACACTTAACCCCATTCTCTGAACTAAACGGTCAATTGCCTGAACCCATTTGTCGAATCAAACACTCTTTTGGCAAAACCTTAAACTATATTGGCCTGCTTAGAAACAATTTGCAGAACTCAGAAACACTTTTTTCAAAACTCTAAGCACATTCTCATACTTTAAAGCTAATTTTGAATGGAGATGCATTTATGATCCAAAATGACAAACACAGGCTGCAAAAGTTGGACACAATTTCAACACAGTGTCATCATTTAAACACAACGACTCAAACTTGTTAGCACTTGTTTCTAATGATGAAACCAATATGTGAATGGCATATAAGCCAGTGCAAGGGGCAAGGGCCAGTTGAATGTTGATACCAACAATGGATGGCAACTATCGACAAAGCAGAAGAGAAAGAGTTTGCGTCAGAGGTGGCTGACGAGGAGGAAGGGTACATGTAAGAGGTGGTGGACGATGAGTTGGATGAGGACAAGGAGTTCCAAGAGCACCAATTTCTGATTAAATTCGTACCACCATCATTGATCATGTCATTGTTCATGGGATGACGATGAGGGAAGCAGGACAATAGGTTCAACTAAACCTGAACAGGTTCTCAGTGTCCACCATAGTGAGGACTTTCAGACAGCATGACAGGTACGGTACAGTAATTTGGTTCTTGGTCCTTGAATATTTACTGTATGCAAACATTTCAGTACAGTACATCACTTTTACAATAGTAAAGCAACTGGAGAACAACCTGTATCATTGTTGTAGAAATTTTGATACTCATTGATCAGTAATAGTCATTGCAAGGGAATGCCCCTGTGTCTGAGGAATGCAGAGGAGGAGGATCTGCTTCTGTCAGAGACCTTGGATAAAAGAGTATAAAAAACAAGTCAGCCCTCCCCTTCTTGTCTCACTCATGGCACAGATTTACTCCTGTGTAATGACTGGGTCCTTCTTGCAAGAATAAATAATTTTAAAAGACTGTTTGTGTCAGAGTGTCTCTTACGCAGTGATAATGGTTGGTTAATAATTTTTTTCCACAACAATCATCTATGTATTGCAGTATCTTCACAGGACTCTATGTGTGTGTAATTCTATCTTTGCTTTTTGTAAAACTGCAAGACTCCTCGAGGTGGCAGACTTTCCATGTTTACGCTACCGCAAGAGGCTCACGTTGTTGATATGGCCCTTCAAAATAATGCCATCCATCCTAGAGAAATACGAGACAAATTAATCAAAGATGATGCCAATTCTGTAGATATCAACTGCATGATCCTCTCCACTATTGAAGGAATCTTGCAGAGGAACAGGGTATGTGTGAAAAAAAGTGTACCGGGTACCCTTTGAGTGCAACTCTAAGAGTGAAAGCTTTTTTTCTTTTTTGTGTGCATATAAGTGTACATTCCAATTGAGTTTTGGTTCTTACAGTACCTTACTACATACAGTACTGTAAAACTGTCAAAAGTCTGCACTATAATGTAGTACTGTAAAGCAGTCCAAAGAACAGAAGAGGTCTTTCATTCTGTAGCAGTCATACTACAACTGTTAACCTACAAAACCTTTTGTATATATTTCACCTACAGAAAATATTTGACCTGGATTCAATGTAAATGTCCCATGAGTATATTTATATTTATGAGGCTGGATTCAATCTGATGAATAGAAGGCAAGGAAGGAAAATAACTGGCCAGCAGGCTATTGTGAAAGTCCCTGGTCAGCGTGGAGGCAATTTGACCCTTTGTGCGGCCATTAGTAACAGAGGAGTTCTCCACCACCATGCAACCTTGGGGCCTTATAACACTCAACACCACCTAACATTCCTGGGTTGTCTTTGAGATCTCCTGTTTGACCATGAGCTCCAGGATCATGGCCAGGCAGAGCGTCCAGTCTATGTGGTTGTTTAGGACAATGTGAGATTTCACAGTGGTGCCCAGGTTTGGAAGTGGTTCAACATAAACCAATGTTTCTTGAATGTTTTCTTTTCACACTACTCCTCTTTTTAAAATCCAATTGAAGGGTTCTTCTCAACATGGAGATGTAAGGTCTATGACCGGAATTCCTACACCTGGGAAAATCTTCAGCAGTCCATGGAAATGGCCTGTGGTGACATGGGGTGGAGTCCTGTCAGGGTTGGATTCTGCGCACAAGAGGATTCTTCCCCGTTGCCTGGGATGGGAGAATATGTCATATGACGTTGACGAAGTCTTCTGGTCTGACCCAGCACAGAGGCGTGATGCTGAGGCACAGTAAAATCCTGAATTTCGTTACATAATATGTGTACTGCACTGCACTGCATTGAAGTTTTCTTTTCATTCACTCATTTTTTTTTTCATGCGTTCTATACTCTGAATGCGCTCTACTGTAGTTGCCCCTTGCTGTATACATTGCTGTAAATATTTATTGTGAAAACAATCAAATGTGTCTTTGTTGCAATTGGTCTCATATTTGTTTTTATGCACTTGGCAATGAGGAATGCAAACCACAAAAGTCAAATAAAATAAATCATAATTTCTGTACCTATATGTCCTGAACACAGTGTTTTAAATGTTTTGGTGTAGTATCTAGTGGTTGCCATATTAGTGACTGGCTGTGTTTATGATCCAAATGCATTTTTTGGTTTTGGCCAAAGTTAAAATGTATTTGTTTGATTTAGCCAGAAGTGTCAGGGGTTTTGTGAATGTAGTTTGAACTTTTGGGTTTGTGTTTACAGTTATGAGAAAATGGGTGAACTTTTCAAGAAATGTGTCTAAGCTATTGTGAAAAACTGTAACACTGTATGGTGTAATTTGTGCTCCTACATGACTGTGTTGGTGTGTTTGTGTACCTTGAGCTCTGTCCTGCCCCTAGAAGTTATTTTGTAGCCAAGTTTGAGGCTGTTCAGGACATCAACAGTACTCTGGTTGACATGAATTCTGTAAGCTGTGGAAAGAAAGTAAAAAAAACCACTCAATTTGTTATGTTACACCAAATTGTAAAATACTTGGTCATTGTCCATATTGGGATACTGTGAGTTCACTTATACAGACCAAGGACATCAAGAACATCTTGATGCGTTTCACATCAAGGTAGTGGTGCTTTCTTAGTAGCTGAGACTTAACCACTAGATGGCATAATGTCCCAAAATGTTAAAAACGCCTTGAAAGCGCACTCTGAGCCCTTTATATATGATGTACTGAACAAATTACATCACTTTAGACATTCTGCACACTTCTGTTCACAACAGATTATCTAGAAAACACAATATTTATGAGTGAATTCATTATGTACATGTTGAGACCTCAAAGTGAACAGGTGACACAGCAGTCACAGCACAGGATGCGTGTGTGACTTTGATGGCCTGATCAACTAAACTGTATACATTTTTATTTAACATTCTTCAGCATGAAATATGTTCTAAAGTTGAAGTAAATGCAAAGGGGAAAGTGTGGCAGAAGGTCTGATTAAAGGTGAGACCATTCAGGGTGATAGCAGAGGCTGAGTTCTAAGAGCATTAGCTTAAAGCAGAATTTTCTTTCTAATTGGCTTATACACTTAAGAGTTTACAGAGCACTCTGCACTTAAGCCCTCGGAGCTTCTCACTGACATGCACTCACTGATCAGCACACACACAAAGTACTAACTACTGAGTCTTCTAACTGATCCTCAGCCAAAGACAAACACAGTAAATTCCTGGAATCATGGCTTCAGACAGTTACTTATATTGTTCCTGTCAGACACATACAGATGTACAGTATTTACACATAAACAGTTTGAAGAAGACATGAAAAGTGTGTGGTGCACTCACGCAACCCTGTTGATTCCATTCGGGAAGCTGTGTTTACTGTGTCCCCAAACAGACAGTACCGAGGCATCTTCAACCCTACCACACCTGCTACAACTGGACCTAATATACATAGATTAACATACATAGTTAAGAAAGCATGGCAGAGTGCAGCGGCTATTGGAGCCACAGATTTTCAAGAATTATGTTTAATTTGGTCTCTTTCACATGCAGTTGAAGTCAGAAATTTACATACACCTTAGCCAAATACATTCAAACAAATTTTTACTCAATTCCTTACATTTAATCATAGAAAACATTCCCTATCTTAGGTCAGTTAGGATCACTACTTTATTTTAAGAATATGAAATGAGCAGCCTTTCAGGTTATGTCAATATAGGACTCATTTTAATGTGGATATAGATACGTGTCTACGTGTTTCCTCCAGCATCTTCACAAGGTCCTTTGCTGTTGTTCTGGGATTGATTTGCACTTTTTGCACCAAACTACGTTCATCTCTAGGAGACAGAGTCTTCCTTTCTGAGCGATATGATGGCTGTGTGGTCCCATGGTATTCATACTTGCATACTATTGTTTGTACAGATGAATGTGGTACCTTCAGGCCTTTGGAAATGGCTCCCAAGGATGAACCAGACTTGTGGAGGTCTACAATTTATTTTCTGAGGTCTTGGATGATTTCTTTTGATTCTTTTGATTTATTTTGATGATGTCAATCAAAGAGGCACTAAGTTTGAAGGTAAGCCTTAAAATACATCAACAGGTACACTTCCAGTTCAGTACACCTCCTATCAAAAGCTAACTGTCTAATAGTCTAAAGGCTTGACATCATTTTCTGGAATTTTCCAAGCTGCTTAAAGGTACAGTTATCTTAGTGTATGTAAACTTCTGACCTACTTTAATTGTGATATAGTCAATTAGAAGTGAAACAATCTGTCTGTAAACAATTGTTGGATACATTGTTTGTGTTATGCACAAAGTAGATGTCCTAAACAACTTGCAAAACTATACTTTGCATGAAATCTGTGGAGTGGTTAAAAAATGATTTTGAATGACTTCAAACGAAATGTATGTAAACTTCTGACTTACTACTTTTGTACCAGTGTTGGGTAGTAATGGACTATGTGTAATCTCTATTGTGTAATACGACTGCAAAAATCATGTACTTGTAATTAGATAATAAAATTTTTTTTAATGTTGTTTACTCAAATTACAGTTCCTTTTTATGGATTACATGATTACATATGTATTACATTACATATCCTTCTTGATTTGAGGGGGGTTGGGTGATTTTATGTTTACTGATGTTTAATGAAAGGAGTGCAAATTGGTATTTAATACACTTAAAATTTTATAGAAACATGCGTTAAGTAATCCAAAAATAGATTAGATTATCTACAATACTGCCTGTACTCGATGGTCACATCTTTCCCTATGGAAAGGTGAGAGGATATCAGGCTGTAATGCTGGCCTGACAAAAAATGATCAAGATGCTGTATCTACTATACTTCAGAAGGAAAGACAGCATCTTACAAATGTGAGTTGAATGCTTTACCATTGTTTGATTCCTTGAAATATTAAAAAGTACATTTTGGCACTTATTTCGAACTTGTAAGCAGGTTCGCTAACATGCTAAAGCTAGCGGCAATCTCAAATGTGTTTTCAATGTAATTTCCCCTCAACTGAAAAAAAGTGTTTGCTACCATGTAGCAAAAAAAGTGTTCCATCTGAAATGATGCTACCCTTTGAAAATGTATTTACTAGATGGCCAAATACATAAGTGTATAGTACAAAATTTGAGACACGACTATTGTGTTAGGCACACCTGTGTGAGCACCATATGTTTTCTACAACATGTTGCATTGAAGGGTTGGGATAGGGCCGACGATGTGGTAACTAAATGGATAAATCTGTTAACAGGATGACGTCCGAGATTATCGTTTCACTTGTTCTTGAAATACACAGTCTTCAGGGGATCAAGTGTAAATACGTATTTATATTTAGCACTATGTTCAGTTCAGTGGTGTAAGGATAGAACATCAATGAAATGTCAATGAGTTTCATTTTTAACCTCATGAGACGATGCATTTAATTTAGTGGAAGAAAAACAGTTGAGTAAATGGGATAACAGCACTCTCATCCCAATCTGAATTTTCTGGCTCTACTGTATGACAGTTTTGCATAGAGTTCAGTACTACCACTCCCTGTACACAATTACACTTATTATACTGTCTGCGTAAGGAACCATCTCCCTAGGGGGACACCAGAAACTCCTCCGGCTACCTTTCCTCACATGTTATATAGTACGTTATTCAAAGACCCGGTAGCAGTCGCAGAACACAGATGATCGCTTTGCAGCTCGCCACATCAGATTATTGCCTAGCACCGCCATTCCAGTTATATTTAGTGTGACCAAGTATTTGGTGTGACTTCATCTATGGTGTTGTGCTAGAACAGTAAAATGGCAAACACTAAGTGGCTGCAAGTGAAGGCATAGGGCTACTGTTTTTGTGTGTAGTATTTTATTCTCACCAGAATGGAGTCCAATGCGGATTTTGACTTTGACGTCAGGCATGTGACTCATTTGAAAGGTTCCAATACAGTGCAGAATATCCAGAGACATGTTGGCCATCTCTGCTGCATGTCGGTTACCATTACGGTTCGGGACCCCTGATGCCACCATGTACGCATCACCAATAGTCTCTACCTGTTGATATTATGTCATATTATACATGAAAGCTGTATTTTACCAAAATATCAAAAACTTAAGCACCAAAGATACAACTATTTTGAATCGCTCTGATGAAATTAATGGTTTGAAGCTGTCTGATCTGCAGGAAATGCACTCTAAGTCTAATATTATGAGATCAGCTTTAAAAGGGATAGTTAAACCAAAAATGAAAATTCTGTCATCATTAACTCACCCTTAAGTAGTTCCAAACACCTATCAATTTCTTTCTTTCATGGAACGCAAAAAGGGATGAGGCAGAATGACAACAATCTCATTTTCATTGCAGTTTTCTTTAAATACGTACTTATTTTTACCTAATCTGTTTTTGTGCTCCACGGCAGTGGCGTAGCTAGAAACAAGACTTTGGGTGTGCCAAGAGAAAACTGGGAGTGCAAGAACTAAATTGCAATTAAGCGAAATATAATAAAATGGCCATTAACTTTATTAAATGGTTGACTGATATGGGTTTTTTAATGGCCGATGCCGATATCCAGAGAGCAGGGTGGCCAGTAGGCTGATACAATGCTGATATATCACACAAATTAATATAGTAAATAACAAACATTAAATTGTTAAAAAAGAAAAACAATCACTCTTATTTAGCACTATATTTACTAAATTTCACATAAAACTGATAAATAATATTGTATTTTAAATGGTAGACAGCAGTTTCTTCTGATTGCTGTTTAGTCATAAAATTGTATTCATTAATTTGCACATGAAGAAATTGTTAATATATTAGGAAGAAAGAAATAACAGTGCACACAGTTGTCCAGCAACCATGGATGTCATGCCCACTATAGAAATCGCATTTGTACAGCCGTGGCCAAAAGTATTTGGCAATGACATAAAGTTGTGTTTTGCAAACTTTGCTGCTTCAGTATTTGTAGAATATTTTTTCACATGTTTCTATGGTATACTGGAAAACAACGATAAGCATTTCATGAGTTTGAAAGGCTTTTATTGGCAAAAACATTCAATATATGCAAAGAGTTAATATTTACAATGTTGACCCTTGTTCTTCATAACCTCTGCAATTCACTCTGGCATGCTGGATATCAGCTTCTGGGCCAAATCCAGACTGATGGCGATCTATTCTTGCCTCATTAGTGTTCGCAGTTGATCACAATTTGTGGGCTTCTGCTTGCCCACTCAACTTTTGAGGATTAACCACAGGTTCTCTATGGGATTAAGATCCTGGGAATTGCCTGGCCACGCATCCAAAATTTAAATGTAATGATCTCTGAGCCACTTCATTACCACTCTTGCCTTGTGATGTTGACATGTTGGTAAATGCACGGATCGTCACCAAATTGCTCCTGCATCGTTGGGAAAAGTTGCTCTTGCAGGACGTTTGATACCATTCTTTATTCATGGCAGTGTTTTGGGGCAGAATTGTGAGAGAGCCCACTCCCTTGGATGAAAGGCAACCCCACACATGATGGTCTCAGGATGCTTCACTGTTGGCACGACACAGGACTCATGGTAGCGTTCACCTTTTTTTCTCCGAACTATCAATTTTCCAGATGTTCCAAACAGTCAGAAGGGGGCTTCATCAGAGAAAATAACTTTGCACCAATCTTCTGCTGTCCAATCCTTGTACTTCCTGCAGAGTTTTAGTCTGTCCTTGATGTTTTTCTTGGAGAGAAGTGGCTTCTTTGCTGCCCTTCTTGACACCTGGCTATTGTCCAAAAGCTGCAGTTGAATATCTCTCCTTGAAGTTCTTGATGATCCGGTAAATGTTTTTTCAGGTGCAATATTCATTGCAGCAATTTCCTTGCATGTGAGTACATTTTGATGCAAAGCGATGATGGCTGCAAGTCTTACTTTAGAGGTAACCATTGCTAACAAGAACACAATGATTGGAAGGACTTCTTCCCTCCTTGTATAGCAATCAGTCTGCTCTTATAATCCAATCAGAATGATGGAGTGATTTCACCTGACTAGTACTCGTTCACAATTTCCCAGGTGCTGCTGATATGATTCGTGAAATTATGTTAGCTGGTCATTTTGTGCCAGGGCCAAAAAACTGTGAAATTTGGGTTTTTGTGATAAAGTAAAATTGTTTGGCCAATGAAGCATTTTACTATTATTTAAAATGCATCTGATCACTCTGCGCAACAATCTATAAACAATGTGAATCAACACCACAACGACTGAAGCAGAAAACTTTGCAAAACACAACATTTATGTCACTGCCAATACTTTTGGCCACGGATGTACATACAGTGATATTGAATAAGACATTTACTTGTGATTTTTACCTTGGGCTGCATCCGAAAATGTATGCATCTGACTTTCTACCACCGTATATATATATATATTTTATTGATATTTGTCTTTTTCTCATTAGACAAGACAGTTAAAGTTTCAAGGAACTGTTGAGGAGAGAGAGGGAGAATGAAACAGGCGAGCACTTTAACATTATGAGCTCAAACTTGTCTGCCATGGCTCTAATATGCAGACCGTTTAAATGAGACTGTGTTGCACACCGGTCAGTTATTGTAGTAACACGATGGCACAAAACAACAAAACAAACCATGACTGGTTTTTAACATGTCTCAGATGCTTCACATGCTGGCATGCGATTTTCGGCACCCTCAAGAAAAAAATCGGCCAAACAGGAAACTGTATCGAACTGTAACTGAAACTAAAAAAAGTCAGAATATCAGCCAATTTATCGGCCTCGGCGATATATCAGTCAACCACTATTAACAACCACTGTCTCAATTTCTTTTTGGATGTAATTTTTTTAAACTCAGTGTAGTTTAAATTATGTAGTTTAAAAAAATGTTTATGGAGTAAGTAGTCCTGTTAATATATAAAAATATTAGGCTTAATCATTTAAAAAACATATTTTTTTAAGTTTTGGAATGATTTATCATTATTATGATGGTACAATTTGCAAAATCCAGAAAAAAAATATAAAAATACACCAGATATTAGTTAAATTTATTGGCTTAAAAACTTAATTGTGGAAAAGATATAAATCAGTAATCTATTGTGCACAACTGTAAGAAGATTCAAAACCTTTTTTGAACATTCTTTGTATTTATGGAGTACAGGGAAGTTTGGTTCATAATAAAAACATAAAAATAATACTAAATAATTTTTATTTTAGGGGAAATATTCCTTTAAGCATTGTAAAAGCATCCAAACTCCTCAATTTCCTCAACAGCATTCAAGTCTTACGAGTGGGTCAGTGAAACATAAATAAAGCTCTGGCAAACCTTATAGACGTCATGGATAGCAATGATTCCATCAAAGAGTATGTAAAGGTCATTAAGGAGGTCAACCACCTCAATAGGTTCACTCAAAGCAGAAATGGTTGTGAAACCCACTATATCACTGAAATACAGTGTCACATCTGAAAAGTGCTCTGGTTTCACTGGCTTCCCTGTCTTTAATGCCAAGGCCACAGACCTAAAAGACAGCAAAAGAGACAGGATGAGGAAATGGCATAGTAAGAAAAGAGTGGAAGGGAGTAGAAATAAAAAAAATAAAAGACTGATCTCTGAGTGGGACTCACTTGGGCAGCATCTGAGCTAATAGAGCATCAGTTTTTTGACGCTCTACCTCTAGTTCTTCGGTCCTTTCTCGGATCAGATCCTCCAGGTTAGAGGAGTACTGCTCCAGCATCCGTAACATTGAGTCAATTATATTTGTCTTCTTTCCCTTGTTCACATTCTTGAACTGCAGGTTAGAGAGAAAGACACAGACAACATAATAGAGTTTAATCTGCAGTGTTACTTCATTTCATTTTATTACTTCATTTTTATTCTATTTTGCACTACTGATATGTTTTATTGTTAGTTACTTGTTTATTTGCACTATTTATATTATTATTATTTTTCACAGCATAATTTCTCATTGTATGCAGTGTAACAAATGCATTAGCAATACAAATATGTAGTGTTTGTCATACCAATAAAGCACAGTAAAATTGAAATTGATAGAGAAAGAAAGGTGGTGAGGACTAATCACCAGAGTGTGAGAAAATACAGTGGGCAGAGCAAGCAAGATAAGAGAAAGAGTTGAGGTAAAATCTTGAGAAATTGACTGAAGAATGACTGAAAGAGGGCAATGAAAGGACTCATGTGAATTGAATCAATTGCATGTGACTTAGTGCTGCTTTAAAATCTCTTTAGCCATGTCATATACAGTTAATACATTTATGTTTGTATATTTGTGAGTAAGTTTGTCTCTTCCTGTTAGGAACGTTTGTGGTATATGAGTTTATTTGTGTGTGGGTATAGAAGATAGAAGAGTGGAAGAGAGAGAGAGAGAGAGAGAGAGAGAGAGAGAGAGAGAGAGAGAGAGAGAACAAGTGCGAGAGAGTGTACCTGTCTGAAGATCTCCTCAAACGTGGGTCGCTTATCAGGCTCTTCACTCCAGGCCTGCTTCATTATCTGAATCACCTCCAACGGAGCTTCATCCACAGACACAGTGGGTCGACACAATGGAGGAGGAGAGCGCACTTTATCTATGATCTCTGTGGTCAGAAATAGACAACTTATGTATTCATAACTCAATACACTGCTGTATTCAGATCTAAATTCATCCAAACAAACTCCATTAGGGTCTAAATTCCCCTGCAGTGCCCCCCAGAGTAAGTTATTTTATGTCACATTTATACACAGCGGACATTAGAGGGGTGGAGTATAAACGAGTAGTTCACCATGGTAAAAATATGAACAAAACTGGTTATGCCTACTGTTTGTATTTGATTTATTTATTTAATTTATATATATCTATAAAAATAAATGGACAAAAAATATAAGGAATAAAGTTTTCCTGAGTTATGAAGTGTGTGCGTGTGTCTGTGTGTGTTTGGGCTGGTTTGTTTGGTTTTCGAGGAAATGTTTTTAGGTTACAAACTGGTAATAATAAGGGTATTATACTATAAATGTGGTTTATGAGAACATTTCTAGTGTCCCCATTATTCAAATCGCAAAAATAGATATATATTGTTAGATAGTAGTTTAGTTTATTGTCTCTATTTGAGTAAAAATAGTGAGTAGAAATCTTAATGGAAAAACAGCCTTAGCATAACACAGTCCCCTGGGTGCTGACTAAATAAACTAAAAGAAAACAATTAAGTTTACTATTAGGACCATAAATATTTTTTGCATTGTGACATTATTTTCAGAACAATTAAGCTCATTTTCCCCCCAGTTCTCATTACTGTAAGATGTGAAGATTAATGCATAAACCTTATAAAAGTATTAATTAGCACTCCAGTTTCTCACAGGAATGTTGGGCACAGAAAGCACAAACCATTTAACAAACCATTTACAAGGATAGCGAACGAGCATGAAGTAATCTTCTAACACACACACATTGAACATATAAGACTTGTGTCTTGTAGCATGTATACAATACAGGAATACAAGGATGGACATAATACAATGATAATGCCATATAAGCTGGTTTCATGATGTGAAGTATATGATTATATTCTAATTCAAAGGTTGTGGATACATGAATATGCTTGTATAATATCAAGCAAAATTATAAAATATAGGAATGTCTCTAGCCACTTGTATCACCTTATAAAAGCATTAATTTATACATCATGGCGACATTTGTTGTGCTGCTTTTAATTAAAAATGAACTGATTTTAATTTAAAAAATAATTGCAATTTCTTTTACTGTATAATTATGAGAATAATCATTACAATACTAGATACATTATAGTAATAAGAATTTTGGGAGCAGTTTTAGCATTAAGGCTGCCTTTTCTTTTGCAAAATATTATTTATATATTTATTTATTTTATTATTATTATTTTGGGATAACATGGATGTGACCTGGACATTTCTTGACATGTTTTGTGAGATTCACTCATGTAGAGAAGTGAGTGGTGTTTGATTGTGTAGTGATTTGAGCATGTCTAACCTTGAGGGGGCATGTCCAACATGCAGAAAGGTGCACAGCGAGAGATCACCTCCTGCATGATAATAGAAAAGCTGTAAACATCTGCTGTATATGTGCTCTTCTTCTGCAGCCGAGGATCCCGTAGGATTTCTGGAGCTGTCCAAAACTGATCTGTACCAAAGAGAGAGGCAGACAAACAGAAAAAGAAGACTGAGAAATCGAAAAGTGTGAAACAGTGATTATCTCGGAGAGGAGAGGAGGAAAGGAGAGGATAGGAGAGAATAAGTAAGGGACTTGTATGCTAATTCACACATTAGGATTTTTATTATTTCATTTACAGTGTTTGGAAGAAAATAACCATATATTTCATGAGTTCACTGGTTCATATAGTCCTGTAAGTCCCTGCAAAAGGTACCGGTGGAAGAAGTTGGAGAGGGTAAAATATTTGGATTTTTTATTTAATTTTTTTACCACTTCGTTATTTAGATTATATTTTTGTTAATTAATATTCATATTTTTGGTGTCATTTTTTTGTCTTTTAATCAATTAATAAAAATTTTCAAAATCGACCAGTAGAAGCGAAGTGTGTGCCGATACAATCACTGTTAATACTAGATAAATACATGATTTATGTGTCAGTAGATGAAAATGATTCATAATTCTTACATTCTCTATAATGTAACGGAATGTACATCCAAATTCTAATCAGAATCTAATTTTCCATGCCTATAAAAGGAGCGTGTCACTGTCATAGAATTATGCCCGGCAATCAGGGCTGGACTGGGAAGAGAAATGGCCCAACTGTTCGGCACGTTTCGCGGCCGACCCAATGGCCCGCTTGGTTCTCCCAATGGCCAGCCCGCTCCTGATCAAAGTGCGTCGGACCACCGGGAAAATGCCCGGTATGCCAGATTACCAGTCCAGCCCTGCCAACGATCAAGGATGCAGTTAATGCACAAAAGAATGTAATTTTAAATTCTTCTTATTCATTGCACATGACTCCACCCATTAACATGTCAACGCTTATGACTTATGGCGTAGGGCTACGTTTAGCACAAGTGCTCTTAAAATACGGACCTAGGACTTAAAACTGTACTATGTATGGTCTCCACATGTATTTGATTTACCCTCAGGATTGCTGTCCTCCATGATGATGTTTTGACTGTGGATGATCTCATTGAAGCCATAATCTGTAACCTTCAGAACAAACCGTCCATCTACCACACAGTTCCTTGACTTCAGACGTCCATGAATAATTCCACGATTGTGCAAGTACTTCATTCCCTGAAAAGGAAAAAATAGAGAAAATATTGAGAGAAAAGTCATAGAATACAGGAGAAGTATGAAGAGATGTGAGCAGCTGCTAACCTGTTATTATAACTAGGCATTGTTCAATGGCTTCATGCTGAGTTCTTTTTACTTATCTATACCAGGGATCACAAACTACTTGCCCCCAAGCAAGTGTTAATGGTTACAACTTTAAATTACACCTTTAAGTTTAAGCATTAAGTTGTATGCAAACTGTATAGTATAACTGCAACAATTATATCATGCATATATATATAGCAACAACTATATAGTGTAAAAAAAATCATGGCTGTAAAAACATTTGCTGGTTTTACAGCAAGTGTTTGTTGCATCTGTTCAACTGGCCACTGATGGAGAATACCACCTGGCTAGTGGCCACAATGTAATTTCAGTAAAAAAATCTTTATCTATACATTCATTCTGCTCTTTATTTTTAATTGATATAATTTAATTCTCACCCTAATCAGGTCAAGGAGGAGAGAGGATTTGAACATCCAGTCCAGTCTCATTTCCTCGTTGCTGAGCAGGTCTTCCAGGCTGCCTCTTGTGCAGTGTTCAGTAACAATGCCAAATATCCCAGAATCCACGAACAGACCCAGAAACAGGTTCAGATTCTCATGACGCATGTCTCTCAGCTGGGGACAGAGAGAGAGAGAGATAGAGAGGGGAAGAGAGGAAGACAAATAGAAGCAAATAGAAGTCAAAGAAAGATAGAAACTGTGAGAAGATGGAAAATAAGTAGTTACTTGTACTTTCAAAAGTCAGAAGCTAACACATTTTTTGAAAGTTGATAATTTATTCATTAACTTTCATTCATTTCAGTCTCTTTCATGCTCTCTTTTACCTTGATAAAGATGGCTTGTGTGCTGTCACTGATTTCTGATACAGATCCTGCACAGGAACATTTCTTTAGCCAAACCCAATCACCCTGAATACACAGAAAAATGATTTACAAATAACTGCTGCATGGTAGTAAAATAATACACAGTTTCACAAGTTCATGCACATTTATACTGTATAATTCTTGAGTGGAATAAGGGTAAACAGATTTGCCATGATGTTCATGATGGGAGGCTTAAGCATGAGACTAAGTAGACCCCCTTGACTTCATAAAATATAATAAGTAATAAATAAGCAAAAGGTGGAGATGGGGTGGTCGAGAGTTTCCAAAAGTATCGTCACAAGAGTAAAGTAAGCATGCGTGTATTGCGTTTGGCAGGATATGATGAACATGCTCCTCCTGATTCCCAAACATTTATTTAAAATTACATATAGAATCAAAACTATTTATTAAGGTGCATATATGTCTGTACACATAGCACATACTGTATAAGTATGTTTCACACACCTCGAATACAGCAACGTTGGACGATTCAGCAGTTGATGGAATGTAACTGCGACCTGAAACTGAGTGACATGGGGTTTTAACATCTAGCTGACTCTTCACCATACTCTCCTCGTTCAGCTTCTACAAAGTGAGATAAGAAAACCCAATGTATAGAGAAACATAGACAATGGCTATGAATGAGAGAGAGAGCGAGAGAGAGAGAGAGACAGAGAGAGAGAGAGAGTGAGAGAGAGAGATCATTTGACTGACCCTCCTGCTGAGTGTGGTGTTGATGAAGACCAGGTCATCCAATGTCAGCACTATCTTATTGGAGTTTACTCCTCCTACTGCTCCTCCTCCACCACCACCACCACCAAATACTCCTAATATCCCCCCATGTTTCCTGTAATCACATGTACATACTCAATTGTTTATTAGTAATACATTAAACTTGTTTAACTCAAGGTGAACAAGCAAGCCAGTTCATACCTTATATGGAGAAAACAGGCACCTGCCCCACACAGCAACACACAGAACAACAGAAAGAGAAAGAAGAGGGTCACCCCATTCAGGCCTGCAACAGAAATAAAGAACAAGATAGAAGGAGGAATCAGTGGGAATGCTAATTTTTTTTTTTTTTTTATGAAATCCACAGGTAACCCTTATGTGTTCCTTTCTCACCTCCACTACAAGCCACATAAGGGCTGAACCAGCAGTTGGAGTCACTGCTTGGAGACACTCCGGCAAAATGAATGGATTTCCCCAAGTACTTCAGCCCTCCATATTTCCCATATGTGTGTGGCGCTTCTAGTGCATGTGTGCAGTGCAGTATTGACCCAGAGCCATCTGTATCCAGGACAACGTAGCGTGCCTGCATCCCCTCGCCATCAGTACCTGCCGATATCCGCTGGTTAAAACCATTAAACTCAAATCCACCCTCATTCTGAGCCAGAACTTCACCCGATACCCAGCGGCCTCCACTTGCAGCTCGACTCTGCTCTGCAGCCATGGCTGTGTAATATATCATGTTATAGATGGTCCCAAAAAATGGAGAAACCTGCCAAGAAGGAAAAAAATCACAAAACCAATAAGTAAATAACATCATATGTCTTCAACTAAAGTGCTGTATTTGGTTTTTCTTAATGATTTATTTATTGTCTCCAAATCAGTTAGTCATTGGGATTTTATAGATGATGATCTCACTGTCGCAGGAAGTAGCAGTGCATCTGTGTTACCACATAGCCTATATAACAGTAAATCAGGGTTAGGGTGTAACGGAATACATAAATTCAAAATAATACTAACTGTATTTCATTATAGTTGCAGTTCAAATAGTTGATAATCAGAATACAGTTACATTCATAAATGGTATCTGAAGGGATTACTTAGAATTTGTATTTAAATTATCGGTAACACTTTACAGTAAAGTTCCATATTTGTTAACATAGTTAACAACATTAATTATTCTGAACTAACAATGATAAATATTTTTAAAGCATTTGATAATTCACGCATCTTAACACGTGGCTTGTTGTGCATGACACCATGGAGACTTCGCATGTGAAGACTCATGCTACTCTCCACGATCCACAAACTATTTACCACGCGACCCATTGAAAGCAAGAACCCCTAATCATGACCACGAGGAGGTTACCCCATTTGACTCTACCCTCCCTAGCAACCGGGCCAATTTGTTTGCCTTGGAGTACTGGCTGGAGTCACTCAGCACACCCTGGATTTGAACTCGCGATTTTAGGCGTGGTAGTCACCGTAAATACTCGCTGAGCTTTCCAGGCCCCCAATTCTTACAGTAATATTAATAGAATGTTTTTTCAAGGTTTTCTGTCATTGATGTGTTTTAAAAATGTTAGCATGAAAACATTATTCATACATCATTAGTGGAATGTACTTTAAATGTTTCTACATTGTGAAAAAAATAATAATTTTCAAATGTTTTCCAGAACGTTTTCCAGAGAGCATGAAAAAAACAGTAAACATTTAAAAAACTGGACTTTCTGGGGGGCCTGGGTAGCTCAGCGAATATTGACGCTGACTACCACCCCTAGAGTCGCAAGTCTAGGGCGTGCTGAGCGACTCCAGCCAGGTCTCCTAAGCAACCAAATTGGCCCAGTTGCTAGGGAGGGTAGAGTCACATGGGGTAACCTCCTCGTGGTCATGATTAGGGGTTCTTGCTTTCAATGGGTCGCGTGGTAAATAGTTTGTGGATCGTGGAGAGTAGCATGAGCCTCCATGCTGTGAGTGGATTGAGGAGAGTAACTGTGCCACCATGAGGTAGTGGGAATTGGGCATTCCAAATTGGGAGAAAAAGGGGATAAAAAAGTACGTTCTGAACATTCCCAGAATAGATCAACCTAATGGGAATGTTAGAAAAATGTTCGTAGCACATGATGCTTGAAATCTCAGGTCCCTATCTTTTTAAATTTATGGAAAAAAGAAAAATAAGTAATCCAAAGTGTTTGGATGTTACTTAAGTTACCTATAGTAATTTAACACTCAATGTTACAAATAACATGTTTCCGCACATATTCTTTAAATAGAGATGCACCGATCGGCCGGCCAGGGACCATTATTAGCGATTTTCCGCATGCTCGGCCCGGACCGGTAACCGGCCAGTCAGCCTCACATCTTACCGATTCCAAGCCGGTCCGTTTTGTTGCCAGCGGCGCAGGCAATAACGTCACAGCCGCACGTAAACATGTCATTGGCGTGGGAGATCTTCACTGTGTGAGTGAAGAATACATAAAGTTCGAAATGTGTAATAATTCTAAGGCCAAAGTAAACCGCGGGGGAACCACCACAATAACTTTCGGAACAACAAACCTAATTAGACATTTATAACACCATCACCCAGCTGAAAATGCCCATTTTAAAAAAGAAGCTAAAAAGTGAAAGCGGCTAAAGCTAGCCAGTGCTCAGAGACCGCCACAAGTCAGCAGCGTCTTTTATCATTCCTGGGCAACGAAAATACCAAAGCAATTACGAGGAAAATTATGGAATTCATGGCCCTGGATGACCAGCTGTTCTCCATAGTTGAGGACAGAGGCTTCAGAAATCTGATAAATTTCCTCGATACAGAGTAGGAGGTACTTTCCGACGTCGCGTTGCCCGAGTTGTTTAATCTCGTGTCATGTCACACACGCAGCCTGTTATCTGTCAACATTTGTGTACACAAATCCGGGAGAGGGGAAGGGGGGTGCTGGATGGCAGAGGCAGGCTAAATACATACAAATTGTGCCGTTGTGATTTAACGTAATTTTTCCCACCGTGTCCGATATTAAAATCAGTGCGACACACATTGCAAAAGGCGTGGGCATTGTCGATATGGCTTCGGGATATGAAATTCAATTCTTCCATCCAGCTGTTGCTAAATGTACATGTATATTTTGTTTTTTTCACCGCAGCACCAGCTGAGTCTTCTCCTCCCATATATCAGTGATGCTTGATTTAACACCCCGCGTCTACTGCCTGCGCAAATCATCAACAGCTCAAATGGGTTGTAGGTTGCCAGATTGTGAGCATAAATTATTTGTAATGTGTATGATGTGTTGATTGTGTGAGTAGGATGCGTTTCATTCAAGATCTGGCAACTGGACCACCTTGGAATATTATATTGATGTGATTATTCATATAACGTGGTTTGGGCCATACAAATTTACGGGAGTTTTTTTGGGAGAAATAACAAAATGGGAGACTCCCAGGAAAAACGGGAGTGTTGACAGGTATGCAAGCCGTTCCCGAAGCAGTGCTCAGTTTTACAACTGATATTTGGACATCTAACGTAAGTTGAGCGTATTGGACACTTCAGTTTTTCAGATCTTTGGAATTGTTTTGTTAGACGAGTAATAAAGATAAAAATGTCCATTTCTAAAAATAGTGGAAAATTTGATCTGTTATATAAAGCAACTCATTTGCAGTTAATTGTTATTTCTACCTCTTTCCAGTCACAGAGCACTTTATTTTGAGAGTTGTTTAAGTGAGAGAAGATCCAGTAACTTAGTGCAGTTTGGGGGAAATTTTAATGTTTAATAATTTATTTTATTATGAAAATAAAATTTAGCATTGAAGAAAGGTAGATTTTGTTTGTATATGTGGTCAATAATAGTTCTTAGAAAGAAAATCGGAATTCGAAATCGGCCAAGAAAATTGCAATCGGTGCATCTCTATCTTTAACCACTCTAACCCTATTAGTAATAATAAAGCATGATAATAAGTGATAATAAGTAAGCATGAATTTCCATTCAGGTCCTAGAGGGTTTATGCTGGTTTGTGGTAGTTTGGTGCTGGTCTAGCTAGTGGACCAGGATATCTTTAGCAGATAGCACACGTCTCTGAGATGTCTTTTTTAAAATCTTTTAATCTGGAAAGCATTGCATTCTAATTAATATCTGCTAAACATCTTAAAAAGATCAGATTTATAAACATTTTAAGTCATAAACATTTGAAAGACATCTGCTGAATATCTTATTGACAACGGAAAGGAAATGTTTTATAGACACATGGCAGATGAGCAAACAACCTAAAATAAATCAGTCTTCCAAATGTAAACTCATCAACAAACCAGTGAAGCTGGCTGATCAAGAAATTCTTGCAGGTGAAGCTTACTAGAGAGCCTGGTGGGGACACCAGCATTCAAAACACAACACTTGCTAGTTATCAGCTATGCTGTTTTTTTCAGCAAGATGATGTTCATGTCACGTGAACCATTTAGAGAGAAAATACCACTGAACCAACTGAACATCAACCTGAAAAATATCTCAACAAAAACAAATTGTGTATGTTAAATGTACAATGCTAAAAACCAATATGAACACATTTAGGGGTGAAACAAGATGCATTGTTGTGGCAAACCATCTTCTGTGACTGAGTACTTATGTTATTCAGGCACAAGCTAAAAATTAGGATATTCTTTCTAAATAACTGTGGTTTAGGTTTTTAAAAATTATATCACTAGACCTAAATCCCTTTGGTAAGACAAGTTTAGACCCACTGTACCTGTTCAGCTGATGTACTGGTCCGGATGTCGTAGTTTTTCTGTGCTTCATTAAAGGCCTCAAAGAAGTTTTGTTCCCCTTGGTCAATGGTTATTGTTAAGACCCCATCATACGCCCTTCGCAGTTTAGTGTCATTGGCCAGGATTGCATAGTTCACATCTTTGTATGGCAATGAATACAGCAGTGTGTCATATGGAATAAAAATGTATCCTCTGTCAATCATTCTCATGTCCATTGCTGTGGTTAGCAAATTATACTGTTCATCTCCACCAATCAGAACAGAGTGCATGCACATGATGACAACTGTAGACAATGAGGAGTAAAGAAAGGAACAAGGAGGGGGAATGTGATGAGAGGGTTGAAGAATCAATGAAAGGATGAGCTGGTGTCAATGACTATTCCACATGATAAGAGGGTCCCTCGGCACAGAATGATGCAGCAACATTGACAATTTGTAATCCAGTAATTACCATTTACAAATGATAAGTTCTGATATACTACCCTACAAAGCCAAAAAGCATGAACTATCATTTAGACATAAGGGGGTGGGGGAAACTAAGCTAAGACTAGTTTTAGCTGGTATAAAACTGGTCAACAAGACTGTCTTGCTGGTCTAGTTCCTTTCCCCATCTAGCCAAGCTTGTGCTCAGCCTGACCAGATATAAAGTTCCCAAAACCCCTCTAAAACCAGCCAACTGACAAGCCTGACCAGGTTGAGTGACCAGCTAAGACCAGCCTACCAGAATTGGCTGGTTAAAATGTTGTTTTTTCTTCAGCAGAGCTCACTCAGTTTTCTCTTAGTTGAGCCAAACATGCCTGTCAGGATTGATCATAGTCTAAATGTCTAAGAAAACCAATTTTAGTTATAACTCAATTTTGGCTAAATGTGCAGCAACTCTTTTAGCTTTTATGGCAGTTTAGATGATAGATTGCAAAAAACTTGGTAACACTTTACAATACGGGTGCAATAATATGCATTAATTCATGCTTAACTAATGCACAGATAATATATAGTTAATGCATGACTCGTGATTAACTAAGCCATTCATTAATGATTGCCACATCAGCAACTAATAAAGTGTCTGTCTGATTAATATATGAAGTCATATATGAATTGCTATGATTTAAATGTGTAATTGTGGATTCATTTCCTAACAACTTATTATATGAACTAATAGTGTTAATTAATGTGCTAATTACCACAATGAGCCGAAGCCATGTATTTGAACTTCCACCCAATACGGGTGCACTAATATGCATTAATACATGCTTAATTACTGCATTATTACTGCAAATCTATGTGTTAATAACTACAATGAAAAAAGAGATATACAAAATATCACATATAAATACATATAGCTCTTTTTTATCTCTGCATCCCACTGTTTTTTTTTTTTTTCTTTAGTGAGGCAATGTTTTTGGAAACCGATGTTAAATAAACAGCTTTTATAAAGTCCAATGATTGTCATTAATGATAAATGAGTTCCCAAGTCATGACTTTTTAGGCAGTATCATCAGTTTTAATTAATTTTTAACTAATGGTTTGCAAAGATATCATTATATTATGACTACTTGTTGAGGCACATGACTATTAACTTATCATTAAGTAATTGTTATAATTAACACATGAATTTGCAGTAATAATGCACTAATTAAGCATGTATTAATACATATTAGTGTACCCGTATTGGGTGGAAGTTCAAATACATGGCTTTGGCTCATTTTGATAATTAACATGATTAGTTAATTTAATAAATTGTTAGGGAATTAATCCATGATGACACATTTAATTAATAGCAATTCATATATGACTTAATATATTAATCAGTCAGACTCTTTATTAGTTGCTGATGGGGCAATTATTAATGAATGGCTTAGCTAATCATGAGTCATACATTATCTCAATATTAAATGTGCATTAGTTAAGCCTGAATTCATGTTTTTTAATGCACCCATAATGTAGTGTTACCAAAAATATGTATTAAAATAAATTATAGATAACATCATTTAGCACAGATTTAATTCTGTTTCAATATCTGCAGAAATGGAAGTAGGTTATAATTTCATGTGAAACCACTATTCAGTGGTTTCTGTTTTAATTCTAATTTGAGTAAAAGAGATACTTGCTAAACATAAAAAGTCAAACATATCTCACCCCTCACACGATCTGCCTCCCGTATTGCTTTTAGGGCTCGCCGTGGTCCGTCCTTGTCCATTTCCATGGTAGTAACAGTGCCAACTGGCAGACCAAGAGCACGTAGGGATGATGCAAGTTCATGCCCGGTTGCTTCCCACATGTCGCTCTCTGCTGTTATAATCCCAACATGTGCCCAGCGGAAAAAGCGCAGTACAGAGAAAAGTACACGAGAAGACAATGGGAGTGGGTGAAGAAACGTGGGATACATTCCCTCATTCATGTCAGCATTCAGGCAAGCCCAGGACAGGATGCCCTTGTTCCAATTCTTCGTCAGCAGTGCAGCAGAGGTGCAGTAGCTGGGGTTTGCAGGTCCAAGAAAGGCTGAGCCATATCCCTCCAGCTCAGCAAAGCGAGCCAGGCCTCTAGAGCTTGTGCAATCCTCATTAATGAGTGCATAATCATACCAGTAGCCTTTGTTGAGGTCGGGGTCTTTGTTGATGCGACTGATGGCTAATCGGGCAGCCAGGTCTGGCAGGGCTTTAGAGTACATAGGGTCACACGCCCATGGTCCTACAATGGCGATTTTAAAGGTGGTGGCCCAGGCCTCACAGGGCAAGTATGCTATCATGGCTAGTGGAAGGAGAAGCCAGTTACCCCACCAGCTTTGGCTGCGTATCACTGGAGTGGAGGACAGAGAGCTCACTGGGCCATGTGTGCTTTTGGCTTTGTGCTTTGTGGTTTGTTTTCGTCGTCTTTTTACAGCAGAATATTGTGGTTGCGATCGTGGTTGGTAGGACTGGCAAAGAAAACTAGAGTTTCTGTGGTCAGCCATTTCATTTGATTCTTTGGTCAAACTGTTAAATGGCAGTGACAATGAGACAAATTCTGGCACAGAGAAATGCTGTGAATATTTTGCCTGTGACAGTTTGATTGATGTTAAAAAATACAGCTCTTGCTTTAGGTTGTACCCTCCAAGGGGCACTACCCCAAAACTACTGCACAGTACCCAGCCATCGCTGTCTGCAGTAGTGATTGATTGGATGTGTGTACATGTGCGTGGTTGTGTTTGAGAGAGAAAGGACAAGGTTGTGATGACAGAGTGGGAGAGTGAGAGAAAGAAAGAAAAACAAATGAGAGGGACAAAAAACAGAAAAGACTAAAGTTAGTTTATCTTCTCAAAACTAGAATATGAATACAATTAGTATATACAATATATTATAGTATTTTTCACCACAGCTTAATATGTAAGAGTGGCTAAAACACTGACACTCATCATCGGTGTCAGATAGTTCATTATAGGTATAAAGGATCTAGCTGAACATTAATGAATAATGCTCATAGCACTTGGCCAACTAAGGAGACAAGGCTTTGGGATATATATATATATATATATATATATATATATATATATATATATATATATATATATATATATATATATATATATATATATTGCATAATATAATCATGATGTAATCATAAGCAATTTTCCATTAATTCCCTCTTTTACATCAATTGCCCATTTGGTATATTTATCCAATTTCTGGAGCTTTCATCATTCCCAGGCTTTTTCACTTTTCTTACAAAGTAAATCTGAATCACTACACAACATGTTTTAAATATACAGAAAACAGCCTTGATGAAAGTTTTAAATAAATCTATTTATTTCTTATCACTTTAATATAATGATTATTTATTATATTGCTTTGAACTTTTCAGAAAGGCAAGCTTCAAATAAACACTAACAGCTAATCAGAGCTTTGTGGTGACCATAGCAGCATTGAGGAGCAGAAAGCAGGATATGTTAAGAGTGTTCTTCAACCCTTTTACATATTGTCATTTCCACTGTGATCCGAGAGGCCTGATCTCTAATTTCAGTCTTTGGTGGAATCAGCTGACCAGCCACTTCCTCACCTGACTCAAGTGCCATCTGCCTGTGAGGTTTAAAGTTGGAGGTGGGGTGAAGTGTTACATGACTTGTACCAGGCTGTCTGCACAATCCTCACGCTCTTTCTATATCCATTGCTCAGCAAGCAGCAAGCAGATTACAATTAAAGAGCTCTACCTTAATTAGCCATGGTCATGATAACTGCCAAATAACGTGAGCCTTAATCAATCTTAATCTTAATCAACCTTATCTCTTCATACCAACATCACACTCTCTCTTTCAATGCCTGTTAATAACTCTCTATTCCTTTATCTTTTCTTTACTCTCTACCCTATAAACCATGTCTTTAATATTCTTCCATATTGTTACTTCACACCTCTCTGACGTGCTCTTTTGTTGTCAGCTTCTCACCCTCGCACCTTAACCACGAGGTCTGGCATGCTCTTTCTAGCCTAACACTGAAATAAATCAGGATTACTGAGGATTGCACGGGATCTTGCTCACGCTACTTTGAGTGTTCCACTGTCTGTGATTATAAATAACTGGTACACAAAACCACAGCCCTTCATTTATTCAGTCCAATCTTAATGAGCTCTATGAAAGTTGAGTTGTTTCATCAGATACTAGAATTTCACATTCTTGGTCCTTATACAATTTGCTTAAATATAGTGTTTACTAAATTTACATGAAATTGTAGATAAAATACCTATTGTGGAATGACAATATGGCCATGTTGACTATATACAATCTACAGGCTGCCATAATGTTATTTGAATAATATAATGTTTAGAAAATAAATAAATAAAAGCTGATAAGGTTTAGAGTGTTTTAGAGGATACATCCTGATATATATATCTAAATATGACAATGAGTTATCAATCTGAATCTGCTTGAACTTCTCATGACCTGAAACTATTTCTGTCAAATCCTCGACTTTTAAAGGCTGATTTATACATCTGCGACGAACCTACGCCATCGTCCGACGTGCACCTCTTAAAAAATGTAACTGCGAGTCGCGTCGACACAGACAACAACAGCTGTGATTGGTCCAGTTTAACCAGAGACCGCCCCCAAGGATGATATCAAGGATGTCTGAGGTAGAGTTTTTATACAAGATTATTTTAATATCTATGCTTTATACTACATTGTATTTATTTGGACCCATGACCATTAAAGCAATTGTCTCAATCGGGAGCTTCTGCTGTTTTTTTATTTTATTTTTTTGTTGGTGTTTAATGAAGTGACAAGCAAAACATGACAAAACATATCTGTGTACAGCTCTAAAATCTTAAAATCTTAAACTCTAAAATCTTTTTTCTCCGGGGTTTAACTTGAAGATACTTTGTGAGTGAAATAATGTGTGTTGAATTCTACTTCCGAACTTTCCGATCAACACGATGATTTGACCGTATGTTTAACAACCTATAGACCTTATTCACATTAGTACCATCTTTGATTTTTAATGGGAAAGACAACGAGGCTGTGAGATAAACTTCCCATCTCACTTTATCGCTAGGCTATAAATTAAAAGTAAGAGTAAGTATGTATATTTATTTAATTTTTTTCAATGTTTTAATCATAGCTGTAATTTGGTAATGGGGCTGTGGTCAATCCTTTTCTTATCTTTATAATCAAGTATTATATAAATGTAAATGGCTTAATAAATGGAGGTGATATAATTTACTTTCAGCATTAGCACTCCAGACCAGATCACTAGCTATTTTTGGCATTTGTAACCTGGATATAAATATAGTAAGTAATGGTAATGTAATACATGTGAATGTAAGATGTGAAGTGACTTGACATTAGAGATCAAGCAACTGTATTTGTTAATAACAATTTAATATATCTCTTTTGCAATCAGCACCTAAGAACCATGACATTGAATGTTAATGAATGTTAGCTGATTTAGCATAGAGTACTAACAAATTACATGTACCTAGCTATTAAACATACTTCCAGTAGTGAACTTGTGATAATATTGAGACTTGTGAATTTTGGTACTGAGGATACTCTTGATACAACAATGCACACTGAAACACTGAAAAAAGATTTAACAAACACAAAAGCTTTGCAATAAAACATTTTTTCTACAAATATTCCTAAAACGCACAAAGGCATGAAATTTAAACAATTTAAGATTACATTAACATCCCGTAGGGACAACCTAACTCTTTAAGCCTTTGGGACTACCCAAGCACATTTTATATTCATTTTATTTTTATTTATTTATTTCATAAAGGACTGCTACATAGAAGACCAAAAGATTGGCTAACCTGGTGTGTGTGTCTAATTGAAAGCCATGTGGACTGCTCATTCCATTAGAACATGGAGAGTCTTGGAAGAATCAAGGGTAGACCAGCACTGCACTCCCAAGGAGGAAATAGTAATAGAATACCAATATCCAAAATTAAAGATTTAAAAGTCCAAAGTAGAGAAAAGTCTGATATTCCATTCCAAATAGAGGGAACAATCTTCAATAAGCATCCTTGATCTGATCGTCTTTCAAGAGGACTATATTTTCACGAAGCAAATGAAGAAATCCACTTTTCTCTTTTTATAACAGAGATTTTTTTTGTTTATGGTCCCTGGAGAGTGGAGGACCTGTATTGGAGTCCTGTCCCAATCTGGAGAGCCTAATGGGGGAATCCACTGAAACAAGAGCCTCTCTAAGTCCTGGGTCTTACTGGGAATAGGCCGATTTACAGAAAGAGAGATAGAGAGAGAAAAGAAACAAGCTGAGGACAAAGGAGGGGGCAGGTTGGAGGAGAAAGGAGGGGGCAGGTAGGGAATCCAAGTGGTGACTTCTTGACAATCTTTAGCCTATAATCCACACCTACAGTGCATGGCAAAACGCAGTTGTGTAAGGATGTCTATGAGTTTGTACTGTGGCAGTGGGGGCGTGGTCAAGTGCCCATCCGGAGAGAAAGAAGCGGCAAGGGCACTTACACCTGAGTTAAATTATGTCTAACACCTGTCTCTACTTCCAGTGAGCACGGGGAGAGCGGATAAAATGACCCACGCCACCAGCAGTCGGGAGAGAGAGTCTGGGGCCTGAACGATTGTGAAGCTGTATATATATATATATATATATATATATATATATATATATATATATATATATATAAAAGATTGTTATTGTGAGACTGTAAACTATTATTTTGAAGCTGAAGAGTCACTGTTGTGAAGCTGAAGTTATGAAACCATTAGTGTAACATGTCCTCATGTCACATTTGAAAAATCTGTCCCAAGTGTCAGTGTGTCCCTTTTTCTTCCCTGTGCCTCCTCCCACCTGCCCAAAGTTATAAGCTTGGCTAGGAATGCCCAACAGGTGAAAAGAGATTTGAGTTTGCAGGAAGTCCAAAATGCCAAAATCAGACACTTCAGAAAACTGAGTACACAACTAGGCTTAAAAGAAACAAGCACCAAATCATTTTGGACCATTGTATCTCAAAAGGAGTAGCTACAAGGTGGCCCCCTATGCACTTTTTATGCACTACTTAAAGCCCGATGGGGCCCCTTTACCAAAATAATTGCCCACCCTTAGTTCTTTTCTCCCCCTTCATTGGCCCTATCAAGCATCCCTACTGACAGTGAACCCTCATGCACAGTCACTGGCAATATTGGCTTAGCTTTGATTGCAGCCCTGTTAAACACAATGAGGCAAGCACCAGACCTTTTGACCCAACATGTGCTGTGTGCTGGACAGGGAAGATAGATCATACACTCATACCTTGTGCATCTGACTATACACATCTACTCAATAACCCCTTCCAGTTATTATTGTAACCTGATTTATGGCACAAGAGTTAACAGTATGTTATTCACAGATAATCCTAAACACAGAAACACGGATACAGATTTGTTTTTCATGGTGGAGACTTTACATTGACTTCAGTAAAATCCCCACCATAAAAGCTAATAATATTTTCTATCCCCCAATCCTGCCCTTACCCCTAAATCTAACCCTCACACAAACTTTTTGCTTTTATTTTTTTTTAACATTTTAATAAATACATATTTTTATGTTTATTAAGCTGTGTGGGAACTTAAGGGTGGACCCCACATGTTGCAGGTGATTTCAGGTTTAACTATACATTATAGTGTCAGATGGTGGAGGGGGTGGAAACCACAGCCATTGAATGTTTAAGGATTGGTTATGACCAATTTTTGCTTCTTTTCTCTTCTGTTATACTGTCTTTTGCATTACACTTCGCTTCTTGGTGAGTGAAAAAAGTAACTGTCTAATTTGACTACCATAATGCCCCTTTATGTGTGTGTGTGTGTGTGTGTGTGTGTGTGTGTGTGTGTGTGTTTGATCTGTGTCTCACTAGCTCATGATTTATAGAGTCCATTTTAAGATAATCAGATTACTCAGATTGGGATGTGCTATACAGAGCCTCTACTGACAAGCTTATTACCTCTTTTCGTTGAGAGAGGGAGGGGGGATGTAGCTCTGTAATTTTAAGTGTAAAAGAATTCTTAGCACATTATCATAGTATAGTATTGTCCTATTTTTAAACACACACACACACACACACACACACACACACACACACACACACACACACACACACACACACACACACGTGTCTTTGTGTGGACACAACATACTTGCAGTGAGTATGTTGTAAATATGCTGTACATGTGTTTAAATGCATTCATGTTTAAAGACCTCTCAAAAGGCAAAGCAAATGCAGTCAATTCAGAGCCTTCATGCTGATCGCTAGGCTGCATTTATGCAGATACAGTATGCAGGATCAAATGACAGATGCAGTCACTTTCCAAAGAAATCCTGTGACAGTGACACTCCATGTGATCTACAGTAGAAGATCACTGTGATTATATTTACCCCTTTGCTGACCTCCTGAACATCAGATCACTGTAATCCCAACACCATCTACCCAATTTTAACACACCTGATATGGAACAGTAAACCAGTAAGCACAGAACTGAGCATAGAGGATCTCAGTCAGTGGACATTACGTTTGAAAGATCAGAAAAATCATAACCTCTCCCTGTCCTTATCTATGTTTTGTTACCTTCACTTTTCCCCTCTCTTTCTTTGTTCACCTGAGAATCAGTTCTTTTTCAGTGTTCTGTTTCATATTTTTGTATGTTTATGTTTCATTTAAGGTTTACATTTTCACAAGGTCAGGAGTTAATCTGATGTGGATTATAATTATAATCTGAGCAGCAGATTATCCGATTTAACAGTTCTTATAGGTGCTGCAGGTCACACAGGTCAGCATAAGGTGTATTTGTGTGTGTGTGTGACACACATGTGAAGCCACAACTCCTGTTCATCAATCCTCTGAACTCCTAAACCATTTTTTTGCAACCATTCACTCATCAGCACCAAAATGCCATTACACTCTGATATGTAGTTAGTTATTTAATCAATCAACACATTTCTTGATCCTGGACAGGCCCTGAAGTATGGGCATTCTCTCACAGAGCTGAGTGGGTCACTGATCTGTTTAACGCCGAGGAGCACGGTGCAGAGCACGCAGTTTGGCAGTATGCAGGAGTCGGTGGTCGAAGCGTAGCCTGGCCACACTCTCTGATGTGCCCAGCAGAACTGAAACTTCACTTTAGACTGCACACTGACCATCCAGTTTTTTATAACATTGTGCGTCCTCGCGTCCTCATACGAGGATATTGAATTTTGGATTCCCTGTTCCCTATACATAGTTTAAATTAATTTAAACTGACTGTCCTCATTTTAGGAGACACTAGGCTTTTATTGAAGTTTGAAATGATCAAAGCCATGCACCAGTTTAAATGCTTCTATGTGAGCAGACCAAACAAAAATGCATCTATGAAACCTCATTAAGTTTTTACATTGAATCCTGTTTGGGGTCACATATTAAAATTTCCAGTTTCGTCTGATGTGCCAATTTGAAAATTTCAGAGATTTATCATAAGAGAAGACCGTAAATCATGTTGTCCTTGTATGAGGACATTTACACATTTTATTTATGAAAAACCCAAGACCTAGTGGTTGTGATCACCATTGGGAATCATTGGCTGCGGCCGAAATCTGGAAAATGCTGCTTTCGCAGGCAGTATACGGAGGTATATCATCTTTAAAACTTTTTTTGAGATGAGTACATACTTACAAAATGCTGTAGGTTAAGCAATTAACTGATTAGGCTGCGTGGCAGCAATACAGCTGCTTATAGCTATCATATGCAGCCAAATGAATTCACTCCTGACATCATCATCAGGATTTAAGTTCCAGGCTCCAGATGACATTTTGCACAGCATCGTACTAACCCCATGTGAGGATATGATTTTAAGGCAAACTGTTTGCTGTTCTAAGAAACTGCTTTGTTTGCATGGTTATCAGGTGTTACTATTTAAAAATCATAAAAGCAATCTCGTCAGGGTCTCTGGAGCAGTGGCTTAGCCAAGTATGGGCCCAGGCCCACCCACAATATCAGATTATTCTTTGAATTGAAATATATATTTATAAAACAGTTTTCAAAAATGCATAAATTCTGATATTTGAAAGCATGAAAGAACTGTTTGAATGTGCCGCCTTTCTGATATTAAGGAGAATTTGGTAAAAAATGTGGCCCCTCCATTTTTATTGAGGCCCACCAAAAATATATTTTTTGCTACGCCCTTGCTCGGAAGTTTAAATATAACTAAAATCAAGTAGTTCCTTTGTCATAATATAGACACTTGTTGGTGGAAAACTGTGTCACAGTTAATCAGCCCTCTTAACACCGTGTGCTATATTAAGTCCAATAGCTTAATTCCCCACCTGTAGTATTGCCTCAAATAGCTTTTGCAAAATATCTGACTTCATGATGGCTCACAGAGCTCTGTGCCAATATACCTTTGGAACATGGCTCAAATCCTCCTGGACAATATCCAGCGAAGAACCGAAAGAGAAAGCTGTGAATGAGAGATGGAGAGAGATTGTTGTAGAAGGGGACTAGGTGATTAGAACGGAAAGATTAAAATAAAGGTATTGGAAACTGTATTGTCAGGGAAACTAAGGACGCAACTCCATAGTCTGTGCTCCATAGCTATTTATTGTCCCATATTATAAGCTATATTATGACAAATTACCAAAAATATCAGATGAGAACACCAAAAGAACATTTAATATGTAAAAGCAACATGCAATTCAACAAGCTTTAATATTTTTCTCGCAATAAGACAACATTATTTCTTCCTTCAGTATGCCTACAAGTATAAATTCTAGTCTAAATTCCCCTTACATGCTGTGACAATGATTCTTGCTGCATAATATATAAAGAGAGCAAGAAAATAACAAGACAAAATCCATAAAATGTCAATTAATTTGGGAGTCAAACACAATGTTCTTCCTAGAAAGAAACTATGTTAACTACTTTAGAACGTATGAGCTCAACCGGAATGAAAGTTTGATCAGAATGAAGGGAAATACCACAAGCACTTTCAGAACATTCATGCTGATTCTGAATTTTCCAACTGTGACACCACCAATGTAAAGTCACAGCTCCTGTTCATCAATCCTCTGAACTCCTGACCTAAACCAACTTAGTCCTTACACTGTCCTTACACTTAGACTACCTCAATTCCATTCAAACTCAATTGAAGAAATTTCTATATAATTTAGATACACATATACTTTGTTGGTTATGAATTATGAAATTATTTGAGTTTAATTCTGAGATTGACAATGAGTCCTGTAATAGTATATTTTTGATCCAGCGGACTATTGTTACAATTATTGTAATGTAGTAAAAAGCAGCCAAACATGCCAGAGAAGTCAGAGAGAGAATGAGTAGGCATTTCCAGGGACATTTCCAGGACCAGTGTCCAGTAATGGAGGTGGGCACTCTGGTCCTGATCCCCAAAAATCCACAGGCCACCCTCGATCATGCTGGGGCGTTTAAGATATCAGTGAGTACCCAGGGGGATACATATCAAGCTTCCCAAACCTTTATCCACAAACGCTTGGAACAAGACGGGGCATTGGGCAAAAATAATCGTGTGAAAGTGCAGTATGTGCATGGGGATATTCACACGTATCCGGGGGTTACCATTGAGATACTATTCAGGGGGAGAAAGCATAGAGTAGAGGCTGCAGTTAATTCCCCCCTCACCCATCCACTGAAATTGTCCCGATCATAAGAATTTATTAAGGGAAATATGTGTGGATCGGTCCTGTGAAATAATGTCTCGATGAGTGTCGTGCAATGCAATGGCAGGAGAGGTGTTGCCAGGGCTGTCTACGTCTGCTTTGTCTCAAAATGAAACAAGGGTCCCTGGCCCGAGGGAGTTCCGTCTAGAGCAACCACGTGACGAGTCCCTCAAACACGCGTTTAACCAAGTGAGAGAAATCGCTGGTCAGCAGCTCCACCCTAGCATGGCGCTCGCATATCCATATTTTTAATTATTACAATTGGTTGAATCAAGTGTTGCAGGACACTCAAACAAAAGAAAATACAACTTTTAAAATTCTAAAATCTTTTTCAAGGTGGCTCACCATAATCCGATGGCTGGACATTTGGGACAGGAAAAAACACTCAATCGCATAATGGGTGTTTTTTTTGCCCAGGCATTCATGGAGGCATTCTCAGGTGGTGTGCGGCGTGCCATGAATGTTAGTTGGTGAATCTACCTGCCACCCCAAAAGTGCAAAATAAAGTCAAACACCTCAAACTCTAAATTACTCGCCAAGTGGCAAGGGCCTTTTGAGGTCACATGGTGGGTCGGAGATCTCGATTATGAGGTTAAGCGAATGGATAGAGGCAGTGCTCATCAAATTTACCACCTCAACATCCTAAAGTCTAGGAGGGTGGTGGTCCCTGTGGACTTGGACTAATCAGTGGACTAATCAGTTTACCCAGGTCCCATGTGGAGTCCTCCTCTCACTGTGTAGCTCACAAACGTGGCCAAGTTGCAAGCAGAATTCGTAGACATGTACTTGCCTCTCCCCTGTCATTCAAACCTCATAGAGCACCATATCAATATAATAATTTATAGTAATGATTAGCAGTGGCACATACAGAGCTGTCCTGATGTCGCTGCGATGGGCGGGGCTCACAGCCAACCCAATGAAGTACACAATTGGGTGGGTGGAAGTTTGGTATCTGGAGTTCCACTTGGGTCATGGGCAGGTGTGACCCCAAATTAACAAAACTGCAGCGATCGTGGCCTGCCCGAGGCCCAAGAACAAAAAGGAGGTGATAGAGTTGTTGGGGCTGGCTGGCTACTACCGAAGGTTTGTGCCTTGTTACTCTGACATCACCAGCCTGCTGAATGATCTCACTAGAATGGGGGCTCTGGTCCAGTGGACAGAGTTGTGCCAACAGGCTTTCCTAAAAGTGAAATGTTTGGGACCGCTCTTACATGCTCTGAACTTCTCTCTCTCCTTTATTTAGCAAACGGATGCAACTGACAGAGGGCTGGGGGCAGTGCTGTTGTGTGGGGGCGCTGTACATTAAGACTTCCGCTTCTGGTGAGAGTACCGCTTCACATTCGGACTATATGTTTTGCGTGTTTGTTTCCATTTGTTTTTCTTTTCATTTATTAGTCTGTGCATACATTTTTATTATGTTGGCTTCTGGATCTATAACACGTTTGGAATTGGAGTGAGTTGAGTCTCCACTCTCTTTATCACCTGTGTCAACAGTTCTTTGACCGGTTGTGTTGGCTTCCTCTCGATCAACTGTTAGATGTAGACTAGGCAGGGCTCTGGATAACGCGATATCATTGATTGCTCTGGTTTCCTTGGTCTCCAGGCCACCTGTCTGGTCTGCTCTGGTCCCCCTGGTCTCCTGGCCGTCTCCTGGATCTGCTCCGATCCCCTTGGTCTCCTGGCCACCTGCCTAATCTGCTCCAGTCCCCTTGGTCACCTGGCCACCCGCCTGATCTGCTGTGGTCCCCTTGGTCTCCTGGCCACCCGCCTGATCTGTTCTGGTCCCCTTGGTCTCCTGGCCGCCCGACTGATCTGCTCCCTGACCTTGCCATGTTCTTCTGCTCTCCTTGCCCCTTGTGCCCCCTTGGACTGCCTGTTTGCCCCTTGTGCCCCCCGAGCCTCATGTTTTCCCCTTCACTCCATGGATGATTTGTTTTTTGTGCTTTTTGGAGTGTCTGGAATCCGCTCCTTAAAGCGGGGGCTCTGTCATATTCCCAGTTGTCTGTTGTTTTTGTACTTTTATATTCTTGTTTAGTTCCTATTTCCTGCATCACCTCGGTCTATTTATGGACTACGATCCTGAAATGAAATGCTTAGACTAACTATTGCCAATAAAAGCCTTCATCAGCCAATTAACAAGGACAATTGCATCTATGTGAACTTCTGCAATCAATCAAGATGGACTTCAAAGACTTTGGTCATTAATCTTACAGTTCAAACACAATCTATGTTTAATCACTGACCCTTATCACTTAGTTTAATAATTTTAAACCATGATTTTACCTATACATAATTAATATTTACATTACATTCATAATGTTAGCCAGAGGGGTACGGGCCCCCACAGTGAGTCTGGTTTCTCCCACGGTTATTTTTCTCCATTAATCTACATCTTATGGAGTTTTGTGTTCCTTGCCACAGTCGACTACAGCTTGCTCACTGGGGTTATTAAATACAATTATCATTTAATTATTTATAAACACTATTAAAATTCGTATTTTATCTAAATTACACAATGATGATTAATTGACATTATAGACATTACAGTTCTTATCGTCTGTTAATGCTAATATTCTGTAAAGCTGCTTTGAAACGATGTGTGTTGTGAAAGGCGCTATACAAATAAAATTGAATTGAAATTGAATTGAATAGTTTTGTAGTCCTTTGTAGTTTTATTCCTTGATTGGTTCTCCCTGATTATTTCTCGTTCCCTGATTGTTTCCCCAGGTGTTCCTCGTTCCGATCTTTGTTCCCTTGTGTATTTATGCCCTTGGTTTCCCTGTTTCTGGTGTCAGTTCTTGCCTGTATGAATGTTTTTGTATATGCGCTGTGCCAGGTTACCTGTGTTTTGATTTTCCTTTGCTCCAAGTTTACTTGTTTGTTTTTCAGTTTAATAAAGCTGCGTTTAGATTCTTATTCCTTGCCTGCCTCGTCACGCTGACTCTCATCCTTGGAATTCATGTAATGGAAATCCAACTACTGACATCATGACTGCCATCCTCCTTTAGACTCTGAGACATATGAACTCTGTTGTGAACTCTGAATCCTCCGGCGGCCATGGCATATCCATCGCTCACCATGGAATCTACAGTCTGTCTATCGCTCATCTCCCACAGCAATTCCATCTATCTGGACAAAAAGACGATGCTATACAACTGATGTTGCATCGGCAAGGTGCTCAAGACATTTAACTAAAGATGATCACTACTCCACATCAAAACGCTTTGGATTTGTTCATCAGGATTTGGCAATATTGGACTGTTACTCTCTAAAGGACAAAGTGTCAATTCTCAATGAATTCATCACCGATAAAAAACTGGATATGCTACTGCTAACTGAAACCTGGCAAACACCTAATGACTTTCTACAACTAAATTTGCTTACTCCCCACAGATACAAATATTTGTCTAAACCCGACCTCACAGAAAGGGGGGCTGACTAGCTGTTGTTTGTCGAAATGGCACGAGAGTGGTTTTGACTGAATTGTAAAATGTCACGTCGTTTGAATATCTGCCTCTCAAGATTGTTGGTGAAACTCCTCATTGTGTTATTGATTTAATGACCTCCAAAGTATCAGCCTCACTTTTTCTCTGAACTTAGTGAAATACTCACTCTTACTTGCTATGTCTCTCCATGCTATACTTTTTAGTGATTTCAATATCCATGTTGATACTGACTGTTCAAATGCAACTAAACTCATGAATGTGCTTCAGTTTAACAGAGCATTTGAATTTTTCTACCCATGGCCATATACTTGATTTAATTTGTACATCAGATCTTAATAACATGTCTACAACTGGTACACAAATTGGCATCTTAGATCACAAATGTATAGAATTTTAATTACATTTTCCTTGCTTTAAGTCATTCAAGAAAACTGTGGTGTCTTATTGCAACCTCAAAGCAGTCGACCCCTCATAATTCTCAATCTCTGTCTGTGCATCCTTACTTTCTGACTCTTCATATATCTTAGGTGCACTTGAAGAGCATGCCCCTATCAAGATTGGTACAAAGCTGGTACCCTCTTCTCGATCATCTCCTTGGTTTACTCCTGAACTGCGGGCATTGAAGAGAGTGGGTCATCGTCTTGAACGATTCTGTAGAAAAACAGGCCTCACTGTTCATACCATAGCTCTTACAGAACATCAGCTGAAGTACAGAGCAGCACTCAACAATGCATGTTCAATGTACTTCTTTTGTATCATACAAAAAGCAAGTTGTAGACCTACAACCCTCTTTGCTACAGCAAACAATCTAATTCACACACCGGCTCAGGACTCACACAGCTCTGATGAACTTTGTGACTAATTTCTGCACTTCTTTCAAGATAAAATTTTTCCATTTACCAAACATTTACGTCAACCATTTCTGAAGATCCTCTGCATGAATGTCTGTCTGAACAACACCACTCCGGAGTGGTGTGGCTCGTCAAGCTGGTTGGCGGAATTTCTAACAGCTGTTTCAGTGATGGTGGAGAGAGACCTTAAAAAGCAGCCAAACACGCCAGAGAAGTCAGAGAGATAACGACATGAGAGTACAGTGTTGGTGTATCTTCTGAGTGTCTCGTGTTTCTGAATGTTGAGAAGTTTATGGTTTTAACACATTTAAGTTTATAGAGAGTTTTATTGACTGCACTGAGTGAACAAAGAAAAGCACAGAGAAAGTGCTTACAGTGTGCTTAAGGAATACAAATAAAAGCCTTACCTGAACTGTCACTGCTCCCCATCTCCTCCTTTCCATACATGAACCTTGATCTGTGTTACACTGTCATTTTGCCTTTATTGTCTACTTTTAATATTTATTCCTTTTCAGGAAGTGCTGTGGGTCTGCCCCTGGTGAGGCTGGTTACCATATATGATGACCCCCCTCACCATTTGCTGTGATTGGTTTGCATTTGATTAGGTTTTAAAGGTTTTTGCAGTGTGGGTAACAGGGTGGGCTTGACAAGTTGTTTTTGTGCATCCAGTGTAGGTTGCCTCCCTGGAGGTCAGCCCCTGCTTTCCAAGGATCTTAATAGTTTATTGTCTTAATATATTGTTCATATGTAATTTGTTGGAATTAATTACCCACTGATGTTATTCCTGTTTTAACTTA
This sequence comes from Xyrauchen texanus, assembly GCF_025860055.1. Lineage (NCBI taxonomy): Eukaryota > Metazoa > Chordata > Actinopteri > Cypriniformes > Catostomidae > Xyrauchen > Xyrauchen texanus. The sequence goes on from NC_068279.1 coordinate 27,712,627, forward strand.
TGATGACCTTGAATAAAATGCACTGTACTGTGGAAGACCAGATCTCTTTATCTTCACTTGGTATGACAAACCTGTGAGTCCATATGACATCAATAGTTTCCATTTTAAATTAAGATTTGAACTCCTTGGGTGGAAGTCTCAAGGTGGTGTTGTTGGCTACATCTATTTGATTTTGAGGTAATCATTCTCTTAAAACCCTCACTCCACTCAGTCATATTAGGAAGAGGTTTTTTTTATAAATATTTCAGATTTGCACTGACTTCCTTTTTGAGAAATACAGAAACAATATTTTCTGTGCCAATTTTACAAGCAAAAGAGCACTGTTACATAAAATCTACATCCATCTGGTATGTTTTCATGTGCATACTATTTATGTAAGTTCCAAAAGAAACACTATCCCAACTTTAAAATCTATTATTTTATTCTCTAAAAATCAACAGAATATAGCTCAGCAGATGGTGACTGGTTTAGTCTGATTCATGACTAAATGACTCTTATGAGCCAGTACTTTTAAAACAGGGATTCATAAGTTCTCATTTTGAATCAGTTTGTCATGTTCCTCAAATCATTACTGAACAATTTTTACAGTGTGGCATGGCACATTATTCTGCTGAAAGAGCCACTGCCATCAGGGAATACAATTGCCATGAAGGGGTGTATGTGGTCTGCAGCAATCTTTAGGTAGGTGGTGTGTGCCAAAGTGACATCCACATGAATGCCAGGACGCAAAAAGAGTTTGACACCCCTGCTATAAACTGCAATTTACTGGTCAGTCAATGCAAAAGAAATTACAATATGAAATATCATCTCAAAAGACATGTGCAGCAGTTCTTGTAATTTGAGATGAAAGCATATTGATTATAGTATCTAATAAGTAATAATTTAATGTTCTCACTTTTAAATGCACAAGAATAAATGTATATCATATTTTGTTCATCTCTCATTTCTCTTTATCTCATAATATCATTGTTTGCCTTTTTGTTGATGTTGTTGTTGAAAGTTTATTTCTTTAACCTGATATGTGAAAATCCAACCAAATCACCCCTTCAACTTTAGACATGCTGTAGGTGGATTTACAACTTCCATGATAGCATGAGGAATAAACCAATGATTTCCATGTTTATGTAAACAATAATAAACAGGGTTCCATTTAGATTAATTAATCATAATCTGATAAATGAAAGGAAAGGTCTAAGACAGTGCAGAGGCAGCATTTGACTTGCAATCTGTCAAGATGAGTTTATAAATCACAGAGGGTCACCCACATGACCCACCAACCCAATAAACTCTATGAAAACCTATTGTGCCTTCATGTTGTCCTACTATTTGTCCAATATGATGTTAGACTCAGTCTTTCAGATATTTTGTTTTTAAAATGTTTGTGTTAACTCTGTTGAGTTACTGTGATCGGTGTTACTATTCCACATGCCATTGAAATGCACTGACACCAGACATAGGCTGTTCTGAATTCACAGTGGAATGGGTGAAGCATTGTGAAGTATAGAGCATATAGTTGAAAGCACATTGCTTTCTATCTACTGATGTCAGGAGGAGAAAAACAAAACTAAAAACAGAAACCAATTCAAGTATGCTTTCTTTTCAGTTGTTATTCTTTAACAAATATCCTAAAATGCTTTGGCTTCACTGATTATGTTGGAAATGTATTGCCAAGTTGGTTATGTTTCCAAATGATATATAGTACACATATATCACTCAAAATGATAAATGCACAAATTTTTTGGCACTTTCTAGTTGTAAAACTGGGAACTTGTCCATCCATATAATGTGTACTACATCTACTACTATGTTAGGGCAACTGTGTGAATTTAAAGGGGAACTGACTTCTTTGTTTATTGTGAACATTTAAATAATGTTTCCAGACATCCTCTACAGTTCCAGATTTAGAAGGATCTCATTGTTATCCGCTATCACGCATTGCTCTATCTCAATATCCTCCTCCTCGTCTTCATCAGTGTCACTCTCATCGTACTCATCATTGTCGTAGCATTGCGGGCGCATGCAGCGGAAGCAGAACTCTGTATGGCAGTGAGGACAAATTATGTTAGGGCATCCCACACTGTTGTGTGTGAGCAGGGCCTTGCATCCTGGACAAGCCCTGAAGTATGGGCATCCTCTCACAGAACTGACTGGGTCACTGATCTGTTTGACGCTGAGGAGTGCGGCGCGGAGCGCGCAGTTTGGCAGCACGCAGGAGTCGGTGGTCAAAGCGTGCTGTGGCCACTCTCTCTGACATGCCCAGCAGAACTGAAACACACGCCGATTCACTTTAGAACAAGACTTGCAGACTGCACGTTGACCGTCCAGCTTTCTGATATTAAACTGCTGACAACCAGGACACTGGGTAGAGAAAGAAAAAGGAGTGTCTTTTAGAGCAAAGAGCGAGCACCCATCACAGAATTCAAAACACTGACACAATAATTCTAACTACTATCTACATTATATTAAGTGAATAATGTCATTATATGAGATGGATAAATATAAAGTTTTATGTGAAGAATTAACATTACACAGGCTTCTTCATTCAGCTACAGACAGTGTAAGATATCATAGCTACAACCAGGGCCATAACCACCAGACAGGGTGATTAGTTGTTGACTGATATGCCTATTTGCTTTACACAGGTTGATTATAAAATTATCCCATTTAGTTTCCCCAAGCCCTGAACATGTGGTTAAATTTTTGGCAACAACAAATATGTATAGGCCTAATTTTCACAAACGGCTTACCGGCCTTTTCTAGTTTTAAATGTAACTAAAATCATTGAACAGTAGTTCATTTAAAAGGTTCAACCCAGGAAATCTCTACTAGTCACTTATCGGTGGAAAACTGTGTCACAATTAATCTGCCCTCTTGACACAGTGTGCTAAATTAAGTTTAAAAATTTATTCCCCTCCTGTAGTATTGTGTAAGAACAAGTGCCTCAAATAGCTTTTGCAAAATATCTGACATCATGATGGCTCACAGAGCTCTGTGTCAATATACCTTTGGAATGTTCATGGCTCAAATCCTCCTGGACTATATTCAAAGAAGAACCGAAAGAGAAAGCTGTGAACAAGAGAAGGAGAGACTGTTGTAGAAGGGGACTAGGTGATTAGAAAGGAAAGAGTAAAACAAAGGAATTGGAAACTGTGTTGGCAGGAAAACTAAGGACACAATAGCCTGCACCTCATAGTTATTAATTGTCCTATAGTTTAAGCTACGTTATGACAAATTACCAAAAATATCAGATGAGAACACCAGAAGAACATGCATTGGGTAATAGTAACACACACTTCTATAAGCTTCTATATATTTCTTGCTACAATAAGAAAACATTATTTCTTCCTACAGTATGACTATAAGTTTGAAATACTAAAAGTTTGAAGTCTAAATTCCCCTTACCTTTCCAGTTAAAAATAATTCTTGCTAAATAACATACAAAGATAGCAAGAAAATAACTACAAAACAATTCAAATAAATAAAATGTAAATTAATACTTACAGGAGACAAACACACTTGTCTTTCTACTTTGTGCTAGGATTCAGAATACACCCAGAACAACTACAGCACGGAATTTATGAGCTCAACCAAAACGAAAGTTTGATCAGAAAGGGGAATACCACAGTGCCAAGTGTCTTTCTCTTTCAATTTATCCTGTTATTAAGAAAACAAAATAGACAGTCTTCCAAAAAGCTTGCTTTTCAGCTTAGAAACGTACATTGTATGTGTACTTTAATTGCATTTTTTTAATACTATAAATTTACTGTAACAGATTCATAGATGCCATGATCTTTTCCCCCCAGACATTTAGGCTATAAACCTGAGGTATATACTCGCGGGAAGGTTCCGGCAACAGCAGAACTGATAAACATTTTTTTTTATCTTTGTTTAAAGGTTTATTGAGGCTAAATTTCCAGCCAAAGAGCGAGTGGTTCTCTCTTTTTCTTTTAAATATTCTTACCCACTGACTTCTTTAGGAAAAATCCCCAAAGCCTCATTTGCTTCATTTTTGCTGTCTTTCCTGCTAACTGCTGTTAACTCGCCACTAAGTAACGTTAGCTGATGTCAACTACTGTGCTAGCTCCTCCCCTACCTGCTGCATATTCAACAGAGAGGAAGAAACGGAGTAGCCCATAGGCTACCGACAGCAAAGAAACTTATTCTATAGGCTAGATTATTTTTAAGACCTATGTCTATTTTTACAGGCTGTATGCAGTATGTGCAAAGCCAAAGCACAATGAAATAAGGCAACTTGTGATTTCGGGGGTGTACATAGGCTATTGTCCGGTTTCATATTTGTCAGTCAACTTTTCAAAATACATTCGGGGGCTACACACAAAACATTCGGGGCTGAAGCCTCAGCAAAATCGGCTGACGCCACGTCTGGTTCAGAGTAAAATTAGCACGACCAGATTCCTGCTTGTGGAAAACGGGACAGCGCCCTCCTGGCAAAAATTTAATTGACGTATCCTTACCTAGGCGCAGATCAATGAGAAGTAGAGGGTGCATCCACATCTGTACTGATGTCACCTTGTACTTTCCATTGGCAGCAATTTTTCTCAGTGTGCGCTTGTCTTTCAAGAGCTGTCCAGTCCAAAATTACGTACTAAATGCATTGCCTTCATGACTGTTACCCTGAGTCAAGATTTATCTGATAGGGGCCATTCACAAATACTTTTTTTTTTTGCGCACGTCTGTTCTGTTTATTGATTTCCTGTGTAAACACATTAATATCTTTGACATTTACACCGCGTCTAACTGCTTTTCTCTCCATAGCGTGTTTAGATGCGGCTGGGGCCATCTAACACGCATCGGGGAAGGCATTCTTTTTCAATCCTATTCTTTCAGGGGGAAAAGACCCTGCAGAGACCACATCCTGATCAATCTGCGCAGGACAAGAAATACAGCCAGCAACTCTAGGCAGTTGATGTGCCAACCCAGCCGGGGCCCCATCCAGGAGCCAGCGGCTGTGTGCCTGTTGCACACAGCACCCTAGCCCAACTGGGAGGCATCCGTAGTAACTACGTCGTGTCTGAACACCTGCTGTAGGTAGACTCCTGCCCATAGAAAACAGAGGTCTGTCCAAGGGCTGAATAAGTGACAACAGGAAGGGGTAAGGGTCATACGGTAGGCCTATGTGTCGTGGTGCCATGTCCATCTCGGAACTCAAGTCTGAGGCCAGTGCTGAAGCAGTCTCATATGCATGAACCCGGCGCGACCATCGCTGAGGATGCCATATGCCCTAGGAGCCTCTGAAATTTTTTCAGTGGAACCGCTGTGCCAAGTCTGAATGAACTCTGACTGCGCACGCTCACTTGTGAGGCGTGCTGACATTGAGACGAACTACATGCCGAGAAAATGCTCTCACGTGATATGAGCGTGAAGCGATCATCTGTGTTCCGCAACTGCTTTCGGGTTTCATTTAAATGAACGGGAGAATTTGGAACGGTCAACGGATAAAGAAAGGAAGTCTCGCCTTACAGTTAAAAGATCACCTTTTAGATACAGACATCACCTGTCAATCAACGCACACACGCATTAGCAGATATTATATACAGATACAGGATCACAATTTATGATACCAGTATTGTTAGATTTTATTGCAGATTTTGAATACGTTATTTGATCGAAATCATGACCAACCGTTTTTTGTGATTTTGTTCTTTCTCCATTCAAGTAGATAGGTGCTGCACAGGTATGAGGGAAAATAGCCTTTTTTAGCCCTTTTTCAGAAGCTTCGATTAATTAACCCATTTTCAATACATTTGTATTTAAAGCCCCATGAGGTGCTCTGTGCTGCAGCCAGAGTGAGAGGAGAGACGAGGGGGTAGCACACGATGAACTAAGCGGAAATGTTTAAAATGCACTATAAACCTATTTATCAACAAAATCTTTTACAATAAAGGCTTTTATGACTAAGCATAAATGACTGTATCGAAATACTCACTGACTTAAAAAAGACGTCTTGACAACAAACTGAAACAGGCCATGTGAAACTACTAAAATACGTCCCTCATGTTATCGGTTGAGAACCAGGGGGTCGGGACCACTGATCTCAGTGGTTGGGTCCCACTAGAGGGCCTCAGCACACTTCCAGAGGGGCCTCGAGAGCTCTTAAAATTATGTAAATTAAGGTAGATTATTATAATGTTTATATAATTATTATAATTCAATTTACTGAAAATGCTAAACATTTAACAACGCCCTTCTACGGCTTGTTTTTTTTTAATGAAGTATTCAGTTCTAGATATTTCTGGAATCACAACATTTATGATTAATTGTTTTAGTCTCTTGAGGCTAGAAGTTTTTTAATTAAATAAAACTTTGAAAAACAAGCTTTGCCATCATTACAGTAGAAGTATTTGAGGAAAGATCTTATAATAGATATAGGCTATCTTATAATATAATCTGCATGGATGTGTTTAAGAGTTTTATCAGATTTAATTCCAGGCTGGCTTTTGGCCAACATGGTGTGTTGTTCTTATCCTTAGCAAAGGAAGAGGAAGGTAAGTGTGTTTAATGAGAGGACATCCATTAAGTTGGAGAACCCCACAATTTTCACCACACACCTGCAGATGTGTCATCTTGCATAAAAAAGAGAGACAATTAGAGAACGAGGGAGAAAGTGTGCATCTAAAATGATTTCCTGTAGTGCTCAGTGGTTTCTTTAGTGAGGAGTTTGTACAATCATAGTCTCGTCATTTCATGATTGATTCCCTCAATTATCCCATTTAATGACATAGTTCACACAAAAATTGTAATTCTGTCATCATTTACAGTACTCACCCTCATATTGTTCCTAACCTGTATCACTTTTCTTCCGTGGAACACAAAGGGAAATTGTATTTATTTTTTTCTCCTTTTGTTTTTTACAGAAGAAAGTCATATGGGTTTGGAATAACATAAATGCGAGTAAAGCCACATCCACACTAATACGTTTTCATTTGAAAACGCACCGTGAATGCCTTTCATCCACACTGGAGCAGTGTTTTCATCCACCGAAAACAACTGATGTTAGGAAATTTAACCTTATTTGCAAATATGATGCAAAAAGAACAGTCTGATATAAATCTTATGTTTGTAGTCAAACCAGTTTTCTCTGAGAAAATAAAAGTTTTAGTTTTAGAAAGAACACAGATCTTTTTTGCTCTGTGCATAATTCAGGATGTTTATTCCAGAGTCCCGGTACAAGCAGAAGATTTGTCTAATTCAGACAGACTTTACAGAGGGCCATCCTATATACTCAGCTATTGCACATCAGTTAGAGGGCCTGGACATCGGAATTTTGGGTACATTTTTAAAATGCAATGAAGGGGGTATAAAATAATTCATTTAATTTTGACGAGCATTAATTAGTCAAATAACAAATATACATTCCTGCAAAATTCTCATGCATAAACCATTCTTCAGGTAGACATTTTTCAAAAACCTGAATGCACCAAACCTTCTAAAACCACTATGGTACCTTGGAGATTAATATTATACTTTAAGCCCTACTTGTTGTGATTATCACATGGCCGTTTAGTTATATAGTGGAACTCACACAAGACACCGAAGTATGTGGTAATTATTAATCACACATCACTCAAGGTGTAAATATGTGCCTGTGAATGAATGTCATGCACATGTATACCGGTTTAATTTGAGGCATCAGCTAAGGAATTTCACCCAATTGGATCATTTGACCCAAATGGATCATACAAAAAAATATGAATATGTAAATTAAAAACCCTTTGTGAAAGTGTTGTGTTTTACTGTGTGTAGCTTTTATTACTACGTGTATTTGATGGTTTTTATTGTGTTTTTATGTTTTTTGAAGCACTTTGTGTTCAATCACTAAAATTATTTAAATTATTATAAAAATTGGAGGGAGTTGGTCATCTGAATAATCTGAAGGATTTCATGAAATTTGGTGGCCTCTCTTTGTTTCATCCACTGCTGCCACATAGGCAATTAACACGCTGCATCTGGAGGTCCAAAGTTTTACAGAAATTTGTCATCTTAGCTTAAACCATAGAATGGGAGTTAAGATGTGCCAAAGTATGTTGCGTTAAGAAAACCTTCTGTGTACCAATGAGTCCCCTCCAACGTGGAGGTAAATCCAGGCCTTTACTTCCTGCCCTGTAAGAGGCATCTGACAGTTATTTGAGCAGCTTTATCTGATGGCTGCTTGGCATTAGTTTGTGTTGGTCAACCACAATCCAATCAATATGTAACATCTTTTCTTCCTTGTGAGAGTGAGAGAGGAGCACTGCCATTTTCTTGGCCTGTGGTATTTTCAACTTCCAAATGTTTCCACCCGCTTGGAATTGTATTCTAGGAATTGTATTCTAGGAATTGTAGAAATCACATTCTGAGGTCAAATACAACATTCAAATTGATGATATGTGATGCACACTTGACTCTGACTGACGTAGGATGGCCTGGTAAAACAGATGCATTCAGAAGTCAAAGACTGGTGGTCGGCTTGATTGGTACTGTACTGCCACCCACAGGGTCAGCATAGGTCAATATTGCCGAAAGAAATTCCTGGCTGCCCCATTTACCTGGCAATCCTGATGCAAAACACAATGACAACCCTGTTCTTGGTACTAAAAAACATTATGAAAAATACCATACAAAACCAAAGATTACCTTACATGTTACACTTTATTTATTATTATTATTTGCAAAAAAAACAATTATTTATTATTTCAATCTGATGATTTCAGAAAGTTTTTTTATACCACAAAAATATTTTGCTTCTAGAAAAAAAATACATTTAACAATCTATAAAATATCCCAAAAATTATTATTTAAAATAACATAACTGCATAAGTAAAGTTTTATGCTTAATACAATCAAAAATAATTTCCCAATGGTGTGAGAACAAGACACTTACATAATTTAAGATATATTCTTAAAATATTTAAAATAAAGGCTTTATATATAATTATGCTTCTCAGGTAAATTTATCTTGTTTAACGGATGTTTAAATATTTGTACATTAAAACAAGGCAAAGATTTATTTTTTTTTTTAACAACATTGTGTATTTACATGCAATATGCAGGCATCAGTGTTTATATTTATACACGTTAAACGTGGTAGTATCACGTGTCTGGATGGCAATATGCAAATGGTATTTACATGCAGATGAGGTTATGCATGGTAAAAATAGGTGTTGTACACTTTATATATGGTTATTTTGGGTAGGAGATGGGGTGGGGAATAAAGCATGTGCATGTATACACAATATTCTGCTAACTGGAATTTTTAAAGGGGATTTTTGCAGGTTCTGGTGAACATTTGTGCATATGCAAAATCTGACATTTGTGCTTATACTTTTAGAATGAAATCTATGCCAAAATTTACACGAGGCATTCCTTCTTCCAGGCAGAGTCCACTGAATCTCTGGCAGAGATACTAGTTGAGAAAATAGGGTCGTCAGGCTGGAATGACCAGATGAACTGTGTGTCATCTGCATTGAAGTGAAAAGAGAATCAAAGTGCCTTTATGATCTAGTGTGGATTGAGATAGGAGGGGTCCAAGCATTGAACCCTGAGGAACCCTAGTGGCTTTCAAGGAAGCCTTGAAAGATCAGCCTGTGAGGTCACAGTTCCTATGATGCCTAGGTCCGAGAGGATGGACAGGGGGATCTGGTGGTTTACTGTGTCTTCTAAAGCGATTCAATCATTTTTGATGAGAAAAAAAATATCAATATTAAGTACTTTTTTTTTTTTCAAACCTCAGCTCAGTATTTATGCATATAACTAATTTTTGTGATGTTGCTTCAACTTTTGTTTTTAAACTGGAAGGAAATTGCTAAAAATAACCACTTTCCCCTTATTAATAAACATAATGCGTGCCATCAATGTTTTAAAAGATGTGCAACATGTACATACCTGTTACCATCTCAAAAAAATATGTTTTGAGCTTTCATGACCCTTTAAGCACAGCCGACTGAGAGTGTAGGTAACCATGAATGCGTCATTATTATTATTATTATTATTATTTACATTGTCATTTCATAGATGCTTTTATCCAAAGCAACTTACAAATCAAAAGCATAAGCGACCTTGAGTGTGTTGTCTTCGATGGGTGTGTTTCGATTTTTACAATGTGCTTTCAGCACTTCTGTCACTGATGCTTCCTGTTAAGTGTAATATTGTTGAAGCAAAAGTGGAAATTAGAAAATGCGTTTTTAAAGCAGGTATCATTTTGGTGATACTAGTACCATCAAATGAAATTACAAAAATAAAAGTTTTCAAATAGCTTTCCCAAATAGTCCCCACCATCTGCTGTTGATCGAACAAACAGGAAGCCACCCACATAATCTGCCTTTGGTTGAATTAATGTTGCACTTTTTGGCGGGATGGGCCACTCAAACAAACAGAGCAATTTTTATAATGCCACAAACTCACAGCATTTACTCTTTGCAAGAAAATAAAACTAGGAAAAGGTTATAATAGTCTCTGTATATTAATCTCTGAAGACCAGAGCTTGGCTGCAGTATGACATTTCCATTGCCTTATTTAATTTGTAACTAGTAAACATACAAAAGAAAAATCTAGATCAAATAATTTTCCTAAAAATGTATTTCCTCATATGGGGGGGCCTAAGTTGTGAAATGTTAAATAATGCCAAGCTATAGAAAGTCATTTCTTTTTTTTTTAAATCAAATAGTTTATTATGTTTCCAGGATTGTTGGTTATTCATGTTTTGAGACATTACAGCTGATTTTCTGTAAAGCTCCTTTGGAACTATGTGTACTGGGAAAAGTACAAATAAAACTGATTTGACTTTGTTACAAAGTTTTTCTCTACTTTGGCATCAAAATCTCAATGTTCTCTCTTTGGACTGTCAAACAAACAACTGATCACAGTGCTGAAACTTTAAGAATTTAAAGCATAATTAATTCTGATACAAGTAATGGCCAGCATCGTCCAATCACTGACAACCAGGTTAAAATAAAATTTAGCATTCTAATTTCTGAATCCAAGTACTGATTACCATTGTCCCATTTCTGTCAACCATGTTGCGTGGTGCAAACATCATCTGCAGCCTGAAACCAACCATTTGGTCTGATGTTAGGAGTGAATGCAATTGGTTGCACAAGAAAGATATCCAACTTTTTCCTGAACATGGAAGTGTTCCACGAGTCACCCGTTTTCAATTTCCGGTCTGCAATTTTTCGACTCGCATTAGTGTATATTCTTAGTGGGTAATGTGATGTTTAAAGTATTACATTTGTAAAAAAAATAAAAATAATAATTATATATATCCTTTTTTTTTTGGACAATGCCTCATCTGAGTGTGTAGATGTCATGAAGCAATGGTCCGAAGTTAGTTTAGTTAATTATATCAACGTCTTTCTGTTATTAAAGCCAACAACTGCACAAGTTGAGCCTGAAATAAATTTTTACTGCAATTAATATTAAATGGTTGTTGTTCTCCGTCTGGATCACTAGTTTTGGTAGTTTTTACATTGCATCGCAAGACCAGAAACAGAAAACAGGCAATTAGAATCATCATGGAGTCTCTGCGGTGTCATGCACAAAGAACGACATGATAAGATGCACGGATTGATGGTCTCAGAAGCGGAGGCAACTGAGACTTGTCCTCCGCCTCCCCTATTGAGGTAACCGCGCCACCACGAGGACCTACTAGTGGGAATTGGGCATTCCAAATTGGGAGAAAAGGGGATAAAAATAAATGTACATTTTTTTTTAAATGGCATATTCGATGAAACTAGAGATTCTAATCATGTGACTCAAACAAATTTCAATGCAAAAACGTGATTAGGTTTCTTAACTGATGCACTTTTATTTCTTTTTTTTTTTTGTTTCTCGCAAAGAAAAACTCCGCTGAGATCAGCGCTAGGTTATTTTGTAACATGAATCGGTGTGTCAAACGTTGAACCCTTTTCTGACAGCCCAGAGTGTTCTAAATTGAAATCGGTCTGTTTAAATTAAATTACATTTTGCATAGTATATAGTGAAGACAAAACGCAGTCAACTCATGAGGATACGAGTCACACAAGGTTAAGCTGGTATACCAAGATAGAAAATGTTATACATTTTAGCTTTAAAAGCTGAAAAAAAATCAGTCCATCTACCATGTTTACACAGAAAAACTACAAAACAAACTCACACAATGCATTGTGTGAATGCCCCTAACCCTTCTCCAAAGTGAACAATGTAGGCATGAACTATATGGGAGTTCTGGCAAACTTCCTGCATGTTCCTGACCCAGACCAGGTCTGACATTTTAAACACCACATCACCCCTCATCTTCCCTACTCGTTTGTTATTGTATGCATGTGAATTTGTATTATATCAAGTACTTTCTTTTCTCAACAGAGAATCACACAGGTGATACATTGCAACATACTGTCTGTCACTCATGTAAGACTGTATGCCATCCTGTTTAAACATTGTCTGTTCGGTCTTGAATGTTTTGATACAGCACATGCCAACCGTACATTACATACCTCTGTAAATTCAAAAATGCTAAGCATATGTGCGATTCTGATGATAGAGTTTGGCAACAACATCGATGTTGATGATGGTGTTGTGCATATGAACACTCATTTTGCCAAACATGGTTAAAAGGTAAACATGCAGCCGGTTCTGATAATATCTGTGAAATTAAGAAAATTGTGTTTATTTTACTGAGGGCTTGCTTGTTTGTTTACTCCAAGGGGAAAATATCTCCTTATAAACATCAACAGCACAGCCTCTCAACCCCAGCCAATGCTGACAGTGTATTCTGCCACTAAGGTACAACTTTGTTACACACAAATGTCAAATACTTACATTTAAATAAATGAATAGTGGAGGGGTTTGGAGCATCACAAGTCTCAGTAAATAAAGACAGAATTGTGTATTTACTCACACTTTGGGCTCCACACCCAAAAGTCAAAATGCTTTCATCCAATGATTGCTCACAGTGACCTGGTGCTACTCCAGAAAAGTCCATTTGACTTGTGCGCAATATTCCCAGTCTACTGAAATCATACGATAGTGTGATGAAAATGGTACAACAACATCAATGCACTACTTTTAAATCTCAACTTTGCTTTGTGAAATGAACAGACCAGAGTTATTTGGACTACTTTAATGGTGATGTTTTGTTTTTTGGAGCTTGACAGGTCACTTTAAACTAACATTGTATTGGAAAGAGTGGTGTAAATATTCTTTAAAATGTTTACCTTTGTGTTCCACAGAAAAAAATTGCAGTTTAGGGGTTTGAAGCATCATGAGGATGAGCAGATGATAGAAAAATATCACACTCACAGATGTGAAACCAACCCAATGACTAAAGTGTGTCCGTCTTCTTTCTTACATTTAGATATTCGTGACGTATTTCTCTCGCTGTCTGAATGCAGAATATAGATCACAAGGAATCACTGTTCAAGTAAGCATGGTAATAGTAAACATCTTGTACATTGCTTGCAAAACCTTGACTTCCTCTTCCTTTTCTCAGTGTGTAGCACCGTTTATGGTCTCCACTAATATGACTCAAAGTGCCTGTGAATCCTCTAATAAAAAGTGCTGTATCATTCACTAGAGATGCTCTGAACACTGTGGGTTACACAACATTCACAAGCGGATGTATAACTCATGCACTTCAGGTAAACTCCACACACTCACCTTTTGTATGTATTTTTTAATAATTCGTTGTTGTTGGCTAAGGATTATCACAGCCCTCTACGTTGAGAATAAATCACTCAGCTGGCCCTAGGATTTTTGGGGCCCTATGCAGATATTCCTACTGGTACACCAAACAAAACACACACAATATCAATAACTTAGCAAGCTTAAACTGTGCAAACAAGTATATTTATTTTTAGAAATTTAAAGCTTACAAATTAAAACTTATCACCTAATATAAAGTATAACATCTTGTGAAGTATTTTTTTATTATAATTTTTTTTTAAACTAGCCAAACACAATCATGTGCATAATTTAATAATGAACTTCCAAGACTGTGCAAAGGAAAAATAAAGAATTAAATGAACAAAATTAAGGTAAAGTAGATGCCATTTACACTTATTGAAGTGGAATGTGCTATTTGCACCCTGGTGTAAATTGAGGCAGATATGATTTGCACAGCAGTGTAGTGTAAATATATTATAGTGTATAATAAAACATATTAGGTTTATATAGTATTGTGACAGAACTTTAATACACTGCTGGCAGTGGGACGTAATGCACATGATTGTGTGCGCATCATGACCCTTGCTCTCCACCGGACTGTGAGATACCGAGCCACTGAAGGAAGCCGCCACACATGTGCCCCATCTAAACCAAACCCTTCTCTGCACTACCCAAAGTTTAGTGAGCCACCCGATCACCCAGAGGATATCATTACTTTGTAATATCACACTTCCCTTAGACATTTTACTTACACATTTTTTATTACACAAGTATAATTGGCAAAAATGTGGGTTTGAACACTGGTCGCCCGTCCTTATAGCGTGTACTAATATCGCCACAATTATTTTTAAGGAATTTTACATTTATCTTAATGCATTTTCTTTGATGATTATATCATATGTTATGTAGTAAGTGTAATAAATGTGTAAATACACATTTAAAGCCACAATCATAAATTGTGAAAGATTTTACCTTCAGAAAACCCTGTAAATATAAAATAATTTCACAAATAGGTTTGTGCTGCATCTATGCAAATGTTTGGTAAAAAACAAAAAAACAAAAATACAAATAAAAAAAAAGAATTGCAGTGTAGATTTGATATAGTAGAAATTAAGTTATTTTTATAATATAATTATTAAATTGTTATACATGAAATTCCATTTTCATTATTAGGCTCAAACTTGTGATCATATTGTTAAAAATGTTTAAGAAATTTTAAACAGTGACAACAGCTATCATTATTAGTTCAATTTAATGACATCATATAAATTTATAGAATGTGAAACACACAAGCTGAAATGTGATGAAAATGTTCAAAAGTAAATTATGAAAAAATTTACAACTTGCATTTTATATTGCGTGAAGTTATATTCAGTATATGATTACTATATAGGTGAAGATACCACTGCCTCGTTTTTAGTTGCATGACACTAGCATGTTGTCAAATGTCTGACGAGTAAAAGAAAAAAAAAAATGTACTAACCAATGACAATTATTTCTCCAACGTGTCCGTATAATAATACATCATTTTATAGAGATTGCACTCAAAGATCAAAGTCTAAACATTCACACAGAAAAAAAACTTGTGTGTAGGTACACAAAAAAAACAAAAATTCTGTTATAATTTACTAGTAGCCGGGTTAGACATGCCTATATAATAAAAAAAAACATATTCTGGAAATATAATTAAATGGATAAATGACCACTCTTTATTTCCCAGCACATCGTTCTGTGCATCTTTTTTCCATGCTCTCTTCCTTTTGTGTGCAACATATGGTAAAATTCACTCGCAGGGTTGAAGCTCAACTTAGGAAGAGGATGGCAGAGACAAACAAGCAGGACTGACACAAACACACTGTGTGGACTGCAGTGATGAACACACAAACATTGTCACAGTAGTGTCCACAGTAAGAGCTGTACACATACACAAACCATTTCTACTGAGATGAGACAGGCAAGCACACTACTGGTTTATTGACAAACCCATTTTCCGGTAAATTGACAGATGTACACACATGGCCACAGCTGCAGTGACACAATGTTTATTCATGGTTTTCATGCAAAGGAATCAGTTGTTTCAATCAATGACAGGACTGGAGCACATTAACCACTACAGCTCATCTTTTAATCTGTAATCTTGTAAATGTATTTATTGCTTTTCCATAATGTGATATGAAGAAAACATTCTAGAGTGATAGAATATCATTTAAATTTCAGCATAAAGAAAGAGGCAATGAAGGGAAAACATGACTGAATTGTTTTGTTTCAGTTTACAGACTCTGCACTCAGTCACATGATCCAGCTATTGTATTTAATGATATGGAATGCGGTACATTCTGACTGAACATCCTGTTAACTTAAATGATCATTTTAAGATCATGATTTGTACGGTCCCATTTATAGTCCTGTAATGAATACAGGAACTGTAGCTTTATGTATATTAAAGTATATTTTAAAGTATATTAAAAATACACAATTTCAGATGTCAGATTTCTAGATTCTATGGAAATGTAACTGTGTAAAGTACTTTCTTCATACTGAAACTCAAAATACTGTAAAACAAACAAAGAAACAAAACAAAAAAAACCTATTTCTACTTTTTTTTTATAAGATGAATTTGCAGAATGGAATGGCTTTTAAAGTACATATTTTTCAGCATAAGGCCCCTATTATTGTACAGCTATAATACAATCCAAATCCTTAGAAGGCCTGAATTTCTTGATATTTTTCAGCATTCTGTGCATTTGTTTACAAATGCGCAAATATCCAGTACTCACATGCACATTAAGTCAAAGAGCAAAATATTCAAGTATTATTTAAGCCAATATCACTTTTCAGTTCACAAAGGCCAACACAGACACAACAGCAAGAGGCAGTTCAATGTTCATTATTGTAGGCCTTGGCCAATCAGATTCAGCTACTGAGCACTAAGCTCTGCCTTCAGCCCAGATGCACAACCATGAGCACTAATGCCACAAAGAGCTTTCACTTAACTGCAAGAAACATAAAATCAAACGAGAAAATACATAAGATGGAGCAATAAATTCTTTGCGTTCTTTGTCAGTACCACAATATCGAATCCTGACTTCCGAGTTCTTGCCACTAATGAAATGCACATTCCCTCTGTCTCCTGTATTTGTCTCATATACACACAGGACATATCATACGTTAATAAATAACATATCTATTTAACTACTTGAATGACAGCGAATAGACTAATCGCACAGCGCAACACAAGAGCTCTACAATTGTAAAGTTACGAGCAGAATTTCCCCATGACTCCAACAATAACCCAAAACCGTGTGTTCCTCATTGATCCACAAGCTCTAAATGGGTCACACTGGGTTCAGTGGGTTTATTTTACGCCCAGAAAATGCAGAAATGATTAAAAAAATTCAAAAATTCTTCAGCTGATCACAATTAACTGACAAAATAGCAAAAAGCAAACAATAAGTCGGTAAACAGGCTTTGCCCAACCACGTCTCATTTGACTATTTCCGTCCTAATTAAAGTCAACATCATTTTCTCCATAAAGAATCTTGCTTAAATACAAAGAATGGATCACAGGATGTTTAAAGATTAACAGTTACTGTCTGACACTTGAATGAAAATAATTAGCAATTCAAAAAGACTGCAATCCTTTTCCACAAACCCAACCCACTTGTTAATGAGAGCAAATGGAGGCTTGTGGAAAATAAATCAAAACCAACTGAGAGCTGTCACACAATTTGTGGCTATTTACATGAAGCAGTGAGACTTGGCAGTGTAATGGGTGACAATGATTAGCATTTTCCAAGTTAATCATTTCAAATCACCTAGGCCAATCTAGGTCAACACCAATAACACACACTCTTATCCCTTTTTGAAATAACATCTTTACCAATAGCAGATGCTTTACCAGTTTATGTGCATATTCTTCCCAATCACTCGCCTGCCATTTGTTGATGAGTAAAATAATGTTCAAATACACTTGCATTCATCTTACTAACATTTGCGCCATTTCTCTCTTCCTCTCAAACACACAAAACACGTTTTCATTGTCGTTTCTCATAGCTCAGTACATGTAACTGGTGTCACCCCATGAATCAAGAGAGTTGGGCCTAGTTCTCGCGTTAGTGTGTCCAGCTGCATCAGGTACTGCTCTGATAGTTCAGAATTAGAGGGTGGGTGGGGCAAATACAGTAAGCGCACTGCTGCCATAGAACTATGTTCTCTCAGCAGAGCATTTACCGCACACAGGAAGTCCTCCGATACAGCTTTTGTTTCCACCTTTTGCCCGTGCTCTGAGCTTGGCTCTCTCAGCATGCGTGCCACATTATCCCACGGCACAATCTTAATAGCAGCACGAATCCTCAGCTTCCCCAGCAATTCTCTAAATTGCTCCTCTTTAGCCAGCCAACCCTGGTCTTCTGACTCCGACTCCACACAGAGGAATATACGCAATCTTGCACGGCGCCACCTGCTGGCCATGTTTAACACACATGCCATCTGAAGCAGGAAAAGACTGCACACATCTGCAAAACTGGCACTGCCCAGACACGTGAGGTCTGACGGCCACACGTCAATGGTCTCCACACCGTCGCCTCCCCTTATTAATTTTACGCCCTTGCTCTCTGGTGGCACCTGGAAGAAGTACCGCCCTAAACATACATTCTTGCTCATTTTGATGGCGTCACAGATGATGCTCACATACTCTTCAGGCTGCAATGACCGAGGGCTCTCGGCATGCCGCACAGGTGGAAAATGGGCCTGTAAGGATGGAAGATCCACACCAAAATGATCCCCCTCACTTCGATCACCCTCGCAAAAAACAGGGTCTTGCAGGAAGTAATCCTCTGGGTAACAGTTGTCATAAAAGCCCAAGACCAGGGTATTAGGCTTCATACCTCCTGGAAAAGAAGATAGAAACAGAGATAGATGGTACTAATAATACTTACATAAAAGAGAGAATCTGAGTGATACAAATGGAAAGAGGAAATTAGGGTAATCTGGGACATTTTGTATTATTGGACACCTAAATTCTTATGTCTACATTTCTTTGTACCTCCGAAGCAAGTCTGAATTTAAGGGATAGTTTCCCTAAAAGTACATAAACTTCTCTAATACGTCATTTCTATCATAATTTACTTACCCCCATGTCATACCAAATGTTGTTTAATTATTTTAGTTGTAATTCTGTCTTTTGTTGAACATTTAACTAAATCTAATGATTTATAAATCACATTTTAATAAAAAAGTTGTCTCCTAACATTATTATGTTGTAACGGTTTCTTGAGGCTGTGCCATATTGTGAATTTAGATTAATATGTTCCATATGCAAGTTTAAACAAAAAAACTGTCTTGATAGCTCGTGAAATAATAGCATATAATACTGCAGTATTAGCTACTTTTTAGAAGGTACTCTGTTGTGGATTCCTCATGCTTGGACAGTTTAAGATGCATTAGGATTCTGAGCTACTAGCAGTATTGTGTTTTTTTTTCTCCATATTTTCGTCAACAGTTTTTAATTAAAACACTTTGATTACAATCACAATGCGTCTTTTTTATTGTATATATAAATAATTTGTCGAAAGCAAACAATTTCCCAGATTTCCCTAATTCACCCTTGGTTATCAAAATTCAAAAGTGTTCATTCACAGCCAACACAAGATCAGCAAAACCAAAACATACAATTGCTTAACTCTAACCTAGTCCAGTAATGCGAAGGAGGTGTTGAGTGCCCTGCCTGACAGAGGGAGAGAGTGTCAGATCCACAAATGCCTTCACACCCAATTTGTCCACCAGACTAAGCCAGAAATGATACTGTGGCTGCACTGGGTCTGCTGGCAACACATCTGTGAGAGAGAATGGGAGATTAAGTTAAATTTTGTCATTTGAATTGTGTAATTTGTTCTTTTCCCATTTTCCTTCCATTCTGAGAATAAGTGTGCAACAAGCTCAGAAGTTAGACTAAATCTTAGTGTCTTAAGTTCATTAACTCTAAAGACTATACCCTTTTTGGAACATGAAAGTAAACGATTGCAGGGTAAACTTCGATAGCGGTGAATGGGAGACCATGGCAAATGTAGTTTTTGCTTACCCATTTGCTCAAACATAAAAAATAATAATAATAATAAAAACAATTCCATTCAAACTTTTCAAAAAAGTAGCAGCAAATCATTATTGGGTCTTATTCATGGTGGATTAGCCCAAGTAAAAAAACAAAAAAAAAACCTAGTAATTAAATACATGTGACATCAATTAAATACTTCCATTTCCCCAAAGTATGAATGTGACACCACATGTAGGTACAGAAAGGGGCAATATGGCCCTGTTTACACCTGGAATTATTAACATCCATCGTGGGTGATCGGATTACAAATGGTCAGTCATCATAACACATTACCACATGCAATATATATTGTATTTACAGACAGCGACTCATCAAATGAGTCTCCTGTTGCCACTTTTTATACAAGCATGGAATACAAAAGATGTTCTGTGAAGTCTGCATATAATTCAACTGATACTTTCTTTTTACTCTGCATCTAACCGCCCAAGTTTAAAACCCCTGTTTTTTAGTGCAATGTTTGATTGACAGGTGAGTAGACTAGACAGCCCTTTACTGTTGTCCGGAGTGCATCAGAACACAATAGTGTTTACACAACAAATGCAATCATTTGAGTTTTTGACTACCTCTGAAAGTGGCTCTGAAAATGTTTTGGATCCCGTTTACACCTGTATGTACCACAGACCACATGTGCATTGAATTGACCAAAACGGAAAAATAATTGGGCTCCATGAGCCTTGAGAAACTTGGCTGTTATCAAACAAATACCCCTTGACCCTTTTACCCCCCTGGTGTCCTACCCAGATCACCGATCTGCACATGTCCCAGGACAAACAGTCCTCCTTTCTTCAACTGGTTGACAAAGCAGATGAGCTGACAGGAGGAGCGTGGGTTTGCCACCATCAGTAAGACCTGCGGCCTCCAGAACTTCACATGATCCTTACGGGAGTCTAACATCAGCAGGTACTTTCTCACCTGAGAAAAGGACAGACCATCTCTTGGGATTAGAGTTCTGTGCATATTAGGGGTTTTTAACAGTAGACTAAATCGCGGGTGCCTTTTTAAATGATGTATGGATAAAACTAGTATTTCTCTTATTTTTGGAGGCCAATTTGCATGTAGCCATGGCCAGTATAATAGTAGTATTTGTGTCTTTGCATCTTTATTAAAGTAGCCCATGTAATGTTATGAACATTATTAGTGTTGATACAATGCCATGCACATGTGCAAAACAGATCCAGAGAATGTGTAAGTTGTTTATACCTTGTGTTGTTGAGCAAAGCTTCATAGTAAAAGAACACAATTACTGAAGTGTATTCTGTGAGTGCGTGTACACTGTGTGAGCCTACATTTGAACCACTGCACCACAAACTGTTTTTCCTATGGACGCCATTTTATAAAATTACATGATGATCGACTAGTCAACTTCAGGCTCAAAATGTGAACTAAGGTTTTTTTTTTGTTTTATGCTAGAAAAAAAAATCTTATTTTAAGGCGGTTTAGATATTTTACTGGAAAACAAGATAAAAATGCTGATTAAAAAAATATATATATTTTGCAACATATTAGGTACCTGGTGAAAGATGAGTGCTTGGCTGATATAGCCCCAGCTGCTGGTGGGTGAGCGGTAGTGCAGGAACAGCAGAAGCAGCAGCAGCAGTACAATACTGGCTGAGGAATACACTGGGTTTATCACAAACATCATGACCACACAGCTTACAATACCCAACAGACATGTGTGCCAAGAGAAAAATTGAAATGTTGGCCTGGAAAGAGAGAAAAAGAGAAGAGAGAAAAAAGTATCAGTAAAATATGAATATAAATGCTTTCAATTACAAACTGAAGAATAATGTAAAAACGTTACCTTTAAGTGATAATCAAGTGGAAACAATAAAATTGAAATTCCCAATTGTGTAATACTTTCTTCAGTAGAACACAAAGATTTTTTAGAAGTAATCCATACGACCCCAGTGTATCTTCAGAAGCAACATAATGTGTGTGGGTGGGAAACCGATGAAAATGTAAATTCTTTTTTACTCTAAATCTCCACTTTATCTGTCAATTTCAGATGTGAACGTGAAACTAAACGGCCACCACATGTGACTTTCAGATGCAGAAGTGAAAGTGGAGATTTAGAGTAAAAAAGAATTTACATTTTTATCGGTTTCCCACCACACATTATATCGCTACTGAAGTCGTATTGGTCACTTATGTTTCCTTTGTGATTTTTGGAGTTACAAAAGGTCTGATTACCATTCACTTGCATTGTATGGACCTACAGAGCTGAGATATTCTTCTAAAAATATTTGTTTGTGTTCTGCAGAAGAAAGAAAGTCATACACACCTTGGATGGCACGAGGGTTAGTAAATTATGAGAATCTTAATTTTTGGGTGAACTATATTTTAAATGTAAAAATACCAGTCTAATTACACAAATACATCATTTTAGATTTGGTACTGTACTGAAGTCTGACATCCCTAGTTCCAGCCAGTGTATAATGAAGTGCAAAACACACTTTGTGCATTACCTGAAGTTTGGAGCAGAGGCCCATTCCAGAGCCAGACAGGCCAAATCCACTGCAGCATATGCCAACAGGTAAAACACTGTCACAATACCAGCGATCACATTCAGCTGTCCTGCAAAAAGAGTACACTACAACACACACAGAATCTATTAACAATTAGTACATTCACTTTACATGTGCCACAGAAATGTTATTTGACAACACGTGCAAACAGGTATCTGTACCTGCACTAGGCCCCAGGTATACAGCACGGAGACCCAAGGATTCCCAGAGCTGGAGGTGACTGCAGCCGGAGCCAGAGGCAACCCTTAAATAAGATCACATCACTGCAACAGTAAAAAACAGGCTTTCTGGTGTTTATTTTCTGTTCTGACTAGAGTAAAATCAAAAAACATAAAAATAAATCCTAATTTCTGCCATTAGACACACAAACTTATGTTAAAACCTACATAGTTAGGACACATACTGATCAACCTGCAGGAAAAATGGTGTGAAACAGTATTTTGCACGTTACATCAGTTGCACCAATGCAAATAGATTCTTCTTATCATTTTATACAAATATCCACAAAACCTGAAAATTGTGAACTGATGTTTTCAATTTTAAAATGTTCTGTCATTATAATCCTACAATGTGACTGAAATAATTTGCTGTGATTGCAGTAAAAAAAAAAAATTCAAAGTTTTACAGATTTTTTTTTGTGTGTGAAAATTTTCACCATCATTCGATTCTCAAAACTGCATTTTTGGAAAAGTGTGATTTGCATTAAAAATACCAGCTAATTTATATTGCACATAAAAAATTAAAAAGCAATGCTTGATTTCAGTAGAATGATGATTGGAAACATGCGTCTTATGATCCTTTTACTTAGAACATGCCCTTTTTACCTTCTGCATAGAACACATGACCTCTCAGACCACATAACTGTCTAGAAAATGTGACAAAGATCAAGTTACAATTCAAATGAATCACAAATCATAAACTTTTCTTAGGAACCAAGACTATTGAATGATTTTTAATGTTTGCTCATTAATTGTTTTCCCTAACAGTCTTTGCATAGATGTCAACAACCTTAAGACCTACTAGTACCAGTATCTAAATATTAGTGTCCAGCCTAAAAGATGTCACTTAAACCAAACCACAACACACAGAAACATACTCGCACACTCACCAAAAAGCTGGTCCAAAGCAAGAGCATGGAGGATTCGAGAAGCTCCTATCATAGAGCACATAGCAGCTGAGAGAGACGCGCAGTACACCCCGACTATCACAAATGGAGGCCACACATTCACACGCTGAAGCACTGCGTAATCATTGATTAACAATAATCTGAGAGAGAAAAAGGTGAGAGAGAGGGAAGGAGGATTAAGCAAGAGTTGATGGGGAGAAAAATGGCTACACTTATAGTGTAAAAATAAATACATAAGGTATCAGTGTTTTTGTGGCTTGATAGTCATTGAGAGCACCTGTCACATGTAGAGCCCAGGAGTAGGAAGAGAAGCAAATAGACAGTAAAGGTGTATGACACAGCTATTATGGTCCCTTTAGGTATAGACTCACTCGGGTTCTTCAGCTCACCTAAGTAAGAAATAAATCAGAGGTTTTTATGACACTCATGCCATGACCATTATCAACATTGTAAAAGGCATCATAATTACATCAACCAAAAAGAGGAAGTGAACAGAGTAGTGTAATCTCTGGCTTCGTACCCGACATGTTGGAGCCCGCCATGATGCCTGTGCAGCTGGTGAACATCACAGCAAATACAGTGGCGAAAGACATCATTGTGTTGGTACTGTAGTCCAGAGAGTAGTGTGCTATATGAGACATTTGGACAAAATTCATGCAAGTGCAGTAAATCCATAAATGACAATTCAAAGAGTAAAGTAATTTTTCTATGAGCCACCTGACATTTGGCTGCATTTGAGGTAATCCATAATCTTCAATAGCCATCAATTATGAACTATTGTATAATTAGAAATACAAAAAGGTTCTATCTTTGTCATCCCAAACTGTTATGGCATTCAATCCATTTACAAGTATATAGCACCACAAGGCATGTAGAACATTAGAATAATTTCATTTTGGAATATTTTTCATAATGTGTTTTCGTGAGCGGAGTTGCTAAACAAAACGTTAAAATGTGACGAGACTGCAGTATCGCTTCACGTTCGCTTAATCGCACTAGTAAAAGTGCCCGCTTTGCTTCAGTCAGGCAGTGCGGATGACAGCCTACATTCCGTGTTTCATTTGTTTCTTTTTGCTCTCAGAACAACACGTGATGTAATAAGGAAAACACCACTATTAATCCTTGAGATTTCCAGCATACAGGTACACCCTCCTTAAACCATGGTTACATTCAAAATTACATTAAACAATTAAATTTGAAAACATAAACCCACATTGTGTGGTTAGAAAATATAAATTAAACCTGGAAACAAAGTTGTAGGATTTTGCAGGTGTGATTCAGCTGAAAAGGGCCAAATAGTTGATCGGATTGTGATGTGCGAATGTCTTGCATGAGCAGTGCAAGTCTAGTTACACTTTAATAGTGTTTAGTCTCCCATTCATCTGATGAAAACACGCTGCATGATCATGAGGAAGAAATACATCATGAAGCAGATTGGAATGCAGGTGCGAAAAACTTATGCATAAAATAGCCTGCTTCTCTGGAAGCCATTGACCAGGAAAATAAAATTGAATAAATTTGCCAACCCCTGTACAGACCTTATTCACAGCAGTGCCATTGGAATGAAAACAAGGCTGTGAGAGATAGACTTACAATCCCTTCAAAAGGGCAATACTGCAGTTTAAAGTGTTTTTTGATCATTCCGCAGACAAAACATTTAATTATTATTTTTTTTTAATCTTTCAAAAGACCAGTCATCAACAAAAACTCCAGACAACATGAATGGTGTAAAATCAGATGGGATTTAGGAACTTATACAGCTTTATAATCTGTGTGCCATTGACGAGAAGTCTATCCCACACAGCCTTGTTTTTATTCACACTGAAAATCAAAGATGGCGCTACTGTGTGGAACTAAATATGTGCCATTGGGACTTGATGTAATTAAAGTTCAAAACAACAAATTCAATTTCAAGTAAATATGTTCAAATTCAAGTCATTACAAAAATAGAATGCCATCGCAGCTGGTTAGGACAAAAACACTGATTAACATGAAGATACCTTTTATCGCGCATTGCAGCATCGCATCTGGTTAGAACACTGTGACAGTGCAAACTAGTTCTTTCACAGTTTCCATTCATCAAGATCTTGCTGATTAAAATACAGTCATCTAAAGACTAACAAAGCCTTTCTACAATCAGAGAGCATTAGAAAATATTTTACACAGAAGGAAAGTTCCATTGTATCTATAGTTTTTACTATGGTATTTCCATTAAGAGCATAGAAATCAAAGATAAAAGTAAAAACAGGATTATATGGACCGTAACCATTTTTGTCATAAGAAAAACAGATCCAGATATTAAACTGTATTCCTTCACTACCCCAATATATATTGATACAAGTTCACGGTAAATATTTTTTTAATATCAGTGGTATGGAGATTGAAAGCCTTATAGTTTCTGTCAGTTTATGGTGATGATTTCTCCTTTATTTCAACGGCATTTAGAATGTTGGGGCCGTTTAATACGATTTAAAATTAGTTTAATTATGGACACATTATGGGTTTTCAGAGAGGTTTTAAACAAATAATGTTGAATCCGCAACCCAGCCTGCATTCATCGCTGCGCTGTATATGATGATCTGCGTGGCAGATCTGCATGCGAGAGCTCGAGACCGGTCCATGTGTAAATGCACGTCTCTGTGCTGATTTGATTTGCAGTTTGACATTTCTCATGCACAACAAAAAACGACAGCACACAATCAGAGAGTTGGCCAACTTTGTAATCACACCAGTGCGACCTCTTGCGAAGTTTATTCAAACCGTTAGAAAAATGGTCACAAAATGCAAACATTTAGTCACAGTCTGGAGCCCTGGCACATATTTAATTCCATACTACTGTGAATAAGATCTATTGATCAAAATTGTACTTACGTTCAAGGTTGTTCTTTAATGTGGTGCCATTGAAGCCTGTATAGCTGGGGCTGACAGTGATGGTGTGGTTGTTGCCATATGTGTGTGTGATGTTGAAGTGTAGTGGTCGGACTATCAGAGGACTGATAATGATGGAGATCAGTGACACGGTCACCACCAGCAGAATGACAAAAGAGGCTTTGGCGTAGATATGAGCACCAACCAGACACACCACCAGACACAGCAACAGCACTATAGAGGAGTACAACACTGTGTACCAGTAACCCTGCGGCAACACACGCAACCCCTGCGACACAGAAGAGCCTGGGAAAGAAGAAAAGAGATGCTTCAAGGCAAAAAGACAGGTGGCTGTCAGATGGTCCTTATCTATGTTGTTAATTTAATTTTAAAGGCAAAACTTTGATAAACATCACAACTGAGTAGAAATGGTACAGGTCATGTCAAATGAAGAAATTTCAGAGAAAATATTAAAAAAATAAAATGCTGTTATTTAGCAGTGATAACTCTGTATAAATAATATCAAATCATGTAGTATGAATAGTACCAAACTGGTTATAATGACCACCAGACATATTAGTACAGTGTACTTAAATGCTTACCTGGATCCTTTCCAAATATGTCAAGGATGGCCTCCACTAAGCCGAGTACATACACCCCACATGCACACACCTTAGCCAGGTAAAACATCAGGCCAATACTGCCTCCAAACTCTGGTCCCAGAGAACGACTGATCATGACTAATATTAAAGAGTTAAAGGAATGTTTCGGGTTCAATACAGTTCAGCTCAAATCAACAGCATTTGTGGCATAATGTTGATTACCACAAAAATTATTTTGACATCCCTCCTTTTATTAAAAAAAAAAATCAAGGTTACATTGAGGTACTTCAATGGGGCCAAGTTTTGTAGATTTCATTTCATCAGTCAATTTCATGGCAGCAAATTTGTAAAATTGGATACAACTTTTTAAAGAAAAGTTTAGTACACGATTTGATGACACTAAAATGATGTATACATAAGTATTGTTTGCATATTGTGAAAATACATTTGAAACTGAGTTGTTGTTTTTTTGTTAAAATATATATTTCATTATAATTTATGGATTTTAAAAAGAATATTCCAGGTGCAATACAAGTTAAGCTCAATTGAGGCATAAAATTGATTAACACAAAACTTTATTTAGACTCATCCCTCCTGAGGTACTTACAATAGAACTGAATGGGTGCCCATCCTTAAACATTAAAATACACAGCGTTTCAAAAGTAAAGCCACAAGACATAACGAATATACATGTTACCATGATTTTAGTGTGATAAAATCCCTTACTAACCTTTTCTGTATAAAGTTATATCAAATGTACTATTTTGTTGCCATGATGACGTAACGCTAAACCTTAAAACGACTGTTAGAAATACTATTTACACAATTTTACATATCAAATAATACACTTTTTAACCAAAGAATTAATGCAAGTTCTTTAAGAAAATCTTAAGCTTCACATTCCTACCTTAAACCATCAAAAAGTCCTCTATTTTTGCTTTGTTTAAAAGGAGGGACGAGTCAAAATAAATTGTGGTCATCAACAGTATGCCACAAATGCCATCGATTGAGCTTAACTTGTATTGAACCCGAAATGTTCCTTTAAAAGTTAAACATCAACATGACAAATTACAGATTTATATTAAAGACCACCCAGAGTCAAGTCTGTAAAATACTACAATTCAAGAAATTCTGCACAGGGATTGGTTAAGGATACAATAGGCCCCGCCCCCCTCTACTGCACCATTAGTGGAAATAGCACATATGGACAAGACTGTCAAGGAGATGATGAAGTAGGCCACACACAGCATGAGAATACCTTGAAGGAGACCTGCATGCCCCACAACAAACCCTGAAACATACAAATAAACCATTTATGCATGAAAACAAACCTAAACACACACACACACACACACACACACACACACTTGAGGGATGTTGTAGTATGATACATGGCCAAATATGAAATTGTTTTGAATGTTCCCTCCATGTCTCTCACTCACCTGTGCGAAGAAAGAGCACAATGCTGAACATGGAGAGGATGGTGGGCACCATGACTCCAAAGAAGGTGTTGAGTTTGCGGGGGTTTGATTTGGGGGATCCCTCTCTTGTCACTGTTGACCTTCCCCTGGAGTCTTCAGCATCACCCATCATGCTGTACACCCCATGAACAAGAAGAGGAGAGTGCTCGTTGGCCATTGTGTGAAAAACAGGAACCTGTAAATTAAGAAATCCAATGAGTGTTTCCTGTTCAGTTGCAAAATGTACCATATGTTTGCTTTGCCATTGTTATGATGTTGCAGTGTCAACAAAATGATGAATCATGAATCATGAATCATCTCTGTTTATGATTCAAAGAACAATTTTCCAAAGTGTACTTTTGAAGAAAGAAGGGGGTTCTGCTAAATAAATTCTGCCTATAGTTTCATCATATTTGTTTTTGCTATTATGCACCGTTCATTCAAACCATATTAAATGCTCATTTGCACATCGTTCATTTTAAGAATAGGAGACCCTGCATGTCGAATCAACCGCGTTTTTAAAAAGTGGTATCTTTTTAGGAGCATAAGTAGCCTATATGCCGTTGAGCTAGTGTGTTATGTTGGTTAACGTATTATAATGCATATAATAATATGACTATTAAACTATTCCATTATCTCAGAACAACAAAATCATACTTGTAATTTGAATACACTAGGAAACATTAATTCCAGAAAAGGCAACTGATACCTTTCAGGAAACAGCATCATCTCGTGAAACAGTCATGCAAGATAGCATGTAACGTTTTCATTAAACAATATATATCAGGAAAAATGTCAGGGCGGTGGTGGAGAAGAGTGCATTCAACCTACCTGTCCTTGTGATAAACAGAGGCGACGACGATCTTAAAGCGGTATGTATAACTTCCGCTTTTAGGAAGAAACTACCCTAAACGACAAGGAAACAAAACTGGTCGTGTCGAAATGTGGATGCAGGATGTCTCGAATCTGATATGTATCATCAGAGCATCATGTTGAGTTGGTGTGGAATCGCAGGTAGAAAGTTTTCGTGTGCAGCGTTAGATCTCGTGATCAAACGCCCGGGACATGTTGGTGGAAGAGAAAAGCGCGCAGCTGTGTCCACTGGGTACTTAATTATAAACAACAGACAACAAAGCCGAATGAAAGCATATTACTCTATTATGTAACGTTCAGTGTGGTAATAATCCGTAAATGTACTCTCATACTGCAGCAAGATTGTGCTGTGCACAGTCTGGCTCTCTATTTGTTATAAAAAAAAAAAAAAAAAAGTCACGGGACACGGGAAGCGCCCCATGTGACTACTGAGAGAGGGTAGACGAAAAAGCTGAAATAAGAGGGCGTGTATGGCAAGACGTCGACTGTGAGCTGAATATCAGAGAACAGAACATGGTCGAAAGAGCTTGAATTCTGATCATTCTAACATTATAAACGGGTAATTCACCTACAAATGAAAATGCTCTCATCATTTACTCACCCCCATGGCGTCCCATGTGTATGATTTTCTTTCTTCTGCAGAACACTAACGAAGATTTGTAGAACAATATCTCAGCTCTGTAGGCAATATAAAGGTTGCCAGAACTTTGATGCTCCAAAATGCACATAAAGGCAGTATAAAAGTAATTAATATGACTGCAGTGGCTAAGAATATATCATCAGAAGCAATAATATGATAAGTGTGTGTGAGAAACAGATATATTTTTAGTCCTTTTTGCCTATATGCTGTATTTATGAGCTTTTTGCAGCTTCAAAGTTCTGGTCACCATTCACCAGAATGAATGAATGGACCAACAGAGCTGAGATATTTTTTCTAAAAATCTTTGTGTTCAGCAGAAGTCATTCAGTCAAGAATTTACTCTATTCCTTAAATAGATAAAAACCACTCACCGATTTAGTAGATTATGTCATTTATCTAAGTAAACAAACAACTACAAGTCAATGAATGTAGCACCAATTATTAAATAAATCATCACTTAGTTTCATATATATATATATATATATATATATATATATATATATATATATATATACACTCACCTAAAGGATTATTAGGAACACCTGTTCAATTTCTCATTAATGCAATTATCTAATCAACCAATCACATGGCAGTTGCTTCAATGAATTTAGGGATGTGGTCCTGGTCAAGACAATCTCCTGAACTCCAAATTGAATGTCAGAATGGGAAAGAAAGGTGATTTAAGCAATTTTGAGTGTGGCATGGTTGTTGGTGCCAGACGGGCGGTCTGAGTATTTCACAATCTGCTCAGTTACTGGGATTTTCATGCACAACCATTTCTAGGGTTTACAAAGAATGGTGTGAAAAGGGAAAAACATCCAGTATGCGGCAGTCCTGTGGGCGAAAATGCCTTGTTGATGCTAGAGGTCAGAGGAGAATGGGCCGACTGATTCAAGCTGATAGAAGAGCAACTTTGCCTGAAATAACCACTCGTTACAACCGAGGTATGCAGCAAAGCATTTGTGAAGCCACAACACGCACAGCCTTGAGGCGGATGGGCTACAACAGCAGAAGACCCCACCGGGTACCACTACAAATAGCAAAAAGAGGCTACAATTTGCAAGAGCTCACCAAAATTGGACAGTTGAAGACTGGAAAAATGTTGCCTGGTCTGATGAGTCTCGATTTCTGTTGAGACATTCAGATGGTAGAGTCAGAATTTGGCATAAACAGAATGAGAACATGGATCCATCATGCCTTGTTACCACTGTGCAGGCTGGTGGTGGTGGTGTAATGGTGTGGGGGATGTTTTCTTGACCCACTTTAGGCCCCTTAGTGCCAATTGGGCATCGTTTAAATGCCACGGTCTACCTGAGCATTGTTTCTGACCATGTCCATCCCTTTATGGCCACCATGTACCCATCCTCTGATGGCTACTTCCAGCAGGATAAATGCACCATGTCACAAAAATCGAATCATTTCAAATTGGTTTCTTGAACATGACAATGAGTTCACTGTACTAAAATGGCCCCCACAGTCACCAGATCTCAACCCAATAGAGCATCTTTGGGATGTGGTGGAACGGGAGCTTCGTGCCCTGGATGTGCATCCCACAAATCTCCATCAACTGCAAGATGCTATCCTATCAATATGGGCCAACATTTCTAAAGAATGCTTTCAGCACCTTGTTGAATCAATGCCACGTAGAATTAAGGCAGTTCTGAAGGCGAAAGGGGGTCAAACACAGTATTAGTATGGTGTTCCTAATAATCCTTTAGGTGAGTGTATACAATTACTTTTTCTCCTAATACAATCTGGGCATGGCACTTTCTGCCTCAATATGTGTTTCAGGGTTGACATTTTACTTTTAACACTGATTTTCCATTACTTTTCTTGTCACTTGTTATTACCAGTTATGGATTTTCGTTATTGCGATCACACTCACAAAGAAACATTATTAACTCATTTAACACTTTAGTGTTAAGAGTTAGTGTTATATACACTTTAGAAATATACCTGACTTCTCAAGCTTTTAATAATTTTCCATGACTTTTCCAGGCTTGGAAATCAATAATTTGTAATTACCTGATTTTTCCAGGTTTTCCAAAAACCTAGGAACCCTTGTGGTATGAGTTCTAATTTAGGCAGGATGCACAGTGCTGTGTGATAGACATATGTATAGTCAAAATTAATTTTCAAGACCAAAACTTTATTCATATTTGGAGCCCACTGAAATGTTTAACAGAGTAAGACTTAGATGAAGTTCATATCCATGGAAAACACAACTGAGGTTATGATATAGCACATTTCTAGTGAGGTAATTTGTACAATCTAATATATATGGAATGCTGTAAGGGTGAGTTAAGGACAAACTGTTACGCAATCAGGCAAATACTTATGCTTTAAGCCAGGTCGGATTCTACGCCAAGCACCCTCAAACGGATGTTAAAACACCCTCAATTTGACTATGTTGATGCATTATTACATCTTCAACTACTGGAGCACCCCCACTAATTTCAGAAGTACTCTTGATTTTGATCTGGAACCGCTTCCAGATCAAAATCAATAGTGCTTCTGAATTTAGTGGGGGTGCTCCTGCCTTCTTCAAGCACAGCAATTGTCCAAATGCTTTTGAACCAAACTGTTACTGAATAAATGAACTTTACATCAGATGAATGTTTTTCCACAAATAAAAACATCTATATACTAATTAAATGTTCACCAGGCCTCTGTGTTTTAGACTGAATCCAAAGACTGGGAGTTGAGATGTGGCCAGACATAGGGGGGCCCGGCTGGGAGGAGAGGGAAGGCGGGATGAGCCACTGGAACAAATGTGGGCGAGTGTTTGAGTCTGTGCTTTTTGAGTTGACCCAGTTCTCTGAAGCAGCATCCGCACTGTGCACAGCGGTAGGGTCTCTCCCCTGTGTGAATGCGCTGGTGCTTGTGTAAGCTGTCTAAATGGCGGAAGCGTTTCTCGCAGTATCTACAAGGATAAGGGCGCTCTCCGGTATGTATGCGCTGGTGTGTTTTCAAGCAGTAGAAACGTCGGAATCCCCGGCCACAAATGTTGCAGAGGTGCACTTTATCAGGGCTCTCGACAGGACCACTTAGCCCTGTGTCAATCCCCACAGGTGGCACTAAAGCCACCAAAGCATCCCCTTCGCTCTCCAGTATTTGAGGTGAGGTGATTTGTGGGAACACTTGCATGGAGGTGGATGAAGAAGCTACAGCTGGATCAGATGAAGGTGGCTCTAGTGTAAATGACTCAGGGTCATCTTCTATTTTAACAGTGCCTTGTTTGACATCCTCAGAGTCCTCCATCACCTGGATCAGCTCCAGCTCGTTGACATTCCCTGCAGGTGTGCTCATCTCAAACTCGAATTTTGTGATGTCAGAAGGGACCTCTGGTGGGTTTATGGATGAGCTTGAAGCTTCTGGCTCGTCATGACCCCTCTCAGAGTCTGCCAATGCAGAACTGTTGTCTGGAAAACAAAGGAAAGCTCACATATATAATTTGTCACAGTAAATTATTTCATATTACACTGTAAAAAATTAAATTGCATTTTATCCAGCTCATGGGGGTTTTGAGTCACAGGTACTACGAAATGTGAATTACTTTTCATCTACATGAAAACAAATGTTAGACTAACAATATTCCCCCAAATGTTGTCCCAACTAGCCTAACAGAGTTGTCTGAACTAACAATTTCATATTGAACAATGTTTTGTGTTCCCAGCATTCATTGCAACATGAACAAATTATGTGGTTAGTGTTATATTCTTATTTTTTTTTACTGTTTGCTGACTTTATTAATGCTGTTATTGTTGTTGCCCCTGCTAGTTAATTGTTGTGTGATGTTAAGATCTCATCTTTTAACTTAATGAGGCCTGTTCATACTCACAGTTATCGAGGTTTATGTGTAAAGGGTTTAGGTCTATTGTGTGTCGATGTCAAACAGGTGTACATACACGTACTGTCTTGCCTTGCAAGCCATGCCTTCTTCAGAGGCACATATTGCTGCATATGGATTTTACCACTGGAGTAGTATGGATTACTTTTATGCTTATGTGATTTTTGAAGTTTAAAAATGTTGGTACCCATTCACTTGCGTTGTACAGACCTACAGAGCCGACATATTCTTCTAAAATTCCTAAATTGTGTTCAGCAGAGGAAAGTCAAACACATCTGTAAACGATGAGGGAATTTCCATTTTAGTATGACTGAAAAGGTGACAAAATTAAAATTCTCAAATTGCGAATTGATAGTTGGGTGAACTATAGGGTTGGGTGAAACATGTAGTTCTCGCAACAAGATTGTTTTTGCATTTTGTGAACAAACAAATTCAAATTGACTAAACAATGCAATGTTACTAAGGACCATTATTAAGACAGTTGTTGAGAGAACTCAAAAATTGTCCTGCATCATGTTGCCTTTATTTCTCATCTTTGCTCGACAATACTTTTTTTTTTTTTTTACAGTGTGGTGACACTGACCTGCTCCAACTAAACAGTTATGACCTTTACTCTATGCACAATATTTGATTGTCAGTATTGTGCTGGAATAAGGGAATAATGTAGACAGTCAACCTTTTTCCGAGACACCCTCATTGGCGATGTAAAACGGACACTCTGTCACATCCTCTGGCCTTAATAGAGCAGGGTTGTTTTCCCCAAGGGCTTGAGAGGTCGTGGGGTCACTCGTGAGAGCTGAACTGTTGCCTGTTGAAGACAAACGTGTCTTTTTGCGGTTGACACAAACACGAGGCCAGTCTGACTGCACCGTGGGAAGACAGAGTCCAACACTGGGGACATTTTTAGCATTGTGGATTCTTCCTGGTGAGGTCTTGCGGGTGGAATCTCTGCTCTGCGGTAGTGATGTGGGGCTTTCGTCCGCAGAGTGTGAGAGAAACTGAAAGAGTGCGTCGTCTGTGTTTGGCCGCACGACAGTTGACCGAGGCTGGTTTCTGTTCAGGAGTAAGCACTGTTTAATGTTTTTTTCCGCCGCTGTCATGTAGTAGCGTACCGCTTTTAGCTCACTTTCGGAGATCTCCAGTCTCTCCCGCAGGCTCTGGTTCTCTCGGTGGGACTCTGCGGCAGCATTACGAGCCGCGGCCAGTTTCATGCCAACAACTCTTGCCGTTTCTTTTAAAACCGTTTCAACGGCGCATCTTACCGCCTGGTCGATGGTGGAGGCGAGTTCACATTTGAGAAAAGAAACGCTGATGTCCATGCTCAAAGCCATGACTATGATCCACGTCAGTGTTGTTTT
This sequence comes from Xyrauchen texanus, assembly GCF_025860055.1. NCBI lineage: Eukaryota > Metazoa > Chordata > Actinopteri > Cypriniformes > Catostomidae > Xyrauchen > Xyrauchen texanus. Next base: position 27,747,679 of record NC_068279.1, read on the forward strand.
TTTTTTTTTTGTTTCTATGCAAGTTAGGTATTTCACTGTGTGTTGTGATATAACATTTGTGATTTCATACCTCTGGAAGAGGTGGTTTGGCAAGCGACGGTTTGATACTTTACCTAGCTAGCTAAGGTCTAGAAAAGTATGCAACACGAACGATATCTGTTTTCAAATTATGGCCTCACGTCCATGGCTTACTGGGCTACCCTGTTGAAAGAACAGACTAGTATTACTCCTTTTTCAGTGTTTTTGAAATCTTTCTCAAGCTGTCGCATTCTGACTACTGTAATCACGACCATCGTCGAGGAATTATTACGTCAGTAACAGCATGGGGTTTGGAAGTTTTCTTCTTCTGGTGATGTTTTATGGCGGCTGGCAAATTTACGTAAAAGGTGCATTTTCGCCACCTACTGGACTGAGCGTGGAGTGTAAAATGGTTGGATAATGGCAAAAATAAATAATAATAATAATAATAAATTAATACAGCCTAAATCGTATTGATCAATCGTGTCTCTATCAAATAATTAAATAATTCATAGTAAATTCGTGATTGCTTGGGCCATTACTTAACAGAACTTGGAGTGAAATATTGTTGATTCCCAACATTCTTAATGCTAGGATTAGATGAAATATTACTCTTTCATATGCAACACAGTTTAGGAGTATATGTTCTACCGTTTCAGGATGTCCACATTTTTCACAGTTACCGGTCTCATGTTTCCCTATTATGTGCAGACACTGATTTAATGCTGAATGTCCAATATGCAGTCTGGAAATAATAACATCTGCACCAACATATTCCTGAATACGATGCATATGTCTACCTCTTCTTTCACTATCCCAGAACTTCTGCCATTTCTTTTATGTCAATCATAATTAACCCTTTAACTTTTGTTTTACTCAATGTCACCTTAATGTCAATTTGTGTTTTTTTTTTTTTTTCAGGGTCTGCTAAGCCAGACTGTCTACCTCCTCATTCCCTTTCACTCCTACATGTGCCGGCACCCATAACATTTTTTACCATTAATCCTAAATGCCATATTCTGTTATTAAACATTTTTATTGATTCCATTCATTAGACCAGGGGTTTTCAAACTTTTGCAAGCTGGGCCACCCCAAAGCTGGTTCATTGCATGCTTTATTGTTGTTGTTGTTATTATTATTATTATTATTATTATTATTATTATTATTGGCAGTAGCACCAGCCTTCTAATGTGAGCTTGCAGGCATTATTATTATTTTTATGAGTAGTAGTAGGCCTATCATCATTACTAGGCTATTGCTATATAATTATATGAGGTTACATACTTTATTGTTATTATTATTATTATTATTATTATCATCATCATCAGTAGGCCTATTATCATTACTAGGCTATTGCTATAATTGGGAATTGGCACCAGACCTCTGATATTAATTTATGCTTTATTATTGTTATTATTACTAGGCCTAATAGTAGGCATCATCTGCATTTTTTACAGAAGCTTTGTTTTTGTTTTGTTTTTATTGAAAGGATCCCCATTTGCTACAGCCGTGCTGCAGCTATTCTTCCTGGGGTCCTGAAAAATATGTACATTAAAAATACAACAAATAAATGGGAAAAAATAAAAATACACAAACACATACACATATACACATACATATACACGTGTATATACACATATCAACATACACCTTATACGTGCATGAAAAATACACATATATATAAAAACACATTCTACACATACGCCTATTACATACCTACACATGTGCATGTACATACATATTCACACACATATATTAATAAATATAAACAGTCAGATATATTATTTTAATAGATGCTGTTTTACATATAATTTACATTTATTGACATTATTAGTAAGCATAATATGTTTTGGCAATTTATTACATTCCCTCATACCTCTGAACACAACAGTGTTTTTTATGGCATTTGTTCTTACTATGGGTAAGGTGAAATTACCTTTAGTTGCATGTCTGGTACTGTACTGATGATTGTCTACACTAAAAGAAAGATGCTTGAACACAACAGAAGGAAATTTTGAAATAGAAATATTTCTTATGAAAATTAACAGTGAATACAACAGTCTATCTTCAACCAACAACCAATTAAGATCTTTGTGTATTAATATAATATTTCTCCTATAGCTGCACCTAAGTGCTACACGAGCAGCTCTATTCTGTATAAGTTGTAATTTATTCATATATTCACCAGTGACATTTGACCAAACTGCTGGGCAATAGTCGAGGTATGTCAATATTAGTGCTTTCATCGCATAATTCATAATATTTGAAGTTAAAAAATTTGCGTGTCTTCTCATAATAGATATACCTCTTCCCATTTTTGCAATAATATTACTAACATGTTTTTTCCACGATAATCTAGAGTCAACTATTACACCCAGCAGTCTGGTCTCATGCACCTGTTCAATAATTGCGTTATTAATTTTAATATTAATTACAGGATTTTGATTAATGTTATAATTTGAACCTACAATCAAGCAGTTAGTTTTTACAGTATTTAATGCCAGTTTATTTAATTTGATCCAATCTACTACATATTGTAATTCTTTATTTAAAACAGTTTCTAATTCCATTTGCGTACTTGCTGATGTATATATAGTTGAATCATCAGCGCACATGACAATGTTAGCCTTACATAAAATATACAGTAAATCATTAGTAAAAATATTAAATAATAATGGACCCAGACAACTGCCTTGGGGTACTCCACATGTAATATTTCTGATACCTGAGAAACTGCCATTAAAAAACACTGTCTGTGTTCTGTTTGACAAATAACTGTACATCCATGTGATTGCTGATTGCTCAAAACCATAACAAGATAATTTTGTTAATAACAGGTCGTGATCTATGATGTCAAATGCTGCAGAAAAATCTAAAAACACAACACCTGTAATATTTCTCTTTTCAGTCTCTCTAAGCCAATCATCAGACATATGAGTCAGTGCAGTGGCAGTGGATTGACTTTTTCTGTATGCATGCTGAAAATCTGTTAATAAATGATTTGTATAAAAATAATTATGAATTTGATCGTACACTATAGATTCCATTATTTTAGATAATACAGGTAATATACTTATCGGGCGACTGTTGGGACCAGAGAAAGGCAGTTTTTTATCTTTGGGCAGAGGAACTATTTTAGCCTGCTTCCATGCCTGTGGGCAGGTACAGCAGATAAAACTGAGGTTAATAATATGGGTTAGAACCGGGGCAATAAAGTCAGCAGCTAGTTTCAGAAGCCTGCTGTCAAGACCGTCGACACCTGGTGGTTTGTTTTTGCAAGACTTTAAAAGATTCTTTACTTGATCTATATTTACACTTTCTAATTTAAACCTTAAATTTTTATTTTTCATTAATTCATTTCTTATTAATAGGTAAGATATGTCATTACTTAGATTAGGCATATTTTCTCTTAGTTTATCTAATTTTCTTATAAAATAATCATTAAGATAATTTGCAATATCTATTGGCTTAATTAGAAATTTATCCCGTTTCCAAAAAAGATGGATTTATTTTATTTTTCTTTCCAGTCAATTGATTTAAAACATTCCATAACTTCCTATTATCATTACCTATATTTTTAACATGATTATCAAAATAGATTTTCTTCTTCTTTTTATTAAATTTAGTAACAGAATTTCTCATTTTACGATATAGGTCCCAATCACATTTATTTCCTGTAGTAACTGCTGTTCTTTTCATTTGATCTCTTATTTTCATAGAATTTTTCAGTTCATCATCCAACCAAGGTGTGACGCTTAGTGATGTTAATGTGAGACCTGAGCCTGCTTTGCCTTGCAAAGATCCACAATTCTTGGCTCAATGTTTGATAAACATAGCCTCAAATCATCCTCGATTTGTGCAGGATTGCGGTATTTCGTTTTGAGTGGTCATTTTTGAGAATCCTGCCTCACACAAATATGTCGACGCGAAAGGAAGGAGAATCTTCAAGGCGACGTCACAGAGTTCAGGGTATTCCTGCATCAATGCTGCCCAGAATTAGAGGGCAGGAGCTAAAGAGTTCCTTCAGTCTACTGTCACTCTTCAGCTCAATAAGCTGTTCCTGCATATCAATTGATAGCTCGTTTGCTGTGCACACAAACGGATCTCGAACCCATGCAAAAGAGCGATAATCCTCTTTAAAGTACGTCGCAAATTGTTTTCTCATTGCTGACAGGTGCTCAGACGCTGATTGAAATAGGGAGGAGAAATCGTGTGACGTGCCTGCATCTGTGATAAAGTCTGCAAGGCTGGGGAACATGTCGCAGTTCCCTCGACTGATGCGGCCATGCCAGAGGTCTAGTTTTTGTGTGAAGGCGTGCACTTTGTCTGCAAGGAGCAAAATATGAGTTTCGCGGCCTTGCAAAGACAGGTTGAGGCCATTCAAGCGGTCAAATATATCGACCAAATAGGACAGAGATGCAAGCCACATAGTGTCATCCAGATGCTTCGCCAGATCTGATTTGATTTCTGTCAAAAACCACTTCACCTCCTCTCGCAGCTCATACAACCGCTGTAACACCCGCCCCCTGGAGAGCCAGCGAGCTTCAGTGTGCAGAAGCAGCTGTTCGTGCCCTGACCCCATCTCCTGGCAGAGGACACCAAACAAGCGAGAGTTTAGCGGCCGTGATTTGATGAGATTTATTATTTTCACAGATTGGTTCAGCACGGAGTCAAAGAGAACCGGCATTTTTTTAGCAGCTAGTGCTTCGCGATGGACCATGCAATGTGTCCATTTCACAAGTGGAGCTACTTGCTGAAAACGAGCAGCTAGGCCACGCTCACGCCCCGTCATTGCCTGCGCACCATCCGTGCATAGGCCAACGCATCGGTCCCAAGCCAAACCATTTTCACGGATAAAAATATCAAGGACATTGAAAATGGCTTCTCCTGTAGTGTGCGACTGAAGAGGCCGGCAAAACAGGACATCCTCCTCAATCGCCTTGTCCCGCAGATACCTGACACACTGCAAAAAATGATTTTCTTGACAAGTATTTTTGTCTTGTATTCCTGTCAAATTATCTAAACTTTCTTAAACAGATTTATTTACTTGTCAGCAAAATGGGATAGATATAAGTCTTGTTTAAGTAAACTGACTAATTTAGGAACTTTAGACTCAAGCAGAAAATCTGCCATGTGGTAAGCAAAATACTTAATTTAAAGGAAAACAAGTTTATTCTTATCCGATTTTGCTTGACAAGTCATAAATGTGTCTTAAAAAGCTTAGATCATTTGACATGAATACAAGACAAAAATACTGTCTAAAATCATTTTTGCAGTGCATGAGAGCTGTGCCTGCCCAGCAATATCAGTGGATTAGTCAGCTGCAGCGTAGTAAGGACTCTTTTTTACGAACTCTATCAGTTGCACTCTGATATCATTGGACATGTCTACAATTCTCCTAGCGACTGTGTCATTGGACAGTGGTACTGCACCGAGTTTGGCTGCTGCACTATCGCCTATCATTATTCTGCACATGTCTTGCGCTGCCGGCAAAATGAGAGTCTCGGCGATTGTATGCGGTTTACCCAGTTTACTGATCCTTTTGGCCACTACATACGATGCCTCCAAACACTGTTTGGTTGCCTGTTGCTGATGGAGGCCATCAAGCTTTCTTTTAAAATATTCAGCTGGTTTATTTTTAATGCCAGCATGCTTTGTTTCGAGGTGCCTTTTTAATTTGCAGGGCTTCATACTGTCGTTTGCCAGCACCTCGGCACACACGACACACTGAGGTCTCAGATCAGCCGTGACTGTAAACCCAAATTGCAGGTATGCTTCATCATACCTTCGAAGCTTTTTTGCAGCTGGTGGTGCGTCGGTTGGCTTGTTGGTCCTCACAAGAGATTTCTTCATTTTGATGTGTTTTCAATAAAGTTTAGGCAATATGTAAATGTGTGTGTGGTGTATGTTGAGAGACGTATCAGGGGCTAATCAGTCAGGACTTTAATTAAACAAACAAAATAATTATTTTGCAGACAATTCAGATTTTATTTTAATACTTAACGATTGTAGTCCTCATCAGTGTGTGTGTGTGTGTGTGTGTGTGTGTGTGTCTTAGTCGTGTGGGTAGTTTTAGCTAAGTGTAGCTACTGCCTAGCAGTTAAAAAAAAATACTGGCTAGGGCTGAGATTTGATCTAATCTTAAAAAAGAATGTTTGTGGGTTTAGTCTTTAAAAAGACTGTTGGGGTTTTGTAGTAAAGGCCTATGTAAATCGAGATTGATAAGACTAGCGAGAGCTGGCACAAGCGAACTTGGCAAGAGACTAGACTAGAGTGAATGGAAAGCTATGTCATTTACATTTAGAACATTTACATTTATACCCCGCTCTGTAAGCCAGGGCGGGAACGGCGGCGGCCAAGCGCATACGCGATTCATTTGCAGCCTGGACGCGGAGGGGTGTGTGTCTTCTCTCCTCTCTGCTCTGACTACTGCGCGAGGCTACTGAGAGACTGACCACCTGTGAGTGCTTTTGGATGGGAGAGGGGCTCACGGCAGCAACCGCTGTTCGTTGAGCACAGTACTCTAACTGCAGAGTGATTCGTGCTTTCGAGTCTACAAACACCACAAAAGTCTCCAAAAACACCAGTAAAAGTCGCTGGATTTGTCGCTTTTGACAAAAAAAAAAAAGCCGCCAGGAGGATGATTTGTTTGTGTTATAATCAGTGCTTGAAGTGGGGGGAAAAGGTGGCGGCACTCTTTGCATTGGCAAATCATGACATTTTTACAGTGAAAAACAAAACTTGGAGATATTGCTGTTACAACAATGTATTGTTATTTATTTAGCATAGCGCATCTCACAGCTATACTCAATCGTGTTTTGAATGATTCAGTGTTGTGAATGAATCGGTTGAGTCAAAGATTCAATGACCCATTCACAAACATCTGTCTCATTCTTGATGAATCGGCCGTTTGAACGAATCATTTGAATGAACGACTCAATGACTCGCTTAATGAAACCGCTTATGCTTATCACCTGCATTTGCGCTCACTATCAACAAACCAATCAAATTTGTTCAAAACTTTTTTTTTTTAAATCAGTCCAAACACATTTTAATTTTTATTCAGGAGTTATGTATATACAAAACTATAACTTTTTATGACAGTAGTTTAGTGATAAAAAAAATGTGCCCAAAATTTTTTTTTTTTACATTTTTTTTCCCCTTCCATCGTAGCCTACTCGCGCCCCCCGGTTGAGAACCACTGCATTAGACAATTATATATATTAAACCCCTCTCCCCGAGAAACCTCCAAAAATGCCAGATATCCACCCCACTTCCTATCAAATAAATCCCATTTTCCCAGCCTTCTAAAAATCACCTCCTCGAATGCTGCCACCCCACCCATCTCCACTCCCGAAACGAGGGTGACCCAGCCGACTTCCACACCCTGAGGATAACTCCGGCTAGGACCCAACTTTTTAAATGACTATCCCCAATGTTAATGACTGCCCCATCGCGTAAAACACAGAGTCTGGGGCAAATTGCAAATTGAGTGTCCAATACTTCTCTCATAAATCTCTGAACCCTCAACCTAAATTCTTGAATCTTAACACATCCCGAAAAACATGGGTTGTGTCCCTGTCTTTTGATTGGCATTGCCAGCAGGTGGGCGTGTCTTTAAAACCAAGTCTGTACAATCTCCCAGAAGTTGAAGTTCCATCTCCCAGACTCTGAATTAGCAGGGAGTAATACACCGATGCCTCGTGACCTTTTCCAAAAGCAGTAATCACCACTTCCACAGTATCTGCCACTTTAGGGAGGTGTATGCTACTCCCCATATTAGTACAGAGCAGGTGGCGCAGCTTTAAATACCTAAAGACCTGAGAAATCCTAAAATATTGAACCATATTTTCAAAAGATATCAACACTCCACTCTAATATAGGTCACCGAGTGTATTAACCTCCCTCTCTATCCACTCTGTCCAGCAGAAAGGGGACTTATTAATATATAATTTTGAGTTCAGCCATATGCTCGAACCTACATTTAAATAAATGTCTGAATTAAACACTCTGGACTCTTTTGTCCATACCGTGTGCAAATGCGAGATAACAAGAAATTCCAATTCAATACAAAACCAGAGAGTGGATCTCTCAGGTGGAAGTGACTAATGAGCCAAATGTCCGAATGCATAATAATAAAACAAAATCTTGGGTAAGCCTAGCCCACCTTTGTCAATTGGCCAATCTTGTTGAAATGTAATCTGGGATGTTTAAAGTTCCAAATGAAGGACTTTGCTATGCTATCAAATTGTTTGAAATAAGACAGGGGGACATTTATAGGGAGAGACTGTAGCAGGTAATTTAATTTTGGAATACAATTATTTTTAATAACAATAACCTTCCCAAACATAGATAAATGTAATGAAGCCCACCTGTCCACATCGCTTGAAAACCTTTTAATGAAGTGGTCAAAATTAACTCTGTATCCTAAGAATTTAGAAAAGGAATTAATAATTCTGTGGAGGCAAGGCATAGATATTGTGGGGTCGGAGACGAATAATAAAATATAATCTACGTAAAGCAAAAGCTCATGCGCCATACCTTCCACCACCCCTTGAAAATGATCTTCCTTTCTTAGCTGCTAATGGTTCGAGGGCAAGACAGAACAATAATGGGGAAAGAGGAAAACCCTGCCGGGTGCCCCTATCCAGAGTAAAATAATCAGAAATTAATCAATTTGTTTGTGCCGCTGCTACATGGTGTTTATAAAGAAATCTTAAAAAGACAATCCCATTCTACCATATCAAACGCCTTTTCGGCGTCAAGTGAGATGGCAGCGACCGGAGTCTGATCGTATGCCACTGACCACATGATATTAATGAAATGCCTAATCAGAAGAATAAACCTCACCTGATCTATATGTATAAAGAGATTTCATAACTTTACTAAATCAGTTAGCCAAAAGTTTTTACAATACTTTTACGTCTAGCTGGATCAGGGAAATTGGTGAGTTTGTGAGACAGAATTACACAACAGAAGAAAAACTATTAAACAAACTCCAGCCAATAGGCGAGATAAACACAAAGAACATGTAGATTCATCCACATAACTGCCCCGAACGAGTGTTACTATACAAAACAAACTCGAGCCGCTAGGTAAAACCAGCACAAAAAGAAACAAAAAAGGAGCCCAGCTTCCTCGTGCGCTCAAGTGAGTGTTCAGCAAGTAAGGCCCACTTGGCCACAATGTGAGAATCACACAATCACACAAGAAACAGCTTTCTCTAGAAACACATCAGTTAATCATTGTTTTGAGGAATGAAGGGTGTACAATTCTTGAAATTGCCACAAAAAAAAAACTGAAGATTTCATACAAAGGTGTACACTACAGTCTTCAAAAACAAAGGACAACTGGCTCTAACAAGGACAGAAAGAGATGTGGAAGGCCAGATGTACAACTAAACAAGAAAATACGTACATCAGAGTCTCTAGATTGAGAAATAAATGCCTCAGATGTCCTCAGCTGACAGCTTCATTGAATTAAATACCCGCTCAACACCAGATTAATGTACAACAGTAAAGAGAAGACTCAGGGGTGCAGGCCTTATGGGAAGAATTGCAAAGAAAAAGCAACTTTTGAAACAAAAAAAAACAAAAAGAAAAGGTTAGAGTGGGCAAAGAAATATGACACCTATCATATCACTTCTGAAGATATGGATTTAACCACTGGAGTCTTATGGATTACTTTTATACTGCTTTTATGTGCTTTTGGAGCATCAACATTTTGGCCTACAGAGCTAAAATATACTTTTAAAAATCTGAATTTGTGTTCTGCAGAAGAAAGGAGGTCATACTCATCTGGAATGGAGTTTGAGTAAATGATGAGATAATTTACATTTTTGGGTAAACTATCTCTTTAAAGTGATAGCTCAGCCATTATTTCCCTATCCTCATGTAGTTCCAAACCAGTGTGACACATTGTATTATATGGAACACAATATATGTTAGTCAGAATGTTAGGGACTGACAGTCTCGCTCACCATTCACTTTCAAAATATGGAGAAAAAAAAAACATTCACTGAAATTAAATGGTACCTCAGGCAAACATTCTGTCTAATACCTCCATATTGTGTTGCATTGAAGAAAGAAAGTCATACGGGTTTGGAACAAAATGATGGTGAATGATGACAGAATATCCATTAATAATAATAATAATTCTGTAGTACATGTTCAATGTGTATTATGTAATGGAATATAGTGGAGTAAACGTCTATTGCATATACATTTGTGAACTACTTGAGTACTTTTTAATTGGATACTTTCTTACTGAAGGACTCTCAGAACATGAGAAACAAAATTCTCTAGTCTGATGAAACAAATATTGAACTCTTTGGCCTGAATGGCAAGCGTCATGTCTGGAGGAAACCAGGCACCTCTCATCACCTTGTCAATACCATCACTACAGTGAGGGGTGGTGGTGGCAGCATCATGCTGTTGGGATGTTTTTCAGCAGCAGGGACTGGGAGACTAGTCAGGATCGAGGGAAAGATGAATGCAGCAATGTACAGAGACATACTTGATGAAAACCTGCTCCAGAGCGCTCTGGACCTCAGACTGGGTCAAAGGTTCATCTTCCAACAGGACAATGACCTTAAGCACACAGCCAAGATAACAAAGGAGGGGCTACGGGACAACTCTGTGAATGTCCTTGAGTGGCCCAGCCAGAGCCCAGACTTGAACCTGACTGAACATCTCTGGAGAGATCTGAAAATGGCTGTGCACCGATGCTCCCCATCCAACCTGATGGAGCTTGAGAGGTCCTGCAAAGAAGAATGGGAGAAACTGCCCAAAAATAGGTGTGCCAAGCTTGTAGCATCATACACAAAAAAGAATTGAGGCTGTAATTGGTGCCAAAGATGCTTCAACAAAGTATTGAGCAAAGGCTGTGAATACTTATGTACATGTGAATTTTTTTTCAGATTTCAAACAAACTTCTTTCACGTTGTCATTATGGGGTATTGTGTTTGTAGAATTTTGAGGAAAATAATGAATTTAATCAATTGTGGAATAAGGCTGTAACATAACAAAATGTGGAAAAAGTGAAGCGCTGTGAATACTTTCCGGATGCACTGTATATAAATAATATGGAAGCACAAAGATTCAAGAATAAATGTTTTCTTTGAACTACAGTGAAGTTAGAGAGTACTGTGGACATTTTCATTCATGTGTGCTTAAAAGATTTTGGTCTCAAATTCGACCTGGTTTAAATATGAAACTGCTGTATTTACACTGTTGAAAATATTTTGATTAAACACAAGAGGATTAAACATTAAAGGGCGCTTGTAGCTCAAATTAGACCAGCCAATGTTCAACATTATGCACCTGGTTGGGTTTAAGGTCATACAACTATAGCTCACTAGAATAATAATATAAAATAAAAAAAAGGTTTCATAGAATCCTGTCGATCTGATTTCAGGTTTGCATGAAACTTTTTCCCAATTCATAGTTGTTGGAATTGGAAAAGTACTATAAAATAAATGCTTATAGCCTATATTTATTTCTTAAACACTGAAATATATATATATTTCAGTTAAAATTTCCTTATTTGAAGGCTTACATTATAATGTTAGTGTAAATAGTTTAAAAGAATAGTTCACCCAAAAATATAATTCTCTTAAATATTGATCTGTTTCTCACTCACACCTATCATATCACTTCAGAAGACATGGATATAACCACTGGAGGTGTATGGATACATTTTATGCTGCCTTCAAACTTCTGGCCACCATTCTCTTGCAGTGTTTGGACCTACAGAGCTGAGATATCCTTCTAAAAATCTATATTTTAACAGAAGAAAAAGGTCATACACATCTGGGATGGCATGAGGTTGAGTAAAGGACGAGAGAATTTTCATTTTTGGATAAAATATCTCTTTAAATGGCTAATTCTAATTTTGACTAGAAATAACGATACAATACCGCTCTCTAGTGCCTGACAAATGGAATTAGACTCTATTTCACAAGCCGATGTTCTTGCACTTGTCTGGTTAATTTAACACCAGAATTTGAACCTCTCTGTCTAATGATTTAATCTCTATCTCCCTTTCTCTGTCTGTAAATCTGAACCCTGTTTACATATGTGAAGAGCAGTGGGATCACACTGGACTTCTAATCTCCTGAACCAATTCACTCATTCTGTCACACATTTCTATGAATGGGTGTATTTATATTGCTTATGGTAATGATGTTAAATACCACATCCTATACTGATATTTCTGGATGAAATTATTTTGAGACCCACACAGTGGCTGAGTGTATGTGTTTGTTTGTACACTTGTGGCCAAAAGTTTGGTATAATGTACAGATTTTATTGTTTTGGAAGGAAATTGGTACTTTAATTCACCAAAGTGGCATTCAACCAATCACAAAATATAGTCATGACATTACTGATGTAAAAAACAGCACCATCACTTTCTCTAGAAACTCATCAGTCAATCCTTCTTTTGAGGACAGAAACAGATGTAGAAGGCCAGATGTACAACTAAGCAAGAGGATAAGTACATCAGAGACTCTAGTTTGAGAAATGCCTCACATGTCCTCAGCTGGCAGCTTCATTGAATTCTACCCATTCAACACCAGTTTCATGTACAACAGTAAAGAGAAGACTCAATGGGAAGAATTGCAAATAAAAGACACATCTGAAACAGAAAAAGAAAAAGAAAATGTTAGAGTGGGCAAAGAAACAGACATTGGACAACAGATAATTGGAAAAGAGTGTTATGGATCTTAACACCATTGAGCTTTTGTGGGATCAGCAAGACTGTGAGGTGCGTGAGAAGTGCCCGACAAGACAGCCACATCTATGGCAAGTGCTACAGGAAGGAAGTGTGGGGTGAAATATCACCTGAGTATCTGGACAAACTGACAGCTAGAATGCCAAAGATCTGCAAAGCTGTCATTGCTGCACATGGAGGAAAGAAACGTTTCTTTCCTGTTGCATTTAGCCTGTTTTTTTCAAAGTAGGCTATATTTTTTCACAACTCATATTTTTTTCCTTCAGAAGTTCTTGATAGCCTATGGGTTTGTGTTTGATTTTGAAAAAGAAAATACTAAAATAATAACCTCTAATGTGACTGGCTGGACTTTTTATTTGTATTTTTTATATACTTTTTTTAATTTAAATTTCATAATATATTTCATACCTTAAACAACACAAATTTGTCCTGCGCCCTGCTGTATTTCCCTCAATAAGCATTTATAGAAAGGCGTTGTAGGCAATTCTTAGTCATTCTGAGTGATGAACTCAAAAAAGCTTCCACCTGTCTATCATCTTTCATAATTTTGAAAGAAACTTACATACCATATTCCATGACAGAAAAAAAGTTCTATTTTCATTTTTCAAAGGCTGTGTGTGTGTGCGTATGTGTGTGTGAGAGAGAGCTAGTGTGTTTGTGAGTCTGTGTGTGTGTTACTTAAGAGAGCTAACATACTATATGTACATACAAACAAAGTCTTAATGTGCAGCGTGAAGCATTTATGTTTCCATTGATCATGGTGTAAATATTGGAGGGGTTGCAAGTGCTCATTTTGGTTAAGGCTAAGCATAATTATAAATTATTTTATCATCTCTTCTTTCCTGGTAATTTATTATACAAATTAACACAATCTCTGCATCAGGGGTCGACATTATTAAAAGAACTAACAAAATTATTTACAAATATTATTATTAAAGATGTCACTGTTTTATTCTATTACATTTATATTTTTAAAGCTACTCAAGTTATTCAGCCAAAAGTAGTGAGTGGTTTTCCCAATAGTCTCAGTGATAGATCAATTACAGCAGTGGCGATTTCTCAGGGCCAGCAAAGCCTTCTCTGCTGGCCTAACATGCCAAGTAAATAACTATTTTTCATCATTTCATTCTCAATTACATTTTTGCCTATTTTTAATTGCTTTCCACTCCTAATACATCTACTAAACAAATAGAGAAAAATGAAAAGTTCATCCAGTCAGAATTTATTCCTCGATGCTTACAAACAAAGTGTAACAACTGTTTCCAAAATCGCATGCCCGAATCCGAAGCAGCGTGTGAGTCTGAGCTCCACCCCGTCAGGCCTTCAGAATTTCCACAGAATCCCTCAACAGTGCAAATGAATAACTAAACTGTCAGATTCATCAGCCAATCACATTGATTTATTTGTTCTTGGTGGGTGTGGTCTTTAGGATATGTCCCAGTTGAGGCCTTTTAGCTGGCCTTGAGTAACACAATCACGCTTTAAGTGACGTACGTAATTCAAGAGAAAGTGAAAGATCAAACTGTCTGACAAGTTGACTGTCATCACTTCTGGTATTGCCATTGAGAAAGAGATCCTTATGGATTTCTAACACAAGATGTTCTGCATGACCGTGTGATTGCTTAATTTATTAAACAGGAAAGGAGGAATGATTTTCACTTCAGGTAAATTGGTAAGTGCTTTTTGCATTGTTATAGCAACATCAGGAGTTTTCAAGTGTAAATTAGGCTGCTTGAGAATTCTGCGTCGGATCAAGTTTTGAAAAATAGTGCTGCGCTCCATTCAACTCGGGAAGTCAGATTTTACAACTTCTTACTAGGAAAAGTGCATCTGAAATATGGAATGCATCTTGAAGTCAGAAATTCTCAACTCCAATTTTGTTTCAACATTACATTATATTAAAGCTTGTTTAACAAACACCTACAGAAATAGGTGTATAAAACATTATAATCTCTTTTGATAATCGTACACCTGAAGCACAAATGCTAGCGCTGCAGCATTGTTTATCAGTTGGGTTGCTAGGAGACATCTCTAATGAGAGTCAAACCCCTGCTAAGCTAACGGGAGCATTGCAGATCTGAATATTTGGGAATGGAATGCATTTGAGGTTGGAGATATCAAGTTGGAATATCCCACATCCAACTTGAATGGAACGCAGCAGAACCGTCTACCCTGATGAAATGAAATGTATTGCAAGCAACATTTAAATCACAAATATTGTTAGATAAGATTTTCCAGGTATTATAGACCTGCTTGGTAGATTCATATGAAAAATTATGATTTTTGAATGTCTGTTCGGGAGACATTCAATTCACAAAACAGTCATGCTGCAGTTAAAATTAGGTTTGCTTGAGCATTAAGTGTTGATTCAAGTTCTGGTTTTCATACATGGACGTGTTTTTAAAATGTCAATTGGTATTACTAGTTATCTGCGACATAATGTATGATGCCCAAAGGCAAAGGACGTCTTATTCATTGTGAAACTGTTTTATTAATGGCATGAATCACACTGAAGGCCTAGACTTCAAATGCACGGCCCGCCACTGAATTACAGGCTATACTAGACACACAGAATCTAGAAAATAAATATGAAATTTACCTCAATATGTTTCTTCAAATTAGAGGCAGGATTAATTCTGATATCTGGCTTGAGCAAGTTAAACTCACATGACACAGTCAAGCAATTGGCCTTTTTCACTGCGAAAAGCCCTTTCAGGTTATTATGAGAAAATGTCATGATAGACAGGAGGTAGCTTTTTAAATAGCTATAAGTTCATCACTCAGAATGACTTGGAATAGCCTACAACACCTTTCTCAAAATGCTTACCGAGGGAAGTACAGCCATGGCCAAAAGTATAGGCAGTGACATAAATGTTGGGTTTTGCAAAATTTGCTGCTTCAGTATACAGTATGTTGATTATTTTTTCACATGTTTCTATGGTATACTGGAAAACAACGATAAGCATTTCATAAGTTTTAAAGGCTTTTATTGGCAAAAACATTCAATATATGCAAAGAGTCAGTATTTACAGTGTTGACCCTTGTTCTTCATAATCTCTGCAATTCGCTCTGGCATGCTGGATATCAGCTTCTGGGCCAAATCCTGACTGATGGCGATCCATTCTTGCCTCATTAGTGTTCGTAGTTGATCACGATTTGTGGGCTACTGCTTGCCCACTCACCTTTTGAGGATTGACCACAGGTTCTCTATGGGATTAAGATCCTGGGAGTTGTCTGGCCACGGATCCAAAATTTCAATGTAATGATCACTGAGCCACTTCATTATCACTCTTGCCTTGTGACATGGTGCTCCATCATGCTGGAAAATGCACAGATCATCACCAAATTGCTCCTGGATCATTGGGAGAACTTGTTCTTGCAGGACGTTTTGATACCATTCTTTATTCTTGGCAGTGTCTTTGGACAGAATTGTGAGAGAGCCCACTCCCTTGGATGAAAGGCAACCCCACAAATGGATGGTCTCAGGATGTTTTCTTGGAGAGAAGTGGCTTCTTTGCAGCCCTTCTTGACACCAGGCCATTGTCCAAAATTCTTCGCCTCACTGTGCATGCAGATGCCCTCACACCAACCTGCTGCCAATATTGAGCAAGCTCTGCACTGGTGGTGACACGATTCCATAGCTGACTCCTCAGGAGGAGATGGTCCAGGTGCTTGCTGGACACTCTGGGATGTCCTGAAGCCTTCTGCAGTTGAACCTCTCTCCTTAAAATTCTTGATGATCCGGTAAATGGTTCTTTCAGGTGAAATATTCTTTGCAGCAATTTCCTTGCATTTGACGCCATTTTGATGCAAAGTGATGATGGCTGCACATCTTTCTTTAGAGGTAACCATTGCTAACAAGAACAGAATGATTGGACTTCAAGACGTTGATGTTACGTTAGGTCGTCACGTATGGGTCATCCGCGGTTGCTCGTAGCACAAGACATTCAGTCAGATGTTTAGTCGGTATGTTGGACGCTTGGTTTTCGGCACAGAGTTCCCTTCATACCAGAGAAGGTTAATGTAGTGGACATCCTCCTGTTGGCATGAACTGAACATATTTTTTACACTAAAGCTTCATGTCAAACTATTTTTATTGACCTCTTGGACTGTTTAATTCACAAAAGAACCTCTGACAACAGCTAATGACTGTAAGTTCCTCATTTTCTTTTTAGATTCGAGTGTTTGCTAAATCAATATTTTACTATGTGAATGCACTCCATTAAAGTACATGGTGCCTTAAACTCTAACCAGATGATCTATTCATATTTAGATACTGTAGGTCTGTAGTTCAATACTGATGCCCGTCATTTTAGTCCTGTTCTGTGTGCCTTAAGTTTAAAGTGGTATAAATTGGAGAATAATCTGTCTGTGCCCCTCCCACCAATTTGTAATTGTGGCAGGTGTAATTAGAAGTGTGTCACCGGTGGGTGGCAGCTTGTCTCTTGAGAGATAGTGCTCATAGCATTACTGAGTAATTTTAATTACAGCACTAAGTAATTTGAGGTTTGATAACTTTATCCGAATGAGGTGTTTGGAAAAGGTCGGAGACATTTTTGGAAATGTATTGGAAATTTCTGAAAATGCTAGAAAATAAATTATCATTACATTTGTTCAAGAAGAATTGAAAATGCTGTAGAAGGTATCTGTTTTCTTTAAATAATTAATTTGTCTTTCTCCACAAAAATTAAGTTACATTACGTGTCATTTCTACATTTCATGAAAGAACTATACTTTCACATCAATGGCCTAATGCCAAGTGTGCTCCAGTGTGAAGTTCTACTCACCTATGGAGCTAAATTCATGACTGAAGACTTTGAAGCTTAAAGCATTGTATTTTTAGTGCTTGCATTTAAATGCATTTTTAATCAGTTAATGTTTGTACATTTACCCTATGTTGTACCCTATGTTAGTGCTTCCACCGCCCTATTGTGCACATGAAATAGGCCTGCAAACACGTTAACCTCTTTATACTTTTTATATCTTCACAGACCCTAGAAGCTTTCACCCCGATGGTTGACCCATAGATGATAAATGAAACATTGCAAATGCACATTTGATGAACAAAGCAGTGATTGTGTAAAAACAGTAGATCGTAGCCTCCAGCACAAAAATAATGACAAAACTATGTATTTAATTATGTAGTTTATTAGTTTAATTATGTAAGAAAATAACTTTCTCAGTGAGCTAAATTGCAAGCATTTATAAAGTTATGCGCAAATCTATGAATGAGCGACGTACGGGCATATTCCGGATAGCAAAGAAGCAATTTAAAGTGCGTTGCACCTTTGTGTTAAGTGCAGGTTTGGGAAACGCATGAGAAAAAAGGAAAGAACATTCACAACTTTGCATGTAAAGAACACTCTTAAGCGCAAAGACCCATAAAGCATGCAGCCTTTGTTTCTATTGCACTTGGCCGGGAGCGCTCTCCGTTTCAGTTTTAAGTGCTTTGAAGCAATGGCAGCTTAGAAAGAAATGGCATGCAAAGAAAATAGTGCAAAACAACAAACATAAATTAAGAGAAATGTCAAGAGATATAAGGATGTCGCTCCATCGTTGCACATGCATTTTGTGCAGTGTAGGCTCGTGTTTTCAGCAATCTGATATGAGCTCAGTAAATTGTTTTATGATTGGCTGTGAATAATAAGCCTTTCAATGACTGCTGCAGAGTTTAGAAAAAGATTAAATATTTTACCTCTCTAGGTGCCTGCCACAAAGAGCCGTGCATGTGAAGGATATTGGGTGCCGCTAGCAAAACTGCCCCCGATTTGCCGCTTTCCACATGCCTCTCTTTGAAAATGAACAAGATACTCATAAAATCAAACGTTTTAAAGGCTTGCTAGTGTGTAACGGCCTTTAGAACATTTGCATTGAATGTTCTAAAGGCGTTTCCCAAAAGCATTGTTATCTATGTAGTTTGTAAAATGTTAGTAAATCTTGAACCGCTCTTAAGTCCATTAAGTGCAACTTAAACATATCTTTCTGTCATCTTGCACAGCTTATCAAAGACAATGGGAAATGTAATTAATTGTTTTATTTTGATGATTGGAAAGCCATTGTAAACTCTTTCAGAGGATAATAAAAATGTTGGAAGTAACAACACACACAATGTATTATAAGTAACCTTGTCGAGACGCCGAAAGTTAATGAAAATCACAGCATTAAATGAAATAATGATGACATAGGTAAAAAGGTGTTTCAGACTGATGCTCACATTTCTAGACATTAATGATAGAAATGCATGTATGTGGATACATGCAATGTGAATCATAATGTTGCCAAAAGTTTGTTTCTTTCGCTGGAAACTGAATGTACACAGTATTGTAATTTTTCTATTTGTCAGTTAGTGCAAATGAATCCTTAATTTAATTGTGCATTTGTTTTCTGGATTTTTGAAAACAATTATGTAACATTCTAAAACAATTTAATCACATTTCATGACTAAATATTAAGCCTAATATTTGGATATATTAACGGGCCCACAAACTCCATTGGTAAAAGTGTCATTCATTTGTTTAGGCTAATAAATTAATTATAATGTAATGCAGGGCTAAATGGAAAATAAATTTAGTGCTAAATATGGTTACATTTGTGACTGGCAACTTTTTTGTGCTTCAGTTCTTTAACACAGTTTTCCCCTTGGCACACCCAAAGCCTTGTTTCTGGCTCTGGCTTTCCAATGATCCAAATATATCAATACAATTTATTAAACATTCCTTAATTCTCTGATAAACTGTGAAAATGCGAGAAAGTTACATTTAAGTTGCTCTTATGACTTTAGAGTGGTTCAAAGCCCTCTTTAATTGACTTTGTTTTTACTTAACTATTTTTTTTTTTTTTTGGGAAACACATAAAAGAAATTAAGTACTACTTTAGAGACACTAATGTTATAGTTAGTGCCTTGGGAAACCCAGCCATGGAAAAAAGTTTCTAATTCAGAACTGGTCACCTTAGTACATTATACATAATGCCTACCTAAACAGCAATCAGTGCTTCAAACATCCGAGTTATGTAATAACCTGGAAAATGTATCTGCAATCTTTTTATAAACATTTTTAAAAGCCAATGCATTCTACATACTGGACTGCGCTTCACTACAATGTAAATGCAACCGCTCCACGCGGTCCAGTGGGTCACATTGTGCGCAGCTTTGCCACACCTTTTGATAGAGATTTTTTATAGCTGACAGCTAAATAAAATAGGCTGTGTGTCTAAGAAGTTTGCTAAGAAATTTTGCGTGCAGATGTGAGGAACATAAATAGGCTATTTCTAAAACAGACAACTAATATTTCTCTGGCACAGGTTGCAGAATACATGCCTAACCGTGCGTTCAGACCAGAAGAGGCGAGAGCGTCAAAATTCGTTCTGGCTGCCTTGCCAATAATGCTATCGAAGATATGTGGACGCTCTGATGTAGAAATAGGTGGCAAAACGTTCGTTCGGAATGCTTGGCTTTGTGAACTATATTTAAAGGGGCCACAAAACATCCATGTCGAACGGTATCTTTTTGCCGACCTATCACAAGTAGCGTACATCCTCATGAAATCTTTTAAATGTGAAAGTAAGAAATCGATCGATGGCAGAAAGTAATTAAAATAATGGTTGTTTGTTACCGAAATAAAATACATATTTTCCTGTAAGAAAACAGGGACAGATCAGTATATTACGGGAAAACCCGCCACGACAATAATTAGTTTCTCCTCCATTTTGTCTTTGGAACTATTGTTTGGTGGGAACCAAAGTTTACACAGTTGTGTTCTCTAGACTTCGCTAGAGTGGAGCACTTCTATATTCCAATAGGTTGCCGCCAAACTGCGTCAAAGCTCATTACCCAAGACGCACCAGCCATGGACGCGCCACTGCCATAGAAAATGAATGAATTCCGGTCGATTTGACGCTCTCGACGCCTCTGGTCTGAACACACATCATAAGAAGAAGAATGTTGGCACGAAGCCCTGTTTATAGACCCTTCCCTGACTAGTACAGTTTGTGTCACAGCCATTCCTTAGTCCAGTTGCTTAATGAGAGAGAGATAATATGTAGTTACATTAAAAGCTGCGCTGTGGTGGATATCATTCATTGAGGAACTGATGATGCTGTGTGTTGACAATCAGTGGAAAGGTGTGTTTCATGCCCATTCACATGTGCAAATTAAATATGTATTTTTTCAATCAATGAATAATTTTGAATAACAATCTGTCAAAACATACGCACGCGGCTGTTCTCGCTACATGTAGCTTTGGTCTTCAGCAGTCAACACGTGATCGCATTGCACCACCTACTGGTGAGAACAAATAGCACCAGGTTGAGAGTGTGCATTGGTACTCTGATGCTTTTCCTGCAGTACCCAGATGTAAAAGGTTGAATTTCCGAATTAGAACGACTGAATTTGAGGAACCAAATTTTGTTAAGTGAAATAGAACAGGCTGAATTTTACCTGTCGAAAAATCTAGATAATATTTTCAAATGAACTGAATATTTTGGAAACAAACTTGGAAGGTGAATATTTATCGTTTCATTTTTGCTTAAAAATACAACAATGTTCAATTTCAGCCTCCCAAAATGCAAGAACTGTAAATCCAACACATTTAAATGAAAGCACTAATAATATAATGCATTTAATTTTTGTTAAAAGCAATTCGACATGCTTTTATGCTTCAAAGACTTTAAAGACTTTAGTCATGAATTTAGCTCCATGCTCTCACCCCCCCCGAGCTGCTCTGTGGCGGCGGAGGGCTGCTCTGCAGTGGTACATTCGCAATAAAATGGGTGTGGTTGAGTCGAGCATATGTGATGCGACGTGTTTCTGATGCAGACCGAATGATTTCATGTGGGACAGAATTGACAGCCGAGTAAGCGCACATTATTTGAATGATTTAGAAAACTGTTCTGTTACTTGTGTTGTATTCACCCCGCCTCCTGTTCTGGCACAGTCACATTTGATCTGATGGATGGGTTACATGCTCCTCCAGAGAGACAGCCAAGTCTTTTGGTTACTTTATCTTAATTACATTGAAGATTAACGGGATCTGTGATTTTTCTTTTATTTGTCTTTTTTTGGAAGAGGAGGCGACGGTCAAATCGAAGCTAACGGAACGGGAAAGACGGAGGAAGAAGACCCTTGGGAGGAAAGAGGAGAGGAACAAGCAACACAATATACAGAGAGCGACGGCATTTGCTTAATTTGCGAGATTTACGGTGTTTGGACTCCTTATTGGTGAGGATACATTGCCTTACTCGGGCTCAAAAATAAGTTTCAAAAGCAAACGAGCTGTTTTGGATTCGGGGACTGTGGTAAAGCCCCCCCACCCCCCTAAACGATCAGAGGACGAAATGGTGGCTCATAATTTCATGATAAAATCGTTTTGATGCGTTTCATACATGAAAGACAGAGTCGCAGAGGCATAAGGAAGCAGACGGAAATAACTGAGAGTATGTCCATGCCGTCCTGATATGAAAAATTCCCTTTGTAGCTAATTACTTCCGCCATGCGCTACAGCATTCCACTCACTTTACGGGAGACCAAAAGCCAAACAGGAATATTAACAGGTATTCAGCTATTAAATGAGATCCATCAGAATGTTGTGGCCCAGATGGATATATGGATAAAAAAAACTTCATCCTCTGGCACAGGCAGGGGGCGGGCATCCGTAAATCTGAGTTTTACATGATTTAAATGATTAATTTGATTTTGCAATATGAGGATTCATACATTTATATACGATATCGTTTGGGATGTTGCCAGTTTTGTCATTAAATCACCGCACTGTATATATTTTTATTCATAGTGAATAGGCCTATGAATATCAAGGAGATATATCCTATCGCTGTCACGTCTGTACTTTAAGGTGCGATCCAGCTACATGCTAATCGGCTCATTTTAGGCTTGAGTCGAGAATTAAACGCTTTTGACAGTACCAATTTAACAGTAGGTTAATCGTGCACATGTCTATTGCTTTGGGCGTAGACTGTTCTGGAACTGTCTGGAAAGGTTTGTAATTTAATAATAATAATAATAATAATACATAAAAACGTTCTTATAACATTAGGAGCCCCTCCACCCCCACGTTGGGGGAACTGTGTGTCAACGTAGTATATGAAATTAACCCCCCGTACATTTAACCTTTACGCAACTGTTTAAAAGCTTGCACAGCAATCACGGCCAGAAACGGCTCCAGCGAAAGCAGCAGTTGCCTTGGTGGCAGTAAATGATAGAAATACCGCTTACTTTTCTCACTCTTTCTCGTTATGAGATGCTTGCAGAATGCAGATTGTGTGCAATGCATGTCATTCTTCATTCAGCAGTAAGTGGTGGGGCCAATCCTGGCATTTCTCTGTGGTCCATTCTACTGGACCAGTAGACCCAAATCCATTTATCATTGTGACGTGTTATTCCCGTGGGCATCGGAGCGTTTTTGACGGTAATGGACCGGTGATTCAGCCGAACATGATTCTGTGGATTCGCCATTCTTAAAATGCCTGCGCTCATCGGTACATGATGACGGAGCATCATGTTTCAACATATGGGGCATCTCGAACTCATCCGAGTTTCTGAAATAGACGTTGAAAACCGTTTACTTGGGTTTTGCGACGTGGACAGCATCATCTCTAGTTTTGATATATTTCCCTACTGAGGCGAAGTACTTGTTAGTAGCCTACTGCTCTCAAATAATTGTTTATCAGCCGCGAGCCCCCTCAAGTCCTCTTAGGTCTTAATATTTTACGTAGTTCTGAGAGTAACAAAATCCAACAGTGCAAAAGAAGAAATAAATAAATGAAATAAAATATAAAATAGGCCTAGATGTTTGTTTTTTTAATGTTCTGAATGATACTCCTTGTGGTAAATCAACCTGTAGCTGAATACCTGACTCAATTACACATTGATCAAGAAAGCATTATGGAAGCATGGAAAGTGCAGCAATTAAAGGTGTACTCAGTTTACACTGACACCTAGTGGCCTGGATGCATAATCCAAACGCAATAGTTTCCAGTTACCAATGCCATTGTATAGACTCACTGTGCACAGTAAGCCAGGCTCTCACTACACGATTTTTGGTCTGATTTTGCTGTTGCAGATAGATTTCCGAGGTCTGCAACAAAAATGCTGGATCACTGCCAAATCGGTGCTCGCTAAAGTCGGCTATGCTTGTTAAGTATGAGCTGTTCAGTGATGTTATCTTATTCAGTCTTGAGCAGTCACAGACGCTGGGATTTTTTCACACCATGCTTGATATTATTGCCACATGATCTTGTAGTGTGAGCGATGCAACAACAAGGGTGAACATGTTCCCCCAATCACATCTTATCATGCATCTTTATGTACAAGAATGGAAAGCCACAATTTGATCATAATTAATTACATTTTAATTGTTATTGTATTGTATAATAAACTAACAGTTAATAATTTTTAACAAATAAATATATGGTCTACGCACTGTACTTGACAGTTTTTTCATCTATTCTTTAGTTTTTCTGACAAAATCAGGGAGCAGAACACTTTTGGACAGCTTGCTGATCGAAACCATTTATTTCTGGTATAATCTCATAATCACTCTCATTTCTCGCGTGATTTATTAACGTTTTTATTTCCACCGGGGATGCCTCTTGTCAAAGATCTTGTAGTTTGAGCACCTTGTCTGCGTTCTGTTGTATAGTATTTGCTCTGCTTCAAAAAGAAGATGACAGATGACAAGAAACGTTGTGTAGTGAGAGCATGGCTTAAGAGACCTTAGAATGTGCATTAGGATTTAATATAAAAGGATCTCAATTTCTCAGATTCAGTGTCATGACATATATCTGTTTGAAATGTTTTGTGGGAAGATGGAATTATACACCATTACTACTTCTCTCTCAGTAGTGGGCTGTGATATAAGTTTTTCTGTGATGGTTGTGGGCTCTTTATGTTTGTTCTTTGTATGCGTGGTGAAGGATGGGTTAGGAACCTATACTGATGCTTTTTTGTGTGAAGTTCCCTCGGATTGACCCTTGGAGATCCACACATTGTTGAATTGCATTCTGCCTACCATGGTGTTGTGCTAGGGAGTTAGGCTCTTTAATATGTAGTAAGGGGGTAATAACATTGATTTTTGCATGCATGTACCAAAGCTCCCATCAGCATTGCTACAGTAATCATACAGAGATCTGAAAAATTCTAACAGGAAAACATGCTAAGTAAAACTGTTCAGAAGAATGTGATTGTTTGATGGTTGGGACATATTTTTCTGTTGAACAAAAAGCATGCAAAATCCTGATTCCTAATCTTGTTTCTGTGTTAGGAATGGCTCTCGGAACAATAAGCCTATTATATTATAGATTCTTAGCTACAGTAGATTATACCAGATTAAAAATTATGATGTAATGTTAATCTAGACCTGGCAGCAAATATGTACAGTAAAATGTTTCAGTGTTGCTCACTGTTATTTCTCTTTAAATATATATGTTATACATGTAAAATTGTGAATAGAAAATCTTTATAATCTGGAATAATTTTGTTGGCTCCACAGCCATGATGGATGAAAATAAATTACTTCTACTTAGAAACATACAGATATATATATATATATATTTTTTTTTTTTTTTTCTTTACTTAATTTGCATTAAGTTTACAACACAAAATACATGATACATATAGTACATTAATATTGTTTATATCCAATATATCTAATAAAGATTTTCTAGTTATGCTGACCATGAGTTAAATTTACTTATGAAGTGTGATGCAGAAATGCTACATAAATATTTTAAGTAAATCCAATTCACATTTTTTTCAGTGCACACAAATAATCGAATACGCTGTGTGAGTTGCTTTTAGGCTTGATTTTTACATTTACACGATTTACTATTTGGGTAACTTTTTACTGTACGTTTTAATTTTATTTAACATGAACTAAGAATGAACAATACTTTTACAGCATTTATTAATCTTGGTTAATGTTAATTTCAACATATACTAAAACATTTTAAAAATCAAAAGTTATATTTTTTAACATTAGTTAATGCACTATGAACTAACAATAAACAATTGTATTTTTATTAACTAACATTAAACAAGATTAATAAATGCAGTAAAAAATATATATATATTTATCATTGTTTGTTCATGATGCCTCATGCTTTGACTAATGCTAATGCATGGAACCTTATTGTAAAATGTTACCACTATCTGTTGTGTTTCTGACTGACTGCTATTTGATCTGTAGGCCTACACAGATGCTGCGCTTATGCTTATGTTTTCGGGTATCTTACCAGCAGTGAATTTCTAAGTCACTATTGCATGTAATATGTACAGTATTTCCTGTTTGTTTACGTTTGTAAAACCTGCTAAGCTTAGTGATTTTTTTATTTTGTTTTTTACATTTTCAATCACATTGCTATAGAACAGTGTAATTATGTAATTATTAAGTTGCTTTATCAGAAATGTATGTGATTGCTGGTCAGCTGCTCTTTAAAGTCTACAAACTGCCTGTGATACTCAACAAGGTTCAACAAGAACCCTATGGCCTCAAACATGACTGATATGTAATGTTTAAATCCACAGGTGTCTGAGGGGGTGAGAGAGGTCAGAGAGTAAGGGTTATCAGTCATTTCAAGATGAGTGAGCTTGAGCAGCTTCGACAGGAGGCTGAGCAACTGCGGAATCAGATCAGAGTGAGTCCTAGTAGTTATACTAGTGCAATTAGCTGTTTTTGAGTTTTTCTTCTGGTGTCTTCTGTAATATAAATTATAATAAGTGAGAATATAACATTTTAATATGTTAGACTATATTTACATTATACCATTTATATACAATTTGCTGTAACTTAAATTACTATATAGTTACATAGCTAATTTTATGACACACGTCAATTTGGGCTCCTGATCACACTGTCTGGGTTTATTTTGCAATAATGATTGACTGGCTATATACAGTGCTTTGAAAAAGTATTCCTGATTTCTTAACATTTTCTGTATTGCTTTAGATCTTCAAACAAGATAAAACATAAAACAAAGGCAACCTGAGTAAACTAAATACAGTTTTCAAAAATACATATTTATTTATTTAAGCAAAAAATTTATCCAAAACATATGTCACACAATTTGAAAAACGAACTGCCCCCTTAAACTTAATAGCTGGTTGTGCCACCTTTAGCAGCAACAACTGCAATCAAACACTTCCAATAACTGGAATATTGGCACATTCTTCTTTCCTGAACTGCTTTAATCTGGCCAAACAGGAGGTTTTTCGAGCATGATCTGCCCGTTTAAGGTCCTGCCACTGCATCTTAATCGGGTTCAAGTCAGGACTTTGACAAGGACACTCCAAAACTTTAATGTTGCTTCTTTTGAGCCATTCAAAGGTGGACTTACTTCTATGCTTTGGATCATTCTATTGCTGCATGATTCCCTCAATTATTGCAAGTCGCCCTGGCCCTAAAGCAGCAAAGTATCCTCACACCATCACACTACCACCACCATGCTTGACCCTAGGTATGATGCTCTTTTTGTGGAATTCAGTTTAATTTACACCAGATGTAATGGGACCCCTGTCTTCCAAACAGTTCCACTTGTTACTCATCAGTCCACAGAAAATTCTCCCAAAAGCTTTGAGGATCATCAAGGTGTGTTTTGGCAAAATTCAAATGAACCTTAATGTTCTTCTGGGTTAGCAGTGGTTTTTGCCTCGCCACTCTTCCATGGATGGCATTTTTGATCATTTTTTTTCTGATAGTTGAGTCATGAACAGTGACGTTTATTGATGTGTGAGAGGCCTGCGTTTCCTTGGATGTTGTCCTTGGCTTTTTTGTGAATTCCTGGATGAGTCGTCGCTGTGCTCTTGGAGGAATTTTGTAAGGTCGGTCACTTCTGGGAAGGTTCATTACTGTGTGAAAGTTTTCTCCATTTGGAGATTGTCATATTCCCTGTTGTCTCTTGTTTTTGTACTTTTATGTTGAAATTCTTGTTTAGTTCCTGTTTCCTGTTAGTTTTGTAGTCCTTTGTAGTTTTATTCCTTGATTGGTTCCCCAGGTGTTCCTCGTTCCCTTGTTTGTTCCCTTGTGTATTTAAGCCCTTGGTTTCCCTGTGTCAGTTCTTGCATGTATGAATGATTTTGTCTATGCTGTGCCAGGTTCCCTGTGTTTTGTTTTTACTTTTGCTCTGAGTTTACTTGTTTGTTTATAACTTGCCTATTCCTTGCCTGTCTCATCACAATAGAACTGACCAAAAGATGGATCTAGCAGCAGTATTTGTCCGGTTGAGCCGAGCGAACCTCCCTATCGTTGAATACTCTCATCTGTTCAGCAGCATAGCCAGATGCACTGGTTTTGCTGATGCCCACTTAAAGTCCCTATACCAGATCGCCCTCCTTGCCAATGAATGGAGGGAATTACCGGAGACCGGGAACTACACGTGGGAAGAGTACGAAAATTACATTTGAGAGATGTTTGCATCTGAGAATCCTCTTAACGAGCCAACGCCTGCCACGGCCAATGAGCCAACGCCTACCACGGCCAACGAGCTGAAAGACTCGTCCGTCCCAGAGCCAGCGTTGCCAGCCTCGTCCGTCCCAGAGCCATCTTTGCCAACTTCGACCATCCGGAGGAGAAAGAAAAGAAGAAAGGCTTCTGCTCCCCAGGCTCCGCCCCCAGAGCCTTACACGGCTCTGCCCCCTGAGCCTTCCACCGTCCCCATCCTGTGGCTGCCTCCCAGGCCTCCTGACCCAGTCCCCGTCCTGTGGCCGCCTCCCAGGCCCCCTGACCCAGTCATGATATGCTCTGGCCCCCTTGGTCTCCTGGCCGTCCGCCTGATCTGCTCTGGTCTCCTTGGTCTCCTGGCCGCTTGTCTGGTCTGCTCTGGTCCCCCTGGTCTCCTGGCCATCCCCCGGATCTGCCCTGGTCTCCTGGCCGTCTCCCAGATCTGCTCTGGTCCCCTTGGTCTTCTGGCCGCCCGCCTGATCTGCTCCGGTCCCCTTGGTCTCCTGGCCGCCCGCCTGATCTGCTCTGGTCCCCTTGGTCTCCTGGCCGCCCGCCTGATCTGTTCCGGTCCCCTTGGTCTCCTGGCCGGCCGCCTGATCTGTTGTGGTCCCCTTGGTCTCCTGGCCGCCCGCCTGATCCGCTCCCTGACCTTGCCATGTTCCTCTGCTCTCCTTGCCCCTTGTGCCCCCTTGGACTGCCTGATTGCTCCTTATGCCCCCCCCCCAAGCCTCATGTTTTCCCTTCACTCCATGGACAATTTGTTTTTTTGTTTTCGTGCTTTTCTGGAGCATCTGGAATCCGCTCCTTAAAGTGGGGGCTCTGTCATATTCCCTGTTGTCTTTTGTTTTTGTACTTTTATGTTGAAATTCTTGTTTAGATCCTGTTTCCTGTTAGTTTTGTAGTCCTTTGTAGTTTTATTCCTTGATTGGTTCTGCCTGATTATTTCTCATTCCCTGATTTTTTCCCCAGGTGTTCCTTGTTCCCTTGTTTGTTCCCTTGTGTATTTAAACGCTTGGTTTCTCTGTCAGTTCTTGTTTGTATTTCAGTTTAATAAAGCTGCGTTTAGATCCTGATTCCTAAGATAATGGCTCTCACTGTGGTTCTTTGGAGTCCCAGAGCCTTTGAAATAGCTTTGTAATCCTTCCCAGATGTATTTATTAACCTTTTTCCTCATCATTTCTGGAATTTCTTTTGAGCTTGACATAGTGTTCTACTGGGTGAGACCTTTTAGCCAACTTCATGCTGCTGAAAAAGTTCTATTAAGGTGTTGATTTGATTGAACAGGGCTGGAAGTAATCAGGCCTGGGTGTGTCTAGTCCAGCTGAACCCCATTATGAATGCAGAGCCATAGTTTTGGGGATTTAGTTACCCAAATGGGGATATTAACAACTTTTCTTTGCTTCAATAAATACAATTATCAATCAAAAACTGTATTTTGTGTTTACTCAGATTGCTTTTGATTTATGTTAGATTTTGTTGGAATTTTTTAAATAATTTAGTATGAGAGATACACAAAAACAGAAGAAATAAGGATGGGGTAAATACTTTTTCAAAGCGCTGTACATAGTAATTATTCTAGTTCATAAGGAACAATGTAAATATAATACTATGGACACTTATATAAAGTTGAACTTGGGACTCTATCAGTAGTATTAATACTACTACTATATTAAACTATCTATTGTCTTAACAGTATTTACAAAGAGGAGGGGTTGTCAAACAAACATTGTTGCATTATGTTAAATTAGTGTTAACTTAGCTCCTAAAACTTAGTTACCTTCTTGCCATGTCCAGGATTCATCATTAACCAAAGATGATAGAAGATGTTTTTTCTTGTGTAAGCTGTTCAACAAATTAACTGATGCACTGATCTATATTTTCTGACTGTATTAGTTATGGGTTTTAGAATTAGTGAATTAGTCCACTTTGCTTGCCATAAAACTTTTTCCAGTGGCTTAACACTCTAACTCTTGTCAAAATTAAGTGTGTATTGCGATATCATGATTACTAGAAAAATAGACACATGCAATTCTCCAGTCATACCTCCCATCCCTCTTTCACCTTCAAATGGTGACAGCATAATTCAGTTCACCTTTTATCATCTTCTGTCACACAGGACGCCAGGAAAGCATGTGGAGACTCCACACTCACTCAGGTGAGACATAATTATATTTTTGACACAAATGAGAATCCTGACTTGATCCTCAGAGATCTATAGGTCTCCACTCATTTTGTGTATGTCTGTGTGGTAGATTACTGCAGGACTAGACCCGGTGGGGCGGATACAGATGAGGACAAGGCGCACACTGCGTGGGCATTTGGCTAAAATCTACGCCATGCATTGGGGCTCAGACTCCAGGTATATCTATCCACAACCTTGACACAACTGTTCTTCAACCAATTCATAGTCTGTTCTCACACCTGGCATCAAAGATAATTTTTTGCTCCCTTTTCTCTCAGACTTGTTAAATGTAGCATATGTGGATGGATGACTCAATGTTTTGTGAGTAGACTTTGGTTTTGCACCTGCTTTTAGTTTAGCACAGAAGACAATGAACAACAAGACACACTGACCCAAATGACCGCACTAGTGTCACAGTGGAAATTAATTTAAACAAATACTATTAAATTGAGCTGTTGTTTGAGGTAGTTTTAAAATCCCATATTCGGCTGCAACGGGTATGCCGCACCAGGGCAACACCTGTACTGATACAACTGTAAGGTTTTCTAATAACTGTAAATAACCATGTAAAGTCAAAGGCTTCGCTGTGTAAATTTAGGACATGTGAAAACCAAGCTTGATGATTTGAATCATTTTAGCTAGCCAGCGAGCTATATAAAGCAGGAAATAAAGGTGGTGCAACTGTGAAAGCTATATGTTTTGTTTATAAGCTTATTGTTGCATGCAAATTGATGTGCTAGTGCAAATGAGGACAATAACAATTGATATGTTGTTGAGTAGCTGATTTTCTTCATCTACAACTTGAGGGAAATAATTTGATTAATAGTCGTAAAATATATTTTTTAAATACTACTTTGTTTCAAAGAACTGTTGTCATTATGCATGGTTTAATTATAGATAAATTATATTATTATAATTATATAAATTATATTATTAAAAAATATATGATTAAAAATAGAAAAAGTGGCCTCTGTTTAAATTTACTTTGCAAACCACAAGTTATAATTTACTAATTTAATAATTTAATCTCCAATAGTGAATACACAGTATGGCAGTGGTTCCCAAACTTTTTCCTTGACGTACCCCTCCAAACATTCATAATCCTTTTGCGTACCCCCTTACTAAGGCATAGAGTTATTTTGAAAATATGTACAGTATATTTAACATAATTAGCTTTGTAAAACAACTCCCTTATATCAAACATGTTATATTTGTACATGCTATATTGATAATAAACAGATTGAATAATTTGCTTACCAGTTAATGAGATGAGTGTACTAGATATCACATAACTTGCAAACACCCACCCTCATTGTGAAATTGCTGCTAGTACTGTGTCAGTACTGCATCATTGCAGGTACGGCATTGCCAGCTGACTTCAAGCATTGCAGGTCTGCGCAATTGTGCGGTCAGTCAAGGTTATTATTTTAGCCACATTTGACACTGTCAGCAAGGTATAGATAATTTGCTGAAAAAATACAAATTAAAATCATGCAAAAAAACTTTCTATCTATCACTTAGCTACATCACCTAGCTGTGCGCTGGGCTGGTGAAAAAAAATACTTGCATCACGTGTGTTGTGCCCTCACAGAACGCATTAGTAGATGCACTTTTTTTTTATGCCAAAAGATAGATGATCCCAAATTTTTTTTGCTGCTGGACTTTTTACACATCTTTTGCTCTGTAGTGGCCTATGTATAAATAACTCATAATTTATTGCATGCTGTGAGGCTGTGAGGGATAGACTTAGTCTCTTCAATGGCACAAACAGTATAAAGCTGTATATAGCTCCTAGATCAAATCTGATTTTCCTCAACTCATGTTGTCTGGTGTTCTTTGTGT
The DNA here is from genome assembly GCF_025860055.1 of Xyrauchen texanus. Classification (NCBI taxonomy): domain Eukaryota; kingdom Metazoa; phylum Chordata; class Actinopteri; order Cypriniformes; family Catostomidae; genus Xyrauchen; species Xyrauchen texanus. Next base: position 27,779,902 of record NC_068279.1, read on the forward strand.
ACTGAATGTTCTTGGACAGATATTTTATCAATATTTTGTCTGCAGAACGATCCAAAAACACTTTAAAATGCAGTACAGCCCATTGAAGAGAATTAAAGTCTATCCCTCACAGCCTCGTTGTCAATCCCATAAAAAAAGATGGCGCTATCGTGAATAAGGTCTATTTATCTGACCTTTTTGACAGGACAATTTTGGTGTTTCTACAATAGTGGGTGCACAATTTTTTTGCGAGCGAGAAATTAATTGAGAAATGCAACTGGGATGAAATTAAAAGAACAGTAAATCTCAGAATTTTGTTTGTGTACCCACCATAACTTAACATACCCCCAGAGGTAAGCGTACCCCAGTTTGTGAAACACTGCAGTACGGTACGATACTACAAGGCTGCTTGGCTTACTTAACTGTATAAAAAAAAAAAAATGCTCTTGTCAAACTAAAAAAAATAAATAAAAATAAAATCAGGGCTGTCAAAATTTTTACATAATCCCAATTTTTATTGTCTTCTCAATCTCCTCCACGTCTCCTTAGGCTTCTTGTTAGTGCCTCACAGGATGGAAAACTAATCGTCTGGGACAGCCACACTACAAACAAGGTCTGTCAAACCATCAAAGTATTACATATAAAAAGCACATTAAACTGTTGCAAACATTATCAGTGTTGGGAAGATTACTTCTGAATTGTAATCTGATTACATTTAAAAAGAGTACTGATTATAAATTACACAAATCATATTATAATCAGTGATGTAATCCTTTAGCAGGGACTAAAACGGTTTAAGGAATGAAAACGAAATTTTTGGCAGAACTATCCGAAAACAGAAACGAAATCCCTTTCGGTTGTTCTGGAGTGAAAACATGATTAAATGCCGGTAACCATTTAATAACCGGTTAATTTTGTTACAACAATTTTTTCATGAAACCAAAGACCACAGGGTTTATAAGAGTACATTTTCGGAATTACACTTCCTGTTGCCAGAAAAATTTGGCTTCTCTCTTTTTAGAAGAACATAAACATGTCCTTTGATTCTGAAGGACACCGCTATTAACTGAGAGATTGTTAATTGATTGTGGATGGCCAAATTAATATTTGAAATATTTACAAAAAATACACTGTTTCTCTTGAGAGATCTGGAAACACTGCTACTGGAATATCACTCACCCGTAACACAGAGTCATTTTAAAACGAATGTTATTAGCTGTTCTTTTATTTCATTCTAACCGGTGACCATTTGGAAAGAAGGCTAATGAACGCAGGAACCAAAATGAAAAAATACAGTTTCTGCTCAGAACAAACCAATATTAAAGACATTTCATTTTTAAGTCCCAGTTGTTAGATTACACTTTTTAGGTTATCTAATCTGATTCCATGTTTCGATGATAATCTAATTTAAAGTGTATTAAATAACAAATATTAAATTACACTCCTTTACACACTTTTATTAAACATGAAATCAAACAATGTAATATTTGTCAGTGCCTGAGCAGAACCACCTTCCACCGCCCCGACACACAATTCTTTGAAAGCCAAAACTAATCGCATATGTAATTGATATGTAATCCATAATAAAGTAACTGTATTCTGTAATGTAATCTAATTAGAATTACTTGATTATGTAATTTCTACCCAGCACTTTATCAGCATGTGATCCCTGTTATTGCCAAACAACTTCTTTTAATGTGTAATGTTTAATGAGTAATATTGATATGAACTTCAGATTCACGCCATCCCATTACGGTCATCATGGGTGATGACATGTGCATATGCGCCATCTGAAAACTTTGTGGCCTGTGGTGGTCTGGACAACATTTGCTCTATATACAGCTTAAAGACGAGAGAGGGCAATGTTAGAGTCAGTCGAGAACTCCCTGGTCACACAGGTATGAATACACACACATCTTTATTTAGAAAGAAGTGATTAACATCTCTGAAAACATGAAAACACAGGATCAATAGAACAATTTGTATATTGTTTTGCATGTGGTAGTCAAATGTGTTTTTGATGACTAACTGTTTAAAACTGGATTTTTTTCTGTGTGTCTCTAACTAAAGGGAATCAGATTTCAGATGTTTCTTTTCTATCCTGTGTAGTTTCAGGGTGTGTCATGTTGACTTCCTGTCTTGTTCATTTCCTAGGTTACCTTTCCTGTTGCCGTTTCATTGATGACAATCAAATTATCACAAGTTCAGGAGACACAACCTGGTGTGTTCACATGACCCAAAATAAATATGAACACATGAACAAATAGTACTGCATAAACAGTATAGTATACTATGCAATATACAGCAGACATTAACATTTACAGTTGAACTCAGAAGTTTATATACACCTTAGCAAAATATATTTTAACTCAGTTTTTCACAATTCCTGACATTTAATCTTAGAAAACATTCCGTCTTAGGTAAGTTAGGAACTTTATTTTAATAATGTGAAATGTCAGAATAATAGTAGAGAGAATTATTTATTTCAGCTTTTATTTCTCTCATCACATTCCCTGTGGGTCAGAAGTTTACATACACTTTGTTAGTATTTGGTAGCATTGTCTGTAATTGTTTAACTTGAGTCAAACATTTTGGGTGGCCTTCCACAAGCTTCTCACAATAAGTTGCTGGAATTTTGGCCCATTCCTCCAGACAGAACTGGTGTAACTGAGTCAGGTTTGTAGGCCTCCTTGCCCACAAATTGTCTATCAGATTGAGGTCAGGGCTTTGTAATGGCCTCTCCAATACCTTGACTTTGTTGTCCTTAAGCCATTTTGCCACAACTTTGGAGGCATGCTTGGGGTCATTGTCCATTTGCGACCAAATGTCTTGAGATGTTGCTTCAATAAATACACATAATTTTCCTTCCTCATGATGCCATCTATTTTGTGAAGTGCACCAGTCCCTCCTGCAACAAAGCACCCCCAGAACTTGATGCTGCTATCACCATGCTTCACGGCTGTGATGGTGTTCTTTGGCTTGCAAGCCTCACCCTTTTTCCTCCAAACATAACAATGGTCATTATGGCCAAAAAGTTCTATTTGTATTTAATCTGACCAGAGGAAATTTCTCTAACAAGTAATATCTTTGTCCCCATGTGCATTTGCAAACTGTAGTCTGGCTTTTTTATGGCAGTTTTGCAGCAGTGTCTTCTTCCTTGCTGAGCAGCCTTTCAGGGTATGTCGATATAGGACTCGTTTTACTGTTGATATAGATACTTATCGGTTTCCTCCAGCATCTTCACAAGGTCCTTTGCTGTTGTTCTGGGATTTATTTGCACTTTTCGCACCAAGCTATGTTCATCTCTAGTAGACAGAATGCGTCTCCTTCCTGAGCGGTATGATGGCTGCGCGGACCCATGGTTTTTATTCTTCAGTACTATTTTTTTGTACAGATGAATGTGGTACTTTCAGGCATTTGAAAATTGCTCCCAAGGATGAATCAGACTTATGGAGGCCCACAATTTTTTTATGATGTCTTGGCTGATTTCTATTGATTTTCCCATGATCTTAAATCAAAGAGGCACTGAGTTTGAAGGTAAAATGCATTCACAGTTACACCTCCAATTCAGTACACCTCATATCAGAAACTAATTGGCCAATTGTCTAAAGGCTTGACATCATTTTCAGTAATTTTCCAAGCTGCTTAACGGCACAGTTAACTTAGTGTATGTAAACTTCTGACCCACTGGAATTGTGATATAGTCAATTAAAAGTTAAATAATCTGTCTGTAAACAATTGTTGGAAAAATTACTTGTGTCATTGCAAAACTATAGTTTGCTAATATTACATCTGTGTAGTGGTTAAAAAATTTGTTTTAATGACTTTAACCTAAGTTTATGTAAACTTCTGACTTCAACTGTATTTGTACGGTTAAAATCTGTTTGCACTCTTGGATCTGAAATAACAATTACAGAATAATAATCATAATACTACTTCATTTTATTACGCCAGATTAAACAGACAGAACCATTAAACACAACTATAAAACATATGGCAATAAATAACATGAGAACATACAAACCTGAAAATCTCATTGAGATTTCTCATCTTATCAAAATAAAGGAAAATATAAATGTATTTTGTATATGTAGTGACAACTTAATTCTCCTTCCTAAAGATAGAAGTTGAAACGCACAGTGCAATACATGTAGGCTACTACCAATGATGTTGTGTGCTATTCTCAGTATACTCTGATAGTATCAGTTCAATCCTCTGTTCTGGTTGTTGTACTGTGTAACCTTGTTTTTTGAATGTGTGTTTTCAGTGCTTTGTGGGACATAGAGACCAGTCAGCAGACGACGCTGTTCTCGGGTCACAGCGGTGATGTAATGAGCCTGTCGCTGGCTCCAGACTCACGGACCTTCATCTCTGGGGCCTGTGATGCCTCCATTAAACTCTGGGACATCAGAGACAGCATGTGCAGACAGACGTTCACTGGTCACGAGTCAGACATCAACGCAGTTTGTGTGAGCACAAATAGAAACTTACGGGCTCTTCACACCTCAAATTATTTTTAACCCTGGGTTAAAGTAATCCTGCTCCATGTTTCACACTGTTCAGACTTTAGCTTGTTACTGATTACCTTTGGCACCACAGTACCTGCAGAGATTCATAACCCAGGGATATAAGTTGGATATAAATTACAAGTGTGAAACATTGGTTATTCCACGGTTAAAATTGGCCTCAACTGGGGTGAAAAAATTAATCCAAGGTTAAGCATAGTGTGAAAAGCCTTTTAAAAGTGAAACACATTACAGATACTTATGAGACAAAGTATATCTCCTTTCCTTTTAATTATTTTCTCCTTCAGTTCTTTCCCAGCAGTAGTGCGTTTGCAACCGGTTCAGATGACGCCACCTGCAGACTGTTTGACCTGCGTGCCGATCAGGAGCTCTGCTTATACTCTCATGATAATATCATCTGTGGCATCACCTCTGTGGCCTTCTCTCGCTCTGGCCGCCTCCTGCTCGCCGGCTATGACGACTTTAACTGCAACATCTGGGATGCCATGAAGGGAGACCGAGCAGGTGAACCCACTAGCATTATTATTATGCATGAATACAGTAACCCTTTGCACAGCATTTCATTTGTAATTTATGAGTTCCAGGAACAAGGAAATTATGACAGATGCAGCAGTTTTGGGGGAACGGAACTTAAATGAAAAAGAGTGGTTTCTGGAAATGCTAGATTTGGTTCCAGAATTTGTTTCCAGCACAAATGAAGCAATGTCTTTACACTAAAGCCCTTCACACCCTCCCTCTCTCTCTCTCACTCTCTCTCTCATAGGAGTGTTGGCTGGCCATGACAATCGTGTTAGCTGTCTTGGGGTAACAGATGATGGCATGGCTGTGTCTACAGGTTCTTGGGACAGCTTCCTCAAGATTTGGAACTGACCATACTCGCACACACATGCAATGCTCACATATCTTACACAGTATTCACTTCTCATACATACTATATGCACGGTATGTACTTTACTGTACATATGATGTACACTTACGTGCACAGACACATGCAAGACAAAGACAATAACTGTATGTACTATATATGACAACTTATTATAAGTTTACACCATACAACCCACAAAGTTTTTCTTTTTAAACATCATTCTCACAATTTGCATACTTTTGATTAATTTTGTTTAATTTTCAAAAGTATTTAAGACTATTCATTTTATTTAGCATTTCTGGTCATTCTGTTCTCTACACGCAAACATAAGCCTTCGGTGCCGTTTCCATGATGTAGAGTTCAGATGATGAAAAATGTAAGGCAGGGTTGAGTTATCCAGCCGAAATGTCCTAAATCACACTTCATGTAGTCATGTTTTACAGATGCATATGCCGGCATATTACTGTATATAATATATGTTTTTGTCTTACATTTTTATGTTCATGTTTTTTTTTTACATGCTTATAATTTGTTTCCCTGTGTGGCACACCCTATGGAGAATAAAGAAAGTGAAAAAATAAAATAAAAAACATATATAAAAACTGGTGCCACTATATGTGACTACAGGTATATATATATATATATATATATATATATATATATATATATTATTATACATGAGAGGTTGTGTGAATGCTCATTATTTGAATTTACTTTAGTTTATAGTCAGTATGTTTACATGCGCGGATATAATCGAGCTACAGTCGTCATCTGTCAGTCTTGAGTATACATGAATGTGTAATACATATTTAAAAGGAAGGACATCAGCTGAGGATGTCAGCATCACATCTGGCCAAGGCCAATTCTCGTCTGATTAACATGTATACCTGCTGGATAAAGCCAGGCTACACACACATTATCTGTAAGTCAGCCTTCTCAAAAAGTGGACCGGTATAATTTCAGTCGAATTAAAGCATTTACAAGTCATTTTGAAAAGATAATTGTAAGACTCAAATCAAACTTTTAAAGTTCATGTAAACTTACGTTTCTGTACTTGATTTACTCTCTAGTAACTCTCCAACATACTATAAAATACAGTATATGGGTACATTACAAATTTAAAAACATTTCAAACAAGGAAAAACATATAAGCTATTATTTATACTCAAAAAAAAGAGTAACAATTTTAACAGTGATCAAGTAATTTTTTATTCTCAAACAATGCTGTATTAAGACATTACAGACTTGTGAATGCATCCAATCTTTAAGACTTAAATCTTCTGAAACATTCCCCCTAAACAAACACTAAAATATGTCTGAAACAAAGACTTGAGAAAAAAAAAAAGGAAATAAAAAGAAAGATAATCAACCCATCACAGAGGATCAACTTTATCTAGACCTCCAAACAACCTTTAACCGCTCCTGGCTACTGCTATAAGATAAACCCAAAAGAAAAAAAACAAACTACAAATCATGAACTTTTTCCTTTGCAGTAAATATTTTACAAAATCAGCTAAGGGATTAACTTCATATTATTAGAGAGCAACAAGAGAAATGCCACTTGTTAGCATAGTGGTAATAGCATGTAGAGTAGAGCATATAAATATCTCAAACACAGCAGCAAAGGCCTTAAACGAAAACCAGACAGCTCCAAACTCATCTACAACACTACACACGACCTGGTCTACCATTTTAAAGACTGGCTATTATTGGATATAAAAGTGAATGCGCATGTGGATATAACGCTAAGGTCCGAGGAGCATTTCTTCAAATTTGTTTTATTTTGCAGACTGCGTAGGAGGGAACTTGTGGAAAGGAGTGTAAAATCTCTTCTTCACACATTTCAATCAAAGCACTTGCACCTTAGCCAGAATGAGCACTACTGCAGTTATAGACATCTGAGCCAGCTGTCTGATAAGACTTCAATACAACAGAGGTCAAATTTAGCATCAGTTCTTCCTCCATTAATTTAAGAGCGCTCACATTGGAGAATTTCACAAATCTGCAACATTATATCCCTGTCTGGCTTCGGGTGACTTAAGACACCAGGATAAAACAAACTGATTACATTTGGAAAGTTGGAAGTTTGCAATTAAGCCAACAACATGTGTACCTGTTGAACTACCCTCACACAAGAGAAAACATCCATAATAATCAGCTATAAGCTTTTTGAAGTCAGTCTAATACTGTGAGATCAGGAGCGTGTCAATTGCTATAGAATGACTAAAATGTTACATTTGGTCATTGGTGGCATTTACAAACTTGAGTCATATTTGTGGCTGGAGTCCAGTGATGATGATTTGTGTGCATGTTTGACCATACTGGTCCTCTATAGCTTTTGACTGGTTTTCCTTTTTCTCCCCCCACTCGCTTTCCTCTAAGGAAATAATGAACAGCACACACTCGGATCAAAAATAGCTCTCCTATTCACACATGCACATTCGCACACCCACACGCTCTCTTTTATAACACTTGCTGGGAAAAAAAGGGGAGGGAGATACGAGTCTAACTGAATGTACAGCCATATGTACAGCTTTGACTGCAAAACAGAAAGAAGCAGTGGGCTCATATTGTTATTCAGCCCGCAAAATGTTACATATATAAATGCATTCTTTTATTGATTTCTATTTATAATGTTATGTTTTATTAAATTATTTTCATAGAAATGTACATATATTTAGGTATAAAAGAAAAATAATTGAGGCATTATATATGAATTTCCTCAGTTTTTCCATCCAGACAGGCCATTTTAATCCTACTATTAAACCCTTCCATATATTGTAGTGTCAAAAAGCATATTTCTTCATTATAATCACTTCTTTATATCATCATAAATCTGATATAAAACATAAATTCTGCCATCCATTAGCGTTAAAAATGTGTTGTACACATTCACTAGTAAGCATCAAGGCAAATTCTCAGCCAATTTCAAGAGCTCTCAGGAATGCTTAAATCACAATGTAGGGACCGAGCTCTTCACCATGACAACCCAAATCTTTTATAAACCTTGTGCATGAAAACCAGAGGCTCCCTCTTTGGCAAAATTATAAAGCAAATACAATTCAAGCTAAAACTATTAACATCCACTCCAGAATAAATAGCATTTTCTTCTAACTAATTTTTTGTTTCGAACATGGTGTTTGAAACGAAGTCTTAAGTCTAAATACTGTGGAGAAATGCACTGTGATAAAACTGCAGAAATGAACTCTATATGGTATGGCTTTTGTGCTAGAACAGAGTGAGAAGAGCCCATCTTGGTGCTCTGGCTATTGTCAGTTTAAGTGCACTTTGTTGGCACAAGACCCCTAACTGAACAATGAACTGGATTAAGCTTTATTTTTTTATCTCCAACTTTTCTCTTCCCTGAACATCAATTCTCATTGCTCACACATACACACAATCAAGCAAATGCACCCAACCCAAGGCACTGTTATTTCAGTAAACATGGCAGTTAGATTAAGCATGAAAATGCTTAAAAATTCTATAGTGAATAGAGATTGAAGGAGCAACATATAATACGGTGGGAGGTGGACAAAGATTTTAAATCTCTAAGAGAATCTGTCACAATGGCACAGTAGTGTTCAGTTCAGATATATTCAAGTTTTTGATTTTCTCTAAAATGCAACTTTAACAATGTTTAAATATTTGTACTTGTCTGAAGAGTTCTGCTTATCACTGGTATATTTTAATGACTGACTGACTGAACGTGTCATCACCGTTTAGTACTTGTCTATACAAGTGTCATTGTGTGACAGCAGCCAATATTTCCAGCATTGGGAGGGGAGGGGCTATTATGTAACTTGTGATGATTGTACTGCCACAAGTTACTGTACAAATCAGTGCTTAAAAATAATTTACAGTAAATCACAAGAAAATATTTAGCAAAGACCAAAGTGTGCCAATGTGTTCAAATATATCCATCTCATCATACACAAGCGGTTTTTGTAAAGGCAACATTTATAAGTATGTAAAATACCATCTTTGTTAAATAGGGAGAAAAGAAAAGACATGATTGTGAACAGGATTCTAAAATGTTTTAGACCAGTAAGCAGGTAAATATGGTGAGTATGTGCTGAATCCTGTAGATTAGGGCTGCAACTAATGATTATTTTTGATAATCGACCTTGTGCCTGACTTAAGCGGTTGGATTAAACGTGCTTACTAACAATAGAGGGGGGAAAAAAGGATCTTTTAAAAGATACCTCTAAATGACATTCACTGAATTAAAGGGAAAAAAAGACTTTTAATTATGTTTAATTCAGTAAAAATTCACTGCAAAAAAAGTGCTTTTGTCTTGTTTTCCATTTAAAAATATCTAAAAGTCCTTAAAACAAGATACATTTAATTGAGAAGCATCATATAAGATATTTAGACTTGCTTTAAGAGAATGTATCTTAAATATAAGTGTATTTTGTATATAAGTGAATTTTTTCACTTGGTTATATTTCTGTGTGTGCAGTAAATACAAAATACACTTTATATTCAAGATCTATTCTCTAAAAGAAGTCTAAATATCTTATATGCTGCTGCTCTGGTGAATGCATCTTTTTTTTTTTTTTTTTTAAGGATTTGTATATATTTTTAATATTATATTCAACATTCGCAGAATTGTTTTTCTTTCTTCTGCAGTATAGCTGCTAAAGTAAATGTACACTGTTTTAAAGGAGTTTTAGGTATTTATATGGTAAAAAAAGACAAAACAACAACACAGTTTGTTGCAGTGTATAATGAGGCGAATACTCTCACATTCATGTTCATTTCAATCAATCTTTAACTCGCAAAAAACAAACAAAGCTGTGTATTGCCAATTTTCTTCCTGATAAGAAATGCACAATTACATATATGATGATTCAATAAGCCACAAACTATCATGTTATAATCTAGCTGCAGCAAGTGTGTGCGCTCGAGGGATGAGCGTCCCCGCAACAGAGTGTGCATCAGCCCGGTGCAGTTTCAATCTCTCCCCCCTTCAAGACACTTCGTGCAACTAATAGAAGATGCACTGAACGCACAGAGAAATTAAAGTTTTGGAGTTTGTAGTTATTTACATGACGAGCTACAGTGCTCCTCTTGCTCCGTCATTAGATTTGAATATGATCTCATGTTACGTTAAATTACATCAAACGACTTTGACAATGGAAATTTTTGTTGACAATTTTTTACTTATAACTACAAACCAAATGATTCAGCCCTACTGTAGATGTAGATCATCTGCATGGTAATGAGTGTATAGCCAGAAAATAATCTCAGTTTTAGTATTGCAGAGCTGGAGACATTCATACCAGGCACAATCCGTCATTTATCATTATACTATTGCTTTGTCTGATGTTACTGATTCATATTTCATACAGTCTCAAACAAACACACACACACACACACACACACACACACACACACACACACACACACACACACACACACACACACACACACACTCTCTTGCACACTGTCAGATAAACAAAAGCATATTTTTGCTCAGATCTATGCCCAAGACTTTGTCTAAATCATGGCATTTGTGATGATAAAAAATGGTGGGGTCCAAATATTTCTTAAAAAATAAAATGTCTGATCAAACGCACATCACTTGTCTGATCAAATGCACATCACTTCCCTGATGCACTCCAGAACAACAAACCTGCCTAAAATAAAATACAAAAATCCAATAATCAATTAATTTTGACAGCATAAACACATGACTCAGTTATGAAATCACTAACAGAGGTGAAATAAATGCTAATATTGTATTACGCAGTAGTGTAGTGATTTAACTCCTAAAAAGAAATCATGTGACTAGTGCATACAAACAAGATTTTTATCTAAATACATTTATGGCTGCTATGTACAATTTACACAGTGATAACTGAACTATACATTTATGCTGCCAAAAAAAGCACTTAATCATAACTTCCTGACCTTAGAATCAGAATAACCAAAGGAAAAAAAAAAACTCCTTCGTAAACCTTTGTACAAGAACGAGCACACAACACATATTTCAAATGGAACAGCTATAGAACAGCAGATCATAAAAGTAGTAGTAATACCAAATACGATTACGTACAGAGAATATCAAACTGTAGTAGATATGATGAAACTTCCCAAATAGAAAGAAAAAAAGTGCTTTGAAAAGCAAAACCAAAGATGGATCATTGTGGGTGACTCGGTCTCACCAGATGATAAGTGGAAAAGCAAAATGCCAGATTCTGCTCTGTAAGCGGCCAAAGGCATTTCAATAGAACAAACAGTTTGGCGACAAAGGCGTTGGATTATTGTTTATACATCGAGAAAGCGAAACCCATCCCCTTCCCTCCCTTAGAAAGGAAATCATCTCAGAATAAGTTAAAACTGATATTGTTAGATTTTTTTTTTTTTTAAATCATTGTCTATACTTCTACTTGTTGAAAAGAAAACATTACTTTATATCACTTGTATCAGAAACTTTGAATGCAACCGATGATAAACAACTACTTCACTATACAGTGGAAATGGAAAATTACAGATATTGAAGTACCACCCTCTACTGCTGCAGAGTTTCAAGTTGTTTCTGCTGCTCAAAGTAGCTTATAAATTCTCTCAAACACACACTGCTGCTGTGTCAGAAAACACGCAAACATTTTGTGATTCTCATAGTTTACATACATTTCTAGAGATAAATGTACAGTTAGCCTTTTTGTATGGTCCTTCAAATGTCAGAAATTAGCAGAGAGGAATGTTGTGAAGGGGCCCAATATGCTGAAAACGAACCATTTGGAATTAGTTGTACACAACATTGCTCTGTCAGAGGTCAGCAGTGCGCTCACAGTACATACACACACTCCTTTTTCAGTTGGCTCAGAGATTAAAGAAGATGGTGAAGGAGTGTTTTCAGGAAGTAAATAACTATGCTTGTGTATGTGTTCCATCTGTAGGCTTGTGCAGGATTATGTGTGTGTTTTTACAAAGTGTGTATGTGAGGAAATATTGTGTGAGAGGACTCTTCAGTGTTTGTATGTGTGCACAGCAGAATCTATGTTCATGTAGCAGCTCTTTCACCAGTTCATGATGCAGTTTCTATTGAGGGTCATGAAGTAGACCTGACTACTGCCACCAGAGCGCACTGATGCAAAAAACACCTGAAAGAAACAGAGCGAGACAGATATGAGGAAATGATGATTACAGTAATGGAAAAAGGTTTTTTTTTGTGATTGGAGGTTAAGGTGTTTGTGTACATGCTACGCTATAATTTGGGAACAAAACTGCCCTTCTAAGTAAGCTTAATCTGACAAAATGTACAATAGTGGACATCCTCAATTGGAAAAAACAATTCATAAAAGTAAATTATGTTTTAACATTCTAAAATGCAACAAGTTTCCCTTTAGGGGTTAGGATTCATCTTTAGTAATTACAGCGTAATTCATGTCCCCATTTAGATAAATAAGTGAACGTGTGTGTGTCACCTTGTCATTTCGTTCACACAAGAACTTAAGCCTCTGAGCTCTCTTGTGCATGAAGACCCCATCCAGGTGTCCCGTCTCAACAGATCTGATCTCAATGGCTTTCTCTCCCCAGCCCATAATCTGATTAGAGCAGATATGGGCTACAAGCAAACACAAATACACAGACAAAAGAAGAGCTTTTCATCATTTCACTTGAATAATATTGCTTCAAAGGGTATTTACAACAAAAAAACATCTATTGCATTAAATTTGGCTGACGATTAATTGTCAAACAAATCATTGCAATCAAGTTTGAGTCATTCTGTGTGGAATGCTATTTGTATAGTGCAAGGAATTGCTGCCTATGTAGAGTGTTTCAGATCAGCTTTTTATGAGGTTTAATTTCAGTTAGCATGCTGCATTAGAATTCAGCTGTGAATGTAGGCAGTAGAAAGAAAGGCAGCTCACTAGATTTTGGAGCAGAGCTTCATGAATACAGGACTGTATGCTTTTCACTAATTTTGCTATTCTGCAAAAACAAGTATATGCTCCAGACATCACGTGTGTATGTGTGAGCACGATTACGTGAATCTGACACTAACCAACAGATGTGGGCATTTCTCCCCACTGCAACACCACATCTTTGATGATGCGTCCATATGTGTTGACGTAAACACCCTCGTCCTCATAACACAACAGCATCTCCATTCCATCAGAGTTGGGCAGGAATACGATTGCATGAGGAGTCACCTGGGACTGGATCTACAGCAAAAGACAAATGTGCAGAGTGATAAAGAACCGACAGAAACAGACAGAGGTGTAACTTCTAAGTTTTAAGTTCCATGATCTTTTCCAGGCCTTGAAAACACAATTAAAAATTTTCCATGACCTGTAACAGCCTAAAATCTGTACAAATATTTGGTCAAAGAAAATTCTTCTGTCGGCAATTGTACATAAAACATTCTTCTCCAATTCAGCCACAATTCACATATCGCTTCAATATGATCCACTGTATTTTTATTAGCTGCGACCAAAGTCTGTACTGTCAGAGTATGTAATGTATTTGATGAAGCATGCACTTGTCTGACAGTAAAATACTAAGTTCTTGAAGTATGCATGCGAGTAGTATGAATAGATTCAGGGAAAACTTTATCTGGGAACTTGGGCAATGTTCTGTGACCCAAAAATTTGACGTAAGAAAAAAAAAACAGCAAAAATAATCTGCTCTGTTTTTGTAAAATAAGTGCACTTTAAACACAAGGAGCAACTTTCTTGGTATATGTAGCACTTAAAGTTGGGAATGTCACCTGACTCGGGGTTCAAGTTTTTTCATTCTGCTTTTAGAACGTGACATCAGAGACTATTTTTCAGAGACCGGCAACTTCCATTAAAATTAATGGGAGAAATTGGAATGCCCAACCAAGAAGCTCTAGCGCTCAATGGTCAATGGATGTAGAAAGGAAGTCCTACCTTACAGGTAAAAGAGCCAATCACCTTTTAGATACAGACATCGCCTGTCAACCAACTCGAGAACGTGCAGGCGCATTAGCTAAATTGGGTGTTTTAGCGTAATACGTGGTAAAGAAGCACAATTTATGATCCCAATATTATCAAATTTTATTGCGGATTTGAAATATGCTCTTTGATTGTAAACTTGACCAACCGTTATTGAGATTTTGGTCTTTCTCCATTTAAGTAGATAGGAGTTGCACTGGCATGACTGGAATTAGCCTACTGAGAGCATTCCAAAGATGGCCGATGGTGGGCTGAAATGCCAGAAAGACGTGACGTCTTCTCAGCTCCTGAGGTATTATGGGATGGTAAAGTGTCCAGTCTATCTTATACTTTGGATTCGGGCATACTACTGTACCTTTTCTTGGCATACTATATCATAGTGATGTATGGACATTCAGACACAGGATTTGTGGAAAAAAGGTGACATTTTTACTTGTGTAATGTGCATCATGTGACCAGTGTGTAACTCACATGCACAGGAATGTAGATGTCGTAGTTGTTCCCAGAGTCTACATCAATGGCATGGAAGCCAGCACTTGAACCATAGATGACCTTTAACCTTTGGCCTTCCTCCACTGTAAGGTCCACCAAAAGAGGCCTATGAGGCAGGTCACCAAATGACTGGAAAGAAAGACTAAAATGAGCAGGAAGCTAAAATACTGCAAATTACGAATACTGTGTGAAATGAAAAATATATATATTTTTTTTCCCACAACACTTAGTTTATAAGTAATGCATCACAGAACAATTAAGAGTACCTGAAACAATGCTAATAAAACAAAATATGACTGCTTCTTTCAAAACATTAAGAAAACCACAGCAAACTGTAACAGGCGAGGAAAAATACTGATGGATATTTGATATGATGGATGAATATTTTGACATCAAATGAACAGAAAACTTCAGTATCTTTGTAACAATAAAACAGATCTCTTAAACGTGTGCACTTTTGTTAAACAAATATAAAATATTTCTTAAAACTTTCACTACCTTGAAGGCCATGAATTTATGGTAAGGTTTGGGAGCCCAGGCATAAACCTCCACAGCATTTCTCAGAGCGATAACCAAAAACTTGATCCTTTCATATTTCACTGGGGAAAACAAAACATAAATATCTTTAATTTTACTATATGAAATAAAGTACTTTAACTTTGTTAACCCTCTGGGGTCGACAGACGTGCCGGCGCTTCCTGCTGGATATTTTCGTCATTACAGCAGAAACAACTTAAAATACTCAGTCATTTTTGGGCATACAGAACTGTAAGACATCATTAGAGACTATAAAGGGTCTACATTTATTTGTGTACACTCACAATAACAACAAAATCTTGTGGTTTTGTAAAATAAAGAAAATAAAAAGGGTTCAGCAGTCTTCGTGTTCACAAGGATATTTCTGAAACACGTCACAAAAATGAACTGAAACTCCGCGAATACTGATGATACAAACATGAGACATATGTCTAAAGAAAGCTTAAAATGTCTACTTTTAAATAAAACAATTCAAATTTAAAACAAATATTCTCCTGAAATGCAATCTGTTTGAAACAAAGTGATGTACAGTTTTTACTAGGCTATCTAATTATCTGTAATGTGATCACACCCACCAGCAGACCGCGCCATTCATACGCTAATGTGCTGAGACGATCAATGCAAATGGTACACACCCCCGACAGTGAGGTTTAATGTAAACACAAGACAACTCAACTTTTCTTCATGTTTGTAACAATACACAGGCGACTGTGCGGTTTGATTTAAACACATTTAATTCATTTTTCTGCACGTTTGTAACGATACACAGGTGAGGAAGCTCCTGGATAGTGACGAAGAGTTAACATTTTCCTCAGAAGAAGAGCGGGCCTCCGATGAACATTTGTATTTTGAAGAGAGCCTTGATCCAGCCGAGGATACAATTTCAGACGAGTAAGTCATTTAGTTTTCATTAGCTGACATGCTATGTTATATAAACATGTACATATTTTACTAGTGGGATGATTGACATTTGAAATATGTCCTAAAAAGCAAGTTTTAGTAACATTTAAATGCTGTTTCGGCTAAAGCAGGTATTTAAATTGTATGCTGTATGCTATAAATATGATATGTAATATGATATAAAATTATATGAATGTTTAGATTACATTTTAAATAGCGTTTATGCTGCCTCATTTTCATCAACAAAGCATGTGCTTGCAAATATCTGTTCAGGTGTAAATGAGTAAAATGCACTTTAAATATGCCCATATTAGAAAATCAGCATATTATTATGATTTCTGAAGGATTCTGAAGGATCATGTGACACTAAAGACTGTAAGACAGCTTTGATCACAAATTGCATTTTACAATACATTCAAATAGAAAACTGTTCTTTTAAATTGTAAAAAGTTCAAAATATCACTGTTTTTACTGTATTTTGGATCAAATAAATGCAGTCTTGGTGAGCAGAAGAGACTTCTTTTAACAGTAGTGTAGGTCTAAAGTGAAGTAAAGCCTATATATTAAGAAGATGTATAGTCAGATTACTTCTTTTAACTTAAAATTTGATTTGGATCATTAAGTCTTCTCACATTCATTCTCTATCCCTCATTGATGGGCCCAGGGGAGGGGTCTTTGTCTCTCATCTTAATTATAATCCATACTCATGATAGTTCACGCCTCCTCGAATATGACCTTTCAACACTAAAATTGTCTTACAAAAGTTAAACTACTATATTGTGTCAAGATGGTTTTCACATAATTGTGTAGCAAAAACTCTAGGCTACAAGATCCAGTTCTCAAAAGGCGTGTGGGCAAATGTTTAATATATGTTATGTGGCCTTATTTCAGTGACTTAATTTAGTTTTTCAAAACCATGCATAAACGTTATTTTCTCAAAAATGCAAACCTGTACATACATGTTGCTCACATATTATTGTAGGCCAGTTTGTGCTGAATACAGTGTTATCAGACTTTAGCTATTAATATCTTTTTAAGCAACTGAAATAAGCACAAATGTCAAGGCATGTCAAAACTTCTCCAGGGCCCAAAATACCCTCAGACCCCAGAGGGTTAAGACCATTAAAACTAACCTCTGTTTCTTTTATGGTATGCCAACAGGAAGTGCATACTTTCTCCACTCATTTTGAAGTGAAAACTTACCCACTTTGCAGTGCACATTTGCTCTCCATATTTCACAATATACAGTGCACATTGGGGCATTTCAAAGTAAAAACTTTGCAGCACACATATAGCAATTTCTTTGCGAGTTATTAAGCAATTAGTAAGTGAACACTTACCCACTTTGTAGTGGACACAGCCTTCCATTTCCCCTACAGTGGTCCAGCCCTGTTTCTTTTCCACCTCTGGGTCATTATGAAGGATTTTGTTCCTCAGCCAGGCCAGATAATATACACGCACTTTATTCTTCTTTCCTGAAAGTATGAGAATTAAAGTGTACTTGCATGCATCTAGACTGACCATGAACATGTGTCCAGAAATAGTAATGAGTAGGTGCGTATACATTTCACCTTATATAGTGATAAGATGTCCAGAAAGAGTGATGAGTAGGTGCGTATACATTTTACCTTATATAGTGATAAGTGATAAGATAACCTGTTAGAGTGAAGAGTGGCTATGTGTGTAGCATGTTATGATGAACTGGAGTGTGTTTGTGTGTGTTAAGAGATAACCTGATATAGTGAGTGCATTTCAATACAATCTTACCACGTTTAAGGTCAAAAAACGTTTAAAAAAAAAAATTTTATCTGGGAAATTATAACCGTTTAAGCAAAACCAGATCGGCACACAAATATTTTTGCCCATTAGCCCTTTTCGCTTTGTAAGTAAAAACCTTTACCAGTGTTCTGGTGCCTTATACAATGTGTGCATTAGTTGTGCGGATGTCTGTTTACATTTTGATGTGAAAACCAGAGAAAAACCCAATAATTCTTGCATTGTCAGCTTTTTGAAAGGAGCTAATTTTTGATAGTTGTGAGATATTATTGTGCATGTAAATGCATTGTGTGTTTTGGGAAGAGAGAGTGGATGTTGTCACACAGAGACCGAAAGATGGGGACTATCCCCTCCATGGAGGATGATGGTTGAATTTTGGTTTGCACTGGTGTGCCGTTGAAATCAATAGGATAGAGACTTTCAGGAATCAGTGCACTTTAAGACAACATTTGGAGTTCATGGCAAAATGTGTGTGTGCGCGATAACCTGATACAGCATAATGATGAGTAGGTGTGTGTGTGTGTGAGTGTGATAACCTGATATAGTAATGAGTAGATTGAGACCCTCCAAAACATCCATCTGCTGAAATCTGCGCGAGTTGATCAGTGGATAAACTTTCCCCTGTCCGCTGCGATCCAGCAGCTTCAGGCCATTCTCTGTCCCTACTAGCAGATTCACACCTGACAGAACAAACACATAACATGCACACATTTACTATCTAGATATCTAACTAAATGAGTAGCTATGTAAATGAGAACATACCATAGACTTGTTTTTATCCAAAGCTAATTATAAATGACTACAGAATATTCCTAATTTCCAAATGAGGATGTTCGAAAATGTCCCCAAAAAAAGGGATTTTATCAGATTTAGATAACCTCTGGGGAAAAATTTTGTTTCAAAACTACAGCTAATTATTTTCAACACACACACACACAATGTTGAGAAGCTACTATAATCAAGCTACAAATAATTTGAAGTCATTCTGTCTCAAGTTTTGTAAACTACTAAATAAATTTAAAAAAAGCTTGTTACTGGAAAAGCAAAACAGCTATTGGAATAGCTGAGCTAATGTAATCCAAAATGTAGTTAGGTTAGTTGCACTGCTGCTTTATCCCCAAACACAGGCAACCGCACACACACACACACACCTATGTAGACAAACTGCTGTGATTGTGCTCTTACCCCAGAGGGCAGCACACAGGATCTCAGAGTTGAATCTCTTCTTGTATTTGCGGATTTCAGGAGTGTCACTGACAGGACGAGTGTTGGTGGGATTGACATTGACCATAGAGCCCTTCCTCACCTCCAGCTTCAGCTGCTCAAAACGAGAGCCCAGGCCTACAACACCCACACAACAACACCAGAGAACAGAAACGTAGAGTCATAGAGAGAACAAAAATGCAGATGATTCAATATCAAACAAACAAAAAACTTCTGTATCTTCAATAAATAAATGGCTAAAGAGCTATTCATTCGGTGCAGACTGGTCTATTTGCACACATCTATTCATTCTTTTTATTACTATTTTATGCATTTTTTTTATATTAGTACAAATGGAAATTATGTAGTGAACAAAAATGTTAAATGATATATATATATATATATATATATATATATATATATATATATATATATATATATATGTATATATATATATATATAAGATTTTGCCAAGATTACATCTCTGCACATCTTGTCTACAACCACCATGTTTTTTTAAACAGTAGTTTTTATTTATTCTCCCCAATTCGGAATGCCAAATTCCCACTACTTAGAAGTTCCTTGTGGTGGAACAGTTACTCACCTCAATCCGGGTGGCAGAGGACAAGTCTCAGTTGCCTCCACTTCTGAGACTGTCAATCCATGCCTTTTATCACGTGGCTCGCTATGCATGACACCGTGGAGACTCCACACGTGGAGGCTTATGCTATTCTCCGAGATCCATGCACAACTTACCACACGCCCCATTGAGAGCGAGAACCACAAATCGCTTGTTACCACATGTAACTCTCCTCCCTAGCAACCTGGCTGGAGTCACTCAGCACACCCTGGATTCGAAATCGCGACTCCAGGGGTGGTAGTCTGCGTCAATACTCGCAGAGTTACCCAGGCACCCTTTTTAAACAGTATTGGAGTATGCTGGGCAGTTGTTGGCAGCTTTACCTTCACTTACTGTCCCAAAAACCTAATTACAATGTAAGTTTTGTAAAAAAAATCATACATGAGCACAATTTATTTTTGTCTACAAAAGCATGTAAGTATAAGCCTTCAGATCAAAAGGTTTTTATAAATAACAAATTCAGTCAAGAGTGTCCAACATTTTATCTTGTAGTGAATCAAACAAATATCAAGCAGTTATTAAATAGTTTTGTACCATACCTCCAACAGAAACGTTATCTCCTGTGCCCCCTGATGGTTGGTACATTCCAAGGTCTACAAAAGTAGTAAAGGAGGATTTTCCAGAGGCCTTCACCAATCCCCTGGACTGATACTGAAATTGATTGTATGCTCTGTGTTAACTGATCAACTACACATATGTTGCACAGTACATTATATCCAATTATCACTCAAATAAGAAATACATTAAGTTTAAAGAAAAAAAATTCTAACAAAAAATTTAGGAAATTTGAAACAGTGGAGAGAATGAGAATGAAACTCTAGAAGTTGGGTGGGCAGAGAGCTCACATCATAGGTAGAGTCTTTCCCAGGAGAAGAGTGGGAGGCCGAGTCTGTAGGAGAGTGGGAGGGCTGAACCACATCAGGCAGGTTGGTGTATCCATTATGACTACGCTTCTCTGGGGTCTGCCAGAACAAACATAACAAAACATTGGTTTTAGCATTTATTTGTTTTCACAAATTCACTCATTGGCTCAAAAACCTAGAGAACTGCTTATCTATATTTTGGAGGGGGGTCCTAGGCAAATAGATGTAAATATAGTTCCATTAACATAGGCACAATGCGATAAGATTCCAGCATCATGTAATTTGTCTTGAAACTCATGCACAGCATGGCACAATCACAAAATATTTGACCAATCAAGAAATACGCTGTCTGGCCAAAAACTGTTTGGATTTTGTTTGGATTTAAGGCAGTGTTCTGATCTGGGGTTGCTTCAATTGGTCAGGTCTAGGCTCAGCAACATTATGCGACAATAAAATGAAGTCAGCTGACTACCTGAATGTACTGAATGACGAGGTTATCCCATCAATGGATTTTTTTCATTCCTGACGGCATGGACATATTGCAGGATGACAATTCCAAGATTCATCAGGCTCAAATTGTGAAAAAGTGGTTCAGGGATCATCAGGAATCATTTTCACACATGAATTGGCCAACACAGATTCCTGACCTTAACCCCATTGAAAGTCTTTGGGATGTGCTGGAGAAGACTTTACGGAGTGGTTCAACTCTCCCGTCATCAATACAAGATCTCGGCCAAACATTAATGCATCTCTGGATGGAAATAAATGTTGTGACATTGCAGAAGGTTGTCGAAACAATGCCACAACGAATGCGTGCCAATTTCAAAGCTAAAGGCGGTTCAACTAAATATTAGAGTATGAAACTTTTTGTTTGGTCAGGCAGTGTATAATACATATTAAAATTATTGTTAGTTTTAGATAGATAATTTGAAACCAAGCAACTGAAAAAAATTCTCATCACATCTGATTATGACAAAAAAGACACTGCATTAGACAATTACCCGGTACCCAGTAGTTTGCATTTTATTTAGGAGCTGTTTACAAAGAAAGCAGCCCATACAGGTGAGTCAAGCACTAGGTTTCGTGAGACAGCCTGAATTACACACATATCCTACCCTTTGTACAAGCATGGTTTGGTCTCCATATCCTCCAGCTCGTTCTTCCTCTCCTCCTTCACCCTCCTCCTCCTCATGGACAACCATAGTGTTCACAGAGTCAGAATCTGCATCACGTGGGCTAAAAAACACACGTTGAAACAAACCAAATAAGAAAAAATTATTCAAGTATAAATATCAATTTCTTTTATTTAAATGTTCCTAAAATAATCCATATTTAGTCAATATTAGACATTAAGAAAAAAAAAAAAATCTTGAATTTGGAACGATACTTCCAGTGGTGTCCCCTTCCCACATTGCCCTTCAAGGGTGCAAAAATGCAGTTTGGAAAACGCTAATGAACTAAATCCACAAAACTCCAATTTCAATTTAATAGGTCTTAAAATATGAACATATCATTGTCTCCTACCGGTCAGTAGGGCTCTCCTCCTCTGCTCCCTCTCCACTCTCACTCTCTTCACTGCTCTCACTGCTTTCTGAGGAAGAGGAGTAGTCATTAGCCTTCACCGGGGGCCGTGGCTGCTCCTCTGCCCGCTCCTTAGAGTATAGTCCATGGTCCTGATGCATTCACAAAGAGATCAAGAAGATATTATTATTTGCCTGCATTAATCACATATTACATAACTATAATCCTAACCAGCCCTTGACGGAATCGATCATTTATTTTTCTAATTTTGGAGGAAAGTCTACATGTATGTAATTCTGTGAAATAGATTCAAGGATGGTAAAATTTGTTCAAAGAAGAAAATACTACAGTCTTCTTGATAGCATTATCAAAAAGCCAGGGGCTGGAGATGAGTAGAACTTTGTGAATCAGGGGGTTCAAATTCTGAGAAAATCTGCAAAGATCAGAGCACGCAGATTCTGTATGGGCTTGCTTATAATCTCCAACAGTCCCAAAATTCAGGAACATGGTTTCTATCTGGATTCAGTCAGTCCCACAAGGCTCTCTGGAGTGTGGAGGGTGTGGGGTAGAAATTTTGTGTGGAGAGGGTGGATGTTGTCACATAGAGACTGAAAGATGGGGACTGTCCCCTCCATTGGGGGTGATGATTGAATTCTGGTTTGCACTTGTGTTCAGTTAATATCAAAAGGATAGAATCTTACAGGATTCAGTATGCTTACAGACAGCATTTGAAGTTCATGACAAAATGTGTACAAATAAGAATTTCAGTAACATCATCAGTTACCCCTGCTATATCACAGTGATTCTGCTTATTTACATTTTGTATTTTTAGTGATTACAGAGCAACTATGCGGTTTTAAATATCAAGAAATATAATTTTTTTAATAATTATTGTATTCATGTACTGAATGTAGGGCTGTCGATTTAACGTGTTAATTTAGTGTGATTAGTTATATGTAAAAAAATGAGTGCAATATATCATGCCCCCAAAATTCTGTAATAAGCTTTGATGTTTTTGCGTTCCGCAGTCAGCAGGGGGCAGACTCATCAAACCATGCATATTTATTTTGGGGTCTTTCCAGCAATTACTGATATGCGATTACTTCAACTTATTAAATCGACACATCAGGTAATTAATTTGATAAATAAAATGTAATTAATTGACAGCCCTAATTTAATCCACATCCACAAGAACATCATCATGAGAAGATGTAAGCATGCAAGAATACACACAGACTCATGCGGATACAAACACAAGATGCGGGCACTGACCTCTCCTATTGCTCTCTTATAGCTCTGAGGACAGGGGAAGAGCAAGGAAAAGAGATTGATGTGAGAGATTGAAGAGATAAGGTAAGGAACAGAGGTTAGTGTTTAGAGAGGAGGTAGTCTTTATTTTTTCTCCCCTTTTTCTCCCCAATTTGGAAAACCCAATCCCCTAATGCGCTCGTGGTGGTGTAGTGACTCACCTCAATCCGGGTGGCGGAGGACACATCTCAGTTGCCTCCGCATCTGAGACCGTCAACCCACGCATCTTATCATGTGGCTTGTTGAGCGAGTTACCGGGGAGACATAGCGTGTGGAGGCTTCAGGCATCCACACACTAATCGCAACGTGCCTCTCCAAGAGCAAACCACATTATAGCGACCACAAGGAGGTTACCCCATGTGACTCTACCCTCCCTAGTAACCGGGCCAATTTGGTTGCTTAGGAGACCTGGCCGGAATCACTTCGCACACCCTGGGTTTCAGCTCACAAACCGCAGGGGTGGTAGACAGCGTCATTACTCGCTGAGCTACCCAGGTAAGATATAGAATTCTGATTTTATATATATATACACACACACAAACACACACACACACACACAGACCTGCCAACCTTGGATGGGACACGGGGTTTGAGGGGAGGGGGGGTTCATATATTCTCAAATTTTTCAACATAAAAATTGGTTGTGAAGGAAACAATGCAGTCACACATTTTTCGGAATAATTCTTAATGAAAAGATATATTAATGTTAAATATTTTCCAAAGGTTAGCAGGTCTGCACTCAGTCACACACACCTTTGTGCTTTTCCTGTTAAGGCAGTATTTGAGAGTAAACACTGGTCATAATCTAACCAAATCTAGGGCAATACTCATATTTACTGTATGTCTGTCTTTAATTTTTTCACTCTGCCAAAAAACAAAAAACACTTACTACAGTACAGTACAGTACATGGTAAAACCATGGTAAATCTTTGTAAGAGCTGATTTATAAACTAATCGCATTACAAATCAGGGGAAATGTTTGCGCATCTTGCGGTCAGAGATGGAAAAACACACCGCGTGTGAGCACAGACCACATGCCTGAACAATTCTGGAACTCTTCACTCTGGAACACGCGGCGCATCAAAATATGTATTTAAATCACAGCACTTTCATAATTACTAAGCCATATAGAGATTTCAATTTTATTTAGATTTATTGTTCTGCATTACTTGAGCATTTTATAATTTGCATGGCTGAATGATGTCTTCCTCTTATCTGAGTGACCATGAATGACGGAAGATTTAAAATGAATCCATGCGATCAAGCCTGCGTGATCGTCGACTACAGGGGATTAAGTTAACTCAATACAACATTTCAACTTTCCACATCCACCCCAACCCGTTTACTTTAAAGGGCAACATGCAGGTTGAATTTATAACTGAATTAATACTTTATATTGTCTGCAGAGGTCTTTTAAAAACACATATGTAGAAATTACTAATGAAATCTCATTTGATGTAGAGATTTTGATGAAAATGTGCTAGGCTCTGGAATATGCCTTTCCCGCTATAGCAACGCGTCATATGACGTAGGGCGAGGCAAATAAAAGAGCTCGCGGTCAGCTCTCTCGTTGTTGGGTGTTGATGTAGTTAGAGCAGTAGTGAGAGACAGAAAGTTTTAGATCGAGTTTTAGAGAAGCCATAATGGTAAATTATTGTGTTTGTGCTGGTTGCACGAATTCCAGCCTGTCAGGACATCGTGTCCATCATTTTCCTTCTAGGAAAAACAAGGCTTTTCGGTCTTGGGTGCGTTTTGTGCAGGTGAAGAGAGCAGACTTCACTGCCGCGTCTGTTACCACACACTCGGTCGTTTGTGGCGCGTGCACAGAGGCGTCACCAGGTTTTTGCGTAGTTTAGAGTGACAAATCGTACCAGCGTACTTTGAGGTCAAAATGTGTACCCGCTACGCAATATGCGTACAGGTTGGCACGTCTATATAGTTCCTGAACACCTGTTTTTAACCTCATGAGAACCAGCAATTTATATTTGTCTCATATAATTTTATCTCATAGAAATTGAGACCATCCATGCCAAAATCCTGGGCTTTTCTTTGATACCATTTTTATTTTATTTTTAGGAAAATTTTAGGAAAAATAGGGAAAACTTCAAATGCATAACTGGCATATTTCTTTATCCCAGGAGGATATGAAAGATTTGAAAAGAGGTAACTTGAACGTCTATTTGAATGTATGTGTGTCTGTGTGTTACCGCTGGTCTGCTGGGTCTGGACGATGTACGGGATTCTCCTGGTTTGTGTCGACCATCATGAGACAGGGTGGGGGAGGAGTCCATCTTGGACGAGCCTGAAATGAACCCAACAATATTACACACCTACACACAAAAACTCAACATATACTCAGAACAATGTTTTATATATTATCACACATTTAAAGTGAACACTAGACATAACACACTCACTGAGTATGCGATGTCTTTCTAGAGAGCCTGTCTGTGGCAGGTTGGACATGATGCTCATGCTGTCACCTCGCTCCCAACGCTCATTACGACTCAGATCTGGATTACTGACATAGAAAGAATGCACAGTGCCAAGAGTCAGTGCAGTCACCTGATTTAAATGACTTCAGTGTCTGTGTGTGTGTGTGTGTGTGTGTGTGTGTGTTACCTTGCTCGGACTGGGTGTCTGATACCAGAGGAGAGATTTGTGTTCAGTGCCGTGGCTATAGAGGCTGTTCTCTGAGGAATCTTAAGAAGAAAAAAGTAATTATGGACAAATAATACATTGATCATATTGATTTAAATTGGCCTTAGTCAGGGTAGACATATTTAAATGGAATGCAAATGAAAACGAGACAGTGAAAAATAGACATTAGTGCTGTGTATCACCAGCCACCTCATGATACATGTTGTAATACATATGTCACAATTCTCACTAACAACTGAATCAATTATGTGCATATAATAATGAACACATATATAGATTAAAACAATTATTGATAAAGGTATCTAAAGTATCAATAAATGTAATATACATCATGTGAAATATTCCATTTAGGGATGTTAATTGATTAAAATCTTTAATCAAATATGTGATGTGTCGATTAATTAATCTAATTAATCGCATACCAATAAAGGTAATACATTACATCATATTGCATCAAAACATTTAGACAAAACAAAAAGTGGCTTTAAGTGAAAACATATATATATTTCTTTTATTTCCATATCACTAAACATAAATCTATTATTTGCCTACTTTCCTTTAATCTATTTTTAATTGTTCTGTGTACTTGCGCATCAGATTCATGCTTTTGGACCATCTCACTTTGGTTGCATCATGTTTTCAGCATCTCTAGTCATAAGCGATGTGTTCTTAGGATGCTATGTAAAGTTAAATGTAGTTTGAAACGTCTCTGTTTCGTATGTATCCTCAGTTCTCTGAGATGAAGGAAACGAGACATTGAGTCATGCTGACACATATGGGAAATACTTTTCCAACGATCTAGTTGAAACCCTTCTACAATGTTGCAATCCTAAGATTGGCTATGGTGTTTAATCCCCACCATTTTAGGTGCAAAGCTGTCCACGCAAACACCATTCCTCAGAATTTTCTGACTGAGGGACAAAGAGCACATCGCTCGCACCTAAAAAAAAACTCAGAATTGATAGTGCAGCCAGTTTACAGTGTGGCAGATGTATTGTTCGGCCAATAAAATAGCAAGCACTCTAGACAGAGAGGACTTGCGAAGAGAGAGAGAGATGTACGTCTAGGTTCTAAAACCTTGTGAATGTGTTTTGAGAACACCAACCTGCTGCAAATCATATGTCTTGTAAGTAGACGCAGTTTGTCCATGCTCATGAAAAGACCATGCCTCTAGCTGAGTGTGCTTTAACACCAATTGGGCAATTCACACCCTGCAACTCGTAAGCCTGGGAGATCGCATCATCGACCCAGTGAGAAATTCTTTGCTTGGAGATGGACATTCCTTTTGTGCATTCTCCATAGTACAAAAAGAGCTGGACAGACAGTCTGAACTGGTGGGTATGCTCAACTTATGTGTGCAGCGCTCGCACAGGGCATTACAAATGCAAGGACGGTTCCTCATACAAATTCCTAATTTCCTAAAGAGCTAGGAAAAAGGCCTGAAGGTGAACCACCCGAGCTCTGAAAGGTGTGGATAAACCTGTAGGCACATAGCCTTTTATAGGTTTGACAGTGGCTTTTGAAAGACTCCAGGCCAAACTACAGACATGAATTGTCGACAGAAAGTGCTTGCAAATCACTGACCCATTTTACTGAGGACAGAGCCAGCAGTAAAATGGCCTTAAGAGAAAGCACACATAATTCAACAGTGTCCAAAGGCTAGAAGGGGGGTCCCAAGTGCACTTGTAGGACTAAAGTCAGGTCCCAAGTCAGGACTGTAGCCAAGCTAGGGGAATTTAGCCGCCTCGCACCACAAAGGAACTTTTTGATCAAATCATGTTTGCTTATAGAGGTGCGTGATAAGCAGAGATAAATAAACTTTGAGCATTGACGGAGTGAGCCATGCGTCCAATCGCTCTTGAAGAAACGTAATAATTTCAGGTATGGGGCTGTTCACTGGGTCTTTGCTGCATGAAAAGCACTAATTAGTGAACACAGTCCTTTTAAACGCATATAGGCATCTCGTTGATGGCGCTCTATCCTACAAAACGGTGTTCAAAACCGACTGGGTCAGTTCCGAGACCTTTAGCGCACTGTCCAGGGGCCACACATACAGGTTCCACAGCTTGGGCTGGGGAGGTCAGATTGTGCCCTGCGCTTGAGAAAGGAGATCCCTCTTCAGCTGTACTGTACAGCCGTCCAGAATCTCTATCATTTCTGGAAACCTGGACTGATTGGGTTACTTCGGCACAATTAATAGAATAATTTCCTTGTCCTCTCGGACTTTGCATATGACAGAGTGAAGGAGGCACACCGGGAGGAACACATATTTACATTTTGCTGGCCATTTATGGGCCACTGCATCCACTCCTAGTTGAGCTTGAGACTTGGAGTGACAGTCTGAGGATGAAGTCTCTATTCTATCAGCATCACTCCTTGGCATGACAACAGGCCCACACTGTAATTCAGATGGCCTGGGACATATGTCGCCCACAGAAAGAGCATGAATATAATGCCAATATTACTTATATGCAGTGCAAAATTATTGAATGAATATTCAATCATTTTGAATATTATTGAAGGTTTAAAATTATTAAACTATTAAGAGTTAAAGGCCAGTGTTCAAACAATGATTTTGTAAGAACTGTAAGATTAATGACTAATATCTTTGAAGTTCATCCTGGATTAACCACAGAAGTTCATATAGATGCATTGTCCTTTGTTAGATGGCTGATGAAGGCTTTTGTTAGCAATCTATTGATAGTCTATGTATTCCATTTTAAGAGTGTAGTCCATCATTAGAACAAGGTGATGCAGGCCGAGATCAGTGAGGTGCTTCGCAGTTCAACTGTTGTGTTGTCCGAGGGAATCAGAACATGATAATTCGCTATTTCCATTGTCACCACTTTCTGCCTGAAAACCTGCCCCAGCATGACACCTTGCTGGTAGAAAGCAGGAGCTGTCCAAGGTGCTATAGCAGCTAGACAGCATTGAGATATATCAATGTGCATGTGTCCTTTGCGCCAGGCATACCGTGGAACACTGTGCTTGACCAGCACTGAAGAGGTCTCATGTGTAAAAGACCTAATGGAACGCTTTTCGAAACAGCTTCAGTGGAAGTGTTCTCCCCAGCTTGAATTGAGACGGACACTGGAGAATGGTCTGAATGCGATCGTGAGATGTGCACACTCACTCATTGAGTCGAGACGAACTCCCACAAAGGAGATTGATGCCCAGTTGACACGGCGACCCAGGCTGTTCAGCTGTAGCAATAAGTCCCTGTGCTGGCATAACAGAGCCTCTGAATTGGCCAGTAATAGCCAATCGTCGAGGTAGTTAAAAATGTGCACGCCGCTCAGTTTAAGAGCGCCGAGTGCCGCATTGATGCACTCTGAGAATGAGCATGGAGCTAGGGACAGATCATAGGGTATTACAGTTCTAAACAATCTCTATCGCATTTTCTTTGAAGAGATTTTCTGCACACCTTACCATCACATCCCATTTATAATGGGACTGTGGATGACAGGACACCATTGATGAAATATGAACCTTTTGGCATTCCATATTGGAGCATAAAGTATTGCAGTTCTAAACAATTCCTATTATGCTTTTTGAACAATCCATATTATGAATTTTCTGGCATTCCATATTGGAACGTGTAGCAGAATGTGTGTGCAACTCATGCAATGAGTGCTTTGCTCTTTTGTGAGAACTTTCTTATTGAAAGCAATATACAGAAGGAAAATAATTAGGATGTCACAAACCACACAGGACGGTGATAGCATCCAATACACACCTCAAGTGTGATAAGTAATGATTTTCGTGGTGAAAATTGAGAAGTAATTTCCCTACTTAGTTAAATCAGGAGGGAAGATACATCAAACTGGGAGCAAGGTGGCCAGAGTACGAACTGAATCTTGCAGCAACGTCTTTAAAACCCAGACACAGCAGCGAGGGCCGCCCCTCATCCACGTAGCAGGAAAACAATGTGTCGGCTCACTTACTAGATGAGACTGAGTGCTGCTCACCACCGGGAAGCGGTTGTGCACAGTATTCAATACATGCAATAAGTGTGATTTGAAATGAGGACGGAAATAATCAGGATGTCACAGACCACACAGGATGGTGACGGCATTCAATATACACACCTCAAATGTGATTATTAAGGATTAATTTCCCCACCTATTAAATTTAGGTGGGAAGATATTTTTCAAACAGAGCATGAGGTGGCCGTCATACAAACTGAATTTTGTAGCCGCGTGGACCTGCCACGCATCCGTGGAGTGAGATAACGGGCGCGTCGGCTTGCTCACCAGATGAGACTGAACGCTGCTCGCCACAGGGAAGAGGTTGTGCACAGTACTCATAATATTAGGAGGGAATCACTTGACAAAATTGGATCATTCGCAGTCTTTATACCGCGAGGGACATGGCATCTTCATCGCCAGAACTGGCAACATAACGAGGTCCCACACTCCAACAGAAGACCGGAGCTCAACACGCATATAATATATTGGCAAAGCAGCTTCAAGAGAAGATCGAGGGGCTCGCAGGGGTTGCGCCAACACGAGATCGGCCTCTGATTAATCTAACTCAGCCTCTCTGCTCCACCGTGCCCCCTTGTGTGATCCCTCGGGAGTAACAGAAGGGGAAAGTGGGAGAGTAAGTGAGGAGGAATCGTCCCTCAGAACGAGGCCGATCCGAGAGCGAAGTGTCTTGATACTCATGGTCTCACAGTGAGGGCAATCTGTATCCATAAGAGCTGCATTGGAGTGGCCGTGACACACACAATAAGCTTATAGGGGCCTGAGTAGCTCAGCAAGAAGCTAACTACAACATCTGGAATCCCAAGTTCGAATACAGAGCGTGCTTAGTGACTTGCTGAGTGACTTGCTGAGTGACTTGCTGAGTGACTTGCTGAGTGACTTGCTGAGTGACTTCAGTCAGGCTTCCTAAGCAACCAATCGGCCTGGTTGCTATGGTGCGTAGAGTCACGTTAGGTTAACCTCCTCGTGGTCACTATAATATGGTTCTTGCTCTCGTGGGGCACGTGGCGCATGGATGTCATGGAGAATAGCGTGAGCCTCTACACTCGCCATGTCTCCGCTGTAACGTGCTCAACAAGCCACGGATTGAACGTCTCAGATGCGGAGGCAACTGAGATTCGTCCTCCACCACCCAGATTGAGGAGAGTCACTATGCCAACACAAGGACTTGGAGTGAATTGGGAATCGGGCATGCCAAATTGGGGAGAAAAAGGGGAGAAAAAAAAACTAAACAATAAGCTTATAAGGAAACAAAATTCTTGCCGAAGTGCTGCAGGGAATTGGTATGCTGAAGCGGCCCGTTCACCAGTGAAGCGTCCAGTGGCGAGGCAGAGTAAATGTTCACTGGAACAATGCAGGGGAGCGGAAAGTCTTCTCTTTGCCGTGAAGATCCTGCCTACTGACTCATGTATGTCGAAGTTGTAGAAGGCTTCTAGATGAGAGAGATGTTCGCAGTCTTGAAGGAAGAAAATTCGGATGAATGGTGTATGTCCACCTGCTAATATAACGGACAGTTTTGCGAATAAAAGGGGAGGGCTAGTCATTGCCGTTATTGCAGAAGTGTGCCAACTAGGTCATCAGAAAAGGATTTCCCATATGCGTCGGTATGACGCAATGCCGAGAGAACTGAAACGTTAGGGAACTTTTTAAATACCCGTCTCGAGATCCCTGCATTCAGTTGTGCTTGGTCCAGCTGCCATTGAGTGGAAGGGCGCGTCTGTGGATGGCTGAGCTCAGCTTCCTGCTCCATGGACTGATGAGGCATGTTGCATGTAATGCTGGAGAGCTGGCTGACCCCTATGGCATTATGGTGCTACATCAAGCTTGAATTGCTCTGATGTTAGGCACATTAATTACTACGGAATTTACGTACAGGTTAGAGACATGACTAATTGCGTAATTAAAATTAAATCGCACTAAATGAACACACTGAATCAACAGCCCTAATAGAAATATATCGATATATGGTTGAATCTTAATAGCTATAATAGATGAATGAAGAATGTTTGACAGGATGTACAAATGTTTTAGGTTGCTCCTTAGTTCTACCGGAAAGAAATTGTCAATATCTTGTACTATACGCAGTATAGTATATCCATTTATCAGACTGTACATCTAACCCTCATAGCCTAATTTTTATTTCCATCAAACTAAATATGGTGTCTATCCTGACAAAGGTCCATAATCACATTACACAGCCCATATGACAGAGAAATGACTTTATATTCTGTCTTACTTTAGGAGGCTGCTCAATCTCCGGAAGATGGATCCAAGGCCCCCGGTCATCTCTCATAGGCCGAGACTGAGGAGTGGGGGTCTCGGAGGTGGGGTCAGAATTTTGACGAACTAGTTCTCTGGAGTGTAGAGGGCGAGGTATGGGTGTGGGAGAGGGATCCTGGGTGGGGAAGGCAGACATGGTCTTAGTGGGCTGATCACAAAGAGACTGAGAGCGAGGGACAGGAGCAGCGTATGGTTTTAACGGCACCAGGTGGGCCATCTGGAACTACAGAGGATGGGAGAGGGGACAAGAGAAAAGGGAGAGGGAAAGAGGAGAGAGAGAGAGAGAGCAGTAACAAGCCGATGTTAACCAAATGGAAACATCAGCATGGGAGTGTGAAAAGGTTGGGCATGGGCAATTTGGCAGAGGTTTAAAGGGGGGGGGGTGGGGGTTTGATGGGAATTGGAAAATGGTCAGGAGTTTTATTGTGAATTGTAAGAGTGTGTAGAGGAAGGGGAAGTAATTTTAGCAGCAGGAATAAAGTAAATTTGGAGAAATGGAAATAGGAGTGTCATACACAGAAGGGAAATGACCCAGGGGTTGAGCAGGAGAGCAAGGTAGGAGATCCAACGCAGGATATACAAGTGAAGAGGATGTCCCCAAAATTGATGGAGGATTACAGAGGAAGCGTGAGGGCCCCACAAGAAAGAAAGAGAAGAAAAAGTAAGTCACTGAACAGAAGCAGAGTTAAGATTTAGCAGACCAGTGCAAGGAAGCATTAAAGAACTAATTGCATCCTGCCATTTTTTTTGCTTTAATATTAACTTGGAGGTCTGAATGATATGACTTCTGAATTCCCTTACTACTTTTATGCTGATTTATAGTGGGAATTAAATAACAGTTTGCCCACCTTTCCCTGTCCACCCTGTGGTTCCACAGGTCTCTGCATGGGTGGTGTCTGAGCAGCTCCTGATTGGTTGACTGATTCAGAACGTGATTGGATGTTGGTGTCAGAGACTGTAGTGCAGATTTTGGGAGAGCCCTGTCTGTTCAATTTACTGCGCTCCTCAACCTGAGAAAGAGACCATTTTTATCCTTTGTGGTTTTTATTTTCCCAAATTCAGCCTCGTATCAGAGCTATCCCAATTGTCATGTATAACGTACAGCTAGTCGGTCATTGTCGCCAAATAAAGGTTTCCATGTCATTGCACAGTAAAATATTGTAACGTTTGGATTTTTTTATGTGACATTGATATCACAAGAACTTCTGTGGCAACTGCTCTTTTAATAGCTGTAGCAGGTTCTTGGCACTTGATTTCATGATATTCTACTCTTGCCACGTTAAAAAGACAACATACATTACACTCTTGCAATCTGGCCAACTGATTTAATAAACAATATCTCAAGATTAATTCCAGTGCACTACAACTGGAATCTATAATTTTAACTACAATTTATAAACTACAACTTTACTTTATTCCCATTTCTTAAGTAGGAAAACACAACAGACCAGGCAGAGATACCCAACTTTCAACCTGTCAAAATGACACAAATGATGGTGAATTAGTTGACAATGTTTTAAAAAAGGTGTAAATGACAGAATATTTTGCGGCTTTCACAATCTCTGTGATCTGAGCTTACCACTTGTATGAATATACAAGCAGTTTTATTAAAGAGAGATATTGTCTTATGACTTCAACAAAATGGCTGTTTGCATGTGTTATGTAACTGTGTTTGTATTATATATATATATATATATATATATATATATATATATATATATATATATATACACACACATACACACCTCTCTAGCCCAGGCTGGTTTGTTGTTCTCTAGGTTTTTGCTGTAGTGGTACATCTGTGGTTTCTTGTCTTGCTGCTGCTGTTGTTGAAGTGAGACAAGGTAAGCGTGCTCCTGCTGCAACTGTCTCTGAAGTCTCTCTGACTGTCTCTGCTCCTCCAGCTGTTTACGCTTGTACTCCTACAGACATGAATACACAATTAATAATTTTAAAACTAGCAAATTACAAAGCAATCAGAATTGCAGGCACAAATAACTAGTCATAAACAACAGTACATTGCCACATGCATAAACACACTAACAAAGATGCAAAACTGACAGCCCCTCCCCAAAACATGCATAAAACTAATGAATGAATTAACAATTTTTTAAAGATTTTGACAAATGTAATGTCTCCATTTAAAAAAGGCAACATTAATACAACCCCAATCTCAAAAAAGTTGAGACATTATGAAAAATGCTAATAAAAACAAAAATGAGTAATTTGTAAATTTGATTCACCCTTTTCTATATAAAAGCACTAAAAGTACACATTATGTGATGTTTCACCTTGTGAATTTCATATATAGATATAATTACTATTATTTATTTTTAATGTACAGTAATTTCAAATCAAACGAGACAATCACGTGTTTACCACTGTGAAACATAATTTCTTCAACTAACATAAATTTGGGCACTGAAGACACAAGTTTGCTAAATTTAGAAAGTGGAATTTTCCATGTAGGTCTTCAGATGCACAATTGTACAGAGTTTTTGTTGGCGTATGGTGTGCTTCATAATGTGCCAAACATTCTCAACTGGAGACAGGTCAGGACTACAGGCAGGCCAATCTAGCACCTTCACTCCCTGCTTACACAGCCATGCACTTGTAATCTGGCCAGTATGTGATTTAAAGTTGTCCTGCTGGAAAATGCAGGTATGTCATTGGAAAAGACGGTGCTGGATGGCAGTATATGTTGCTCCAAATCTGTACATTTCTGTCTGCATTAATGGTGCCCTTACAAATGTGCGAGTTACCCATGCCATGGGCATTGACACACCCCTTGCCCATATAGACACTGGCTTTTGGATCTGACGCTTATAACAGCTTTGATGGTCCTTTTCCTCTTTGACCCGGAGAACACGATGGCTGTGTTTTTCAAAAACTATTTGAAATGTGTACTCGGACCAAAAAACATGATTCCACTGTTCTACTTTCCATCTAAGATGAGACCAAGCCCAGAGAAGACGGCATTGCTTCTGGACAGAGTTGATGTAGGGCTTTTGCATTGCATAGTAGTCTTAACTTGCATCTGTGGATGCAGTGGCAAGTGGTGTTGACCAGGGGTTTTCAAAGAGTTAAACAGTAAGCCCACATCTCTGACAAAATGTATAAGACTGCACACACACCCTTTACACCCACCCCTCTTTAATATATATATATATATATATATATATATATATCTCCACTAAAACAGCAGTAAATTCTGGCCACTTATTTGAAGTTTTGTCAGGTAGTTTCCTCTAGTGTTATAGGCTATTACCAAATTCATCATATTTCAGGTGATAGAGCCATTTTCCAATGATGATCAATAACCTTAAATTCAGTCCGACATGCTATAAATCAGGGGTATTCAAATATAGTATAAATAGGTCTGGTCTCTACCTTTCCTTCCTAGCGAAGATAATAATATGTAGCTTACATGGTGTCAGTAGTCATATGGCTATGAAATTATATATTTTGAATCGTTTGTATAACTTGCCAAGTTGGCAGCAATAGAATATTTTATATTTAATCAGTCGAGGGCATTTGGATATGAATATAAAAATATCAACATCTCGTTTGGAAGCTGAATGACAGCAGTCCAGTTTTTGTGTTTAAATATTTTTACTTTCAGAACATATACAGTATGTATGGGACACAGGAGGCCTTTTGATGGATACTAAGAGTTTTCCCTAAGAGAAAATTTATAAAAATGCAAAAGTCTGAATGGACCATTTTTATATTTTCCTTAAAATGAGAATCTACTAAAAACAAGCAAACAATTTACATAGCAACATTGCATTAAAATACTGTTTGCTTAATTCAAGTATGTTTGTTTATTTTGAAAGGCTCGTAACATGCCGATTAAAAAAGCTAAATTTGGACGGAAAAAATATTATAGTCTAAAGGTGGCATGCTAACAAAAAACATGGTTT